>NC_134830.1:103496482-104975305 GCF_004210375.1 Tachypleus tridentatus
AAAAACTGGCCTGGGATATTTTCCGTAGATATCTCACACTCTTGAACTGCATTGCTTTCCATGTGCTTTGTGGGTAAGACGTCAAAGCCAGAAGGAATCTTGGATTAAGTTCACAACCAGCATATTTTCTACCACCAGTTCCAAAGTCATATGGGACAAGATTCGAAAGGTCAGTGGGCAATATAATTGTGTACCCCTCTCGATCTTGCTCTCTGACGGCCAGGAGGTATTTGATATCCGGAGCATTGCCGATACTCTAGGTGAAAACTTTTGCCAGGTATCTAGTATTGATGCTTCTTTCTCCACCTTCTCAGCCATCAAGACTCTGGCAGAGCAATTGCCTCTTTCCTTTCGAGCTGATTGTCTCTATGACTGTAATTGTCCCTTTACACTGGTGGAACTCAAACTGACAGCACATTGGTTAGACTTAATGATATACACTGAGATGTTGTACCATCTATCTTCTGCTTCTCTTGCCATCCTTCTGGCTGTTTTTAACTGGATCTGGTAGGAGAATGTTTTTCCTGATGCCTAGCACCAGGCTATTGTCCTTCCTTTCTCTAAGCCTGGGAAGGATCCCAAGATTCCTTCAAACTATCATCCAATTGCTTTGATGACCTGTCTCTGTAAGACCTTAGACAGGATGGTTAATGCTCATCTTGTTTGGTTCGTTAGATCAATGAATCAAGCTACATTTAACTTTCTTGCTGTTGTTATGACTCTCAATGACGGCACCATTTTAAACATGTTCTGTCCCAAGGTTTATTCATAATGTTATACAGTGTTATTGGTGATGGTGACACTGTCCACTGTAGAAATGTCTTTAGTTTTTTAAAGGCCATTAATTTTTTTAATGCCATTTAAGTTTTTAATTTATACATTCTACCTTTTTTAATGTGATTCCCTTTTAATAATCAAAGTCTATCTAGTTTGATTTGAAATTAGAAAATGACTGTAACATCAAATTACTCATAGGACTGGAAAGGCCAACTTTAGGTGACTAATGTTGCTATTTGAACTACCTGTTAGTCATCGTGGTGAGTTTTATAATTAAATTTTTGCTGCAAGTCTTTTGAAACTTTTATTACTTTACTCTTTGAAAATGGCCATAACGTCAAGTAACTCAGAACCAGGACTGGACAGGCCAACTTCAGGTCACTGACGGTGGTTTTTGTACTTACCAGTTAATCTTCCTGGCGAGTTATGATAATTACAATTATGCTATAGAAAGTCCTTTACAACTTGTATTACTGTAGTTTTTCTCTTAATGTTGTAGACTAAATGTAAACATTGGTGTTATGCTATTTATGTTTTATTTTACCTTAATTTCCTCTATGCATTCTACTAAATTTACTTTAATTTTAACTTTTTATCAGATGTTTGGTACAGATAGCCTAGTTGCTCTGTGCCATAAAACTTCAAATCAACCAAACAACCTATTTAAATAATATAAAGCAGCAGTTATGAACCTATGGGTCATTGGATTTCTGCAGTTTAATAATGAAAGGTTCCATAATTATGGAAAAGGAGTAGCATCCGAGTATATAGATAGATCACATTGTTGTCTGCAAAGGTAAGGAAAAAAACAGGTTGTACGTGAAAAAAACAGTTTGATAACAACTGACCTAGAGTAGGAATGGGTCACGGTATGTTTATATAAATTGCTAAGTACAAAATAAATTGAAATTTTTTCTTTTTTTTTTTCTTTTACTTAGATCTTTATCCACTGTCATCAATGTCTCTTGCACCAGACCCTCGACTCCCTCATTACATGCCACCTGTTGCTTGGAATCCTTGGATGGATCTGAGAAAACGAGACGATGTCAAAAAATTTAATGTTTCTTTTCCGTATGGTGAACTTCCTGAAAAATTTCAGGTATCTTTGAATCATAACTCCACTTTATATAGGAACATTTTTAGAAAATGTCAACCAGAAAAGGGGCATACCTTATTTCCTCATATTCAACATTGGCTAATCTTAAGGTTTTACATCTACATTTTCTTTGAATTAAATGCTTGTAATAGTAAATAAAAAATTTTATTTATCTAAAGGTTAGATATTTTGATGAAATATGCTGATATAATGTGATTATAATTTTGTTTTTCAGTTTTACATTAACATAACTCTTTTTGTGCAAATAATTCAGAGTGCATTTTATGATGTTTTACAGTATTAAACTTAAAATTTGATTAGAAAACTTTGTTATCAATGTATATCAATAAACTTGGTGTGAAAACATAGTTTGTAATTGAAATGTATATTTCATTTAAGTTTTAACTTCATAATATGGGAAAACAAAATAAAATCTGTCTTCATTTGTCTGTCACGTAATGTTTCTAAGCTTGATTTCTACACTTCAGAATTTTAATCGTCCGATGTAGGCCACAGAAGTTTAAGCATGTTAAAGCATTAATTGTACTTAATTGCAAGTTATAATTTAAAATTTGAATGACCCACCTTTATTTGTTGATATATTGTTGTTTTTCAAACATACTAAATAAGCACTTTCACTCCTTCTAGGACTTTTCAGGATTATTTGTTGATTAACATTACATGGCTGATAGAATTGTTTATATCTAATAGAAAGAGCAGATTCTTCTGTACGTATCTTTTATTCTACATTCAGAGTAGTTTTAAGACATTCTATTCCAAAAAATTTTTCTTTGGGCCCCCAGTATTGTGAAACTGTATTAGGCTTAGGGAAGAAAGTCTTATTCGTATTTAAGTGCAAATGACCGATTGCACACTTTAGTTTAACAAAATTTCTTTTACATGAAATGTCTAAAATTTCACTTGCTTGAGTTTGCTGTGAAACATGATAGATGCTGTTTATGTTAGCTCTATGGGAAACAGCTGGTGAACTCCTACTGTGGGTTATTACTGAAATGGGTAAAAAAAAATACCAACAATGAAACAGATTTGAGAAGGTTAATAGTTTAAACTGTTACAATGCAACATATGGAACTTTCTTATGAACATTGCAGTCAGTGTAGAGGGAAAAAATACTGTTCATTTCATATTTTTGAATGTTGTTTTATATTGTATACTGATTTCTATTTTATACAGTTAGTGTTATATTAGAGAAAAATGAGTTTTGATGTTTATTTAAAACATTCTACATGTTTTGTGAATGAAATGTCAAAGCTGTTAGTGTTTTTATTCTCGCCATAAAAATAACCTTTCACTCAGACTTGTTCAGTAAAAGATTCAGAAGTTTACCAACTAATTTTTGGTATAAATACTCTTTAAATACTTCAGTTTTTATGTACAACATTCTTATAGTTTCTACTTAAAGCTTGACAAATTTTATTAAGATTTACTTAGTAATTTCAGAGTAGTAGCATATATAGTTTTACTTTTTCATGGTTGGTAACATTAACCAACTTTTCTTGATGACGAGAAACACACTTGAAATAAAAATGTATCTTGGAACAGCTGGTATGGTATTAACACTTTTATTGACAAGCAGAGAATGTTTTGACCTTCCTAGGTCATCTTCAGATTAGCAAAGAGAGATCCTGTAACTGATCATTACTGGGTACATGTCTTAGGGAGGAGATTATAAATTAAATGTTTTCAAATAATTCTTATTTGGGAGTGCCAAAATATTTTGTTATAGTAAGAAAAACGGTTTGTATTTTTATTAATGTATTACTATTCACAGCTGCTGATAATGAAAGCTACAATACTACCAGTTGTTTTACCTTTTGAATTGGCATATTCATAGTTATAAGGTCTGTGCATTGATAGAATAAAAATTCTTAAGTAATTTACTGAGCTCAAAACTGTCATTATAGAAATGTTTGCAATATGTAAGTCATGTTGACAAGTACTGTTTTAGGGGATAATTTTGTGTAGAACAAAAAATGTTTTTGGAAACTTCAAGAAAATGACTTTTTTTAACTGAATGAAGACTTTTTTGACATTGTTCATTATTGGCAGCTGAGAACTATTATTGTTTAAGAAAATGTTTATTTTGAAATTTGAAGATAAAAACTATAAATGCAGTGCACTAAAACTTATAAACTTGCCTGGACTAGCAAGATCTTGTTTTTATCGGTTGAATAAATTCATCGATTTTTTTTTTTTTTTTTGATTTTTTTTTTAAGCATCAAATGTCAGAAGTATAAGAAGTATTTGTCATTTTTATGTGATACAGAAAGAAATTAGACAGGGATATTTTGCATCTATTTCATACATGGACGATTTAGTTGGTCAGTTGTTGGGAACATTAGAGCAAACAGGACTTGCAAGCAACACTTTGGTAGTATTTTTGGGAGATCATGGTAAGTAAATAATATTGATTTACTATACGTATACATGTATTTTTGATTTAAGGTCTGTGTGATTATTGTAAATAATTTGTTTAGCCTGTGCAAGATATATCTGAAATTGTGAGAATACATGAAGTTAGATATAATTTCATAGTATAGTTGTAGAGAACTTGCCTTTTATTAAGAGCAGACTTCAGGAAATAAATTATTACAATGATGGTGATGTTGTAAATATGTAATGTAAATTATTAGTTAGAAAGAGGATCAATTACAATAGGAATAGTGGTGTTTCCTAACATGTAAGGTACATTTCATATTGTTGGCTGAAGAAACATTATAATTAATGTTTCTAGTTCACACAATAGAAAATAAAGGAAAAGTTAAAATGAGCTTCCTAAAGATCTTTCATAACCCTTAAAGTGTTTATTTCCCACCATGAAAGTTTGATCAATTCCATAAGTTATTTTGCAATAATGAGAGAGTCGGACATTTTTTTTTTCTTCAAATATTAGTTTCAGTAATTCAGGGTTTGTATTTTTCCTTTCCTATATAGTTGCTTGTATAAATTTAGAGGAATGAATAATTTGCCTTTTTATTATTGTTTGGATGGGACACTAGTAAGCTTATGGACTTATAATGCTAATTTCCAGGGTTTTATTATCCATGGTTTACAGAGCACAGGTCATCCATTGTATAGCTTTGTAATAATGATAAACCAAAACGAACTATCTATTCATAAAAGTATTTGAATCATTACTTTATCAAGAAATTTACAAATTATGTAGCTACTGCACTATGATAAAATAATCAATTAAGATTTATGCTAAAGATTTAGGAACATTACTTGCACAAATCTTTACACTGGAGTGCTTAAAATAAGGTTACAACTATTGATAGACATCTGGTATTCTTTCAAGTACAGGTCATTTGATATTTCAGATTCTGGTATCAAAGTTGGTCATTTCAGTCAATTATCCACCTCCATTGTCCTTCCAACCTTTAGTATTTCCACTACTACCTGTACAGTGGGGTGTGAATTTTCATTTCATGGATACTGGTCATAGGGGTGGTTGTGACAGTTTATCCTGCTATTCCAGTTTATTTGTTGTGTCTAGGACAAGGGAAGTTTGGTTGAGGATCTTTTTTGTTATTGTTGTTTATCTCAACCTATTTTTCAATTCTTCCAGGCCCACATTGGTGTCCTTATCATTTGATGATATTTTTCACCAAGTCTATGGATCTCCAAGTTTCAGGTTTCTGAGATATTTCTCTACATCTCATTGTGAATTAATTTTTTTTTAGCTATGTTTTATGAACAGGGATCAGGTTATACTGTTTGGAGATCTAGTCTTTGGTATAGCATCAGTAACATATGTCTTCTTCTGGGATGTACAAGTTTTCACCATGTTTTTTAAATTCAGATCATCTACCTTCCATCCAATTCCAGACTATGGATCAGACAGTCAGGTTCTTGCTTAAGAGACAGTTTGTGGGCTTCTCTTGAATCTAGTTTTCTTTTGGGTTTTTCTTTGTCTCTTGATTAGATCAGATAATGTTTTCAACTATTGTTAGTTATTCAAAACATCTAAATGTTATGGACTCTCCATTGCAATCCAGTATTTTTGCTGAACAGAATTTTAAATTACTTAATAAGGATTTTATGGTGGTATTTACATGCCTCGTCTCAACAACCATTTCAGACTTTAGCCCTATATATTGTATATCGATTTTTCCTTCATGAGTATTGTTGCTTCTAGCATGCTGATATAATGAGTAGTTGTTGGCATGTTCATAGGATTCTTTATCTATCCCCTTAGGTTCTGCTATACCCTTATTGGCCCTTTCTTTCTAAGTATGGCAACTTAGGAAGGAAATACATCCCTCTCCACAATTCTTTTGCCATCTGTTTCTCAGCTTTGCAATTGATTTGTTCTCTGATCATTCATTTTGTCTTGTCTTGCCAGGAGGTGTTATGTGGCTCACCCTGCCTCTTTTTTTTTTTTTTTTTTGTGGTGATAGTCTTGACTCAGTATTCATTGGAATCCTTCGGTTTCTTGAAATTTCCCTAATATCTTGCAGATGATTTGCAAATACCGATATTACATATTGCGGTCTTCACAAGTGAGGAGTATTTTGAGTTGTTATATCTCATCTATTCTGCACTGTTTACAGTCCAATATTTAAATTTCTCTCAATGCTTTTCTTTCACATTCTTTACATGATCTGGCAGCTTTCTTCTGGGATTTTTCTAGTCTCCACAATGGCTGTTTAGCAACATCTGCTATATTCTGAAGGAGAGGGTGTACTTTTGTGATTAAGTGATGTCCAGACAGTTGTGGTTTTATCAATCTATTTCTGCATTAGCAACAATTTTAACTGTTGTTGCTAATGGTTGCAATAGGCTCTGTAGAAATAAGACATTCCATAGGACCAGCTAGGCACTTACCAGATAGTATTACCATATTATCATGGTCTGTGATTTGAAAACTAGTATGAGTAAAGCTAAAGGGGGTTATACTTGTCTCTGCCAATCATTGAATTGAGTAAATTAAGATGGGTTTCCTTTTTAAAATTTAGGGAATTTTGTTCATCCACTATCTCCTCGTAATTCTGAGTGTGAAGTGACCTCATCTAGGTTCTTGATTGAGCACAGTTTCATGTTCTCTCCATAATTCAAAGGGTAAATTGAGTGCTCTTTGCCTACTTGGTTGGGGTGTGAGGATGGATATTCATAATTGGAAGAACTGGAAGAGTTCTGTTTCTTTGGTTTACTTCATATGTGTGAGTCTGGAGTGTTGTGTTTCAGATTTCTTCAAGTTGAGGAGAAAGTTTATACACTTTAGTGTTGGTTATCTTTTCATTGTGATTCCAGTGGCTCAAAACACATCACTATAGCATCCAATCAAAAGTATGTGTGAGCATTATATACAACACTGTTCCAATAGCCCCAGCCTCCAATGTGTAATATCAGAGCCAAGACTCTTTAATTCCAACCCCAAGTTGGTGAACCTCAGCTTTCTATTTTGGGATGGCTTATAATGATGATTACTTGTTTTATTCCACCATTAATAAATGAACTTGGTTCTGGGTGAAGTGCAATTCCCACATTTGTTCACCACTTTTCTTGATTCTGTGCACATACATTTTGTATAGATCATGCATGCACTGGTTCTTCTACCTTTTCAGTGTGAAATTCTAGCTATAGTGTCAATAGATGGTAAGCATGTTTTAAAGTTAACATTTTCCTAAATTGAAAATGTATTTTGAGTAATGATTTCCTCTGCCAACATTCTCTAAACCCACCTCCTCACTAAGAGCCAGTGTTAGTGAGTGGGATGGTGTCAGACTCAAAAGTGTTATGTTATTTAAGTGAGGTGCTTATACACAGTATCAGGGTAGAGGGTGCATTAACAAGGGTAGAGAGATTTTCAAATTATATATTGCCAAGGATGTTTTAGTGGAGATATGAAAGACTGGAGCATGCAAAACAAATACTTAAGTAGGTAAAGGCAATGTTGAAGAATAGTTGTAGTGTCAGCAGAAGTAAGTATTATTGGAAATGCAGTTTTAAATTAGCAAAATGTAAACTTATGGAATAGTATAGACAATTTTTTTTTTAATCCAGTGATGTGATGTATAGTTCTCAACAATGGATTGTTTTAGATGACCATTTACTCCATACACTGTTACATAATCTTATGGTTAGACATTTCTAAGCCCAATGAACATTAACACCTTAGTAAAACAAATAATTTAAACTATGAAAAAAAAACAATCCTCATAAGGAATAGTAATGTACATGTGGGGAATGTTTCTTAAAATTTTCCCGAAGAAGGCTTAACAAAAACATTGCCCCTATTTCTCTTTCTTTACAGTAACTTTAATCAGTTAAAGATATCTTTATTCTTCCTTGCATTATTGAGCAGATTTTTTTTTTATTTTAATTTTTTGCCTCGCCACTGCAGTAGATAAGGTTTGGTGAAGTAACATCTTTATAGTGTTCACAAATGGCACACTTGGTTGCAATATATATGTATATAAAACTAAAAAAATATTTTTTGTCCTGAAACAGTTTTAGCAATGTCTTCATTTAACCAAGATTTATAAAATCTTAGTATTATACATTCAGTATGTTTTATAAAAAGTTAATTTTTCTTCAGATATGTTAATTGGTTGTTGATGTTTTTGATTATGTTAAAGTACTGGTGTGTGTGTGTTCCAAGTTTCATATTCTTCCATATGATGTTAGTGAGTTTACCTGTAGGTTGGTCTTTAGGAGAACATCAAGAATGGTCCAAGTTCAGTAACTTTGAAGTCGCACTTCAGGTACCACTTCTCATCTCCATTCCACATATCACAGATTTAAAAGATGGGTTTCGTCAACCATTTAGGTATGTTCCAGTTGTGAACAACACATTTAAAAAGGAAAATAGCTTCCATGTAGCTATTAAAGAAAGCTACCGAGAAGTCAATGAGTTAGTCGAACTTGTTGACCTTTATCCAACTTTAGTTGAACTTTCAGAGATTCCTCTTGTTCCACCGTGTTCTCTTACTTCAAATGAAATAGAATTCTGCACAGAAGGCAGCAGTCTCAAGCCTCTGATTGATAAAGCTGTATATGTCACTACATTCTTGGAAAATTCCATCTCATGGAAGAATGCTGTATTCAGTCAATATCCAAGACCATCATTGCAGCCAATGAAAATTAGCGATTCACCTGAGTTAAATAACATCCATATAATGGGTTATACCATGAGAACTAATAAGTATCGTTACACAGAATGGATGGATTTTGATCCAAAAACACTGAGAGCTAATTGGTCTAGTGTACATGCCCAAGAACTATACCTTCATGAAGATGATCCACTAGAAGATCGTAATAAAGCAGGATTCAATGAGTACAAGGAATTAGTTGATAATCTTTCCAAACAGTTAAGAGAAGGTTGGCGAGCAGTACTTCCCAAAGCTCAATAAATACAAATTAGACTGAAATATTCAATTGTGAACATGGAATAAAAGTAAATTAGGTACAGAATTTATTGAAAATATGTTTGTGTTTTTGCAGTTTTAAAGATGTTGTTAAAAATTTATTGTTTTTGTTTCTGGTTATAGTGTTTATTAGAAATATATGGTATTTTTTGTCAAAAAATATATGCATTTTTTGATGTTTTTATACATTCATCATAAACATTTTGAGCTTTATAGCCACTCGCATACAATGAAGATGAGAAATAACTTTTTTTTTTGTAGATCTTAATTTTAATTCCACCTTTTAATATTGATGTGATTAACATAATATCATGAAAGATATAACAATTGGAAAGTTTTGTCAAACAGTTGAATAGTAAAACTGTTTTATGAAAGAAAGTGTAGTTAAAAAATGAAAATGTAAGAGGTTTAAAGCAAAGATTAAATTGAGAAACTGTGCAATATTTACAATCTGATTATTTCTTTAAAAAAATTTGATTTTTTGATAATTATAAATTAATTTTTTTTACAGAAAGATGTTGTTAGAGTTTTTATTTGACAGCAGTTGTTAGGAACAGGTTATGACGTGTAATGAAAAAATAAGTTTAAAAACATTCATATGTTAATATTGAAAAACCTTCTAAACCACTGTGATTTAAATATTTTTAATAGTAATATAATAAATATGAAAATGTGTGATATAATTTGTTTGCATTATTTTTAAACTTCTTTTGATTCAGGCAACATATGTTTAAAATGATTTTTAGAAAAGGCACAGAGCTTTGAGCTTCACAGAGTCTATTAAGAGATTCATTAAGTCTGCATGTTTGAAACTTAGGGTAAAGTGATATTGATTATTTTGAATTTAACACTGAAGTATATGAAAAGATTATATTGAGTTTGTTTGGCATTATGTTTGAAACTAATGTCACAAGTTTTTGACTTGTTTTGCAGTAATTAATATATATCATGTTATTCATTTTGGTTATTGCATTTATTTTGTCTTTACTGTTGATTTGTACACTTGTATACCTATGCATATACTTTTTTTTCTAGAAGGTGTAGTTTATTTTATACGTTTGTTTACACATAGTGCATTATCACAGACATTAGTAGAAGGTAAGGGACCATAGATTAATCCAAGTATTTAAAAATATATTAAACATTGTTAGAACCTTGGAGAATGTGATTTATTGGCATACATCTTTATTAATTATTCATTCTCTCCTTAATGATATATTATACATGTAGTTTAAACACTTGTGCACATTGCATATTTTTAGCATTTTAAAATCAATTTCTCATTCTTTTATGTAACACAACATATTGTGTATATCTGTTTGATAAATACTCGTAACTCACAGCTAAAGCAAAAATATGCTTAATTGAAAAACAGCTTGATTGACTGCTTACATTGTTTTTCTTGAAAATTATACAAAAAAAGTTTCCAAAATGTATTCAAGAGACATACTTGAAGAAGTATTTAGTTTCTTATATGCTACACTTAATTTTGTAGATGTATGCAAGATTTTTGCTTCTTTCTTAAGAGAAAAACATTGGTGTTTCTTGTACAATTACTTTAAACAAATTGAGGTTATTTTTTCTTCAACTATAATAACAAAAGAGATTAAACAAAATCAATTATTATAAAGTTCCTGGTTATTATTAATATATATTTGCAATGGAACATTTTTGCTAGTCATAAATCATTTAATTCTGTATGAAAGAACTATAATTTTTGTTTGTGCAGTAACAAGGTTTTTTTTTATATTTAGTTTTGATATTTTTTAGTTGTATTGTGATTCATCGTATCTGCAATTGTGAACCACATTTGTTTCACAAAAAAATGCCTTAGTGATGGTAGCTTTTTTTAAAATTTCAGAATAGGTACAATGTGTGTGTGTGTGTGTGTGTGTGTGTACTGCTTTGTTGTTTATGATGTTCTGTTAAATAGCTGTAAATTGAAAATATTTTTTCTTTCAACATTAATATGATTGTACAGTTGTTACTTTGATGAGGAAAGGATAAATTTTGTTAGGAGGAACGTGTAAAGCATTATAAGAATGTTATTTCATGGCACACATAGGTGTTGTGTAGAAAAATATGTTTAGCTGTATAAATTGCACATCAAATTTAATTTTTGTTTTGATTTTTAAGACCTTCTCAGTTATTGTTTCCATCATCATGTGTAGTACAAATGTTTTCGTTATTTTTTTTTTGTAATTTTAGACCTATTCTAGATAGTGTGAAGTACTCCTGCATAGTGATTTTTTAAGTGGAGATTTTTAAATTTTACTATGTTCATATGAATTACATGTAATTTACACCTGCAATTAGTGCCATCTATTGTTAAATAAAACAGATGTGTCAACAGTTATAAGTACGGAAATACTATATATTATGGTATAATTAAATTTAAGATGTGTTTAATATTTTCTATCACAAAAATAAAGTTACCTACCTTAAATTGTTCTGATAACCAGTTGTTGTAAAAACTTTTTTGTTTTCTCATTTTGTGATTTGCATTGATATTAGTTTAAAAATAAGTGACTGAACAAGACTCTTATCTACTTTTAGCTTTTGAAATGTATCTTAAGATATGCTGTCTTTGCCAAAGTTTCAGCATATACTACACTGCTGATGAACTTAAAATCATTAGGTGATCCTCTTCCTTATGACTTGCTACAGGGTGTTCAGAAAGTCACTGTGCACTTATATATTTATTAACAGACAAAACTGCACAGTGACTTTCTGAACACCCTGTAGAACAGCTGTAAGTCTACTGGTTTACAGTATTAACATTAGGAGTTCAGTTCTCCTTGGTAGACACAGCAGATGCAAAAAAAAACACATTGTTTTTCTTATCTTCAGGCTGAGATGTTGATAAACAGTGATATTAAATTCTTGCAGAAAGCTCATTTTGCTATCCAAGATAAACTATGAAAAACATGTATGAATGACATCAGTTCTATGAAAGATGTCCATATTTAGTAGTCACTTAATATGCAATCTCATAACAAATGATTGGATTAAAAGTTTAATGAAAAGAATTTCATTGTAATTTATAAATCATTCCACAAGATAAAAGTGTGTTTAATGTGTATTAATTTTGCAGTAATTTAATATAACTATTTAAATACTTTATGTTGTATTCTATTGACTTCAAAGTTAGTTTAAGATCAAATATTGAGCTGTTTGGTTTCTAAACTATATTTTCAACCTCTAACTGACTAACTAATTGTGCTTTATTTCTTTTTTACATAAAACTTAACATTTTATCAGTAATATAGACTGTATGATTTGTAATCACTTGACTACATATATCAGTAAATTTTGTCAATGGATAGAACTTAAAAAAAAAAAAAAAGTACAATCATGTGACATTGTGAATTATCTTTTTTTGATATAAATACATGTATATCTATCTATACCTAGAAAACGTGTTTTTCTTTATATATGTAAAAACGGCTCATTTGGCTTGAGAAAATTTTTTACGTAGAGGAGTGAACAACGTTTCAACCTTCTTCGGCCATCATCAGGTTCACAAAGAAAGAAAGAGGTAACTGACTTGAAGCTGACCACATGTTTGAAAGTGGGTTTTCTCGATATCTTTGTTCCTTTTTTGATATATTCTCTATAGAACCAAGATGAGGCTAAGTCTGCAAAATGTGTACTTTAAAAAACTTGTTTTTAATGGTCAACCATATTAGTCTGTTTGATTTAGTGTACGAAATTTTATAATTATTTTTTTCTTTGTATTTTAATCGTATAAACATTAACAAGTAAGTACGTAAAGCTGGAATGAAATTACTGAGAACTGAACAATATTGAAAGTAAATCTTGAATTATATATTTTCAGTGATGAATTTGTATTATCAGTTAAACATTTGTTTACTCACATCAAACTTGTGTATGAACAGTAATAAATATTGAATGGCAGTGGGTGATTACAAGTCAGCTACTTTTTAGATAAATCATTAAGGCATATTTTGTAACCTTAATTATACACGTTTTTATTTATGGGTCTTTTTTTCTGGAGGGCTAGGTCAGTTGTATTTGTATACTAGTATAGTTGTACTTCTGTTCTCCTAAACCCATACACATCCATTACAAATGGTATGATTTTAATCTTTGCATCTACCACTTGTCACAAATTGGATGTAAGCTGCTCACTACTGACGTTTATTTTTCAGTGCTAGGCTCCACCTTGCATAATAATTTCTTGGATTTATGCTTCAAGTACAATAGCACAGTACGTTAGGCGTAACTGTTGTCCCTTGAGTTGTTTCATCATAACTATGACAAGTAAAGACTTGTTAACTCAATGATGACCATGACTTATTTGTTTCACTGGCATATAGGTGAGTCATCAAGGGCATCGGATTTGGAATAATAACATTGTTACACAAGTGAGATCATATTTAACAGATGTTTTCTTCTTTTACATACACTTTACATGGCATACAACACTTGTATCTTTTTAGTATGGCTGCAAAATGTACCTTTTTAATGTCACTTCAATGCAATTCGTAAAAAACACTCTCTAAGGAAGGTAACAAAACATTATTGATTTGTAACTATAAAAGTCTAAGTTCCATTGAATACTCTAATGTGTAACCATGTAGTACAGTAAGTAAGTTATGGTATAAATTCTGTATGTAAGATTAGATTTGTTCAGTTTGCTACCTTTTATATTAGTATCGGAAACAAAAAGGTTTTAAACTATTCACGAAAATGCATGAGCCTATATAAGGCTCGATGTGTATGGAAGAAATGCATAATAATGGGTAACTTCACTTCTGAATACTTACCCATTGTTATTTCCATTAAACAATTTTCGTATTATTAGTTTTGGCCATTATTTGTTACTGTTGTGCTAATGCTTTTCATAGTAGTAGATCATTCTCAGTTTCAGCTGATCGTCTGAAGATCAAATTACTTGCCATTCTATGACTAAATATATTGGTAGGTATAACAGATTATGGTTAATTCTTTCTATGAAGTTGGTATTTTTTGCCTAATATTATGAAACATTAACATCAAATATTGTGACTGTAAAAACTGTGGAAATAGTTATGAAAATGTTTTTGTAGAATTAATTGTAACATTTCCTCGAGAATATTTTAATCATTAGATTAATATGATCCAAATGGTAAATATAGAGAAGTGTTGTATGAAAAAAACACATTTTAAGAGTTTTATACTTATCAAATATAATGTATTAAACAAGTACTAATCAGTCTCTGAAAATATAAAGCTATAAATTTTATTGGAATTGCTTGAGTGAAGATTTAACTACAAATTTAATATAGGTTTTACCTAATAGTCTAAATCTGTGTTTATGTATCTGACTATTTTTTTTAAGACATTAGTATTAAACAGTAATTGTATGTTTTGAATTTTGCACATAGCTACTCGAGGGCTATCTGCGCTAGCCGCCCCTAATTTAGCAGTGTAAGACTATAGGGAAGGCAGGTAGTCATCACCACCCACCGCCGACTCTTGGGCTACTCTTTCAGCAACGAATAGTGGAATTGACCCTCACATTATAACGTCCCCACAACTGAAAGGCGAGCATGTGTGGTGCGACCGGGATTCGAACCCGCGACCCTCAGATTACGAGTCGAACGCCTTAACCCACCTGGCCATGCCGGGCGTGTTATACAATAAATTAGTAGTAACTAATTCTCATTAGACTGTGAAAAGCGTTAAGAAAGAAACTTTGATGATTGATAGAACCTGTATAGGAGAACTTGTGTTAAGAATATTTAACAGTAACCCGCACGTTATAACTGATCCACTCAAATAATTTGTATTATAGCTCATGGTTTGCACTTATTAGTTTCATTTGATCTTCACGAGTCAGCACAAAATTAACCATGTTCAAATCTTATACAAAATCTTATTTTAGTGGTTGTTCAACAAACTAGATTTTTAAAGAATTCTTCTGTTTAAATTAACGCATAAAAGGAAATAGTAAAATGTCTTATGTTAACAAAATTTATTGCATGGATTCAACAAACGTATTAATTGTCACAACTATGTTTATATCAGCCAGTGTTAGAATATCGATTCTTGTGGTGTGAACGCTGTTGGACATACAAGACTGGTTGTGTAAGAGTTACTGTCCAGTTTTCATCACAAGAGTGCTAAAAATAATTATTTTAAAGATGTTATGTTATGTAACTGTGTAAGAGTCGTACGTTGTATGTGTGTTTCAGTTGTTGTCATATAACGTCCCTTTACTCGAACCTTTGTATTTTTCTCATTATCTTACGTGAGTGGTGCTACACTATACCATCTCGCAGCGTGCAGAAAGTTCTAACTTTTAGTTTGGAAATTATGTGTATATAGTAGAATAGTATAGTAAATATAATTAAGTCAGAATGGATTTGGTTTGAATTTTGCGCAAAGCTACACGATAGCTATTTGTGCTGTCCATCTGTAATGTAGTAGTGCAAGACTAAAGGGTAGGCAGCTACTCATCAACAGCTACTACAAACTCTTGGGCTACTTCTTCTAACGAACAAATAATGGGTTTCAGAGTAACGTTATAACTCCCTAACAGCTGAAAGGGCAAGCACTGATAGACCTTTCTCTCTGGCAAACAATTTAAAAAACCGTCTATTTTTAACACCTTCCAACATCACGAATGCATCTTCGTGAATTATTTTTTCGTTTAGTATGCATAACAGATTTGTGAATAAGCTTAATATTGAGTAATCTAAGTTTTTGTATTTAACAAAAATTCGTTGTTTTCGAGGAATTTATCTTTATTCAGTACATTTTTTTTTAAATATTACCTCATCAGTTTGGAACTATTATAAATTCGATCATCGTCAGTAGAATCTTCCTTTCCGACTTTATTTTCACTGCAAGCAACTATCTCGTTAGTTATCTTTTTCATAAGCCTTTCTCATTTATATGTGGCCCAGCATGACCAGGTAGTTAAGGCACTGGACTCGTAATCTGAGGGTGGTGGATTTAAATCTCCGTAACACCAAACATGGTTGCCCTTTCACACATGGGGGTGTTATAATGTAATGGTTAACCCCCTATTCGTTGATAAAAGAGTAGCCCAAGAGTTGGCAGTGGGTGCTGATGACTAACTGCCTTCCTGCTAGTCTTACACTGCTAAATAAAGGACGGCTAGTGCAAATAGCCTTCGTGTAGATTTGCGTAAAATTCGAAACAAATAAACATCTAAATGTATATCCAAGAAGAAGGAGGTCACTTCTTAAGAGTGTCTATGTGGAAACTAATGAACATATTTTCCCACCATTGAGAACAATAATTACGGGAAAAAATTATTGAAATGAAATTTGGGAATATGGTCTTGTTAAGTTGCCCTTGAAAGTGTTAACTCATTTTGCTTGGACACACAGATGTATTTGTTTGCCTTCATTATTAAGCATTGAAATTTGATGTGATCGGTCTTTATTCTACAAAGTAGCCGCAGGAAGTGTTTGAGTTAATGAACAAAAAATGGGATAATTTGACTTTACTGTACTCGTAAACTAATTAGGTGCAATTCACCAACAGTCTCGTACAAGTTCAATTGTTACTGTAATTACTGTATAGTTTGTGATTGTGTTTTAGTGCGAGTATCATCGATTATTTATGTTCTATGTTACATACTTTAATTGCCTAGTTCTTCAAGTAATCTATTATATTTAAAATCATAGCTATTTGAACTTTTAGCTCCAGTAATATTACTGTTTTTTTGCATAACCCATGGTGAAGAAAGTTGTTAATTTGATTTCGTTATAACTACCTTGCTCTTTGTCATTTTATGGAGATAACATCTAATCTGTAATGCCCTGAAACGATAAGTCAGGTTATATTGGGAGATTACTTCTTTTGTCTTGACTGAATAGGAATGATTAGTTGCTTGGTAGTTCTAGTTCATCTTGGTTAAGTCTGGTGTGTTATGCAATCAACTTAGTAGCATGACGTTTAGCCAGTCTGGATCATTATCTTGAATAAGTCAGTCTCTTTAGAAATAAGTCTTGAAAGAAAACTGGTTGTTTGAGAGAGTTGTTGGGTTAAGAAGTACTCACTTAGATGTTATCATTTGCTAAAGTTGTAAAGATCAAGGAATAGCAATCAACGCTTGTTGCATTCAAAGCAACAGATTGGGCATAACACAGAAAAATCCATTTCAATTAAAGGGAAGCACAGGTAACTGAATTGGAATAGTGTCTTCACAGACCTCTTAGTCCATTTTCAGCCATAGTAATGCAACCCATTAGTTCACCCTGGTTAAGGTCTTGTAAGACCAGTCAAGTATCTCAAGTCAGGCTTAATCACAGACATGGTAGAGCTTGATACACACGTCTTGGAGTACATTATTGAAAAAAAATGACTTTCTTGTTGATACAACAATAGTCAAAATGCTGGTAGATCTTGTAGTGTATCAGGCCTTCCATGTGTGACAACCATTCTGAACAGTGGATATTAACCATATTCTGGCAAATGGCATCAGGCTAAACAGAAGAACCCTTAGCTGTGTCTAGGAGATATTGCTCACAGAACAAAGGCAGTCATTTTTGACTTCATTTCAGGCATTGAAATACTTAAGATGGCTACATTATGGAAATAATTGATCAATGTCGTCAGCTAAAGCAGTGAACTAATATTCTGCAGAGTAGTTATTTGTTACTAGTTAGACTGAGTCTAGGAACAATGAAGTGCACTTTGTGTAGGTAGTGTTTGGAATATCAGTACCTCTGTATACATAATTGGTGTTCTGTGATTTACTAAAAGTGAATTATGATGTATTTGTGCTGTGTAATTTGGGCACAAGTCTCATAAATGAAATAAATGGTATCTTAAAAAGAAGGCAAGCAGTCTTAGCTTAGGCTGTTATCAGTGTGAGTATCATGAAGTTCTGTTGTTTTTGTGAGTATGGGTGATCAGATATCCAGTTTTATGATGTAATGTTTATTGGTGCAGTAAGCAAAGTAGGATAAATTGAGCCTTGTGACAATGGAGTCAAAATATCTGAGATTGTTGCATGACGAATATGCAAACAGTTTGAAATCAAAACAGCGAAATAAATTCAGTGACTTGTTAACTGAATATGTTAATGTATTTCTGAAATAAGATGACTGATTAGGTCAAACAACAGAAAGTAGCCATGACATAAATATGGGAGACATGCTTCCAATCAAGTACTCACCATGGTGGTTTTCCTGAAACATTAGATATATTAAAAAACAGGCTGATATAATCTTTGGAGAGTGCTCGATTGTCTCCAGTAATTATTGTCAGAAGAAAGAAAAATAAGCGAAGGCTTTTTGTTGAATTAAGGTGGGTAGATGTGGTAACAAACATTCTTTTCCCTTGCTTGCAGACAGATGAATGTCTGGATATCATGGACATTTCTCATTGTTCCCAACACTTTAGATCCGTATTGAGATACTGGAAATTTAAGCTAGACGATGAAAGCACATTTAAGACTGTTTTTAGCACGAGAGGTGGCTTGTATGAGTTTGTTATCATGCATTTTGTCTTTATTAATGTTTTCACCATTATCGAGAGGATAACTGAGCTTACACTAATGATATATATATATATATATATATATATCTTGTCTACATTGGCAATGTTTAATGTTTAGTTGCTGAAAAACCAATAATGATATTCCAGTGGATAAATAAAGCATACGTGAAATTGAAACTAGGAAAATGTGTGCTTTTGGAATTTATTGGGTAACAATGCTGCAAGACAATAACTTTGTCATAATTCACTGCTCTTGCCTACAATATGTAAATACAGATTGGTTGTCTTGCTGCAATGTGAAACTGTCTATTCATAGAAATCCTGCGGAAATATAAAGCTATACAATACGATATTCCACTAATTTCAAAAATAACAACTGAAGGACAAAGATATGTAGCATGAATTGTATTTTACCATGCAACAAGGTAAGGATTGGAAAGCACAGACAGAAGAATGTAGCTGACATGCACATAATTTGTGACGGTTATAAGGTCATTTACTACTGCTTAAAGGTGTTCTCTGCTGTTTTTATAAACCATTGAGCCATAGTTCTCGGAGCTTTAAGATGTGAAATCCTATAGATTTTGCATAACATTTGTGCTGACATCCGATAGTAGTTCTACTGGCTGGATTTGAGTCAAGGTGTTCAGTAGTGATGTGAGAACTAATAATAGCCCTGGATATTGCTAGTGTGGTTTTAGATACTGAATGAGATAAATGGAACGAACTGGTGTGAAAAGTAGGTCATTTGTATGTGCTAACGGCACAAAAGCAGGTTGGTTCTAGCTGAATAGGTTTATATCTCGTACTCCAAAGATATATATATTTACATGCCAGTTGAAGTTGCTGTGAGGCACGTGGAAGATTAAGGAATATGTTGACTAGCTCTGTCCCTGTGTTATTAATAAACTGCTAGCCTAGTTCATTGATATGATCAGGAGTGTGTGTTGTTGAGAACAATGACTCAGAAGAAGACGTGTACCATCTCCTGTCATGTTGATTCACACAGTTATGAAAGAAAAGAGCTAAAAATATTTGTCTGGCTGTCCACAGCGATGTAGGTAGTTAGAGACAGAAAACATCTGTGATAGTTGGCCAATATCAAAAAGAAGTCCAAAACAGGGTAGGAAATGCCCAACAAGAGGTTTCAGTAGTGAGTTATACGGCCGTCATTGCAAATAACTTCAAACATTTGCTTTGCCATGGTCGATATAATGGTTTGCAGAAGGCTGGCTGGAATATTATTCAAAGTGGTGAAAATGGCTTCACGTAGATCATGCACTGTTTGGAATTGACGTCCATTTCTATAGACTTCCCTTGCCATCCATCCCCAAACATTTTCAATGGGGTTCAGTTCGGGGGAACACGCTGGATGGTCCAAAAGAATCACGTTATTCGCCATGAAAAAGTCCTTTGTTCTGCAGGCATTGTGGATTTCAGTGTTGTCCTGCTGAAAGATCCAGTCATTTCCACTCAAGCGAGAGCCTTCAGTCAATAATGATGCTCTCTCCAATGTGCCAAAGTAGCCAGCTGCTGTTTAACGCTCCTGTATAACCTGAAGCTTCATTGTTCCATGGAAGGAGAAAGCACCCCAGATCATGATGGAACGTCTTCTACTGTGTCGTGTAGAAAATATCTCCGGTGGGATATCCTTATCATGCCAGTAACGTTGGAAGCCATCTGGACCATTCAGGTTAAATTTTGTCTCGTCAGAGAAGAAAACCTTCGTCCACTTTTCTACGTCCCATGTTTGGTGCTTCTCAGCAAAGTTTAATTGAGCTGTTTCGTGATGTGAAAGGAAGCGTAGCCTTTGAAGACGTTTACGGTTTTTAAAGCCTTTTTCTCGTAGATGCCGTCTTATTGTTCTTGAGGTGCATTGTGCATCCATAAGGGCCTTAATCTGGTTCAACGATTAGCTGGTGTCTTGCCAGACAACCCGTCAGATCCTCCTGCACAACGCCGTCGAAATTTTCTTGTTCCGTATCCCTCAGTGTCTTTTAAGAAATTTGCAACAGCAGTTTTATATACCTAATCTCACCAGTTATGGCACGTTGAGAGAGACCTTGCTTTTGCAGCTCGACAATTCTGCCACGTTCAAACTCTGTCAACTTTTAGTCTTTGCCATGTTTTTACCCAAGGTAATACAAGAGATGTCAGTGGGAGATGTTGACAATGCTAATGCTTGAACACAAATGACTAAATTTCTTTGTGTTTACCGATTAACTCTTCGTTTCAGTATGATCTTAAACTTGTGACCAGCTGGTATTTAGTGTAATTTCATAGTGTTCACATTTTCCCGATGAAAAAAATAATTTATTTTCCCTTTCCTTATTTTCATCTTTCGAAGCTATTCAAATAAGTGGTTGAGTCTAACAACGCAAAATGCATATTTTTTCTTTATGTTCATTGGCCTTACGATTTTGGCCAGCAGTGTATATGCATAAAGAAATGTTACATAAAGTCGTTCACGGTACTGTGAACATTGTAATATTTCGTAGATAATGAATTATCATGGAAGGATAATAATAAAGTAATTCTTGCTATTATCAGAGAAAATACAGTTTCTCCTAGTTTTAATTTGGTAAGAGACGAACAAGATATTTTGATTGTATTGTATTGAAATATTTGTGAGTGGCTGAAGTAAACGAAGTTTACACGCAGTAACTTAGATATCAAATGCAAACTTAGTTATATTTTTAGTCATGCATATTGAAATATTTTATAAATATGTAGCTTTCTAAATATTTTCTTAACCTTGTTATATCATGAAGTAGTAGACTGTAAGAGTAATGTTGAAGGGAGAAAGTAACACCTGCATGGTGCAAATGTAAGTCACATCAAGCTAGTATTAAACTTATAATTGCAAGTTCCTAAGAAAAGACAATCTAAATGTTAGTGAATTACAACAATCAAAAGTAAGAAATATTAAATGAAGGAACAATGGAAACAACATTTATCGATTTCAAACGTGCCAATGCTCCAAGCATTCCAATGGTAGACAACTTTGAATTGATTCCTGTGAAAGCAAAGTCAGCCACTTCATTTACAAAGTACTGACTCCTATTCTTGAAAGTTGCTTGGGGGTAATTAACATATAACTAAGTATTTTAAAGGAGCAACATGTAAAGGATTGACCTACTGTGCGAGGGTTTATTATGACTGATGTAGTTAATCTTAGCTTAAGGGTTAATTATGAAATATAATTAATCAGTTCATTAACAATCTCTGGAGTTTGTCAATTCACAATGCCTGTAACATGTTGGCGAATGAGACACCAACCAATATGGCTGTGCTCCTTGGAGGCTGCATTGCTGGTTGAAAACTATGTATTTTCAGACGTCAAATGATTCTAATCTATGGCCCATGTATTACTTTATGTGTATTTTAAACATCAGAGAACAATAACATACAATATTGATGTGAATATATGTGCAGTGTCATCTCGATCTTGAGACAGTCGAAATGATGCATTTGATCTTTAATGCGTTTTACAGTTTCTATTTCTCGGTGATCAGTTAAATTAGTCCAGTTAACATTTTGTTATATAGAAAAATGTTTACTTTCTTTAAGTGACGTGCAGATGATTTGTTACAGTGGTTTCATGTGGCGTAAATATCTGATGTTTTTGTTATAATATTTTGGTTGGTATTTTAGGTCTTAAATGTAATAATACCGTTAAATGATTTGAATAGAGGATACAAAGACTACATTTCTAAAACTTGCATCTGTGAGCGATAGATATATTTATTACCACCACAGTTTGTTCTTTTTGACGTTTTTGTTGATATTTTTTTTTTTTATAAATTCAATGAGAATTTTCTTCTCTTAAACTTATGTTTTCATTCTCAGACTTATCAGGGCTTTTTCTGCCATATTTTGTCCATTTCCATCTTTTGTCTAAACGTTGAAGACGTTGTCTCATTCGATCTTGATAGGATTGGTATTCTGCTAATAGGTGAGAAAATCTTGTTTGTAGGTTGTCTAATGCTACTTCTAAGTTTTCATATTTCTCCTTTAGAGTTCGCTGTTCTGCTTCACTCTCTTGTAGCGCCTGCTCATCCAGAAGTCCATCTTTCATAAGAATCTGTCGCCCACGTTCAATTAGCATCTTCTTAGCCTCTGGATATTCTTCGAGAACATTCCAGAGATCTTCTTTCGATAGAACAAAAAGGTCAGAATAACCTACACTTCTTACGTTTGCTGTTCTTCGATTGCCAGTTTTCATGCCAGAAATATTCATGATACTTAACTCGCCAAAAACACTACCGTCTTCTAACGTGACAAAAACCGTTTGTCCGTCATCAGCAACGACTTCTAATTTACCCCTTTTCACAATGTACATTTCTTTCCCCACATCTCCTTTGCGACATATGTAGTCTTCTGGGCTGAACACCTGAAGTTTTAACTTGAGAACTAATTGAGCCATAAGGCCAGCTTCACAATCTTGAAAAATTCGAACACGTTTCAACGTGTCGAGGTGGACGTGAAGAGCAATTTCTGCCTCTAGTTTGTCCGGGAGCATCGAAGTAACAGCCTCCTGGTCTGCTGTTTGTTTGTTAGTCCATAAATAATCAAACCACTTGATTACTTTGTCTTCGAGTTCTTTCCCGATCTTTCTGAACTCCATGTATTGCTTTACACTGTCAATTCGACTTTGGAATTCTACTCTCGCTGCGTTCATATTTGTTATCATACTTCCAATATTTCCAACAATGGTTGCAAAAATAAGAACTCCGATTAAAAAGTCTAAAACCATAAATAGGTACTCGACATCTCTCTGTGGAGTAGAAACTTCGCCAATCGTTGTCATTGTTAAAGTTGACCAATAAAAACTGTAGATGTACTGGTACTGAAACGTGTTGTGGCCTGGATGACTAATGTTGTACACCCAAGTGTCTGTTCCAAATCCAATGAAGTAGCTAACAGAAAAGTAAATGCATGCATTCCAGTGAATGATAACTAGGATGTAAAATATTAATTTTCCAATTCTAAAGAAGTAAGGGAAACTAGTCCTTGTTTCTGTGCGATCAAAGAATTCGAACATTCTATGTAAGCGGAACATTCTATTCAGGCGTACTATTGTTGAACAAGGCACAATCATATGACAACTGGTACCGAGAATCATATACAAAACATCGGTGGGAATTATGCTGGCGACATCAAGCTTAAAATAAGACGACCTCGCATAGTTCATCAATAACTTCATAGAGTCTTCTACAAGTAATCCTTGTTCTAGATATCCTAAAAACCCCAAATGATTGAAAAATTATAAAATAATATATTTTTACGACTATAAACTTCTACTTTTAGTGAATTAATTAATTTTTTTTTAAGACTAACGACTATAGTCATTTTTGTTTTGGTGCGTCAACCTCTTTACAGATGTATAATAGTCATGTAACAAATAAGTGCAAGAGAATATTAAGATTACCATTAATGTCCATTGTCCAGCGCTTGAAAAGAAGATACTTATGGCTTAATTTTGCACAATTTATATAATCATGCTTCAACATTCTTGGGTGAAATTACTGTATTAGATAACTTAACCGTGAAATTCCCACAAGCTAAATGAAACTAATTTAGCTTTATACGTATATTTCATACAGAACGAATAACAATATATTTAGAATTAAAAACCAAAATGTACAAAGGTTATGGTTACGATTCTGAAATACTTAGAATCTACGAAAACAAATATATTGACCTACTTGAATTTTTATAAAGGCATATTGTATTGACCACATAACATCATTTGAATAATGTAGAATTAAAGGCCATCAAATTTAGTATATTGATTTACTATTACTTTTTACAATCAAAAAATGAAATTGTATTGCAGATTAGTGAACAAAAAACAAATTACATAATAAAATATTGTTTAAGAATGATTTAAGAGGATGCGACCACAAAACAGCACAGAAGAATATAACAGTTTTGCTTGCAAGTTATATTGAATAATTTGAATGTTTTATTATATACAATAATGGCTATATCGTATCAGGTACTAATGTTTTTATAAATGTGTCTTCCTATTTTTTTACAGTAAAAATACCACTGTACATATGTTAAAAATCTCAAAGATGCCAGTTTCTATTACAATAACTGAAAAGATAGAGTTGCAATTTCTTACCTGTTCGAGCTTGAAACACCATATCAAGGATATAAATAGTGTCACATGTGTAATCCAGAGTATACCACGTAACGGGAGAGAAATTCTGTAATTCCCAAAACACGCTTCTTCCGATGATAAACACTGTGTTGTAGAGTACGGCAAAAGAAATAATGGACAGCCAACGGTAATGGACTTTTCCAGAATAGTCAACGACTAACCTTCGATGACTGTAATTATTTCGAAATACTTGTTTACGTTTCAAAAGTTAATAAACTTTTACCATGCGAATAATAACTCAAAATTATGTCTGAAATGAAAACATAATCCGACTGAATTAATGTAGAACTTAATGTTTAATATTAGCCCCAAATAGATCGAATTGATGTAATTAAGACGCTCCTTTTTCAATATTCAGGTTATTTAAGCTTCTCATTTCTGAATGAAGGTTGGCAGGGAAGGACCTTGTTGGTAGTCTGTCGGACATTGAATCCGAGGGCTCATAGCTTAAAAGTCCGTTGTTATAAAAGTGCGTCCTGTACTTTTGGACGGTGAATGCAGTAATGTTCGAATTCCACTATTCGGTTAGAATAGTGTTCGTGGTGGGTGCTGTTGACTTGATGCCTTCCTTCTAGTCTATAAGCTCAAAATTATTATGGTTAGCGCAGAATATCTAAAACTAAACGTTAAATTTACCTACCATTCTTCGTTGTTTTATTATCGTAGAGTGTTTATATTCTGTATACGATCTAGTTTTTTATATACTAATCCTGAATGAAATTTGAAAGAAACAACATGTACAAATATTTTTAGGTTTCGCTGACAATTTTTGTTTCATTAGTCTCTTTTTCTCAGCAATTAAAGATCAATATAATTAAAAAGAAACTACATTTTGTCCATTATTAAACTTTATTTGAGAATGATCAAGCTTTATATATCAAACGAAAATTGTTTTAAAACAAAAATATAATACTCTAGACGTAGTATTTCTAAGAATCGAATTGCTTCATTATAGAAAGTGATGGGATATGTTCCCCTTCACGTGATCTTTAGTTTTGAGATGAGTTTTGTTATCACGCAAGACATAAATACGACACGAAACCGTACACCTCATTGTCATTCTAGATAAACTATTTACGAAGATATAAAAGACTATAAAACTCTGTAGAAAACGAACAGCTGGTTTTTTGTCTCTTACAGGATTACTTTCTGTGAGAGTTATTTACTTTTAGAGTCCGTAATTTATTCATTGTCTGACTGTCGAAACAAGTGCGCTAGCAATTGACAATTTATTGCACTAATCTCGAGTGTGAAAATGAATGTTCGATTTAAGTGTAGTAATGTTTAACGCCATAGCTCTGATGCCCTCAGATATGTGATTTGAGGAAAACCTTTCAGCCACCGTTCAGTTAGTCCTCAGATTTTCCAGTTACTGAGAGACTATAAAACGCTAAATTTTGTTAATCCACCTCGTATGTGTGCTCAACCATTTTCAACGGCGTAATAAGGGTGTCTAGTGGTCGAGGACAAAACACAATACGGCGCAACCCCCAGAAGAAAATTCCAATCCCACCCGTCCATTACACTCTCACTTTCTAATTGATTCAGTTGCCTCTTGCATGACTGCTATACGTATGGAAGTTATGGTTAATTCTTTATTAATTATAATCTTTAGCTAATTAAGATCTCTGGTTTGTATAACAATATGTTGCTTATTACACCCTACATTAACATAAATATGAACCACAACTCTCCTAATTGGTGTTATTATAGAACGAATAAATCTGGACAGAATGATTTGGGCCGCCAAAAATCTGTCTCCAACTCTTAAAAACCTGCCTCAAATTGTCAGGTGTTCACGAAATTTCTAAAAAAATTCTTATCAACTATGAGACGTCAGTGTATTTTAACCAGTCTAACGCTGCAAACCAAAGGATTTCCCGAGGCATGATAATTCTGATATTATACTAATATTTCACGTCAGGTATAACAAACATTTTAATAAGTTTAGTCTTATGGGAACATTTAAAATGTGGGAAAACTAGTTGTTAAAGTGGCACCTTTAAACCTGGTGCTCAGGGGCAAACCCCCCCGTCACTGTGGCACTGCACATATTTAGGGCTTTCCAAGGTGTCTAACAGCTGTAGTATTTCTACGAGTAAAATGCATAAGGTAGAAAAACGTTTTTAAAGGAACATTCAGAGGTATAGATTATATTAATATATTTTAAAGTGTACGACTCCTAACTTTATATACGAACTACGTTTTATATTAGGTGGTAGACTTTAAAGTGAAACACGGTTAATAATTTTGATTTTGGTCTACAAGTGAGGAATTTTTCAACGGTTTCCATTTGTAGACTAAGTTTATCTACGTAATTCAAAATAAGACTGATACTTTCTGTACCCGTGTGTTAATCCGCATCATACATGTGTTTCTGGGCTGTTTTGATATTTTTGTAATTTAAGTAAATATATGTTTGTGGTGTCGAAAGTCATCAAGAAATATCAAAATGTTCTTGAACATGCATTATGACAGGAAAATATATGATGGTAAATCAAGGCATAGCCGAAATCTAAAAGAAAAGCAGATTAACATATAAATAGTAAGCTTTTCCTACAGAAAAACAAAGAGTGGCAGAAACGTAATGAACAAGTTTCTAATTCTCTTTTTCGGTACTAATCTGATTGGATTTGTAAGTAAACTTTGAATACGAAGTGTGACACGTCTTCGAGGAACACGTTCACCTGTTGCACTTTCTAGAAGGAGATGTTTTACGTAACGCTCAAAACGAAGGGTATGTTTTTATTACAGTTCTTAACTTGTGCTAAACGTTTGTTGGAGAAACCAGACATTAATGCAAAATATATATCCATAATGTTGAAACAAACAAAAAATTTTAGAAGCTCTGGGTTAACTTAATTATGAACTATATTGTCATTTTTTCCCTTCAGTACTCTAAATGAAATGAAAATAATAAATTTCTAGATAATTCGTGAAAGTGTTTTATACATCTCTATTGGATACTTAATGTTTATTCGCGTTATCCATTTAGAAACACTTAATGAACAAAATACGATTTTTTTTTTTTACCAACCCAGAGGCACAGCGGTACATCTGCATACTAACATTGCCTGAAACTGGGTTTTGATATCCATGGTTAGCAGAGCACAGATAATCTAGTGTGTAGCTTTGTGCTTAACAACCAACACACAACACAAGAATGATTTCTCATGCGAAACAGAATCTAAATATTTCTAAGAAAAATAATTAATTTGTTTAAAGCATTTATTAGTGTACTCGAAAACTTTCACGGACGTAAAATAATGTTAAATAAAATGTAAATATTACCACAAAGTACAAAAATTGGTTACTAGCAAAATAAAGTTAGTTAGTTACAATGACTGAAATCTAGTAGTTAGTAATTAGAGTTGTTTTTATTTATCAGGAAGCTGTATATTATAATCTATACTTTACTAACTTCATATAATTAGTTCGGCTTTTCTATAGGGAAAGAAAAATCTTCACTTTCATATACGTTAAGCAAAATTTAGTAGCAAGACTTTTGTAACTGCTCAGCTATAAGGTATCTTGTGTATGATCTGCTAATTTGCATCGGGCAAGAAATTTAATATTAAAAGTAGATCCATGTGCAATGTAAGTACGGTAACTTTTTAAGATGATGCAAGAACTAGGATAGTTCTTAATCTGATTGGCTACATTTCTGATCTTTTAATATTATTAAAATTAAATATTGTGTTTAGAAGCGATTAAATGTAATTACTGAAGAGAAACATCGTGTGTAAATGCATTGTTTAATTTAATCCCTATTTTTAGACAACCGTTTTATTTTGTTTGCACTTTTTATCTTATTTTCAAGCAGCGGTTTATTTCTGCAATCTCTGTCATTATCTTTAGCTTCAATCAATTATCTCCCTATTGTAATCTTCAATTAGCTGTCGACCTTTATTGCTACGTTCCAAACCTGGTTTCCTAATTCATCTTTAGTTATTTGTTATTATAATTGGTGAATAAAGTATAGCTTTGTCTCTATTGTTTTCTTAAACTCAAGTAATTATATTGCCACTTATAAGATTTATAAATTAAAATAACTGCCAAGAATTGGACTGGATTGGGCAACAAGCCAGGATCAATCTTAGCCGAATAACAGGATAGTTTGCTACTTTTATTGAGGGCTCACAGCTGAAAGTTCGACGTGTTTCGGCGTATGTTCAACGTCATATTGCGGATTTGATCTTCCCTCTAGGTCATGTCCGGTCAAACATATATTCTTTCATATGTAAAAAGTTATCACTGTAATGATCTAGCCATTAAAAACATTATTTACTTAGGATATGTAGTGTGATACAATTTTACAAGCACAATACTAATTATTTACATTACTTTGTTCCGAGCTAGTTCAGTACGAGTTTTCAATAACAGTCTTGCAGTTATAGTTTTTCAACAACATTCCACCGCAAGAGATATTTTGATAACGTCACTTAAACCACCTTATTGAAAATACAGTGGTACCTCGGTTCTCGAACAACTCCCTTCTCGAACAATTGGTTTTCAAACATATTGTTTGAGAAAAAAAATGTCTCGATTGTCGAACATAAACTCGGTTCCCGAACCAAGCTGTCGTGGCCCGAACCCCCGAAATAGCCCGACTGATGATCCGAACGACCCTTCGACCATTTTCGGCCCACGCCAAGCTTGCCCAAAAAATTTTACCCGCACCTGTCGCTTAGTCCACACCCCCGCTAAAATCTGCTGTGAACGTTCTCGTTTTTCTTTTTTGTTGTTGTTGTTTTTCTAAATATTCTGATTAAATAAGCCACCATAGGGTAATAAAGGATAATAAAAGCAGCAACTCAAAAAGAAAAGTTGTTAGAGCCACAATAGAGATGAAGAAAGATCTCAGAGAGAAGTATGAGAGTGGTGTTCGAATGTCTGACTTTTCTACACAGTTTGGTATGGCGAATTCTACAGTCTGCACCATACTGAAAAATAAAGTGGTCATCAAAGGAGCTGATGTTGCAAAAGGAGTGACAGTGCTTACGAAACAAAGATCACAAACAATGAAAGAGGTAGAAAAACTGTTGTTTATCTGGGTAAACGAAAAACGGTTAGCTGATGATAGCATTTCTAAGACTATCATTTGTGAGAAAGCAAAGCAGTTGCACGCTGACTTCCTGAAAAATACCCTTGGAACGAGTGCTGATACAAGTGATGCCTTTAAGGCTAGTAGGGGGTGGTTTGAAAAATTTGGGAAGAGAAGTGGCATACATAGTGTGGTGAGACATGGGGAGGGTGCCAGACAGAAACAAACCTCATTAGACAAGTTTTTAGTGAGAAATAGTTCCAGTAGGTCTCAAGCAGGTTGTAGCGATGCAAAGATACAGAAAAGAGAAAGAACCCCAGAAGGAGAATTACCTGACGTTTTTATGGAAGGTGACTCCCCTTCCAAACAATAATAACCTTCCTACTCTCCACGTTCCTCACCACCTTTCACTTACGCCATCAGCTCTCCTCATCACTGGTAAAGTGCAGTTAAATTTTCATTTATTGTTTTTTTTATTCTGTTTATAGTTTTTGTGGTTGACTTTATGCATGTAAGTATTATTATACAGGTATAAATAAGCAATATATTTACTTAAAATGCTTCATAATGCATAATATTTGGAGGTCTGTAACGGATTAATTTAATTTACAGTATTTCTTATGGGAAAAATTGATTCGGTTTTCGAACAAATCAGCTTTCGAACTGCCTTCTGGAACGGATTAAGTTCGAGAACCGAGGTACCACTGTACTATTTATACAAGTCAGGCTAGGAAAATTATTTGTATGCGTAAAACTTCGAGACTGGTAGAAAACTAATTCTTTTCCCTTTCTGGTGTAAAGATCACTTTGCTTCATTATGTGTTGTACGTAAATGTAAAATTATATTAAACTATTTTCATTTAATTATATATATTTTCATATCAGAAATTATGTTGATAAAATATGTTAGATTAATTTAAAATTATATTCTTAAAAATCAAAATAGACAAGTAAAAGTAAATGGCTTTATACTTTTATTGTTACAACCAACATTAGTAGTATAATCCCTTCTTCATAAAAAAAGTTAAAGCAAATTATAAAACTGTGAGAAAATGATAACCATCACACAGGAACTGAAACTGCGTCACATCACGTGAATAACAATATAAACAATGAAGTATAGTTTGCAGGTCATAATAGAACAATAAAACTCGGATATTGTTCATTAGGTACAGCTTATGATTAAAAAGTCAGAAAATAAATTTATAGGCAATGTTTAAAAAATAATATTACACTGCTTACAATCCATGTGAGTATGTTATAAAACAATTAAATATTGACAAGGAAGGTTATGACCGTGCTAGGTAAAGTAGTGCAATGCAATTTATTTCTAATTTTTGCCAATTCAAATATGATGATAATGCTCACGACAGCATTCACTTATGTAGTCGTCCATAAAAAGGTACAAGAAGCAAGCTGAATGTAATATACTAAACACAAGTGTAGAAAAAACCTGTCAACAAAGTACTAGTTTTACGCTTTTAATCTGTGTGTTGTGTACAGTCCAATGACGGACAACTAATTATTACATTTTCACTTTTATCAAATTCCAGAGCTTTCAGGCGCAGTAAGATGTTAGACCCTTCCCTTATTAAATTCCAAGTAACATTTTAGACTAAATAGTTGGCTTAAATACATAAGTGAAAGTTTTACTTACAATGAACGACTATATGTTTTATGTATTAGAATTTAACTATCAAAATGGTTATACCTAACGTAAAGCGAGTGACAATAGGCTGAGGAACTGGGTATGTAGGCTGAACAAAGAGTCAAACAGGCAAGTGCTACGTTTATAAGCAGCCCTGGCTTAACCATTAAGAGAAATAGGCATGTGCTTAGGGTACCAGGGGAAGGGGACACCACAGAGTTTTCTCCTAGCTATCATACCCTTAACTCTTTCACTGCTACACTCAACTTTAGTCGATTTTTTTCTGTAATTGTCCTTATCTGCCGTGTTCGACTTTGCATTGTTAAAAAAACATTTTCTTGAGCTCGGTGAGGGACTAAAGTTTCGAGATACTATTAAAATATGTGTCTGAAGTAAGAAGTCATTGATTTGTGAAAGATTACCGTAAAGAGCAGAACAAAATGTTGATAAAACTTCAAGTAAAAGATGGCCGTACGTTATGATGTCTGACCTTGAAGATAAGATATTTTTCTCAATCATAAATTCTGTTGTGGCTATTTATACGACATTATTGGCAGTGGAACTGTTTTTACGTTTTACTGCTTTATTCAGTCACATCTACAGATAAATAAGAGTATGATACCACAGAAACATAAGTCAAACGAAATGGTGACAGATGTGTACAGAGACGTGGCTAGTTTTTGCTTTATTTTCGTACGTTATATTTGGGTTATTGTCTCGTTTGTTTTACTTTAAAAAAAAAAAACTCCTTTGCGTGTGAGTACATGTTTTGAAATTTATCATATCAAGAAAAAATTTAGAAAGGAATGCCACTGTAGCGATGCCACCGTTCTTAGATTATATGTAACCTATAAGAGTATTTGGGCATATATATATTCCCTTGTAATTATGCAATAATATAAACAGATCTGAAGTTGAGATTTACTTAGGGGATAAATACAAGGTGCCCGGTATTAAATGTTCTTTAAGACTGGGCACCCTTGTTTTTATCCCCATTTATAAATAGCCAACAAAATTTTGTGAAATATGCAATTTTTAGACCCAAAAATGGAGATCCCAATTATATTCTCCTTACTTCTTCCATGATCCTATACTGACGTCATAGTGCCACGACTCGACCCGGCTCTCTCGTAATATCTTTGTGAGACGAACGAACAATCCGAGACAGAAATATAGACTTCTTTTTTTTTTGAATTTCGCACAAAGCTACTCGAGGGCTATCTGTGCTAGCCGTCCCTAATTTAGCAGTGTAAGACTAGAGGGAAGGCAGCTAGTCATCACCACCCACCGCCAACTCTTGGGCTACTCTTTTACCAACGAATAGTGGGATTGACCGTCACAATATAACGCCCCCACAGCTGGGAGGACGAGCATGTTTGGCGCGACTCGGGCGCGAACCCGCGACCCTCAGATTACGAAGCGCACGCCTTAACGCGCTAGGCCATGCCAGGCCAAATACAGAGACAAGGACGACAAACATTTAGATGTAATTCAACTATTTTGCGACTATAAATTCAGATTAGTATGTGTTCTATTACATTTCTGAAAAGCAGGGAAAACAATTGACTGATCGGAGCAGTCTAAAGGCGATAATTCGACCTTTTAGGTCAAATTGCGAGAAACTTCCACATGTACGACAACATGATTCTTAATGTTGTTGTGTATACACTATACTACTAGTAGTAGTACAGTACTATGGCACCGTGGTCACACAGAGATACTGTAAAGAACTGACAAATCAACAAAATCGATTTAGGATTGCCTGAAAAAGTGCGGGAATTGAACAAGTTAATGTGAGTACTAGGCGTAACGTTAGTGGCCTCAGTTGCAGTGTATTAGCATTAGGCCTAACGTTAGTGTCGTTATCTGAGAATTGAGTGACAATAATGTTAGGCCTAAATACTGTAACTAGTTCAGTGTAAGTACACTGGAAACGCTACTGTAGCCTGGAATAATGAAGTGGACTATTCCCAATTTAAGGCCGCTGTTTTGAATCTGTCTTCGCATCCAGGCATGCAGATAAAATTTCAGACATATGCCTATTTTGTTGATGTATGGTGTCTTGGCTCATCTAAAGTCCCCAGGTGAAAACTGAGCTCAAAGTTAAGGTTACAACTCATTCTTTAGATACTTGATTAGGATTAAGGTACTCTAGCCTAGGCCTAACCCAGTATTTAGTAGTTCAATAAGCAGTACATTTTACAATTGATTATATGTTATGTATGTGTACCAGTACAGAATGATCACTGTGTATGTAGGCTACTACAGTATGTGCTGTTGATCACAAATTGTTTTGGAATACTTTTTGGCTGACAATGGATTTGCATATTACCATTGACATTGCTTCTTGCATACGGCTGCCATAGCAACAACCTAAATGAAACTTTTGCAATGACTGAAAACTAATTCTCCTAAGGTGGATTGAAGCCAGTCTTGAATGGTTTTCAACCAATCCGAACGCACCAAATCTATAAAGGTATTTATGAATTTGTTTATGTGGCAATACCTAGGTCGTAGGAAAACTTTCTAACAATATTTGTCTAAATGTAGACCTTGAATTTAGTATGTTTGACTGTCTTACCAACGTTTCTCTATATGAATTTTAGTGTTTATCTAAATGAAACTTTTGCAATGACTGAAAACTAATTCTCCTAAGGTGGATTGAAGCCAGTCTTGAATGGTTTTCAACCAATCCGAACGCACCAAATCTATAAAGGTATTTATGAATTTGTTTATGTGGCAATACCTAGGTCGTAGGAAAACTTTCTAACAATATTTGTCTAAATGTAGACCTTGAATTTAGTATGTTTGACTGTCTTACCAACGTTTCTCTATATGAATTTTAGTGTTTATCTAATCATTACAACTATATATGATCTATATTCTTTTGTGTTTCTGTATTTTTCAGACTGCAAGATGAAACTCAATTAAGTGGTGCACAAATGAGAAAACTGGCAAAAAAAAACCAACAACAAAAGGCCAAAAAGTGACCAAGACTGGAACGCTGACTAATTTTTCGCTCAACTTACGCAACATGATCTTCAAAATCAAAACCTATATCCGCCATTCGAAATCACTTGTACTGCATCTGACTCTGAAAAGATTGAGATTGAACTAAGCTCCACACCTACAAGTACCACTTTGTCCACTTCAAGGTCAGAACATCATGATAACGTTGAGGTGTCACAGGCCGGCTCAAGTGGCATAAGTCTCGCAACTAATCTCACTTTGCCTATAAATTCTCATGGTATCTTCACTGTTAATGTTGATTCAAGTTCCTCTACAAGACAGTCTGAAGTTGAAATAATTTCTGAAAATGAAAATCTACTAGACTGTGGTAAAATACTTCAGTCTACAAATGATGAAGAAATTAAAGCAAAAGATCCAGGGTTGTGGCTCGATTTCTTTACTGATGATGTGGTTTATTGGATTAATTGTGGATCCACTGACTATCAGCACTACAATGAATTATTTGGGAAATCTTGCCGGACTTTCAATAGTGGCAAACCAACGATATACTGTTCACAAAAACGTTTCTTTGGGGTAAAAGAATGGTGAGCAATACAAGAGAGAGTAATTATTATATTCACTATCAACAGGATCAGCTTACTGCTTTGTTTATAAATTTTTGCCCCTAAACTTTCCTCGTGTTTTGTTGAAAGAGAAGGGTTCAGTGACTGGCGAAATACTATTGTAATTAATCATCATGAAAGAAGCACTACTCACAGAGATTCTATGCTAACATACTTAACTCGTGCGATAAGAGTTAGAAAAAACAAATTAAAGAAGAGTGCAATTACTAGGAACATGTCTTGGAGCGTGTAATAGCTGTTATTTGTACGTTAGCTGAACGTGGCCTGGCTTTTCGAGGAACATGTGAAATATTTGGTTCACTGAAGAATGGGAATTTTTTAGGGCTGCTTGAGCTCATAAATCAGTATGATCCATTTTTATCAGGGCACATTTCGAAATATGGAAATTCTGAAAAAGGAAATCCTTCTTACTTGTCCAAAACCACCTGTGAAGAACTAATTGAACCACTGGCTCAGAAGGTCCACGCGTTCGTTGTTGATGAAGTAAATTCTTCTGGTTCTTTTAGATTGTCAGTTGATTCGACGCTATATATATCACATATAGGACAGTTAAGTGTTGTACTTCGATACTTAAAATATGAGCAGCCTACCGAACGCTTTTTAACTTTCCTGGAACTGCAAAGCCATACCGGTGAGGAAATGGCATACCAGGTATTGCAGTACTTACGTGAACTTTGCAAGCTTAATTTTTCAAAATGTAAGGGTCAGTCTTATGACAATGCTGCTAACATGTCTGGGCATTATAAATGGATGCAGCAAAATATTTTAGAAGAAAATAAGTTTGCCATACATGTGCACTGTGCAGCCCATTCACTAAATCTGGTAGGCTAAAGTGCTGTTGATTGCTCTCAAGTGGCAGTTAATTTTATTTTCACAATGCATCTGTTCTATGATTTTTTTCAGCCTGAACCGGCAGGTGGAAAATTCTTAAAGCTTGTCTTTGAAATGAAAGTGTGTTAAAATTCCTCTCTGATACCAAATGGGAGGTAGATGCTATGGCAACAACAGCAATTTTGAAGTCTTTCTTTAAGATTTTGGAAGGTTTAGAATGTTTAGTTGAAGACCAGTCACAAAAAGGAGACACTAGAAGAGAAGAAGACAATCTTGCAGTTAAGATGCAAGAGCTATAATTTGTTTTTATATTGATCATGTGGGATGAGATTTTGCAAAAGTTTCATTAAGCAAGTTCTGCAAAATGAGGACGTGACCTTAAACACGTTAAGACCTGTACGTGTCATTAGCTGACCAACTACACACTTTAAGAGATGACTTTGAATGATTCGAAGCAGTTGCAAAGGAAGAACTACCAGATATTGATTACAATGCTGCTCAAACTCGCAAACGTATCAGAAAGAAGGTACTCAATGACAGAGATGCACAGGAAGTAGACCTGAATGCCAGAGATACATTTCGTATCACTACCTTCTACACAATTGTTGACAAACTAAACACCCAGATGAGAAGAAGAGGAGAGGTGTACAAAGATATAGTAAACAGATTTTCTTTCCTAAGTGATGTGCCAAATGATGACACTTCATCTGCTGAAACTGAAAGGTACTCTCATTGTTTCCAAAAGCTTTCCCAGAGGACTTAGACATTAGTCTCTCTCCCGAGCTTCAGTAGTTCCCATTTGTGCACCACAAGTTTGGTGCAACAAAAAACTGTAAAAACCAGACTCAGTCATTCTGAACTTTATAAAATAATTTCAGAAGACAAAATTGAATGTGCGTTTTCAAACGTAGACATTACATTGCATATATTTTTAACATTAATGGTCACAAATTGCACAAGTGAGCATTCATTTTCTCAACTCAAGCATATTAAAAATCCCAACAGAACAACTATGTGACAAGACAGGCTGGATGCTTTGTCTTTGCTAAGTATAGAAGGTACAAGTAAATAATTTGATTACAGGGTTTTAAGTCCAAAGTAAGAAATTATTGACATTAAAGTGAGAATTTTTTAAATAAAAAGGTTTTGAGTAAATGTTTCATTTTTGTTAACATCAAAGTGTGAACTTGTTAACATCAAAGTGAGAATTGTTAACTCAGAGTGAAAACAAATATACAGTAAAATAAATCTTTTTAATTATCATTAATCAAAGTAGTGATTTTCCTCATAATTTCTGAATAAAAGGCCTGATTTTGATCCATGCCCAATTGCTAAATACAGTTACGACAGAAAGTATTCGTACCCCTGCGTCGTGAGTAGTTTTTCCTTATAACTTAAAAAAGTATCACGATTAGGATAATGAAAGTATAATATATTATAAATAGTATATTAACACACTTGTACATAAATTTTTATGTAAATTGAACGACAGATACATTGCTTATAAACAAATAACCAAACATAGGACGGGCAAAAAGTATTCGTGCGTCTACTTTAATGGTCAGTTGTGTAGCCTTTCAGGTACACAATCTCTCCTCATAGCCCTCCATGATCGTTTGACTACTCGACTGTTAATTTCTTCCATTCTTCTTTACAGTAGGTCTCCAACTCTTGGAAATTTTTCGGATGACGCTGATGAACCCTGGTCTTCAACTCATGCCAAACGTTTTCAGTTGGGTTGAGATCGGGTGACTGCGATGGCCACTCCAGAACGCTTATATGGTTCCTCTGCAACCAGGATTGCACATATTTCGATGTGTGCTTAGGGTCGTTGTCGTGCTGGAAGATCTAACGACGCCCAAGCCGCAAGTTCCGAGCATCATTCGTGATATAAGTGCCTAATATATCAACGTACTCTTCTTTTTTCATGATTCCGTTGACGCGGTGAAGGCTGCCTACACCAGAAGAGCTGAAGGAACCCCATAGCATGATCGAGCCATCATTGTGGCCGAAAATCTCAATTATAATATCGTCTGACCAAAGAATACTCTTTCAATAGTTAAAAGGTTTATCTACATGCTTTCTTGCGTACCTCAATCTTTTTCTAAATGAATAGGCTTTAAATATGGAGTTCTACGAGGACGGCATGCTTTCAACCCAGAAGAGCGTAACATGTTCGTAACTGTAGAGATGCTTACTTCAACCCCAGTTTCCCTTACCAGTTTCTGTAGTAAGGGTTCCTTACTAACTTCTCTGAGAACCTTCCTCTTGGTTCTCTGTGGAAATTTGGTGGAGCGTCCGGAACGAGGGAGGTTAGCAGTTGATCCTGTAAGCTTAAACTTGACAATTGTGATTTGAACAGTATATTTCGGCACAATGTATTTATAATGTATTATACGTCTATTAGCCTAATTGTGATACTTTTTTAAGTTATGAGCAAAAAACTACTCGGGACGCAAGGGTACGAACAATTTCTGTCATAACTGTAAATAAAATAAAAAAATGTTTTTAATTTAAAATAGTTATGGGGTCTGACCTGGAAGAAAAGTTAAGAAGGGTTATAAATTTTCAAACTTTCATTTCACTTTCATGGCCCTGCATGTCCAAGCGTGTTAAGGCGTGCGACTCGTAATCTGAGGGTCGCGGGTTCGCATCCCCATCGCGCCAAACATGCTCGCCCTTTCAGTCGTGTGGGCATTATAATGTGACGGTCAATCCAACTTTTCGTTGGTAAAAGAGTAGCCCAAGAGTTGGCGGTGGGTGGTGATGACTAGTTGCCTTCTCTCTAGTCTTACACTGCTAAATTAGGGACGGCTAGCACAGATAGCCCTCGAGTAGCTTTGTGCGAAATTCAAAAAACAAACAAACATTTCACTTTCATAAATTATTGAGTCTTAATGTCTTTTCAGTTAAGCATTGGAGTGGCCGAGGGGGCTCCATTGTTGGGCTGTGCTTAGGGCATCAGTTGCCCTTAATCCGTCACTGTTTAATAGGCAATATTGGGTTTGTTGCTGAAAGATTTTGATAAACTAGAATCACTTTATAGGATGTGAGAATTATCAAATAAGTTGTATAAATTCTTCCTTTCTTACGGGCCCGGCATGGCCAGGTGGTTATGGCGCTTGACTCGCAATTTGAGGGTCGGGGGGTTCGAATCCCCGTCATAACATTAAACGTGCTTGCCCTTTCAGCCATGGGGGCGTTATGGTATTACGATCAATCCCACTATTCGTTGATGAAAGAGTATCCCGAGAGCTGTAGGTGGGTGGGTGGTGATGACTAGCTGCCTTCCCTCTAGTCTTACACTGCTAAATTAGGAACAGCTGGCGCAGATCGTCCTCGTGAGAACAAAGTACCAAACGTTTGGTGAATGGGGGAGATAGAGATATAGTAAACAACAGTGAAAAGTGTGAATTTACAGAAAACAGAAATGATAATTTTATTATTAATAGTCTTAATGTCTAAAAATCCCTTGCTATGATGAGAGACGTAACAGTTAGGTAAAGGATAAAAATTAAGAGGTATGTGGAATGAAACTTGTTCACTCTTCACAGTGGGTAATATGAATTACGTGATTAACTTTGCATGTAGAAAGATATTTTCTTCTGTATGAAAATAAAATTTTAAGACGTTTGTACGAGATATAAAAGTTATTTGGTCAATTTTTATTTCAGTAGGAAAATATTGATCTCAAGAAGGAAAGATATAAATTGCACTGAGAAAATAAACAACCTACTCTCTAGTTTATTAAAAAATAACATAAGTAAAACAAGTTAACAATAGGTTACCTTATAATAAGAAAGGTAGTTCTCTAATAACCATTGTTTTAAGTAAGGTATTCAGCAAGGATTCCTACTTGCGTTTTTTTTAGTTGTTAGCGTATTTTCACCACATTCAAGGTGTTCAAAATGCGTTTTTACCTTCTTAAAAAGTAGTACAGATTTTCTCAGCAGGTATCATTTCATTACCATTACAATTTTTTTTTTTCAATTTGATTATTCAGCTTCTTATTCTTCTCTCTGGAATAGCACTGATCTGTTGTTTCCAGATAAAGACACAGAGATTAACGAATGGAAACTTATTTTTTCTTGATCTCTAGTTCACGTTTTGTACAAGAGTTTTTAGTCATTAGAGTTTACCTCTTAGCTGTGAAATCAGTTGATTGCTAACTCTTGTGTCTTATGTTTTTAACTGTTAGGAGAAGCAAGAGAGTATGTTTTAAACTGGTTAGTGAAGTACTTGTGTACTTATAAAAGAGAACGAAAGTCCCTGTTTCATTAGCAGTAATAAGGAATTTCGATATCACATACAGCTTTCAATATTTCTTTTTCTCTTATACTTTCTTTTCTATCTTCATATCAAGAGATCGTCATATAAGTATCTAAAATGATGTAGGTGATATAGGACTAATCAATGTGTAACCATTTCAGAAACAAAGAATATTTCATGTACTAATTCTCACACTTCACACCAATTTGTTGCTAGTGTAGGTTCCTTTTGTCATAAAGTTATATATACTCTAATTCATTTGTTGATGTCAGAAGTCTTTAGCATTATAATTACAAGACTATCAACTTTTAAATACTAAAACTTTACATAATAATTTGCTCACAATAAGAATGTTCGTTGATATCATAAATGCATAAACACTAGTATCAAAGTCATTATTTTGTTTCCCATCACTAATGTCATGGCTGTAGCATCCTTTCTTCACATCTTAAATTACTAAAATCGTAGTACTTTTATCACAGCTACCAAATTATGGGTAAATCACTTTCTTTTAAAATACAGTTATAGGTAACATATTTCGATTGGACCGTATACCACTACAATAAAATCTGCCAGTCTTGTAGTACTTACCTTTTTACTTTACGAAAGGCCATTATTGTAAGATATTTTTAGAATAGTGATCATTAATATTGTGGTTTTTCATAACTTTCGTCCTTCTAACCACTCCCTTGTTTAATAGTTAGAAAAATCTTTGTTTCAACATGACCAGATAAAACCGTGATTAAAAATCTCACTATTCATAATATAACAAGGTATTGTAAGGCTTCTAGTATTTTTGCAGTTTTCATAAGAAAGTCAGACTCATAGCGCTCATTTTCCAAAATGTAAACTGCTTAAACCCGCAAAAGACTACCACCCCTTCACCAGAAAATACTTACTTTCCTAAACAGAGTCTTCCAGTCTTAAACTTTTCTTCTTTTCCAGATTCATCTGCTTCTTTGGTAGAACTTTCCAAGGAGGAGTCACAGAATCCGATATCTGTTTTCTTGTTCAACGATACTTTTTGTGTAATCCACTAAATATATTAAATAAATGAATTACAGTGTTACCTTAACTGATGTATATTTACAAAGCTTACGCTGGGAAGTACAAAATATGACAAGTCACGAATCTTCGTGAATAAATAGTTTACCACTTATTACCAACTCATGTTGTAATTGACAGTCACATTATAACGACCTTACGGCTAGAATGGCGAGAATGTTTGACGGAATGTTTCGATTCTACGACCTACAAATTGGAAACAATCACCCCAACTATCAGGTTATGTCAGGCCAGACATATATTCTGGCCTTTATAAATGCAAAAGCAAGTTCATATTTCATTAGCAGTAATAAACCATTCGGATATCACATAAATTATTTGACACTGTATTCAATGTTTTAGTCTAACTTATTTTACTTTTTTGTCCCCTGATGGGATAGCGGTAGGTGTACGGATTTACAACGCTAAAATCAGGTGTTTGATTCCCCTCAGTGGACACACCAGAGAGCCCGGTGCGGCTTTACTATAAGAAAAACACGCACACTCACTTCTCTTTCTATTGCTGTGTTCGTATAAAAAGGGCTTCAAAGAAATATTTAAAACAATGTAGGCCTATATCCCTTGAGTGTTATCAGAGTAAAGCGTTTTTTATTATATTCATCCTCACAATTTCTTATTTTTCTGAACAAAGGTATTAACTTCATGATATTTTGCAAACTTGAAAAACAAATTTTGAAATAATTTGTGGTTAATGGATTGTGATATGTAAATTGCTAAAGATATATGTATGTGTATGAACGAAACTGTATTTTCCGAAAGGTGACATCTTTATTGAAATCCTTACTTTTTCAGTTCACTTTGAAGTAAAATTTGTTTCTACTTTTGGATTTTGCCGAATCTCGATTTAATCTTCACGTACATTTTTATTCATAAAGTAATTTCGATTACTAGAAATTACAATGATTGATATGAAATTTTATTTTGAAATACATTTAAATCGATTTTTCACAAATAAAGAATATTTAATAACAAGTATGTAAAGATGATTTGAATTATAATTTTAATATTATAGCAGTTAGAATTAATTGCGTTTGCTGAACTTAAAATGTTACCATATTAGATTGTTTGTGGTTAAGCACAAAACTACACGACAGGCTATTTGTGCTTTGCCCACTGTGTGTATCGAAACCCGGTTTCTAGCGTTGTAAGTCCGTAGGCATGCCGCTTTTCCGCTGTGGGGGGGCTGTCGTGTTAATACATAATTATGAAAGTTTAATAAGTATTAATATTCTCCATTATACACAACATAAAAATGAAAAACATATTTTAAATATGAAGAAACCAAATTATTTCTAAAGATGTTGTAAATAACTTCACGTTAAATTTACGTGCCAGTGTTAAGTATCTATAAAATAGGCAATTCAATAATACAACAAATATATGTATTATTTACAAATGGAATTATGAAGGCGTATCATGAAGATATTAATATTTTACCCTCAGAAACATTAAAATACTGCGAGAAAGAAAAAATTTCTGGACTTAAAATGCACTTTACCATTTAAATCTCAACTTTAAATTATGACATACTTTGTTTTTCTCTAAAAGTGGCTAACTTTATAAACATAATCAAATATGTGTATCCGAAATTTTCATGTACAAAACGATTACATTTAATAGTTTAAAATGTTTACATACCCGAATGCTTTGAAGAAATTTGTTAAATACATTAGGTGGTTTTCTTATTTCTTCTCGTGTCACTTTCTTAGGCATCCCAGAAAAAAGATCTGATTCATTTGAGCCCACGCTACTTTGCAGAGACTCTGTAGGTGAATGTGATCTTTGAAAACTTTGGATTTGAGATTTTGGTTCGCTCTTCAGAACATGATTTATCATTGATTCGGACCTATGACAAGGACACGGGCAAAGTGGTTGAGGCTCGAACAGTTTAGTTGTTGGCCCTCTACGTATTCTAATGGTAGGGTGATGTGGACAACTGTCTCGAATTATTGAACCCATTATCAAAACGATTCCTTAAACCTTCCATAAAAATTTTATTTAAAAAAAGATATAGATATTATATATAAATGAGGAAGAAAATTGAATTTAATACAATTATTTAAACAAGTTAAATATTATACTCAAGTATAAATATTTAAAATGATATTTATTACATAATGCATCATAATTAGTTTATCTCACAATGTATTTCATATCCACAGAAATATAGGTTGTCCGAAGTGGGTAAAATATTACACATCAAAACACAGTTTTCCAGTTTTTAGTTCGTTATCTTAGTTTTTCCAAAACAAGTAAAACGTCTATATCAAAGAAACCGTTTCAATGGGCTTCCCCTGTAGTTCAGCGCGGTAATTTCACGGACTTAACAACGCTAAAATCCGAGGTTATAATCCTTTTGATAAACAGAGTACAAATAACCTATTATACAACTTCGCATCACAACAAACAAATAAAGTATGTGCGTTTCTTTTCTAATGCATAAATTAATTTAGGGAAATTGTTCTATTTCTGTTCCGTAGTAGTTAGTGGTGCACTAATTTCAATATGAACAAATGTAATTACATTTTTATGCTTATAAATTTACAACTTATTAAGTTATTCAGAAAAACTAAATAGACGTATGGAAAGGTTAAACTTCGTAATTTCTACGTCGTGGACAGATGTTTAACTCCAGAAATATTCTCATCAACTGTGTCAGTACTACCGACACATATTTGGTGTATCTATACTCTTAAAATAAAAGCTAAACTGTTTTGGAAGATGGCGTACCTTCACGGTGATTGTTAATGGTGATGTTCGTTTATTTAAGGAAATATATTATCCTTAACTTGTATCAGAGATGATAATGAACAATGTAATCGTTTTGATAAGATTAATTATGAAAGTTTTTTTTTTTGAACATTGGTAATATTTTTACTGTTTTTCATTGATTTACACTCAGATAGTTTGTGGATAATAAAATGTAATGTGTAAAATGCTAAAGATACAATTTTATACTATGACTGATCAGTATATTATGGAACTTGCGCTGGTTCATTACTCCATCCATTTTGCAAATATGTAATGTGTAAAATGCTAAAGATACATAATTTATACTATGACTGATTAGTATATTATGGAACTTGCGCTGGTTCATTATTCCATCCATTTTGCAAATATATCCAGTCGTCTTTGCAGATAAATACCCCTAAACCATCACACTGCCTCACCTATGCTTCACGGTAGGTGTTATGCAATGATGTAAGTATCTTTCATCTTTCTTCCTTTAGATGTATAACCTACGCATTGAACTAAATATCTCAAACTTGGACTCATTCTTCCATAACACCTTTTTCAAATCATCAACAGTCCACTTGTTTGTACTTTTATAGCAAATTTCAGTCTCTTGACGATACTTGGAAATCTAAGTAAAGGTTTTTTTCTAACTGTTGCATGGCCAAATATTCATTTATCATCGAGTCTTCTTAATACTGTAGATCTGGTCGTTTATCTCATGCTTGAGATCAGTGACGGTCTTCCTTCAGTCCCGAAGACTTCATAAACAAAGATACTTAACATCAGTATCATTGAGTTTAGGTATTCTGTCTCTTTCTTTTCTATTTTCAAATTTACCTGACTTGGTCTCACGATCAATGATATACTTAACAGTGTTTGGGAGTATTTAAAGTCTGTAGCAGTTTGTTGGAGAATCTACTCAGCATCACGTAAAGTTTTATGCGAACTCGCTGCTCTACTGACAATTCTCTACGCCTTTTAAAGCCGTGGAATGACAACAAAAACTTAATATATAATGTTAAACACTGTTTTTATCAAGGTTTATTTGTGGAGTGCTATTAAACTGATTTCTTTTAGTATATACCGATACCATCTGCTAACTTACGTAGTTAAAACACTGAATGGAGTTATTTTAAACCTTAAATCCGATCAGTATGTTCATTCAGGTAGAACCCTTAAGACATACCATTGGTACAAGTATACGGGAATTCTAAAAAAATGATAAGTATTATCCCCTTGGCTCATTCAACTGTTAGTATGGATCAGTGAAGCATTACCGTAGTGTTGAAGTATGCATTATGTAATGGCATGAAAGAATTAATGTCATAAAATGGGAAGAATAATAAAATATGTTCTTGTCCTATCATTTTTGCACAGTACTGCAGGTTAGTCTTATCTTTCCTATCATTACCTTCAAGTTATTTTAAACGTGGTTTTAGTCAATATTTGCACATTTATTTTACATTTTCCTTAAACTATAACGTTGTGAAAGTCTTATGATATATGTTTAAAGTTTTACCAAAAACTACAAAAACATTTAGAAAAATCAGAAACTGTCTATATAACTGTTGATACTGTGATATCAACTGTATCTGCTGTAATTATATACTTAAAATAAAAACAAAACTATTCTTATTTTATTTAAAGTATACATGTGTGTATGTTTTTTATTATAGCAAAGCCACATCGCGCTATCTGCTGAGTCCATTATTTAAAGTAATTAGGAACATAGGGCCGCAATCGCTTGCGGATTCTTCAACAAGTATTTAAGTGAGTAGGTTGTTAGCCCACTGCACCGAGCCGTCCCTAATTTAGCAGTGTAAGACTAGAGGGAAGGCAGCTAGTCATCACCACCCACCGCCAACTCTTGGGCTACTCTTTTACGAACGAATAGTGGGATTACTGTAATATGTTTGTGAATTATATGGTATTCTATGTTACACATATTAGTGTAAGTATAAATAATGCTAATGCTAATGATGTAACATGGAATATTCTTAAGCTTTGTCCCCCAGTGGTACAGCGACATATCTGCGGTCTCACACCGCAAAAAAACCCGGGTTCCGACACACGTGGTGGGCAGAGCACAAATAGCTCATTGTGTAGCTTTGTGCTTAATTCTAAACACACAAACAAATCTTAAGCTTAAGAAAACACACACAGTTTGTACAAGTGTTCTACTCGTTGTATTTATTTCAAACAATCTTTTTAAATAACGCTTAAATTAGTTTCAAAAACACATACTATAACTATGTTGAAAGATCATATTTTAACTTTTTGTCTTTTGCAGGTTACGGTTTTTGGATTAGTCTTATTAAGAGATCGCTCATACTTTAAATATTTTTATTCTACGAAAATTTTGCGTATGTACAAATTTACAACTACTTTTCTTAATAGTATGTGATGCTAACATAGTCATGAAAACATTAAAGATGAAATAAGCGTAGTTTATAACTTTCTTGATCTTTAGGTAATCTCATTTGATATATTACAGAAACAACACATTATTTCTTATTAGTTTGGATTTCATCGTGTATCTGATAAAAGAAGCTATTATTGCATTAAATGTCGAAGGTGGAAGTAACCTACAATCCAATGTTGAATGATATGTATAGCTTGTCACAAGAAAGACTTAGATGTAAAATTCAGAGATCTGGTTACCTTTCAGTGTTTTATGGTTTTTGAACATATCATTTTTTCTGAGACTTTGGGGATTGCTTGTCATACTTTTGTGACATCTCTTGTGTTTTGATGGTTGCTAAGGTAATAATCACCAGTTGTAAGATATAAAATGCCAAGAGGATTCGATATATTTTTTTAATATTTGTTTAAGATAGAAAATATTACTCTATTTGATGTAACGTTAAAAGTTGTATCATTAGATTGCGTGATAAGTTTCGTATTTAAGTCCATCTACTTACGTATAGGATCAATAGGCCCATACCTTGGAATTTGGTATCTTGGAAAGTACACGTCTGAAACCATTAGAGGTATGATTTACTTATCAACTGCAAATGGATAAAAAATTAAAACATACTATTTTGATAATAGTTTTGAAGAATAAATATTCCTCAATCAGTGTTATTAGTACGGCTATAATAATAAGCGGTACTGGGCTTGTTTTTTATAAAATTCGTTTTGATTTTTTTAGAGTGGCAGGTTGTGGTTTTTGGGTTTGTTTTATTATTAGTTCACTTATTTGGCTTTTCTGTAATAGCTGATTTAAATACAGAAAAGAATGGCTGTAGAAGTTGTTTTGGTGATTGACTGGGTAAATGATTAGTCTGTATCTCAGAACGGCTAGTATGGGTATTAACATTTTTATTGATAAGCAGAGAACAATGATTCGACTTTCCTAGGTTATCTTCAGGTTAACAAAGAGAGAGTTTCTAACTGACTCATCATTAAGAAATGATTAGTCTACACATTATTACAATTCTAGAGTCTTTTCTTTTAAATTCCCACTCTTGCTCAATTAAGAAAACACACACCCACCTACTTGACACATTCTATATTTCAATTAAGCCTTGTAAGTCGCCATTTTAAAGAAAGCAATTAAAGAGCAGTTTTAAAAGCTAATGATGCTTGTTTTGGGCTTGTTTCTGAACACACTGTCGCTTGTTTGGGACTGTAAGACAATACTATTAACCAATATAGAAGAACATTTATGGATATATAGTTGCTAAATGTACATATATTATATTTGTAAATTAGGTTAGCATATACAAAAATGTATTTGTTTTTCATAAAAAAAATTACAGTGGCACACACACACGTATATGTTTTGTTAAACATCCTAAGATTTCTATTAAGGGTAAGAAACGTTGTTACTGCGAATATACGGAAAATAGATAACTATCTTTGGAATATTCACGCAAATCTACACAAGGGCTATCTGCTATTAATGTACCTATTAGTTCAAACTAATGGAATAGAGGGAAACAACTTGTAAACAATATTTGGCTACTACAGTCGAACAGTAATCGCTCTTGTGATGTCATGTTTCCAAAGTGTGGTGTACGTTTTTTCTTGTTGTTTTTTTTTCGGCATGAATGTCTGATCTACAGTGTGGTTAGCAAACCATTAACCCACTCTGTTGATTTTTCTATATCTCTACTATTCTGATTTTGAGGTCTTATTTTTACCGTTGTAACGCATAGCTACACAATAAGCTATCTGTGCTCTATACACAGCGGGGATCGAGCCCCGGATTATAACGTTGTAAGCCCAAAAACTTTTTGATGACCAAATTTTTAGATAGTTCGTAGAAATACATTACCAAGATTTTGATATATATATTGCTTTGTCGTTAGCTTACAGCGTGTCTCACTAAAGCTTACCTAAATCGTGTTTGAAGTCAAAGTTTTCGATTAATGTTATTGGACAGTATGTGATCAGTATGTTGTTAATCAGGGTTGGTTAAAATGATTGACTAACCGTCTGCAAGTCACGAATTTGAATCTCGATCAACAAAATGCTCGCTCTTTTAGCCATGAAGGTTTTATTATGTGACGGTCAATCCTTCTTTTTGTTGGATATATAGCTGCTAAATATATATATATATATATATATATATATATTTGTAAATTAGATTAGCATATATAAAGCTATATTTGTATTTCATAAAAAATTTGCAGTGGCACACACACACGAATATATTTTGTTAAACATCCTAAGAATGCCATTATTCCATGGGTGGTGTTGACAATCTTACTTTCCTTCTTCTAAATTAGTAACGACTAGATAGATATCTGCCTAGTAACTTTGCTTGAATTCAAAACAATTCAGCAATGGTAACCTTCAATGGCTTACAAAGTTCATTCTCAAAACGTTACACTTAATTTCCTCAGAATAACGAATCTGGCATAAAATTGTTTTATTTCGTGCAATATCTTTTCTTCCAAACCTCTGTCTTGAAAAACATCTGTTTCAAAATAATTCGAAGGAAGCTACATCGCATGCTAGGAAGACTGTGACAACCAGAGGTGATTGTGTAAGCAATATTAGTTTGATGTTAAGGTAATTGAGAATCAATAATAATATAAAAAATAAAAAAATTAATGGTTAAATAAGATTGAAACATATCTGGTAAAAATGTTATGTAACAGGAAAAGTCTAATATTTTAGGTTTCGGTTTTTATAATTTCGAGATCGAAATTACATTAAAAAATGATTTTATTTCTGAAAAAAGAAAAAGGACTAGTGACACAAAGTTCAATGACAGGGAGGAATTTTACTTCAGTCTTTATATTTAGCTTCTATATTTCCTGCAAGGACCTGGGATTAAGCGTAGTTATATTTGTTTGTAGCTAAACAGAAATCAATACTATTGGTTATCTGGGCTGTGCTTACAAGTATCGAAACCCGATTTTTAGCATTATGAGCTCACAGACTTACCACTGAATTATTGGGAAATGTGTCATTATGATAAAAATGTATAAATATCATTATTTGATAAACTACTAGCAGTTTTGATTAGACGATGGCGAAACGTTTAAAACCCAATTGAGAAGGTTTTGATAAGTATAGAAGTCGAACAAGAAAAATTACACACACACTCACAAAGGGTTGGGGTATGTTCTAAACGAAATTGAGCAATTTTATTTTATTCTTGTGATAATTATATATATCTTTGTACTCTCAGGCGCAGAATGTTTCACATATATGCAGTTATCGATTTTCACGTATAGGAAACTCGCCTTGAACAGTACTGACCTTATTTCGTGTACTAGCTATACATACAATTAAGGCTTTTGTTTCTTTCAGGTGATTTTAAACGTTCCTCATTTAAACGTTATTTATAGATCTCGAATCTGCTTTTTATGGCAACATCATCATATTTAAACTTAGAAATGTCTGGCTATCTTCTTTTACTTTGGACAGCCAATCACTTAGGTAGAGCCTGTGCTCTTAGAGGAATGATGCTATAGTTTTCGTGTATATTATGCCATACTGTCTCAGACTAGAACAGTGATATCTCGGCAATACAAATGTACTTCATACTTCTATTTTTCTGAGTTATAGAAGTGTTGTATGATATTTTGTGCGCTCGTCTTTTGACTTGTAACTATTTTTTTTTCTAGATTAAAAAGCCAGAATTTTAGTTTTTCAACTCTGCGACACATTTTTATCAATTTTTTTCCAGTTACTTACAATTAATATTTTTCTGTAAGTTTATCAGTAAACATGCGAATACAACAAAGTTAGGCAATAAGGTTAAACATTGGTGTGGAATCACATGATTTGTTTTTGCGTACTTATTCTGGTTTTTGAGTTGACTTTTACTTCTGTGTTAGGTAAGTTCCCTGTTTTAATGAAAATTGAAAAGTATTTTCCTGACAAAGGACTTACGTTCAAGTGAAATAATTTGATAATAAATGTAAATAATGTCCTGAGAGAGTAACGAGGTTTATGCAAAGTCCTTTTCTAGACATAAGCTTTTGTTGATGCTGCAAAGACTATATTAACTACTTTGATATGGCTGCAAACCCAAGAAAGAAGACTGTAGCCTGGAATATGTAAAATTACTGACTGAGTTATGCTTATGAACGTTACCATTAGTTAACAGAAAACATGTATAATTGAAGGCAAATGTTTTGTTATGCAGGTCGATGGTCCTGACGCCAAATCAAATGGTTTTTACAGAACATTCAAACTGTTGCCAATCGTGGCAACTCCAACTCAACTCTGATCATTGTCACTCGTTATCTGTAAAAAGAAAGACTAGAGGTGGGCGCTGTTGGTAAATAAAGTCTGTCAGATAGAGACATCTCTGTGATAGGATAATAAATGATATAGATCAGTGGAAATGGTGACCTGGGACAGATGAGAGTTCATCCAAAATTGGAGGCAAGCTGTCATGATCAGGAGATGAGTACTAGATGACACTCCTGAGGTTTGTGCCAACGTAGGGGTAAACTATCATGTGGATGCTGGCTGCTTCATAGAAGGTAGAAGACAGTTTCTTTACTGATGTTACTAGTGGCTTTCTGCCTCTATGTTGTCCTATTATTTCTCTAACATTTGCTTTTCATAGCTAAAACCATATGGCATTTATTTTCAAACAGTTTCATTTTCTATGAATTTCGTAAAGAGTTTCCATGATTCCAATCTGATTGCCTTACAAGTGAAAAGGAGGTTGATATTATGCCAGAAGAGCTGTGCAAGATGTGATATAGGGCGTATCTTGCAAGCTTGACAACTTCTTCATTTATTTTTATCTCTGTATGGCATAGCACATAGGTGATGTCCTTACGATACATATTCTTTTTTCTTCCATCCATCAGGAGATCAACAACTGTTAATTTCAAGTAGTAGTGACTGTGAATTAGTAATAAATATTATATTAGTTGCACTTTCTATTTCTAGTTCATTACTTTCAGCAGTCAAGCGATAAGCTTTATTTATGAAATTTAGTTCCATTTTGTATTGCTTGTAGGAAATCTGAATGTTTCAGAAACCACATGCAGAAATGTTGTTGCTCTATGAGAAAATTAATGCTCACCCAGATCTTCCACTATCTGTGGTTCAGGAGATATTTTTAGATATGATGACTGGATAATGTCAACCACGGTCTTTAAGATATGATGACTGGATAATGTCAACCACGGTCTTTAAGATATGATGACTGGATAATGTCACCCACGGTCTTTAAGATATGATGACTGGATAATGTCAACCATGGTCTTTAAGATATGATGACTGGATAATGTCAACCACGGTCTTTAAGATATGATAACTGGATAATGTCAACCATGACCTTTTATAAATGCTAACAAACCTTTTATGCTTCATCTTCTATTCAATCTTTACATTTGCTGTCCAGACTAATTTTCACTGGTCCCAGAGATACATAAGTACATATATATATAGAGAGACAGTACAGAAATTACCTGACAGGATTTTGCTTCACAGTTTAATTAGATACCTTTTTACTCTGGGTGTCCATTTAGATTGAGGCTGTTTTTTTCAATTAAGATAGTTACTTTTATTTTATACTTATTGAGAATCAAAACCATTGTTTAATATTAGTGTTTTGTGTTGTGGTACACACAGGAGGGTTTTTATTGCGTTCAACTTCCACTTGTTTCTCGAATGTAAAATTCTGTACAGTTTTCGTGGAAAAAAAGATTTAGGATGACATTTTAGATATTCTAAACTACAAAAATGTATTTGTAGTGTATTAAATATTTCCTTTTTCAAAAAAAGAAATATTAATAAATTTATAGAGAAAAAAATTGTAAAAACGAAAATATTTAGATCTTACGATTAAAAATCTCAGAAGTAAACATTTACATTATCATATATATCAAAGGAGACAATTAGATTTAGTAAATTGACTAGAATTATTTAACATTATAAAAATATATGTTAAAAATGAATACAATAGTGACTGATTTGCACTGAATCATCATTTCAATACACTTTTTTGAACGATATTTTCTGCTGTAATTCCTACAATATTTCATTAGGTTCGTAGATTAGTCCTAAATCAACTCACTAATTTAACAGTTCAAAGTAACTTTAAAATAGTTACTGTAAGTACAACACAACTTGAAATATTAATATAAGTATTGTAATTATTATGATTTAATGAACCTTACTACAAAGAAAATGGTTTATATTAAGATTTACAAAACAGTCAATGATATTTAACTACACACAAGTTAATATTACAGAAAACTAACATAATAATATGCAGTTCAATGAAACTAGAAATCATTCATGATATCGTTTGTTTTCTTAGTAAGAACAAAATTAAATAATAATATATTTGTGTTGTGCCTCGGAACCAAATTTTTAGCGTTGTAAGTCTATTGTAACAGCCATGAGTTTCACATATGTAATGTCAGTTCAGCATTAACAATGAGATTAACTGATGCCCCTGAAAGACTTAAGTTAATTACTTTCATTAACACTTTTAAATAGTATAACACTCAGCTGTACAATATTTATTTTGATATGAGATGTTTTTTACAAAACTATTCTAATAGGAATACACTTTTAAGGTTTTTAAGGCAGGAATGGTAAGGTCAAAAGGGACTAATTTGTTTGTTAACGGGCGACCTGTGTTGTACCAAAAAACGGGTATCAAAAGCTGGTTTTTAGCGATTTAAGCTGTATCCTTTTTGCTTAACCAACGGGGTTCAGAAGATAATTGTAATAAGCTTAACTAAACAAATGAATGAAGATAAATATAACATACAGAACGCTAATAGACTGAATCTTGCACATATTTGTTATACACTTTGGTCTAAAAACAGAGCATGTACTTCTTACGTTAACTCTTTAAGATAACACTCAGACTATTCTCCTTATGATGTTTATGTGAAAACCATTCACATTCATTGTACTTAATTATGATATTGATTAGAAGTGATATTGATAATCAGGACAAAAATTTATTGTTACTTCGCATTAAAACGATCAAAATTACTATTCGTACACAAGGGATTTATTGGATTAACAGCACAAACTTTGCCGAACTGATTTCAATAAATATTGTAAAACGAAGGTAAAACATTTATTATCTAGTTGAAATATGAAAATATTACGATATACGATAAATGACATAAATCATTATTTTCCAACAAGAAATTTTACCGTATAATTTTCAAAGATTAAATCATACATATCAGAGAAGACAATTTTGACATAGCAAACTGCTATAGATTTGAAGGCACTGTCAGTATTATTTTCTTGCTAAATATTTTTACACCATTATTTAGATATTTTGAAAAGTAGAAATAATTGTCTAAAGTTACGTTAATGACATTTATTCTTAACATGTTAACATACCTACATTTTTATTACCTAGATTTCCAAATGTTATGAACCAACTTACCTGCGGAGAAGAGACAGTAAGAGGATTACTTACAAGAACCAGTAATGTACAATAGATTGCAGAGCAGATTCTGCGCGGTAAAAATTTAACTACAGGTTTTACGGACGACGTTCAGAGCCACATAACGGTTAATGCGCTGCGCACTGTGTTACAGAGATAGTACGATTATCACAAGATAATTCATTCTCTGCCTGTCTATCTACGTAATTTATGACTTACTTACCTTTCTGTTTATTTGTTGTCTATCTAAATAATATACCGATTTAGATAGTAGTACAAATTTAACAATGTAGACTGATGGATTATATATAGTATAATAGATAGTAGCAACAATAGTAACGCCTTCTTTTTTGTCTTACAAAATATATATGAATTATCAGTAGTGTAAATTACAGCATTTTGTTAAGATATTTTATAATATAAATTTTTCCTTTTTGAATAATATATGTGTATATTTTTGTATAACAAAGCCCCATTGGACAATCTGCTGAATCCACCAAAGGGAATCGAATCCCCTGATTATAGCGTTGTAAATCCGTAGACTTACCACTGTACCAGCTAGGGACTTCAAATTATGTAAATTGACTGAACATTTCTATATTTTACGTGACGTGATTAAAACAATAAAAAATGTATAGCTTATTTCAGATAAACCGTTGCAATTCTATTTTTATTCATAAATATTTGGTATCTTAATCTCCGTACTTAAAGCAAGCAATGTACTCTCTGCTTAAATTTAGTGTAAAATGGCAGTCTCCATAAAACGTGTTTTCATAAAATAAACTAATACACTAATGACGTACTTTTTTTCTTTTCAACGCTGCAAAGCAATAAATAAAAAATTAATTTCTCTGTGGTTGTTGATGAAATAGATCACTCTAAGTGTTTATTTGTTTTTGGACATTCGCTTTTAACCAGCTGTGCTAAATGTCTTTAATTCTGAGCTGATAGGCTAGAAGAAAAGCAGCTGGTTTATACCACCCACACCGACAATTCTTGGGCTACTCTTTACCACCAAATATTGGGATTAGCCGAACTCGCCATACCAATAGCGATTAAAATGAGGGGTGTAATTTCTTGTCTTGTGGTAATGGGGTGAGAATAATGAACTTGCAGATCCGTAATCCAGCAGGCTACTCATGTTTCGAAATGTTAAAGTAAACATTAGCGTGACTGTAGAAAGGGTAAAAGAGAGTAGTGTCACTCTTCCTCCAGAAAGGCTACTGATATTTGTTCAAACGCGATTAAAAATTTCAAATAAACATATATCATTATTTCGGGGGAGAGTCGCATTGTTTTCTCTTCATTGTTTACATTCAATAAAATGAAAAATTTCGTAGTTAAAAGAATATCGTTTACACTTATTCTAATAAAATGGTAAATACTTCTTTCTCATTCTACTTTCCTGTCTTCAGTGACAGGGTATTAATCTTATATCAGATGCTAAACAGGTTATTTTGGAATCAATAGTAATGTCCCCAGTCATGTTTATTCCAATGCACTTACACAATCATGAAATATAAGAAAACGTTCAACTAGATTCGTGTCTTAGACTGATGCAAGAGTATTTTTGACTAATTAGGCTCTATTCTTTATGAATCTTTAATAGAGGGTTACAATATAGAAATTGTAAAGATAATTTCGAAATTAGTTTGATCGTAATACCTATTTTGTTTCACCTTGTTAGGATTGGATAGCTTTTGTTAATAACATCTTGTCAAAATAGATATATATTAAAATATAGTTTGATGAGTGTATAGTTGTATTGCAGACTTACCAAGTAAAAAAATCCGGTTTTAGAATGGGAAATTTTAATTTTCTTTTTTCTCTCTATATATTTATTGCGAATTGTGATGAAAGTTTACAAGAAGTTTTAAGTTTTCAACTTAGATTTATACCAGACAATAAAAACTGCGCATTAAATTTATAAGTCCGACGGGCAGAATAATATATTGCAAATTCCAATTTACAGAAACTTTAAAATGCTTTTCTTTCTCTTTAACGAGATCATCACGTGCAGAAGACGTACCTGTGGAGGTCTAAACTTGGTCTTTTGCGTGCATAGTTGAGAAACAACGAAGTGATCACACTCATAGAACCAATACCCCACGAAGACATAGCAGGTCGAATAAGCGTAGCACACATTAGCAGAATTTAACAGCAGCTCAACTCTCGTGACCGAATTCAACTAATGCAACATTAAATATACACAAAAGAAAGGACATTTAAGTTGTCACGCAAAGAGCAGCAGCTGATACAATTATTATGAGAAACTGAAGACTACGGGGTGTTTACTTTGAGTAACGATTCCTTTTGGTAACATATTAATATCGCATAGCACTAAGTTAGAATGTTTTATCGATTTTACGACGTGTGAAAAATCTAAATTCACGGCTTTATTTGCAGGAAATTGTTCCATTGTATATGTTTTTTAACAGATCTTTCAAGTAACGTTCTGGTTTAAATTATAGTAATTTATATTAGATTATCACGGAGTTTTTAACTACTTTATATTTCTGATGTAATTTGATGTTATAATTTAGTTATACACAGTTTACTAAGAAGGTGCGAACGAGTATATTGTTGCTACGGCTGGTGTGTCAACGTAATTGCATCAACGAATTTTTACTAAGCTAAAAAAATTAACAGCAATATGTGTGTAATATTTCACGACAAGACTGATAATAATTTGAATAAAATCATTCTTTAATTACCAGTTTATAATCACTTTTTTCTACTTTGCTGTCAAAGGAGCTCACCAGTCTCACTAAATCACGACGTATAAAGTCTTATTAAAACATTTTTTCTGGTATGATGCTTATGTGATATTGCATAACTACCACTAATCATTATGCACTTGTAACTAAGACGGTGAATGCCATATACGACTTTTTTTCTCTTAAATAATTTTAAATCCGAAACAAAAGAACAGTTTCTTTATCGTACACGGGAATGTGCACGAGTTAAAATGTTCGATATTACTGAATGCGCGAATGATCAACCAGTCAAGCATATTATATGATCATTGTCAATATACGTTTAACTATAAAGCGCAGTATTCATTATATATCGTACACTGTTCCTACGCTAAATGAATTATAGATAACCTCTATTTACCGATTAATTATTCTATTGTAATATATCACTTTGCATAATTGTGTTTGTCCGTTATTCCTAATATGCACGTATGTATAGCAGTCTCGAAAAGGTAGGCCGTTATTTTTATAAAATTTATTATTTTGTATTATCACCAGACATTAAAAGCAGTGAATAACTTAAGTGAACATATGAATGCAAGCTACTGCGTTAGAATGGTAATTTTTTGTTAAATTATTGACACGATTGTTTACTGGGTGTCTTTAAAGAATGGATCATATTGAATTTGAAGGCCTCTTGTTTTAAATTATATAAGTGTAATAAATTAGACGGATTTATAGTATTAAGAGAAACAATAATTCAGTTTGTGTCATCTATCTTTATTTAGGCACTTCAATCATCATATGAATGAATGAACTTGACCATGACGTAAATAAATTTGTAAGTGTTACCTGGTCCCTTTTTGATAATTTTTATTACAATAACTAATATGTTAATCATCAATCTCGTAGTCTAGATTCTCTAGATATGTAGTGAGTTGTTTAATCTCTCTCTGAGACAAAGCATATTCTTTCAAAAACTCTGTGAATCGTCTCTCCATATTATTAAGCGTATTTTCAAGACGAGAAGATTTATTAGGAAGTTTTTCATTTTCTTTCTTCGCTGCTTCGATAGCTTCCTTACTTAAAAGACCATCCTTCATTAGTATTTGTCGTCCACGCTCAACCAGCATTTTTTTAGCCTCTGGGTATTCTTCGAGAACATTCCAAAGATCTTCTTTCGACAGAACAAAGAGGTCCGAGTAACCTACACTCCTAACATTTGCTGTTCGTCGGTTACCAGTTTTCATACCCGAAATATTCAGGATACTTAACTCTCCAAAAACGCTACCATCTTCTAATGTGGCAAAAACCGTTTTTTCGTCATCAGCGACGACCTCCAGCTTCCCCCTCTTCACAATATACATTTCCTTTCCCACGTCTCCTTTACGACAAATGTAGTCACCAGGACTAAATACCTGAAGCTTCAACTTGAGGACCAACTGACCCAACAGACCTGCTTCACAGTCTTGAAAGAGCTTTACACGTTTTAGAGTATCAAGATGGACATACAGTGCAATTTCTGCTTTTAGCTTGTCCGGAAGAATAGACATAATATTATCTTCATCCAGTGACTCTTTATTCATCCACAAGTAGTCAAACCACTGTATCACTCTGTTTTCAAGTGCTTTATTTACTTTCCTGAATTCTAAATACTGCTTGACACTATCCATTTTTGATTGGAATTCTGCTCGCTTAGCATTCATACTGGATATCATACTCCCAACGTTCCCAACAATTGTAGCAAAAATCAAAACTCCAATAAGAAAGTCAATGACCACAAAAAGATATTCGTAGTCTTTTACTGGAACAGGAACTTCGCCAATGGTTGTTAAGGTAAGAGTAGACCAATAGAAACAATATATATACTGATAGTTCAGCGTTGCGTACACAGGAATACTGACGTTTTGGTAGACCCAAGAGTCGTTTCCAAATCCAATAAGATAACTAACAGAGAAGAAAAGGCAGGCATTCCAATGGATAATCACTAGAATGTAAAAAAGTAGTTTTCCAATCCTGAAAGCATAGGGAAAGCTAGTTCTCGTTTCGCTTCGATCAAATAATTCAAATATTCGGTAAATCTTAAGGATTCTGTTAAGACGAACAATGATAGAGCAAGGTATTTTAATATAACAAGAAGTTTTGAAAATCATGTAGAGAATATCTGTTGGAAGGAGACTCGCAAAATCGATTTTAAAATAACGAGACTTTACATAGTTAAGGAATAATTTTGTAGAATCCCGAACCAGTAGTCCTTGCTCCAAATAACCTATGAAAGAATAAAAAATAACTGTTGATTTTTAAGGAGATTTTCGTATGCGCATTATTTATTAGTGAAATAACCATTTCTATCATTGCAAAATCCTATAGGAATAAAGATGTTTTATAGCTTCCTAAGCTTATAACTTTCGTAACTATATTCACTGTTACTGCTGAAGACTGCTTATTGGTAGACTACACCAGAAATGACCTTTCAAACAATGTATATTTTTCTCGAAGTTTAATCAAAGTATTTTTGTAAGATAGAAATTAACCGTTTCTTCCCTTACCTGTACGAGCTTGGATCATCATATCGATTATATAAATAACGTCACAAAGATAGTCCACGACGTACCACAATATGGGGGCATAATTCTGTAGTTCCCAGAAAACACTTCGACTAATGATAAACAGGGTGTTGTAGAGTACAGCGAAAGAAATAATGAAAAGCCAGCGATAGTAGAAGTTTCCTGATGGATCGATTGTGAAAGTGTGATTCCTGAAAGCCCAAAACATGATTGATAAGTACTTGATACATGTTTCGTATCATGGTTGAGAAGAGTTGTTGATAGCAGATAAAAAAATTTCCAGTCTTTAACAAGTCTCATGAGATAGTAATAATATCACAAAAAAAGTTTAAGTAAACTTGGAGGCGGTAAAGAAATTAACACGTGTTTATTGTTTGTTTGTTTTAAATTTCACCCAAAGTTACACGAGGGTTTGGTTTGTTTTGAATTTCGCGCAAATCTACACGAAGACTATCTGCGTTAGCCGCTTCTAATTTAGCAGTGTAAGACTAGAGGGAAGGCAGCTAGCCATCACCACCCACCGCTAACTTTTGAGCTACTCTTTTACCAATGAATAATGGGATTGATCGTGACATATTAACGCTCCCACGATTGAAGGGGCGAACATATTTGGCTTTACAGGGGTTCGAACCTGTGACTTTCAGATTACGAGTCGAGTACCTTAACCACCTGGTCATGCCGGCCCTGTTCAACTGTAATTGAGGTGTTTTCGTACCACTGATTATGTGCCAAAGCCACAATAATTCTCCATACTCTAATATTAATTCATTAACTGTTTTAACATTTCTTATGATACATGGTGGCCTTTCCTGTCATTTTACCTACAAGTTCATGTGCTTCAACTAAACCAAATCTCAGTTACTTCACATATTCTTGCATACACTGTGACATATTTATTCTAGGGGTGGGATTGACCGAAAATTATAACGCCCCCACAGCTGAAAAGGCGAGCATGTTTGATGCGACTGGGATTTGAAACCGCGACCCTCAGATTACGAGTCTAGCACCCCTAACCACCTGCCCAACATGTCTTTATTAACTTGGATATGTGTAAATATGTCATGCTTATAAATATGGATTTGTAAAATATGTATAAGAAGAAACTGAAAATATTTAGGGCCATAATATAAGAGGCTACAAGATACGTTCAGACTAAGGATTTGATGATTCTAATTACATGTTAAGTGTTATGTTAGCATGCAGAGATAAACTCTCTTTCCTTTGATAGATTGTTTAGGCAGAGTAGTCATGATGAAACTTTGTAGAATGGACGGCGACTGCCTGTTGTGGAGACACAAGTGTAGAGGACGACGTTTCGAAAGTCTTCCGCTTTTCGAAACGTAGTCCTCTATAATTGTAATTGCTTAAAAACATAATATTTCAGTCATTGTTTTCTAATCTTTCTTCTTCCATCTCGGCCAGGTGGTTTAAGGCGTTCGACTCGTAATCTGAGGGTCGCGGTTTCGAATCTCAGTCGCGTCAAACATGCTCGCCTTTTCAGCCGTGAGGGCGTTATAATATGACGGTCAATTCCACTATTCGTTGATACAAGAGTTGACGGTGGGTGGTGATGACAAGCTGTCTTCCCTCTAGTCTTACACTGCTAAATTAAGGATGGCTAACGCAGATAGCCCTCGAGTAGTTTTGCACGAAATTAACAAACAAACACCTCTTCTTTTTTCTTCGAAGTCTCTCGTTATACTGTATTCCAGAAAGAATCGAATCTGAACGGTAGGTTCGACATCACACACTATCTTTAATTACTCTATTTAAAGCTTACTTGTTTTAGGTCTTATTATTAAAGAAGATGAATGAAGGAAATTTGCTCGTTTATGTAACGGGTTTATAAGGTTTGTTTGTTTGTTTTTGGAATTTCGCACAAAGCTACTCGAGGGCTATCTGTGCTAGCCGTCCCTAATTTAGCAGTGTAAGACTAGAGGGAAGGCAGCTAGTCATCACCACCCACCACCAACTCTTGGGCTACTCTTTTACCAACGAAAAGTGGGATTGACCGTCACATTATAACGCCCCCACGGCTGGGAGGGCGAGCATGTTTGGCACGACTCGGGCGCGAACCCGCGACCCTCAAATTACGAAGCGCACGCCTTAACGCGCTAGGCCGAGCTAGGCCATGCCAGGCCCTGGTTTATAAGGACTCCAATCATTAAAGAACTTCAACTTAATACCTGATAGTTGTAAATTGATTAGTCGTAATACAGTTATTATAAATGTGATATATCTGTTTAAATTTTGTTAAAAATAATAATAATAATATATATATATATTTAGTGTTATTTTGATTGCAGAAAAATAAATTCCAACAGGTTGTCTGTGTTTCCCATAATGATTAAACGACTAATTTATAGGTTTTCTATTACATTGTTAGAAATAACGTACCATTTCCAGCAGTTCGTTCCTCTCTTTTCCTCCTGGTTAGATTCAATATTCCCAGCTTCAAATTCTTCTAGAATAGTAACTCGTCGATTCCTGCATCTTGCTGTTAATTTACGGATATTTTCCATCAGCCACCTTACCGACTGAAATAAATATACAAGTTTAGTTTTGTTCTAAGATATCCTGATTTATGCTTGGAGGAAAAAAGCTTTGAAAAATAACTTCAAACAGGAATCTGTCACTTTGATATGATTTCAATGTTAATTTTACTTTACTTTGTAATTTTACGTTTTACATCGTTTAAGTTGCTGTTTATAGGAAATTCTCGTATTCAGACTTATTTACTTTATAAAATAACTCACGTAGTGGAAGTTTGTAATTAACTTTGTAAAATTCTCTTTAGAATATTTTAGTGCATGTAGATTTGTGGTAGAGCGCTATATTACGTAGGTTTGAAGCATGGTTCGAATCTTTGCGATATGACAATATATTCCCCATGCCTACTTCAAACTGAGGTTGTATTATAAGAGAGACAATCAATCCACTAACATTAATGATGAACGGTTGCTGTTAACTGCCTACATTTATCTCTGGTCAGCAGTTCAATATTAAGGACTGTAGTAGATAGTCATAGTATCTTCGCCAAACACTGCAAAATGTACAAAAATAAAAGAATGACCTTATTAACTTCACTTATGTAAAATAAATAAATATACGTTACAACTACGCATAACGAGTTACTAAAATGCCATAGAATCCAAACTGGATAACGTTTAACTTTAATACGTGCAATAAAGTTAATGAAGGTTAAAGCTCAAGGGGAAATGTTTATGACCTAAATCACTATTTGTTATCTATTTTCATTCACTCCCCCTTTAATAAATACTGTTTCTTGTGATTCCCTCTTCTTTTTTTTTTCAATATCCGTTATAGCCAGATGGTTAAGGCACTCGGCTTCTACTCTGAGGGTCGCGGGTTCGAATCTTCGTCATACCAAACATGCTCGCCTTTTCAGCCGTCGGAGTTTTATAATGTTACGACCAATTCTACTATTCGTTGATAAGAGAGTAGCTCAAGAGTTGGCGGTGAGTGGTGATGACTACCTGTCTTCCCCCTCGCCTTACACTACTAAGTTAGGGAAGGCTAACGCAGATAGCCCTCGTGTAGCTTTGCGCGAAATTCAAAACAAATAAACTTTTTTTTCTATTAGTGTGTGTGTTTTGTGTTTTTCTTATAACAAAGCCACATCAAGCTATCTGCTGAGCCCACCAAGGGAAATCGAACCCTTAATTTTAGCGTTGTAAATACGTATACATACCGCTGTACTAGCGGAGGGCTTTTCTATTAGTGAAAGAATTACTTAAGTGACGAGATATAATACACATTAAAATACTATACTTATTGTAGCAGCTACTTATTATTTTCATTAATAAAAATATATATATATTAAATGCTTAGATTGCATTATTGCACTATTGACTCTACCAATATCGCTTTTTTTTTTGTTTGTTTGGAAATTTCGCACAAAGCTACTCGAGGGCTATCTGTGCTAGCCGTCCCTAATTTAGCAGTGTAAGACTAGAGGGAAGGCAGCTAGTCATCACCACCCACCGCCAACTCTTGGGCTACTCTTTTACCAACGAAAAGTGGGATTGACCGTAACATTATAACGCCCCCACGGCTGGGAGGGCGAGCATGTTTGGCACGACTCGGGCGCGAACCCGCGACCCTCGGATTACGAGTCGCACGCGTTACGCGCTAGGCCATGCCGGGCCGACCAATATCGCTTGGTCCTCACCCGACAAGAGATCCTTTGCGGCCTCTGGGGTTGTTCCACACTTTGTTACACATTTAAAAATGAGCGAATGTAAGATTAAGGAAAAATATGATCTGTAATTTACCTATTAAATATATGATAAAGCAAGGTCCACATGAACTATTGTATTAGACAGAAACTAAATTATTTGTAAATTCACGAACCGAAGAAATGCTTAAGTGGAAGTTCTAGTTGTTTAGGTATCATTTGTTATACAAATTCTGGGTGTATATCAAATTATAGAAATATATCAAAACAAAGGTTTCACTAACTCGGCAGACTCTAATATGTTTATACAAAAACTGAGGCTTTAACCGTGTTGTTCTTTTGGAAACTTTATAATGAACTAATGTTCTATTTTTTCTTGTACATTTTTTCCTAATAAATTGTATAAATACAGCCTGATAAATTATTCGCTTGAGATAATTCGCGCAAAGCTTAACAAAAATCTAACGCGTAATATCAAAAAGTCTGAATTGATAAAGGGAACAGGCCTCAACATTGATGAAAGGAAAAAAAAAATAGGAAAAAAACTCATTTTATTTAAATACCACAGATAATTAAAGTTATAAAACAAAAATATTTTAAATCAATTACTAACTGAAAATACATGAAATCTACGCATTGACAACACAAATTACGTGTGATAGCATCACACATACTCCAAAGGTGCAAAAAATGGAACATTTTAAAGAACGCATTTTTAATAATAAATAATGGTTTGTTTGAGTAATATTGAAGTTATTTTATCACCATAACTTAAACATTATTATGTTATTTTTAATACATCATTAGTTAGCAGTCTTTGTAGATCTAATCCATAAATTCTAGGTGTGTAAAAATATGGAACAAAATTAATCATAACTGTAATTATATTTTTACGAAATTATCCGTCTATTTAAATATACCTGTGAAATCTTTTCCTGTATTTGCTCACCAACTCTTGATATACTAATGTGAATTTGTTCAAAGTGTGAAGCTAGTTTTAGTGGCAACGGGCTACAAATCACGAATTTACACTCCGAACACGCTAATTACTAAACCACACCTTCGTTATATGGTAAATCATTTTTAAGACAACAGATTTAATGCTAAGTCCTCATTCAGTTTTCAAATACCTTTGGATAAATGTATATGATTCCAGAGTGAGAAATTATCGTTAAATAATATACATTTGTCACAACATTGAATATTTCTGTCTAATTGATAAGATACGAGGAGATAAGGGTACATTGCAGACAACAAAATAGCCAGCAATTTTTGTGAAGTGAAATTGATACTTGCTGAAAATATCATGTGCATCATAATACTTTTGATCTGATTATAATTATTTAAAATATCCAAGCTAATTAATAAAATTGGGACTGTAACTATTACAATAAATAACGTTTTTATTTTTCTTTCAAATACAGGAATATGAGAAAACGTAAATACAGTGTGTAGAAAATACTACAATCTGATGATTAAAATAACAGTAAATAGCTGTAAAATTACAATGCGTTATTTTATGGCTTTTCCTTCCATTGACACAACGGAATGTCTGTGGACTCAGACTGCTATAAACCAGGTTTCGATACCCGTGATGGGCAGAGCACAAATAGTCCATTGTGTAGCTTTGTGCTTAATTCCAAACAAATTATGCAATCCTTTATTGAGATTCAAAAACAGTAAGATTTACAATGAATTATTGCATTATGGGTTTTATGTACAGATTATTATACTAGTTGCATAAAATAACTATTGTTAAAAATATTAGTTATTAGTTTTAGCTCAATTATGTAGACCAAATAGTGTCATACATGCTTCATCACAACATAATACAGTTTTTTTTATACATTGAAATATTTTATTTGCAACATTAGTTATATTTTGCAGCTTAATATATGGATTTAGGGCTAATGCAAATATCTTAGAGTGGCCGAACCACATGAGATATTATTAGAAATACGACCGATAATATTGCGAAAAACCTTTGGATGAAAGTATTCTAATCATCATAAAATTGAAATATTCAGTGAGATATCTGTTGCTGGATTAATTTTAGTTCTGATCTACAGTCATGTGAAAAAGTTAGGACATCCTATGAAAGCCTGTGTATTTTTGTAACATTTTTGGATAAATAGATATTTAATCTCAATTTTAACAATATTGAGATATTATAGGAATATAGCTAAACAATTAAAACTGAAGAAAAGACTTTTCAAGTTCTTCTGTAAATGTAATTCTACAAAAATGCATATTCTAACTGAGGAAAAAGGTAGGACACCCCCACATTTATTCCCACTTTAAATGGCTCAACTCACACACAGGTGTATCACACCAGGTGCACATGATTAGAAGATCGTTACTCAGCATTTTGAATGAGGCTTGCCCTATGTAAACCTCAGACATTTAGTTTGGTGTGCTCCTGACTGTTGAAGTGAGAGTGAGCGCCATAGTGAGAGCATAAGAGCTGTCTGAGGCCTTCAGAAAGAAAATTGTAGCAGCTTATGAGTCTGGTAAGGGATTTAAAAAGATCCCAAAAGATTTTAAAATCAGCCATTCCACTGTCCGGAAAATAGTCAGCAAGTGGAGGGCTTTCAAAACAACTGCCAACATGCCCAGGTTTGGTCGCCCAAGCAAGTTCGCCCCGAGAGCAGACCGCAAGATGCTAAAAGAGGTCTCCAAACACCATAACATGTCATCACGGGACCTACAGCAGGCTCTGGCTACTGTTGATGTGAAAGTGCATCCCTCTACAATCAGAAAGAGATTGCACAAGTTTAACTTGCATGGGAGGTGTGCAAGGAGGAAACCTTTGCTCTCTAAGAGAAACATCAAGGCTAGACTGAAGTTTGCCAGAGAGAATGTAGACAAAGACCAGGACTTCTGGAATAATGTTCTTTGGACAGATGAGCCTAAAATTGAATTATTTGGTCACAGAACAGAGGACACGCTTGGCGTAAACCAAATACAGCATTCCAGGAAAAGAACCTCATACCAACTGTAAAGCATGGAGGTGGAATTGTCATGGTTTGGGGCTGCTTTGCTGCAGCAGGACCTGGACAGTTCACAATCATAGAATCCACTATGAATTCTACTGTGTATCAGAGGGTGCTTGAGGATCATGTGAGACTATCTGTACGAAAATTAAAGTTGAAGCGGAACTGGACCCTGCAACACAACAATGACCCAAAACATACCAGTAAATCCACCAAGGACTGGATGAAAACTAAGAAATGGAGAGTCCTGGAATGGCTGAGTCAAAGCCCAGATATTAATCCCACTGAGATGCTGTGGGATGACTTGAAACGGGCTGTACATGCAAGAAGCCCTTCAAACATCACACAGCTGAAAGAATTCTGCATTGAGTAGTGGGGCAAACTTTCTTCAGACCGATGTCAGAGACTGGTAGATGGCTACAAGAAGCTTCTCACTGCAGTTATTTCAGCCAAATGGGGTACACTAGCTATTAGGGTGTAGGGTGTCCTAACTTTTCCTCAGTTAGAATATGCATTTTTGTAGAATTACATTTACAGAATATCTTGAAAAGTCTTTTCTTCTGTTTTAATTATTTAGTTATATTCCTATAATCTTTCAGTATTGTTGAAATTGAGATTAAATTTCTATATATCCAAAAATGTTTCACAAATAAACAGGCTTTCATAGGGTGTCCTAACTTTTTTACATGACTATGTATATGGCTTGATTTGACCAGAAGTTAATGATAATCTAGTGAATAAATGTAGTCATTTGTCAACAAATATAAGATTTCGTGTACATCAAGTCGTGTGAAAACTTGTTTCTTTGTATTTCCGCTATGTCAAAAGGTACTGTAATAAGTGAATTGAAGAGAATATTTCTAAGTGCAATAGAAAAGCATTAGAGTATCGTTTTGTAAAATGGATAAACGAAATCAAACATTAGCAATCTTTTTAAATCGTATGAAAAACCAGCACAAACACAAACACCCACCCATCCATACACACATAGATACAAAATGTAATAGTCACAACCATTTCATTCGTTAGTAAACTGACAGAGCCAGAAGCAGAAATGAATGTGATAATACAAACTGCAGGATTAGAACAGTTCATAGATCTGATAGAACATTTAAAGGAATATTGATGTTTTTCTATTTTGCATCAACGAAGTAGTGAAAAACATTTGTTGTGGAAAAGATGGCGATGCAGGTCCAATATGTTAGAAGTTGTTTTCCATTTTCAATAAAATGTATATGGATACAATTATATAAAATAAACGTAGAAGCTTTTATTAGATGCATTTCTGAACATATCAATTCTTTACCCAAATTTTAATGAAAAAAATGGGAAAAAATCCATAACATTTTCTAACTAAACAAAAGCTTCTGCGAGAAAGTATTTAATATTTTTACACTTTAAGAATTTTATTCTGAAATTAAAAATTCAAAGATAATACACAAACTAACTACTTATTAAAGATAGAGAAGTTACAAAGTAAGGAGTGGACCCTTTAAATGTCATGCCTTTTTTAAACACAGGGAAGTTTTGTATCAAAGCATTCCGTTGTTCAATTTCATTTTTAGGTGCTAAAACAATAAATCACACAGCATGTTCTGCCAACATATGAGGATTTTAAATTAATCTTAAAACAAACCTGATTCATTTGGTTCTGTACTCAAGCCTGCATTATATTGGTATAATTATCTAAGAATATGTTTGCTTCATAACATTATTTAAGAGTAGTTTGTTTACCTCAATAATGGAACAAATGACTATGTCAGAGACCCTATACGATCCAGACATAGCGTCTCTAATTTTAAATTGCAGACCAGATGAAAAGTAACCAATCGGCAGTACTAAATGCTAGGAGCGTCTAGTCTTACCTACATCGAACGATTTATTGTCTCTTATAATGCTCCCATAGTTCAAAGTTCGAAGTGTAACTATTAGCACCATGTGTCGTACACAAGATTTTTGTATCACTAGTCCAATACGCTAGACATTACGTCACTGCCCCATATACAGGCCAAAGTTGCACGTATTAGAAACAGTTTTAAGACTACCTTGCAGATGTGTCAGACTACCACAGTAATGGAAAGTTTGGATGAAAATGTAACATCGAAACGTCGATAGAATGAAAAAAAAATACTTTTTTGTGAGAAAAATCGCCCTTTTTTCTCTTCAGTCAAATTGCTGTCGATAATCTCAGTAAATTAAAAATGTGCTTTAGATTTTTCTGAATTGTAAATAATAAATAAATTTGGTGCAGATTAAGAGTTTTCTAAAAACAGATAAAAATTTTGTAGATGTATGATAAGTGTTCGTAAAAGATACAAAACCTAATAACTTATTGGTGAAAGCAAAGGAAAAATATATTATACTATACAAGCCACACAACATCCGCCACACCGAGAGTCCACGAGATCATTCGCATAAAATCCATACTGATAAGTCCAGCTGGGATACAACAGACATTGTAGTGGTCTAGACGCTATTTATTATTTATCTATATCTATATATATAGTCATTTACATATCAAATTACTAATGTAAGAATTAATAAGACAATGTCATTTTGTCATTTATTTTTTTATTTATTCAGCTAGTCTTATTTTTCCCTGAAACGGTCAAGTTATCGCAGCATTAAAGGGAAAAAAATGTATATTAGTAATCCTAAGAACCCATGAGTAAAAGTAAAAATGAATCATTAACTATACGAAACGCTTTTCATCTGAAGTGATTTCTACATAATTTTTAGAGCATTTCACTTTTAATTGTGAAAACATAATGGTTTTTCTTTTCTTTCTGGGAGAGGGGGAGTGGAATGCCAACTTCAGGAGGTAAAATTATCTTATTTACCCTAAAAGGGTATTGTTATTACTTCTTTTTCTTCTTCTTTACTTTGGAAAGCAGTCCTACAGTTGTCTGCACACAGTGAAGGGTGATACAGATGATGGACAGTAGGGTCTTGAATAATCACATCTCACTCTCCTAACTTATAATTACGTTATCATTATTATTATAATTTTTTTTCATGTAACACTAGTAAACAGAAGTTAAGACTGATAAACCATATATCCCTACGGCGCTGTGGGTCCTACATCCGCAGTCACCTCCAAAACTGTGGGTATATTTTATATCCCGTATTACAGTTTGTACCCTGGGAATCCTTTTGATTTGTGCAGCGTTTTCGATTTTTGTTTGGGCTTGTTTTTTATTACAAGTTATAGGTAGTCAGAGGTTTGGAATTGTTGTTCTTAACGTATTTCTTCTTTTTGATTTTGTTTTATTTTATTTGACTCTGGAGAATAAATATTCTATACAATTTTAATGTAATTTTTCACGTAAATATAATATTTTTAGAACTAAGTTGAATTGCATATTTAAACTAATTTCATTGATATCTTAATCTCTAGGCTTAAAGGAGCTACTGTTATCTTAGTTCTTCGTTTTTCTTCACTTTTCAACCATTTTTCAAAATAGCTAATACGTGTACTATTAGCCTAAGCGTTTAATTGTTCTTTAAACAATATAAATTTGTTATTATCCTTCAGTGTAACGCTTAACACTGTTAACAATATTTCAGCAGTGTCTAAATTATCTCGGTTAATTGATATTATGATAAAATGACTGTTCTTGGATTTTCATACATTCATATTGTTACTAGTTCTTTGTTATTTTAAAATATTTTTCTCTTGCCAATTTAATATTATCACTTTGAAAGCCCTCTAGTAGCATAATGCGTTTCTAGTTATTCCTGCAATTAGTTCATTTGGTTTGACATTAAGGTGCTTTCAGGCCTCCTAAGTAATGATTCAGAGCACAAAGTCTTAAGCAGTGTTTATTTTTTATGTGTATCTTCCTTAACATCTTCATAGCATCTACAGTTTCTTAAAGAGTTGAGTTGCAAAACTGGTTTACGAGGCTTCGCTCGCTACATTTCTTTGTCCTTGTGTACTCAGTATTTTCTACTTCTTTTAACGTCTAAATGTTAATTTTCCTTTAGATGTTTTACACTTCGTCTTTAATTTGTGTAGTTAAGTTTCACTCTGAACACACTTCTACGTTTTTAGTCACAAACATCACCTGTTTGTTTTTACTTTACTACTTCTTCAATTCACTACTTTTTTGCATGTTTCTAGTTCTCATAACTTAATAATAAAAGTGTTGAAAACGGATAAGGTGATGAGGAGTGACTGAGATTGTTTTTGACTTTATGTTACGAATACATTTATAAGAAGGTTCTTAAATTTTAACCAGGCTAGTATATGGTTAGTTTGTATATTATATATACTTGTCATAAAAATACATATATTTAGACGCTGCTTTGCAAGATTTACCTCGATGTATACTGGACAAGCTTTTATATACAAAGAGAAGTAACCCGAACTTCTCATCGTGTAGAGTATTCACTCCTATGAATCATCTGTTCTAAAAAGGCGGAAATGTTAAAGCAAATGCTATTTGAAATTTCAGTTCTCACTTATTAAGTTCCGTCAATTTGCTAATGATTTGTGATTATAATACTTAATATAGTGGCACATTTTTACAATACTTTACAAGCTTCATGAAAGACGTCCGTGGTTTTCAGTTTTAGCGTGTAAGTATATATATATATATAATAACAACTGCATGCTATTTGTTGGGTTGTTTCCATAGTGATATACGATGACCTTTGTTTAACCCTAGATTTAGTGATGGGGTCTTGACAGCACGTATTTGTAAAACCCATTCTTGTAACAAATACCGTATTGCTTGTGGATCCATTACTTATTGTTAATAGAATCCCTAATAACATATGAAAGACGTTAAAATATTGCCCATAATTGTTATCATTGCAATTAATCCTATTAATTACTGCTGCTGTTTTCTAAGTATCTTACATAAAAATGAATGATTTATCCATCTTTGTTCATGAATTTACTCAGAGTATTTTAACAAGCAAAAGCATAAAACTGTTCTTTATAAAGTAATATATGGACTCAAGCGGAAGTTAAAACTAATTATAAGTTGAGGGCTAATATTCAAAGTAATTTCTTACTCTGAGCATTTTACCAAATGTAATACAATATGTGGACCTCACTTGTAATAAACATTAAAATTTCAAGTCTTTAATTTGAGAGTTGATAGCTTAATATAATCTGATATGTAATTTTTAAAAACAACTAAAAGTATACATAAAATAAAACAAGTATTGCGCTAACTTTTAAGCGTCATTTTTACCTATCTTCTACTAATTCAAGCTCTATACAATTGTAATTATACTTGATATCTTAAGTGCCTGTATTTTATGTTCATATGCTTGTTCTTCAATAGTATCAAATTATATATTCATTATATTAAGTCCTTGGACGAACTTGTACATGATTATACGCGATAACGAACGTTGACCTTTATTTTATTGTAACAATTAAGAGATTTACTGAAGTAAAGCTTAAAAAGCTTGGCAGCACTGATAACATTGGCCACTGTATTGCCACTTTTTATGATGTGCATTAAGAATATTAATAGGTTTTATATTTATGTTCAAACGTGATTTATCTGTCAAGTAAATGCTAACGGTTCAACCCATCAAAGAACTTTATCGCCTAAGGGCAAAGTAGAATTTATGTTATTAATTAATCAGTAAATTTTCATATCAAACTGTTATAATTTTCCCAAGTATGTGAATGATAAAAAATTGCAATACTTTTTATGCATATCTGACAAAGTAATCATCACAAGTGATTAACAGGCATTTTGCTTCTCCTATCATTTTAACGATAACAGTGCTTTTAAACTTTTTCTGTCTCTACTATGTAACAATTAGCCTGAATTGAGGAGTTAAAGTCTCGTTCAATGAATGTTAAACGTGAGAATAGAAACTCGACTCATTTATTTCTTATTTAACAGTTCTTGATTTACATTTTCCTTCATTATTATTTTCAGTATATAACTTCCGTAACAATCCGTGGACGCGGATATATTTATCTGCTTGATCCCACCGATTCGTACGCCACTGGACAGTGATGTCATGGGGAAAGTTTTAGAGGATTAATTGGTACCAGTAAGTCTGCCACCAATATCAGTAATCAGAAAATACAACAAATCAGAGTATCAATAAACTTTCAGTCATTGTTTGAAATATGGTTTATTTCTTGTTCTTTATATTGAGTTAAGCCAGAGCTGATTACCGAAGGCTGTATTTCACGAAAGCAGTTATCATAAATTAGTAAAACATGACAAAAATGCTTTAAAGAAACAATAAAGAAAAATGCCCAAATTAAAATTTTGCTCAAGTTTCTAATTAAGTAGTTTATTTTAAAAGGAGCAATAAGAATGTAAATTATAACTGATTGCTTTACAATATAAGTAATCGCAATGAAATTCAACAAAAATGATTAAAAGTAAACCAAGTTCTATAGCAATCAGGCATTATTTAAAGGTGATAGAGAAGGAAGGAAGGAATAATACATTTAAGTATCACCTAGAAAAACAATAGAATTGTATCACTGTGAATAACAAAATAATTCGAAGGTAAGCTTGTTCCAATGTTGATGTCTTAAGAATGTAATAATGTGTAAAATATTAAGCTCAATAGAAAATAAGATTAATTCTTCTATGTCTGGAAGAGTATTCTCGTAGAAATACTGTTTTTTTCCATTCGGGAAAATCTATGATCTTATATTTTAATTTGGTGCTTGTTAAAACTATTGATATCAGCTTTTGTACCATTAATTGGAATTAAATTGTAATTTTTCTGTGAAAACTATGGTAACTTTGTAAAACAATGATTGAGAATTTTTTTTTACAAAATTAATTATATTCTGGGCAATCCAGGTTTTGTAAATGCATTGTTTTTATTATAGATAGAGTATACAAATCTGTTATTTAAATTTATATATTGTACTTTTGAGATTTGATTGGACATTACACACACTGGTGAGGTAGTAGTATATATATGGAAGACACAGATCTTCACTTTATGACCTACCTCTGGTGAACATTAGGAATTACGTTATTATCATTACAAAGTCAGATTTTATTGCTAGTAATCTATTTCTCTGTTCACATGTTTTCTCATGGAAAATGGATGACAATCAGTGTAGCATTTATCACTTCCTATGATTATGAGAGAAAGAGACTGGTCAGACAAGAAAGCCAAATAAAAGTTTCAATCACTTTCACTTTCAATATCTTTTCCATCACAAATTTTGTAACAAGTACCAATGGATAAAGGAAAAGTACATATTTCTTTCCCTATTAGTCATGTAATTCAATAGCTAAGAAGCATTCGATTTAAAGGCCATAATTAATATTCTTTATAAAATGCTTTTTCAACCATTCTAGAATGTTATCCGTTCTCCTTTCTATTTAACATTCCTCTTTCTTTCTTTTTGGCTTTTCTTTTCTTTTAATAGATCATTCACTCTGATGGAATTAAATTAGAAAATGGATTTACATATTTCTGTTGGACTGAATAACATGCACTGTGAGATGTGAGATGCTGCGCATCTTTCTTTAACCGTACTGAGTCATCTTATGATTTTTTTCGAGTTTAAACCAGATATTTTAAAATGAGACATTTGATTTAAGTCTAACTGTTGTCGTATTCTTTTTTCAAAGCCATAAAAGGGTTGTAAGATTCCTTCAAATGTAGACATATTGTTTTAACGGATTTGATATTTTGTTTTTATCTATGCTTGTTTCAGTTTAATATATATTTAGAAATGTATATAACTTATATTATTAAATGTACATCGAGTAAGTCCCAACTGCTCTCTAAATTTGTAGAAGATTGTTGAGTGTAAGAGTCAATAATATATGTTTTAAGAAAGTACCAGCGTATCTTCAAATATTGGTGGGCCAACTGAATTAGAACTTTGCCTAAAGGTTATAAATCAACGTGCCAAGAGACAATAGAGTATTTGTTGGTCAACTACAGTCAGTATACTGTAGACCTCGGAAGATATAATTGTGGTTAACGCTTATTAATCTGAAAACTTTAGAATCTGACCTGGAACGTTTATAGATTTCGAACATTATAAACCGAATACCATAACATTGCTATGAAGACATTAGATATTTTCGTCACAGAAAAGTCAGCTTATTAACGACGTGATGTTAGCCATTAAGCAAAGTGTAACAGTATCAACATAGTAATTATTCGCTTTCCGTTAGTGTTGACGAAATATTTTATGAAGTATGAGTATTAAAACTTTAATTAAAATAAAGTACAGAACAACATTTTGACCTTCTTAGGTCATCTTCAGGTTAACAAAGAGTGTTAATTGTCAGTTGCAAGCAAACTTTCTTTGTTAACCTGAAGGCGATTGAAGAAGGCCGAAACATTGCTCTGTACTTTTAATTGAAGTTTTAATATCCATACTAGCCGGTTCTATAATACATTTTACTTTAAGTGAATTTTTCGTCATCATGGAATAAAAGATTCAGTTCCAGATCAGGTAGAAAACCCAATATTGTTTGTAAAATTATTCTATGTAAACTATTATTTGTAACAATAATTTGTATAACCGTTATTATAAATCGTATAGTTATTTGTATATTAAAATTGTGTTAAGAAAGAAAGTTGTGTGTATCAATCTTGTTGGCAAATATCAATTGAATACATATCGACATTAAATTAACATCTAAATTAAAATTAAAATTTCCGGCTAATTGAAATCGAAATCGTAACATAATAAATCGGAGACTTGTCTGAGCTAAATTATAATAGGTAACATATAATACATATGGTCAGCTCCTGTGCAAGGTTTTGGAAGAAATGATTAAGGCTCATTTTGTTTCACACCTTGAAAAGGACAACTTTCTCTTCAACACACAGTAGTTTACGTAGAAAGTAATCTACTCTATTCAACTTGAAATATCCGAAATTTTTCTCAAGAGAAAAGTATCTTATTTCTATACTTTTTTAATATTCAGAAATCATATAACACTAAGTGAAAATTCTATGTTTTATGGGGCTTTCAATAATATTAGGTACATGACCATTTTCGCGACGGATAAAAAATATATATGCGCATGCATAAATGCATTCCTTTATACAATATTTCGCTCTTTTTTCTATAGCTCTGTAGAAAGCATCAGATTTAGTGAGCTGCTTAATTAAGCAAACGCCCTCCACACTTATTTTAACCGCTACTAACTTATTTGTATATGTGAAAAGCACGATAAAGTACGCGAGTACATGAGTGGATGTGTTTCTTAGCTGAATAGTTTTATAATGTAATGATCATATACATCCATAAAAAGTGTTATAAAACGTATGAAATTAACCACAATCTCAGTTTTATAATCAAATATAATAAATGCTCTCATACCTCAAGAGTTTCTTGCTAAAATCACTACTATACAGTAAAAACGTAAGTCTCACCAACTTTTAGATGCATTTTATTCTTTCTCAGTCGAAGCTCCAATAAATGTAGATTACACCTTTCCATAATATAAGTTATAAGGCTATCCACATCACATCTGGTCAGATATAAGGCTTTAATCATAAAGTTGCCACAACTAGTAGATTCTAAGCACAACAACGCATGTTTTGGTTCCTTGTATTACATGCCATCCACTACAAGACGTATGGCACCAAGGAAACTTCTTAATCGTGTTCAACTGATACTTATAACGAGAAATACTGTCTCCAATGGCAGTTCAGCATATAGCGTGACAGTAAACAGGTGATATTATCTGTGCGCAATAAAGATCCAACTATCTGTCTATCTATCGGAAAATAAGTTTTTTACGTACTAAGACGATATCTTAAGTAACTCTACTCTACATTGTGAAAATTTTGATTTAATTACATAAGTAGTTGATACCCTGATAGTAAAATAATGTTCACCGCTGCAAACTATTAGCTTTATGAGTAACTCATAAAATTAAACGAAATAACTAAATATTCAATATAGCTACAGTATATATATACATATATACACACGTGATTTGATATCATTACAATATATATACATAATTTGATATAACTACAATATACATAAAAAATAATGATATAACTTATATCATGATCCAGCTATAGTAAGAATCGCTGCATGCATATTTTTTGTCTTTTTACATTTCGATCCAAGTTAAACTTTACTCTGGATACTTTATCATGTTTAATGTACTCACTTTGACAGGCTGAATTAATCACAAGATAGGAAAGTCTTTTTTTAAATCAGATTTGTATTACTAGCAAGTTATTCATGTTCGATACACATCTGTGAATAAAATTACCCATAGTTTCAGTCAGCCAATAAACATATTTAAGAGAAACTCTGTCACTAAATGCATGTTGTAGTTTTTGGGCTTTTTTGTAAAGTTGTTGAATGTCTTCATCGAAAGTGAAAAGTCAACTGAATTAGTTTTGTGCGCGAAGGAAAACATTTTATACCCGCTTAACATACGGCTTAAGAAATTTTAGCTTTTTTGGTTTTATCAAGATAATAAAATGACAAAACATGTTGAATTTGAGTAGAAACTTTAATAAGATTTTCTATTTTATACACACATGTACAAACATAATACATACATTTAACGATGTAGAAAGAACTTCATCGGAAATTACAGATAAAAGAATAGTTCTATTACCATTGATAACTTATGATTGAGGCAAACTACCTGCATAGATCAAAATTAAAAATTAACTCAAGAGTGAATACTCTCAACTTAATATACTAATTCACCCATGTATATAGGAGTAAAATAAATAGAATGTACAACTTCATCAGTTGGGTACTCTCTCTGTTATCGTATTTTCGGTTGTAAACCTATTAATATGTAATTAAGTTCAATTAGCCTTAGCTTAATTCTATTAAACTAACAGTGCAAAATAATTTTCCGAATAAAATCACGATATAAATAAATAAAATGCATAAACTTTTATATTATTCAACTTTTTAACCAATAATATTAATCAAATTAATATTAAAGAAAAAATGAAATGCAACTTATTTTCAAATTATATAAATAATTGCGTTGGCTATATACGGCTCAACTGATTTCCTTGGATCTTTAAAACGTGACACTAGTATTGTGTGATTGTAAAACGTAATTTGTGTGGTGTGTTATCTAAAGAAGACAATAAAAGTAGATAAGATTTAATGCTTCCTTCCTAGTGCCACAGCGGAATGTCTGTGGACTTTCAACGCTCTGGAAACAGGTGTTTGATACTCGTGTTGGGTAAAACACATATATCCCATTGCGCAGCTTTGTGCTTAATTAAGAATAAAATTTAAAATATACATTGTATGTTTTAAATATATATTTGACATTATGGTGGTACTGATGTCTTAACAATCGGCTCTGGATGGTGAATGATATGTAAGCTTGGGATGTTATGGGTTTAATCCTAAATTAACGACTTGTTTACATATCTTTCACTACTGGTAACCTGCAGATACTGCAGTACATTGGATAATTTAATGTCTTTATTCGTCACTATATTCGGTGTAAAACAGTCTAGCAAAACACTTTCGGTGACATCAGTCTTTTACTTATATATAGTGCAGAAGTAATGACGATACTAATGGTACTTTAGGGATTTGAGTGTTCGTAATGAGCAGTGATGAGTTTTCAGAATATTTAGATAATTATGCACAGAGATATTCCGGAAAGCAAACTTAATTTAATTTGTTTCTTCAATATGTCGCCATTACGGCTTCATCAAGAGAACACGATTTATCTTATAATGTGGCGGTCAATTCCATTTTTCGTTGGTAAAAGAGTAGCCCAAGAGTTGACGATGGGTGGTGATTACTAGCTGCATTTTCTCTAGTCTTACACTGCTAAATTAGAGATGGTTAGCGCAGATAGCCCTCGAGTAGCTTTGCGCGAAATTAAAAAAAAAGCAACTGTTTATTGTTTTTTATACAATTTAAATATGCATATAAATAACTATTATGTTCTCTCTATATATATATCTTTATATGCATAATAATAATAAAATTATACGAACAATTTTGAGACGTTTATTTTATTATTTAACCACTTTCTTCCAGGAGGCAAATATGATACGTTACAAAAATAAAACGGGGAATCATAAAACAACGAAACAGACCAAACTAGCGATGTATTCCATACGTTTTGTTATTATTTATGTTTGAATTTCAGAACATTTAGGGCAATATTTAGTTACATATATTAGGTAGGTAGCACCATTAGATTCCATCTATTTACCAAGGAATAGTGGGATTGATCGTAACATTATAACGCCCCCACGGCTGGGAGGGCGAGCACGTTTGGCGCGACGCGAATCACCTCCCGCGGATTACCAGTCGCACGCCTTACGCGCTAGGCCATGCCAGGCCCATATAGATATTAACATTCCATTAAAATAGCAAAAACGCAATTCCAAATAATTTCTTCTAACACAATGCAAACATCATTAAACACAACGGTTGCTTAGGTTGCCATAACATTTGTCATCTTTCCTATAACGACCATTTAACCTTATCCTTCAGTTTAATGTGTCAAAAATATTAAAAACGCATTGACATTTTATGTTGAAACTTATATTAAAAATTACAGTAATATAAATAAAATAAATACGAAAACATCAGAGTCTATTTTAACTAAGTTAAAATTTTTTATTATAAATCAACCATTTAAACGTTGTCTGCTAAATTTTTACAATAAAAGCAAATACTGGAACAACATTCAATTAAAATTTATGTTTGACATTTGTTTTTAATGAAGCGAAATATCTCACAAGTTCTTTCAAGTTTAAAAATTGTATGATATAATGCTTATATAATATGATGGAAAACCTGTTTTTGTATAATGATATGTCAGCATTAAAAAGTTAGAGTTCGGATGCTTGGACCTGGATATTGTTTTCACAGATCAACAACCTCAACCCAGAAGTGTTAATGCAATGAAACTCTGTGAATCTCAAGCAAGTCCTGATTAGCTTTAGTTTTGAGAAACTTTATTTTCCTCTATCAACGCTCCCCAGTGGCACAGCGGTATGCTTGCGGAATTACGTTATAATCCGGGTTTCGATACCTGTGGTGGGCAGAGCACAGATAGCTCATTGTGTTGCTTTGTGCTTAATTACAAAACAATTTTTAGTGTATTGAAATTAGTTTATTGTTTCAAAAGGGTTAAGTACGTAATAATGTTGTAATTTTAAATATGAAAATCAGCAAGTCACACCTAAAGCCGATATAAAATCGCGGTGAAATGGCGTCTATGAAAATTACAATTTGGCATTTCTCGCTGTAGTGTTGGTAGTGTGATGCCGTAAAATTGATCGCTTTTTTTAGGAGTATAAGTAACTGCCTTTATCCATGCAAAATATGCAGACATTCAGCTCATAAAGATGTGTTCCTTATCAAACATTCAGGTAAGTTGGTAGCCGCAGTGCTTACGTATTTCAGAGAAGCTAATCGGACTGTTGAAATGAACGTTGGTAAGCTATCGTTTTCGTGCGCTAGATGGTTTATGGAAAGTAAGCAGTGAGTAGTGGTGTGCTTTTGACATGACTGCGTTTCGATGAACCTTTTGAAACGAAAACTAAGCTGCAGGGCCATTGTCTAGATGCACGTTCATCAGAGAGAATCTGACAATACGAGGCTACATAAACTGTCACAATATGGTGGAGCTCCAAAGTATAATGTACTCCACCTCAGTAAGAATGATACCAACAAAAGATACTAATTCAGTAATTTTGTTTTCCTTTGATCTAGTTTCGTACAAATATTCGGGATATAGTTGATGCTCACAAAATATCTCCAATAGCAGATCATCGATATAAAATATGAGAAAGTTAAATGCGTGCATATCTGTGGCAGCTACTTCCAACGAGCGTATTATCTAATGTTAATGTTACATTCAAAACATACTGTCATGAAAATCTTTAATTTTCCATATGACAGATCATTTGAGATAATTTATTTTATTTCCACTGACATGAGTCATATATTTTGCAGGAAGACTAAATTAGATATAATTTAATATTAAAAGTTATAACTTTTATTTTATTGCTGCAAATGAGAAATAACTCTCACCTGCAATCTCTCCGCCCTTCTTCACCACGCGGGCCTAGTCTGAGGTTCGAACCCCCTCTTTGGACATAATCGTAACAATGTGGTAGTAGATTGTTTATGTTTACGTATAAATTATATCCTGAACCAGTAAGCAAAAAATAGTCTCTCTCTAAAGACTTCAGACAATATTTCTGAAATGTTCTAGAAACTTCTATGAATTGTGCTTCTTTGGGCCATATTTTATTTTAAGTTAAACCATCAGTTATGAAGAGTGAAGTCATTTCATGGATGTATAAGCTGAAATGTCCTCAGTGTTTAAAATCAGATATCAGACCATACTTTTATTTCCTTTTAAAGACATATTAAAACTAACAAAAAAGTTACCTCAAATTTGATACAGCATCTAAACTAGACCCGGCACAGCCCGATGGTTAAGGCGCTCGACCCGTAATCTGAGGGTCGCGGGTTCCAATCCCCGTCACACCAAACATGCTCGCCTTTCAGCCGCTGGGGCGTTATAATGTACAATCAATCCCACTGTTCGTTGGTAAAAGAGTAGCTCAACAGTTGGCGGTGGGTGGTGATGACTAGCTGCCTTCCATCTAGTCTTATACTGCTAAAGTAGGGACGGCTAACGCAGATAGTCCTCGTGTAGCTTTACGCGAAATTCATGTAAGCTTGTTTGCTCTTAAGATACACTTTGGGTTATCTGCACTTTGCCCACCTCGGATATAAAAACTACGTGTTTAGCATATAAGCCCCTAAGTTTATTATGAGTCACCAGTGGGTAATAGTTTAGGTATCTATGTTTATTTTACTTTTTTTCTACATACTTGGTTCACTTCTGTAACCAATCCTAGGTTCCTATTCTGGAATTACTATACAATTTTGTATATAAAGCTCAAACCAATACCTTTTTAGGTAAAACGTATTTCATAGTTCTTGTTTTATCAGTATTTATATTGTTAATGAAATATCTATATACATATACTACGCTTATGTTTGTTTGCCCGGAACATTTTTCGCAAATTTCTCGATCAATCGCAACAAATCTCAAATTGTTAGAAAGGCCTGTGTTTGAGGAGTCCAGAATCAATAACCTTACCTTATTCTTTTTTGCTTAGTTAAATCATTTAATAACACATGTATGCTACGACACAATGGCACGATATCGTTGTCATTATATGACAACTGGCTTCGATTTCAACTTTAGTTTTTGTATTTTACCTAACTGCGTGCACTTTCTTGAAAAAACAGTATTATTCTAAATAAATACAAATGCTAAGTGACTTTCTAGGTCTAAATACGCATGCGCATTTCGAGCAATACCATAAGGTTATCACATTGTAAACATACATTCAGATGTTTCAGCATAGCAGCTAAGTTTGCTTTCATTACATCTTTATATTTACTTTACTTTGCAACGATTTAGCGTTGGTTCATTTCATAAACTGCTGTAAATATCTTTTAGGTGCTTTCTTTTTTTGAAAGGATTTTACTCTTCGATTTTGTGAGTTTCTTCGTTTCAACTTGTAAATCCCTGTTGTACATTGAGCACTTATTAACTGTTTCATACTATTTACACTGTTATAAGTACCATTACTGTATCTCAGAACGGCTGGTATGGGTATTAACACTTTTACTAATAAAGTATAGAAGAACGATTCAACCTCCCTAGGTTAGCATTTTTATTTCAAGTGGGTTTCTCTTCACCAGAAGTACCATTACTATACTTTAATGTTTACTTTTCGTGTAAATTTATTAGATAAAGTTATGTTTATATGCGTTTGCTTGTCTGACCACGTAAAAGTGTTTCAAATAGACTAGAATATATTAATCTAACACATAATGCCTGCAAGAAAGAATAGCTTAAATGTCATACATGAAAAGGATAGAATAAAGAAAATTCAAGTAAATGGCAGGAGAACTGCTGCAAATATTTTGCGAGTCGTGGCTGAAATAAAATTTTAAGGTTTTTTATCATTTTTCACTGAGGAACATTTATATATATATATATCATTAACATGAAATTATAACACCTTTTTGTCGTAAATTTTCTAAACTATTTTATTTTACAGTTAAAGGGAGGTACACTAACTGTTAAACTGCACAATTATACTACTTGTGATTTTACTGTGGATAGCATGAGAGTGGAAGGTCCGATTAAATACTTGAACTAAAATTTATTTTGGTTGTGGGACACAAACAAAAGCTGGTAAGAAGACCCCTCTGAACGGCACAGAACCAGGTCAGACATGGGTTAAAGGTTAGCGCATTTGTCTGTGTTTGGATCACAAAAGTGAAAAATCAATCTCGCTATTCTTAAGCGATGGGTGTTTCTGATTGGTTGTTCTTCCTTTAATCAGCAGTTCTTAATTAGGGTCACCTATATTTGGACTTGATTTGACCATTTAATCAGTGTGGCGTATTATGTGCTATTCAAATTAAGAGTACAAAATACCATACCATGCAGGACTAACTGCATCACTTTTTCTTGAGGCAGTATGATTCGTTTCAGTTCGCATGTTTATGACGTTTTAATCACTATTAATTTATTTGCAGGCCCGGCATGGCAAAGTGATTAGGGCACTCGACTCCCACTCTGAGAGTCACGGGTTCAAATGAGAATGTTCCGGCAAACATTCTCACTCTTTCAACCGTAGAGACGTTATTATGCGACATTGAATCCAACTATTTGTTGGTAAAAAAGTAGCTCAATACTTGGCAGTGGGTGGCGAGAATATATGCCTTTCCTCTAGTCGTATACTGCTAAATTAGAGGCGGACAATGCAGATAGCTTTTGTCTATTAGGTTGTTCGAATTATGGAGGATTTTTATATCAAAATTTTAGTGATTTATAGGGATAAGAAACCCTTCTATTTTACGACTTCATATATACCATTGAAAAACTAAAGTTTTCTTCTATTCATTAATTATTTTATTTTTTACTAAAAATTTATTTACAATATTTCAGACCATTTTAATTAATGTTGGGGAAAAAATAGTCGCGCATATTTGTTTTTCATGAATTCAAACTTTGTCATATTACATCGCAAACAGCCTGCAATATCAACCAAGAATGAGGCGAGGAACCACCTCTGAACGTATAGTATGACGTTGGTTCCAAAAATTTCGTAATGGATATGTGAGTCTTGAGCATAAGGAGAGCAGAGAACATTCTTCTGCTGTTGAAATCGACCAACTAAGAACATTAGTGAAAACAATAGCTGGGCCAAACTGTTCGAGAAATGACAGAAGAATTGGATGTTGGAATATTCACAATTTTCGACCATCTCGAGCAAATTGGAAAAGTGAAAAAGCTCGACAAGTGGGTTCCACGCGAACTCGGTGAAACTCAGAAAAATCGCCGTTTTGGACTGTGCTCTATGTTGAGCGACCCATTTCTTGATTGAATTTTCACTTTCGACAAAAAGTGGATTCTTTACGACAACAGAAAACTATCTGCACAATGACTCAACAGTGACGAGGCTCAAAAAAACTTCCCAAAGCCAAAGTTACATCAACAGAAGATTATGGTCACTGTATAGTAGTCTGTGGCCGGTATTATCTATAACTCAACCAGGGCTACAATATCACTGCGGAGGTTTACTATCTAAAATTGGAAGAAATTCATAGAACGTTGCGTGAAAAAATGCCAGCATTAGTCAATCGAAGAGAACCGGTCTTGCTTCATAATAATGCTCGGCCATACGTTTCTCAAATGACGCTCCAGAAGCTCAACGAATTGGGCTAGAAACATTGCCTCATCCTTCTTACTCCCCAGACCTGTTGTCCACTGAATACTACTTTTTCAAGCATTTGGACAACTTTTTACAGGACAAAAGATTCAACAACAGAACAGCAGCTAAAAATAGCTTTAAAGAAGTCTGAGTTATAGGACTTCAGTTTTATCGTCATGATACAAATGATCTTGTTTCTCGTTGGCAGAAGTGTGTAGATTCATTAGGTTACCATTTTGATTAATAAAGTTACTTTTAATGTTGTTTATTTCTTATTACAGTTTAAATTTAAAATATGCTATTATTTTTCGAACACTCCAATAGGTTTGTGCAAAATTAAAAAAAACAAAACATTTATTTGCAATTCGTGTATTTTTAAATTCTTTAAAAGTAGTGACTAAAACTGAGTAATGTTAAGTATTAGGTTAGGGTAAGTAAATTCGTTACTTTTTCTATCTTCACATTTCTTGAATCTATAAATATACATTAAGAAAACTAATGAAAGATTGGATATTTATTCCATTAACAGTATGATGTATATCAAGTGCTTAAAAATATTTTGGTTGGTATTAAATACGTTTTGTTTCTTTCCTATACATTAAAATTAAAACCACCGGAAAAGTTAAATTGATTATCATATTGTGTCTTTAAACCTTCAATATATTCTATGTAGGATATGAACCCGTGCCATCTCTCATGTGAGATGAGAACTTTGCCACATGAACTAAATGGTTCATCTGTGTCTTTCTTATAGTAAGGCCACATCGGATTATCTACTGTTTCTACCGAGGAGAATTGAACGCCGGATTTTAGCGTTGTAAATGGTTAATAGAGTACCGTTTGCTCGTATTGCACTTTTTAAATACTCAATTCATTGTGTTATTTTTCCTCTCTGGAACAATGCTCGTTCTCACTCCTTTATTTTTCGGGTCGTGAAACAGTTAATAGGTAGGCTGCAATTTGTTTGATGGCACTTATTACATTTTTTTTGTGTCTCCTAAATTGAGGATTGAACCCAGAACCATTCACACGCGGAGCTAGTGCACTACTAAGTGAACTAGAAAGACACTTTCTTAATTAACTAAAGCTACCATATTGCACCTATATGACGGACAAGGCCTGCCCTCAGGCTTTTTCTTAGGTTCATACGAAAACCTCTTTGGGCAACCCATTTTCCTGTATTTTTCTTCCCGTATCTCCAGGTTATCTTCCAAATGAGGAGCCCCCGGTGGCACAGCTGTATGTCTGCGGAATTACACCGCTAAAATCCGGGTTTTTCGATACCCATTGTGTGCAGAACACAGATAGCTCATTGTGTAGCTTTGTGCTTAATCTAAACAAACAAACAAACTGAGCTAAAACGTTAACCTAGAGGCGTTTTCTAAGAATATACTTTTTGAAAACTCAATCACTGCCTCACTAATTACTAATACTCTACACACAACGCTCTGTTTAAAATTGTACAGGTTTTGTTTTTTAACGTTTTGAATACTAATACAAAATCCAGCATTATTATAAAATGCCTTTTTATATAAAAAGTTTCACACTGAATACACATGCTATGTGGTAACACTAAAATACAGAATGTAATAGTATTAATATACAACAGCAAACCTTGTAAGAAACAGTAGGAGTAAGTTTAATGAAATAGTTTAATAGTTTAACTTCTTGTTAATGAAGCACATTTGAAAGAACATTGGAATGTTTGCGCATATACTGTATTGTAGGAATTCTAATAATAAATGTATTGTTTAAAAACTAGGCTAAGATTATTTGTTTAAAATCACGTATCTGTCATAACATAAAGATACTTTTCTGCCTTCGTTTTAAACTAAATCTAAATCAAACAAATGACAGTACCTACCATAACATGCAACTTGACGCTTCTTTGCCAGTTGTATGTTCTCGTACGTTTTCAAATACAGACTTGTACATGCATCTAGTCTGAATTTGCGCGTTATTATGTGTGTGTGATAGAATTTAAATGTACCGCAAGAGGACGTCGTGTATTATGGTCAATAAAATATGGCATAAAACAATAAAATTCTAAACATATCAAATGTTTAAATACAAAAAAAACAAAGGAAAAAAAACGAATTGGATAAAATTATAATTGAAAATCAGGTCGTATTGAGTGACATAAACACTGAAGTTAAAACAAGTTCTTGTCTTAACTGACCACAAATAGAAATTATCGAATTAATATTTGTTTCTGTAGTGAAAAAGGTGATTGTGAAAAATTTTACGAAAAACGTTTTTTTCGAGACTAAAAAGAAACTCCTAGTTGATGTAATTCATTTCCAAGGAGCCACTTGACATTTCTTGATGCTATTTATTAAAAGTTGTGGTTTTATAGCTTTTTGGAATTAAACTAATCGGAAAATAACTGTAGCGCAGTTTTCATACATGACACTGAATACGCTAACAACATGAAATAATCTGCTAGTAGTACGTTTGGAAATTCTGAGACTGTGTTGAAAACATTCTAATATACTGGAAAAAGGATAAAAAATAGGCTACAAGACGAAAAAGTATTTATGCTTCTCACTGGAAAAACAATTAGTTCATTATTTATTATTTTCTAAAAGTGTAAGTATGTCTACAAAAAAGAAACTGAGACAATCAAGTTTTAAAATAGTTTATTTACGTTTATTTAATTATTTAATTGTGTAAGAGATAGATGAAAGATTTCGTTTTTTAATTATTAACCGTTTCTTTTTCCCAGTACCCACCAGACCTAGAAAATATAATATTTTATTTATTTATATTTTTAATATCAGTTAGCACCTTCTGTGATAAATATGATAGTCTACAAAATTATATTAGGAAAAAATTAGGTCTACTTTTATCTATGCGCCCCCCAGTGGTACAGCAGAATGTCTGAGGACTTATGACGCTAGAGACTGGTTTCGATACCCGTGGTGGGCAGAGCAGAGATAGCTCATTTTGTAGCTTCCTGCTTAATTACAAAAATTTAACCATGACCTTCATTCACTTTGCTGTCATCTAGTGGTGGATAGTGCAATTTCTGTAACGAATAATTTTATTTTTATGCGAAAGAAATATATATATCATTAATACATAAGAGAGATTTTTATTTATATAGTTTTAAAAACATGGACAAAATACTTCGTAACGTACTATTATGTTCACTTACAATGCGAATTCATCATAATGAGCAAATAAAAAACTGTGAATTTGAACTGACTGTTTACCGTTGAGGTTTTTTGTTGTTATTGTTAAGCTCAGGGCTACGCAATAGCTATCTGTGCTGTGCCCACTACAAGTATCAAAACCATATTTTGAGAGTAGTAACTCTTCAGACTTATCACTCAATTACTGGTGGAAGGAGGAATACTGCTAGGGCTTGTACTTTAGACTTTAAAATAATGTCAATGATAATGTTTTGTTAACTCTTGATGACGAGAAACCCACTTGAAATAAAAATGTATCTCAGGACGGCTGGTATGGGTATTAACACTTTTCAGGTTAAGAAAGATGACCTAGGAAGGTTGAAACGTTGTTTTCTCCTTATCAGTAAAAGTGTTAACACCCATACCAGCCATTCTGATATACGTTTTGTTAACTGTACATCTAGTATTTTCATTGTTTTTTTTTTAAAGCTTGTCTTGAATAAGTCCCTAGACATTTTAGCTGTCAAGAAAAATAAGTAATGTGATGATAGTGCAATTACATTATTTTGCCTCTCATCATCTGGCCTCATCATTGATGTATAGAGATAAACCAAGTGGGGGCGTTATAATGTGACAGTCAATCCCTCTATTCGTTGGTAAAAGAGTAGCTCAAGAGTTGGCGGTGGGTGGTGATGACTAGCTGCCTTCCCTCGAGTCTTACACTGCTAAATTAGGGACGGCTAGCGCAGATAGCCCTCGAGTAGCGTTGCGCGAAATTCAAAAAAACAAACAAAACAAATAAACCAAGTGTCACTTGGGCAGCGATTTATGAGAAACAGGAGATGAATCTGAAATGCTATTTACGTACGCCTTAAGAAACATATGGTTCCAAAATATATACTATAAATTTGCTTTGTAAGATCAACCATTCCACCAGAAGTAAAGATTATATCAATAATCAGATCACGTCTGAGAGTTTTTCCACTGAGGTGAAATCAATATTATGTAGTAGTAGTGTTGTATTTAACTGCCTTCATGTTACAGAATATTTTTACACATACAATTTATCAACTGAGGCGCAATACATATTGTTCCCATGCGTAATACTGTATATTTCATTAATTGTTTTGAATTATTCAATCAAACAGTTAATCTTTAATAGTGTTCGCCCTCTATTGGTCAAGCTATTAACTAAAATCAGTCATCGTAGAGTTACTACAGAACTACTAAAATTGAAGTAATAACCGTACAATTCACATTCGTAGTACCTTGATGAATAACCAAGCATGAAGTAAGACCACTCCTCTTTATAATTACGTAATAAATTATACAAATAGTCTTCATTCGTCTAGTTAGAGCTGGCCTGTGACAGCCTGAGCATTATGAAGGAGGGAGATATTTTGGTGAAGGTAATCCAACTCTGTTAACTCGTATTCACTGCTGTTATACTCCTATAGAGTTGCAATATACAAGGAAATAAAAAACAAAACCAATAGAAACGAAATATTATAAAACACTTACACAGCAAGAGATACGAAATTATACTTCTTTCCGGAAAAGTATATTTATTTTTAATTATTACTAACGTATTAGTAACCCTTACATCTCAGCTACTTAAAATGCATATGACGATGCAATAAACAGACCCTTTACAGAACGTATATGTCAATACACGACAAATTACTGTAAAGTAACAAACGTACACATAATAGTTACTCTCAACTGATTATCCGATACGATTGTAATCATTGATTATTTTGCATTAGTTATAACATCGACTGTAAATCACACTGCGTATTTACTTTCATAAATAAGTAAATAAATCATGTAGAGCAAATGAAACTAAACAGAAAGCCAATAGTTTTAAGTTGTAACTATTATCAATAGTACGGTATTGGAGTAATACTTTAGAATAGCTCTGTAATACGGTTCCACTCTGGAAATTTACAGATGAGACATCCTCATTAACCGTGTCTGAGGTTTCCCTACAACAGTGTTTATTGACAGATGTAGCAAGCATATTAAACTGGTAATTTTACATATATAACGACTTCTATATTATTATTATTAGCACCTCTGCACTTTGATTTTATCAATGATTTGTCAATGAGGTTTTATCAGTTTGGAACCTGAAACTAGGTTGGCACTAGATCAGAGAAGCCTTTCCTCCAGGGCATTCAATGTTGCCTTCACGAATACGAGACAGTTTAGAAGAAAGGGATTTTCTTTTACATATGTTGGATATGGGTAGGTTTCGATCAGTGGTTTGCTGTCTGCTTCTGGGTGGAGTGTAGCCCAGGTAACAAATATTAAAAACGTGTGGTATTTGATCTATGTTAATTGAATATTCGTCACTCATGTCCTCAAACAATGCCAACTCCTGCACTATAACATCAACAAAACCTATTAGTGCTTAAAGTACCAAGCGTTCCGGAATGAAATTAGAACATAATCTCTTGTAGTATCGTAATACCAGGCCTTACATTTTCTCATTCCGGTTAGGTGTTTGGATGAAAAGTCATTCCTCATTTCACGTATAGTCCTGACTAACCACACTTTTGCGTTTATCTTTTTGGGCCTCTTAATTTAGAACAATATATCTAAACAGCAAATATCTTAAGGTTTAGATTTTCCTTGGATACAATAAGGAGATATACCATTGAATTATGGGTGAATATTGTAACTGAGCATCAAATCTATTGTAAACAAAGCAATGTAACATATTATAAAATTCACAATACTAAATTTTAACTTTTTCTGTCATTTTCAAAAATTATATAACTTTGTACTAATATTAATTTATTACTATGAAAAACAGTTAAGTGTTGCTTTACGTTCTACTTAGACAGAGGAGTTTAAAACTCTTCTGGTCAAATAGGAAAACCATTTTCTTTTAGAACACTAATTTGGATATATAAAACAAAGATCTGTCATACTCCGTTCATTTTGACGTTAAAATTTAATACATCAACGCATACAAATTAAAAAATAAGAAAAATGAGAATAATTGGGCCACTAAAGCTGTCTTGTAAGTCATGATACAGTGCAGAAAAATATATTAAAAACATCACTGCATAATGCCTTTGTACTCAAATATGTGTTTATTAATTTAATGTAAAAATGACTTTTAGTTAGCCTCTGACAATAAGTCGTTAATATAATGGCTTGCTGTTTATATTATGTAACGGATCAATTAAAATATAAAATTATAAATCTTCGATCTATAAGGTAACTTTTCTCATAGGAAATAATTTTCAACTGTAACTATGTCGCTATAACTGAAATGTATCTTCAGTGCACCTTTCTTTTTTTTTAAAAAATAATACATACCTAGGTTAAAAAGAAATGTTATAGATTATTAGTAACATCTTTCACCTTTCTAGAGCTGCAGACTAAATCTCTATTCCTGGTTTGGTAATTGTATATGTCTGGATTACATAGCTAAAATAACGTTTAAAACAATACGAAACCTATTTGCCCTTGGTCTCCAGCACTTTAGCCTATTGAATCAGGAAAGTAATCTCTTCTAGCTTACTGGGTTTTCTGCATCACTACTTCAAAACCGACACATTCATCCTGTATGTTAGGACTTGTCAGGACTGAGATTATTAAGGTGAATGGCTTGCATAATTTGAAAGAAAGTGGATCGAAGCTGGAATAATGATATGTATTTGAATGTTCTTATCTTAATTCTAATTCTTCTGAGATGTACGATGTGATAATACATTGAACTGAATGCGATGCAAGAGAATTGAGACAGATATATTAATGCTATATATTCGAGGGTACTTGTGCTGCTTTTTTCCACAGTTTCTTTACAATGGTAGCAATAAAATTTCCGCATCTTTCTTAATCTAACTAATTTATTTTGAGCAATGCTTCTCTGAAATGTTATATCCATTGGCATTAAATCGATTAATAGTCTTCAGTGAACATTACAGCAATATTTTAGGCTCAATTACAGCACTGTGAAAAAGTGTTAGGTTAAGAGAATATTTTATTGTTATTTCCATTTTATAGGACTAATTCTTCCATGCCATTATAGGATGTAAATTTCAACACTAGGATAATGCTTCTCTGATCCCTGTTGACAAGTGAATGAGCCAGAATGACAATGCTTATCATTAATGAGAATTCTCATATGCTGGCACCAAGGGCATGTAATAAGAATTCTATTTGAATGAACATAATGATCAAATTCAGGGTCTGAAATAGCTGTCATGATACTCCATGCAGTGTTTTAATTATACCAAAAAAGAAGCTAGTACCAGTATATGCTTGAATAAATAAATTTAATAGCAAATAAATCTTTATAAAAACAGTGTTTAAGTCTATGCATTAAGTTTTATTATAATGTCTTAGCCTAAAAAGCGTAGAGAATTGTCATGAGACCAGTGAGTTCATATAAACTTTACGTGATGCTAGTTGGACTTTGCAAAAACAATTGATGCAGACTTGAAATGCTCCCCAAACACTGTCAAGTACATCCTATATCGTAAGACCGAAACAGGTAAATTTAAAAATAGGAAAAGAAGAGACAGAATACCTAAACGTAATGATACTGCTGTTAAGTATATTCATTTATGTAGTCTTCGGGATAGAAGGAAGGAAGACTGCCAGCTATCCAAAGGATGAGATAAACGACCATGTGCCAAATGACAAAAAAGTGTCCAAATCTACAGTATCAAGAAGACTCAACGAAAATGGAATGTTTAGTTGTGTATAAGTTAAAAAAATCTTTAATTTGATCTCTGAATATTGTAAAGAGGCTGGATTTTGCTAAATCGTACGAAAAGCTGGACTCTTGATGATTGAAAAAGAGTGTTATGGACGGATGTGTCCAAGTTTGAAGTATTTGATATGTTTGGCAGATGAAAGATTAAAGATATTTAACCCAATGCATAACACTTATCAGGAAGCATGAGGGAGGCAGCATAATGATTTGAGAGTGTTTTTTAATTTAGGCAACAGGAAATACTTGTAAAATAGATAGAATAATTGAGTAGCGCAAGTACCATCAGACAGTGGTTTATCAGGGTAGAACGCAATGGTTTGCGTATTATTGGTAAACGATTTTACTACCAAGAAGATAATGTCACCAAACACTCATCAAATTTATACAGAAATTACCTAGCTAAGAAAGAAGCTCATAAAGTAATTCAAATTATGCAATGGCCCCCACAGAGCCCTGATCTCAACCCAATTAAGCAGATCTGAGATTTCGTAGATCAAAAAGTTGAAAAATCAAACGTTACTCCCAAAAGACTTTATGGAAGTTTATTAGAGATATTTGAAGTAAACTCCCAAAGGCCACTTTCCTTAAATGTGTTGCAACAATGCTTGAAAAACTGTCTGCAGTTATTAAATTAAAATAGGAACACACAAAATATGAATTGTTTGCTGAACTGAAACAGTTACCTTTTTCTTTCTTTTTGAACCTGACGATGACCGAAGAAGGTCGAAACATTATTCGCTTCTCTACATAAAACATTTTCTCAACCCAAACCAACCGTTTTTACAGATATATTTTTCTCTACAAGTGGGTTTTCTCGTCATCACTGACTTCCACTCAATTTTTGTCGTACTAAATATGAAGATTAATAAAATTATGGTGTTTGAGCTATGATTTACTTTCTCTTGCTCTTTTATAGTTGCCTGAAATTTAATTTTTGACTTTATCCCAACACGAGAGGGAAGGCAGTTAGTCATCACCACTAACTTTTGGGCTACTTTTTTTACCAACGAATACTGGGATTGACTGTCACATTATAACGCCCCTACGGCTGAAATGTCGAGCATGTTTGGTGCGAAGGGGATTCAAACCCGCGACCCTCAGATTACTAGTCGAACGTCTTAAACCACCTGGCCATGCCATACTATAAATTGAGTGAAGTAAGTTAGGTACAAAATTACTTTTTGGTTCTACCAAAATAATTTGATGTTGGAAAATAATGTAGTCGTAAAAGATAATTCGAGAATTATTATGCTGTATATATGAAAACAACTGAGAAATAATAGCAAAAGAAAACAAGTGTTTTAATTGAATTAATTGTTTATTCATTATGAAAAATTTATTTAGGCCAGAGAAACATCACAGTGTAAATTTTGTGGTCAGTGATAGCTGCGTTATATATTGTAATTGATTTAGTCTTGATATTTAGTCTTCTAATTACACCAACTTGTGCAACATTCTCGAAGTGTTGCATTAATTTGTTTAAATTAATTTAGTAATAGACATCTAAAGGCATGTATCCAGTGTGTATATGTACATGTCTGAAATTACACAGAAGGTGTGTCTTATACAGAATTGGTGGAATTTATCAGCAAATGAGTAACTAACTACTTTGGTATAAAAGTGTCATTATAAATATCATCAAGACTTGAAGACAAGAAGTAGGAGCAATTCTGCATTATGATAATACTGATTACCTACTGATTAGAAAATATTTAGTATTCTAGGTAAGCTATATATATAACAAATATATCCATTATTTGATGTGATGTGTGTCACCTTATGCACAACTAGTGGCAGCTGAATTTTTTATTCCCTTAGAAACTATGTACATATATATGTTTCAAATGCGATAACCACACTTTGGGACACGAATAATGTAATACAGATATTGAGTATGTTATATTAAAACAATTTTAGAGTCTCATCGCGTTGTTACGGTCCATGTCGCTACCTCTGGTTGTACTCTATTTGGCGAGTGTGCAATTTGGTAATGACTTTGCAGCATAGTTTTTATTACAAAAGGCTCAAACCACAGTACTCCTCTTGAGGGTTTTCCATGAGTTATCTATTACACAAGGATGATGGTTTCCCAGCATTATTTCAACCGTCCAATTACATAAAAATCCATGAGCGCTGTGTCTTTGTATGGAATAGCATGATTACCCGTTTCATTTTCCTGCTGTTTAAGATATGTAATGATTGAATGGATTTGTCATGATAGAAACTGATGTACACCTGGTGTATGCCGCTTTTTGAAATGGAGAGTCTTATTTTTTATATGGTTTTGTTGTCTGGGGCGAGTGGACTGCTTTTGCAATTGATCTATGTGATCAAGGATTTTTACCTGTTATAAAATACCTAACTTTACCAACTAGTTCTGGAACAACTTACTGCAGGTCTCTCTCCGAATGATACTGGTACCTTAACGGATATTCTATTAATACATTCGCGATCAAAATACATATTTATTATCTCGTTGCATTTCTGCAACATATCCTTTTTCAAAATGATCAATTTTCGGTAATAAACGAAATGTAGTAGTGATCCATGGTGTTACAGTGCAATTTTGTACAGGTAACAGTTGCTAAGTGAAATGCTGTTTGGCATATTTATAATTAGTAGTTTTAATAAAACATATTAAACTCTCTGTGATTATATTAATGATGGATGTTAAATTTTCTTTTGTGATTCATTGAGGCTGAACAAAAACAAGTTGCTGTGCTGTAAAGTACCAAAAATATTACTAAATTCTATTTCACTTGTCCATCTTTTCGACTTTGATTAACATTTCTAACTGTTTATTGTAAAAACGTATCCTTTGTAACTTTATTATGTTGACATCACGGCATAATGTGTTATAATTAGCTTAAATAAGGGGTCAGCAACCTCTTTCCGCACAGTGGCCAGAGGCCATGTCTGTGAGCGGATGGAGGGCCACATTAAGTTACAAACTTGAATTCTTTTTTAGGACCATCACGGGTGGATGTGATATTTAGGGACTGACGGCTGAACGATATCGGCTGACGGGCCGTAAGTTGCCGATCCCTGGCTTAAATGTTTAGTTAATATGCTCATGATGAATTGCACTCATATAAAAATTATATGAAAGTCCCATGCTGCCTTTAGAACTACTTCCTTCATCGTAAATCATGTTAAGTTTCATGTATGACCATTAGTACATGTTATTAAGGTAATTTCCGTTGAAACAACTGTTACGAATTAAGTGGATGTCAATTTTAAAACACAAATCTGGACTAACTTTCCAAAGAATCTTAGGCAACACTTCTTGAAAAACTATCCACAGGTCTTTTTCCATTGTACTTGGATATTGTGTTTCAAAATCACGTGTAATAAAATAAAGTAAATACACAGAAGATCCTGGATGAGCAATTCGAAGAATAGGACAGAACAAACACTGGTTTCATTCTCACGATCGTAGACATAATGTTGTGAACTTAGACACCGACCATAATAGGTTATTTTGATATAGACATACCAGTTTAAAAAATTAATTTCATATAATTTAGTTCAGTTCCATGTCCTAGAGCGAAGCCACATAAACCAACCAATTTGTTGTTATTCTAACATTAAAATCACAAGTTTTCTTGAGACATTAAAGTTTGTAGAGGGAATGAAACATTTTGAGTTATGATGAACTAATTTTATTCACTCACTATTCGTAGTATGCTATACAAGTATTTTATGCCACTGTGCACAAGAGACCCAAACTAGCATCTTCAGGTACCTTTATCTAAATTGAAGGAATGGATAGTGTACGTTCTCTAACCATCTGCCTGAATGGGTACTTACTTAAGAAGCATGGTGCCATGTATCTAGATAATTTCCCTATGGCTTAATAAACTAACCAATATATGGAGCTTCCCCCAAATGGAATATTGGGAAGAGAGTCCGTTCCATCTCTCCACCCAGATGTGGCGTTATCCATTGTATCAATGCCCTCTCAGGATAGTAACTAAAGTACGTTTTTGATTGGCTGTGCACTCTTAATTTCTCAGCTAACCATAAACTCATAAGAAAAATAATTTACGCATCCTTTATATCATCGTAAAAAGTCATTATCGCCCAGGAATCAGTTTTTATCACAGTTGCTAAGGTACATCCAAAGAAAATCCAATGCCGTTATGAATTTCCATAGTTTTCATAAAGCTCTCTGAAATTTGTTTTTCTCACAAATGTTTCTACTGTGCATTTTGCGCACTCTTGGCTTATTCCTCTTTAAAAAGACAAGAACTTTGTGAATTTATTGTGCATAGTTGTTTGGGATATGTGCAGCTTCTTATAATCACTTAATGGGTAGAGATGAAAGAAATCCTGGAGGATCAATCTGTGAACTTCAGTAGTGACATCGAAAGTTTTGGATGCAGTAAAAGTCTTCACTGTAAAGTTTCCATCAGCGCAATCTCACTCAGTTGTTTTATTTTATCGATTCTGATGTTTCTTTGAAAACACTTTTAAAATATTCACAATATTATATTTTAAGCTTTGGAAGGCAGGGTTTTGTATTTCAGAAGTGTAGCTGTAACCCTCATATTCAAAAGAATCACGATATCCCTTCAGCTTAGTAATTTGGAAATATATATATTTCAGAACCATTAAATATATTGCGCTCAAAAAAGTAAAAAGGAATTGTATAACAGAAATGCTTAAAACAATTTGGTAATATCAGTTTTAAGCAATTCACAGTAAATATGTAAGATCACTACAGACTATGCTACTGCAACGTAATTACCATAATGCTGGTTATTTTGTCTATTATATATATATATATATAAGTGTGTGTGTATGCATATAGATAGCAAGGCTACATATTTGCACTTCACAAAGTGCACACATTTTTAAATCTTTATTTTTTGGTTGAATAAAATTTTGTTTGTTAGAAGAAAACTTCTAATCTACCTTTTTAATTTAACGACAAAAAAGTTGTTTCGAAAACCACTCCTCGCGTGAGAAAATGTTTGTTAGAAACATTTACTCAAATTTTCACAATTCAGAATTTTTCACTTTTTTTTCTTTAAATATTATAACAAACATTGTGTAGAAAACTAATTGTATTCCTATGCACATGCTCCTGAGTGTTATCGAGACCGTAAGAAGAATCTCCCTTGTCGTTGGTCTCTTTTACAGAAGGCATTCTTCGCCAACTTTTTTTCACGAATGGCAATGTTCCAACTAAAGGTGACTATTCTTCCTATAGCGAGCGCATGCTACATGTTACTAGTGTGAGCTAGTATAGTTGTGCTCGCAACACCTTATATGGTAGGGTATCACGAGCGTGTAGGTGATATTTCTGGCAGTAGATTTTGCGTTTTGCGCTTCAATACGTAATAGGAATCTTTTAGCTTCATCTCTCTTTACCTGAGGCTTACCTTTAGCTCAGGAAAGTGGTTGCAAATTTATCGATTTTTCAATCATCACACTGAAGTTTCTATGGAATAAAGATAGGTATACTGACTCTTATTAAGAATTAGAAAACATTCAAAGGCTCATCATCACGTTGTATGGTGGGAAGTTTGGGACGACTTTGATCTTATTGGGTATACACCGGGATTGTTTGCACAAGCTGACGTAGAACTACAGTGGATAAAAGTGAAATGAAATAAGAAGGGGGAGAGAAAAGGGGCCGAATTCTCAGCTACACGATAGTTTAAGTTTCCGGAAAAGTGCCTCGTGTGTTGCAGGCTGCAGTTGTGGGACTTATATAGGCACTTGTGCTGGGATAACCTGGGCTGTACAAGCCGGGGAAGACAAGTAGTCCCGGCGAAATAAAGTACTCTATCATCACCTATATATACATACACTACACAAACATAAAGTGCCCAGGTCAAGATGGCTGTCATAAGAACAGCCGCCTTGAATTGGCAATTCTATTCGCTCGTGGCAATTCTGGTGGGAATCACTGGCGTGATCGGCCATGGTAAGTTTTGTTGAACTTTAAAACTCAAATGAATGTGTCAGGATTACCTTGAACTAGGTTTGTTAGAGCAATACGTTATGGTTCTTTCTGAGTGCGAAATATATAATTTATTATTCTTGTATTGTGTTTTTGTAAAACTAAGTTAAAAACTTACTTTTTGTCTCTGACTAGTACGTTTTCAATAAGTATAGTGTTAAATATTTTAAGAGCATGATCACTGCTGTTAGATAGTAATATAACAATATGTGTTTCATTGAGTAAACTAAAAAGGAGGAAAAATCTTTTCCCGGTTAATATAACTAAAGTCATATGAATTAAACGTTTAGTTGTTTGTTTTGGAGCTGTGGGATTTCCAAGAAACCCACAGCGAAGCTATCGTTTTATCTTTATGGTTTTACGGATAACAAAAACCAAAGATGGTTTAAACTGAATCTTTATATTACAAAACTGTTTATTGGAATATTTGAATGTTTAAGAAAAAAATAGTGTTAATCCTGCACGCTCTGTATAATATCTAAATTTTGCCTTTTCCTGGTATTGATGATTTTCAAGGACGTTAAAGTCACATCCCAATTTAGGTAAGCAGGACGAAAAGAGATTTCCAAGGATGGCCGATACACTTTTCGGTAGTTTCATAATGTAGTACTAAATTGATCAATTGTAACTACTAGTTTTAATCATATCATTCTTTGTTCACTCTGAAGTTGGTTTAAAAAAAGTTAATATATACACTGTAAGACATATAATCTGTTATATTGGTGAAAAAACATTAACTAGTTCAATTAAGTCACTACGTGATCGATGTAACAAATAAACGAACAATAAACATTTTCGACCTTTAGACAACCACTCTTTACATATGGCAAAATAAAAGATTTAACAATTCTGGTTTGGTTGGTTTCGGGTAAATATGTGGCCTCACTACGCCTTCATGCCAATCAAGTTATTATCGAGAAATTGATCAACACCAACAAATATAAATAAATAAATAAATCGATATTTTCTAATATGTTGTTTTTGGACAACTTGTATCAATATGAATGTGACGATTATAATCATTATTTTAATTCAGATTGTGCGTTGTTCGGAAGCTTTACTTAAACGACTATTATAAGTATGCGAATGAAAACTAATTGCTAATAACTAAGCGATTCAAAAATTTATTGTTGAATATAGCCACCACCTAAAGTAGAGTGGTTCTGCTCACATGTAAGTTCAGTTGATGATCCTATTTTCTTTAACTTAGTGATCCTGTTTATCAATGTTTAATTTTAAAACATTGCTAAAAACATGAAACATTTTCAAAATTTCTTTGGACCTAATGAAAAGTATTTTGGTGGGAGAGTGGGACAGACTTACAACGCTAACATTTGGGGTTCGATTAACTCGCAGTGAACACAGAAGAGAGCCCAATGTGGATCTTCTATGAAACAAAGAAACAAGAAAAGTGTTAGTACCCATACCAGCCGTTCTGAGATACATTTTTATTTCAAGTGAGCTTCTGGTCATCAAGAAACAAACCTACTGAAAAAAACAAAGTTTAATAAAAAGCCCCTATCTTTTAAGTTCTGCCCATGGACCCCGTTGAGGAACTTGGATCTTCAGATCACTCACTTAATCAAAGTTTTGTAATTTAAGCTATGAATAGAGCATTTTATAAAAAATTAGTTCCATGTTTTTAGAATCAGTTTATGTTTATCTAAATATACATCCATAAAAGCAGAGTGTTCTTCCTGTAATAGTTGTCAAATAGTAGTAGGACGTATGATTTCCCGCATTAATTTTTATCAGTGTTGTAAAAATCTTCGGATTTATTAGTCAGGTACATGTCACAGTGACTTGAAAATTTATTTCAGTACTTCACTGTGTTTTTACTGTTATTGTTAGCATAAGTATCATTTAACATTATCTGTAATTAGTAAAGTGTACACATATTTTTGGATCCAAATTATGCTATTTAATCTTCTCAATTCTCAGTTTTAAATCTCTGTGACACTATTATGTTTATTAACTAAATTTAAAAAAATGTCTAGTTAATTTTTCTTTCTAAAATAGTTAAATTCACCTGACATGAAACAAATGGTAGTGACATTATGATAAATAAATACAGTAATTTTATTAGACACGTGCACTGGTACTGTTCGTTAAATTAATGTATCAAACGATTCACTTTTAAATTTACCCTTTTGCTTTAAAAATACAAGCATTACTAAAGGAAAGAAGGTAGTGTATTAAACAAATAAATAAACTTAATTGTAATATGTTAGGGTAATGTCGTTTTACAATAGTTAATAACAATGCTCATTTTATTTGGAACTTAGAAGGGAAGAAAAATCAATCGGTGACATTTTAGAATTTGTAAAACATAAATCTATAAAACTTACAAGAGAAAATAGCCTTTTGTCCGTAGTAAATAATATTTATTAATAGTTAATGCTATATTTTATTTTTCGATTTAGTTCATTTTGAATTTCGCGCAAAGCTACACGAGGGCTGTCTGTGCTAGCCGTCCCTAATTTAGCAGTGTAAGACTAGAGGAAAGGCAACTATTCATTACCACCCACTGCCAACTCTTGGGTTTCTCTTTTACCAACGAATAGTGGGACTGACCGTCACATTATAACGCCCCCTCGACTGAAAGGGCGAGCATGTTTGGTGCGACCGAGATTCGAACCCGCGACCCTCAGAGTACGAGTCGAACGCCTTAACCCACCTGGCCATGTCGGGCCACCATTGTTTGAAAGGTTTCTTAAATTTATAGTCCATAAATGAGGAATGTTTCGTTTATATGTATCTACTTCTATAAATTAATGAGAATCTTCAGTTAACCTAGAACTGGTTGTGTGAAAATGTCAAAAGCATTAATGTTACACATATATACAGTTAAAAGGAATACAACACCAAAATAATTACACAGTCAACAATTTCTTAAAACAGGAACCAGCCTTAAAATAACTCTACATGTTTTATTGTTCTTACGCCAACATTTTCAGGAAACATCCTTTCTACAAAAATCATTTATTGTGTAATTATTTTAGCGTTGTTTTCATTTTAACTGTGTATATTGAACTAGTTCCGTTTCAAATGATTCGTTACCATTATTTCCTTGTTGCAGAAATTTCAATTATTAATGGCGTTGTTGTTAGCGGAAACAACCTGTTATAATTGTTACTTATACTTTCTTTTTCTATCCTTTTGTGAGTTATAAATGTCCCAAAGCTTTTCAAAAATTATTATGAAATAGTTATTTCGTTTAATATGTGTGAAAACATTTTACAATCTGACTAGTAAGGTAGAATGTGTGTCAAGTCTGTAGATTCTCAAGTGTACAGTAGTGTATAGATGCTACAGAAAGAATATTAAGGAACTTTAAATGTTAACATTGCCGCATCAACCTTTTTTGTAAGTGGTAAAATGCAACGTTTTAAAAAAGAACTTTGTTTAGTCTTTAACCGTAGATGCATTTTTCTTTTAACACAGTATAAAAAACGCGTGAAAAAATGTTAATGTTGATAAATGTTGTACTGAAAGCGTTAATGTTCGTTGAGGCTTTTGAAAATTCAATCGCTAGCAGAGAAGTATGCTTAATGAAAAGTAATTATGAATAACAAGGATATGCAGCTTTGCGTTATATGTTTTATTTCTAATTAATATTATTTGATGAAGCAGCAGAATTACTATTACATGTTTGACACGAAAAAGAAAACAAAAACAAAGTGTCTAAATTCAATTGCATAATAAATGAAGCTATGGAACGTATTTGTGCAACTGGTGTCTAGCTGTTAACAGTTTTTTCTGGGAATAGACTTACATTAACTGAATGATTCAACAAGGACGCGTAGAGAAAGAACAAAGAGCAACTATATAGCAGTCTTTAAACACACAAAGGGACAATAAAAATTTCACATTCTAAGCTGTTTACAACTGGTATACAAAAAAGAAAAACACGCCTGTGAAGTGAAGATAGGAAGCAGTGTTTAAAAAAACGTGAGTAAAAATGAAACATATCTTCCGATATCCTTTTAGAGTAACGTGCGTAGAAAATGTCTCGAGAGACGGTCTCTGACCTTAAAAAAAAAATTATTTTTAATACTGCTATGAACAATATTCTAAAATATTTTTCTATATATGATTTTTAGACAGCATTCTAATTTTTCACATTAATTTGCTATAGATAAAATATTATTTATTAATTCTTATCATTTTCTAATAGGTCATATTAATGAATAATAGGATGAAAAATAAGTCCTCAGTTCCACTATTCACTTTCTATAATGGTTCCGTAAGTACCTCCATTCCTCAAGCATGAATATGTATTCCTCGTATTCTGGGTTCATAAGAGTCATATTTTTAGAAGCTAGCTTTCAGCAGATAACCGTTCATGTGGATTTATTTAAAGTACAAGTTGTTGTTGTTGGTTTTTTATAGTTGCAATACATCTGACTTCTAACCTTAAAAAGGTCCTTTATGGTTTAATGGATGTGCATTATATGATGTCTTTAAGTTCTTTGTTTTTATTTATGAAGCCCTATTGTTTCGCATAAGCTATTTTTGTATTGTAGTTGAGTAATAAAATAAAATAATATCGATAGATAAAATTTTTATACTACTTGAATTAAAAGAGCACAACATTTCTGTTACTTATTGATATAATACTAGTTATAACTTCAATTTATCACTTTTTCCATTATGAAAACAAAAGAGAATTCTCAATAGTCGCGGCACTTGAAATTATTTTAGGGAGGATTAGAGTAAATTAAATATGACACCTTTTTTCTCCTTCTTATTAACTATATTTTTGTGCGCAGTAATATCAAGCACTGGGCTCGAATGTATTCGATATAATTTTATTACTCATCAGGATATCTATGAATCTATCTTGAAATTGAAATTATTCTAGGTATAATTAAAGTAAAATAATGTATGAGATCATGAACGTGGGCATCATTCAAAATACTTGATTTCCTGAGTCGAAAACTATAATTAACTCCAAAATCGGTCAAGAGATTACAGAGCTAAAAGTTTGTACTTGAAGAACATAGAGTCATTCTATGAGCCGCTAATGTAACGGATTTACTATTATATATTTATTTTAAAATTCAACAATATAAGATATGCAAAAACACTTGTGCGTCTTAGAATATTGTTCAACGATCAAGAATCTCATTTAATTAGTATAAAAGCTAGCCAAGACACAATAAAAGAATGTTGCTTGCAGCTAGAGTCAGTATAGTATAAGCCTCTGAAACTATAATTGTGATTAACGCTTATTAATCGGAAAACTAGAGAATTTGGCCAGGAACGTTTAAAGATTTCGAATTTTACAAACTTCAGTGAATTAACTCCGGACGTTTGCATTTCTACGAGGACATTAATTATCTTTGTCGGTAAAAGTCAGCTTGTAAACTTAAGCGAGATGTAACAACTCAGAATTAATTTGGTTGTCATGGACTTGGACCATCGGTAAAATATTCAGTTCTAGACCAGATAGAAGGCTCAGTATAGTTTGTAGCTTGTATATAAACCAATATTTGTAATAGCCGTTTTTATAAATTGCATTGTTGTTTGTATATTAAAATATATTTAATATACATTAAAAAGAAAAAGAAAATTGTCAAGAAAGAAAATTGTGTGTATCAATCTTGTTGTTAAATATCATAAACTTAATATTGACTTTTAATTAATTTCTAAATTAAAATTAAAAGTTCCGGTTATTTGAAATCGTAATACGTAACTACGTAACATAATAAACTGGAGACTAGTCCGCGATAAATTACAAAACATAATACTATGCAGCGGCTAAAAATACATTATAGTATTATAAGGGCTTGAAATATAATAACCTTGTCTATTAAATTAAATAGTGAGTTTCAATAACAGTAACTTGAAACATTGTTAGTAACATATATATATTTAACGTAATATTTGTTCTGTGACATATATAATTAACAGGTAGTGACCAAACGACAAATGCATTTCCATGGACATGCGATCAGGTCTTTCGGGTGCCTGACTCACAGTTTGAGGGTCGCGGGTTCGAGTCCCTGCTCCAACAAATATGCCCTTTCAGCCGTGGGGGCGTTATAAGTGACATTAGATCTCACTATTCGTTGGTAAAAGAGTAGCCCAAGAGTTGGCGGTGGGTGGTGTAACTAGCTGCCTTCTTTCTAGTCTTCATTGCTAAATTAAAGACGGCTATCGTAAATAGCTCTCGTGTTGCTTTGCGCGAAATTCAAGACAAACCATGAACAATATTCGTATATGTATGGCTCTTCTTTCCACTTGGTGGTGTTTTGTCTGTATATCTTATATCAATGTGTCATTTTGTATCGCGTTAGTGTGTGTTTGTGAACAAGGTCTCAAAAAACTTCTGTTGATGTAGACCAAATATTTTAGAAATAGACTTAAGTTTCAACCAAGGTCCAGTCAGGAATGTTATTATTTTAGAAAAACAGAGAAAAACTTATTGAATTATGTGGAGCTTCGACAATGATATTTTTCAACAACGATGGTAAAAACATTTAAATTGAATTGTTCAACTATTAGCCACCTTTCGAGTTTATTGTTGTACCTTAGGCTGAATCTATTTCAACAAATATGTTGTTTAATTGAAGGGCATTTTCCTCAGGCTATAATGTTAACATCGCAGTGGAGAATAATAAAATAGATTAGTCTCCGAAGGTCAAAGTTTTACCACGATAACTTGGGCTTGCTTATCATGTTTTCTAAACTGTTATGTTATAGTTTCATAATTTTAAATGAGCAATCCAAGAATAAAATATTAAATATCAGAATAAAAATTAAGTAACCATAAATTGTTACAATAATTTTAAGAACGTACAGAACTCGTGCATGAAAATTACAAAGATAATCCGATGTATGGCTGATTTAAATACATTCAAACAACTACTTATCTAATTGCTCTAAACGTAATTAAAGGGTTGACAGAGAGCAAACTAATTAACACGTGTGAAGGAAGCAACCCTTCAGTTCTCTCATTTAATCTTTTAATATCAAAAGCAATATGGGCTCAATCAAGTATTTTAACTCTAAATTTGAAGAGCGAGTAATAATACGAGTTTATATAACTGTCTGTAACTTTGAAACTTGACAAAATCATTTTCTCGGACATATCCAAAAATATATATACTCAAAGTTTGATAACTTACAGTTATAGTGTGAACCGAAAGACAAATAAACATATGCTTACTCATGGTGATTTAAACATAAACCTATATGTATACTCTTCAAAAAAGAAACGCAAAAGGGATATTTTTGTTATTTTAAAGAGAAATATATGTAATAACGTTACAAGCTCAGAATATGTGATGTTACACGTGTTAAGGCACTGATTGTTAGACCAAAATGACAATAAAAGTTGTGCACTTTGAAAACGGAGGAAAACATCGGATCTTTCGCCAAAACGCATGCATGTCCAGTAAATTTGTTTGAGAGATCTGCATGTTCTGCAAGTGCAACATGTGCAAAATCCCCTATAAAAGTGACGGGTTCTCGGTTTCCATAGCTCAGTGTTAAGCCACCGACACGCAATACAGTTATGCCAAGACTGACTGAAGCACAACGCAACAACGCCATTGGTCGATTGAAAGCAAGCGAATCTCGATCAGATGTTGCCAGAGCTGTGAATGTCCACCCAAGCACCATCACAAGGCTATGGGATCGTCACCAACAACATGGATCAACTCGTGACCGTCCACGATCTGGCAGACCTCGTGTGACAACGCCCGCACAAGATCGCAACAGCCGGTTACGTCACCTTCGGGATAGGACCACCACTGCGACGTCTACTGCCTCAACCATACCAGGGCTGCGTAGGATTTCCGATCAGACCGTACGCAACCATCGACGAGATTCTTAGGCCCCATGTGCAACCCATCATGGTGAACGTCAACGACGTTTTTCAACATGACAACGCCCGTCCTCACACAGCCCGACTCACCACTGTCTTCTTGAGACACCACAACATCAACGTTCTTCCCTGGCCCTCCAGATCACCAGATTTAAACCCCATCGAAAATCTTTGGGACGAGTTGGACCGACGTCTGCGACGGCGACAACCTCAACCGCAGACTCTACCTAAGCTGGCAGCAGCTTTGCAGACTGAGTGGACAGCCATTCTACAGGATGTGATTCGTCATCTCATCGCTTCTATGGGCAGGAGATGCCAAGCAGTTATTGATGCTCAAGGGGGGCATACTCGCTATTAACGTTGAGTGACGTTAAACTTCACCTAGTGAGCGTGGACTTCGCCTTTGCAGACTTTGGATGTTCAGCTGTGAATGTGCAAAGTTTCACACATGTCATACAGAACTACCCGGAATAGACTTGTTAACAATTTGTCTCATATTTTGCCTTTTGCATTTCTTTTATTGAAGAGTATATTTTCAAGTTGTTAGATAATTCTTAGCAATGGATCAAACGTACTCCTCTGCGCAACAAAAACGTAACCATTTGCTGTTGATATATATCGACTAAATAATGTTACAAAAAGGTTTCAAACATAATATTACTCCTAGCTTTACTTTTGAATATACACTCGCTACAAAATTTACTAACGGTTTACATATTATAAACTAGGTACAATGAACTTCGAAGTTTGGGGGGGAAAGCCTTGTGAAAATATTCACAGACTGTATTACAAAGGAAACTAGCAAGATATTCTTTATAAACTTTCTGTTTTCAAGGTGATTAGGGTGCTGGTCTAAGAATCTTAGAGTCTGTGATTCGCGTCCCATTACCTCAAAAGAAAATAAATAATAAAGCTTCCCACTTTGAGAGCGTGGGTACGTTATAATATTTACGGTCAAATCCCACTTTCTTTCAACGAATATCCAAAAAGGAAAACGTTAATTTCTTATGCTTATAATCCCTTTACTCTGGGAGTATGTAACAGTAAAGTTATAATGATGTTTGTTCTTGTTGTTTAAAACTATAAACCATATACACAGCATAGAAAAGTATAGCAATAATTGCATAACATATAATATTGGACTAACAATTTAAATGTAAACAGAAGTAAAGTAATGAGCTATGAGATAGGTTAAAAGGAAGCGACGGAGAACATTCACAACCAAACTTCTCCCTAGTGGTTTCTAAGCACGACGTTGACAGTATACAATGCTTAATGTTTGAATGACGTAAAGGAGCCAAATATACTTCTGTCTTTATCTCGTGTACTGAAATATTTCGAAATTTTACAGTAATCAGAATGTAATGCTACTGTAGTTTTATGAGACAGTTATTAGCTCTTGCCACCCGTTATATCTCACTAAATAGCATAGCACCTGGAATAATTTGGTTCTTTTCCAATTTTTTTGAAAAAAAACAGTATTCTTGTATTTATAATGAAATAAACCGCGATACATTACTGCAATTTACTGCTTAAATTCATCAAATAACTTTAGAGAAAGCGCATGACATTTTTCCTGGTACTATTTTAACATTATACATGCAACACGATGTAATACTAAATTTTTTTTTCAAATTATTTTCATTCACTGAATTTGCCTTTTACATTTAATAATGTTTTTTTTTCAGTTTTTTAGATGTGACAAAGCAAGATTTATAGAAACAGCGTTAGCTAATGGAGTGGCTTTTTCTTAATCATTTTTGCGTATCAAAACTCTGCAAAATTATTCAAAAATCTTCGACAAGATCCAAAGAATTCGACAAGAAAATGCTGTTTCCTGGATGAGTTATGCCTCTTCAAATTACTTATTAAACGGAAATACATAAGTAGAGTTTTCGGAAGTGTTTGTTAGATTATAAATCAAAGGACGTTTCTAACTAGACGCTGGCTGTTCTGTTTTATAGCTTTACATCTGCAGTTTGATAATTTTCGTATCTATAAGTATGTTGTCCAAAATCTACGCTTTTCGGTTATGTATCTCAGAATGGCTGGTATGGGTATTAACACATTTACTAATAAAGCAGAGAACAACTTTTCGACCTTTCTAGGTCATCTTCAGGTTAACAAAAAGGAAGGTTGAAAACTTGAGACGCTGTTCTTTGCTTTATTAGTAAATGTATTAATACCCATACCAGCCGTTCTGGTATACATTTTTATTTCAAGTGGGTTTACTTCATCAAGACTTTTTCGGTTATGGTTCATAATTTTTTTTCATTGAACTGCCCACTGCTGTAATAAAGGCATGTGACTTTTATTACACATTCAAATTTAGAGCAACATGATGCATACAGAAATCACGTAAGGGTTCGAGAAAAGGTTTTTATATACTTCATTTGGTAGAGTCAATCAAGTCATTGCTTGTTTTGACAGTGGCAACACCAATCTATTGTACACTATAATATAATTAAATAGTTTTTACAACTAAAGAACTGAAGACTTGCTCGATCTTCTGCAAATCTCAAGATAAATTTAAAGGGCTAAGGGCATGGATGTTCTAAAATCTGAGAGTATTTCATTGTACCAAGTACTTCTAACTAAAGACTATTCTCTTACAAAGTTTTCAACGCTTGATGAATTATTTGTTACGTTGAATTTACCACAATTTTTTTTCTTATATATAACTTCTTAACATGTGTAAAAGAAACATCGAAGTCATATCAATCCAGTAGTTGTTGTTGGGATTTATATTTATAGATCCTTCGTATTGTTTCAGTTCGTATTAGTTATTTATCTTTTGCAGTTAATAAAATCTTCTATCATACCTTAAAATTGTACTTGATCGTTTCACATAACAAATCTTATCATAGCTTCGTTTCTTAACAGCCTTTCAATGAAATGATTAGAGAATTTTCATTTAGATGTGTTTTTACATCTGTATATCTATCTATCTATCTATCTATATATATATATATATATATATATATATTTACAACCATGCTGATAGAAAAGAGAACATGTGATAGGTTTCAGTAAGTTATAAAAGTAATAAGTTGGTTCAGTTTATTTTCATGAATAACTATTTACTGTCCAGTTTAATAACTAATGTTTGTATTCAATAATAGCAGCAATCTTCTCAGCCTTAGGTATGTTTTATGTGACTGTCAATCCCACTATTGGTTGGTAAAAGCAGCCCAAGAATTGGTAGTGATGACTAGCCCCCTTCCCTCTAGTCTTTCACTGCTAAATTAGGAACGGCTAACACAGATAGAGCTCACGTAGCTGTTGCGCGAAATTCAAAACAAACAAATAATAGCATGTTGTGCAGAGGGGTTTATGAGTTATTTATATATGTAAAAACGACTGGTATGGATAGAGAAAACTCTATGTAGAGGAACGAACAACGTTTCATTAATGACGAATTAGACAACATAAAACAATACTTTATCAACATCAATAAGTTTCCTCCACAAACCGTAGAAAACAATATACGCACACACCTACACATAAAGCAAAATCAACTAACAAAAGTAAATATATCCCACGAATTAAAAAATTACGAAACCATATACTGCTACACACCATATATTCCCGACATCAGCAGAAAAATAACCAACATTTGGCAAAAACTAGTAACAAAATATGACATTCCAGTTAATACCAAATTTATTCAAAAACCAGGCACAAAACTGAGGTCTATACTATGTAAAAACTACACTGACAAACACCATACCAACATTATTTATAAAATACAATGTGATAACTGCCACTTCTATATTGGAGAAACAAGTAGAAAAATGGAAACCAGATTTAAAGAATATCAAAAGTCACCTTCACACGTTTTCGAACACTGCAAATCAAATAAACACAACATAACCATAGAAAACACTCAAATACTAAATAAAGAAACAAACGCAAAATTAAAGAAGCTTTACTTATACAACAACTCAAGCCCAAAGTAAACAAATATATGAGTAACACCTTTATACCTATACTAATAAATATAATCAAACATCTAAGCACGTCCTCTACATTCCTACCCTCAGTTACACAACCCCCTTCAAACATGTGGTCAGCCATCGGTCAGTTACCTCTTTCTTTCTTTGTGAACCTGACGATGACCAAAGAAGATCGAAACATTGTTCGTTTCTCTAGATAAAAATTTTCTCAACCCAATCCAGCTGTTTTTACATATATATTTTTCTCTATAGTGGGTTTTCTCGTCATCACTGATTATGAGTTATTTAGATATATCAAATGGTTTTATTTTAGAACTGGTTACCACAGATAGTTTATTGAGTTTGTTTTATCTTATGACTATTCTGATAATAATATTGTTTGAAGAAATATTTTACATTACATTTATTTCTAACTTTCTTTTGCATTTTGCAAATATAATTTTCAGAAAGAAATAACATTATCAATTACATGTTAACCTGTTGGAGGTAAACAAACGAATGATCCAGTTACTTTATAAATATTCATAAATCAATACCTCATAAGGCCTTTAACTTACAAATTGAATACAATAAAATTAATTCTTCTTAATTTAAAATGTATGCTTATTAGATTTACATTTAGTTATAAAAGAATATTCGATTTGTTTTACGCTTTAATCGTTCAACCTCTTCAGTTGGGAAAGTCTACATCGCTGTGTTGTTATCAGTGTGAGTGAAAATGGACGAATGAATTATCATTTCTCGCTTTTAAACTATCTATTAATATAAGTTCTGGCTTTTGTTTATTGTTAAGCACCAAACTACACAAAAGACTATCCGTTCTGTGCCCACCAAAGGGATAGAAATCCGAATTTTTAGCATTGTAAGCCTTCAGATTTACCGATGAGCCTCTGAGGAGTGGGAAAGGATATAAACTCTGGCTCTTCCTTAGCAAGTTCCTTTGCTACATACAGGCTGTCTATATCTTTAAATATTTCCTTTACAATGTACAGGTTATCTATATTTTTAAACATTTCATTTATTACAGCCTTTTTATATCTTTATTTTTTCTATGGTAGAAGAAAACGTGACATTACAAGAAAATTGTCAGCACTTTCAATGTTTAGCTTTGAAAACCCACTTAAAAACTTTATTATAATTTAGTTGACTCCTTTCAACTTTCTGTAATTTGTTGATTGGAATCAGAGATACATCCTAGTGTGACTTTTTGCTATTATAAGTGTACAACTTCTTAGAACTGAGGAAACACATCCTAAAACACAGACGAGTTATAAGTCCAAAATTTGACGATGTACCTACTGAAAGAAAAGTCCCTCAGCAAGTCAGTGGTAAGTTCGAGGTTTGTTCCCCTGCTATAAACATGCTGTAGATAGCCCACTGTGTAACTCTGAACTAAGAAAATAACAGTAGATAGAAAATAGCTTGTAACTAATTTTTCTTTCTTGTTCTTGGTATTATTATTCGACTGTTAGAATTGGACATAGTTACTTAAATTTTGTTAATCATGCAAGCATACCATAAAATGTCTTTCGATATTCTTGAACAGAATTATACGTCTTCTGGACGTTTATATTTAGGCATGGCCAGGTGGTTAAGGCACTCGACTTGTAATCTGATAATTATGGGTTCGAATTCCCATAGCACCAAACATGCTCGCCCTTTCAGCTGTGGGGACATTATAATATGACGATCAATCCCACTATTCATTGGTAAAAATTGTTGGCGGTGGTTGGTGATGACTAGCTGCCTTCCTTCTAGTCTTACACTGCTAAATTAGGGACGGCTAGCACAGATAGCCCTCGTTTAGCTTTGACGAAATTCAAACCAAACGTTTATATTATAATACTACTTTAATTCATCACTAGGCTTAGTTAATATTACTTCGTTGTACGAAGTTCCGAATATAGAGTATATATTTGTAATTCTTCTATTCATGTTTAAGATGAGCCTTTTTTGCTAACGTTGTACGTTTTCTCTTGTGTTCCATTTATCCAAATGTATTACTTAAATCAATTTTTACATTTTTATAACTGTTTATTAAAAATCTTGCATGTGCTGTTTAACCCTTTAATATTTCTTTTAAATGGAGTTTTTAACTCGCCTTTATCTCTAAGTATCTCTCTCTTTGTCTATTTATCAGAATTACCATTTTTTTGTAATTTTTGTATTGTTTTATATTCAAGCTGTAAAGTGCACGTTTTCCTATATATGAACCTGACCTTTCACATTAAGCTTATAATACACTAACGATGTTACAAAAATTATGGTGATTAATCATATATGATATATACGTGCCATATATAATAATTAGGCGTATTTTTTTTTCCTTTTTAGCCCCCCACCCATTATACTTCTCATTAATAATTTTTAAAGGAAAACTTTATTTAGTGTTAGGTGTTGTCAGTGTGTTCTAAAATACGTTTTTCTTCTCAAACTGTAATTTTCAGATCTTTCTACATGCACAAGTACCAATTAATCCACTTTGTATTAAACTGCTATTCATTATTTATATTCAGTGTAAATATAACAGCTTATAAATGTCACACATGCATACAACGCGCCATACACTACTGAATCTCTTGAAGCTTGGAAGTTGAAAGTAAACAAACAAAAATTGTGACGAGAATTCCTCTATTATATTGATTCCTTAATGTCATAAGACTCTGAAGTGCTAACAAAATGGTATTATAAAAAAAAACAACTAATAAAATAGAACATTTGTTCTGTGTAGCGAATATTTATTCGGAAGAGTTTGTGAAAAACACATTTTTTCTCGTTTAAGCTAACGAATAAGTTATTTAAAGAACCACCAAAAATTCACCGCTACATATTCTTAAAATATCTCAGTCCTGAAATGAAGTGCCAAACTAACTAAAAAGTTGTTTTTTAGTTTAGGATAAAATTATCATTTCGGTGTAAGTGGATTATAATCACGTGCTTCACCAACTGTCTGACGTCACACCAAATGCATCAATACGATCTTGATTATATGAAGAAAAAAAATTGAATAAGTGTTATTTTGCCTTATTAAAATAACACTTTTTGTATGTTTGTATTTTTTTAATATTTCACATATAGAACATCTTTTATTGTTGGGATAAGTTAGCATAAAATTATTTGATTTTTTATGTTCTTGTTGGTATAAGAAACACATACTTTAATTTTAAAGAGTGAATGATAATATCGTTAATATAACATAACAATTTATTTCGCTCTTAATGAGTTTTCTTGTGTTTTTTATCGGACGTTTCAACTTTATGTAAATTACACATTTTTCAAGAATCATATATAGCTTTCAATGGCTAATCCATTGCTTTGAAATATTTTTTACCTTTAAAACGTGTTATTATTACTTATACCATTCTCAGTATTCAGTAATAAGATTATTAATTTTTCCTAATTAATCATCTAATCAAGATAAAAATACTACTATGGAAATTAATATTAAAAATAATTAAAATCTGAACCACCGCATCTATCTTGTGACTGAAGTCTGTATTCAGATACGAATCAATGAAAGGAAGCATTCTAACGAACATTATTTTAATTGAAAAAGCCAATAAGTGATGATAAACTTCGGGACTAAGAAATGCACACAAGACCTTTGACTAATAGGACCAGTTCTCTATCCAACAGAGCTCTCAACAAGCCATCCTTGTTTCCCTTCATTCACAAGGTTTTTATCCATAAGTGTATCTACAGTTTTAGAAAACTTAATTTTTCCCTATCATTGTATCATGGTATTATTTCATCTGCTTTTTTCAATGAATATTATAAACTTTATAATAATCAAATTTCCGATATATTAATCCATTTTTTTAAACGATGAGATTATCGTGTTTTTCTATTTGTCTTTAAAAATTTTAATAAATATGTGAACCTAGTTAGAGTTCTGTGATTTGGTTGGATGGTGGTAAACCAACCCACTGATTGCCAGACAACAATAGCACAAAGCAGTTTTCAAATAGTTTGATTCGGTCAAAATTTACCTTTCATTATTTCCTTTCTTGCTGTTCTTTTAATATACGAGTTGCGAATACGAATCCTGTCATCGAGTATGCTCATAATTACCCAGCCGTGGGTGATACATTATAATAGAATGCTCAATCCAACTATTTGTTGGTAAAGAGTTGTTTGAAAAGATACCTTATTCTGTTTTATTGTGTCAAAATTAAGGACGGCTAGTAGTTTTGTACGGAATTCAAAAAATAAATAAAACAAATCCTTCCGATTATGTTCTTCATCTTTCGGACTTTATTTAAAATTTATTATATTTGAGAGGTAACTCCATCAACTACATGTAATTCAGTTAAAATTAATACACTACGCATTTCTTTTCTGAACATTGGTGATATGATTCCTTTCATTTGCATGGCTTATAACTTTTTCTGTTTAATTACTATTAACAATTTTTATATTTTTAGTCTTCACCGTTTCTTGCTGAAATATAACAGTATCCTGATTATAATGAATATATGATTAATGTCTCATTGTTATTGGTATGTAGCTGAAAAATACGTAATGTCTAGCAGTTGTATGCATTTCCCTAGAGTTGTATATTTTTGGATAATTCTGAGACCGCTGCTGATAATTGTCGGCATGTGCCTGGTAAATGTTTCAACCCTCTTTCTTCACATTGATAAAAAACAACAACAACAAACCAAACTCTTTGTAAGGATGTTTTACCAATTTTATGAAAAACTAAGCATTGTTTTGCTTTCTCCAACAAGCGAGTTAAAAGTTTTGTATTTATTATGATTTTTCATAAAGTTGTATATAATAGTTTCATAGGCCTGGCATGGTCTAGCGCGTTAAGGCGTGCGCTTCGTAATCTGAGGGTCCGAATAGCGCCAAACATGCTCGCCCTCCCAGCCGTGGGGGCGTTATAATGTTACGGTCAATCCCACATTTCGTTGGTAAAAGAGTGGTCCAAGAGTTGGCAGTGGGTGATGATGACTAACTGCCTTCCCTCTAGTCTTACACTGCTAAATTAGGGACGGCTAGCACAGATAGCCCTCGAGTAGCTTTGTGCGAAATTCGAAAACAAAACAAATAGTTTCACTGTGGAAACATATCTTCAAGCACTAGAGCAGAAAAAGCTCTTGAGTAGTTTTGTGCAAAATTCGAAAACAAATATTATCTCATGTCAAAATAAAGTACCTATAGCTTTTTATAAAAATCGTAATTTCAGACACATTGTTTTATGAACTTATGTGACAAAAATATTCACCAAACCAATGACTCTAAAATAGATGATGATAAAATGTTTAAGAACAAAAGTTTTATGAAAAACAGAACATCACGTTTCAAAGGTACTGAAATATTTTGATTAGCAATACAGAGTACTTTCTGTTATTACAAGAATAAAACTTAAACCATTCTGTTTTCTCGCACATAAAATATAAATAAGCAGCTAGTAAATTAAAAAGCTGAACACCTGTGTTTTATTGTTATACCAAGAGTCTTTAAATGTTCCGAAACAGAAACAATAAATTGAGCAAACGAAGAATTAACCAACAACAGTAAAGCTCTAAACTAAAATATGAATGAGCTCTTCGGAATAAAATAAGTGTGGAAAATCATTAAAATAAAGGAAACCAAGTTTCTCTTTCAAAATTATGATATTTGGATAAATTTGTGAAATTTAAAAATAAAAACATCAAACTGTTTAAACTGTTTCTTTCTGCAAAATTTTGTATTATTATATCTAATTGACACTTCAGCTAAAATGGAAAAATGTTATTTTTTAAGTTATATTGGTATCCACATTACCGTTTTTAGTGTAAATTTAATGTTTTATAACATTAAAAATGAATTTCGATACTCTCTGAGAGACAGAGTACAATAACACATTGAGTAACTTTATGATTAACAAGACAAATCGTGCTAAAGAAAGTTTACGTTAGCAATTCATGAAATATAAATACCCCGTTCTTTATAAATGATTTTATAAGGAATCTGGGTATTTTGGTGACAGTAAAATTACATCTCCAAACATACATACAACATTGTATAGTCTAAATGAAACATGTTTAAGTACGTTAATGGAGCGATAAGAGTTACTAACATGAATTATAATACATAATATTAAAAGTTGACAATATTTTTGAAATATAATAAATTTTGATATGAAATAAAAGAAAATAAACTGCCAAACATTATACTATTAAATAAGACTTGTAAATGAGTTGCGGATTGTGAATTTGAAAATTAACGCTTTCTAATTAATTTTAATAATATCTGATTACTTTATATATATCTTATAATAACCTTTTCTTTTTAAAGAATACACCAGAAAACCTAGCTGGGTCCCTAATCCACCAACTCAACAAGAGTGTCGAGTCCACATAGAGGCAGCTCTCAGAGACTACTGGGATAGGCATCCTTCAAATCCATCCATTGAAAGGGAGAATGAAGGCGTTGATGCGAATTCTCTTAAAGAAGTACTCTTGGCTTCGCGAGAAGAAGAATTGACCAATTATAATATTGAAGAAACAACTGGTGGTCAGAAAGAAAGAGCAAAACGCGAGGAAGAAGAGCCCGAAATTTCTTCATTGGAACATGAAAAATCAATCAATGACGAATCTCACAAGGAACTGCAAGTTGACGACAAGAAAGAAGAGTCTGAAGAGCTGAAGTCGCTTGAACAGTCAGAAGATGAAGCTAAGTCAGAGGTAACTGAGGAAAAGGAAGAAGAGTCTAAAGAACAGGATTCACTAAAAAAGTCAGAAGATGAAATTAAACCAGAACTAACTGAGGAAAGAGAGGAAGAGGAAAAAGAAGAAATTAGCGACTACGAAAATGATTATGGTAAAGAACAGAGAGAAACAGAACAGAGATCTCGAGAGGATGAAGAAGAAGAGTCAGCCGAAGAGGAAAAGAAATTAGCCAAAGAAGAAGAAGACAAGAAGGTAGCTGATGAAGAATTAGCTGAAGAAGAAGACGACAAAAAGGTAATTGATGAAGGATTAACTGAAGAAGAAGAAGACAAGAAGGTAGCTGATGAAGAATTAGATGAAGAAGAAGAAGTCAAAGAGAAAGATGTAATGGAAAAAACAGTCGATGAAACTGATGATGAGTACTCACCTGAAGGAGAGAATACAGTGAGACAAGAGGAACCAGAGGACTTAAAATGTACTACATGTGAGGATGATCGCATTGAGGACATAATACGTACTGAGGAAGATGAATATGTTGACGAAAAACCTCAGAAGGATGAAAATGAAACAGAAGAACCTCCTCAAGCAATTACTATAACTGAAGAGGATGACAGGGACGAGGTACAGGTATTTTTAGAAAAAAATAAAATATTTTATTATACTCATGAAAGAAAGAAATATTATGCATATGAATATTATTTTTATATCCACTAGGTCTATGATATTCTTCTTTGATTCTAAACTATGAACAGTGGTCAAGTCTGACGAAGAGTATTTCTAAAATGATGTTTAACCGAAAGGCTAATTTTATATTTTTTAAATTAAAAGTATAAATTATAAAGTATAAAAGTTCATAAAGTTTTTTAGTAATCAAATAAGGCAAATGTATTACAGCGACGTGCTATCTAGAATTTGATTATATACACCAAGTTAGTTTCATTTGCACGCCCAAAATCATAATTAAAAAATGTGAAAGTTCTGATTCATTCATGGCTATGTTTATTAAGAACGTAAGTAGACGAAGATGTTCATATTTTCATACTTTTACCGTTAAATGGAGGATATTTTGAATGATACTCTTTATTCTCATATGTTTTAATACGATTAATGAAAACAGCCTTTATATCTTTAATCATAACGTTGTAAGTGAGTTCCTTAAAACCAATGATTGTTGTTTGGAATTAAGCACAAAGCTTCATAGTGGGCTATCTGTACTCTGGCAGCCACTGGTATCGAAATTCTGCTTCTAGTGATGTAAGTTCGCAGGCATACCACTGTGCTACTGAGGGGTCATTAAAACGAATTCAGAATTATGTGACACACCAGGCTATGTGCATTTCTGTTCAGATTTTCTCTATACCATTTATTTTTTGAATTATTGTTTTGAAATTAATAAAATACACTGTTTATATGATTCAAACTAGCATAGATGTTTGATAATTTACCAGAAATTTGGACCAATTTCGTCTCTTTAAAATATAAAAACACTAATTTACATGTAGAGAATATTTTACAAGAAAAACACAGAAAATAATATTACTTTAAAAATAACAGAGGAGATACTCCACGCTGCTAAAACATATGTACTCTATTTTGATGTTAATTCATACTGTTTCATTTAATAATTATTTCTCAAGAACACATTTCCCCGAGTGACTCAGTGGTAAGACTGAAAGCTTATAATCCTAAGAACCGTGTTTCGATACCCTTAACGGACACACCGCAAATAGCTTCTTGTGAGTTTTGTGCTTAATAAAAACAGCAACATTAAAATACTGAGGACCCTCATAGCTAAAAGGTATGACGGTTCAAAACGTAAAAGTACACTTTAAAACAATCAAATATAAGATAATTGTCGTTATAGAAACACTGAAAACTTAATAAAAATTTTAATACGATAGTAGTCTCGATTAATTAATACAGACGATAAATAAAATTATAAATCTAGGTCATATTAATATCGATTTTTGATTGTAGTAAGCTACTTTCGAAACTAGGGTTGAAACTGGTATTGATAATAAGTATAGCTCATTAAATATACTTACACTATCATTTATAAATATCAAAATGAGTTGTTTAACCATTTTGGTGCCCTTTCCTGCTAACGATAAAAAGTTAAAGGACTCTGAGTTGGGAAACATATTTATAAGAGTTTCTAGAAATTTATTTTTTCAAATGAGCATATAGCTTTTCTATATTACAACTGATTTCATAAAAATAATACAAATAATAATTATTTGAAAACGTCCTACTCTAGTGGTACACTGCTGGCCAAAATCGTAAGGCCAATGAACATAAAAAATATGCATTTTGCGTTGTTAGACTCAATCACTTATTTGAGTAAAGCTTCGAAAGATGAAAATAAGAAAAGGGAAAATAAAAATAAAAAAAACAACCTTTGTAGCATTTAATAGGGAAAATGTGAACACTATGAAATTAGCCTAAATACTAGCTGGTCAAATGTTTAAGACCATACCAAAAAGAAGTCTTAAACAGGGTAGAAAATGCTCAACAACAGGTCCGAGTAGTGAATTGCACGGCCGTTATTGCAAATAACTGCAATAATTCACTTTGGTATGGTCGATATAAGTGTTTGCAGAAGGCTGGCTGGAATGTTATTCCAAGTGGTGAAGATGACTTTACGAAGATCATGCACTGTTTGAAATTGACGTCCATTTCTATAGACTTCCCTTGCCATCCAACCCCAAACATTTTCAATTGTACTCAATTCGGGGAAACACGCTGGATGGTCCAAAAGAATCACGTTATTCGCCATGAAAAAGACCTTTGTTCTGTGGGCATTATGGATTGCAGCCTTGACCTACTGAAAGATCCAGTCATCTCTACCCAAGCGAGGGCCTTAAGGATGCTCTCTCCAACATGATAATGTAGCCAGCTGCTGTTTGACGTGCCTGTATAACCTGAAGCTCCATTGTTCCATGGAAGGAGAAAGCACCTCAGATCATGATGGAACGTCCTCCACTGTGTCGTGTAGACAGTTTTTCCGGTGGGATATCTTTATCGTGCCAGTAACGTTGGAAGCTATCTGAATCATCCAGGTTAAATTGTTTCTCATCAGAGAACAAAACCTTTGTCCACTTTTCTAGTCTCATGTTTGGTGCTTCTCAGCAAAGTTTAACCGAACTGTTTCGTGGTGTGGAAGGAGGCACGGCCTTTGAAGACGTTTACGGTTTTTAAAGCCTTTCTCTCGTAGATGTCTTATTATTCTTGAGCTGCATTGTAGGTCCGTAAGGGCCTTAATCTGGGTCAACGATCGGCTGGTGTCTTGCCGGACAACCCGTCGAATCCTCCTGCTCAATGCCGTCGAAATTTTCTTGGACCACTTTAAATTCTCGTTCCATATCCCTCAATGTCTTTTAAGAAATTTGCAACAGCAGTTTTACTACGTCTAATCTCAACAGCGATGAGACCTTGCTTTTGCAGCTCGACAATTCTCCAACGTTCAAACTCTGTCAACTTTTTAGCCTTTGCCATGTTTTTACCCAATGTAACACAGGAGATGTCAGTGGGAGATGTTGACACTGCTAATGCTTGAACACAAATGACTAAATTTCGTTACGTGTTTACCGATTAACGTTTCGTTTCAGTATGGTCTTAAACTTTTGACCAGCTAGTACTTAGGCTAATTTCATAGTGTTCACATTTTCCCTATTAAATGCTAAAAATGTATTTTATTTTTATTTTCCATTTTCTTATTTTCATCTTTTGAAGCTCTACTCAAATAAGTGGTTGAGTCTAACAACGCAAAATGCATATTTTTCCTTTATATTCATTGGCCTTAAGATTTTGGCCAGCAGTGTATGTCATAAAAGTATTTTAGCATCGTAAAGAGATTAAAGGAAAGGTATAACATTGTTATGGTAGAATTAATTTTGAAAGAAGTATATTGGTGAGTAATATTGCTGTAATTGGTTTAAATTGTGCAAAGCTGACGTTCTTCTTAGATAGCTACAGAAGCACTCTCTGAAATTGGAGCTGGAATGGAACAGGAACTTTCTTCAGAAGACACCTCATCTGAGCAATCCGAGAACACTGTACAGGAAAAGGAAAAAGAAGAGAAACAAGACTATAAGGTCGTAATGAAAAAAGATGATGAGAAAATAATAACTGAAGACGATGATGAAGAAGAATTAGCTACCAAAAGAAGTCCGGCACGTTCAAGAAAACATATTGACGAAATTCTAGGAGTAGAAGAAATCGGATCCCACGCAGACAAAGAAGAACAGGAATTAATTCAAAACATTCTCAATGAACTTAAAAAAATGTATATTTCAGCTGTTAAACCTCTGGAAAGCATTTATAAGTTCAAAGAAATCACCACTCGTCAGTTGGGAGGTGCGTACGTCGTGTTTTGTTTATGGTGTATTTTGTCTTTTCATTATTCTAGTAATTTTTATTCTTTACATTAACGTAGCAAATGATCATATTGTACAAGATGTATTTCATTTCTCTTAAAGTATTGTTAATTACATCAATATATTAAATTTTCGTCTCCTGGTGAAACATGAAGTAAATTAGATCCATGTGCTAGTTTTTGATTTTCTAGTTTAACATTGTGCTATTTATTCTAGTGAAGAATTCCTGAGATATCTTTACCAAATACATGTATTTCAATACACACACGTACACATAAAAAAACACACTGCTTCTCCAGTTATGATGACGCAACACTTCGTTTCAAATGGAGTTGATGAAAAGATAAAAATGATTTTAAGTTTATAGCATGTGTAGACCTAAATTATGTCACAACGTGAATAATCACTTTTAATCAGCTAATGAAGAATTACAGTTTCTGAGCGATTTAGTTCAGAAATCCAAAATATTTAAATTCCTTTACACTTGTCACTTTAATTCATTACAATACGTACTTTAAATAACAAAGTTAATAATACAAAAATTATTTATGGTGCTTCGAAGGTTTCAGTTAACTGCCGTAAGTATTAAGTAAATTACAATGTTACAGTTTTGTTTTGTAAAAGTAAAGTGCAATATTTTAGATGCTGAAATCTACTCCACACCCCAAGTCTTATTCCTTGGACCCTGGAGTGCCGGAAAGAGCAGCATTATTAACTACGTTTTGGGTACTGAAAAAAGTCCTGCGGCTAGAAAGGAAGGTATTGTGTTAGAATGGTGAAACTAAATAAATACATAGAGATATGGAAACATATACAAACGTTTTGTCGTTTATTTGTTTCAATTCGTATTTGTAGCTGCTTCATTACAAGATTATTCTGTTAAAAGTAATTAAGTACAAACAGTTAAATGTATTAAAATATGTATCTAAATTTTGATATATCATAAACCCTAGACATTTTCAAACCAATACTTTTGTAAAGTATGATTCTGCAGATTTTATATTTTCAAACTAAATTGTAGATCCACTGGCTAACTTTTGACATGTCTATATATTCTTTATTAGTACCTTTGTTGTTTTAGGGAAAAATTGATACTGCAATGTTGGTGTTAATATAAACTAAGACAATTATCGGTTATCAACTGAGTTTTGTAAGATGTTCTTTTCAGAAAACATGTATTGAACTTGAAAACTACCTGGAACCGGATCATAAAATTATTCTTTAACCTAATGCTTTAAACATTTTATTAATGTTTATTAATTATTAGGTTATTAAATCCTGATGGAAAAATAAAACGTCATTGTTTGTTAAAAATTTATAACATGTACTTTAAAACTAAAAATACTTATATCAAAAAATAATATTTGAGCACCTACGAATTAGTTTGTACTAATAATAGCTTATTTAGTTTACTGTGATCTAACTATTTGGACAATTCCAGCACCTGAACCTACAGTGATCTAACTACTTGGAAAATTTCAGCACCTGAGCCTACAGACACAGACTTTACTGTCATCACCTACGGAAACGAGCCCCAGAAATTAAGCGGCACGGAATTGGCCGCCGATTGGTCATTTGCCAGTGTTCAAAAATTTGGACAGTCTTTCTTGGACCATTTCAAAGGTGTCCGAATGAATAATCCTCTTTTGAAGAAGGTATTTGTAAAATACAACAAATATTATATCTTCCCTAATTGGAGATTCATTTAGGAAAAGTCTCAAGTAATGTTCTTAAAAATCTAGTTGTTTGAGAAAGGTTTCATGGAATATAATTATGTAAATTATTCTACCTAGTTCAAATATTTCTTTCTCTTTTGTTATCGTTATTCCCAATAGGTGACGCTTATTGACACTCCCGGGATTAACGAAAACCGAAGATACCAAAATAGAGGTTACCCGTTTAACGACGTCTTCCAGTGGTTTATTGACCACGCCGACGCCATTTACGTTGTATTCGATCCATATAAACTGGAGATAGGCATTGAGATGGAAGCTATTTTAGATCAACTGAAAGGAAGAGAAGCACAGATTCGCTTTATTTTAAACAAGGCGGATAGTATTCGACGCAGTGAGTTGATGAAAGTAGTAGGACAACTCTTCTGGAACCTTTCTCCGCTGATGGGTAGTTCGGAAGCTCCTGTCATCTATGCTGTTTCTCTGATGAGCAAACCCTTCCAACCATGGACTTCTGCAAACTTCTTAATGGATCAAGAAAGGGCTCTATTAAATGGCCTACGTGAAGTGATCGACAAGAGAGTAGAGAATAGAATCGCTTTCACTCGACGCCATGCTGTCCGAGTACGAAACCATGCCAAAATGGTAGACTGTTACTTAGCTACCTACTATAAACACAAAGGTATCTTCAGTAACAAGAAAAAGGTAGCTGATGACATTACCGAACATCCCAATCAGTATAATATTTATCAGGGGCTGAGCAGCCTAACGAACATCAGTCGGTACGATCTTCCTGACCCTCTTGTTTATCGAGACTTTTTCCGTTTACATACTCTATACGAGTTTAAACCCTTGGCTTCCACATGCAGCTATTTTATGGGTTGTCCGTTGGATAAGCTGGATATTTCCATTGCATACGACCTTCCTGAACTGTTGGGTAAGTACAAGAAAAAATCGAAAGGAAGTATATACAAGAGGGAAGAAGATGCTGATAAAGCCAGATGAAATGTTTGGGCGATTGATCTTAAATAATGTCATATTTACGTTAAGACCAGTGACTGCCTGGATCTTGTTTTGAACACGAACCAGGCTTGTAGAAATCCCGGCCTCTGAGAACAGGTGTTGTCAGTTAATGAGCAGTTAGCTTGAAAATTTCATGATAATTAAAAACATTTAAAATATTCTGGAAAATTAGGATAATTAATTAATTTAGCATCCTGCTCGTCAGTATTTGCAGTTGAGGAGGGAATTTGGAAATTACAATCAGCACTCAAAAAGACAAACCCATCGGCGTTACAGAAATGAACTTCACATTTTGATGATAATACCGTGTAACTGCAGAATCCAATACACATTCCCAACTGAAATAAACTGTTTAAACCACATTTCCATTAGCTGACAACACACGATCCGGATGTAATGAATTGTAGAAGTGAATTTGCTGACTCGTAATGTTTTTTTTTCTTCTTTTCTCTTACCCTCATTTCTAATGTTGTTCTAAATCGGAGCCAATCGACGCAGTTGAGAGCATATATAATAAGAAGAAACCAATAACAAGCTAAAGTAGGAAAGTTTCTGAGAAATGTGTGAATTTTTGCTTTAACAATGCCAAATACTGGCTATAAAATGTCTCGTAATACACTAAGTCAGCATTTCATAAAATAGCAGAGGTTATATCAGAGCTAAGCACGAGCTCCTCAAAGCGCCAAAGTTAACCCCTCTTAGGAGTTTAGAACAGCTTGTAACATCGACTGTGTTATTGGTTTCTGTACATAGTTTTAGATTATAATATTATCTTAAAAGGCACTAAGAATGGATTTAATTTTTATATGTTGAGTGAAAAGATAATGACAACCATTTATACTTTTTCTGCAGTACCTTGTCAAAATATCTGAAACAATTCTATTGGATTTTTAATAAGTGTGTGATGTAATAAAGTCATGTACTGTCTCTCACCACTACCATAGTTTTCTGTCTCAGTTTATAATATTTTTCTAAATAGAAAGAAACATTATACGGTGAGTGTTGGTGTGCCTTAATCATTCTTTCTATGCTAATGTTATTCAGAGTTATCTTTCTGATTGTTTATAAATGATTACTTGAGATCATAAATATGGAAATACCAAGGACCGAAAGAGCTCGTTGATATCTCGTTTTTAACTGGCCTAGCAGAAACTGTTTTGCTTTGGACTGTTCGTACTTGTCATTTTGGATATTGTCTTGAAGCAGTACCTCTTTCAATATACCATTTGAAAAATTGTCTTCATGTTTGTTGATAACTCATTTATTAGAATTGATCGTGGTAGATTATCATTTTAGTATAATTGTATAAAGATAAACAAAAAAATTGTCAAATCAATACACTTACACCTTAAAACATAGATGTTTACCTTGGAATTTGGGACTGATATTCATCGGTTGGTAAAACAAAAACAGCAGTAAAAATAGAAGTTCTCACTGGTTCGTTTTTGTTTTTATAGGATATTATTACACAAATTACTAGTGTAATTGATATACTGTGACTATTATGCTAAGTGTAAGCTCTGTAGACATCTTCCATAAGAAATTTTAGCAATGATTGAGAACATTTTGTAGTTCTTTAGTTTCTGCGGTAATATTTACTTGTACATGTAAAATTCCCTACACGAATATACAATTATACTACATTTTCCGTTTTCTGTTTATATTCCAATAACTATGCTGTTTTGATTTAATATAATACACTGATTTAACATTATTCCATTATGTTAATTTTTGTGATCATTATGTTATATACAACAACTATTTAATTTAGATATCAAAATTCTCTCAATTGAATGGGCTAAGAAATATAAGTTACGAAACAGTACACAAGAAAAATATTTTTTTCTTAATTACATTTGGATTAGAAATTTATAATTTATATTATTGCAAACAAAACGATTATGCTTTAGTACATAAGCCACTGAAATTTCGTTTCTTTATGATAACATAGTGCAATTTGTGGAAACACAATTTGCCATATAGATCGCTATTTTTGATTTTTGTAAGAAAATTATTGCAGCTTCTTTAATTAAGAGCTTCTTCATGGCGTAGAAAACAATGAATCGTTACGTTTTATTGGTTTGTTGGTTTGGCATTTTATGGCGCAAAGCAACTAGGCTATCTGTGCCAAACATCCGGTAAAAATTATAATTAAAGTTATTAAAATTCGTAAAAAGGAATTTTATTGTACAAGTTTACACTCAGCAAAGACAGCGTACTACAACTTTGTTTAGATTTTACCGGTCATAATATCTTTATATAAGTGGTTAGAAACGTGAGTTCATTGTTTCTTATTGAAGTTGAAGCTGTTAGTATTTATTTGACATAAAGTTCGAATTTATATATAGTAGATGCTCGTATTCCAATCCAAGCAAATACTGTTATCCAATAAAGCGTATACTTTTGTTACTATAATCAGAAAAGTTTCCATCCGTGTTTATTTAGGTACATAAGTATTGGATAACAAATAGTTCCGCTGCAGTTTTATTTTCTGAAGTCGAATCACCACGGAGTTCAACCAGCGATATCTGATAGGATCGTTCGAATAACTGTTTGTTTGTTGTCGAGTGCACGACCAAATCGGGTGATTTCTCTTTGGCAATGTGTTCCTTGGCAAGCTGTACAAGTACTGTTGAACACTGCTTATTCGTCTTTATTTTACCATGTCAACACGCACGGAAACTAAATGCAAATGTATTTTTCTTTTACGTAGTTAATATAGAAGAATCTACAATAAAACTTTATAAAGCTAAAATACTGTTCTTTAATATCAATTCAGTATTTGTGTCACTTCCCCTTTCGTGAAACGTGCACTTTATATTGTATGTTCGTACTAACCACACGGTTTTCCAATTGCTACAGTGGTAAGTCTACGAATTTACAACACAAAAATCAGCGGTTCGATTCCCCTCGTTGGACTCAGCAGATAGCCCAACATAGTTTTGCTATAAGAAAAACACATACTAACCAGGCGGTTTATTCGTTTTGTTTTAACACAGAACTTACTAACTGCTCTCTGCCCATTAAAAGTTTAACGTTTTACTACTTAAGTTTCAACAAGGAAGAATAGGAAATGAACAATTGCAGAAAAAAATTGTTCCATATTTATATGGCATAACGTAAATACTTGTCACTATTCATTTGCTTAGATCCAATTTCTATCATTTGCCCTTACAATTATTAATTGAATGTCAATGAAAATTTGATAAAGAATGAAAAACATTTCTAAAATTATATTTCACACTTCTTTCTTGACTTTGAGCTTTATTTTTATTTCATTTTTTTCAAGATACTGAAACATTGTAAGATACAATCTACAATAATTTGAAAAAAATACATCAAAAACATCAAAATTGGCAACCAACACAACACTTGTAAGCCAGGTAAAACCATATGTACTGAATATTTTCCTCACGCTGTTTTCAAAATGTAGTTCTAAATTATTTCCAGTTAAGTAGTTTAAATAATTATATTTATGACCAAGCAACTAACACTTCATACGGCCGTCCCTAATTTTAAGCTATTGACACTATAAGCACCCTACCACTTTAAGGAATTAAATGTCACTCTTCTAGCGTACCCACAGTTTAAAGCGAGTGTTAATAGTCTGTGGATAGTCGCACGGATTCGAACTTTTCTGGCCCGGCATGAAAAGGTGGTTAAAGCACTCGAATCGTAATCTGAGCGTCGCGGGTTTGAATGCCTGTTACACCAAACATAATCACCCTTTCAACCGTGGGGGCGTTATATAGTGATGATCAATCCCACTATTCTTTGGTAAAAGAGTAGCCCAAGAGTTGGTGATGAGTGGTGATGATTAGTTGCTTTCACTCTAGTCTTACACTGCTAAATTAGAGACGGCTTTACGCGAAATTCAAAGAAACAATCGAACATTTCTTGTCATCTCCGAAATATCCAGCTTTAACACAGGTCCAGCCCACGCTTTATAGTTAAAAATAATTTCTCGTAGCTAAGAGAGTATAGCAGTATACTCCTAACATTTTTGTATCAACTCAAGTACCTTAAAAAGAGAAATTATAAATCTAATTTAATAGTACTTCAGAATGATAGACGTAGGTATAAATGTTATGCAATCAGTGCACTTATGGTCATAGTAGATAATCAAAATATTTATTAACAATGCATGCAGCTAGTAGTTATTAAAACATTCTAAATTAAATCTATATAAATATAATGGTACTCTTTGTTGTATGTCCTTATAACTACTTCGCAAGGCGTGGCTGGTCTTTACCAAAATTGGTATGGAGTTTCATTAGGTTCATGCGGGGATATATGCAAATTTTCTGCTTTGCGTTTTGCAGTTTTTATGGAAATTTTCTACAACTACATAAGGAAAGCAACTTTTCATGTCCTAAGATAATCTTTTATTAATCATTAATTTACATAACATCCGTCCATGGGGCAGATACTCCAACTAGTTTTAAATATATTAATGGATGACTTCCTTAATATATGGCCGGCTAGCCGTTCCTAATTTAACAGTGTAAGGCCAAAGGGAAGGCAGCTAGTCATCACTACCCACCACTAACTCTTGAGCTAGTCTTTTACCAACGAATAGTGAGATTGAACGTCATATTATAACACCTTTGCCGTTGAAAGGGCGAACATATTTGGTGTGACGGGGATTCGAACCCGCGACACTTAAATACGAGTCGAGTGCCTTAACACTTGGCCATGCCGGTCCTTCATAGTGATAAAGAGATGAAAAGTTGGAAGTTTTTCGTTATCGGCAGGCAAAACGACAGACATAAGCTGTTTTATAGAAGAGAAAAACTGATTTTTCTAGTAACAATAGTACATATGGCGTAAAATTATAGATTTATTATCAGAGGCACAAAGCTTATTCAAAGTATTTGTAGTTGAAATATTTATCCAAAACAACCTTTAAAACATTGTGGTTTTACATGGTGCTTTACAAGTTCAAACAGTATCTCTACCTTGTTTGTTTTTTGAATACTCTTTTACCAACGAATATTGGGATTGATCGTAACATTATAATGCCCTCGCGGCTGAAAGGGAGATCATGTTTGGTGTGATGGGGATTCAAACCTGCAACCCTCACTTTACGAGTCAAGCACACTAACCGCCTGACCATCCCAGGCCGTTCTACACTTTACATTGTTATCAAAATAAGTATTCATTAGTTACAAATATTCTGTGTTTTATCAATATAGATTTCATCGTGGTTACTCAACTAACTTCTAACATAGTACATACTAGAATGCTGTCGGCTTGTTATGTTTTAGAAATGATTATAAATTTAGAACTTGACTGTTTCTTGTTATTCTGTACAAACTAATTTTAGTAATATACTTGAAATTACTTCTTAAGTAATAATAATAGGGCTTAACCATGTTTTTAATCAGTAAAAATAGTGTTATTTATACTTTAATAGTAGAATGGAGTTCGTTTTATGTAATGACAACTGATTTCATTCACTAAAATATTACCACGTCCCATTGTAGTTGTTCATAATAGTGATCACTCATTTGTAATTATTTATTATTTAGTATTGTTATATTGTTTCGCTAGCCTACAGCAAAATGAGTGTGACTATTATGATAAAACTTGGTCAAATTACTAAACGCATTTTTATGTATTGTGTATGGTAGTTGTTAAGTTTATTCGATTATCTAGCAAATAACAGCTGCTGTATTACGATTCAAACTCAATTGTTTTTATGTAGTCTGTGGTTTATTTGGAGCCTCATAATATACTACACGCATACATACATGCAGACCGTGGATGTAATTAAATGTTTATATAGCAGACATGACACGTGTATCATGGTGATTATTAACTTATTGTTGCAATTGTACTGATGTTTCGTATAATTTAGCCTCCCAGTGATACAGTGGTATGTCTGCGGACTTACAGACTAAAAACTGAGTTTCGATACCTGTGGTGGGCAGAGCACAGAGAGCCCATTGTGTAGCTTTGTGCTTAATTCAAAACAAACAAACAATCGTATAATTTGTTTATGTCCCTGCAGTTTCGAACATGACAATGCTGACAGGATCACAGTTCGTTTTTAATTTTCTTTTACCACTGCATGATCGATTTCAGCGATTTTATACAAACGTCTAGGTTGTTTCACACAACAGAAATCTTTAAGCCGTAATTTAAAGGATAGCACCAAGCCAAGTTTCAAGCATCGGGTTGGTGATTATGGTGTTGACTGATGGCAAGTATCGAATTATAGCTAATACTGTGTAATTGTGAATTTTATTGATACTGTATACTTCTACCGAACAGCCATCCTTGAAGCTGACTATAAGGAGTGGAATGAATTGTGTAAGCAGGAGATGGCGAAAATGATGGTGATTCTAGGCGAAAGTGAGTCAGAAAATTTGTAGTTATAAATTTTATTAAAATATATTTAGTTTCAGATAAATATTCAATAGCAATGGTCCACCAACGTTCAGGACCTTCACAGTAGAAGAGAGTCGTAGAAGCGTTAGGACCCAAACTTCATCTGAAATGGAGTGATATGGTAATATAATTAGTTCATAATTATTAATTAATACGTCTTCGACCTTGTACAGTGCGCAGAATGTCACTCCAGGAGGAAATCTGACCAACTGCAGCCAAAATGTGACCATTTTCACTATGGCCAATGGAGAGAGGGAACGGTAAATATAATAACTACAGTAAATATTAAAAAAAATGTTTATTTGTATACGTATGCTATCATATTATGACTCATTGTTCTATATTTGTGTTGAATATATATGCCTGCATCTATACAATTAAAAAAAATATTCATATGGCTATATATATACATGTACACACAGCTAAACAGCTTTAAAAACTCTATAAAGCCTGCCTATAGATATACATATATACTGCTCAATATGTATTAAATGTGTATGCATAAATAAAATTCATGCGATTACAAAATACAGTTCATGCATCATTCCAGTATAGTTAAATAGAGCCTATAATCCGTTGTTTACAAATTCACCATATATCTACAGTGTATAAATATAGCAGCTATATATACATATATATAACAAGCATATGCATCACATATGATATGTTGACCAGGACTACAAGTCGTTCAGTCTGTATGAAGCCAGTACAAAAGTTTCCATTGTTCCAAAGATAATATTATACACCATCTACGCATTTAATTAAACTAAAGTTTGTTTTTGAATTTCGCACAAAGCAACTCGAGGGCTATCAGTGCTAGCCGTCCCTAATTTAGCAGTGTAAAACTAGAGGGATGGCAGCTAGTCATCACTACCCACAGCCAACTCTTGGGCTACTATATTACCAACGAATAGTGGGATTGACCGTAACATTATAACGCCCCCACGGCTGAAAGGGCGAGCATGTTTGGCGTGACGGGGATGCGAACCCGCGACCCTCGGATTACGAGTCGCACGCCATGCCGGGCCCATTTAAACTAAAGTATTTCAACTTGGACAGTATTGCTAGTATAAAGATATATGCCTATGATGTGCATAGAAAAATTAAAGAAACGAGATTATTAAAAATTATTAATTTGAAAAGGAGGAATAGGAAGCTTTAAAAATACACAGAAACAAGATAGGTAGCTTAAAGTAAAAATGCAATGTCAGTACTATGCTACCAAACCTGAAGCTTGTTTGTTTATTTATTTGCGATTGCATTTTTAATTTACTATCTTGTATCTGTGTTGAAAGTTGTAATGTTTAGAAGAGTTAATATAAAGATTTGTAGCTTAACGATATAATATCAGTAATATGTTACCAAACCTTAAGTTTCTTTGTTTATTTTTTTCGATTGCATTTTTACTTTGATATACCTGTATTTCCTCTATATTTTTGACGATCTCTATTCCGCCTTTTTTAAATGAACATTTTTAACAAATTGTTTGACTTTGAAATCAGTAACAATAAGATAACAGTAGTAGTTCATTTTGTGTGTGTTTTATTAAACATTAACATGAGAATAAAAAAAACTGCATATTTATTGGCACTATGTGACAACTAGATAAAACGAATACATAAAAGAAAGTCTGCAACATTTTTTAAACTGTAGTTTAAATCATTAGATTAACAGCTCTTATTACAGCTTGCTATGTCTAGTCTTTTTTAAATAAAATATTTTATTTACGTCTCATACCTGTCAGTACAAAATGTTTAACTATAATATTACAATTAATTTATTTTAAATCGCTACTATCATTGACTTGATACCAAGATCAAAGTTTAAAAGTTACTAGAATAATATTATCGATCGTTTATTTGTTTAATAGTTTGGTGTTAAATAGACATGTAACCAGAGGTGTATTATTAAAAACATAAATTGTAAATTACAGATTTTTTTTAGATATTAGTTTTATCAAAATATCGTGTACGTAAGTCGATAGAGCATACAATATAATTATTAGGTATTAGGGATTATTTTAATTTCCCCAAAATATAACCAATATTTTTAAACAAATACAGTAACATTGTAAATGTTATATTTTGTACGATGGATATAAAAGTACAAAGAAACAGAATATTTTGAAATTGGATTCTTCTCAAAATTTCTATATCAGTAACATGTTAATGCTACATCAAGAAATCGCTACTTCAATATACGTAAACATTAATAACTTCAGTTGACCATAAGAAAGAGCTACAGTTACAACGAAGAACCGAAGCCTGAAACAACTACAACAACAAAAAATGTTCATTTTTGCAAATATACTTGTTTGACTAGGTTTGACTGTTGAGGTACATGATCCTTGTTTTATAAAACATTTAATAGTAAGTATACAAATAACTCAATAATCATTCACAATACCAGAACAATGAGTATCGTCTTTTGGCCGCAACCGTTTAAAGTAGGTTGGTATATACAAACCAATAGTAATAATCCCACTCGTAAAAGTCCTTCCGGCCATAAATCATTCTCGGATAAAGAAAACACCTCTGGGGTATTTTACAATGTCATTTCAAGTGCTTGTGTGAACATTCTTTAAAAAAATATATATACAAGTTAAATATTATGTCACACATATTCTTCGTTTGGTTTTGAATGTCCTGTAGCCAAATGTGCTGTATCCGGCAACTCTGCAATGTCTTTAAAAACTCCTACTAAATTCTGAAAGTTTGGGCCCCAATTCAGAAGATAATCCCAACCTAATACAGACCCATTTGCTGGTTTATATGAGGACACGTTAGAGATATCGTCATCAGAAGCTACAAGAGTGCTGAGGGATCCTCTAATTGAGTCAAACCCATCGTATGTCTTAGCTAAATCTTCATCATTTTCATTGTCTTCCTCGGCTAATTTCGAAAATATCATATTACCTCGCCCAAAATCCCTGTGTACCTTCTCATAATTATTATCATATTCAAACTCGGAGCATGTGAAGGAATCGTTTCCACTCTCATCCGAAGAAGAATCAGGAGGTTCAAGAAGTTCGGTATTTGTCTCTAAAATTTCTGCAAGTTTGTTTTTCTCTGGATTATCATCACTAGATAAAGAAACTGCATCCAACGTGCTAACAAGGCTCGAATTTCTTGGGCGTGCGTTTAATCGTTCTATCTCTTCAACTGTTAAGCCTAAAGAAATTCCACCTTCTCTAATGTTTCTCTTCCTTCTCGACTGTGGACGGGAATGAAAGCTTCCTGTATTGTGGCTGATATTGCTGACAGGGCTAGTGAGGCTTCGTTCAGACTTCATTATTGGATCCTTAAAGCCTTCAGGACTCACACCTTGGGATGTTGCTAGTAACGCTGTCTGTAGAGGTTTTCCACTGATGTCTTGTAAAGTCAGAATACGAGGTGTTTGTTGAGATAATTCACTAGAAGGGCTTAACCGTGCTAATGGGGTATTTTGCATTTTTAATGCTGATGGACTTTCTCTCGGGGGAATAGAAGATGAATTTTGGTGTATAACACTGCGAGGACTCTCCCTGATTGGACTAGGTTGGAACTGATGAGGACTATGTCTGTGATTATGTTTGTGATAATTTGGTATATGAGAATTAGTTTTGTACTTTCTTACATTTCCATCTCGAAACCCTTTATAATGATACACTATATCGATGTCTGACGGCGCAATACTGCTAGCATTTTCAAGATCGTAATGTTCGGGTGGTTCTGAATCAGGAATGTTACCCATTCCAAATCCATTAGAAGGTTTAGGATTGTCCTGATGTGAATTATTTTCTGAACATTGAGGTGACATTGCAGGTGATCTTTTAATGACTTCTCTTTCTATAATATCTGGGCGTTGAGGGCGTTCTGTCAGGACATCTCGATCTTTCATCTTTTTTGGCACTAATTCTTGAGATATGTGGTTTCTTATAACATCGTCGTTTCCCACATTTTCGCCGTAATTTGAATCCCGATTGGAACGTTGGCTGTCACCGTTAGTTGATGTCAAGAAGGCATTCCCATTTTGTTTTATATGACTCTGGTTTTTATCTCGGCAGAGCTTTCTCCTTCGAAAGACTAGAAAACTGACTAAGATAACTACTATAAGAATGACAAAAAACACAATCACTAATATAACTCCTATGCTAAGAGGGTCGGTGAGAGCAACATCGAGTCCAAGAGCTTCATCAGTACATCCTCTGTAGATAATCCCACGAGGTACCACTTTAAAGTAATTATTGGTTGCATTCAAATTCTGAACTTCTCCGTTGACTATTAGTGAAGAGAGACATCCTTGAAAACCTGTATATTAACATAAATAAGGAAATAATTCATGAAAGTGCTGTAATGGTTTAATATGAACAGCTAGTAAGGTATTTAATTTTTAATGACTATAATTCAAGAAAATATCTGAATAAAGTATATAAGTGGATAATATTAAAAGTGATTTTCATGATAAACTGTTTGTATAAATTTATGGCCTAAATTTTCATAAACCTCATAATAATAACTATTCTTGAACATTTTAACAAAACACCAAAGATTAATAAATATATGAAGACAAGTTTTATTTATGGAGGAATGTTTCCTCAAAAAGATGAAACTTCAGATGTATATTTTATGTATAAAATGTGCTTTATCAACAATGAAGATATATGTATTTGTGTAATGGTAAGATACTGTTTTTTTTCATAAAAGTCCTCATGAGATATAAATATCACATATAATTTCATGTAAAAAAATTGTTTTTTGGTAAATTATTAAATATTTCAAGCAAAGCCATAATTAAGTCTAAACGTTTCATTACCTGCTACTAAACTGTTGTCTTTTGCTTGGTCATCTGGGTGTAATCCCATTGTCATCACAGTCAGGTAAGGATCCAAGACATCGTGAACCTTATGTTCAGTCTCTAATCCATTCCACTCTTGGTCCATGGATACATTGACTGCATTGAGGTTATTATTGCTAAGTGTCAGTACCACTTCATGCCACAAACCATCTGCAGCATCGATTTCATCAAGAACTAAGTTAACAGGCTCTCCAATCTTCTGCTGAGATTTGTATTCCAGGTGACCATTTCTGAGCTATAGATCGACAAAAAACGTTGCCTATAAAAAAGAATCTTATAACCCAAACCGCTTATATAGAATACTTCCCTTCATAAGAATTCACTCTTAAATTATAGTTAATAATTCTAACAAATGCTACGATTATTTATTTATTTACTAAATTCTAAGCAAAATGAATTTACACAATACTGGAACAAAGATAATCTCCTGTTGATCAGCAAAGATACAATAAGTAATTATTTACTAAAGATGCTTGTTCTGAGTTATTACTTGTTTTGAACTGGCTGAAATTTATGCGAGTATAATACATTAAACATTTTTTGTGTTCCATAAAACTATTTTAATTGAATTTACACAGTTATAATTTTTGAGGACAAAATATTCAAAAAAAGATTAATAAAACATTCGTGTTTACACGCCCTTTCTAGCATGTATTTTTTTCAAAACATTCATTTAATGCTCAAAAATAAAAGTTCGGATTCATTGTACGTTTGTTCAAGAAAATGATATCTGCAGCCTACTTATAAGAAGAAAAATATTGTAAACATCAACAGTTAATGTATTAGAATCGGTTACCAGATGTGCTTATTATTCGAGACTAAAATATAAGTTACGTAATTCTACCTATTAGTGCTGCTAAAAGTAAACTTATTTTTCAAAATTTCTCAAGTGACAAAAATTTCATGAGAAGGAAAAGTTTATCTATTGCCTTACTCAGTTATCTTTTTTGATTAATTTTGGTTAAAATGTTCACTCAGTCTTGCAAAATACATTACTTATAACTCATAATTAATTACACACACATACTTAAATTTAAAAAACTTGTATACAAAATTATTTTTTCACTATGCAAGATATATAACTTTTTAAAATCTTCTACCTGTAGAATAGTAACCCCTTCGTTTTTTGTTGTAGCGTGCAACAACAGGCCATTTTTTGACTTGGTTCGGAATGAAAATGAAACTGTTTTTGTTCCGAAGGGGTTATGGCCTGATATAGAGCGCTTCCACCGTTGCGCGTGGTAATAGGGTCCAGTTAAGAGAGATGTTCTACGTAATTTTTCTAGGGGTATCAATTCCAAGTATGAAGAACCATCGTCAAAAGACAAAGGCTCTAAAGCTGTGAAGTAGAATTACTACATTAAATATCGTGTAAAGTTTCAATTATGGTAAAGTACAACTTTTATATCAATGAAAAATGAATTAATTTTGTTAGCACGTTTTTCAGAGAAATTTTCGAATTTTGTAAATAAAAAACTGTCATAAATAACAAGTATTGAACCTAAAAATACCACTGTAAATAACTGAAATATGGAAACTGTAATTACATTAAATATGAAGCGTACTTAAGCTTTTTGTGAAAACTTAGGATACTCTACGTTAATCAAGGTACAGTTTCAAAACGTAAGTTTAGATAGCAAAACATAAACATATATACAGCAAGATGGGGAAATAGTTAGAAAGTTAAAGTGATTCGACAAAGACGAGTCCAAGTCTTAAATATTTTCAAAGCAGAAGAATAACATTTCTACGGGCCAGCATGGCTAGGCGGTTGAGGTACACGAGTCGTAATCTGAGGGTCGCGGGTTCTAATCCCCGTCACACCAAACATATTCGTCCTTTCAGCAGTGGAAACGCTATAAGGTAACGGTCAATCCCACAATTCGTTGGTAAAAATAGTTCAAGAGCTAACGGTGGGTGGTGATGACTAGCTGTCTTACACTACCTAAGTTAGGGACGGGTAGTGCAGATAGCCTTCGTGTATCTTTGCGCGAAATTAAAAAAACAACAACAATAACATTTCTTGACGTGTCACGATTTTGTTGGGTGTAGTAAAAACAATAATCACGTATAAACCAAATGAAACACAATAAATTAAACTATGACTGAACAGTAAATGCTTACTAAAAAATAGAATATTGGTTGTTATTATTGTTTGTCATTGTATAATAATGTTTGAATAATAATCATTTCATAAAGAGGAATTTAAATGGTTATTGACATTGCATGATTTTTAATGTTCAAATGCACGGAAGATGCTACAAAGTAACATCCTAGGTATTAATTTAAGCTCGGAACAATATGCGCAGTAAATAGCAAAAGTTTGTATTTACGCAATTCATTCCTTAATTATTGGGCATTTAGGGTAAATCTTTATAGACATGTGCATAATATATATATATATATATAATATATCTGTTGAATTTCGCACAAAGCTACTCAACGTTTACCTGCGCTGACTAATCAACACCACCTACTGTCGACATTCTTGGACTGCTTTAATGAAATAGTAGGATTTCTTCGTCACTCTTATAACCCATCAATGGATTCAAAGTGCAGAGCGCGATTTCATTTTGAAGGTAACTGGATAAAGGTGAAGAAGGCTGGAATTCATAGTTTCAAACACTAACCACTAAACCTTGCCCAGCCGAGAATATGATATACGTGAACGTTTTTATTTGCTTGTTTTTAAGCGCAAAGCTACTCAACGGGCTTTTTAAACCCGATTTTTAACATTATAAGCCCCGATAATTACTGTTATACCTATAGGGAGCGTACGCAGAAATCAATTAAGCATTGTTTCTATCCTCCAACTGCGAATTCTCTTTGTTTAGGGTATAAATTAAATCTGCGAGTGACATAAACCGTGGTTTCTTATTTTCATAGTTCTGTATCAATACCATAAAGTTATATTCATTTTGATTTATTTATGCATTTTTTTATAATGCTGTCAAAAGAATTGTAAACAAAAATCCTGTCTTTTTCTTGTCAAAAATTAGGAGGCTCTCAATAAGCAATTATGGTAAAAGTATTTTGAGTGTCATTTTATATTCTTAGGATTAGCTTCTTTAAGTACAATTATATATTATATTATTATCCTTAACTCCTTCCACATGATATATGCGTGGGTATCTATATAACTGAAACATGATATATATAATAAAGTAATAAAATTAATTTATCGTAACAAATAGTTTTAAAAATAAGGAAAAATAAAAACTTGTCTCATATTGTATTATGTAATAGCTTTTAAAGGTATAAGTACATTAGTCTATAAAATGTATAATGTATTTATGTTAATCAAAAACATCTTTATAAGATGTACGTAAAACGTACAAACAATAAAAATGATGTAAACATATGTAAAAGAGTAGAAATGTCATATTCTCTGCTGGATTTTACAAAATCCTCATAAAAAATCCTTTAGCCATTCAAAATTTGGAAATAATCAGAATATATCTAAATATTGCTTAGACCATAAGAAGGCGTGGTGGTTAGGGCGCTCGGTTTGCAATCTGCGAATTTTGGGTTCAAAGCCTATAACCGAACATGCTTGCCCTTTCAAGAGTGAGAGCAATATAATTTTCAAGTTTCAAGTAAAATAGTGTATTAATTACGTTTCAGTTAAGACTGCATATGTTGTGAAGGCTAAGATGAAATATGAAATAATTTAAATTTGCATAATATATAAAAAAGAACGATGAAAACCTTTTATCGACTGCAAAATGTCTAGAAAAATCACAATAATAATGTCGAAAAAACATAAAATGTTGAAAGTTATTAGTGGGCTTGACAAGGTTTTATGATAGAAAGATGTAACACAACTAAGATTATCTCTTAACACAGTAACTTCTTGTCTTCATCCTTGGTCCCTCTGGATATGTTGTATAAAGAGAAATTTACCTTCAGAAATGACAGAAATTAAAACGTCAAGAATCTTGAAAAATCGACCTTTGAACTTGTACAAGTGCCAAACGTATCTTTGTAAATGGGTCTTATACGTTTTAAAATTTAATTTATTTTAACGAAATTAAAATTTTAAAATATCCGTGCTTTACGCGTTACATTCTAATTCATAACGCTTCTCATTAAAAAGGTTTGTTCAAATAATTTTAAGATTTATCTATTTTTAGCAGAAAGAAACATTTAGGGAATGTACATAGGTTGTAGTTGAATTTCTTACCCTCAATACAGTTTGCTGCAATAACTTGTTTGAGACAGAGACACCTCGTAGAAAACCACAAATCTTGACAAATTCCTGTATTTCCACATCCATGTTTTATAGCACAACCATTTTGTAATCTTGGGCATGTACTAGTAATATGATTCGATTTAAGTGGTGAAGTCAAATCCAGTTGACGCCCATTTACGTAAACACTGTGAATACAGCCAACAAAATCATCGCTGGACACTTGACCTGGTCTTTCAAGTAAAGGGTCCACTGCAGTAACGCCACCCAGGTACATAGTATTTCCATTAAAGTTTAAGGTTCTAAAATAGAAGACACATTTTGAAATGAAATGTCGAAGACTGAACCACATACTTACTTCAATCTTTTATAATTATTCCATAGAATGAGTTGATTCTGCATGGTATGAAATCCAACTTGAGACAGCAAACTTACTCAAATTGGTCGTTTAGAAATACTTCATTTTGGAAAATACAACTGCCTATATTTTTTTCTGCATAACATATTATGTTAAATAATTATACATAAAATGTATTTTTTTATCATTTTGGTGAATTTAGATAAACTTCTGGGTATGTTGTTTCTTATGGAGTCAATAAGAAAGATAGCAAGCGACTATTCATAGTTCTCTTTTGCATGAACAAGTATCTTTTGTCATTATGGTTATTATTTATGATTTTCTTCTTTTCAAAACAAAATTAAACATGTGTTTTATGAGCTTTCAGGGCAGTGTTTAAAATTTGTTACATAGTTTAATCAATGGAACTTGCTTATAGTGAACAAATACACGTGCTAAATCGAACTGATAGTCTGGTGCTTTCAAAATCCTAACATTCTAGGGTAGGAATTTTTCATTTTTTAAAGAACAAAAGCTCACCAAGTTTAGTTGAAGTAGTCTAATATACTAAGACCCCTAGATCTAAAGTAATTCCTCATTCGAAACACACATATCAGAGGTGGTTGACTACTGGCGTTCCACATATAGTTGGACAGAGGACCTTGTTTCCTATATGGTATTTGTCTGTTCTTTATATATTCAATTACTTAGACCAAGTCGGAACATGTATCATTATGATTCGTCAATAAAGTTGAAAAGTTGTGAGGTCTTAGGCTAATAAAGTCTTAGTCAACAGGTTAAATGTATTCTATTGCTTCTGTTGTACACTTTAAATCATTTTTGCTTCTTCGATCAATAAAAATAAATGTGTCTCACTTATGTTCAAGCATATTTCAGGGTTTTATGCTTATATTAACGGATCTTACGATTCACGAACCTACTTACATAATATTATTTTGCGAAATTATTTTCATCCTATCCAGCAATTGTAAAAGAAAAATTCAATATACATTATGTAATTTTCATAGTAATTGTAAGACGAATTGTTTGGAGCGTGCCATATTAAAAAACAATTCTCCCCGGTGAGACTGCGGATTTACAATGCTAAAATGATGCGGCTTTACTATAAAAATACTCACGCGTTAACAAAATCATGAGAATATTTATATGTAAAATAAAAATACTCGAATGTCAGCTTACCCTGCATGTCCGGTTGCAGATAAAGAACAATTCATGTTTCCATGAGAACATTCGTCACACAGCTCACCACTCTCACTACATTCAACCACTGATAAAGACGCTACCTATAAAACATTAGTGAAAGAACTACAATTTCAGCGTCATAATGTTGATGTGTTTTACACCAGTAAAGTACTGGCGACTAAAAATAATTTAATTTATTATTTTCCTACAAAAAAGACACATTATTCTTTATAACGTTTATGAAATGTCTTTTTTTAATATAGTATTAACTCTAAAGTAAAAACAGTAAAAGAATCATAATTAATATTTTTTATCGATTTTTACCTTACTTTTTAACTGTGAATAGAAATTTCGTTTTTTTTTCCTCTTAAATCGGTTAAATAGTTTCAAGTTAAAATAATTTTATAAACAATGACGCAGATGGAACATACAAACAGAATTTTTTTTAAATCGTTGATAGCAAAACGAGAAGGTAATTGGTGAAACTATTAGATTTACCCTGCCATTTCGAATAACAGTTATCTTGTGCCACTTCCCATCTGCAACGTCTTGGCGTCCCATGATTGATGCTATAGCTGAGCGAGATGCACCAAAAGAAAAGCGCGTTTTCCCTTCAACGATTTCAATAGCAAAAAAGTCGGATCGTCCACCGCTCTGTCTGCCAAAGTTATATACAAGGAGTGAATTCTTCATGTTTGTGGAGAAGACAAGAGAGATATCATTAGTAGAGGGCTTTAAAGAAGGAAAGCTCATGTAAGAATACTGGTGAAATCCAAATGTTGATTTTTCACAATGTCTCCCAAAGAAGTTCGTATCGCAAATACATCTGTACCCTGTAATAGAAAAATCCATCGGTTTCTAACAAAAAAAAAATTAAACACAAATTTTAATGAGCGTCGCATTACGTGAGATTCTAAATGAAGCTTTGAAAATACTTTTAATAAAGGAGCATCCACAAACGTTATATCAAATTGTGTTGTTTTTATTTTAGGTTTGTTTATAATTAAGCATAAAGTCACACGATGGGTTACCTGAGTTGTGCTCATCATGAGTATTGAAAACTCATTTTTGGCTTTATAAATCTGTAAACTTACCTCTGAATCACAGGGTAAAAAGGGGGCTTTATTTCAGAAAATAAAAACAATTGTTCAAATTGAAGGGATGATAGACATGCTTCTGAACAAAACCTAACTCAATAGCTGTATGTTATAATAAACTTAAAATTCATTAGTATATCGTGACTAACATACACAAAAATAAGGAGACCAAACACAGCGGAAAAGTAAAAGATGTTTCGCATTTTGTGCTACTTAATGTTAGATTTTGCTTTCTAAAAAAGGAAAAAAAAATATCGTAAAGGGCGGAGCCTTCCTGTTAGTCCCTGTACTTCAAACAAATATCTGAAACCAGCGTACAGTGAGTGACTCAGAGGTACCATGATTTGTCTTTTGCACACTAGGTAATATGATCATGAGTGCTTGTTAAATTCGTTATTTATTCGCCTTTCATTCTTCTTGGTGTTAAAAACTGCACTTTGATTTATTTCCAATTTATTTCTAACACTTTTTATAATTCCTTGCTTATCACTAAACCTTAAAACGTTTGGAAACCAAAAAGCTCTCTTTAGTATTCTTTCAATGTTCTGAGCTTATAAACTTCATAAACATGCCCAAAGAACGTTAAATTGAACAGTATTCTAGCATTTATTCTTTAACCTTCATAACATAAATGAACTTTTAAATTAACGATATAATGAGGTACTAGTTTTACTCTAACAAGACAGTTCTCTGGTATAATAAAATGAGAAGTTTTGACATAGCGTTGACATTGATAATATAAAGCTGAACAGAACAAGCCCATCAGTACCTGGTACCTTTGCCTTTCCTTGTTTCGCGGTAATGAAAGTATGTTGGATATTTCGTTCAACACCACTGGTTTCAGAGGTGCATATGTTCACATAGCAGGGTAAAGTAACATATGCATGTTATTTAACTGTGATTGAACTTTCTGTATAGCCCCCAACAAGTACAATTTTTTATTATAATTTAACGTCAAACTTCTAGCTTACAACAATAATTCTGCTATTTTTTCTCTCACGTAGAGGTGCACTTATCACTGTATTTTACTAAAAATAGCCTGCACGTGTTACTGTATATTAATACAAATAATCTGAACTTATCGCTGTATATAGTACAAATAATATGCATATATCACTGTATGTAACGAAAAATAATCTGCACTTATCACTATATTTTAATACAAATAATAAAAAATAAATGCTATTTTATGTTTTAGGTTTACTATATAACTCAAATGCAGACGAAATATAGTGTTTAGTAACGCGTAAAAAGTAGTTTGTCATGTGAAAAATTAATGTAAATCACCTGCTTATTATGCAACGACCAACATTCCCAGTGAAATCATATTTCACGAACTGCCACCATAATTAAGTTGTTTTCCTATTAAGCTATCTGTGTTTTTCCCTCCGCAAGGATCAAATCCCAAGTTTTAGCATGGTGAGCCCTGGCAGTTTGACAAAATGGTTGCGAACTATGTGAGTCATTCAACCTTTCTCGACTCGTAATCCGAGGGTCACAGGTTCGATTCTCTGTCACACCAAACATGTTCGCCCCTTTTAGCTGTGAGGGCGTTATAATGGTACAGTCAATTCCACTATTAGTTGGTAAAAAGTAGCCCAAAGGTTGGCGGTGGGTAGTGCTGACTAGCTGCCTTCCCTTTGGTCTTACACTGCTAATTTAGGGACGGCTAGCGCAAACAAAACATTCATCCTTTACATTAAAATCGAATTAATTGCATATGTGTGTTGTTTTCTTATACCAAAGCCACATCGGGCTATCTGCTGAGCCCACGGAGGGCAATCGAACTCATGATTTTAGAGTTGTAAATCCGGAGATATACCGTTATACTAGCGGGGGGCATAATTGCATAAGACGCTTTTTTCTAAAATGAGAAAAGCCACTCATTCCCGATCACTAGCGGCGGGTCTAAGGACATATGACGTTAAAAAATAGGTAGAGCACAGTTAACATGTTTTGTAGCTTCGCACTTAACAACAAACAAACAAATCTAAGAATAAAATTACACAGACAGGAGGATACAGTAAAGACAATCTAATAAATATCTGTCGAGTTGTAAACAGCTCTTTTAAAAGCTAAGTAATATATTTTTCTTCTCGGAAGTTCTCGGAAGGTTACTTGTCAGTAAACGGAAGATTATTTATATTATTATGTGGTTTTACTTACAATAGCATGGTATTCATGAGTATGAAACTTCGTTTTGTATATATATATATTGAAATATGTTTACGATCGTGATAGAAGGTGTAAAATTTCTTTTTTTTTCTTTTCAGGTGTAATATTATTAACATTTCTTATGCAGGTACAAAGAATTTTAAAAATAATATAATTTTGGACCAGGTTTAATATTCAATTTTCACTTTCACATTCCATCTTAAAACTTACCGGATTTTTCATGGAGGCACGTTCCTCTGTTCAGGCAACGGTTGGGGCGACATCCGTAGGTTAGTTGTTCACACACACTTCCCCGGAAACCTGGCCGGCAAAGACAAAAGAAAGACTCATTTGGACCCTCTTCGCACGTCCCACCATTTCTGCAAGGAGAACTAGCACATATGTTTGCCCGACGAGACTCGCACTGCTTGCCTTGATACTGTAAGGTACAGATGCAGTGAAAATCATTACCATCATGGTGACAAGTACCACCAGAAAAACATGGGTTTGGCGAACAAGGATTCTGTTGGTACTGGCATACCGACCCAGAGAATCCCTTTGGACAGCTACAGGCAAACTGCCGACTGACGGTTGGAGATGTAAAAACTAAAGAAGGGGAGTCCAGGATGGATAAAGATTCTTGCAACTCGAGAAAACTTCGGCATTTTCCATCGTTCTGACAGGGTGAGTTTTCACAAGGATCGAACCCCACAGCTATTTCGCCAGGACTGACCACTCTTTGAAGTAATCGTTTTTTCTCCGATAACAGAGCAAGGATTTCTTTCGAAGTGATATAAGCTGAGACTCTGGTTTGAATGGCTAGTGTCAACTCCAAATGGTTACTGAGGTCTGTTATACTGTACAGTAGCGGATAACCTAAAGACTGTAGAAGAAATTAATAAAATCATGAAAAGAAAGTATTAGCTGGTTATCGAAATTTGTGAACATTGTGAGCAATCAGATCAGTTGATGTATATGAATGTTTATTAAGTATTCTATAATAACAAAAAATGAAGAAATAGTACTAAAAACAACGAAAATTATTCAAAGTTTACTGTGGTAAAGGTAGAAAAGAATGTTGATGACCTGATGATAAATTTGAATTGCTATTGTGGCAATAAAGCAATGAAGCTCTAAATTTGATAAATTTATATGCACAATAATATAACGAAAAATGCAACCGCAGCTCTAATAAAATATCAATGATTAAGTTGTGGCTTTAACTCACAGCGATGTACGTGAATTTCATTCAACATTAATATGCGGTACTGGGCATGATATCTGGTGCTTAGCGTGCCGGGTTACGGATTGGAAGATCCATGATTCGCGTTCTGTTACCAAAAAGAGCCAACAAAAACAACAACGTTCTGCACTTTGGATACAAGAGTAACAGTAAAATTCGGTGGGTTACTTTATTGTTATAAACTTATTTCTTTATTGCGATTTATATGAAAGAGACACAATTTATAATAATGGTTTATTAAAATTATTGTGTTAGCGCGTGATAACAATAGAAACGTTCCGATTTTCATGTTGTGGTAAAATTAATGTCAGTTATGTAAGAACTAAAAGAAAGTATGATAAACAAATTAAGTGTGCATATAAACTGAAAAAGAAGTAAAACATATTTTCACTAATTATTCATGTTTGGTATATAAAGTACGAAAAGGCAACAAAGTAAATTTACTAAATTTTTCTTATTTCATTATAAAGCAATAAATAGAAATTACCTTTATAACCAAACGATCCTTTGTATTTTTTATTTGATTTATTAAAAAAACTTTAGACATACAGCAAATGAATTTACTGTAATAACGGTATGGAAATATTTTTCTGTTTTCAAAATTTTTTTGTTACAGATGTTGTATCATTTTGTTCATCAATTTCATGTGATATTTAAGTATTATAAAAACAAGTTTCTCCATATATATGATTTATATTTCACGTCAACGTTAATAAGGCTATCTGCACTTGTCCGTAATTTTGAGCTATTTATCAGAGGGGAAGGCAGCCAGTCAGCAATATCCAACCGTCTGCACTAAGGGATTGACTGTCACTCTTATAACGCACCTATAGCTTAAAGTGCGAGGCAATATTTTGTGATATCCCAAGTATTTGAACCGGCTTCTCAAATTTCAAAATTCAGAATTTTACACAGAGTCAACGCAAACCTAATATATAAAAATTATATTTAAAATTTTAGTTTGTTTGTTTTTTTGAATTTCGCGCAAAACTACTCAAGGACTATCTGTGCTAGCCGTCCCTAATTTAGCAGTATAAGACAAGAGGGAAGGCAGCTAGTCATCACCACATACCGCCAACTCTTGAGCTACTCTTTTACAAACAAATAGTGAGATTGACTGTAACATTATAACGCCCCACGGTTGAAAGGGTGAGCATGTATGGTACGACGGGGATTCGAGCCCGCCACCCTCAGATTACGAGTTGATCGCCTTAACCCACCTGGCCATGCTGGTCCTAAAATTGTAGTAAAAGAGGGTTCTATCGATCTTATGTTCTTTCATGTCTATTATTACGAAATTTCGTTTTTAATTTATTTCCGCATAAAATATTTTTTTAAAAAAAATCAGCATAATTAAGATATTCTATGAGTTGTTAAAAGTAAGCATTTTAAAATAAGTCCTACTTTCAATAAACTGAATAAATATTCCACCACACACAAGGATATGATATAATGTATGTATGTTATTATTTCTTGCTGTAATAACTCTTTATTTATTTTTTATTCATAAAATCAATCTTCTCTGTGTGAGTTCTTTTATAAAAAAGTCACATCGGGCATCTGGGGGAATCAAAATCCTGGTTTTAGCGTTGTAAATCCGTAGACTGTACTAGCGGGGTACCTTAATTTTCTGTTCTTTAATTGGAAGACATTCAAGTAATAGGCTGTCTATAAGAAAGTCTAAGTTTTATGTATATCTTTTCTTTTTCATATAAGGGATAGAATTTATTTTACCAAGTAACTCAATAAACAAGTTAAAAGTGGTCTCAAGATCCACAGACTTCTTTTATACGTATTTTTACAGCACGTAATACTTGTAAAATCTGAAAATAAATTTTGTTCGATACACAATTATAAAATATATAGAATAATACGTGCGAAAAATACAACTGTGGGTGTAATAAAGCGACAATGGTTAAATTGTGGCCATAATTCACAGCCATGTGCTCGTGAATAACCTATCAGTGAGCAGGAATTAACGACACAGTAAATTTAACGAGAGAGAGAAAAATAAGTATTAGAAACGACAAAATAATTAGCGTTACTGTGATATGTGTTGACGCTAATGTTTGTTTAGAATATCGAATTAAATGCTGGAAAAGTTTTTGAACAAAGACTTTAAAAAAATACCCACGAATATCCAAAATGAAAACACTGATACCACAATACTTGAAATATAACTAGCGTTTATCTCTACAAGCAAGGAGTTGTGAATATCAGTGTATGTAAAATGAAATATATAAATTATGTACGCCCGAAGCCTATTACATTAACATCTAGTTTGTAATTATTTTATTTCTATATATTTCTTTGTTATTTATATAAAAAACGTCTTATTTACCCATTACTTTCCTTTTCAGAGAGTAATAACTTTTGACTGCTCTAATCAGTTATGTTGAGAAAACCCACTTGTAAAGAAAAATATGTATGTAAAAACGGCTTGTTTGGGTTGAGCAACAAACCCAAACGAGCCGTTTTTACATAAATATTTTTGACTGCTCTTTCAAATATGTATATATTAAAATCGTCATTAACTTAAACGATTCATCTAAATATTGAAGAAGCATTGTGCCATAGCAGTTAGTATTTATTTACTTTAGAAGTAAATCGACTTACAACTTACCCTAAATAACTCTTTAAGAGCTTCTTGAAAACGAATGAATTTGAGAGCCAAAAAGTTGTCAGTGGAATGATTCAGTATACGAAGTGTAACACTATTTTCAACTGTTAGATCGTCAAAATTCATAAACTGGATCCTTACTGTGGAAGTGACATCCTCGTGCCTTCCATCATTGCCGCTAACAGAAATAGTGTATTCCTGGGGGTCTTGAAGCCTCACTGCATGAAGATCGCACTTACTAGGGATACGAAACTTGCTCGTATCGCCTTTGACCAGGGTACACTGATACTGTCCTGTAAGATCAGGATCCGAGGGATGTGCATCGGCAATTTTACCACCAGGAAAGACTTTGTTGTATACCCACACAAACACTGTTAGAGCTCTAGGAGAACTTGGGCAATCATTTTTGTCCATAACGACAACATTGATAATGTGTTTGGCTTTCATTTGAGGAATACCGCTGTCACGAACTTCAACTATGAGCTTTATATTTGGCATACTTTCCCTGTCAATGCTCTGAGTTGTTTTCACTAGGCCAGTAAAGCGATCAATTTCAAAATATTCCTTATGATCTCCTCCAATTAAAAAGTATGTAAATGGTGCTCCATTAGGAGGCAGGTCAGGGTCTGTAGCGCTTAACACCATAACACTAGTAAAAGCCGGTTCGTTCTCCATGACATAACCTACAACATCTGAAGAGTCAAAAATAGGCCCGTTGTCATTGATATCAGTGATTTCTACTTGCACAACAGCACTGCCAGTTTGAGGAGGACTTCCGTTGTCCACTGCACCAATTGTAAGATTACACATTTTGTTAGCTTCCCTGTCCAATACTGCTACTGTTATAATAGTACCAGACTGGGCGTCGATACTGAAGAGTTTCCCAGCAGTACTGTCCATTATAGAGTAGGAGAATTGGTTGTTATTAGGGCGTACGTCTTTGTCAATAGCAGAAACTGTTATGACTGAGGAACCCACTGACGCTGATTCACTTATTTGAGCTTCGTAAATATTCCTGGAGAATACAGGAGGATCGTTACCATCCTCAATATTTATAACCACCTGCGCTTCATCAGTGTCATTTCCTCTTATACTTCCCTTGTTTTTTACCATCACTGCTAGTACAACTCGGGACTGCAATTCTCTATCTAATCGTCGAGACACAGTGATAATTCCAGTTTCTGACTGTATATAAAAACCTCGCCCGTTACTGCTACCAACAAACAAAAAGAAAACATCACCATCCGAACCTTTATCTTCATCTGTAGCAACAAGGGCGCCTACTGGTGTTCCAATTACTGCAGACTCGCTGATTGTGAATTGGAACACAGTTTGTAAAAAACGGGGATAATATTCGTTCTGGCCAATTACATGTACAATCAGCCTTGTCGAGGAGTACTGAGAAGAGCCCGGATTACTGGCCATCACCTGCAACGTGTACCTATTCTTAGTTTCATAATCAAAACTACTTCTGGAGGTAACCACTCCCGTCTGGCTGTTGATACTAAAAGCTTCTTTTGATTCTCCTCTCACGATGGAATACTGGACAATGGCATTCCTTCCTGAGTCGAGATCTGTAGCAATAACCTGAGTGATAGCAGTACCAATCGGCATATTTTCGGAAACGTGAGCTTCGAAGATAGATGAATTAAAGATTGGAGGATTGTCATTCACATCGGTAACAATGACAGTTAGTGTGGCACTAGCGAGTTTACTATAAAATCCATGGTCCGAAGCAATAATGGTCAGTTGATATTCCTGCTTCTTTTCATAATCTAGAGCCTTAACAATGGATACAGAACCCGTTTTTTCATCGATTCTTAGGCAACCACCAGAGTTACCAGACACAATAGCGTATGTAACTTCTCCATTTAAACCTAAGGGGAAAGAATCAATACTATTAATTTTTAGAAAGGTTTTTGTTAGATATGTCTAAGATATTTTAGCAATTACAGATTTCATTTAAATGATAATATTTTAGATTCTAATATGTGGTTATAAATATACGATAAGTTACTTTCATAGTAAATGTATACATAATATTTGACACATTACTATTAATTTTTATAACGCTTTTGTTTGGGCAAAAAAATTAGCATTTTCATGAAATTATTTTATCTAGTTTTTGTTTGTTTGTTTTTGAATTTCGCGCAAAGCTACACGAGAGCTATCTATACTAGCCGTTTCTAATTTAACAGTGTAAGACTTAGAGGAAAAGCAGCTAGTAAGCACCACCAACCGCCAACTTTTGGGTAACTCTTTTACCAACGTATAGTGGGATTGACCGTAACGTTATAACGTACCCACGACCGAGAGGGCGAGCATATTAGGTTGACGGGTATTCGAATCCGCGACCCTCGGATTACGAGTCGAGCGCTTTAATGATCTGGCTTATCTAGTTTTAAATTTAGCGATTTTATTTTATTCATTCGTGGACACTTTTTGAAAGATCTGTACTGTGAAAGAAATTCTTGGAAGTGTAATATTGCTAGTAGAATATATCATTAAGTGCAATAGTACTTAATAGTAGGGATCGTGATAAAACAAAACAGCGGCAATAAAAACGCCCGTTAAAAACCACCTTTAAAATGCCTGAATGTTAACAATGACTATTTCAAAGTATTGGCTGATCAAAACTAAAGATCATCGTACCTATAAAGCTGTCTAAGCTGCTATATACGTGTTTATGGAGTGAATCGAAATTTCACTATTTTAATTAATTTTCAACTAAGTGAGTGAGTGACAAGTATACAAATAAAATAAAAAAAGACTAACCTCAGGGCTCTAATTCTTTCACAAAATTCTTCCATATGAAATACCAATTATTCCTTTGTTCTATTAGACGATGCGCTACTTTCGGCATATAATTAGATTTGAGGGTAGGTTGGTAAGGGTGTAAAGATTTTGATGAGTAATAACACCGAATGGGGTATAAGAGATTATGCAGTTACGTGACCAATTTAAAGATGAGAACAAATTGCGGCAATATTGTACGTAAACGTTATTCACAATCATCTAGTTCCCCGTTTATTTTCCATAAATTTATAAGCAAATTAGACAATATATGCCAATAAAGATGTGGAAAAGGTACAAAACAATCGTTCTTGAAAAGACACATCCATTTTCCATCCCGTCAACAATGAAAATTGTACTAAATGCCACCAAGTGGGTCCACACTGTAAACAGAGGACCAGATTTAAACCTACAAATCAACATTAAATTTCCACAGGCTGAGAATATATATATCGTAAGTTATTTAGTCCTGACAAGATTTTTTTACATCCGAAAGCAGTTTAAGCCTATAAAAACGTTGATCCTTACAAATATTTTGTAACTTGCTAGGTGCATGGTGTTAGACTGTAGAAAGTATAGAAGACGTCTAATTGTATAGCTGACTGGGGATTATGTCGAAGTTGTTTTTAGTGACTAGGCTCATTGTTTATGTTCTTTCAGTGACCAATTTACAATTTAGATATACCACCTTAAACTGTATTTCATTTTGAACCCTCCTGTCTTGTAAGACCTGTTTTCATTCATTAGACATTTCTACATATCTGAAACAAATAAGCCCTAGATTTCAAGATCACATGTCTTGACAAGCCACATCTATATAAATATAATAATACTGTCTGTTGTCTCTTCAGGTCACTCACTACTTCAGCTCTAGTAAATGGGCCGTCACTAAATTAGGTATGGTGGCTCATTAGGTTCATGTGGAGCTAGATACTAAGTTTCAGTTCTTCATTTTGTAGTTTTTATGGGTAATTTTGTGTTTCCGCGTTTTCTTCATAAAATTTAGTATGAAAGTTTATTTGGTCTAATTGGAGATACATAAAAAATTTTGAGTTTCACATTTTGCCTTTTTGTCTTTTTTTTTTTACAATTACATATAAGGGAAGAAATTTTTTATGTCCTAAGATAACCTTTCATTAATCATAAAGATAAATAAGTTCCGTCCATGCGACGAGTACTACAGTTAGTTTTTGATGAAATTTTATTATCGTCTTCTGGGACCTTCCATCTAGCACTGTTTGTATTCGCTTGTATTGTGGTATTTAGATTAGAGAAACACCAAATATTTACAAGCTACAGATTTGTGCAATAGCTACATATGAGGAATTTTAGGAACCTATGAAACAATAACTTCGGACTTAGCTTGTTATTTGTACAACTAACTGCAGCACATCTGATTGCCGTTTCAAATACTTGTTCCCATGTTCTAACACAAGCTATTCGTTAGTAAAATAGTAGTCTAAGAATCGACGGTGGGAGGTGATAACTAGCTAGCTACCTTCCCTCTAGTCTTACACTGCTAAATTAGGGAAGATACTCAAAAACAAACAAACAGTCGTCTGATAAATGTAACGATACAGCAGCAGAGAAGCAAAAGAATTGTCTTAACATGTATATATACAGGTGACGCTCAGATAGTCTTACAAAACATGTGTTTAGAGAATTTCCAGGAACAATGATACGAGAGTTAACAGTGGTAAGTCTAAGTAAATAAGACACTCAGTATTTAACTGTTCTAGTTGTATTCGATTTTAGAAAATATATTTTGCAAGTTACACTTACAAAACTATTATTTAACATGCAGTGGTTTGATTTTGTAATACTCTTATTGTTCTTAGTTTTGTTACATTCGTTGTTTGTCTATTGTTCTATCGTCGTGGGAATCGAATTACCATTTCTAATGTTGTAAGTCCCCACCAGAGAACAAGTTGCAACACACGAAGATAATAGTGTCATGTTTTTTATGTGACAAGAAATAAGCGATGATGCACAAAGACACTGATATATCGTGGGAGAGAAAAAACAAACTTAACTTCAACTAACACTTTAAAGCTAATGGATACAGACATAAATTATGAAAACAATTAATACGTAATTTAGATATTTTTCCATAACTTAATTACTTTTATTGCATCTTTCTAAATCTACGTTTTTAGCAGAGATTTGTAAGTTTATTTCTTCGTTTCTCATTTTAATACGATTAGTTATTCAAGACAAGTTTAGTTCACGATCCCATTCTTATAAAATGCATTGCGATATTTTCAAAATGAAACATGACTGTAGCTATATATTAGGTCACCAAGATCCGGATCTCGGTTGAAATGTGAAATTTTTAGTTTGTTTTTGAATTTCTCACAAAGCTACTCGAGGGCTATCTGTGCTAGGCGTCTCAAATATAGCAGCGTAAGACTAGAGGGAAGGCAGCTAGTCATCACCGCCAACTCTTGGGCTAGTCTTTTACCAACGAATAGTTGGATTGACCGTCACATTATATCGCCTCCACGGATGAAAGAGCAAGCATGTTTAGCGCGACGGGGATGTGAACCCGCGACCCTCAGGTTACGAGTCGCACGCCTTAACACGCTTGGCCATGCCGGGCCTAAATGTGAAATTAAATATAATGTACCTGTTAATGCACTCTGATATACTGTGTTTTATCTGCTCGCATCGACAAACGTTTGGACCTTGAGCAAATTTTCACTTACGGCCATGTGGCGAAATAATCCTTCTTGTTTATAGGCCATATTTTTTTAATGAATTCTTCGTGAGCGAGAATAAGGTATATTCTTAATTAGGTTTTCTAATTAATCAAACATTTCTCATGCAACCTTTTTACAAAAATATTATTCTATATATTTTCTTGTTCATTTATTTCTTACTTTCCATTAGTTAAGATAAACAGCAGCATAAAGAAATATGAATTTTAAAATGAAGTAAGGACCCTGCTATTAAAAGTAATGAAACAAAAATTAAAAATTAGTAATAGTCCGAGCTACCTAGGCTCTAATCCCGCTGACGTGATCAGGTAAATAGATAGTAGAAGAAAAATATGCTATTGTACAAACTTTTGAATTTTTATACTGGAAATTTTAGCGACCTTTTTAGCATAGTAGTATATATGCGCATAATACATCATAACAAATACATTGAATGGCCGATATTTCGCTTAAAAATCCAATAATTTGATTTTCGGCTCGTGAAGTATTTGTAATCCTTGTCGATCCCTACTATTATGTACTTAAAATTAACCTACTATGTATCGATAGTTGTAAAATGATTAAAAAACCATTGCATGACAGCAACACAACAGAAATACGAAAGTGTAAACAAATATGTACTTAGTAGGTGTTATAGAGTAATGATGGATAGTAAGTAACAGATTTTAGCATAATTGAACAAATACATATGTAAAAATAAAAATAAGAAATTCTAAAGGTACATATTTGATATATATTTCTTTTCTAGAAACGAACCAATATGGCTTTAGTTAATTAGTACAAAGTATTTACCACTTTAACAAGGATGTTAAATAGAGGATGAGACAATTGTGCATTACTGTATTTTAAAGAAAATTAAAATTTCACTTTAATTATTTTATGAATTAATTATTATTATGTGCATTGATGTCTTGCTAGAAATTGAAATTACTGTTTTACATTAAAATTAAACTTTAATTCTTTTATAACTGTGAAAGTCATATTTTCATATGTAAACCTTTGAGTTTCGCGTTAATAATTTGTAAGAAAACATGAGTTTCACTTTTTGTCTGGTATGAAAGTGGAAGTGTGGTCTTAATTTCTTAAATAAAATGTTTAATAGTGCTTGTATTTTCGCATTACCTTCTTCTGAGTCTTCAGTAGTTACTGTAATTATTTCTGAGTTGAGTGGCTCATTCTCAGAAACGATCACTTGGTAGCTTAGAGCTGAAAACACGGGCGAGTGTTTGTTGTCTCCGGTTATGATGAATGTAATTATCACCTCTGATGACTTGGGGGGTACTCCTCTGTCTATTGCCCGCAGTTTCAACATGAACCATTGATCTCTAAGTCCTAGGAAGCTGTCTCCAACAGTCACCCATCCTGAGACATTTTACGTTAGCTCATTAATAGATGCCAAGAGACAAATTAGAGTTCATAGACAAACTAGTGAAATAACGTTGAAGTTATAAGACCGAATTGATATTTACAACTTCACAGGATTTTGCTAAGAAAAATATTATTCATGTATAATTGTTCTATTATTTCAATTCAATATCGTATAGTTCCATTGTTTGTTGCTGCGTGATTTCTCACCCATCAAGAACGTTTATCGCAGAGACTTCAGGTAGAACAAATATTATATTCTGTGCTCAGTTACAACCATTAACAATAAATAATAAAAACAATATATCATAATGTTAAGCTAACTAGTTTGCATACTCGTGGTAAAGAAGTTTCAATACGATACTTAAGAAATTAACACATTCTGACTCGTCTTTTCTTTTTCTTTGTACATATACATATATGAATATACAGTAATACTTGTAACAAACATATAAATTACGAACTTAATATTGTCTAGCCAAGTGGGCAAAATTTTTTACCAACTATAAAACAATAAAGTGAAAATATCAGATCTTAATATGTAATTCAAATGCTTTCAAGGACAAAATACAATTAAACACAATGAAAGACAAAATAACCTATAAAGTCACAAGTTGTATCACTGTATACTAGTGTTCGAAAAGCACTGAAAAGAGTACAGTATGTCTTTTCAAATACACAACAACACGGGTAAGAATCTTCTAGTACGCATGCTTATCACCAAAAAACACCCAACTGTATCATAATACATAAAACTATTTCAAAGGCATAATTTGTAATTCAAAGTTATCTTATAAATTTTTTATACTTAAGTGCCAAGTAGAATAAACATACGAACTAAAGACTCATAATATGAGCAGTTATGTACAATTTATTCTCTAGTGTATGTGTGTGTGTATATATATATATATATAAAAAACAATTCGCTTATTATTTAACAGAAACGTCCTCAAACACACAAGATGGAGCATATTATAAACTACGGCAAAACGCAAAAATTAAGAAGTATGTCTTTTCTTATAGCAAATCTGCATAGGGCTATCTTTTTTGTCTACTGGGAAGAATCGAACCCCTAATTTTAGCGTTGTAAAGACATAGACTTACTGTTGTCCCAGAGGGTGACAGATGAAACAGTAAAATCATGATACCAAAATAACATGAAACCACAATCTGTGTAGCATTATATTTTAGCAATGCAGTAGAAATACATTCTGTATGTAGCCCCATAGTGGCTCAGCGGTATGACTGCGGACGAACAACGTTTCGATACCCGTGGTGGGCAGAGCACAGATAGCCCCTTGTGCAACTTTATGCTTAATTCAGAATAACAACAACAAGATTCCGTATTTCATTTTATTTTAGTTCTTACTGTTTTGGAATGATGGTGCAAAGCTACATAAAGGCTGTCCACAGTACAACGTTTCACAATTTGAATTTTTAGATTAGCGGAAAGGCACCCACTGCTGTTGTCTCACCTAACAACGAAATTTTACCGTCGTATTTTTTTTGCGCACCCACATATAAAGCGAGTTTTTAAAGCAACGGGACGCAAACCATGAATTTTTGAGGAACCATTAAGGCACGTTAAATACGCCAGGTTTATTTGTTTTTAGAGACGAGCAGTGTGAGTACATTAAAGATAAGAATGAGATTTTTCTAAGAATCTGGCTTTGATTACTTATTACTATTGGATCTAAATTTGTCACAGTTTTATTTACGAGGGCTGTTCAAAAAATACGCGGACTGTTTGAATTGCGCGGCTCCAGTTGGTTCCAGGGGAATCCGCTTGGTGTCGCCAGGTTCGCACAGATCAGCTGATTACGACGCCATTTCCCGATTGCAGATATCTTTATTTGTGTATTAGCTACGCCGTTTTAAGTGAAGTGCGATTTTTTCGTTTGGCGGATTTCAGAATGAATGACCTGAAGGAGCAACGACTTGCTGTGAAATTTTGTGTTAAACTTGAAAAATCTGCAACTGAAACTTTTGCTATGCTTAACACGGCTTACGGTGATGTTGCTATGAAGCGTACGGCATGTTTCAAGTGGCATGAACGTTTTAAGGATAGTCGACAGTCCATTGAAGATGATGAGCGTCCTGGACGTCCTTCCACGTCAACTGATGACCCACACGTCGACAAAATCAACATCCTGGTGCGGGAAAATCGACGTCTGACTGTCAGGGAGCTTGCTGAAGAGTGTGAGATATCAGTTGGATCTTGTTACGAGATTTTGACCGAAAAATTGAAGATGCACCGCATTGCTGCGAAATTTGTGCCTCAGAACTCGTGAGTTTTTGGCCAAACACTCGATCACTGTTCTTTCCCACCCCCCACCCCCCTACTCACCTGACCTTGATCCTTGAGATATTTTCTTGTTCCCCAACCTCAAAAGACCCTTGAAAGGAAGAAGATTTGAGACGATTCCCGAGATTAAGGCAAATGCGACGAAGGAGCTGGAGGATATTACAAAAGAAGCGTACCAGGACTGTTTCAACAAGCGGAAACACCGTTGGGATAAGTGTGTGCGTTGGGGAGGAGAGTACTTTGAAGGGGTCCCAGACCTGTAACTTCTAAATAAAGTACATTTTGTTTTATGACGTCAGTCCGCGTATTTTTTTAACAGACCTCGTACTTTTATAAAAAAAAACTTTCAACAAGTCATACATTTATTTATTTGAATTGGATATATGTACACGGAATATATTGTTGTTGTTTGTACAAGCTACACAAAGAGCATACCACGGGTATCAAAACCCGATTTTTAGCGTTGTACGCCTGCAGACATACCTCTGTTCCACTGGAGGAAAACGGAATATATAATCTCAATATTCAACTAGTTATTAAATGTTAACACTGCCAGATTTTTCTTGGCGAGGAGATAACAATAATTGTGAAAAGAAAAACAAAACAAGTTACTTTTACTAATTGTGTTTAATTCGTATGTGTAAAGACAACTTCGCTGAAAACCCTTGTGGTTCAGAATATAACAAAATGATTAATTTTAAACAGTACCTGAAATTTAAAAAAAATATCACCTGTCAACCCTTTTATGAACGAATACATAAGTACAGTTACCGTAATCTATACGTAATATACATATTACAGAATAATGTAATAATTTAAAATACACCCGAATCTAAAAAGATAATGAATGATTCCTATTTCTAATAAAGTGAACATTTGTTTCTAAACAGTTTCTTACAAATAGTTTTGTGGTATAAAACATATATGATGTTATTAAATTGACATAATTGAATCAGCTACTCAGTTTGAAAACAAAATACGACAAATCAATTCTTTTTACTGATATATTCTGAGTACTTTTTCAAAGTCAATGGAAATACTTAGTTCATCTGGTAAAGAATAGGCAGAAACTGGGAAAATTTACGTTCCACGTTTCCTATCTTGCACAAAGAGCTACATATATTGGAACTACATACGGTGTAAAATTACATAAACCATTGGTTATTATTCAATTCATGTACACCAGAATTCATATCAATATTGTATAAAAATGCTATAAGCTATCTGAAAGACGGTTTTTCGATATTTAGAATTTATAAAATTGTCTTGAAGTTTATTTTTTATTTTCATACATTTCGTAAATCATTTTTAATTTAATAGTCATAAAAATGGCAGTGTATCTTGTTTTGTTAATCATTCAACACATTGTCAATGATTAGCTACTTATAAGTATTTCTTTCATGATCGTCATAAAATAGCGTCTTAAATATTATATATAAACACCAAGTTTTTTCATTATTGTGTGAAATAAGCTAAATATTAATTTTAAACTTGTCACTGAACATATTAGAGACTGTGGTTTTTGTAGAACACTCATTTTAGTGTATTGTGTTTTCACACAAAATGAGTTTGAAAGCATACTTAATTGCTGGTTAAGACTGTCAAGTGCTTTAAACTCAAATAAATATGCAAGTGAAGTGTTAGTAGCTCAGTTACTTAACGGAAGATATATCTTATAGTGCCATTGTCCAACCAATAGCAGGTCCCAATATCAAATTAACGTACAAAAATGAATAAACCCTGTTCAAATAGTATATGATTGAAGATAAACTTAAACTTCGTCTTTCTTATTATAACAGAGGCCTGTAACGCAATAACAAAAACTACACACAGTGAATTATTTTATATTCAGTATTTTATGTTTGAATCAGATATCTAATAGATACGTAAACCGAAATATATTTTTCGTAGCATGTGGTATTCCATTTTACTTTATGAAGAAGACCCTCTTTTAGACTTCAACAAAATAATTGCACTTAAGTTTAATGATATACGAATTTAAATGTATTAACTAATTCTAGGTACGATCACCAGGTGGCTAGAAGCATGAAGCAGCTTGCCAAGTGAGTGACGAATAGTGTATTGAAATATACGTAATCATGTGCTTGTTGAATATGATATTTTCATATCGTACAATATACTGAAAATTTTCTCTAAGGGACGTGTCAAAACAATTTACTTGTGAAAGAAAGAGTGTGGATAAAAAAATTGAATTTAGAGACGAACGAGATGGTTTCATCAACAAGATTGTTATCAACGACTTAATGATTGTACTAAAAATTGCCAATTTTTACATTTGTGATGTACGATCTAAAGATTTAAACACATCTATAGATTATGAAAAACACTTAAGAGAGCAATGAAAAACCCTCAACAAAAGCAACATATATACAGATATACATTTAGATAAAACATGTTCTATTATAAGACAAGGTAATATACTAGTTGTTTTCATTACGTGAAAAATATGTAATACATATAGCAACTGTAATAATACAAATTTAGAAATGGTCAATGGCGCATGTTATGCTTTGAGGGAAATGAAAATTCCTTGACACTTAAGGCATTATAATTTTACACAATCTATTCCAAGCCTGAAGAACAAAGTAATAGATTACTGATTTAATAATTTAAAATGCAAGAGGAGGACTGTAGTCCTTTATCATTATCTTACTTTATTGCTATTTCATTTCTTCAAATATCTTTATACATTCACGTATTATACTTGTTTAAAAACAAGAAAAATTAATAAAACATCGACAAAACGATTAGTTTAGTGAATATTTAAACAACTTGCCTTCCATTAATAAACGAATGACTTTTTGAAAGGTTTATAAATGGATCAGAATTATGTATATACTTATATTGCTACTTTTTTTTTAGTGTCGTGTTTCAGTCTGCTGTGCAGAGCACATAGAAACTACTAGTAACAGTTTATTTTGTGTTGAATTTCGCGCATAGCTAAACAAGGGCTAGCCGTCCCTAATTTCGCAGGAAAAGGCCATAGAAAAGGCAGGTAGTCATCAACACCCACCACCAACTCTTGGGCTACACTTTTAGCAATAAATAGGGAACTGAGTGTTATATTATAACGCTCTTAAGGATAAAAGAGAGAACATCTTTGGTGGTACGGAGATTTGAACATGCGACCCGTAGATTGGGAGTCAAGCGCGCTAACTATTTAACCATGCTGGGTCATTTCTAACAGTTACGACTTTACTATATCATTTGATTTCCATATATCATAAGGCCCGGCATGACAAGCATTATTCAGCTGTGGGTGCGTTATACAGTTACGGTCAATCCCACTATTCGTTGGTAAAAGAGTAGCCCAAGAGTTGGCAGTGGGTGGTGATGACTAACTGCCTTCCCTCTGGCTTTATACTGCTAAATTAGTGATGGCTATCGCAGATAGCTTTCGTGTAGCTTTGCGCGAAATTTGAAAAAAAAACATATACCATAATGTTTTAAGAACCTTATTTATACAAGTTTGATCAAAAGCACATGGTTTGAAAGCAACAAGAACAAAAAATTACAGTTGGCATGAGAAACATTATTATATATTGCAGAAAACCATATTAAAAATCAAAAATATTTCTGAAAGTCATAAACATAATAGTAATAATCAAAATATTGTTATTGTAGTGCGAATATCATTAGATAAAAATCATGTAGAGCAGATATGTAGAAATCAAATGAAGGCGACTGTTTAAATTAAGATGTATGTATATATATATAAAAGAACGACTAAAATGTTGTTGTAAACTACATATGGCATAACAGGAATTCAAACTACTAACCTGTTGACTTATGAATGTTAAAATAATCCGTCCCATTCCCTCCTGCCTTTACATACTCAATTTCTGCATTTATTCCCACATCTTTGTTGTCTTTAGCAATGACTTGAAGAACAGAAGCCCCAACTCTTATGCTATCCGGAACCGGAGAAAAGTAGTAAGGTTTCTCGAAACGAGGTGGATTGTTATTGGAGTCCACAACGTTAATCACTACTGTAACTTCTGACGATAGAGGGGGCTTCCCCTGATCTGTAGCTCTCACTTGAACTATGAACTGGTTTTCTGAAGAAATCCTAGACGAAGTACGTTTATAGTATATTACTTGCTTGCTCAGAATTTCGCCCGTTCCAGGGTCAATTCTAAAGAAATCGGAAGGTCGTTTTAAAGAATATGTAACAAATGAATTAGGTCCATGCTTGTCCCGATCGCAAGCAGACACCTGTCCAATAAATGCAACAGCATGTTGAAGCTCTGGAAAATTGAAGTTGTAAATATCTTCTTTAAATTCAGGTGCGTTATCGTTCACATCTTGAACAGAAATAGTGAGTGGAGTCTCTGCTCGCCAGGAACCGTCCACTGCTGCAACCTTTAAAAGGTATTCGTCCCTCATTTCTCTGTCCAACTCGCCGGCTACAGAGACGTTTCCTGACAGCGGATCAATATGGAACTTTTCCCCAGGGTTATCTGTAAAGCTGTACGTGGCATTTGCATTCATACTAATGTCCCGGTCTGACGATGTTACCTGGATGACAAAAGATCCTAGCGGCGCGTTTTCGGTAACATTAACACTGAAGAGCCGCGTGAAACGTGGAGGATGATCATTCTTATCTAGAACTGTCACAAACACAGTGGTTGTACCTGTTTTCTCAGGTGAGCCGTGGTCAACAGCCTCAATAACGAATTTATACAATTCCAAGGACTCTCTGTCGAGTTTAGCGCTCGTGAAGATCTCTCCCGTTTTGGAATTCAAGACAAAAGGGTTCTCATAGCTTCCAGACTCAACAAACTTGTATAAGACTTTTCCATTTTCTCCCTGGTCAACGTCTTCTGCATGAACAACAGTCGCAAACTGTGGTGGATCTTGTTCTTCCATGACAGTAGCATTAAAAACTTCGGAAGTAAAGAATGGCATGTTATCATTGGCATCTGTAACCTGTAAAGTAAGTTTTATAGCGGTACCAAGAGACGGATAGTCACTGTCTCGTGCTTCCACCCACACTTCATATTGATGTGTCATTTCGTAATCTAAGCCGCTGGTAATGCGTACTTCTCCAGTTTGAGAATTCACAGCTAAAATTCCTCCAAGGTTTCCACCTCCAATGCCATACGTTATATCTCCTTTACCTGCGGATTTAGGAGAGGTTGCCGAAACGGTTGTTACTACAATATTTTCCGTCGATTCTGAGAAAACAAAATTTCGGATTCCTGAACGAAACCGTGGAAAAAGGCTTGTGGGCTGAAGGTAAACTTTAACGCTTGTATTGGCCGAAAGGGGAAATGTACTACTATCTGTAACGTAAATTTCTAATGTGTATCCTTCTTCTTTCCTGGCTAGTTTCTCAATTAGCTTGACTACACCAGTGTCTTGGCTGATTTGGAATTTATCGGCGTCCATTCCAGAGAGATGGTAAACTAATCTACTGTTTACACCAACGTCTGGATCATGAGCTTGAGCTCCAAAAACAAAATGTCCTAATACAAAAAACATAACAAAAAAGGTTAAACTATATTATGTCTATAATTAAGTACAAAACTACACAAAGAACTCTCTGTGCTCTGCCCATCAGAGGTGTTGAAACCTAGTTTCTAGCAGTGCAAATCTCGAAGCATCGAAAACCTAATCGTCAAATCATATCTTTTGTAAGAGGAAATATATAGGAGAAAACGTGCTTAAAAATGTTTTTCTATAATTTAGAAGTGTATATATATATATTAAAACATCTCTGCACATAGAACTTTATCGCTGATAAGGACAGTGTATATATAATTAGACTTACCACCTGCTGCACTATCAGGAATATAAACAGGTAAATTTTCCATAAACGTAGGTTTGTTGTCATTCTCATCTTCTACGTGAATCGTAATGTTAACACTTGAAGAATGTTCAACAGATAGACCACTATCTCTGGCTACTAGGGTCATCTCATATTGGTCAGTTTCTTCCCTATCTAATGAAACTCGGGTCAAGATGGCCCCCGTAAAAGTATCAACAGTAAATTTATCTAGATGATCTCCAATCAAGTGGTATCTAGAAATGATAAGACGAGTGAAATATTTTCTCTTTCTCTTAAGGATAAGTATGTAGTAAATAGTGGTATTCTAAAAGTTGGTTTAAAATGGCAAAACATGTAACTTTGAATTACGGTGCTCCTTTATCGTCTATTGCAAATATACTAAAAATGGCGAAAGTATACTCTTTATAAAACAACCTATAGAAACAGCACTCGCAATATCAGAATAAGTCTGTCAGTTTTTCAGTATTATATAATTACGTCCTAAATGGAAAAATGGTGCGTTGAGTTTCTGTCTGCTTGCAACAGATAGATTTTATAAGAAATTTTCTACTATTATTAAGTAAAAAATAGTATGAACCAAATTCCTGGTAAATGTGCGAATATTTCTTTGTTGATTTTTCGTGCAAAGTTACTAGGGACCAATCTGCGCTGGCCGTCCCTAATTTTGAGGTGATAAGTCTCCAAATGGAAACCAGCCAGCTAACACCATCCATTGTCAACGTCTTGGCTTCTTGTACCAGCGAATAGTGGAATTGACTTTATAACGCCCCCTTAGCTAAAAGAGAAAATATGTTCAGTTGTGAGATTTGTACTCCCGACTGCAGCTTGGAAGTAGTAGCGCTCCTAACCACCGGCCCTCACATTCGATCGAAATCCAATATTACGAACTACATTTAAAGGAAATGGTTTAACACAGTTTTTATTAAAAGTAAAAACGAACTAGTTGCGATGTTTTTTAGACATCTGTAAATGGGTAATATCAGATTTGTTTTATATTGTTTTAATAAAAGTTGGTAACAATTCAAAGGAGGTTCATTTATATTTCGTGATAAGTTTATGTTTTCTAATTCAGATAAAAAGATTTTTTGCGTAGATTAAGAAATCATAATTTTGTTTTAAAACTTTCGATTTGGTATTTGAAACCAATTACTTCTAAAACGAAACTGGATAAAACTTATTCATTTTCTAAATCTCAGAATCGCTTTTCAGTTTAGAACTCACGAAGAGATAAAAATATTTCTAATAAGATTTTTTTGTTTTGAAAAGTAAGATCATGGTTTGATTATAATGAAAACTTAATTAAATTTTTGAAAGCATGCTCGACATTTTCAGAAGAACTTGCTAAATAGTGAAAAAAGAAATGAAAAAATTATGCTTCTCGGCAGCAGTGAAACTTTTAAAATTTCAATGGTACGGTGATATTTTGTGTTAATCTATCATCGATTTGGTGTGAACTATCCCTTACCTTATATTTTTGTTGCAAACCTAAACAGTCTTCGATAATATGTGCATCAAAATATTCCATGAGTATGTACAAAACTTTTAAAATGTAGTCATGTATACACACCTTTTACAAGCATACAGGAGCTTACATATAAACACCTATTAAAAGTATACGCCATTTACAAAGCTACGTATACACACACATACCTCTGTATGCTTATATATAGATATTATATGGTATAAAAGATACTATTAAGGCTAGACAGTAATTGTAAATGGAGTTGTCAAGTAAAATACACTTACAATTATTTTTCTTCATACCTAGAAATGCCATAAATTATCCAATCCTATTATGTTCACAAGGTGACATGAACAAGAGCGTCTCAGCTGAATCTTTCTGGGAAAACAAACACTTTTTATTTGCAGATGTGTCCAATTTAATCGCGGCAAGAACAAACCTCAGGAAACCAACAGTGATTCGATAAGTTTCCGACCTAGGACGTTTCTAGCAATTAACCAAGGAAGATTGATTGATTGATAAAATTTCGACATTGAGATTTAGATGAAATGCTCTACGCACCTGAGGAGCCCGTTTCTTCCCAAATCTTCATCAGAAGCAGCGACCAACAAAACCTTGGAGCCAGCCTCCAAGTTCTCCTTCACGCCAGCCACGTAGTGACTTCTTTCGAACGTGGGCTTATTGTCATTCACGTCACTGACCATGACGGTCACTGTTCCTGTACCAGTCTGGCGAGGAGTCCCTGGGGGAAAGAATGACAAGCTTCAGTTACTCCCCTGCTCAGATTATGTTTTTTTGTGTTTTTGTTGTCAGGTGATATGTACTTATTTCTTAAGGAATAGATAACCTGACAACATATCCGAAGCTTTAGTAGTAAAAGCATAGTTGAGCATGTAATGCAAAATTTAACGACATTGTTCGGCAAGTTAGTTGTGTTCAGGCTTGGCTTAAGTTTTCCAAATTATGCTATATATTATGCCAGGCAAAGGTATTTACTAAATTCCATGGATATATATGATCAGTTACTTTTAACAAGAATATAGTTTAAGAAGCGAGTATCGCTTTGAACATTTAGGGAATAACATTGCCACTTGGAGTTACCAAAAGTAAAATACAAAAAACTTATGTTTGTTTTAGTTTGGAGTATTTTTCATTTGTTCTTAGATCACAAAATATTATAACGCTCTGTTTTCTTCCTCTCTAATAGACATTGTTTACATGTTCAATGTCATTAGAAAGACGTTTTTGTTGCTGTTGTAATATTTAGTTGCATCTGATTTTTATCTCTTATGTACTTGCATGTTTTTGTTTGTTTTGTTTGTTTGTTTGGAAATTTCGCACAAAGATACTCGAGGGCTATCTGTGCTAGCCGTCCCTAATTTAGCAGTGTAAGACTAGAGGGAAGGCAGCTAGTCATCACCACCCACCGCCAACTCTTGGGCTACTCTTTACCAACGAATGGTGGGATTGACCGTCACATTATACACCCCCACGGCTGGGAGGGCGAACATGTTTAGCGCGACGCGGGCGCGAACCCGCGACCCTCGGATTACGAGTCGCACGCCTTACGCGCTAGGCCATGCCGGGCCGTACTTGCGTGTCAAGTAAAAGTTAAAGAAACTGGTGCATGGCGCCATCTGTTACCTACAATATTAAATAAATGATTACCAACCAAAATATACTTCAATAAGAAAGTTTTGTTTGTTTGTTTGTTTATTTTAGAATTTCGCACAAAGCTACTCGAGGGCTATCTGTGCTAGCCGTCCCTAATTTAGCAGTGTAAAACTAGAGGGAAGGCAGCTAGTTATCACCACCCACCGCCAACTCTTGGGCTACTCTTTTACCAACGAATAGTGGGATTGACCGTCACGTTATAACGCCCCCCACGGCTGAAAGGGCGAGCATGTTTGACGCGATGGGGATGAATAAGAAAGTGTCCAATTAAATAGAAATCTATCATCTAATGTAACTTACATATCTTACAGTTTTCTAATTATAGTTATACTTAACTAGGAGGTTTCCAAAGGTTTATATAAAATTCGAATTGTTTAAAAACAAAATTTCACAGAAAACATCTTTGCTACGAAATAACCAATTACATTAATGAATAAAAAATGCATATTTTATGAAGGATGCAATTTGAAGAAAAGCTAGTCTACAATGGATTGCATAAATTGTATAATATTATTGCTTAAAATATTGGACTGTGAGTGCATGTATTGTACTAAAAACAATACTCATTTTCACATGAAAATTTTAGCTATTATTATTATTAATTTAAATGGTATATGCATTCTTGGAGCAAATACATTGTACTTCATACTCCATTATATTTTTCTCCCCATAATAACTGTTAACCATCAATATGTTACGTAAAAGAACAAAAATTAAGTTGTTTGTGAAGAACCAATATTTTTATAACATGTATATAGTATGCCATTTTCAACTTGTACGACGTTTTATGCAGGCCAGAAACTCCAAGATTCAGATATATCACTCCTTAATCTAGATCTTTTGACCACAAAGATGGTAAAATATTTAAAAACCTCTACAGATACTTTGAAACAGCAAAAATAAAATATGTATTTTGATTCCACAAAACAAAAGCAACGTTAATTACAGTTTCATCTCTTTCGGGTTGCCTAGTTTCCCGTAACCAAAACAAAAATGATCGTAACCTTGGTTACGTAAGATCTGTTTGACTAGATTACTAAACATCCATAAAGCAAATAGAGTTGCATGATATTACTCCACTTCTCACAAAGTATAGTCTAGGTTGTAAGAATCTACGAAACTTTATTTGGTGACTATATCACGTTATTTGTAAAAGAAAATCCTGGTTTTTAAATTATTTCACATATTCATATAATCATAAACATGGTTCAGTAAAAGATAATTTTTAAATAACTTGCAATGCAATTGTAGTGCACTTTACGTTTGTTATTTCATTACAATGAAATATTTAGTTAATTCGATGGGTTCTAGGTCACACTGTTTGAGAAAGTAAGCTGGTTGAATATTTATTACTGATGCTCATCATTGTTAAGATTATACAGGTTTTAGATAAACATCATGTCGCCCCTTTAGGCCATTCATAAGATTGTTGTTTGGTGTAATAAAGTTGAATATTCGAAACAACTGAGTATCTGACGTACCATCTAGTAGAGTGAGTATCTTATAGGTAGCGCGTGGTTAACAAGATTTTCTCTTTCAGTAATTCATACCTCGTAACCGTCGCCTTACACCATATATTTAAAGGTCCAGTGGGGTCTAGGGTCAAGAAATAAAACTTTGTCTGTATTCAACTCCATATAGAAATGAATGACTAGTCTGAAGTTAAAGGCTGCAAGAACAGACATTCCATGGTACACCCATCGTTGATTGACGATGTCCTCCTCCAGCGAATGGGTAGATAGAAGGGTAATTATACAAGCATCTTGGGCATAAACCCGCCCGTCCAAAGAGGGTGTTCACCTTCAAGGTATGTTTTCCTTATATTTTTTATCGGACTTGTCTTACAAAAACGGCAAATTCGAAATTAATTAACTCAGGGATAATAACTTAAGCAAATTATTATGAAGAACTTTTGAAGCATTATATTTTAGTTAGATATATGGAAACTGAATCCCTTTTTATCGAGTAAGAATTCAGAAAGACTACAACGTTTTAATGTGTCTGTGCTGTAATGAAAACGTAAAATAATGAGTTAAATTAAACGCTGGGTAAAGAAATCCAAAGCCATTACAAAAGCAATGATGGAAAACGTTGTAAGTATTATTTTAGATCAAAGCTGTTGTTTTCCTTTCTGATAGAAAGTAAGTACATAAATATTTAATAATGAAAATAAGTAGCCAGTCAAGTTTTACCTGAGTCCATGGCGAGTATTGTGAGTACATACTCTGCTTGTTGTTCTCTGTCTAGCTTCTTCATTGCGGTAATTTCTCCCGAACTAGAGTTGATGTTGAAGAGATGTTTGTCACCGTCCTTGATGAGGTAGTGAATGTGAGTATTGGGTATTAAGTCTGCATCTTGGGCCATTATGATAAAGATGGGAGTTGGGACGTGATCAAGGTTTTCCATTACGTGAACCTCATAGGGAGAGTTTTGAAACTTTGGTGGATTGTCATTAATATTTGTCACCGCTATCGTTACAGTAGCGGTATCATACCGAATGTCACCAGCGCTGTCTTCTGCTTGTACAGTTAGTATATAACGATTTTTCCGTTCGTAGTCCAAATTTTTGCTGACTCTAATGGTGCCCGTATCTTCACTTATGATAAAATCGTGATTAGGGTCACCAGAAACAATAGAATAGCGGACCTGACCACTCAGACCTTCGTCTTGATCAGTAGCTGACGCTTCTATTACGCTCAAACCTATACTTGCATTCTCTGATACCGAAGCGCTATACTGTGTTGGATTAAAGACTGGATTATTGTCATTTTCGTCTAGAACGTCAATTACAACGTTCACATAAGTTGATCTTGGCGGAATTCCTCTGTCATTAGCCACTACTTGTAGTTTATATTGTGACTTTATCTCTCTGTCCAGAGGACCATTAACTCGGAGAAGTCCATCCACCGGACCAAGACTAAACTTGTTTTCCGCAGTTGGAATAAGGCTATATTCGATGTAACTGTTACGCCCCTCGTCTCTGTCAACGGCTTTCACCGCCATGACAACCGTATTAACAGGAGTATTCTCGAAAACTGATGTTTTGTTTGGGGAGATGAATTCTGGAGACATATCATTGATATCCTTCATTATGATTGTAACTTGCACAGTGCTTGATAACTGTCTCTCTATGGGCCATGCTTGATCGTTAGCGCTGATTATCAAGTTGTATAGAGACTGAGTCTCTCGATCCAGAGGCTTGATTGTGAAGATTGTTCCATTTGGAGAGATATTAAAGTGATTATTTTCATCTCCTTCCACAATGCTAAATACGATATCCCCATTTGATCCTATGGAAGAACAATAAAAAACTGTTAAAATTTAGTAATAAATTTATTAGAAATTTGAACTATATGGAATAGTCCTGTTATTAGCTGTAAATCGATAAATTATTTTTGTTTTCAAATTTTCAATATGAAATGCTATTTTTACACTCCAATAAAGATAGATCGTAATGTATTATTCTGGATATCATTATTCAACGCTTTGTTCCACATATATTTATTTAATTACACTTGAGAAGAATGTTTCAAAATATAATAAAGTAAATACATAGGGAACAAAGCGTTGAATAATGATACCAAGAATAATACATTCTAATCTATGTTTATTGGAGTGTAAAATAGCATTTAAGATCTAACTTTTGACTCTTGCAGGTTATTGAATCCGAAACGGATAAATTAAGAGGAATCTTAAAAAAACGACAACAAAGTCCATAAATAATGTGAATTTTACCACAAATTGTAGGCTTAATGGTTTATAATGCTTGATTATCTTTCGACGTTTAAACCGCAACAATATTTTATCGATATTTGAAACGTAAGATATTATGTCATTATGTACTTTTAAAATACAATGTGACGAGTTTAGTAAACAACCGATGCTGTCTATGATTTGTTGAATAAAATACGTGCATTTTAAAATCTAAGCATAGAACTTATTATTAAGATGTCAATGATATCTGGTGTGGGGGTGGAGAACGAAAATAGAAAGAACGAGCAACCATATCATTGGTATAAATTAAATTATGAAATATGTGTCTTAGTTAAGAATTGCATGTTACATAGAAATAAACTTCATCATTACTAGTTTTACACAATACGATAATGCTAAAACCCTAAATCATTGATAGTGATAAATTCAAAATGATAATAGTAATTGTTTCTCACTCTTATACTGCTGACTGAGGTATTTCTCATAATGTAAGAAAAGCTCAAAGACGCAGACTTGACTTAAAACAATACTAATCGATGTTTCGACTATGTACCTCAAGTAAGGAGTTGCAAAGTCTATATGTAAACATACGTTGCTGTTGATAGTAACAATGATGCAATTTGAAAATATTATTGATGGAAACAATTTATTTATTATTTCCCAAAGTATAGAGTCACAAAATTATAACCTTAACTTTTGTATCTGATGAACGCAATGGTTAAGAAACGTTGATTTTAACGGATAAACTTTCTAAGTGGTAAAGATAAAACACATTTTGTAAGAGGCATTAAGTGCAAAATTACCACTGCTTTTTAATGTCACATACGTTATATAATTATTGTACGGGCAATTAAATTTCTAAACGTCACATTGAATTCAGGGATTGTATCTCGACAATAGATATATACTGTAATTTATTTATTTGGTGTAGGAATGCACTTATTTTTTTACTATATTCTCCAATTAACTATTTTATCCCAAGAAGGAAAGAAATACACTATAAATATTTTGTAACTAATTCCTGTAGACAGTAATGAAATAAGCTAGGCTAGTATGCGGTATTTACAGAGGTTTTCTGTAAGAATAGACATGAATAATTTACCAGAGTCCAGATCAGTTGCGCTGACAGTGATGATACTGGAGCCAACTGTTATGTTCTCATACACTTCGTCACTATAACTCATAGGATCAAATAGAGGCGCGTTGTCGTTCAGGTCAAGCACGTTGAAATAAACTGTAACAGTGCTAGACAAACTTTGATATCCAGAATCTTGGGCTTGGACGATAAAGATGTAATGCTGCACCTAAATGATAAAGTGAATAACTAATAAACACAAATACTTTCCCTTCTTTTGAGATGAATGGCGTGTAATAGCTAGAACAGTAAAGAGGTATTCTAAAGACACCTGGTATGGGCTTTAAAACTTTAATTAAAATTAAATAAAGGTTTAGGATAATAAGGAGTTTTCAAACTCTCTTTGTTCACTTGAAAATGAGCTAAGAGATCGAAACGTTCTTTGGTTCTTTATTTTAATTAAAGTTTTAATACCCATACCAGCCGTCTATAGAATACATTTTTACTTCAAGTGGGTTGTGTAAAAGCAAGAATTATTGAATACTTTTAGCACGAATAATTCTCCTCAATGTTATATTTACAGGTAATATTATTATAAGTTCGCCTATGCTATGCCATCAACATACCATTCAAAATGTTTTCGTGTTGAAATTTATGACACAAAATTTACATTACAACTTTAATTTTTTATGATATAAACCGTATTTTCTTATTAAATTACTAAAACGTTCTTCATATGCTAAGACGTAGGGAAAAGCAAAAACTGTTAATACTTTAGAATAAAAATGCTCAATTTGTAAACACATAACATGGAATAGTATAAATGATTTCATAACCCACTGCTATCTAACAATTGTGACAATATATATATACATTAGGGTTCGTCAAAAAACAAAAAGTTGTGACACTCAGTCGCTCGCTTATAATTTGATTCCATTCAAAGAAAAAAAATATGCTAGCGTAAAAATCAATCCAATACATTAATATTTAGGGGTTGCGCAATGCGCACAAAATAACAACGTGCTTCCGGAACCAAACGAAAAGTTGGCATTAGTGAAAAGCTAGCTTCGGCTTTAGACAGAACCCAGATCAGTGACCGAAAAGCCGCACAAATTTTGCTTCCTTTTGCAGCTCATATTGGACTTAATATCGAGGATCTTGCCATTAGTCCAAGTTCCATAAGGAGGAAACGAATTACTAACCGTACTCTTCTAGCAGCTGAATTGAAGGAAAGTTTTTCTCCAAATGTTCCTTTGACATTATATTGGGATGGTAAGCTGATGCCTGACTTGGTTGGCAGAGAGAAGATCGAACGTTTGGCAATTTTAGTTTCAGGTGAAGGTGTAGAGAAGATTCTTTCAGTGCCCAAGATTGATAGTGGGGATGCAAATTCAGTAGCTTCTGAGATCGGATCAGTTTTAGTAGAATGGAATGTAAAAGACAGAATTAAATCGCTTTGCTTTGACACCACGGCGACCAATACAGGATCCAAATCTGGCGTCTGTCTGAGGATTGAAATGTTACTTGAGCGTAAGCTCTTGCACCTTGCTTGTAGACATCACATTTTGAAGATTCTTCTGAGCGCTGTATTCTCTACTCTCGTGATAGAGACATCAAAAAGTCCAGATATTACTTTGTTTTTAAACTTTAGAGATTGTTGGCCTAAAATTAATAAAACTAAGTACATAACAGCAGTAGAAGCAATGCCACTCCGAATACAGCCTTGGAAGGATGATATTATTCAATTTTGTCAGAATCTTCTTCAATCTCATCAACCACGGGACGATTATAAAGAGCTCTTGGAATTAGCTGTCATTTTTCTTGGATCTCTTGCACACGGACGTTCTTCAGTTTCTTTCCGTACTTCTGGTGCTGTACATCGTGCACGATGGATGGCTCGAGCAATATATTCTCTAAAAATTTGGATGTTCCAAGAGGAGTTTGGTAGACTGCAACCACGGCCTGCTTCATCTCGTGTTTCATTTGACGCACATTTCTGCAGCAAACTTGGCGATTTGTGTGTCTTTATAACTAAACATTACTTGCTCTCATGGTTTACAGCTAAGGATGCTTCCGTGGCAGCTCGAAGGTACCTTACACTACTCAAGGAACTTGCATTGCATGAAAATCATATGATTAAGGAAGTTGGTACAAAGGGAATGAATCGGCATTTATGGTATTTATCTGAGGTTGCAGTTGGGCTTGCGCTCTTTGATGACGGTGTAACGAATAGCGACAAACTCAAGATGGTCTCAAATATGAATACCGTGAAAGGATCTCCTAGGACAACTTCATGTTTAACAGTTGATGCTGCAAGCAATGCTGTTTCCAGAAAACTTCCAGGTTTTTTTTACCTTGGCAATGAAGAAAATTTTCTACCATCTGGATATTAGTAGCGCATTTTTATCATTACCACCGAAAGAGTGGAGCGCTTCCGAAGAGTACAAACAAGGAAAGGACAGAGTAAAGAAACTTTTTGTGACAAATGACGCAGCTGAAAGAGGAGTAGCTTTAATTCAACAGTTTACGGTAAAGGGCCGCACCAAGAACGAAGATCAATTTCAGTATATGATTCAGGTGGCAGAAGAACATCGGCGAACATAATGCGAATGGGGCAGGCAAGATAAAACTTCAATGAAATAAATTTTTCTTTCAAGTTTTTATGTTTTTGCTAATTGTATAATCAATAAATATTAAATAATTTCTTTAAATAATTTAATTACCATTAACAATGTAATGTAGGGTAAATTTTAGGAAAATAGTGAACTTTGCGAGGGATGCGCGACCCCTAAATACTTCGCGATTGAAATGAAACTTTGTCTATGTTCTTTTCTCATGCAGTGGCACAACTGAGCAACTGAGCAAAAAAATTGGGACATTTTAATTTTTATCCTTTATCTGCTGACGCACCCTAATATACATGTTATGAATGAGGAAAGTGTTTTTGCATTTCAGGTAAACAATGCACACCTATCTGGATAAAGAACAAACATCTACTGAAAATTTGTTTGTTTGTTTGTTTTTATTTCGCGCAAAGCTACATGAGGGCTATCTGCGCTAGTCATCCCTAATTTAGCAGTGTAAGACTAGAGGAAAGGCAGTTAGTCATCACCACCCACCGCCAACTCTTGGGCTACTCTTTTACCAACGAATAGTGGGATTGACCGTAACTGTATAAAGTCCCACAGCTGAAAGGGCGAGCATGTTTGGTGTGACGGGGATTCGAACCCGCGAATTACAATTCGAACGCCTTAACCACCTAGGCCATGCCGGGCCTTACCGAAAAGTAGATCGGAGTATAATATAGTATTGTTTAGCCTTAAAAGTAATATATAAAAATAATTTTATAATGCAATGGTTGAATGGTACTCATTAAGTTAATTTTAGCTGAAAACAAAGGTAATTAGCTATAACGTCATAAAATACACATTTATTAGTATTGTTTTTAATACAAAACTACATACTATTTGTGCTCCGTCTACCACTGAAAGTCGAACTACAGATTTTAGTATAAAATAAAATTTGGTTAAGCACACCTATCTATTATGGCAAACAGACATAAGGGTTGCATATTACTTCATCCATCTTTCAGCAATCTAGTAAGCTGTGACTGACACCTTTATTAAATATATTTGTTAATCCATATTTAAGTTGTAGTGTATGTCAAATTTCAGGCAGTTTTGGTATACTGTGTTTTTCTCATAAAACAGCGCTAGTTTCTATATCGCATGAAAACTGTTAAAACTTCAAATACCAGAAGTGAATTAAATTAAAGTAAATCATGTGTTTAACAACTTGAAGCTATATATTGTTGTTTTGGGGGTTTTCTCACATACCGTATACTGTTAGAAAGAGAAATCAATTTTTAATATAATAAATGTTAATATACAGTTAAAATGAACAAACCTGTTCATAATCTAAGTGAGAAATAAGTGTGAAAACTCCGTTCTGTGGATTCAGGGAAAACACATCATTACCCCAGTCACTAATAACACTGTAGCTAACCTGACCGTTAATACCGACGTCAGTATCTGAAGCGCAGACAACTCCAACCTCTGCCCCTCTCTGGACCTCTTCTGGTACATCAAAAGAATAGACGTATTTTTTAAACACAGGAGGATTGTCGTTGCTATCTGTAACCTATTACAAGAAACAATTTTTATTTGTGTCCACATAACATCCTTGAATACATTCTTTATTTTTTCTCCAACTTGTTCGACGCATTATTTTTATTAACTTTCTATTCATCGTACTTTTAATATCAGATATTCGGGTTGATTATTTCGTTTATTCGTACGTCAAAATTTTCGCAAAGTGGTGGATAAACAAGTTTTTTGTAATAATATTTAAAGCGATACCGACGAGTTAAATATACTTTAATAAAGCAGATTCATTCCCGAAGTACATATTTTGTTATTAGTTATTTTTTTAAACATGCTTACTAAAATATTTTTACATATTTTGAAAGCGAAGACATTCAGAAATAATTTTACGTAGCAATTTCTAGTATTAATCTATCAAATGGTCATCAACAGAAATAATTAATATGTTTAAAATAAGCAATCGCTATGATTTTTTTGATTAAATACGTTATTTAAAATGCAGCAATTCTTATTAAATATGAATTTTTAAATATTGTTTCATACAACAGTTTATTCAACAATTTATAAGACACCCAGAGCCTAAAATCTAAATGCAGAGTTAAACTGCTTTAAACACCTTTTTTGTAATAAAAAGTACAAAGATTTGTGCAAATAAGAATTAATACATACGTAAGTTATTTAAACAATGTTCTAGATATGTTACATAATACATATTTTTAGGTCTTCTTGCTACATACGTGCTTGATACTAACATTAGAACAAAACTTTCAATACATATTCAGATGTTAATTCTACGTTTATAAATATTCTAGTCTTTTTTTTTTCTTAGCTTGCTTAGTGTTCTTATATGTATATATCTTTCCGAGTATCATATTTCATGTTTAAACGTTTAGTATCTGTTAAGTACTACATTACTGTAAGTTATGTGGGAATAGTTCAACTGATGACTGACTCATTATTTCTGGTGGATTTGAAACATGTATATCTAAAGGCATATTTTTTTTGTGAAGAAAATGAATATAAAAAATATTAGGGTTACCTACGAACCTCTATAGTAATCTTAGTTCCAGATGTCTGGATTCCATCAAATGCCTGGATCATAAATTGATGTGTTTCTTCCGTTTCACGGTCCAACGGATTTTTTAGAAGAAGAACACCACTCTGGGAGTCGAACTGAAACTTAGCTGAATCATCGTCATCTACCAAGGTGTAGGAGATGGTTCCTTCGACGTCAGGATCAACTGCAGATATTGTAACCACAGTATAACCTGGTGGAGCATCCTCAGATAACAATATCTTGTATGGAGTGTTTACAAATACTGGGGGACTATCGTTTCGATCGTGAATAGTAATGGTAACCTGTTAATAAATATTAGTATGTTAAGTAATAACCTATGTGAATTCGTGGTAGTAAAAAGCACAAACAGAATTATAACGTTTTGATTTTAAATGTGTGTCCATTCTTGTTAGCTGTTTTATCGCAGAAATATGGTAAGTGTTTAGAATTCAGCGAATAAGAACAAATATCATGTGCTGATATTTTCAATTTAATCCTCAATTCCTGAGACACGTGAATTAAACGGTAAAGTTAGAGGTACGAGCTTCAGGCATAACCTAATTTATAATTGTTAATCAAAGGGAGTACAGCCAGTTAGTAACACTCGCCTCACACAAACGCAGCCACCCTAAACTTACAGCTGAAAATGTCAAGCTTGTTCACTGTATATCATGGTTTCGAACTTTAAACACACCATGCCACAATACACAGAAATAAAGCCTCTACGGCAGCCTCTACGCTTTGATTCTAAACTTCTCATAACTTTTGTTAAGTTATATTTTAAAATTTCGGAACATATCATTTTTCAGTTGGGAAGTTCATGCAGTAAAACTTATTTCATTTTTAATTACAACTTGAATATTTCAATAATTTAAAATGTAGTTTAAAACTGGATCTTTGGGATCAGTATCCTCAATTTCATAGCAAATTAAATTGAAAAAAACACAACAATTTACAACACATATTCATAATATTAAGCTCATAAATGAATTTTTGTCTGGGATGAGAATTTTTAATACATACATGTTCGAGAAAATGTGAAATAAGGAAAATATAAACTGCTGTTTAATTAACGATAATTACAAACGAGCAAAAATGTAGACATATTTTTTTATATCATTTCTCTAGGTATAAGTTTTTCCGTTTGTGTTTGACACACTTTAAAAACAAAATATTTATTTGTTTCCATTATGTTGATTGACTATCAGATCATTTTTGTTAAAAGTATATTTATACCGTAATGATACACTTATTTTTCAATTATTTTATCCGAAATAACATTCTTCAAAACATGTTGTTAGATATTTCATACATTAATAAGACTGAGATATTGAGATTTTGAATTTCGCACAAAGCTTAATTCTCGACAGGCTATCTGTGCTAGCCGTCCCTAATTTAGCAGTGTAAGACTAGAGGGAAGGCAGCTTGTCATCACCACCCACCGCCATTGGGCTACTCTTTTACCAACGAATAGTGGGATTGACTGAACATTATAACGCCCCCACAGCTGAAAGGGCAAGCATGTTTGGCGCGACGTCATCACCACCCACCGCCATTGGGCTACTCTTTTACCAACGAATAGTGGGATTGACTGAACATTATAACGCCCCCACAGCTGAAAGGGCAAGCATGTTTGGCGCGACGGGGTTGTGAACCCGCGACCCTCAGATTACGAGGTCGCACGCCTTAACACGCTTGTCTATGCCGGGCCGTGAGATAAAAAGTACAAGTATTTTCATCTATGACGAATTGATATTTCATTTAAATTACGTGGATTTTCATCAATCTACTACAGAGATTCCACGTTTCGCTTTTTTTATGGTCTCTCGGTGAGTCAACGGTAAGTTTAAAGACGTAAAGCTAAAATCTGGGGCTTGAAACCCCGGTTGGATAGAGCGCATATAGCTCATGGTATTGCTAGTTGCTTAAAGAAAAAAAACATACATTAGATTGTTTTTATGATGGTTTGAGTGTACCATAAAAACATTTTTTATGCAGAAGTTGTTGATTATTCAAATTTCTTAAACATAAACTAAAACCTAACGTATGGAGCCCCTAAAATATTTCCTAAACAATATCTTGTGAAAACATATTCATATATCTTCAAGGTATAAGTTATTTCTTTAGCTTAGAACATTTGTGGCAATATAAGTTCTGAATAAGCAGGAAATGACCTTTAAAATTATAGACTATGAAATTAATGTGAACTGATAGTTCTTGAGCACTCATGCTACAAATGTTGATATATTATTAAATGTTGCTATTATACTATGTTACTTATCGTATGCCATCGTGTAACAGTAGCACCAGTCCTTATTAAACTTTGTTCAACATATTCATAGACGGTTGATAGATAAATGGATAGATAGAAGAAGAGAAAAAAAGGGTGGGTGGGGACACCTTTATAAAGCAGCCGCCTCAAGGACATATCTTGTGGACTGACACTGTTAAGGTAAAAACCAATCAGCAGAACTCAGCCACCATTGTGCTCAGATGGAAGATGAAGAAGAGGTCAACCACGGCTGACCCCAGTTTTTGACACTCCATTAATCTCAAAGCCGGCTCTCTAATGAATCACCTAGCTGTCAGAAAGTAAAGAGGTCTGCGTATTTACAGGGTCAGACGAAATAACGTATACCAGTGTACACGGTAGCACTAGTCGTTTACTTATATGATATTGAAGCCTATCTTGTTTAACTTTTCATAGGAAGTATAAATAAAACAAGAAGAACACGAAACGGTAGAAAAGCGTAAGATCAAGTGGGTGAGCTTCTTTGTATCTAAGTGCGCTTTCCGCATTGTTTGTCAATTTTACGAAACTGTGCATACTGTGTAGTATTCACTAAGAGCTACTTCAACAATACGAAAAATATAGTCTTTTACATAAATGCAAAGTTTTTTATTCTTGTCTGACTAAAACTAGCAGAAAGAAAAAATGTTCGTGAGTTATGTATGTGTGTGTTTTTCTTATAGCAAAGCCACATTGGACTATCTGCTGTATCCATCGAAGGGAATCGAGTCCCTAATTTTAGCATTGTAAATCCGAAGACTTATCTCTGTCCTACTGTGAGACTTTAAATTATAGAACGTGCTGATAAAAGTTAAGATAATTGAAAGTTAATTTAAAGGTGTTTGTTTTTAAATATATCTAAATATTAAAGCATTGGCAATATATATATATATATGTATACAGTTAGTCATAAAAGTCACTCATCAAACAAATCTTACAGTTAGGTCCACCAGTAGGTCAGCGAAAGTTTATAGACTGAAATGCTAAAATCCAGTTTTCGATTAGAAATAGTGTTAAATGACAAATTCAGATATCTTCTAAAGATAAATAATATTTACTGTAATTCATTGTTAAAGATTCAACACATTCATATGAGTGTAACAAAATAACATCGTTTGTGCTTACAGACCGTGTAACTTACATACTCACAAAAACAACACGTATGCTAATAAAATAAAACTAAAACAATTATTAAATGGAAAACTTGTCTCAATCCCAACACACACATTGTTCCAAAGAGCATGTGTTTAATAACTGTTATTCGATTCCATGTGCCCCCGCTAGTACAGCGGTAAGTCTACGGATTTGTAACGCTAAAATCAGGGGTTCGATTCCCTGCGCGGGGCCTTAGTAGGTAGCCCGATGTGGCTTTGTTATACGAAAACACACACACATTCTACTCCATGCATGCGCCTTCTACAGTTCTCATTACCACAACAATGACACATTTTATTTCTCGTGTATAAAAATGGACATGGAGTTTTCTCCGAAATCGCTTATCATACCGTAAGATCTTACTCAAAATACAGCATAGAGGCCAATAAATTATTTGCCCATAATTGAAAAAGAAACTAGAAACTAACGCTACGGAGAGATACAAGCGCCACTCTTCGTTCTTGGTTGAAAACTTAGGAAATTACGCAGTGTTACATAATATTAATACAAAAAATAAATGACAAGCACTCTTTAAACAAATGTCCAAAAGTAAACTAAGAAATGGATCATGAATAGTTAAAGTAACAGATTGTAGGGTTAATACTTCCAGATCAGTAAGGAAGCTTAAAAAATACAATAACACAACCTTTATCACAGAAGAACGTGATAACATGAACGTAAAATTTTGGATAAGAGACATGCATAGCTACAACTCAAAATGTTCATGAAAATCAACATATGTGCAGTTAAGTTAAATTTGATTTGGTTTAACGAAGACTATATTTCGCATATGTATCATTTCTTTTTTTGAGTATTGCATGTTTAAATTAAAAGTATATGATTTTATAAAATAAATGTTACCCATGGTATCCGTCTATGCATATATTACTTACAGAAAAGTAATTTGTGAAAATAACATTACTGGAATTTGAGTTCACTGAAATTATCCAAACAATCTTTGATCAGTTGTATGAGAGAGAAATACATGTGAATCAGCCAACAGAGAAAAAATAATTTAACTGCTTCAGAAATCAACAACAAAAGCAATGACTGGGTGTTACGTTTGCTGTAACTGCTGAGAAAAAATAAGTTAGACACTGAGACCCTTTTTTACTTCTACATTGAGCATTATGTTTAATTTGTACCACGAAATAGATGTTATACGTGTAAAGGTATTACAATCATTATTATTGTTTTTATTATTTTATTATCAATAAAACTAGTTTGTCAATTATAAATTAAAATAAGATTTGAAGTATTTTCTAGAGAACAATGTAATCGTGCTAAATTCTGGAAGATAATTCTATCAAAATGCAACATTTCAGAGTAAAAACCTTCCAGTGGCTCAGCAGTAAGTCTGAAGAATTTTAACACTAAAACTGTATCGATACCCCTGGTATCTTGCTGCTTTGTTCTTAAACAAAGAGAGTCAACATTTTTCGAGTACGTTGTTTTCTAATTACGTATGAATATTTCAGAGTATAGATTAGATTTCTTGTTATTTTCATAAAATGGAACAATAACATGAAATTGCGAAATACGAGAATACTATGACGTTTATATATTTTTATAAAATTGCTTTGCACTTTGGAGTAATTAGAAGCTATATAAACTTTTTAGTTTTGACACACCAGTTACACATCGATAAACTTTACGGTAGTTGTAACACTACATTTATTTGATTTGTAGTACGAGTTATCTCAAGAAATCTTGTAATGGGTTGAATGTATATATGTATATTTATTCTAATATCGATGTTTGTTTCAGTCAGATATATATTTAGAAATGTATGTAATTTGTACTGTTAAATGGTATTGCGCAATTCCAACCTGTTCACTAAAGTTGTAGAAAATTTTCAAGTGTAAGAATCAACAATGTATGATATGAGTATGTAAACACTAGTGACTACTAGTAGTGTTACAAACCGAAATTTCGAAAACCTAACCTAGTGATTATAAAAAGTTGCTATCGCAACACGCTGAGAGACAGGTTATTATTGTTGATTTACTACAGTAGATATATTTTAAGTCTTGGAAGTTATAATGGTAATTAACACTTAATGATCGGAAAGCTATAGATATTTTACCAGGAACGTTTATATATTTTGAAAATTACAAACCATTAACTTCACTGAATTAACTTCGAATGTCAGTATTTCTACGAGGACATTACATACATATCTTTGTCGGTGAAAAACTCAGAGTGTGTTCAGTGAAGAAGCTAGCTAGCTACTCGTTGAGTGAACTGTACCAGTATAAACTCGTTATTAATTTGCTCATCGTGAACCGTCAATGAAAGATTCAGTTTCAGACCAGATAGAAGAATATTTTGTACAAGCTTGCAAACCTTTTGTATATAAACAATTCTTTTAATAACTATTTGTAACAACAGGTATTATAAACTGTATTGTTGTTTGTATATTAAAATATATTTGTGCTTAGAAAGAAAACTGTGTGTATCAATCTTATTGGCAAATATCATACATTTGATACATATTCACATTCTAAGTCTGTATTTAAATTTAACTCAGTTTCTAGCTATTCCAAATTGTAATATGTAACATAATAAATTGTGGGCTCGTGTCCGATATTTGAATCAGATACAAAATTCGATCATAATTCAAATCATAGGTCAATTTATACTAATCAGTGCCAATAATATATGATCATGTTTTGAACAACTAAATAGGTATAACAAAACTGAATTGCGAAAATATTAGGATTAGAAGTTAAGAAATCAATGAGAAAAAATAAACTAAAAACGTATTGTTGAAATACTAGTGGATGATGATTTTTGTCTCAGAAAGCATTAGTGTTTCCACTAGCTATTCAAAGTTGAGTGATAAAGATAAGTTAAAAATCCAGTTAAAACTCACATAAATTGAGCTTGAACAAGCCCATATCTGAGCTGAAAGAGAAAATAAACGACTCAAGGCTGAAAATTATCATTATTTTTAAAGCATATGATTTAATACTGGAGGCTTACTGACAAAAGTTTCGAGATTATTGCAAACAAGATATGAAATTCGCCAAGAGAAAGGTGTTTATTTTCATGTAATTCTATGCATGTTGGTAACAGTTTCGATAAATTATGACAATTATGTCTAATTAAGGAATTTAAACACTGTACAAGTGACGACCTCAAGATTTATTTGGATGAAAAGAAAGTTGAAATTACAGGAAGCAGCTGCTCTTTCTGATGATTAAACTTTAACACATAAAATCCACTTTCCATAAAAAGAAATTCCTGCTTTCTCAGCAAAAGCTTGTACCTGTCCAATCTACCAAAGCTTAGGATTATTCTAAAAATTTTGACTCCTCTAGTTCGAAATCTTTAAACAGTCAGGATAAAACTTTGTTAAAGTCATCAAGGAATGTCTGCCAGTTTTGTAAAAAAAAAAAAAAAAAAAAAACACTAGTCATGCTCTGTCCGATTGTTGGAGTTTGAAAGAGAAAAAAGCAAAGGGAGAAACATCCAGTGTGTTTGTGTTCACTTATGGACGTCGTTTCACCAGATCCCTCGATGCTGAATTGGCTACTGATAAAAAGGCTGATGTAGTTAAGGAAGAATTTAGGCCTTTGTACCAGTTGGTTCTGTATCCTTGACAAATGACACTGCTAATCCCATACCCATACGTATTTTACGTGATACTGGGGAAACTCAGTCATTGTTGTTAGAGGGTATATTGGCTTTAGATTCGAGTTCTGCCACATGTGAGTATGTTATTGTTCAGGGTATTGGAGGTGGCTTTGTTAATGTCCCTCTTCTTTACATTTATTTAACATCAGATCTTGTTTCTGAGCCAATTGTGATTGGAGTAAGATCTACTTTGTCAATTAAGGATGTAAATTATTGTTGGGAAACGATTTGGCTGAGGGTTGGGGGTAACGTTGTTGTTGAGTCCAAGGTGGTTAGCAATCAAAATAATGTTTTATGTAAGGATTATGTTGTTGTTGATGAGAATCGAGACGTTTAACTCCATGCTGAATTTCCAGATAAATTATAAAAATAATAACTAAGAACGATGAAATGTGTAAAAATGTTGAGTTTAAAACTTCAACTAATAAAACATAATATTGCTTGGATACATATCTTCCTATTTTAGTTGTTGTACGAACTTGAGTTGCATTAATGAACTTTTGTTGCTGTGTTTTTAACGAGATGGATAAAATCATTTCCAACATTTATTCACATGGTATTTTGATAAATAAATCAAACATCAACAATAAGTTATAAAATTCTGCTCAGTGCAAACTAACTATAATGCTTGTTAATACATTAAGACTTTGTGAAGAGATTTTTTTCGACTTTTTGTAACAATAATGCATTGTTTTTAAAATAACGATATATATATACTTTTTCAAACACTTTATCTGAATATTAGGCAAAAAGAATCTGTTACATTAAGTTTATTTGTAACTAAGCAAAAAATACACAATGGTCTATCTATGTTGTTTTTTTTACACGGGTATCGAAACCTAGTTTCTAGAAACATACTGTACAAACCGGTACAGTAAGATTGGGTTGATTTTGTAGCTACTAAATTTTAATATGCTTGCTCAAGATTATTAATTTCACATTCTACTCTTGTAAAACTGTCTTTCTTAAACCTAAAGTAATCTATTCACTGTTCATGTCCAGTTCCCGCAAAAATGTCGCTCGCACTTTAGGGTCGTCCGTAGACGCGCCATTAAAGTGGAGTTCGACCACTTCCACTATTTTATAAAAAAACAAAACGTAATCAATGTTAGGTGCTGTTAATTAGTTGCCTACTTTGTTTAGTTTATCAGCTCCATATTAGATACAAGTATGCGCAGATAACTCTTGTACAGTTTTGTGTAAAAATAAATAAAACAAACAGACGAAGAAATTGGTCTTATGTTTGTTTTATCTTCTATTATAGTAATAAATGTAAAGTACTAGGCTTTAAATGTACTATGATTACATATCTATATGAATAACTTCTAGACAAACTTTTATAAACGAATCTGGCCCTGCATGGCCAAGTGTGTTAAGGCGTTCGACTCCCAATGTGAGGGTTGTGGGTTCAAATCCCGGTTGCACCAAAAATGCTTGCCCTTTTAGCCGTAGGAGCGTTATACTGTGACGGTCAATCCTATTATTTCTTGGTAATAGAGTAACCCAAAAGTTGGCGGTGGGTCGTAATGACAAGTTGCCTTCCCTCTAGTCTTACACTGCTAAATTAGGGACGACTAGCGCAGATAGCCCTCGAGTAGCTTTGCGCGAAATTCAAAACAAACAAACAATGAACGAATATAAAAAAATATACCTTTATCTTTTAACAGAACAGCATACAAATATTTTCTTACTGAAAATACGTATTTAAAGAAAATTAATGCAGTGTCAGTCTTAGAAATTCGACTTTAATTTTATTTATTTCTCTTATCACTGTTTATTTAGCTACCTCTATTCGTTGAACGCTTGGGACCTGGTCATTTGGTCTGTTTGTGCTTCAGCCCAAAGATACATATCGGGCTATCAGCGTTGTGAAAACTTAGGACATTGATCGAACTCTAATATTTAGCGATATAAGCCCCTAAGTTTACCGGTGTGTCACAGAAAAGCTTATCTTATTGCTTTTCAAAAGGAATAACAATAACGTAAACGAAGCACCATTTTCATATTCTAAGTACATAAACTACTTCAAGTAAGAGTGTAATGGTCAACTTTTAGATCTCTAAGGTATTTTTCGAATGATCAAGTTTTAGACATGTAACGTAAGTGTAATGGTCAACTTTTAGATCTCTAAGGTATTTTTCGAATGATCAAGTTTTAGACATGTAACGTAAGTGTAATAATCAAATCATATCAACTTCGCACAAACTTGTTTCCAAGCAGGTATTTTTTAAGTTCTTTTACAAACTAAATTTATCAATATAAATAATTATAACTAAAGGTAAAAATATGTTTTTAAATATAAGATAAGAATATAAAAATATGAATAAGCTCGCAGCAGTTACACGCTCTTTCATTTTATTCATCAATAGAACCACTAACCATTGCGTCCACCAGTGAAACAGTGGAAAGATTTTATGGACTAACAACATTAAAACCCCGAGTTAAATTCCCCGCGGAGGACACAGCTGATAGCCGATGTGACTTTGGTCTAAAAACAAACAAATGAACCTTCGTGTTACCAGTTAATATTTCATTCAAGTTATAGTGGAACAGCGTGTATCTATTTAAAAAAATAATAAATTTGCAATTCGATAGGGAGACATGATACATAGATTAAAACTGAAAATTATCAGGTAGCAAGTACAGATAATTAATTTTATTTTATTATGTTTTTAATTCTAAAGATTATAACATGTGGTCCATAATCTGGATATCCTCTCTGTTAACGATATTTTCGGCCGTAAAACCGATATTATATTATCAAGTTTGGGAAGTTCAGAAGAAATAAAAGATTATTTTACTTACGTAACAAAATACATAATATTGTAATGCATCAAACGTTTTGAGTAACATGTGATTAAACTGTTACATTATCAATTAAAATTAAAGGTGATGTAACCAACCATTTGAATAGCTAATTGTGTTGATTAACTATTCTTACTTCCTGGTATTATTCATACGTACAGTGTGCATAAATTAACGTACTTACTAAGTTTTTTTTTTAATCACTTTATACCACTATCTCAGTATGTGAAAGCAAAGATTTCAGAGCATCATGAACACTTCCAAGATGATAGTAAATAAAACGTTTTCTTTTTATCTGGGTTATTGGTTGTTAAAAATGTTATATTATTACAATATCAAAACTAGTATTGTGATCTAATTTTCTACTATTTCGTTCGTTTTTATTTCATTTACTTACAGTTTTAATGGTAGTCTTTGAACAACAAAAGCAATTAATAAATTACAATTTAAATGTCGAAAACTGGTGAAACGTTAGAAACTAACAAGCTACAATTTGTGATAAAAATAATGTTAACAGAATATTTTTTTCGTGAAAAAATCCATCTGCAGTTCATGTGATTTTTCTAATAAATTTTAGGTGCAGTGTATTTAATTAAACACATTAAAGTTTAAATATTTTTTACTCTGTATAGATTTCCTAAACAATTTTTTGGTTTTAGGTCGAATATTATTGGCGAATGAAAAAACTATTTCATATTTTGAATTTTTAGCATAAAAATATATTTAACGCATGTTTATTTTGCTGTTTTGGAAATTTTGGAAAGAGAAAGAATATTTTGATAATTCCAATGAATAAATTACACAAATATATTTTCATTAATACTAATTCTGTTTAAAGCGGCTATGAAAAAAATTAAAAACTGGTATTTAATAAATTATTTCACAATTGATTAACCTTAAAGATTAAATTGTATTGCCAAATATTACTCGGAAAAAATAACTGTAAATTGTATTAAACCTAAACTGTGTTAGATTAAATCACGTACCAAAAAAGGAGAAATGAGAAGCTTTCTTGTTGACTATTGGTCCAGTCAAGTATACACACGTGATAACGTGATTGAAGGTAATTTAACCACCACGAAGAGTACACGTTACGAACTTAAACACAAAGAATATACGGATGTTAAGCTGTAATTTAATGACCTCTGTAGCTGGTTCCCAATAGGATAATAAAATGTAGTAGTAACTTAAAGTGATCTGACGTTTTTTAAAAAATAAAAAAATCGTTAAAGTTATTGTGTTTCTATTACAGTTTTCCAGTGTAAATGCTATCAAGGACTAGATTGAATGTGCAGAGCATGGAGGCAAATATGATAGTTTTAAAAATAATTTAATAATAATTGATATAAAAACAGTTTCGTTATGAATAATAAGACAAATGTTTTAAAGATGATTAAACTGTGAGTTTTATTTTATTATTCTTATAGTTTATTTATATAATTAAAAAAACAACAACTGTTATATCTCATCCGCGCACAAGCACGCATAACATAAGCCACGTTCTTTAAAAAATTATAAACAGCTCAATAATAATAAACAAACAAAGAAACGGACACTCGCATAAACTATAAAAATCATCATAGAACATTAAACAGACTTATTTCAAACTTGTTTACGTACTCCAACAAGTACATTGTTACATTACTCTTTTTCTTATTACAACAAAAGTTATATGAAATAACTGACGCGGGTTGAAGAAAGTTCAGCTGTCGAGGAGTGTCATCTACATTTAATTCAAACATATCAGCACAGGTATAGTGGAATGAATATTACGTTCAAGTTCAAACCACTGATGCTCAATCATAAAGAAGTCTGGTCACTGAGGCGGCAAAATAAGAGATTCATGGAACTATTATTTGCAAATGTTACAGTGGTGGATTGTTATATTAGTTTTAACATTGAGGGAACACTCGCCAATCAAGTTGCAAATGAAGTGGTGAAGAACTTTTACTTCATTCAGATATGTTTTAAATGTTATTAGACTTTCTATAAGACCAAAGGGAGCTAACCTCTGATACAAGAATGTTATCGATACCATTACGCTAGCTTTACCAGCTGGAAATGTACATACAGGAGCAACTGCCTTATGCGTTTTGCTCTACAGCCTTGTTCTATTGCTCAACTATCATTATAACAATATTTCACCTATTTCTAGACATTCAAGTTCCGATAACTGTTGGGTGAACTAATCAATTTGATCGCAGTCTAACGAATAGTTCGCTTTATAAATATATCCAGTTTTCTTTGATCTGTCATCAATATTTGACAAACTTTTTTGTCCTAATAAAATAAATATTCTCTTTTTGACCCCGGTATTAGAATCTGATGACAGACGTTTCTGAACATCCATCCAAAGAAACCCTTGTTACGCAAGTACACGTTATAATGGTTCTTGAGAAGCCAGAGAGATCCGTCTGACAATTGTCTTGTAGACGTACCAAGATTTGGTCACATCACTACATTTATAGAACTCAAACAATCACCTAACACGCCATATCTTTTCCAAAAACGAATAAACGAAATATATTTTGTACGTTTATTTGTGAGTGTGTGGGTGTGTAAAGAGGCTAGCTAATCAGAAAAAATGTTCTATATTGTTGAATTGTAATCCCAAAATAAAATAACTTGGTATTCATTATCTTCATTAGCCATGATTAATGTAAGTGTGAAACTATATTTATCATACAAATATTATTTTAATAATATTTTGCTTTCTTCTTGCTGTGTGTGTGTTTCTTGTCTTTGTCTCTTTTTAACTAAAATTCTAATCTTTTCTTGGAAGGCTATTAGATAGTAAATTAATTACTACCTATGTTAGCAGACTTTATCAGCAATTGGTGGCTGTTTCCCTCTTCTCTATATGAATTTTCTTACCGAGTAAAATTACAAGACGTTCATTTGTAAAATTTTATATTGACAAGAACTTAGTACTTAATATCAAATGTAGAATAAAATTACTTTTGAAAGCAAAAAGACAAAACAATTCAAGTTTCAAAGTCAGATAAAACAGCGTTTGAGTAATACACAATTAAAGCTCATAATAATTCATTCCTCTGAGAGAAATGTATAATAATTTCTAGTAAAGTATATCTCAATATGTTGCTCTATTAGCGTTTCGTCTGATTATTCCAACAAGATAAAAATTCATTAAAGTAACTAAAGTCTGTTTTAACTTTATTTTGTTTTATTAATGTGGGTACCTAACCGTGAAAGAATGTTTGTGATTAAAACTCATTATGAAAAAAGCTTGTAGTGAAATTACTTGTTTACTTTGTAAATTACATTCGAATAAGAAAGGTAGTATATTTTTTAAACAAAAAAGTATATTTTTTACAATAAATGTTAAAATAATTGGATAAGTTCCTTAACTGGAATTTATAATAAATTGTAAGTTATATAAATTAAGTTGAATCTGAAATGTATATAAACAAAAATATAAATATAAAATTAGAAGTAGAAGTACTTGAATGAGATTTTAGAATATTTATTTGAATGTTCTTGAAATGGTGAAAATATAACTAGTTTTGGAAATAAATGAAAACTTTGTTGATCTCGAAATTAAGTTAATTTTTTTATCTCAAACACTTGTGTAATTAACAGAAATAAATCATTTCAACCTGAAATTTTTTTTTATTTGTATTGGAACAAAAATAACTAAATAAAACACTAAAAACTATTTCGTCTGATAAGCGAATAAGGTAAATTGATAAACGCTGTTTAATTTCTTTTGTTCATAGATTCAGAAAATGTTCAGAAAACAAAAACAATGCAAAAATGTTCCAAAAGAAAGTGTATGAAACGTTTCAAAAAATAAAACAAAACTAGTTAACATACTGTGTTAAAATTAATATCTAACTCGAGAACATTTTTCATTTAATATTAAACGTAGTCACACGAATTCTTTATGGTATCAAAACCTCTACCTAAATGTTTTACAATAAATATTCTAAATGTTTATCGAAAGACACACACATATGTATGACCAACACATCAACAATATTCACTTGAAGAAACGAATAACAAAACATTGGAATACCAGAGTATCCTATTTCTCCTATATTTTATTAATTTCTTCAACGGGTTTCGTGACCTCAAAAAATCACTTGTTATAATATAATTTTACTGAGAATCAATAGCAAAAACATTCAAATGTCGTTTTTTCAACGAAACACAAATAGTTTAAAATAAACACATATATTTTCCAAAAGTACAAACATATATGCACTTCATATATAAATGAAATATATTAAATATGCTATAAAATGACTAAAATTAAGTCAAAGTTTACTCAATATACTTTCCAAGTTAATTTTTTTTCTAATTATACTTATTATTACAGAAATGCGCTTTATTTATTCTATAATTTAGTACCTCTTACTTACTTTATTATATTTTCTGTAAACCTTAGTTAAGTCTTAGATATTATTATTTGTGTTTAGTTAAAAAATGTTATTTGAATTGACTATTTCTGTAGACAAATGTAGGTACAATGTCACAAATGAAACTATAGGTTTATTATACCCGGAGCCAAAACAAGGGTCGGAGAAAAAGCGATATACTAAACCAGAAGGAAACGTCATTAGTAAGTAGATTTCGTCATTTATTAACATTAGGCATATGAAATGTATGGTACAGAGTATTACTAATTCAGACTGATTTAATACGTGAGTAAAAACTAATTACTTCGTTTCCGTACACAATCGACAACCTCGCATGATAAAATGCTTAGTGAAAAAGAAACCATTTACCTTTATTTTGGGTTATAGGTAATTTATATCACACAGAAGAACCACTGAAAGTTTCCAATGATTCACCGATGATCATTTATGTTTGAATACAAGCTCAATACATTACACTGGTATAGTATCTGCGTTACAGCTAAATAAATTGCAAAAATGTGCTTGCCCTATAGTGCTTATTAAACGTGATACGCAAGCTAAACAGTTAAAGTTTAGGGCTACAAAATGACAACAACATTAATAAAGGCTTCAACGCTTAACTCCACGTCATAGAAGTGAGATAGTGTTGTTTGTTGGAAGTGTTTCAGTTTAATGGAACGTTGAGCTATGGTATCATTTTGGCAATCATTGATAGATATTACTGATAACATATTTTATTCGAGTTTCCATGTGGAAGAAAAATAAAAAAAAATCACACTGGTATTCCAATTCGTTGTTTGTATAACAAATACCTTATTCAAGTTTAATTTACATAAATTAAAATATGTCCGCAAAAAATAAGTTTTGAGAAAAAAAAAACTTAGCTTGAAGGTAACTATTACATGTTGTAAACACATTCGGAACAATCAATTGAAACCTGTAGATTAGAAGTTTATTGATGTGATTTAGAAGATCTTAATATTCATTACCCTCTATTTTTTGAATCTAATTGTGGTCAAATGTCCGATAAAGGTCCACTAGCTGCATACTCTAAACCAAAATGGCAGACGATTCAAGGCCACCTTCCGAAAGTACGCATGCGTGTAATAATTTCACTACTTCTCTCTTTATGTAAAAAATAAATCGCCCCCATTATCCCCCAATCTCATCTCACTCCTACCTAAGGAACCAGACGGAATCTTCTATCAAAATTCGGTATCTCGAAAAGACTCCAAACCTCTAGGCCATGAAATTTTTTCTCTCTTTCCGTGTCCCTGGGCTCAGTTCTTACGGTAGGAAACTCCTTGCTCAACTAATTAGGTTCGCCGACTAAACGGCGGGTGTCGGACGGTGTTTCTAACACAACCAACAATTCTTTTCTAACGAGACAGCGACAGCTTGATGCTCTCATGAACAGGTTCTGCATATTCCAACACATAGCCTGATTTGCAGCTGGTCACTATTCGTCAACTTGCCATAAGAGGTATGATAAAATTTTAATGTACCATTTATTTATTTATCTCAGATTATACTGACCAAACAGGATGATTAGCTGAAAAGCGTTGACGTGGTATCGCTGCAATCATCTCTTTCCCTCACACACTTTAATTGTAAAGAATGTTTTGCTCCCCTTAAAAAAGTACGAAAATAAGCCCATGATAAACTTTATTAAATGATTAAAATGTGAAATAGGAAATACTTCTCTTTGTTCCACTGATCAATTGAATATTTCGAATGCAATAAAAATAGTGTTTGGTTAATATAAAAGTAAACATATATTCCAATCATAATAAAAGCTTCCATTATCTCTCAAGTAAACCAGTAAGTAATACTGTGTTCTAATATATTTTATGCTATTTGTACCGTATGACTATGAAAAAGTAGAAATGCTGATAAATTACCAGATTTCTATACTGTTTCAGAATGATACAAAAACTTATAACTTCATCGATTAATAAAAAAAAAATAATGTGGATGAGGTTAGTATCCCTAAAACTTTAAGTCGAAACTTACTCTATTCTGAAAGTACAAAATGTTAACTTAGAATAGATCAATTTTTTACAGAGATCACTGCAGGTGATAAGCAAAAAAATGTAGGACTTTAACTAAGAGTTTAAAGGAAACAATGCAGAGCACACACCAGACCCAATTTTTCTAAGTACTCTAATAAACCAGTAATCGTTATAAATCTGTATCTAAAACATGTATATTCGTACAAAAGAAAATTAAAATGAGAATAGCTTCAAATAAATGACAAAGAGTATCTTACAAACCACATAAACACTTGTTGTTAGCTTCAGTTAGATTCTTAGATTTATCATCTCAACGTCAGTATAGTCAGGTTTAAGCAAAACGTAAAACATGTTTTTTATTAATTACGTTTAAGGTTACAATAAAATTATTTGATTATTAAAATCAATATTTGATTGTTAGTAGAAATGTATTCCATCTTCTCTTAATATTATCATTTTGCCTAAATGCTAAACAGTTACACAGTTGCATTCGCCCTGTCACGAAGGTATGTTTTTGTCGATTGTAAACAAAACCCTTCGAAAGCGGTGGATCTCAGAGTGAAAGGTTAGATTAGCCAAATGTACAGAAACGCTATAGTACTGCTGAACTGACTTGGACTTCTCAGGAGGTTCGAGAAAGTGATCGGAGTTTAAAAGTTCCTAATTCCTGATCAACATCTTTGATTTATTCTGAAAAACCCTCCGCATTGTTAATTTTCTGCAGAAAATCGTGCGTACTTGAATATAAAAAGAAACTCATTCATGTCAGAGTTACGTCACAGTCGATGCATTACTTTAATTCATTATTATTTTTGTTATATTTCTAAAACAACCAGTTTCTGATAAAATTTGAAACTACAATATATGAAAGTTTCTTTATAATAATGTAACTTTAATGGAAATACAGCAGCAAAAGAAAGCATTATAATGGTAATTTATGTTAACCCTCCGAATTATAATGCTAAAACTATTCAATATTTTTCAAGACAATCTGTTAATTTCTACCTAATAGTTGAGAAAATTTCAAATATGATATGACCGACGTGTATGTAATCCTTGGTTTAGTTACTGTATTCTGAATTTATATACATTTTCTTAGAATGATTTAAATGAGTATCATTCTTGCACAGCTAATCAGGATGCTACAGACCTACCAATGAAAATAAATCAAGTTACATGTACTGGATCTCTTTTAAACTTCCAATGAAATCTGATTGCGAAAATATAGAAAGCACACTTTATTTCTGAATATAACAGTTTCTTTAGAAGCCGCTAATAAAAACAAAAGCTAATATAAAAGCTCTTTATGGCTAGTTCTAAAGCAGTCTATTAAACTGAATGCATTTATTAACAATAAATTATATATTACTTAAGCAACTCCAATAAATATTCAGTAGAAGTAAAGAGAACAGTTTCAGTACATCATATAACTGATATTAAAGCTACTTCGATCTGTAGGTTTTCTGCTCTTTATTATGCAAGTAAACAATCAGTTAAGCCTTCTACAGATGTAGAGGCAGTTTCCAACTTTAGTACCATATACATATCTAAAGTGTTTAGCGAAAACATTGAAAGATTTCACACATATTAGCGTACGACATAAGGGTAATATTTTAATGAGACGTTTTCATGTCCTACAGAAGAATATCGAGCAAACTAATTGTAATCTATTTCAAAACTATGCAGTTGTAATAAAAAAAGATTCTTTGCGCGTTAAAATACGTTGAAATATTGTACAAAAAATAAAAAAGTACTTTAGATGGATGCAACAATAATAATCAAGATATATGTAACTCATAACTAAAGAACCCTAATTATTTTAAACACACAAACACGTAAACATAAAGAGGTTTAGCGCATTAAACAAAAACGTATTCCTTACTGTGTCGTCAAAGTCCAAGTCGAGTTTTTTTTAAATTCACGCATAGCTAGCTACACGAGGGTTAGAGGAAAGGTAACTAGTCATCACCACTCATTGCCGAATCTTGGGTTACTCTTTTACCAACGAATAATGAGACAAACAGTAAAATTAAAAAGTTTCCCCAGCTGAAAGAGCAAGCATGTTTGGCGCGCCGGGGATTCGAACCCGCCACCTGCATCTTACAAGTCGAGCACACTAGTCGCCTGACCATACCGAAGAAAAACTGCGGTTGTAAGTTTCTTTGTAGTTGAACACAAAGCTACACAAAGAGCTATCTGCGTTCTGCCCACCACGGATATCGATACCAGGTTTCTAGCGTTGTAGGTCCACAGGTATACCTATGTGCTACTGGGAAGTTTTGTAAAAGATTCCATTGTAAAGTAGTGATGTTTAAACACATATTTTTTCATGGATTATGTCAATCTGACAGAAATGCATCGGTATTGACTCCATTATCTTGACCATTATGTCTTATCATTAATAATTAATATATTACGGAAACAACTTGTATACAATCGATTTGTATTATTTTTCTAGACGACGTCCTCCTTGATTATGTTGCATGGTAAACATTGATAAATTCTGACAAAATATTAAGTCTTCAAGTTGAATAAATTTTTACAGTCTCTGAGTATGAATATTTTGAGTCTGAGAGATCTGTTAGATCAAAAGCGATTAATATTAAGCCTTACGATATCTACATAAAATCCTAATAATATAAAATTGTATTTTTAACACAATCTTTTCCGCCGCTACTTTATATCGGCTATAGTGACAACGTGTTTTGCTAATTTGAAAACGTAGAATTGTATTAAAATGCGGTACAGAGACAGGCCTATGTATGTACATCACATCGCATTGTCGTTTGCGTTAATAGGGTAATGGTATATTGTTTGCTTATCATAAGTCCTGGTATATTACCTACCAGATTATACTCGGCCTATAGAGTAGTAGTTACAACCAGTTTATGACTTATTTAGCTTAACGGATTCATAATATGATAGTCGTCACTACATTTTCTCTGTAAACAATACCAGCTTTGTTTTTGTTTCTTGTTGAACACAAAACTACATAGTAGGTTATCTGTGATCTGCCCACAGTAGGTCGAGTGACACGACTTTTATCCTGACCGTTGTACCACTGGGGAAGGAGCAGCAATGTCAAACGTCGAAAATCTTGATTCACATTAATATCAAATTCTAAATGTACCAGGTTTATAACTCAATTACGTCGCATTAATGGAGAATTTCTAACCTCTTAAAGAAATATCAACTTGATACTCTATTGGAAAAAAAATATATAAATAAAGATACTCAAATACTAATATCGTATGGCACATATAAGTTATAGAACTTTATCGTTGCTTTTAAGAAAAGAACTACACAAAGGTGTATCTGCGCTGTGTCCACTTTAGTATCGAACTCCGATTTTGTCTTATAAGCGTTCAAGCTTACTGCTGAGTCACACGTGGCTTCGTCAGTTGATACCTGCTATTAAAGAAAATACCTTGAAAAAGCAATGTTTTAACCACGCCTACTCTCGTTCGGCTACTTTAGTAAACTGGAGGTTTAGCATTAAACGCCACGCCCCAGTAGCACAGCGGTATGTCTGTGGACTTAAAACGCTAGAAACCAAGATTCGATATTGGTGATGAGCGTAGCACAGAATGTGTAGTTTTATGTTTTATTCCAAACAAACAAACACAGAAAAATTTAAACGTAACCTTATGATACGAAGTCATTTCCTTATGTCTCTCGCTAGTACAGCGGTAAGTCTACGGATTTACAACGCCAAAATGAGGGGTTTGATTACCCTCGGTGGACTCAGCAAATAGCCCAATGTGGCTTTACTATAAGAAAACACACACACACATTTCGTTATAAAGTCTACCATCAGTCAGTTTTGTGGTGTGGTTTCATTGCCTCTTAAAAACTTAAATATATTTAAAAATAATTTAATATTTAAATAATATTTACCACTTGACTTATCACACTGATTCCAGTTACATTTTATGTTGTTGTGTGCTAGTATAAAAAAATAGCAATTTTCCGATTTTTTGCTTTTATGTCACAATAACAGATGTACTTTCTTCACTGACCAAAGTGCTGACAATTTCCGCTGGAAGTTTTCATTTTGTTTTTTACGCAGTTGACGTCTTTCTCTAGAGATCATTTCACATTCTACTGTGTTCAGCGTTTTAACATTTAAAGATTTTGTACATGAACAAATGCTTCTTCAGTTCCACTAACTGAATTTTTATTGATACTTTTAACTTTATTATAAAAATTTTGAAAGTCATAAAATGAATCTTAATAAGTGATATTAATAATTTATAAAAATAACCCTGAAGGATTCGTTTGTTTTGTTTTTGAATTTCACACAAAGCTACTCGAGGGCTATCTGTGCTAGCCGTCCCTAATTTAGCAGTGTAAGACTAGAGGGAAGGCAGCTAGTCATCACCACCCACCGCCAACTCTTGGGCTACTCTTTTACCAACGAATAGTGGGATTGACTGTCACATTATAACGCCCCCACGGCTGAAAGGGCGAGCATGTTTGGCGCGATGGGGATGCGAACCCGCGACCCTCAGATTACGAATCGCACGCCTTAACACGCTGGGCCATGCCGGGCCCAACCCTTAAGAAAGCTCCATAACAACCTCAAGAATACTCAGAATAGGACTTCTACTTTAGTTTGGCGCAAGTATTTTTACCTTGAATATTACTGACTAATTAGTCACATTCCAATAAAATCTTTATCACTCGATGCGCTTCTGTGTGAGAAAATGTAGAGAGACACCCTATATTCTAAAATAACTCAAAAAAAAGATTAGGTTTTTTATTATTTGTCCCACTCCTGAAGGTAACTTATAACACCACATTCATGATGTACAATTCATAAATGACACTCCTTTCCATATGAGCTGTTAAATGGATAACCCTTTGTTAATTCTTTCATCCGTTTAGTTTACAGATAATTTGACATTTGTTCTGATTTCTTTCTCACAGTAATTTGTCGTCATTATCTCTTGCTTTCCCATCTGGATTTGAAAATAGGCGTTATGTACACTCGAGTCTCTAAAGACACTTTTAATCAAAGAGGGTGATACTAGGTACATTTTCTGAATACCAGAGTCACAGAAGACACACCTGTAGTAATTGGAATAGTCGATGCATATAGCGAGCAACTTGAAAGAGGTAGCCATGTCTTTTAGATTCTTTATCAGGCATCCTAAGGAAGGTTTGTCAGTTTGTACTTATCAACATATTCAACACATTGTTCACATTTCTATGAACTTTGGCTACCTTTTTTTATATATGACAAAACAAACCTAAGTTTTAAATCGCTTTAACGGTATGTCTGCGTCAGTGGCGCACTGGTGTGTCTGCAGACCGCTAGAAATCTGGTTTCGATACCTGTGATGAATACAGCGTAGATAGACCTTTGTGTAGATTTGGGCATAATAAAACAAACAAAGCATTTCATTTAATTATTTTTAACAATATTCTGTACATTATTCTCATGAAAGTGGTTTTAGGAGAGATGATAATTTTTCAAAACCTGTGGCATGTTTAAGTTGTTTTCATTGTTTTATTACGATGTTTAATAGTTCTCTCCTGCCATTCTAAAACTGGCTAATTATTTGTTACATGCATTTCTTTTCTTTCACGCTTTCAATATTCCTAATTTATGTCACCGTCGTCTACCTCTCTGTACGTTTCTCGTCACGTTCATGGTTTTGAATCAATCTCAAAATTTTGATAAAGCTCTCCCAATTTTATGTTTGATCTCATTTTCAAATATTCGTGTTATTGTAGAAATGTCTTTTACGAAATAGAAATAATTCCAAGTAATCTCTTGGACTTAAACAATATTTTTAGACTTATGTATGACTTCAACTCCAAAACTTAAGAACGATTCACTAGACGTTTCGCATAAATAAATAAACCCAAACATCTAAGTGCTGGAATAGAGTGAAATTACTTGTGGACAAATACGTACAGGGTGCATTCAAAACTTTTTCGAATACTAACACACTTTAGATTTATTTTCTGAAATTTACTGTAAAATGTTCTAAGTGTTTTCTAATTTTATTGCTATTTTTGCCGAAATTATCCTTATTAGTTATTGCAAAATGATACTTATCGACCAAACTTGTAATACATAATAATAAAGTGTAATTAACAAATATACCAAAACTTAAAATACTTTTTAAAGTTATGACGAAAATCAGCTTACCGAGCACCAAAATGTGTTGCTGCATAACAAGATGTATTCAATTGCTTAGTAAAACCAGATTAATCTTCCCACAGAGAAGTTTGGCTTGTTTCTCTTGTGCGAATAACTTGCCATTCATGTTGAATATACCGATTCCAAGATAAGATAGTATACAAGACGAGACTTAACGAATCGCTTATATGCTGCTGTTATATCCAATGTCGGCTTATAAAAATTGTATGAATTTCATGTTTTCGAATTTAAAGTCATAAAAATATATTCAACGATATAGAGAAATACCTAAGGTAAGCCTCTAGAATAATTTCTTGTTTTGTTTTAATTACGTGTAACGGAGGATAAGCCTAACAAAAAACACGAAGAAAAAAAAAAGGTGGAAATATATTTAAATAAATATACATATATGAATAAAAAAATGCCAAAACTAAGCATATAATTGCTTCAGCCTGTGGAAATAACTCATAAAAGGCGACATTAATGACAGGTAGAGCAATAATTCCTAAAGTTTACTTTTAAGCCTAAGGAATCACTAGACACTCTTTAAAATCATAAAAGTTCTATATTCGTAATAGTTTGAGCTAGACAAATTGTCTTCACAGCTTTCCTAACAGGTCAAGAAGATTGTATGACGAAGCACTAAATCCTACTCCAAAAATTAAAATTAAGTGAGTACTTCCAGTAATGCTGCAGTTAAATCGTTAACATTACTGAGCAAGGTTTCTTAGCTTTTAGTTTTTTTTCCTTTTTATGCTACTTTTTTCATTTTCATTTGAGGTTCATGAGGAATTTAACTAGGCCTAGTCATAAAATATCCTGAATTATGTTTGTAAGTCGACGGCTAGCAAAACATTGGGAGGGAGCGAATATATTTAAGCAGGTCATTGACACTCATAGCCCCTGTCGTAAAACAGACATACTTCATGGAAGAAAAAAAACAGCTTGTTTCCAAAATTTTAAAGGCTGTTATTTGACGCATACAGTAAAATTAACCAAAACACTAAACTCTTTTAATCTGAGGCGTTGTTTAACGCGATAATTGTGTTTTATTCTTTCAAGTCGCGTAGAAAGGAACACTCAAAATCAAAATTTTGTCGCATATATTGTGTATGTATGTGTGTGCGTCTGTGAAGATAGACAGGCAGGTTAAATACAGAGAAAACGAATTTAAATTTCCAATGTATCTTCATTTTATGCAAATGACCATGATTATTTCCATCAATAAATGAGTATATTCTTTTCAGCTGCATAGCAATTGGATTAAAACTAACAAAAACAAAACATTATCTCACGGTATTTTCACTGGTGATATTAAAAAGCTTTGGTTTATAACTTATGTCGATACTCTGAAATGCCTCACTTTTTTTTTACAGTCTGTATTTTAATGTAAAAATGTTCCAAATGAGAAACAACACTATTTCTAACTTATTTAAAGGTTACATATGCGATACTTCATTTTGGAGTAGTAGTTAATTACGTAGAATATGTATGATTTATATTAATAGAAATAAATTTTAGAACTACTTTTTATATATTTGTAATTCAAATAAAATATTCTTTGTTCATATAAGGTTGATGTATTAATATTTCCTCGTGACGCTTAGCGTGAAATATCAATCAGTGAGATCCATTTCTTTATTGTAACGTTGTATTTTTATTTTCAACTGATTAATATCATCTAACATTACATGTGAGAACATTTTCTAGAACGTAATACTTCAATTTATGAATTTAAGAAAGTGTATTGTGATCACATAATAAATATTCATATTATTATCAATAAACTTCAATTTAGAGCAACTCAATAAATAAATCTTAAATAACTTAAATAAATCTGTTACTAACACATCTAATACAATTTTACTACTTATGATAGCTATTGATAAGCAACACAATGATAACTTGCTTATTCCTACAGTCTACCATGATACTTTGAATGAATATAGTATATTCAAATAATTGTGCAGATGAAACTTGTTAATTTAAATTTATTCTCTGATTTTAGTACCTCATAAAAACAATTTTTACATCATATAGGACACAAAGAGTTATATAACAGCAAATACAGAATACTAGTGCAGTTGTTAGTGAATTGATGGGCGATTGTAGGTTGGAAACTTTATTATATTCTGCTGAATGTTTTACGCATAAGTTCAACACACTTTCATATACTTGTGATGCAGTGAGCTAATAAAGACGCCGATTAAACTCGTATATTATAAATATATTGCAACTAAATACATCAGAGTATGTCGGCAACTGATAATGGATTATTAGGGTAAGCAAAGTCGATTATCAAACTCCAGCTTGGGTAGTTTATCAGTTTAATAAAGATATATTTCTAGCACCAGCGTGTGTTAAGTTAGATCAATATAAAATGTAAATTTCTCAACATCTTTCTTCTGTAAATTGTGAGGAATCATCCAATACTCTTCTGATATATATAAACGACAATGCTATCGCTGTGTGAATTTCGACTAATAGATGTGCAATTCCAGAGAATTGAAATTCTGAGTACTGAACATGGGCAGAAGAAAGTTTGTGTCATTAACATATCCAAGCTACATCGCCCTATCTGCTGTGTCCACTGAGGGGAATCAAACCCCTGCCTTAGCGTTGTAAATCCGTAGACTTACCGCTGTCCCAGCGAGGGACGCAGAAGAAAGTTAAGAATTTTTCCGTAAAGCATGTATATTTCCAGATGTAATTAATTTTTTGAAAAACTAAATCTAAAATAAATGTATTTATACACGAAAGTAGTTGCAATGCTATCAACTTTCTTTGCTCATGCTTGCAACAATCTCTCTGTGATTTTTATCTGTAAAATATTTATTTTAAATTTCCCGTGTATAAATATATAAAACTGCAAATTATATAAGAAAAAAGTTAGAAACAAGCAAGCAAGACTTCGTATGGATAAGACTACTCTACTGTATGTAAACTATTATTGATCTAATACACTGTGTAACACAAATTTTGTTTCTAGATAGTGTGTGTTATTTATAGATTGCTTAAGTTGTAAAAGTATAGAAAATGACCATTATTCCCTTCAAACTTTGCCTTTGTGACCTAGATAATGAAATTTAGACATTAACTTATTTTCTATGTAAAAACGGGCAAATTTGCGCATTTTCATTTACATAACACAACATATGAATCAAGATTTACGTGTATTTATACTAAAGTTATACCAAAATGAACCAACATGTTTAGAAGTGAGTAGTTTATCAAGATTTGCGACTGTAATGTAAATCACTTTCACGTATCAGGCCCCAATTATAGTCTTCCATCATGTTTCCATGATTCACTACTTGGTAGCGGCGTTCAAAATCCAGTATATCTTGGTGGAAGCACTCATCTTGCTCCTCTGAGAATGCTTCCATGTTCTCCTTGAATTTATCAAGATGAGTGTCAAGGATATGGACTTTCAGGGACATCCTATAGCCCATTTTACCATAGTTCTTCACCAGAGCCTCAACTAGTTCCACATAATTTTCGGCCTTGTGATTGCCCAAGAAGTCCCGAACCACTGTGACAAAGCTGCCCCAAGCTTTTCTTCCTTCTTACTGAGCTTCTTGAGGAGCTCTGTGCACTCCAGGATCTTCTTTATTTGTGGTCAAACGAATACACCAGCTTTGACCTTTGCCTCAGATAGTTTAGGGAAGAAGTCTTGAAGGTACTTGAAGGCTGCAGACTTCTCATCAAGAGCTGTGACAAATTGTTTCTTAAGATCTAATTTTATGTGCAATGGTGGGAACAACACCTTCTGGAGGTCCACTAGTGGCTCACACTTGACATTGTGCTTCCCACAGAGAACTCGGTCCGTTGTGACCAGTGCTTCCTGTTGTAGTGCGCTGCGGTGTCTCTGCTGTCCCAAAGGCAAAGATAACAGGGAAACTTAGTAAAGCCTCCTGGGAGATCCATCAAGAATGCCACCATTTTGAAGTCTCCGATAACTTCCCAGCCATGCTCATCATACTTCAAGGCTTCTAGCAAGGTCTTGACGTTGTTGTATTCCTCTTTGAGGTGCACCGAATGAGCCTGGGGAAGAGACGGATACTTATTCCCGTTATGGAGCAGCACAGCTATAAGGCTTCTTAATGAGATATCAATGAAGAAGTGCCACACGTTCGGGTTACAGCAGTTCAAACTGCCTCGCACAAACCGGATACATTGTGGCAGAAGCAGAACCCATCTTGAGGAGTGAAGAAGCTTGAAAAATGCCGGTGTGCTTCCTCTGACTTGCGACTTGCACACTTTCATCTAACAAATCAGATAGGTCTATGTGTTCACTTAGGCAACTAGAACTAAAACTGAAGTGGTGAGTGGTGAGCCTCTGTATATATATTACCATGGAAAGTTCTAGAAAATTCTCGTAAGTTCTAGAAAATTATTGTAAGTTCTACAACATTGTAAATTGTAACTTGTAAGTTCGAGAGAATTCTCTATCAGCTACAAAGCACTGAATCTACCTGGAATGTTCTGGAAAATGGGTAAATTTGAAAATTTCATTACCCAGGTCACAAAAGCAAAGTTTGAAGAGAAAAATAGGTCTTTTCTATTTACTTTAGGCATAAGCAATTGGGAAATAACACTTTCTGCCCAGGAACAAGAAAAAGTATTTTTTTTTTACATAGTGTTATGACCTAACACTTTATGTTAACAAACTCTAAGAGAGTTTATGTATCTATGTTGCAATAACTAAATATTGTTATACGATAACGACGACAAACTACTTTCAACCATTTCACATAAAATGAGAGAAAATAAATTTTGATTTTAAGTTATATTAACCAGTACATTGTCATTATTCATTATTTTTTCTTTGTTTATTCTTTTTTTAGATGCAAGAGAAAGTTTTCCTGGAGAGTAAACCGAAAAACCTAGGATTGTTATATTCTAGCCACCAGTCAAATTCAATGCAGGCAGTCGATGTCAGGATCCTAAACCGGAATATCACCACAGGAGAGATTTTACAAAAACTGAAGCAACAACAAATCCAAGGTCACATTAGCTGACAGAGAAATACTTTTGGTGCCACGACAGTGTCCCACAGTGGTTAATAAACACTATCAATATAATATAAAGTAACTTAAACTCCTTCATTTACTTTTGAGAACCTCTCAACAAAGAGAAAATGTGGATAACAATGCTGGTATAATGGAATAATTTCCGTGAATTCTAAATTTTATTTTGTACAGTGTATTCTGTTACACTTAAACAAAAAGTATCTTTAATGTCTGTGCAAGCAATGAAGCACACCTGTAATATATTTGTTGTTGTTGTTTTTATATTTCGCTCAAAGCTACATGAGGGTCATCTTTGCTAGCCGTCCCTAATTAAACAGAGTGAGACAAGGGGGAAAGCACCTAGTCATCACCACCCACCGCCAACTCTTGGGCTATTCTTTTACCAACCAGTGGTGGGACTCACTGAAATATTATAACACCCCTACGGCTAAACGGACGAACATGTTTGGTGTGACAGGGATTCGAGCCTGCGATTCTTACGTTACGAATCGAACGCCCCGACTACCTGGTCATCCCGAGTCTCACTTGTAACGTAAAAATAAAAGAACAGAAAACATAAACGTAGAAACACATGAAGCCAAGAACATAAACATTTCTCTAATTAACTACAATTAACTATAGAATACACTATATGCGCTCTGTCCACCGCGGACAATCAAACTCGGGTTTTAGCATCGTAGGTTAAGAAACTTACCGTTAACCAACTGGATAACTGGACTCTAGATTCTGATCTCGTGTTGTAGGTTTTATGTATCTCCTTGCACAAAACTATTATTACTTCAAACTGATGCTGCGTTATACTATCGCCATCAAGAAGATTCGAGAACATACCGGATCATAAGAATTTTTGATTAATATACACTAAAACATTCAAAAACACAGGTAATGATTATCACTTGCATTAAGAGGTAAACCATTAGATCCTTTTGAATATGAAACAATTACATGAATTTCGTAACTGAATGTGTCTTATACTGACCGATAATATAGTTTGATATAAACAATAGAAGATTTCCGTAAAGGGCCTTTTTTGTTTTTTTAATGTGATCGACTGAAGTGAGTAATTCATAGTTAGCTCACTACTAGTAAATATAGTTATTAATTGCACGCACTAAGAAAATAATCCAATTTAAAAAATGCAAATAAAATTACAAATATATCATGTACTTAGCTCTGTGTGTGTCTATTTTTATATTTTAAAACTTGAATTTAACTTGTACTAGAAGCTTCCTGTCATCTTTATTTTAATAGTCTAGTTATATGTACTACATTGTCGCTTCTTCTTGAATTAATCCTCAAGTATGACAAGTATTTGAAGAAATTTTCACATATATAAACGATAAAATTATCATATATTACTACTTAGAAATAATAGTCACAGAGCGTACTGTTTGTAATATTCATTAAAAAAAATATGCATTTTAAATTATTGTTATTAACACTGTTGACTCTTATTCTATGGAAAGAAACTTTCATAAAAGATGTGTTCATTTTAGTGCAAATCTATACAATGAGCTATTTTAGCGTTGTAAATCCGTAAACTCACAGCTCACACGCTGGAGGGCTTTATAAAAAAGAAATTATCTATATTTTATAATATATTCTCTATTACTGGTTACCTATATGTCGTGTAAAGTATTTGACTAATTAATGAATTACAATTTGGTTTAATCTGAATTTTATTAGGTACAAAGCTACCAACAACGGGTATTGAAACCAAATTTTTAGTCTCGTAAGTCTGTAAACTTTACGCTGAGTCACTGGGAGGGGACAGAAAACATGTTATTTTTTAACTTTCGTTTTTAATCATAAGTTCACGACATTTTCAGATAGTTGCTTTAACTGTTTACATATAGGCCGTTTTGTTGTTTGCTTTAAACTTTGCTAAAATAAAGCTTATGTAATAGGATCTACAGTGGACTTCAGTCATACACTTCTCAGTTGTGCGAAGAAATTAGAGAAACAGTTCAACCAGAAGTGTATCTGCTGATTCTGTAACGAACCCAACAAGACACATGATGATTTTATTTCTAAGCCCACTGCTAGTACAGCGTTAAGTCTACGAAATTACCAAGCTAAAATCAGGGGTTCGATTCCCCTCAGTGGGCTCAGCATATAGCCCGATGTGGCTTTGCTATAACAAAAACACACACACAAACATTTTATTTTCATCATTAAGTGAGTTTCTTATTGATGGAATTTCAAATGACAGTTGTGATGATCAATTTTAAAGTTACAGTTTGATAAAATGATAATTTATTTAACATTTTCAAAGTTAAAACACAAAATCCCAGGACAGGTCGAACTACAAATTAACTTGATCTTATTGGAAATACCTTTAATGTATTGCTTGTTTGTTTGTTTAATTTCGCGTAAAGATACACGAGGGTTATCTGCGCTAGCCGTCCCTAATTTGGCAGTGTAAAACTAGAGGGAAGGCAGCTAGTAATCACCACCCACCGCCAACTCTTGAGCTACTCTTTTACCAACGAATAGTGGGATTGACCGTAACATTATAACGACCCACAACTGAAAGGGTGAGCATGTTTGGTGCGACGAGGACTCGAACCCGCGACTATCGAATTATGAGTCGAACGCCTTAACCCACCTGGCCATGCCGGGCCACGTTTAATGTAATACTTAGATTCAACATGATTAAGCCTTCTGTGTCAGCCTTTTCCAAACTACTGAAAAAATCTTGCCTAAATTTGAACTTTTGAAGTTTATGTAAGATAAATGAATGTTTTCAGAAGAATAAATTATGTTGAAGTACCGATGAAGTGGCTTTTTTTTTAATTATTTTTAATGTAACGCCTTAATAAAGATAACAACCAATAGTTATTTTAATTTTGCATTTTTAAGCACTGTCATGTTTTTAATAACTTGATAACAAAATGTCAGTAATTTATAAGAAATATTACCAAAACAATACCGTTGTTTTTAAAACTCGTAATGCTCCGTACAAGGCAACATCTGCTGAGTGTGATCAAAATATTCTTACTGTAATCACTGTAATTATTTGACTGGGATAAAATTGTTGAGGTTGTAGAGAGACAGGATTGACGGTGAATTAACTGTCAGCAAGCTTAAGAATTCTTGTTGAGATCTCGCCGGAAGACAGTCGTGTCTAGACTCAACGTCCACTCAGCGGGATCTCTCACGAAGAAGAATCGAAGTTCTGTCACCTGGTGGCTTTGATGATCGGTCTCAAGTAGCGAAACATAGCCTTTCACTAAAGGAGAAGACCTAGTAAATTTTTCTTTCTCACTTAGTTTCTTTCATTTTTGTTTTTAAGCTTTGTCGACATTTGGCGAAAAGAAAAACCAAATGAATTACGCCTGTCCTTTTAAGGTATCAATGACCTTACTTCTTATTACAAAAAAATTTCACAATGGTAACACCAGAGGAAGTAAGTTAGTTTGTTGTAAATACATTGGCCATTAAAAATAACTTTGTCATTATTTCCAATAGTCAAATAATCAGCAAGTGGGAGTAAATCCGTATAAGCATTCAACTCCAGAACAAAATGTGGTACTCCAGGCGTAAAGTAAGGGGTAATGCTAGGAGGCAATAGAAAACATTACAATAGATTAATCAAGTCTCTTGGAAGTATAATTGTTGTTAATGTTATAATCAAAGTGAACTGTAAACAAGATGTTAACGGAAAAATACTTGGTTCTTTTCGTCCTCAAAGTATTTTGGATATAATAAAAAAAACACACTATATATGTAGAATCCAGGATAACAACGGTGCTAATCAACGAATACTTTAGCGGATTCATTTATCTTCAAATACTGAAAATAAAACTGATAAAACAATTTCTTTAATCAAAATTGACATAAAGAACTTTAAATAAGTTGAGAATACTATTTGTTGCAAAATTCGAAAAGAATTTATTGAAGCAACGATTAAGCTATACTTATTATAATAACATTATGTTAATAAGATAAGTGAGATACCTCAAGGCTCAGGCATAGATAACCCGAATTTATAGCTGCTGATCAGAGGGATGAGAAACAATCAGCAGTATCTGATACCTACGCATCTAGTCTTAAGAAAATACTGGGAGTAACAGTCAAAATTACAACGTCCTCATAGTAACACATCAATGTAGTAAGTAACCCGTTAGTTCATAGAGTTCCTGTATCTGACATTAAATGAAATGAAGTAGAGTAGTCATATACATTCAGTATCTCCAATGTATTAAGCTGGAGTAACAGGCTAGAAGCTATACCATAGCGTCACTTTCTAAGTTGCAAATGTCGCAGAAAAAGATCATTTATTTAGAATGTCCGACAGGTTCACTGTGCTCTCTTTTGCGTCTTAATAAAATCCCTTTAAGTAAATGTGGTGACATTCTAATCGTTTGGCACCTCTAGAGTGTTCAAAAGGCCTCTAGTTAAAGTAAGTGTAACTGTAACATTTTTTGTTATTATGTAATGCTTACATTTTCCTAATTTAGGAAAGGAGAATTTAAAAATGTAGTACATCCAAAGTATTTCGCAAAAAAATATCTTAAAGCCGAAGTGGATTAACTTCGTCATTCAGTTTCCGAGAGACCAATAAGACACATCTATGATATTACTTTTAATCTCTTAATTATTAGCAGTTATCGTGGTAGTGTATATATGTATTTTAGTAACATTTATTGGCTGTATTAATGATAGCGATACCTAAATTTAAGACTATTCCAGCCACTTACACTGTATCATTAACGTCTCAGGTAATTATTAAACTAATTGTACAAGGTTTCACAGCTAGTTTTGTTCAAAAGTTGTTTTTCTGTGCAAAAAAAAACAGAAAGGAAAAACTGAAGAACTTGTGCACATGCTGTATAATATTAAGCACTTGCTGGAGTATCTGTACATTAGACGGGTGAAATAAATACTCTTTTGTAATAAACGATGGGAAATTTTACTTCGATTACTTTTTTAGTATAATAAACATTAACATTGCACTAAAATGCATAAAATTACAAACACTTAAAAGAACGACATGTTTTCACGAATTACATCAATATGAAATTATAAGGGATCAAACCTACCCCTTTATGATCTTTCTCATATTATCCTATATGACTGCATCATGTTTGGTGCTGATTGATCAAAAATGTGGAAACATTAAAGGAACAGATATGGCACAGTATTTTTTTTCCGGAAACACACCTTACTTTATATCGTAGATGACATACCTGGAATATTATGTTTTGTAAGCAGTGTTACAAATGAACTACTTATAAAATGCGTAAGTTTATTTGTTATAACTGAATTTATGTATATATATTGAGATTATAGAGTTTGGTATAAACCATTAAACCTCAATTTAGAAAACTACAAAAAACTATTATGATTCAACTTTTATATATTCATTTTGAAAGGTGTTCTTTGTTAAGTAAATGGTTACTAAAAAAACGAAAAAAGATTTGTTTTTGAATACCTACTGTGTTTTTCCTCAGGAGAAAAGGTAATACTCAATGTAGAATTATTTTAGCCTGAAACTTTAAAACAGCTCATAATTAAATATTAATATATGATTGTATTTGTAGAAAAAGAATCTGATAATTTTTGAGACTCATATCTTTAACCTATAAAGAAATTTTGCGATTCATGTCACTGATATAGGGACAAAATAAACTGAAATTATGATTTCAGAAAAAAAAAAAACAACAAAAGTTAACAATTATGAGTCGAGTATTTCATTACATGAATTAATACTGCTGTTTTTAAATAATAATATATATTGAACAGGAAAAAAAAAGTCTTGAAAAAATAAATTTTCCGGAAACTCGAAAAAGCTTGTTATTTAGAGAATACAGCGTAGAATCTCATTTTCTTCTCATCATTTATAGTAGAATTATCAAATTATATATCAAAGGTTCTTGGAAAACAAAGAGACCTGTGACAACTTTCTTCCTGTATTGCAGCTGGAATTGTTTTTTAAAAAGCTGTATTAGCATTTGAATGTTCAACCTGAATGGCATTTTATGCGTAAACGGTTAGACTCTCCATGTTTCAAGTTTGATTATCGCTAATCTTGAACTGCTGATCCTTGAGAGCACAACCAGTATTATCAGCGCTTGCCTTTTTAGATAATTTCCACAAATACTGAGAATTACTCTCTTTGTTATAACAATGTTATAATGAAGAGATGTTGTTGTTATTTTGAATTAAGCACAAAGCTACTCAATTAGCTATCTGTGCTCTGCCCACCACGAGTATCGAAACCCGGTTTTTAGCGTTGTAAGTCAGCAGACATACCGCTGAGCCACTGGGGGCATTATAATGAAAGTATCAAGCATCATCATCAGCGGAACACTGCTATTCGAACCATTGACCTTTTGATAAATAAATTCCATAACTGCTGTACTACGTCCGGTTCTTCTTCTTTTTCTAATTATATCTACGGTAATAAAAGAATATGTCTGAGAGTATGTGTGTGTGACCGCCATAGCACCAAAAAGAAAGAGCCTAAAAATCTGAAATTTTGCACACATACTAAGTAGGTCCTAAGAGTGTGCACCTGAGTGTTATTAAATATTTTATCTATATATTTGCGCGGGTGCGAAACTTTTTTTTCTTAATGAAGCAAGCTAAAGAGAAGCCACATAGGAAAGAAATTATTCCTTATGTAACAACACCCAATATATAGAAAAGCAAATGCGTTTTGACAGTAATGCGTTATAACAGTTGTTTTAAGCCTTGTTGAGACGCATTGTTAGTAACCTAACAATGTATAACCTAATAAGTATAACCTAATATTGTTGTTAGTCTGTGTGCTGAAAGTATAAAGTGAAATGTATAAACTACAAAACTGGAAAAAAATTAATTAAGAGTCTCCGTTGATTAAATAGACTTCTTTTTCATTAAAAACGTTGGTGATATAAGAGAAAATACCTCAGTTTAGAAATGATTTAAGTTGATAATCAACGTGACGTGACACTCGTAAGCTTTGATTACATAATACATAATAGAACTTATAGTTATCTATAACACAGCCATCTAAAATATGTCAACCTAATATCCCGAGCCAAGACGAGTAAGTATTTAATTAATAAAAAATAAAATGACTATGTTAAAAGAAAAAGGCGGAAGGGTGAGCTTTTTAAATGATTAATAGTATTAGTTTGAGTCTAAATGAGAAATACTAGAAAAATAAAATTCTTGAACAAGTTATACTTTAAGTCAAGAAAATGAATTTAATTTAGAAAGCTTACATATTTAAATGTAAAATAATAACAATTGTTGAATTGTATGAAAATGAGGAGAAAGTTCAATAGAAATGTATCACTTAACATTTCGAACTGAAACAAAATATTAAGATAAAAAATATGAAATAAAGTAAAAGATATACGAATTCAGTTTCTGGAATAGACATTACATCAGTTGTTATGTGTTCAATGGGAAAATATAAAGCAAGAACCCTCAAAAATCACTTTATTCACCAATGAAAAGTCGAACAGAAATTGAAGTGTATTTAGATTCTTCACATCAATGAAAAACATGAAAATATTTGCTGAATGTATCTCTATAAATAATTTTCTTTGATTAAAGAAAGTAAGAATATTGTACGAAAGAATGATTATATTGTTAATTTAGATGTTCATACATTAAAAATTTAATTGAAGAAGAAATAAACAGATTGAAGTGGATTCATTTTTAAGAAATAGGCAGATGTAACGAATTTACTGTTATACGTTTATTTAAAATCTTTTTTGTTTCAGTTTAATATACATTTAGAAATGCACGTAACGTATATTGTTAAATGCGTATTGCGAAAATCCCGTCTGTTTCTTAAATTAGTAGAAGATTCTTGAGAGTAAGAATCAATGAGATATGTTTTACGAAAGCATTAGCGTATATTTGATTACTTCTGCGTATTGAACTTTCCAGAACCTCATCCTAAAAGATTATAAATCGACGTGCCATGAGACAGTTTAATATTGTTGATCAGCTGATGTCAGTATACTGTAAGCCTCGAAACCTATAATTGTGATAAACGCTTGTTAAAAGGAAAACTACAAAATTTGACGAGGAACGTTTATAGATTTCAAACACTAAAAACCGTTTAACTCCAATGAATCAAATTCGGACGTTAATATTTCTAAAAATATATTAGATATTGTCGTTGGTAAAAAACGTATCAACTGGTAGATTTGGCCGTCATGTGAATTGTACATGTGTACAACATATGTTTAAGTCGCTCTCTGTGAATAGTCGATAAAATATTCACTTCCAGACTAGATAGAAGCCTTAGTATTCTTTTTAAGTTTGTAATACCCTTGTATACAAAGTATTATTTGTAATAACCGTTACTATTTATGGTATTATTATTTGTATATTAAAATATGTTTGTGTTAAGAAAGAAAATTGTGTGTATCAGTTCTGGGTAAATATCATAAATTTGTTATATGTTTATATTCAATTAACTTCTAAATTAAAATTAAAACTTCAGGCATCGTAAGTCACAATGTACGTAACACAATAAATCGGAGACTCGTCCGAAAGAAATTATAATACGTAACACAGACCTTCTCAAAAACTAAAATAAGATCAAATGTCCATAGCTCTGTTGTATTTGAGAGAAATGTACAGTATATTGTGCATAATAAATTAATGTTATATCCTAGGTTATACCTATATTAATAAATATAATCAAACATCTAAGCACACCCTCTACATTCCTACACTCAATTACACAACCGCCTTCAAACATGTGGTCAGCTGTCGGTCAGTAACCCTTTCTTTCTTTGTGAACCTGACGATGACCGAAGAAGGTCGAAACGTTGTTCGCTCCTCTGCATAAACAATTTTCTCAACCCATACCAGCCGTTTTTACATATATATTTTTCTCTATAAATGGGTGTTCTCGTCATCACGGATTATTAATCGGTTAGTTCTTTTAAATAGGCCGGCATAGCCAGGTGGTTTAGGCGCTCGACTCGTAATCGGAAAGTCGCGGGCTTGGATCCCTGTCACACCGAACATGCTTGTCCTTTTAGCGGGGAGGAAGGGGGCATTATATCAACGGTCAATCTCACTGTTCGTTGATAAAAGAGTAGCACAAGAGAGGGCGGTGGGTGGTGATGACTAGCTACCTTTCCTTCAGTCTTACACTGCTAAATTAGTTATGGCTAGCGCAGATAGACCGCGTGTAGCTTTGCGCGAAATTCAAAAACAAACAAACCTTTTGAATTACCGCATGATTCAAGAGGTGAACTTGTTCATGTAAAGTTAATAAAAGTCAGTGACTTTTATAGCCAATCAGTTGTAGCCAAGATGCCTCAAGGAAAAGAACTCACCGATATTGCTTATAGCGTTGGTCATATTAGATTTGAAATATATTTCAACCTGCCTACTCATATCGTATCTACTGTAGACAGTATGTTCATTGTACTGATTTATAGAGTCCTTCACAGACCGCTTATGTATTAGTCTGAGCTGAATTTATTGGTTTAATGAATTAAATAAACACACATATAGGATAAAACGAATTAACATTAACTTTACTAAGAGTTCAGAACTGCAGGCCAGGAAGTCTACTACGCGAAAGGATCTCCATTACGTGGAAATGATACAGCACAAACAACGCTTCCCACAGCTATGAATACCAAATACATGCTTGTGTTGTGTCAAAAATGGGGCGAAAAATAATGGGAAATCATCACCTATAAAATAAATCCTGCTGTTCTATGTTTCAGGTGAACTATCTGAATTTTAGAACAACCCAAAGAACACCGACATTTATGTGTTATTCCAACTATGAAGAGAGAGATGCTTTCCGAGTTTCTCAAACGTTAGCCTTTATCTCATTGGCTTATTCAAACGAAAGTGGGCGTAAATTTAAGGTAATATTTTTACCAGCTTGTACATTTCGATATGCATGACTTCTAACGATGTCCCGTAAACTACAAAAAATGTTAGTTCACAGGTTCACCATGATGAATCTTTTACTCTAGATGCAGTTGTTGAACGTATGCCCCAAAAATATTGGCACCTGTCTTTGGGAGACTAATAGCGAAAATGTTAGCGGGCCATTTTTCAACAGAAATTAAAATACTGTAAAGTATAAATTGCTATCAAATTTTAATGCAAACAGGCTCGTGCCATATAATATATAAAAGGTTAAAGTGCAAATATGCACAATTTCTTTTTCACGCTTTGTTTGGTTAAGATATATGTGAAGCAGTAGCACTGATGGGCCATGAGTTCGGTGAAACTAATCTATCACAGCAGACGTAGACCTCTATATTATCTTTTCTTCACTGAAATTCACGTTTTGGTGAATAAAAGAAATTAGCTAACAAGTTCATATTGTTGAAAAACCATATCACAGTTGGCTTCAATTTCTATTAAACACTGCTAAAGTATTCGAATTTCTCATAAGATATTTTTAGTTGATTGATCATTTATTAGTGAATATTTACGTCGTTCACGAGAGTGTTTCGAAGTGGAACGAAATGAAAGAATGAGGCTCATTGTCTTCGGTTTTACAGATACGAAATGCTGGTTTACATTACGAAGTCAAACAAACATATCGATAATCATAACTGCTATAAAAACGAAAAAAATTACGTTAACACGTTATATGCAATATGCTTTGACCAAGTTAAAAGTCCTAATAATTTTGTTATTGTATATAGAATGAACATTAATTATCAAAAACAGATATAGTTAAAAGGGTAATAAGACTAAATAGACTTTTTTGGGAATAGAAACTGATTATAAAGTTATATTTACTGATATTTAGGAATTTAAAACCATTATCAGTGTGTTATTATAGTAGGGAGGAACCCATTTTCCCCATTTTCATACTAGATAGTCTATACGTCCGATGCTAGGTGGCATTTAAATTATGCTTAGAATATTAATTATAATATACTTTCTAGTTAATGTAGATCGGAGTGCTGAAAATAATAACAGTAAAAACGCCTGATAAAGGAAAGAACTGTTTTCTGAACCTATCTGTAATTAGTTAAAACTGAAATAAGCCATAAGCCGGTGTCTCCCTGTTATTTATGTTGTAATATTTCAATTAATTTTTTGTAGCTATACTTTCTTGATAATGTGTTAAGTTTGATTTGTTCTTATCATAATAATACTAGATACACTAACAGCTAAGAAATGGTATAAAATAGTATTAAAACGAGTAAATCATTTAAGTAACTAAATATTTGATAACACAATAGGGTAATGCTGAAGATTGGCCTGTATACTGTCGCTACCATTAAAGATAAAAAACACCTTCCGAAATCTACAAAGTTTCTTCAGCATAGGGACTATTTCCAAACTAAGAATCTAACCAAGAGTGTGATTCATAATTCTAATTAAGAACTTTTACATGTGAATAAACTGACAAACTATAGAACGAAATCACAAGTAGGAACATCAAACTTTTTTTTTTTACAAAAAGCTGTCTGATTATTATTTTCGAACAAATATGTTGAGGCTAACAAACGTCATATCTCTGTCTCACTCACTCTCTCTGTGTATATGTATACGTACATAACTATTAAGCATCAGCAGGCACATGGGTGTATAAAAAGAGCCATGATATATGTGTTTTTCTGTCTGACATATATCATAGCCTTCTCAAAATCAGATATTTTTTTTTGTTGGGCTTTCTTTTGTTCTTTTTTCATGTATGTGCGAAATTCCAGAATTTGCTCCAAGCAGTTAAATAAATCATTAACGGGGCGACAAATCGCTAGGTCAGTGAAATGTCCATTACCACGAATCGCTACATCTTCAGACTTCGGGGTCGAACTTTCACACACGCCGAGTGACAGATGAAGCCTGACTTGAGAAGACAGTGACAAAAAAGAACCGGCAGCGAGTTCCGTTTAATAATGATAACTGAAACTCTTCTGTATTCTGAAGACGTTTCCTACCCAACTAGACCCAATGTGCCGACATATAAGAAGAACGCATGTCAATCGTGCTGTCTCAGAATTCTCCTCCTTAAACTGACTAACTGCCTTTTTTCCTTGTCACGTCAAGCACATCTCTCCGTGGTAGAAAACCTGAAGAATAGTTACTATGATTTAAAGTATTAAAGATAGGATGATTTTTTGTGTGATTACGCGTGGATTTACTCCTCATCTATTATAACTATTGAAAGTCTTCCTCTGGAGTCGCGGTAAACTAACACGAACTAAATATTTTACAGGGTATTATATAAAACAAAAGGAATTTTAAAAGAAATTTATAAATAAGCCAGAACCATGGAAGCCTTTGATTAATATCTAATATAATTTTTATTGTACTTATAATCTAAGGAGATAAAAAAGACAAAACAGTTGCGATTTAATTTTCTGATAGTTTTTGAAAATAACAGAGAGGTTTTTTTCCAATTTGAGCTGCTCCAATCGAACTTTCCGTGAGATGTTTCGGAATGCTCATTTAAGAGAAACTTCTGGGTTAAAGTTAATACCGTGATAAGTTTATAGTACAACGAAATATTTAAAATTTATAGTTTAAAACACTAAAATCTTGATCTGATTTAGGAAAAAAAAAAAGGATAAAAATAAAAGAACTGCTTTGAAACATAAAATATATATATATGTATAACACCAATTGGTACAGCGGTAAGTCTACGGATTTATAATCCTAAAGATAGGGGTTCGAATCCCCTTAGTTGATTCAGTAGATAACCTCATATAGCTTTGCTATAAGAAAAACACCCAGAAAACCAATTAGAGCTTGGCAACTTATTGCAAACAAATAAATACAGGCGCCACTAATTCAAAATAACAATATATCGGTTACGAGTTTTACTAAACCTCTAGATCAAAGGAATTTATACAAATATCTTAAGAAAAAATATTTCTATAACAGAACTATATTCAATCTAAAATAAACTTGTGATGAAGTTATCTATCACTGCCAGATGTAATTATTATGAACTTGTGGTCAAAGCAAACTATCTACATAGATCAGCAACTAAAATTATTTTAAAAGTGTTTCTCACCTTAAGAACAAGAGCTCATAAGTAAGCTGTGAATTGCGAGAAATAACAGTTGATAACAAACTACAACAAGGCATGTACTATTCATATTACACATAAGCAAGAGATATTAAAGGGAAAAAATAACTGATAAAAAACATGCAAGCACTAGAAGCTTTAATAATTCATTTCACAGTCATTCTCGGTTGCTAATTGTTAATCCGAAGTTGCAATTGGACAACGCTTTTTATTGTATTTTCAGTGAATGCTTATGTTACTAGTCAAAGTCAGGCTATGTTTCAGAATAAAACACTAGCTATTGACAAAAGAAAATATCTTATTTGAAAGAACATATGCCGTGGGTGAGAAACTTAAACTGTATTTATTTTACAAATAAATGGATAAATATCTATTTGTAGGAAATAATGTTAGAAGACAGATCTGTTCGAAAAACTGAAACTCTTAGGTTGTTATACATGTGTAAAAAAACATTGACGAAATTTGTATTATATAGCAAATAAAATGATGAGTTTTTGACTGTGCTAAGATTAATTACTTACAGTACAGATTCCACTCTTTCAAAGACCCGGTATGACTAAGTGATTAGGGACGTTTGAATCACCAAACAAACTTGTCCTTTTAACCATGGGGGTGCTATAATGTAATGGTTAATCTAACTATTCGTTGGTAAAAGAGTAGTCCAACAGTTGGAGGTGGGTGATGATGACTAGCTACCTCCCCTCTAGTCTTACACATCTAAATTAGGGATGATAGCCCTCTTGTAGCTTTGCGCGAAATTTAAACACAAACCACTCTTTTTTTTTTATAAAAATGTTTGTTTGTTTGTTTAGAATTTCGTACAAAGCTACTCGAGGGCTATCTGTGCTAGCCGTCCCTAATTTAGTAGTGTAAGACTAGAGGGAGGGTAGCTAGTCATCACCACTCACCGCCAACTCTTGGGCTACTCTTTTATCAACGAATAGTGGGATTGACCGTCACATTATAACGCCCCCACGGCTGAAAGGGCGAGCATGTTTAGCGCAATGGGGATGCGAACACGCGACCCTCAGATTACGAGTCGCACGCCTTAACACGCTTGGCTATGCCTGGCTTATAAAAATGTATCCAATGTATTTTTTCTAATATATAGACCTTGTCTAAGATTGTTATACTCCAAAAAACAGGTAGATAAAATAAAGTCGTTATTTTTGATAGAAGTTCTTGGTTATTCTCGGCTACTAAATAAAATGTCTTTGCTTTAGTGGTAGGCTTACCTGAATGTTGTACTGCGTGAAGCAAACAAAGCCTGATTTCAAACGAACAGAATGTTTGGTTCAAGCCTTTGTTAAAAAGCACAGTAAAGAATGTCAAAATATCTTTAGTAAGTTTTACATCACTCTTGCTAGAGGTTTTTACATGTGGACGGGTAGAATATTTAATCAAATAAATTTCAATAATGCAACGTAACACAATATTCGATTTTAACGCATACTTTTCTGATATTTAGCGGTAGACCTGGGGACTTATAATGCTTAAAATTGGGTTTCGATACCCGAGATGGCAGAGTACATATAACCCCCTGTATAGCTTTAAACTTAACACCAAATAAGTGTGTTTTTCTTATAACAAAGCCATATCGGGCTATCTGCTCAGACCACCGAGGGGAACCGAACACCTGATTTTAGCGTTGTAAATCCAGAGACATACCGCTGTACTAGCGGGGGGCGCAGCAAATAAGCAAGCAGAATATTTAACATAATTTTTTTAAAAATATATATCAATATAATTATTAGAATAGTTGTAAGTTATACGAGATAATAATTTGAAAACATTTGTAATTTGTTCAACTATACATGTCACAACGACTTCCAACAAGAGTAAGATAGTAATTTTACTCAAAAACCAACTGGAACTAAATTTAGCACTTGTATCATTATTAATATTTCTTACTTATATAAGAAAACATGTTTATTTTAGATTGCATATATCATTTAAAAACAAAACATTAATTCTAAGGACTAAAAAGTGGATTTACTGTACTCAAGGAAGATTACGTAATAACAACTGACATGTAAAAACATGATTGGTTACCTGTCAATATTTGTATACGACAGATGGACTTTATCATCATATTTATACGGTTCTGAGATAAGTCTGAAAGCTTATGACACTAAAAACCGGGTTTCGATTGGTCATTGTGGGCACATCACAGATAGCCCATTGTGTACTTCTCTGCTTAATACGAAACAAAGAAAGAAATGTCTTGGACCTCGACAAATCCTCTTATCAAATGCAATGGGAAAACCATTGAAAATCAGCATCATAGCAATCAATGAGTATTCACTAGAAGTATGGTGATAAACTATATAAGTATTAGACATTTTGCTTATTATCCGGTCCTGTTCGAGTGTCAGAATAGCCATAATGTTGTTTAAATGCAGCTTCTGTAATAGTTATAAGTCTTTTCAATGCCTTTATCTCATTTTATTCTATAGTTGTTGGTACCATAATAGGAGCAGTAATGCCAGCTTCAGGGGATATATTTTACTTGTCATCTTTGGTGGTCCATCTATGCAAAGAAAGGAATCTAGTAGAAACAATTCCGCTTCCACAGTAAGCAAAACATTGAGTTGTATTTAAAGTACAAAGTGAAATATACACATTGTTCTGTACCATATATATATATATATTAATTTAATAGTTTAGTTTTTACAATAGAGTAAATATGTAGTAGACACAGAACTTATATTACTGTGTAATTGATACTTAGCTCTCCTAACAACAAGTTTCATTGATATCGATTTAAAATATATCCGTCTAAATAAATGTTTTAACAAAATACTTTGTTTTTCGAGAAAGGTTGAATTTGGATGAGTGTTTGTTGAACATGATAATATTTTGAAAATCATGTATCTAAACAGATATTCTTTCTAAATAGTTTCTGAAGAATACAGATGAACAAGTAGCACGTAGATAACTGATCATACAAGATAAATCTATAATCTTGATATTTTCAATTAGAATATTTTACATACTACATTATAAGATCTTTCAGTTCTTAAAATTTAACTAAGGATTCAATGTTAAGTTATTTAAAGTGAAATTAAAAGTAATATTTTTACTCCAGTTTCTTGACGTAAGATAAATTGTGAGTTAATATGTACTAATATAGAATAATATAACAAGAGGGTTTTTGGATATCTAAAGCAATATTATTATCTCAAGTTTAATTCCTTTTTTTAAAAAAAGAAAAAACTTTATTATTATTACAACAATAAAATTCTCCTTATTATATTACAAACATAAGATCGTAATACATAAAAACAAATACCATTTGTTCAGATATTGTCTTTTTAGTTCTAAGCATATTTTAATGCGCATCCTATAAGTTCATCTTTGCGTACTAAGGCACGAATATTTCAAAACTAATAAGATAAAAACTGGTACATATTTGTAGCCACTTGAACGTAAGGCGACAAGTTGCACTCACTGAACGAGTTAGAGTGTAAGTAATTAAAACAGTAAGTGATTCCGATAATTAAATGCCAGCAATAAAAACGGCACTGTTGGCATCTTTGGCGCTGAAGGTGTGCCAGTGAACGTAACACTACAAAGACCGGCTGTCCAGGATAAGATTTACAACATCATCCAAAAAAAAACAGCTTACATAATTTAGTGCACCTAAGAAAATTTTATTGCTCAATATCGAATGAAGTTTAGGGTTAGGATAAAAGTTTTAAATTGTAAGAACATTTTTTGTCAATAGTTAAAATATTTTATTCAAAACTGACTAAAGCAAAAGAAAAATATTTTATTTGACACTACGAACTATAATTCGTATAATTATTAAATTATACTCTATAAAAAGCTAAGAATAATCATGTTATAATTTGTAACCTTTCTAAATGGACTAAATACTCCACATCAACACCGCATTCTCTTTCATTCTTATTAATTAATGATAACAGTATATTTTTTTCACACCGCTAAAAACTGGTTTTCGATACCAGTAGTTGGAAGAACACAGATAGCCCATAGTGTAGATCTGTGCTTAATTTTAAATAAACAAACAAAAAATCTATATATTTTTTTCACTCTTACGTTTTCTGCACATTGCGTTTTCTTGACGGCAAAACTATTCTGGTTTTATTTAAAAGGATTACTACTAATAGTTTTTGTCTAACTTTTAGTAAAATTTTATGAAGTGCCTTTTGCAGATCATGCTAGGCTTAAGTGTTCGACAAACTTTCTGTACAACAGGCACACAGATACTTTAAACAAGTATTTTTTATTTATTTTTGTATTTATGTGTACATTTATTTATTCATAACTGTGTCAATACCTCCAACATGCATTACAAATTTCGAAAAAGAATAAAGTATTGTAATAACGAATGCTATGCTGACTAAAAAAAAAAAAACTTATGTAAACCAACTTCATCTAATTCTTTTACTCGAAAACAAAAACCCTTCAGTGGTACAGCAGTATGTCTGCAGACTCACACTGCTAGAAAATAGTGAGCAGAGATTGTGTAGTTTTGTGCTTAATTCGAAATATTCAATCAAAAATGATGATTAAAATGTCTGTAAATGAAAATAATTTAACTTAATATCGTTCACCTTTTGATAAGTAAAATTTATTTCCATAATCTTCAGTATGAACAGATTGCTCGGACTAAATGTGTATAGTGCATAACAACTAACGTCTATTTGCGTATTGTAGTTTCAACAGTCATGTTACAACAACTGACCAAGCATGTATCTTATGACTCCTTTTAAAGATATTCGGGTCAAAATTACTAACATAATTCAATTCATTGTAAAAACACTCACGCTAAAATGACAAACATATCTTTAAATCCCTTTCAAACAGTTATGCTAAAATTACTAACCTTTCTTTGATTTTTTGTATGCAAAATCATGCCACAATATCCCCATGACTTTCTATTGTAACTCCTTATATTAACGTTAAAATAAATGTCATGTAACTATAAATTTGTTTGTTTCAGCTGTTATGTAGAAATGACTTGGCCTTGTTTCTGGACAGTAATTATTCTTGATTATGTCACTCAGTGTTGCGTGGGGTACGTGGAGGTCTTTTACCACTGCACTGGTCTTTGTATTTACGAACTCTCAGTCCTTGCAAGATGCTACACTTTATATAGCGCTGCAGGGGGTATGGCTTGTTGCGAGTCTCTTACAGAATGTTCCTGGGCCAAAATCAGAGCGCATTCCTTGGTTTTTCAATGGCACTAAGTACAGGGAGATATCTCCGTCTTGGAAATTGTAAATCCTGGATCTTAACACATCTTTACAACCTGAAAGTATTTATATCTTGGGTTGGAAGGGGCTCTACATACGTTCTCCAAAAGCGATCAGTTTTTGATGGCATCAAACTACCATAGAAATTTCAAACAATGTTAAAATATTGTTCTGATGCACAACTTTCTTGCGCGACTTTATATCGCCTAATTTGCTTGTTCAAAGTCGCTTTACTGAAAGTTACACAACCGTGTACATGTGCAGTTTGCATTTAGTATTAATTCTTAAGATTTTGTTATTTTAAAGAAATACATATATATAATATATACAAGCGATAGGACTCAATTGCACTCACTACTGTATGTGTATATTTTATATAGTTCAACTGTAAAATTATACTGAAGACGTAAGAAAGACTTCTGAATTTGGTTTCCTGTAAAGGACAGAGCACGTTTAGCTCATTTTGTGGTTTTGTGCTAAAATCGAAACGAATTGAAGTGGATATAAATGACAATGTTCATTTTTCATTTCTCTCAAACATACAAGTAGTTTAACATAAGGAAGTCTTTCTCAAACGATATGGCATAATACGAAAAAAAATTGTACGATAGGTTTTGAGTTTAATATGTTGGTGACAAAATGTTTCGAAATTGTTTCGTAGCAAAAACATTGTATCGACTTTATTTAACTTTTCGTATTATTCAACAAAAAACATTCAGAAGAAAATTTACTTCTTAAACTCATGACGATTATCATACTAAATACAAAAATATTTATTTTTATTAAAAAGTAGACTTAACTATATACATCTGAATTTTATCGTATAACAAATATACTCTTCTGATCATTAATATGTAGAAAATATCTAACAGAACAGAAAATGTACAAATAGCACAAATTTAAAACTGTATTTATTTACTTAATCATGATATAAGTGAGTTTTAGCAATTTTACTTAATTTACCTTAAAGAACAATCGTGTTACATTGTGAGTAAAACTTTGTTTTTCCTCTTTCTACTGCAATCTAAACAAAATATTAAGAAAAATTGTTTGCTTGTTTTGAATTTCGCGCAAAGCTACACGAGGGATATATGCACTAGCCGTCCCTAATTTAGCAATGTAAGACTAGAGGTAAGGCAGCTAGTCATCACGCCCCAACTCCAACTCTTGGGCTACTCTTTTACCAACGAATAGTGAGATTGACCGTCACATTATAACGCCCCTAAGGCTGAAAGGGTGAGCATTTGGTGTGACAGGGATTCGAACCCGCGACCCTCACATTACAAGTCAAGTGTTTTATTCAACTGGCCATGCCGGGTCATTAAGGAAAAAAAAAACGCTGTTGTGAAAGTTGTCAATCTTTCATCAAATATTCAAAAAAAACTTTTTAATGTTTTTTTATGTTTACATTTATAACAATCTGGCATTAATTGCTCGCGGACTTTTTACGTTTAGAAAATAAAACAAAGGAAAATATAATATAAAATATCTAAAAGATTCTGAATATCTCCAAAATCAGTTTTGTTATCCATCAGATATTGTATAGAGCTCTAAATATTATCCACAAGCTTCTCTGAAGTCAGGTACAAAGTTACACAATGGATTGCAATTGTCTGTGCTCTGCCCACCCCAGCTATCGAAATCCTGGTTCTATTGTTGTTAGTCTGCAGGCAAGTCACTGTGCCATTGGGGGACAGTCCATAAGCAACGTCAATAAAATTGTATTAACACTGGATAGCTATTGCGCACTAAAAATACCAACATTTGTAGAGATCTTGTTAATTTAAAATACAAGTTTTGAAAGAACGATGGTAAGTTGTTTTAATTTGGAAATTAGAACCTTCTTCAATGTTGCCATGTCAAATTATATTCTCAGATAATTCTGTAATCTTGGTTGTCGAAATAAAGAGGTAAAGTCAGCAATTACAAACCTCATTAAACCTCACATTTAGAACAAGAAATAAAACCTTGTTAAATTTTTATCGGGAGTTCTATGTTGCTTAAGCATTGTTATTTCACTGCTATTTGTTGGACTCATTAAGCTAATATTAGTATTAATATTCTTTCACAGTTCAGTTATATAGCAACGGAATCATTTATGTGCAATGCTGAAGTTAAAGATAAAACATTTTGATACACTTGAAAGCAATTATTATTTGTGGAAACTTTTATATGTTTTATTATTTTCATATTTATGTAGTTTTAATAATAGTTGTTGTGTTTTATTGTCGAATTGCGTGTAATGCTACTCGAGCTATTCGCTCCTGATTTTGAAGTGATAGACAAGAGAGAAAGCAACTAGTCAACTCCACTCATCGCCAACTCGTGGACTGTACTATTTAAATTACATGATTTTAACGTGATACTTACAAAGTATTCATGGCTACAAAGTGCGAAACACCATGTTGCGTGTGTGAGTGTGTGTGTGGTAACTAGACGCGAACTGGGAAACTCATATCCTCAGCATGATGTGCTAATAACTTGGCCGCGTTCAATCCTTTAAGGAAAGAATAAACGCATTACGCGTTTTATGAGATATTTCATATATTTTAACTCTTAAACGAATGAGTGAGTATTATACATGATGCGTCATTTATCAGTAAAATAAATAATAATCCACCACTGACATTTTTTATACTGCACATACTTTCACAACAAGAATGTTTTAGTCGGAAATCTTGAAACTCAAAGATAGCTTTCCAAATTATTTTAGATCACCGTTAAATATTTAAACATTTAACTAAGGCTGTTTATTTTTGTGTATAATCACATAATCACTATCACTCTTGTATAGTCATAATACCCCATCTTAAATAACTGTGATAAATACATTGTTCTTATATGAAACGGAGTTGACGAGAGCCTGAGGCAAAAGTGGTATTGTTGTGAACTGCAAACTATGAGGCCCGGCATGGCCTAGCGCGTAAGGCGTGCGACTCGTAATCTGAGGGTCGCGGGTTCGCGCCCGCGTCGCGCTAAACATGCTCGCCCTCCCAGCCGTGGGGGGTGTATAATGCTATGGTCAATCCCACTATTCGTTGGTAAAGAGTAGCCCAAGAGTTGGCGGTGGGTGGTGATGACTAGCTGCCTTCCCTTACACTGCTAAATTAGGGACGGCTAGCACAGATAGCCCTCGAGTAGCTTTGTGCGAAATTTCCAAACAAACAAGGAAACTATGTCTGCCACTATACAAAAACCCATCATTAGGTATGTCACATTATATATATTTTATATCCGCCATTATTATAAAAATTACACAGTCACTGATTCCATGCACTTTTGAAGAACAAAGTTAAATACATAGTAAACATACACAAAGGAAGAAAACACAGTTTGACAAGTACCCATAGCAAGATTTGTATTGCTATAAATTACGACCGCTGTCTGTCATTGAGTAGAGCATCCAATCATTAGAAATTTCATACTGTAAAGTTATTTTTCTGACATGCTAATTTACTTATGTTCAGATAATTCCTTCTTACGCTTTAGCAGTAAACTTAATAAAATTCTAAGTATATTTCATATGGGGTCTCATTTCGTGTTTGCTCAACTTGGTCTGACTATGTTTTCAAATGGACAAGTTTTATGCGTGGGTATTATAAACTGGTGAAGAGTGGCTTATAAGTTATGAAAATTGAATAGTTTTGGAAATTAAGATTGTAAAATTCTATTAGTACAACGAATTCTACTAGTTAGGAATGTAAGCGTGTTTTAATGTGCATCAACATGAAATATTTTTTTCATATATATAAGACAGGTAAAAGAGACATAGAACCAATAATTACATTCAGCCTCAACTTTTGTTTCAATTTGTATTAAAAATAAATGCAAATTTTGCCGATCTTTAAGGTGCATCAACATGTATGCATAAAGAAATATCTCTCCTTGTCTCTCCCTCTCTATCTAAATATATATACATCAAGCTTTATTTGGGTTTCTCAAATAATACATGAAAACACTCAGGTGCATTCAAAATATAAAAACAAAACTTTAAAGCGTCACTTGATACCTCAAGAATGAAAGTGGGGACGAGTTAGGAGTGTTATGCTTTCTATTATTTGATTTACTTCTGCAAACAGGTAAAACAAATGAATTTTCCCCAGTGTTGAAAAGTATCTAGCATTAATCTATCGCTTGTTCTTATTTCTTTTTCTTTTTATCTAAATTCTAAGTAGGTTTTGTACGTAAATAGATTAGATACTCTAAAAGCGCACGAGTGAAAGAAATATGTCAATCACACTACATGTACCAGCCATATTTAGTGCCAATAAAGTTTTTCTCCAATGCCAGGACTCGTCAAATCGGCTGAGATTCGACAGACAAAGTAGTGGTTTAGTTGCTATAATTGTATTATCAATTTTCATGAATAATGAATGTTATGGTTTTGAATCAGATTAAGCAAGTGAACTGTAATTATTATAGAGATATAAGCGCTGTTACTTTTGATAATGTACGAACATGATCCTAAGTTCATTTACCATGGTGGCACCATGTTTTAGGGTTATAATTTTAATAACAGTCATGTAAAAATTTATTAACTGAATATTATATTCTTGTCAAGTTATACAATTGTAAAATAACTTAAACAATACATCTTTAACATCAATTTTTATTCTCTGCTCACATCTATCTTACTTTTTACATTTTTCTACGCTGTTTATTAAAAAAAACAAACTATGAATACCCTATTAAACAATAAAAAAGTGTAACGACACTTTATTTCAGATTTTAAGTTTTCTAAACTTACATTATTGAAGCGTTTAATGAGTTTCCGCTGCTTACCAAAAATTACTGATACAGGGAATCAATGAACTAGTATCTATATCAGGGGTGGCCAGACGTTGGCTCGCAAGCCACATGCAGCTCTTTGATATATAATATGCAGTTCGCGAAAATATGTTGGATAAGCTCCTTTTTGCATCACAATTAATATAAAAGGTAAATAACAAATTATTTTCAAGCTTTATAATTATTTGCCGTGTATAAACTGAGAGTCCACTGGAATAAAAATGTAAGTTTAATGTTCATGATAACTAAATATATTTAAGAATTTAAATCCTAATTTTAATACTAGCTTTGAGTCGGGGATTAAAGAAATTTCGGATCAGCGGGAATCACAGAGGAACTGTGCTGGAGAATCAGTAATCATACAAGTCAGTGCTGACAATGTTAGTTTTAGTAGGCATGACTTGCGACGCGTGATTGTGGCGTGTGTGGCTGTGTTGTGGGCAGTAAATTTAGCGGAAAGTTAGAGTGATACTGGGCACTGTAGAGTTTGGTTGCGTTGTACGTGTTGGAATTTATTGTTTCTTTTCACTTAAAAGTGTCTATAAAAATTTTGTGAAGGAAGATGGCGTCATCAAATTGTAAGAAGCGAATGTATGAAGATGAAAACAAAAATGTTAAACCAGAGTGGAAGGAAGATTTTGCAATCACCTTTAAAGGAGGTAAACCTTTGTGTCTTATCTGCAATGTTTTACTCAGTCTTTACAAAGTCAGTAACTTGAAACGCCACTATGAAACAAATCAAAAACTTTTCGTCTGATTATCCACCTAAATCAGAATTACGGAAAAACAAGTTACCTGTGTTAAAATCATCACTAACTAGCCAGCAGACACTATTGACAACGTTCAGTAAGGAAGTTGATAAAACGACTGAAGCTAGTTTTGTTATATCATGTAATATTGCTCATGTTAAACACCAAAATTGTGACGGTGAATTTTTTAAAGAAGTATATAGCTAAAGTTGTTGCAGTGTTAGATCCAAATAACACAAAACTTCAGCGACTAATAGCACAAACACCAGCTTTACGCCACACTGCAGAGAAACGTATCTCCCAAATCAGTGTTGATGTTGTAGGTAAAATATAAAGTGATTTAAATAATTCCCTTGCATTCAGCTTAATCCTTGACGAATCTACAGACATACAAGACAACCCAGTATTTGTTCGTTATATTTCCTCTGATGTAACTGTGAAAGAAGAGATACTGGACTTAGTAGCACTAAAAGAAACAACTCGTGGTGTTGACATTAGAAATGCCCTTAACAGAGCCTTAACAAATGCTGATATTCCACTGAATAAACTCATCAGTGTTGCAACAGATGAAGTACCTGCAATAGTGGGAGAAAATGCAGGATTAATTGCACTTATGAAAAGTGATCCAAGCTTTCCAGAGTTCATTGCATTATTCATCGTGAATACCTAGCAGCTAGATAGTTCAAGTATGAAGACGTTATGAAATTTGTTCTTGAAATTGTCAATTTCATACGCTTAAATGGGAAGGCCTACCGACAGTTCAAAAATTTTATTGAAGAATTGGAGCTTGAAGATAAACCCAGTGATGTCTCTTTCTACTGCATTGTGAGGTGTATGTCAACCAGCAATGTCTTAAATGGGTTTGTGGATCTGTTGGAGCGTATTATTACTTTTCTTGAAGAAAAGAAAAGATTCTATCCTCAACTGAGAAATGATGAATGGATGCAAGATCTAATGTTCGTTACTGATATAATAAATTATCTACATACTCTCAACTTGACATTCCAGGGGAAGGATAAGATTGTTTCTGATCTTACTCAGACAGTTTTCAGCTTTCAGAATAAAATAAGACTTTTTCAAAGTGGCATGTTGTCAAAAAGCTACAGTTACTTTTCCAATCTTAAAAGGAGAGAAAATACATTTCCTGATAATGAAATAAAAGACCACAAAGTGGAAAAATACAAAGATAAATTACAAGGACTGCTTGATAATTTTCTAGACAGGTTTGAGGATTTGCAGAAGCTGAAGCCCTGTTTCGCCTTTCTTGTAAATCTGTTCATGGTTGCTGTGATCAATGATGGTTGTCCATTTCTCAAACCACTGGTTACAGAATCATCTGCAGTGAAAATGGAACTAATAGAACTACAGGAGGACCTATATCTAAAGATGATCTATAAATCTCATTCTACAATAGAGTTCTGGAATCCAGTTCCAGAAATACAATATCCTGAACTGAAGAAAACTAGTGTGCGACTCATCTCAATTTTCAGCAGAACATACTGCTGTGAATGACTGTACTCTGTAAAGAAGTTTGTGAAGTCGAAGCTTCGTGCAAACAGTACAGACCAGCACTTGACGGAGTTAATTTGTACAGTCTTGACAACATAGCAACCAGAATTTCAACGACTCACAACCAAGATGGAAACTTACAAGACCTCTACTAGCAGTAAATAGCTTGATAATTGTACCAATGCCTGTTTGTGTCAGAAAAAATATTATGATAAGACTAAAATTTTGTAAGGTGGTATTGGATTAAAATATCTCTAATTTTATTGTTTTACATATTTTCCACCATGTTCTGACCAGATATTTACTAAGACATGGAAATATCATTAAAATATCTGTTTTTACCCCTTTTATTTTTATTTTTGGCTATCTCATTTAATGCTAATGAAATGCAAATTTGCATAATTTTCTTGGATGTTTCCATAGTTCATTACCGTATTAAATACGTTCATTATAGATAAAACAATAATCAGCCAGGATTTTGAAAACATTTGATTATTATATGTGTACTTCGTGATTATTGAAACTAATATAAATTAACAGTTTGAAAACTACATACATGAATAAATATTATTACGTACATGTATTTATTAATATTTATATAAAATTTATGTAATACAACGTGGATGTTACAATAAAAAACGTGTGTGTGATATTTGTTTATATCTTGTGGCTCCTCTTAAGCATCTGAAGTTTATGGTATATGGCTTTTACGTTAAGCAAGTTTTGTCACCCCTACTCCAGAGTCTCATACGTATGTTATATTCTACTCCTTCTTTAATGTCAGTGCTATTAATTGTAGTAGTAAATATTTAATATATTTATATATATGTTAATTTGATTACGACCGAACACGTCGATAACAGTAAGAATACCCAAATGATGAATCAATGTACATTATAAAAATAGTTTATTTTCTGACATTGCATACTCCTAGTTAGATCAGTATACTAAATTGTTTTAGTTATTTTTAGCTCTGATCTACGAAGATATCTCGCTTCAATGACAAGTTATTTGTAATATAACATTAGTCCTACATTAAATTATTGTAAATAGTGTTGTAAATAGTATAGCTCGGAACATCTTTATCTGGTTCTAGTCAAATGTAGAACAAAATTTCAATGTCAAAAATAGTACTAACTGTTTGATATTTAATAAATAAAAGTGAAAGTTCAAGGTCATGTGGAAGATAAACTAAAAATCTTTCATACAAAACTTCGTACGAAGTCTGAATATCCTCCCAAGAATCAGTTGATTATATTTTGAAGTTATTTAAAAAGTTGAGGTCCCAATGAAGCTCATTCACTTTTATATCAGCAAACTGGGTTTTTAAAAACAGTCAAAATTCGAAACCCAATTGAAACAGAAAGCGGATTTTAACATTTAGATTCAAATTTCAGAAGGTCGGACAGGATAGGTTTGTATTTTGAGTTGTTCATTGAAGAAAACATTGTCCAGTGGTAGTAGGGTTTGTGTTCATTGAGCGACTGTTCAGAGGTAAATTGATTCCCTACAAATAGGCTCGGCATAGCCAGGTGGTTAAGACACTCGAGTCGTAATCCGATGGTTGCGTGTTCGAATCTTCGTCCCACCAAACAGGCTCGCCCTTTCAATCGTGGGGGCATTAAAAACTAACGGTTAATCCCACCATTCGTTGGCAAAAGAGTTGCCCAAGAGTTGGTGGTGGGTGGTGATGACTAGCTGCCTACTCTCTAGTCTTACACTGCTAAATTAGGGATGGCTAGAACAGATAGCCCTCGTGTAGCTTTGCGCGAAATTCAAAACAAACAAACCAAACTTTTCTTTTTGTATTAAGAAAGTATGATAAGCGAAAATTATCGTAATCTATTTCGGACTAATCTTGAGAAATGTCTTAAGAAAAAAATAATTATTAAAAAATAATAAAATTAAATTGTATTCTATGTAGTAAAATCATACAAAGCTACTCGATAAGGTGGAAATATCCAATTGTTTGTATATTATCTGAATTTCACGCAAAGCTACATAAGAACTATGCTAGCCGTCCCTAATTTAGCAGTGAAAGACTAGAGGGATGTCATCACCACCCACCACCCACTCTTGGGCCAGCCCTAACCTCATAGCCATGTCAGGCCGTTCTTTATGTAATATCTGTATAGCATCATATCAGTCTTACTACATACTGGCCTAGTTTTTAAGGCTCTCGACTCGTAATTAGCATTGAGGCATTACAATCTAACGAATAATCGCACTAGACATTGGTTAACGTTGTCAAAGAAGAGAGCGATGGTAAGCGCAAATAGTACTTAATTTTTCGTGAAATTCAACAAACAAACATAATAATTGTTGTATAATTTTTGCTTCTAAAAAAGGCATCAAATACCACCAGTACGTTTGGGAGAACACTATTTTAATACGAGAACATGAATTTGTAAAGAAATGTGTTCAATAGATGATGCTACTTTAAAATATTTTTCTACTAGATATCTGCATAATAAGCGAAATTTAACTTCTTTTTAAGTAAAAAGTACTTGAACAGAAAGAAAATAAACAAAATCTAAATAATTTTAAGGCTATTCCAAAAAAAAACACAAACTCATCTGTAATAAGATTTTAGTAACTTTTATGTTAATAAATCGTGATGAATCAAGTAGACTAGGACTGAATATGTAAGGCACTTTTGCAACGACATATGCGTAATGGACACTTTAGTGATAACAAAGAGGTAAAACTTATCATCAAATTATGTCCATATTATAAAATTCTTAACTTTAAGCAGGCATAAAGACAACTTTTCCTTATATAGACTAATTTGAAAAATCCATAGGTTTTCACTCAAGAATGTCCATACTGTATTAAATATTTATTCTATTATATAAGGCCTGGCATGGCCGAGCGCGTAAGGCGTGCGACTCGTAATCCGAGGGTCGCAGGTTTGCGCCCGCGTCGCGCTAAACATGCTCGCCCTCCCAGCCGTGGGGGTGTATAATGTGACGGTCAATCCCACTATTCGTTGGTAAAAGAGTAGCCCAAGAGTTGGCGGTGGGTGGTGATGACTAGCTGCCTTCCCTCTAGTCTTACACTGCTAAATTAGGGACGGCTAGCACAGATAGCCCTCGAGTAGCTTTGTGCGAAATTCCAAAAAAAACCAAACTGTATTCTATTATAATTTTTAGTTCATGAGGTAGATGTTTAAGGGATATTACTACAATGGATCAAAAACGTTAAAATTTATACATCTTGAAAAAGAAGAAACTGAAATGCTTCTTATGTACCTAAAACCAAGCACCCACTTATCGGGTATACGAGGGGTATAAATATGTTAATTCACCATTTATCCCCAGATAGTCATGAGACGTAATTGAAAACTGGAATGAACACGAGATGCTTGAATTAGAAAACTTGATGCAAGCAGCGAAGAGTAGTGGACATTGGATAACCGTAATGGAACAACAATTTTCAGCATGACGAGACCGTAAACTGACCGTTTACCCAGAAAGGCATGATCTTGTTTTATATTTTCAATTCACATTGGTTCTTTCAAAGACCTGTGTTTATTATTTGTTTCATCTACACGCAAGCTCTTACAACTATAGTGTGTTTAGAAAAAAAAAAAAGCTATTTACAGCCGTTTTATGACGGAATTTATACAAATTTAATGTATAAAATTATTACTTAATTCTTAGGAACCCGTCTGTTTTCACTGGGATTCTTCTTAACACTGTTACAACATTATCATTCCTCTGCATAAATTTGTTATAATTGTATCTCAGAAACGAAATAAATCCAAGTGACAACATTTTAAACGTACCTTTTCTAAATCTAATCTGCATTACTTGAACTCTCAATTTAAAGAAAAAGTTTTTATTATGTTTTAAAATAACAACAAAAAATATAAAGACATTTTTTTTATATAATGTATGAGATTTTCCTTATCTTCTGTCCCATAACGAAGTTAGCATCCGTGACCTTGATATTATCTAAAATATTCTAGTCGTTGTGTCACCGAACTAAGTGGAAGTGACAAAAAGAGTAAATCTACGACTTGTGATAGTTCTTTGTTTGAATATGTGCACACTGTTTCATTCCTGCTTTTTTTTTCTTGCATCTTTCACTGCTTTGAGGACCTTATTTCCTCCTCTAGTGTACTGTCATGGGCACTTACATGTGACACACTATTTAATCTCAGTTTGATCCTTAAGAGGTGTGTTGTTAACCACAGATGAGATAAAAATATCTATTTCTGTTCAATTAAGTTTTACTATTGTCAATGTTCAGTAAAGTTTGGTTTGGTTTGTTTTGAATTTCGCGCAACGCTACACGAAGGCCATCTGCGCTAGCCGTTCCTAATTTAGCAGTGTAAGACCAGAGGGAAGGCAGTTAGTCATCACCTCCCACCGCCAACTCTTGGGCTACTCTTATATTAAAAATAGTGGGATTGACTGTCACATTATAATGCCTCCACGACTGAAATGGCGAGCATGTTTGGTGTGATGGGGATTTGAACCCATGACCCTCAGATTATGAGTCGATTACTGTTGGGAATTTTAAAAACAAATTCGGAATGCAAGACTTGTTATCTAAAAGGTGTCAGTGAAATAATATTACCGAAACAAATAATAACAATATTTAATAAACTGATATTTTATTCAAAAATAAATCCCCAAAGATAACGTAATTGGTAATTTTTATTAGTAATTGGTCAATGTCAAAATATGTGATTTATGACTGGTTGTTGTTAGTTCATGTATAGTAAGTATTCATTCGTAAATAATATGCCTCAAAATATATTTGGTGACATGCGTAACATACTGCAAAAACTAATATAACTGAATGTTGTATATTTTGGATAAATAGTGGAATATGATTGGCAACTATTCGTATGTGATTAATCCTTTTGGAACATGTATTGATTGTATGATTATTCATAGTATGTCATGGTTAGTAATTTTGCCATGTTTTTAATATTTTGTATATGGCTGGCAATTTTCACGTCTTATTTTTTTTTTCGCATGTGTACACTGTAATTATTGCTATAAGACCGGTCACTATAAGACTATATATATATACTCTTCAAAAAAAGAAACGCAAAAGGCAAAATATGAGACAAATTGTTAACAAGTTTATTCCGGGTAGTTCTGTATGACATGTGTGAAACTTTGCACATTCACTGCTGAACATCCAAAGTCTGCAAAGGCGAAGTCCACGCTCACTAGGTGAAGTTTAACGTAACTCAACGTCAATAACGAGTATGCCCCCCGTGAGCATCAATAACTGCTTGGCATCTCTTGCCCATGGAAGCGATGAGATGACAAATCACATCCTGTGGAACGGCTGTCCACTCAGCCTGCAAAGCTGCTGCAAGCTGAGGTAGAGTCTGCGGTTGAGGTTGTCGCCGTCGCAGACGTCGGTCCAACTCGTCCCAAAGATGTTCGGTGGGGTTTAAATCTGGTGATCTGGAGGGCCAGGGAAGAACGTTGATGTTGTGATGTCTCAAGAAGACAGTGGTGAGTCGGGCTGTGTGAGGACGGGCGTTGTCATGTTGAAAAACGTCGTTGACGTTCACCATGATGGGTTGCACATGGGGCCTAAGAATCTCGTAGACGATTGCGTACGGTATGATCGGAAATCCTACGCAGCCCTGGTATGGTTGATGCAATAGACGTCGCAGTGGTGGTCCTATCCCGAAGGTGACGTAACCGGATGTTGCGATCTTGTGCGGGCGTGATCACACGAGGTCTGCCAGATCGTGGACGGTCACGAGTTGATCCATGTTGTTGGTGACGATTCCATAGCCTTGTGATGGTGCTTGGGTAGACATTCACAGCTCTGACAACATCTGATCGAGATTCGCTTGCTTTCAAGCGACCAATGGCGTTGTTGCGTTGTGCTTCAGTCAGTCTTGGCGTAACTGTATTGCGTGTCGGTGGCTTAACACTGTGCTATGGAAACCGAGAACCAGTCACTTTTATAGGGATTTTGCACATGTTGCACTTGCAGAACATGTAGATCTCTCAAACAAATTTATTGGACACGCATGCGTTTTGGCGAAAAATCCGATGTTTTCCTCCGTTTTCAAAGTGCACAACTTGTATTGTCATTTTGGTCTGACAATCAGTGCCTTAACACGTGTAACATCACATACTCTGAGCTTGTAACGTTATTACATATATTTCTCTTTAAAATAACAAAATATCCCTTTTGCGTTTCTTGTTTTGAAGAAACAAGTATATATATCACAAGTTAAAGAAATTTTTAGTAAGTGTTTTCTCAGAGCTCGCATTCGAATATGTGTTTTACGTATATTAATTTTGAGATATTTCTACTCTGTCTTATAAGTATCGAAATATGAATGTTATAGTTTGTAATACTAATAAATAAAAACGATTTCAGAGCAGTTGTTACGCAACGTCTTACATTATTCACTTATATTTCAAATGAAACACTTTTTCACGAAATGAATATTATTTTTAAATACTTTTGCAGGATTGGAACTTTTGTGTTTTCCAATTCTGTAATGATTTTAAAACATTTCGTCTCGTAACTTTGTTTCTGCAAACTTTCCATAAACTTTCATGTAATTTAAAGATAAACCGCGTAAACAGTAAATTAACTCTTTTATGATTAAACAAACACATACAATATGATAAATATATCACATTTTATTTTACACAATTTTGGGTAAATTCCCAATGGTGCTACATATCTTGTTTCATCCTTCGCAAAAATTCTATCTTCCATTAAACTGTTTACCTCAATAGTAACACACGGAAAGCGTATAAGATGTTTTTATTTGTAAAAGGCAAACAACCGTTTTAATAAGATTCTAACATACATAAACAGTTTACATGATTTTGATATGTTAAATTCATAATGTTTGGCAATAAATAAAACATATATATTTTCTGTTATACTTTAAGAGGAAGAAAAATATTATTGAGTATCAAACAAATTACAAAACAGTAGACAGAAGCCATTTCAGACGATTGAGGCAGTTCATTAGTAAATAGTCAGAAAAGTAGAAAGGTTAAAGAACGGCATAAATTAACTTTAAGTTGAAGATTAAAAAAAAACAGTTATTATTCATCTATGAATCCAGACAAAACATTTTATGGCTCATATTTACTTTTTCAACCACAGAAACAACTTGTAGCTCATCTGACTTTCCATTTACAAAATACTTGTATGATGTAAGACTTTGAGAGATGATCACAGACTTTCCTAATGGCTGAAATTTTGTATGTGCGTTTTGTATGTATTTTCTTATAGCAAAGCCACAACTAGCTATGTGCTGGATCTACCAAAGGGGGCCAAACCCCTGATATTAGCGTTGTAAATTCGTAGACTCACCGCTGTACCAACGCGGAACATTTTTTTTTAATGTGTCTTTATGGAGTATTATTGTTAAGAAGGCAACTGTTTTGCATTCGTTTATTTTAACCCATGCTGCGTTAGAAACTTATGAATGTTTTTTAAACCTTTTTACACTATGAATTTGTTCAGATATGTAATAGTGAAATTAGTTAAAACACATAGCGAGCAAAAAACGTTTGGGTTTGTTTAGTAGCTTACATAACTTTTTAAACCCGGTTGATCGAACCAAACATTTCAAGTCGTGTTGTATTTTAATTAATAAAGAGAAAAGAACAGGAAAGAAGTTAGAACTGAATATACTGAAAACTTTTGTTTCCTAAGCTAACACCTCCGTTACAACAGTTAACACTCTGTTAAACTTTAGCATGCGTGTATTTTCTTATAGCAAAGCCGCATTGGGATATCTGCTGAGCCCACAGAGAGGAATCGAACCCCTGATTTTAGCGTTGCAAATCCGGAGACATACCGCTGTACTAGAGGGGGGCGTTAAAATTTAGCAACGGTAAAGATGGCAAAAAGTAAAACGATGTTAGCGAACTAATTAGAAGAATCCCAAACTGAAATCAGACGCGTTTTGATTTTCACTTACTAGTTTTAACTGTGTTGTCCGATCGGTTTTTATTATTGTTGTATGCATATGAGCACGAGTTGTAATATTCCGAGTTAAAAAAATACTATACATTTATTGATAAGTTTGGTGATGCCTCTTTGACTTTTCAATACAAGTATTTTAATTAACTCAGTTTCAAAGAGTTAAAGTTTTTTTCACTGATACTAGAGAGGATATTGTGTACCGTCGTAAAGAAATAAGTAAGTTTGTTTCTTGGATACTTCACAAAGCTACACAAGGGCTACCTATGTTTAAACCATATTTAATTTTGAAGTGATAGACTGATAGACTTGTTAATTAGAGAGAGAGAAAGCAAACAGCCAACATTACCCATTACCTACTGAAGGATACTCTTGTCATACTGAATAATAGGTTATGGCTGTTATTCTTATCAAACGCCAATTGTCCCAAAGTGCGGATCGTAATTTGTTGTTTTGTCGGAAACGAAACTTGAACCACGGAACACTGCTTTCAGATCAAATAAATTAGGATGGATAGAACAAGAATGACAAAAACTGTAATATCTGATAGTTTCTAACGAATTCATTTAATTGTGAGTAGGAATCCAGACTATGGGCATTATGGACATACGCTAATTATATGAGTCGCTCCTTCAAGTAGAATGTAAAAAAAAAAAGCCAGTCTTATAGTTCATATACTCTAATAGTTTGTATAAGATATAAGGTAGTGTCTCAATGTAATGGCTTTGTGTAATGTGAAATAAAAGTAAAAACAATTAATTTTTTTATTCACACATAGCACAACATTTGTATAAAAATAAACAGTCTTGATTTATACTAAGATATGCTTTTTGTTTAGAACAAACCCATACTGGGCTATATCTTGTGTTCACTACGGAGAACCGAAACCAAAACTTCTTCAACTTACCGCTGCTCCACAGGGTGTCATCACTAAGAATGTGCTTATTTAGGGTTTAGAAATGTAATAAATAATTTCAATATACACATATTTTTCTTCGAAATACACGTATTACTGTTACATTCATAAATCACTGTATTGTGAACCACATATATCTGTCCTCACAGGCTGGATAAAGATGAAAATTTTAGATCCCCCCTCAGAAAAAGCAGTTTTTATCCTTACACTCTTATGGTAACTTGACGAAGTGAAACTGTATATAAATTAAAATGAATATTATTGGAACTAAAATCAATTAATTAGGTCAAATACAAAATTAACATGACGAACAACTGGACGTAAACATTAAAAACCTTTTAAATTAGAAACCTAATAATCGTTTTGATTAGCAATTTGATCGGTGATATGTGAAACAATGCGTATGTAAACAATGTTCAGGTGTCCGTTACAAAAACGTTGATAAAATATCTAATATTAAATATTTTCATTCAGACTATGTAAAAAAATTAATAAAAAATTCAGAAATAGTTTTTAAACAGCGCAAACAAACAGATTATTTAAAAACGAGTTTATGTTATTGTTTGAAATTTTCAAACACTAAATAAACTAAATACCTCGTTTCTCTATGTAATTTTCGGAATTAATATTTTTAATAAACAGTTATTTTTCACTATCTGGATGATTCGCTACAATAATCATTTGGGAACTTAAATTAGAAACCAGTCACTGGGGTGCTTTAATACTAAAATGTTTAGTAATGAAGTAATAAAAAATGTTTAAAACCGCTAAATGTTGGTTTGACAGTATAATTAAACTAGGATATTTTAGTTCTACCATTATGTGCATTAAATAACTATTACTTCAAAAGTTAGGTTTACGAGAACGGTATGTTTCTCTGTAGTCGGTGCTCAAGCGTGGAAACGACCGAATCTTCGCAATAAGCTGCAGTTAACTTATCCCCAATTTCTAAAGTAACGTTTAACTTAGCGTAAGCAGAACCAAACGACAACCTTGTTTTATAGTGTCAGCTACATGATGGAAGCACAGAGCCACTCCTATTTCTGAAAACGCTTGCTGATTTAGCCCCACCTTCAAGAGGCCTAACGTTATAATTATGCACTAATGTCGAGCCAAGAAAACGATGGTAACAAGGGCATTCAACTAAGTAAAAAATCTAATAAATGTAGATAACGACGGCCGTCTATTTTATCGTCTTTTACAGAGTAAACGTAACATACACGTGTAATTTTCTCGAGCAGTACTGCCTGACTAATGAGAGTGAACATCATGGTTCCTGGGAGATCTTGATAAATGTATAATGTGAAAATTGCCTACTACAGAGTTTCAGTACTGTTTGACTAATGAGCATGAACACAGTTTTTCTCCTGGTAAATACAGAATATTAAATCTTCTCACAACAGAACTTCATGCATGTATTATTAAATATATCATGCCATTTACCTTGAATAATTCATACTGACCTAAATCATCATATATTGTAAAATAATAAAATAATCGTTAGGAATTGTGTTATCTTTGAGCGTTATTTTATAACATTTGAAATGCAATTTGCACTGAGTGGAATTGTACCAATAACAATCTGAAATCGAAAAATTGTTTTATCAAAATATATCAACAACCAATCAACGAATTGTTATTCCTTATTAATAGGAGACCGTGATAACAACTTTTTAGCAACAGGGAGCTCTATTAATACATAAAACACCTTTTCAGATACGTCTCAAACTTTAAAATAAAACTAGTGTCCATATCTATTTTTAGTTTTATGTGCTACATTACTGTATTGTTAAAATAAATTCATAAGTAAAAATGGAATGTAATATGCTAAGTATAAATTCTGTAAAAGCTTCACCATTATTCTGTTTACTGTTGCAAAAGTGTTATCTGGGTCTTTGAGATATTGAAATATTTTTTGTACATAAGGGCACTCCAATGGCACAGCGACATGTCTGCAGACTTGTAGTACTAGATATCGAGTTTCGATAACTATCTGTGGTGGCAAGAGCACAGACAACCCTTGGTGCAGCTTTGAGCTCAATACAAACAACAGCATCTTCTTTAAGCAATGTTTTATCCTGTATCAGCAATACTGTATTTATTTAACAAAAATAGTTGGTCTAAACATCAAAGAAAGCTATATTTTCTATAAAAAGACTGTGTTTGATGGAACTTTTCACGTAACGCAAATCGAAACATCAGTGGAGTAGTAACTAAGTGATTTTTTATTTTTTTTATCTTTATTTTTAAAATATACGAAACGGCAAAAAGCACAAGAATGACAGACTAAAAAGTAATGGTGAAAAACTAGGGATAAAAGGTGATTAACAGTTCCACAAATATCGATATGTGGGCTATAAAGTTAGGAAATACACATAAACCTTTACTGAGATCCTAAAAAATTTGGGATTTTACTATCTCTATTACATATAAATTATAGTATATATATAAGAAACCTGATAACCCTAATGCCTGGTACTGTGATATGTATACGTTATTCGATCATTTTATTATAATATCTAAAAAGCTAATGTATGATATAAGGAAGAAGTATTTGTGTTGCAGGTATGTTTGGAATTTCGCGCAGAGCTACGCGAGGGCTATCTGCGCTAGCCATCCCTAATTTATCAGAACAAGACAAGAGGGAAGACAGCTAGTCACCACCACCCACCGTCAACGGTCTCTTTTACCAAAGAATAGTGGGATTGACGGTAACATTATAACGCCCCTACGGCTGAAAGGGCGAGCATATTTGGTGCAATGGGATTCAAATCCGCGACCCTCAGATTACAAGTCGAGTGCCTTAACCACTTGACCATGCTGTGCTATTGTAGGTATGTATTTTTATCGTAATTTTTATTTTATATCGCGGTCAGTCCGCCAGCCAAACAAATAAAAATGCATGCGTTTAGCGGATTCTTTATATATACTTACATTCGCTTTGAAAGCAGGATATTTGTGGTAATTTGAATTACACATACATACATATATGAGAATTTTACCGTGGAAACCAAAAAGTATTTTTAAGGATAAGAAACTGACAGATCAATTTATGAGGTTTGTCAGCGTTAGCCTATCCCAGTATACAGTTTGCATAACAGATTTACATATCTATATATACGGAAGTGTCTGCAAGAAAATGGCTGATCGTTGACCTCCACATCTAATACGGACTTTCAGTGGGTAAATCTTTGGTGTGAAATTGAAAGATATCATTTGAAACTTCTATAGTAAAGAGGAACTTTATTTTCACTTATGGCACAAGACACAGGCCACAAACCTCTGATACAAAACCGCTCTGTCTTTCTTTTTCTTCTTCTATTGTTAATTTAAGCGTTAAGAGAGGTTCAGGTTATTAGGTGCATTAACCTTTCTGTGAGTGGGTAGTGACTCAGTGCAAGTAAGGAGAAAGAAAAACACATCCCTAAGGGTAAATCGTGCAGTTTCTATGCCAGTGGTACACACATACTTAGGTAGAGCGTCGGTGGTGCAACTTATCTGTTTATAACCTTGTTTATCCAGACCTTGATCTACATATATATCTTACAAACCTTTATGAGGTTTGTTCCGTCTTCATGCACAAACAACTGTTCACAACTGCTTTAGAGCAATAATTTTACTCTGGGGCGGATAGTGAAAGAATGGTTAAGATTCAAATCTTAATATATTTGCAAATAAACACATCTGTTGTAAGTCATTTTAATGAAACTCACTCGTTTTTGATACACAAAAAATTACATCATGATAACAAAGGAAAAAACGTAGAGATGAAAAACTAAACGCCACAAATAAATAATGGAAAGAGCGTCTTATTCCTCTTCCTTTTTAATTCGAAGAAATTTCTTCGGTATTTTTTTCAAAAAACACACCAACTGAACGTAAACTAAACACTTACATGAACACATTTCTTCAAAACGTATGTACCATATTCAGCCCAGTATTTATCACATCGGACGGAGCATATGAAATTTCGTGACTCGCGTCCCGTTAGCGCTCTTTGGGGCAATGAGTGATTTATAAATGTGATGGCCAAACCTTACTATTTGATCTGACAAAAGCAGTTTAAGAGTTGGTAATAAATAGTTTTATCTAGCTGCCTTACGTCTAGCCTATCACAGCAAAATTATTATGGACATTTAGTACAGATAGCCGTCGTATAGCTTTGAAAGAAACACAACAAATAAAAGAGCCAAAATGTATTTATACTTAACACAAATCTTTTATATTTATTCCCGTGAAACAATTATTAGAGTAGCTCAGCGCTAAATTACACTCAGATTAAAATAGAGTATTAGAAAAATATTAGGTTGTACTTGCTAATTCTATTTGTCACCCATTCAGTTTAACATCTTTTGTTTTCAATAATATGCGATTATGTATAAATTTAAATACAAATTAGAACACGAGTATTATAAGTAATGCATATATTACAGGTGGTAAATACTTAATACTAATAGAAAATAATGAGTTAAACGCATGATAAACAACAATATTCCTTCCAAATTCTTTTCAAAGCAGCAACACTTGGAACAAACGACAACTCACTAAAATTAAAAGGCTCTTGATGTTGTTTCAATGTATAGTGAACACCTTTTTGTTCGTTTCAGTGACAGTTTTGCCAATTCTTTGTCTGCTGTCAACTTGATCTAAAAGTCAATAGATATGTACATGTAATACACTCATCACTTCAGAGCTAGGTCGGAGGACAGAACACCTGATGATGTTCTAGCTTCAGTGAGGAGGGGCACTTTGAAAGGCCGGCAAGCCACGCCTGTTTCCCGACCCACAACAGTTACTTTAGCAGGTTTTTCCCTTGCCCTTCGTCGGCAGCCATGAGGACCCTCCTTTACTCCAGCTTCACACTGCCTGGCAGAAAAGCCATGATTTACTGTCGTAGTAGTTTTTATGAAATCTAAAAATGTGTATTTCTTGGGCCTGAGAGAACCTGGATAAAAAACATTTAACCGATCATTATTACATCAGCTCCCCGCTAGTACAGCGGTATGTCTCCGGATTTACAACGCTAAAATCAGGGGTTCGATTCCCCTGGGTGGGCTTAGCGGATAGCCTGATGTGACTCCTCGAAGAAAACACACACATACACCCGATCGTTATTCTCTAGCTCTATCTTATTTTTATATATTCCATCGATACTGCAACTTAGTTTACTTATGCAATGCTAGATATAAACAAAGATACACTTAATTTTCACTAGTTAGGTTATAGCAGTCTCCTTAAAGTTGCTTTCTAGACTTCATGATGAAGAAAAGGCTAAGTCATACTGAAGTATGAGGTATATAGTCATGAGTAAATAAATACCTTTCAAGTTCCAAAGTATTGAAATAGAAACAATTCCACTCTCAGTCTCTAAAATAGCAGGATAAAATTTCGATTATTGCACTTTGAACATTAGGATAACATTGTTATTACATTGATAGGTGAATTAATTTCCAGTAAAACACATTACATATGTCAAAGAGATGTATAATATCCTAACGCTATATCAAGGTTTCGTTTATTGATAAAGGATTTATGGTATCGGTGTAACATCATTCTCTATTAACGCAACATGAAACATAAATTTCCTGATCTTATTGGATAACACACTAGATGTGATCAGTCGAGGTAATCAGTTCAGCTGGTCAAATAATACAGAACGCTAGCCAAGGAAGTTTATTTTCTTGAAATATTAATATGATTAAGAGAAACCGTCTGGTCATATCACTTCAAGTAAAGTATGTGTATGAATGCTCATATAAATACATATGTGCTCCAAATTTTTAGTTCTATATTTAGCCTACATACAAGAAGATTTACCAATAGAGACTTAACATAGTAGTTGATGTGTCCCCATCTCTGATGAGGCTAGTTATATTTCTCTTCTTGCTATGGCACATATTGCTTTTATCAGATTGTAAACCGTACGAAGGTATATTTGTCTGTTTTTTTAATATTGGAATTTAGGTACTACGTCATTAATTTCCTTTACTAATTAATTTCTTTCTTATTAACCAAACACACGCACAAAGTAAAATTAAAAACAGTTAAAAACGATAATTTTGATTTCGCCTGGAATAGTACTTGTAGGTTAGCGTTTTCGAAAACGCATTTATTTATGTAACCACCGGCATCTTGTCTTACAGGTATTTGTTAAGTTTCTCAAATCTGATAAAAGTAGGTACGGTGAAAAGTATAAGCAAGCTGAATCACTGTACTTGTTGTTTTTCTTTGTGAATATTTCAAGCTAGTCGATGATAATTAGAACTTCAATTTGGATTATTATTTTAATAATATTTGATTTTTTAAAAGATTTTTGTAAAGTACATTTGGATAACATTGGAATTCAAAAAAGTTAAAATTTATTAATGAAACAGAAAACATCAGTTTCAAAATAAAAACAGTTAATAAACGTTAAAGCGTTTGAAGATTAAATATCTGAAGTACTCCACCGGGTAGTATGTGTATTTTGCCCCCAGCTGTTGTTGTTGTTTTTGGAAATTCGCACAAAACGACTCGAGAGCTATCTGTGCTAGCCGTCCCTAATTTAGCAGTGTAAGACTAGAGGGAAGGCAGCTAGTCATCACCACCCACCGCCAACTCTTGGGCTACTCTTTTACCAACGAATAGTGGGATTGACCGTCACATTATACACCCCCACGGCTGGGAGGGCGAGCATGTTTAGCGTGACGCGGACGCGAACCCACGACCCTCGGATTACGAAGCGCACGCCTTAACGCGCTAGGCCATGCCAGGCTGCCCCCAGCTAGTACAGCGGTATGTCTATAGATTTACAACGCTAAAATCAGGGGTTCGATTTCCCTCGGTGGGCTCAGCAAATAGCCTGATGTGGCTTTGCTATAAAAAAACACACAGATAGTTTGTAATATTAAATTAAAGAAACACACGTTAAACACAATATATGTTTCACTTTTAAAAGGCCCGGCATGGCCAAGCGTGTTAAGGCGTGCGACTCGTAATCTGAGGGTCACGGGTTTGCATCCCCGTCGCGCCAAACATGCTCGCCCTTTTAGCCGTGGGGGCGTTATAATGTGACAATCAATCTCACTATTCGTTGGTAAAAGAGTAGCCCAAGAGTTGGTGGTGGGTAATGATGACTTCTCTCTAGTCTTACACTACTAAATTAGGGACGGCTAGCACAGATAGCCCTCGAGTAGCTTTGTGCGAAATTCAAAAAACAAACAAACAATCTGAAGTACTATGGTAAAACTAGATAATACAGGTAATGATTCGAACAAAAAAATGAAGTTAAAACGTACAAAAACGAGCTTTCCTATTATGTAAGCTAGTATATTTTACACGAAGATTGCAAATAAATCAAATGTTAATTTCTGCACTATATAAACATTATATCAATTTATAGCAAACAATGAAGACAAAAACGTCTCAGTATGACCAAACGATACGAGAAAGACCGCCATTTATAAATGAAATTTTTTAATGATTGAAAACAGTGAAGGTGCACACTTTTCATATTAAAAAACCAACTTAAATATTTCCGGTTCACACTTTTCATTAAGTTGCCTTCATTTAAGGCAACTTAAATATTTCCGGTTCACAATGAACACTGTAATAAAACCGAATGCGCGTCATTGTTTCGGATCATTAAACCTTAGCTTTCATTTTAAAAAGTAATTTATAAAAATAAAACAAAAGAGCGAAATTTTGCGTTAGAAAATCACAAGATCGTACTTCGATGTATTACTACATTTCTGATCTCCAAACAATTGATGTTACAGAAAAAAGTCAACCCTATTTTCAGATTATAGTTGAACACACCCGCTCATTTTCAGAACTCAATTAAACTCAAATGGAGTTCCTAAAAAGGACGACACCTATCCTATTGTTGATGAAAAATCTGGATACACCTTATTCGAGAAGATATTGGAAGCTAACTAGAGCAACAGATTTAACCTTCAGAGGTGGGTCTCAATAAAGTTGAAAGGCTTTATTACACTTTAATGAGTAATCTTATGCCCGTCCGTGACAGCAGATAATAAAGTGTTCTCTGTCCTTGATTAATATTCATCAAAGGGCCATAGTAACGCTTTGCACCGCCTCAGTTTTATGACTAAGAATGATGTAATTACTTGTCTTTCAAAATGTTTTTAATATGACACTACAGGCGGGAAACTCCAAAGTTCTGTGGAAAAAGCCAAAGTATCAGTAGTCTCACCATGCAGGTGCGAAGAATGTCTAATCTTCACAATTGACACAAAATTATCTTAATTAAATGGCTCGAGAAGAAACTTTTGGCCCGAGGAAGAAAGTGGTCGAGAGAGAGAGAAAATTGAAGTTTATAGAAAATGAAAGTTAAGTTAGATTTCATTAGAATTATCATACCAAGTTTCTCTCTTGTGGTGTCGTGACAAACAGCAGTATAAAAAGGTCTGTACTTTAGCACACCAGGGAGACATCCTGTCTGACTGAAGGTGGCGCGCAGAGAACCTGTTAATTTAAAAGCATGTCCCACGACATTGCTTTCTCCCATCATAGTTTACATGATCTGGTCATATAGCCTATACTACCAGTAAGAGTAAATATCTCTTCTCAGATACATAGAAGACAATGTAAGCTTAAGGATGGCAAAGCCTAGCCAGCATGTGGGCTGTAGAGTTCTGGCGCGGCATGGCAGGAGTCCCTTCAGGCCATGCATGCCGGTCTGACAGATTCCCTGGGTTTCCACTTTCATCCAGGCTTCAATGTTTCTTGCGTCAGTGCATTTTCTTCAAGGAAGAACTGTGAGAAGTAGCTAGGTAGCAACGAATTCATCCTTGAAACCCCTCGGGTTTTCAAGTGCTTTAACTGTTTTCTTGTGGAGAAAATCCTGAAAGTTCTCTTTGAATCTGTTTTTCTTTTTTTTTTAAAGTTACTCAGCTTGAATACAAAAAAGTTCTTTTCGATTGAACTTCCAAACAGTGATAGATGCTGATATGTGTTGCTGAATGCTAAGCATTTTTTTATCATTAAGTGTATTCCCGTATTTTTTGTTCATTAATTTGCTCATTTTTGTTCATTCGTTTTAATCTCAAGTGAAAGAAGGTACCCTTCTCCGAATTTGCTTTAATAATAAAATCAAAAATACTCTCAACCGTACTAAAGGTAGTTTGGATCATAGGATTGGTATTGAGGTTTTCGAATAAAAAATGGTGTTGAAAAATCTCACTGAATTCGTATAATTAAGTCCAATAATTAAATAAATTCAGTAAACGCCGAGCACATAAACAACTACGTTGTGAAGATATAATGTTTCACATAAACTACCCCATAAGTAAGCTTCAGTTACAGCCCGTAAGGTGGAAAGACCTCAACTTCAAAGTTGTCAGAGCTCAAATTTGGCTAAACAAAATTTTAACTGAAATACGTTTGACAAAGGGAAACATTTTCTAAAGAGATTGTGTTTCTTTGATATTGACTTTGACATCGACACAGTTTTTTCATTGATGACTTTTGATCAGTTGGCGAATTATAGGTAGTTAGTGTAACACCATGCTTTTCAAAATCACTTGAGGATCATAAATTACTTGCACTGTTACCGAGAAAGCTAAAGAGATCTTAAATAAAATTTAGATCAGGTCTTACTACCGGCAAATCCATGATCTTTATAATAGTCCATTACAAATCCAGTAAAAAGACACCAAGGATTATTTTGAATCACGACAAAATCCTGTCCACTTACACTAATGCAATGTCGTACAACTGGATCCAACTCCATGTTAACATATCGTAGCGCAGTAAATCAACTTTTCGGAACATAATGACGTTTGTTTTTTCCTTCATCTTCTCACACTTCAGCTGGATCATTTACAAAGTATTCATATTCAACTAGGTTCTCGCTATGTAGGTATAAGCCGGTTTGCTTATTGCAGAAACATAAAACCATGATACTTCTCATGTGAAAGGTAGATACACACATTAACATTATGTTCTGGTGATCTCAACAAAAGTCTAAATGAGCTGTACACTGAATAATATCTTCTAGGCTTTAATTTTAAATTATAATATCTGTTCCAAAACAGTTAGTCACTAATAATTGTCAAGTTGTTATACTGAAATTTCTATTAAGTACCCGACCATGCGGCAACGAGCAATCTAGTTATACAACTATATCTTAAGCACTAAAGCTATCTGCAATTCATACATTTGTATGCATTCATAAATATAAACTATCACTGAAATAATACTTAATATTAAAGTATATATTAAAAGTTAATAAAACGTACACTCAGTCCGACTGTCAAGTATTTAATTTTACCTCTACCACTACCGTTTTAGCTGCATAATATAATGTGAAAACAAATGCTTTTCAAGCAGTGATAATTTTGGTATTGTGTTATACTATCTTCAACGTTTATAATACAATAACTATACCAGTGGTTAAGTAAAGAAAAAACTATTAGCCTTGTGCTTTTAAAAATTTTTACTTCATATGTATGTTCAATTTAACCGCATCAAAACTTTATTCGATCACCTTAAGGCAAGTAAAACTGCAATGGTATCGAACTTGAAATTAGACATTTCACTCAGAATTTAAGAAATTTAAGTAAGACTCCAATGGTATCTAAGTTGAAAATATACATTTTACTTAAAATTTAAGGCATAAGATAAGTAATTGTTTAACTTGTTGCTCGCTATTAAGATAATGTTCATGTAAAATTACGTAGTTTACAAACCAATGTTTCAATACAATAATACAAATTTTTGGGTAGAGATATTTTTAATTAGTATTCAACATTTAACATAAAACACATATTTTTCCTTAGAGTTTAAAATGAATTCCGAACTGAGAGCTGACAAAACCCAAATGTCAGCAATGTTGAAGTTCTGCACAAACAAACTGGCATTTCCCTTTTTCACATGCAACTAAGAAATAACTTCACGAAACAAATAATTTGAAACTTTAGACACAGTATGCTGTTTATCCCACTTGATTACCCGTGAAGAAACATTGCACATACATTCAACCCTCTAGTTGTGTACAAGGTAATAAGAGGTTTATTCATTGACATTCACATAAAGTACATAAAAAGTAACACAATTTTGAACAATTGCATTTACAATATGGATATAGATGATTATTCTGTACTATCTTACATTTCCAAATGTAAATTGTAGCTTTAATTCCATGGCATAACAGTATGAAGCATTTATGATAATCTACCTTCTACGCCATAGAAATTCAGCTAATAGAAATATACTACCTTGCAACATAGCTTTCCAGATGGTTGTGGTGATTTATCACGATGCTTCGAAATATTAATACCATTTCATATTTTCATATTTCTAAATATCGTATGTATAATACTTCACAAGCATTCGAAGTAAAATTTACGGTTGTTCCCTTCGATAGAGCATTATCAAATAATGGTGTCAATTTAATTCTTATACCACAGCTGTTCCAAATATTAATAACAACTTATACCATACACGATGACTGTTCCAAATATCAATGACAGCTTATACCATACACGATGACTGTTATAAATATTAATGACAGCTTATACCATACACGATGACTGTTCCAAATATCAATGACAGCTTATACCATACACGATGACTGTTTCAAATATCAATGACAGCTTATACCATACACGATGACTGTTCCAAATATCAATGACAGCTTATACCATAGACGATAACTGTTCCAAATATCGATGACAGCTTATACTATACACGATGACTGATCCAAATATTAATGACAGCTTATACCTTACACTATAGCTGTTCCAAATATCAATGACAGCTTATACCCTACACCATAACCGTTCCAAATATTAATGATAGCTTATACCCTGGACCAGGGCTATTTCAAATATAAATATTAATTTATATTGTACATATTAATATTCATATACTACTAATGTTATTTTTTTATCCTACACCACGATAATACTATATGAGACATCCCAAGTTCCAATAATAGTCTATTTCCCCTTACTTAGACAACTATTTGTTTATCACTTACACCTATTCCCTAAAAACCAAAGTAACTAACAATTCATCATCTATACTAATGCAACTCTCAATCTTTTCGTAACGTTAAGACAATAAACAATCAATCACATTATCTATTAATAGTTTGCCTTCCATATTAATACTATATAACGAAAACATGTAAATACTAGCAACATATTACATATCATTTTTTAAGTAAAAATAACGGTATGTTGCTAAACACTTCTGAAAAGAACGAGAGTTTCTCATACTAAAAACAACACACTTCAGAGTAAAAACAATTTAGATCTAAATTCACAACATTTTTGCTTCTAATTGAAGTTTTGCCTAATGCTGGGGTGATATCCTAAAGCATATTTCTACATACTGAAAAATACAAAACTGTATAACTTCCGCGCTTTCGAAAGGTGGACTTTTCCAAATACTCATGTCGATTTCATTCTCCACAACACGACCTATGTAAATTTTTATGACAAGTAATTCAACGAGCTAAGACAATCCTAATTATTGATGAATCGTCGTATTTTCACAAATTCAAATACTGACAATATATTATTCTATGTGACAACATAATTCTGAAAACTCTTGATAATTCAAATAATTTATCGGTTGCACCATTTTTGTTTATTTAAAAAGCACTGTATCACTTTATCTACTGTATCACGTGGAAACATTTTTCTGCTCAAACATCTTAAAATTGATAACGATAATTTATATTCAACACTATGATACTACAGTATCAAGTTCATTGTTTATTACTCGCACCATGACCTTCTAGAAAATAACAAATTTCACTCTAATATAATCTGTTTTTGCGATATTCAATTTGTAATCCTAATGATATATATTTCCCGTAATACAATATCTACACATAACAATGATAAAAATATTTCTAATGTCATGATACTTTTAAATAAAACAGACAAAATGACATTTAAAACTTACACCAAGGAACTCTCAAAGTTAATGACAACTTATCAATTACCTTATAGGGTATTCCAAAAATAAAGACTAATCGTGTACTGCCCCAAGCCACTTTTATATTGTGAGCTTCTTTACACCCTCGAATAATAACAACAAGCTATCTTTTACGAAATGCTATTTCCGAACATAAATGCAAGTTTACACTGAAACAACGCCTACTTTGGATACTAATAATTGTTCACCTTTACACAACTCGCCCCTCAAATAATGGTGCACGTTCATTATACCACAACACTCTAAAATAATGACACTTTATCCCAATACATCACTACGAGTCCCCGTGGGACAGCGGTAAGCTAACAAACTATTACTCTAAAATCTGAGATTCCATTCTTCGCAGTAAAAGCTGCATATTGTCCAGTGTGGCTTTGTTTTAAAACAAACAATCAATTACTATATCATTGTTAAATCTTAGTGACAATTTAGACCCCACAATAAAATGCTTGCTATTGTTAAAGACAAGATATCCAGCGCAACCCTATCTTCCCACACACAGACAGCAGCATTTTTGCTGTACATAACATTTCCAAAGAGTAAAGATATTTGAGTAATATAAACAACAAGAGCAGCTTGCCTATAAATGCGAAAGATCCACACATAAATAAAACTTTATTTCTCAGCCATGATATTCCAAGTATTTCCTTCACTGAAAGATCAAATACTAATGCCAATTCATTTCTATATCACTTCCCTCCTAAATAATAATTGCAGCCTATCGTATACATCACAATAATTTCGATACAACGGGAAAGAAAATTTTAAACCTAGCTATAGCTTGTCCTTTATACCACCACACATCAACAAATAATTCAGTTTTATTCACATGTAATTGCTTATGACCACTTCCAAAACACAGCGCTCAAAGTGCCATTAAACTTTCAAATATTATAAAAAAACCTTGTACCACAACATTTGCAAATAACTGAATTTACTGTCTAGAATATAAAATTTCAAGTCTCAATTGATACTGTACTCGTTTACAAACATTTATGACAGTTTATCTCTGAAGCTCAAGGAACTATAAAATGGAAGTATCTACTCTACACCATAACATTTCCAAATATTACAGATTAAAGCTTTTTTTTTTTTTTCCACTGCAACGTTCACAACTATGAGTTCTTTTAATACCTACAACATCACACTTCCAGTCGTGATAGAGAATATCTCTTTCGAATTTTAAAGGCGTACCATGACTTTAAATACGACACTTCAAGCATAATAAATCATATATTGTATAAAAAACTTTCACATATTAATTCCACTATTTTCCTACATGATGATATATTTTAGTAATTATGACAGTTTATTTGTATACTACGGTTCGTTTTGAGTAAAGCTCAAAACTATTTGTGTTATACCCACCACGGGTATTGAAACCCGATTATATTAATATAAGTCTGTAGACATGTTGCTGTGCCACTAAGGGGCATTATATTAAATAAAAACTTAGTATTTCTGAAATTATTATTATTACAAAAAAAGTGCTTATATTGCACAAATTATATTTTCATTCGTATTTCAATATATTGTAAAGAAAAAATAAATAAATTTACGTTAGTATTTCTAAGTATTATAGTGTCGAAAATAGATCATCACAGTAACTGGAAACGTCAGTGTTCCGAGTGGTACAGCGGTATATATATCCGGACAAACAACGCTAAAATCCGATTTCGATACCCATATTGAGCAGAACACAGACAGTCCATTGTGTATCCTTGTGCTTAATTAAAAATAAACTCAATGTAACAAATTATTTCGCCTTAATATTTATGCCCACCCAAAGTGCTATATCAATAAGGTTGTAGCTATTCATCCCAAGATTTACAGTACGAAAAATGATTGACAGTTATTCCTGCCAGCCTGCTGAAAGGGCTTTTTATATATGTTACGTATTTTATACTTATTTTTGTATTGTGTTTAAAGTAATTTATATGTTTTCTTTTAGTATTGCAGTTGGAACATGCTTTTAAACAAAACTAAGAAAGACGTTATCAGATGAATAACATTATACGTTTTTAATAAAAATAGTTCATTTTTATCCTGATAATGTTTTTAAGTGTATCGGACGAAAGAGGAGACATCCATTTTTCAATGCATTTTTAATTCATGTTTCAAGTAGACAAAGTAACTAACCATTACACTTCTACTGAACTTAGTTTTGAGATAGGTTAAGAGAAAGAAAAATATAACTTCGAAAATAATATATATTTTTTTCATTTATGCATATAGCATCTGATATAGATAGGCCTAAGGCTGAAACGACAATTAGTTAGTGTGTTTTAGCGCAACTATGTTATTTACCTTTTCATTTCTTTAAAGGTTAATTTTAAATCTAAGCCAGAACAGCGTTTTTCCATGTATGCGGTTTTGTTAAACTTACCTTGTCACAGTAAAAAATGTTATTATAGACACTGATGACGAGCACAAAGAAAAGCTCAAAAGAAAACTAACATCTGTCTTTCTCTTCTATAAAAAAACAACCTTAAAATATATTTAGATGTGTATTTATACATGAATATGAGAACTGTAAAACGTTGGAAATAGCGTATTAGAATTAAATTTATCAAAACAAAGTGAAAATACTTCATTTCAAGGGATTCTGTTAGAGAGAAGTTGTAGCAGTGTTAAGCTTTATTACATGTATGCAGTTTCCTTTGTGTATGCATGTGCAATACATTTGTGTTGCATAAAAGAATAGTCTGAACATCTATGTCTCATTACGTATCCAGCTACGAAAGTAAAGTATTCAGGATACTCACACGGTCATTATTTACTGTGGTGATTTAAAGGTTGAAGTTAGACTTTCCGATTTGTTTGAATCATTAAATAGAATTGTAGTAATATAAATATATATATACAGACAGAGAGAGCAAGGTCAGCTACAACATACAAACAGGATACCATCAGTGCACACACTATGGCAAAACACAAAACTCATTTGTTCATAACAAGGTGACAGCCCACAGCCGCATGCCACGAAAGCTTTTGGCCGCCAGCGGTGTGGAGAGAAGTCCAAATCCACCTGGGCGCAGCAGCGGGTTTCTCGTCTGCTCGCTTTGTTAACTACAAACAATGAGTAATTCATACGTACGTGTTTAGAAAACGCGGCTTATGCATATCTGAGCTGCCAGAACTAATCAGTGACCAACTGTTGACGGAATTAGAAAATAGGCACGAAGCGTTGAACACTTTTGCAATGAAAACGCCAAAGTTAATCCATAAGTATTTTTCTTAGGCCTATCATTACTTTTAAAAGGCTCTATAAAATTTAGTATTTTAAAGGCCTAAAGATTAAGTAAATAACCGCTTGCAATTTATAACGATGACGAAGAAAATATAACTGAAACTTAACAATCAGAATTAGTAAACACTGACAAATATTCGCATATCTTTACTTTAAATCACAAGGTCAGCGAGTGTAAATATCTTATGTCGTTACTTAAGCAATTTACCTTTGAATTTTTAACTTAAAGTAGAATTCAATGAACAAATCTAAGTGGGGCCATGGTCGAATATGGGATATATATTTTTATATTTGACAAAAACAACAACAAATATTGAGACGATTTACTCATCTAGTTTCTGTTACAGAATAAAATAAATCCATATTTAATACTTTCAGGAGTTCTTAAGTTATTTATTGATATTTTTGTCGTAATGGGTATATTCAGTAATGTTTAGTTATTGGAAAGAGCCTTTCCTACGAACATCCACTTGCTCGTGACAGACAATTAACTTTTGGTCAATAGGAGAGACAGGAGGCAGAACAAGCACGTGCCTTGTCCAAGCCTTCAAACTGGTATTATAAAAAAAAAATTAATATATAGTTTCTTGTCTTTCACAAGCAAGGTTTGGTAAGGTGTTTTGATTTAACATCACTATGTCGGTACACGGCTCTTTTCATCCATCAAACTCTCTTGCTGTTATTGATATCAGCTATTAAAGACGTCTTTTAGATGTCAAGGGGCTCTTGTAGGCTGAAAAATGAAATATGTAAGGTCATGGTCATACGTTATACCAACATAGAAGTAAAACACAACTGTTTGAGATCGGAGTGTCTCTAAAGAGCAGTGTATTGAAAACTATTTATTTATTATGCCCACAGCCCCTGAGTGTTAATACTCATTGTTAGTTTGTTATTTATGGGAGATTTCTGCAATCGCTACAGAACAATGTGCATGGTATCACTAGACCATATTTTATATTTCGATTGAACTTGGGTTTACAACATCGAAATTGTCTTCAATTATAATTTGTTGTGATTACAGGTCCTATAATTATACATGTCTTTGGTTTGGCCATGTTTTTCGATAGTTTGTAAGCAGGCTGGGTAGAATTTTTACCTGAATAATTAGAAAAAGTTGGTGGAGATAATACTGGAGTTGATATGTCATGAAATTCTATGTTACACATTAGCCACCTGTGGGGTATAAACAATAACATACCTTGCCTATGAAGAATTATGGTTTAACAATTGGATATATATATATAAGACAGTCTACAAATAATACGTGAAACACTACGGTTTGATAGAAAACAAAAAAGATAAATCTATGTGGTATAGAAATGTTAGCTACATTTGGAAATTCTTAGGAGAAGGTTGTGCATTTGTTGAAATGGATGCTGGAGATATGAATTTAGCATGGAAATGTTCACAACTTAAATGTTTATCCTTAGGACAACCAAAGGTTTCTTAATATACATTAGTGATCAGGGAGGATTCTTATAGCCTTTTCTTTATTTCTTATGAAAACATGTAGGAAGATAATACATGTGTGTGTATATTTCTTTTTCCTTTTCTTTCTACATATATATAGATAGATATATGCATATATGTACGTATATATCATCGAACGAGCATTATTTATTAATCCTAAACAATATGCAAGTATTTCCAATAAACACCCCGCGTTGCTAACGATTTATTCACAAACAAAGACCGCCCGGCATGGCCAGATGAATAAGACACTCGACTCTGGTAATCGCGAGTTCGAATCCCGGTCGCACCAAACATGCTCGCCCTTTCAGCCGTGGGGGCGTTATAAGTTACGATCAATCCCACTATTCGTTGGTAAAAAGGTAGCCCTAGAGGGGTGGTTGATGGTGATGACTAGTTTCCTTCCCTCTAGTCTAACACTGCTAAATTAGGGACGTTAGCGCAGAATAGCCCTCGTGTAGCTTTGCGCGAAATTCAACAATATTTAACATTAAAAAAAATTATGCAACTTTTATAGTAGTGTATTGTAATAGAAAATAAATTATGGCTTGAGCTTAGAGAAGTTTTATAAGGTACAGTTTTACTTCTATTATTAGAGAAACATATTTGGAAATTTATATATACTTAATGTATTTATACAATACGAAGAGCTTAAATACTATCACTGAGTTGGACTTGTAATTTTCAGTTAAATACTTTATAATTATTAGGACGAATTTTCTGTTGACTATAATATATTAAACTTATTACAAAAGTATAAACATTGTAATTTATTTGTTTTAAAACATTTAATACCAATCATAGCTTCTCTTTCAAGGTAAAACTTTGAAGCATAATAAATCGGGAAACTTAGAAATAAACATACACTTTATACTGTTTAAGAATGAAACTTTGCACAAAATGCTTAATATCAACACAGTTAAATAATTTATTTTATGGATGCTTGTTAATGTATTTCAAACAAGAATCTTAGCACTAATTTAGAACCTGCATTCTAAAACTGATACTTTCATGTAAAATGAAAAAAATAGAAAAATAAAAATTAAGAAACCAAACATGTATTATTCTTTCACCCTTATATAATGATCTCTTTAAATAGATGCTGCAAAATCTATATATTTTAGAGCTTAAGTTAGCAACTATAAAGAAAAAAACATTTAATGTCTGTTTCTGGCTTGTAAGAATTCCCGTAATCTAAATTGGTCTCTTAGCTATAATAAAAAAAAGACCGATTGTCTACACATGTAACTTGCGTTTCATGCATTATTCACAATCTTAGGAAATAACAGGCTTCGCGACGTAATACTCGCAGTGATGCCCATGCACCAATTTTCTTTCTAAGCTTAATACAACCTCTTGTAAACTGCCTTGATGCAAGCAGTGGGCCTAATGGACCTGTGTCTGCTGCATGATTGAACAAAACGTCATTAGTTGACATTACTGAGGCTTTCACTTGAGCATAGCCGAGCAGACCCGGCTAGAAATTATACTTGTCTCACGGAGATAAGGTTAGGGCCGCCAGGGGATGGGAAAGCAAAGTTTTCCCCTTGAAAACCACCTGTCAACTACGGACATTTGTCAAACACACTTAGACCGTATCCCTCCGCCTTTTCAAGCCAACCACCCTAAGAAATTATGCAAACGAGATGCATGCTTTGTAATGCAACGTACAGAACGTAACCTCTCTTAAAGCTATCACGAACATCAAAGAACACAGGTCCAGATAATATAAATCCGGTATATAACCCCTGGTGGTATAACATACAGTGAACAGTGTAGGGTGCACATCTTTTAGTGGTATGATATACCGAAATATTGAGCAGGGATACACCCGCCCATGGTTAAATATAAGTATCCCGAACTTCATATCCCATTTATATGGTATCAAACGTATCGAACTTGTAATACATCTGACGCTGGAAAGATAACTACAAAAAATAAAAAGTAAATTAATTATATTAATGATAATGAATGTGATGTTTTTTGGTTATTTACCCTTTTATAGTACACATTTCTTCCAGTTTAATCTGTTATCTATCAATACTTGGTAAATGTTGAATAGCTTGAACTAATGTTAGATTAGCACAAAACCAGCATTTTAATTCATTTAGTTTGTTATTGCCAAAAACTGAGTGATACAATTGTCGATAAAAGTAGGAAGGATACGCTTCTTACCATTCTACACCTAATAAGTAACTGGAAAAGATTAGAATATACTGAAAAATAAGTTTTTATTGAAAATATTGCGGTTTTATAGACAACTTCTCAGCCTAAGAAATATTTTTGAAACTTTGTAACTTTAATAAAACTGGAATTTCGACAAAACATTCTTTGAAGCAAAACAATAAAAGGTAATATTCTATAATAAAATCAAATCCAGTTGATTTGCACTGTCTCTATTGTATCATTGTGATAAAACATAGTACTTAAAAATAAGTACTTAAAAAGATAAAATGATATTTAGTTTTGGAACGTTTTGTTTGTGTTTATTTTTTTCGATGTGCTTCTTGTTAGTTTCTTCATGTTTTAAATGCATAATTACAGTCCGGAAAATATTTTTTATTAATCTTAAATAATCTTATATTAATCTTATTAATAATAATAATCTTTTATTAATCTTAGGATAATCTTAACTAATGTAATGAACATTTTTACTCATAAACTAAACTATTGTGAATGACTGTTAACTGAAACATCATTCCGAAAGATCGAGAGTTGCTGGATGCCATGTTAAACAACGACATATGTACAATATTTTAATTTCAGAAAGCTATGAATGCTATAAACATTTGACATTTACCTTCACGACATTGTTAGCGTCTTAAAGATTTAAAACTAGAACCAAGAGTTGCGTCACCTGTTTTTTATAAGGACCGTTCTCCAAATAAAAGGACCTACATACCCATGTCCAACTGCTGAAACTAAGTATTATTTATGACTCTCCTATGCTCGGCTGTTAAAAGAGTAACACGAAAATGCCGGCGACTGTAAATTCAAACCATGCATGCATTAATGTCTATTCCTGTACTACACTAATTCCACTCAGCTAAAATCATACGTTTAGTTGAAAGACATAATTTAGATACGACTCTCATCAAACACTGACCACAAAGTTCATTAGTTACTGTAATCGTATACAAAATTCACTGCGACGTTAAGAACTTTTTTCTCTTAACCAACGCCATCAGTTTTATTTTTCTGCTTTTCTTAAACATATAAATACTGTTTACATTTTATTATTACTTTGTAACTGTGTAAACTCTTCACCAGACCATCCCACTAAACAGACATTTCTTCAATTACTTACAAGAATTGAGGTCAGAAAAAAATAAAGAGCAACATAAAAATCAGCGTTCAGGTAAATATAAAGCACATTTTGAAATATTTTTGAAGATTTTTTGTGTGTTAAGGTGTGTGTGTGTTTTCTTATAGCAAAGCCACATTGAGCTATCTAGTGAGTTCACCGAGGGGAATCGAACCGCTGAGTGTAGTGTTGTAAATCTAAAGACTTGCCATTGTATCAGCGGGGAGCTGGGGTTACGGTTAAAGCTGTTCAATGAGTTATCTGCAGTTCTCACTGCCGGGATATACCACTAAGTTTAGCTCTATCAGCTTTTTAGCTTAGTGATGCGTTAGATTTATACACTAAAACTAATTTGCATATATATGTACATATTCATATACGTATATGTGTATTTATACAAGTCTACAAAAGGACTACCTTAACAAACCCTCTCTAATTTTGAACTGATATGTTAAAGGAAAGGCAGATAGCCAACAGCATCCATCGCCATTTCTTGAGCTATTAATTGAATAGTGGTATTGACCGTTATTCTTATAACGCATCTGCGAAAAATAACAATTACGAAAGACATGCATGTCAGTTTTGCCGAGAGCAAGAGACAATTTTTTATTTGGATACTGGCTTAACACTTAAATCGCTTTATTGAAATTATCTGAACTTTTTTTAAGTTCCAGATAACAGAGATCTTTACTCATGTACTTATTTTTAAAATTAATTTTTAATATAATTTACTGGCATTCTTCCTTTGTCCAACTTTTACATGTTCTCCTATAGAATATACTATAATATAATAGGCCTTGTATCATTAAGACTTTGTTAAATTAATCTTTATTCATAGAATTCGTCGCTGTATTTAGACTTACTACGTAAAATGAGTGACGCCTTAATTTTGTAATATTAAATATTAACAAATGCTATAACCAGTAGAGACATACTTTAAAAAATATTGATTCCTGTACCATTTCTTTAACAAATTACACGTGCAAACTTCAGAACAGTATCCAATATTCGTAATTTTTATTATTAATAAAATATTTTGGCTGATTCAACAATAATTCCATAATTTACGCAAAAAATGAGTTATATGTGATATTTTCCGCCTGTTGAAGCAGAAAATTTTTAAAAATCGTCTCATTTGTAAACAAAATAACTTTTGTAAGTTTTAAATTTTCTTGATGCTTTAATACATTTATACTAAGTAATTTCTCAAGTGTTAGTTTTGTTGTGCCGAAAACTATCATAGAATATTTTGTATAAAGCTAACTTAACGTGAAGCAATTGTGTATTTTAATTAGTTAATGTACAATATATTAATTGAAAAAACAGAAGTACCTGAACTGAAACGTATTACTAATTGTTCACTAGTTTTACTGCTGTAGTTTAGGTTACTATTAGCTTATAACCGAAGTCCGTAAAGTCAAACATTATATTAAATACAAAGTGTCGCTAATAACACTCTTATCTCAGTTCACCATGTGATGTTGCAGATGTTTTACTTCTTAAAAACATAATTTAAAACAAAATCAGAACTAATTTACTTCTTACCAGATATAACAACACATACTGTAATTTATAAACTGATGACAATTCTTTGCTTGTTTGTTTTGAATTTCGCGCAAAGCTACTCAAGGGCTATCTGTGCTAGTTGTCCCTAATTTAGCAATGTAAGACTAGAGGGAAGACAGCTAGTCATCACCACCCACCACTAACTCTTGGGCTACTCTTTTATCAAAGAATAGTGGGATTGACTGTCACATTATAACGCCCCCAAGGCTGATAGGACGAGCATGGTTAGTGCGACGGGGATTCAAACCCGTGACCCTCGGATTACGAGTCACTAATGACAATTAAGAAATATTTTATTCAATTGTTGTCAAGAGGTAATATCGTTTATATAACAGTGTTTTTACAATTGTTATAAAGTGTAATATTGTACAACAAACACAAAATAACTTCCTTTAAGAAAGCCACATATTTCATGCAAGAGCTATACTCCTTTGCTAACTCTTATGCTATTTAAAAGCCGAAAGCTGAAGTGGCCTTAACTATATAGTGTATTGTAGAGTATCTATGAAAGTATTTAACGAGTAGTTGTAAGAATGTAACAACAACGATTCACGAATGTATAAAGTTCCCCCCGTACGGATATACAACACTAAAATCAGAAGTTCGATTCCTCTCGGTGGACTCAGCAGATAGCTTGATGTGGCTTTGCTATAAGAAAATACACACACAGGATTGTATAAATATCACGATCTTAATTCCTTATCAATTGAGTGGTGCTTATGAAATTTTAAAAGTATACTTCTTATCAAACACTTATACAAGAATAATGGTTTTCCTTCATATATTTATAATTCGAAGAATATTGGTACTACATTAAGCTAATATATTGTAACTATTCAGGATCATATTTAGCGTTTAACTTCTATACTTGTTTATATTTATAGTATATCAACAAATCAGCTGCGTATCTGATGCATTTGCCATTATCTTATCATTTTAAAAATCAAAAAGCAAATAAAGTAATGAAATCGAAATAATTTTTTACACGTAATAGTGAGCTACGTTAGAATAACACCTGATTACAGAAATAAATGCATACAACTAACGTAGACTAAGGCAAAAGTACATTTATACATATGTATAAATTTCAAAATTGAAGTAATCTGTTTCTTTTTGTTATTTTATGTATTTCTATGATAAATCACTCAACGTTTTTTACTTCACAAGTACAGATTATGCAAACCTTCGTAACAAATCTGATTGTAGAATTTGGTCTACTTCCATCAACAGCGGGTTGTTGTTTGTTATTAAGCAGAAAGCTACACAAAAAGCTATCTCACCTCTACCCGCCACGGGTATCGAAACCCAATTTATATTGTTGTTAATCTGTAAGCATACCCCTGTGTCATTGGGGGCAGTCCACAAGCAAAGTTAATAAAATTATATCAACAGTGGAAAGCCATTGCACACCAAAAATACCAGTATACACTATACCAACGTGCCACTAGGGGAAGTGGGGCAAGTGGAAGGTAAATAAGATGTTTGTTCAGCTGAATGACAGGGCGAATGCCAAAATACACACACACACATAGCTCATTGCTTTTTTTTTTTTTTGTGAGCTGCTTTTGCTATACCTTTCCATTGCATGATCTGAAATCAAAAGACATACACGTAACGTTCAAATAATACCTACTCCATTCATGATCAGTAGTCAACTAACTTATATAGCTGACTTAACATCATGGGTTCAACACGTCTTATATTTTAATGCTACTTTCAGTATTTCTTTACTTGTATTATCCTTTTGAAGCGCTTACAATTTATATTAAAGAGGAAAACAGCTTCATATGTGTGTATTCAGTTTTCTTCATTCTACATGTGAATGAATAATGAAGTAAGTAATATCGTCCAAAATACATCTGTCTAGTAATTATATATCATTTATTTATTTATCTATATTGAAGCATTGTATTGCCAGTCAAGGTTTGTATTTTAGTCGATCGTTTCAGAAGAAGTATTAAAACGAAACGTTGAGTATCCAATTAAAGAAAATTAACAAACTGGATATTATAAAGTTGTTTATTACTACTATTAAAATGCCTTTTATACACCAATATGCACTATATAAATTGAATAGTATCATTTATTCAGGAAAATAAATGTTAAGCAATTAATAATCTTATACTTGTTTGAACAGTTAGAAATTTTAGAATCTACGTATTATTAATTGTATCTATATTGTATAACTTATCCGTTAATCTTTTAATATTTCTTTCACAATTATTATAAGAGTATGATAAAGCTAATGTACTCCATTTATTCAACTTAATTTGAATTGACATCAAGCATTTTTGTAATTGTTAATTAGTTTTTTATTGTGACTTTATTCTAAGTAAAACGATTAACTTTACGTTTTATGTGTATTACTTCATAATAAAAGTCCCCCGAGGGTACAGAGGTAAACCTATTAATTTATAACGCTAAAATCAGGGGTTCGATTCCCCTTGATAAACTGAGCAGATAACCTGATGTAGCTTTGCTTTAAGAAAACACACACACTCATAATAAAAGTAATTGCGAAAGGAGAACGAAAGAAACGCCCGACACGGCCAGGTGGTTAAGGCACTCGACTCGTAATCCGAGAGTTGCGAGTTCGAATCACCGTCACACCAAACATACTCGCCCTTTCAGCCATGGGGGCGTTATAATGTGACAGTCAGTCACACTATTCGTTGGTGAAAAAATATCCCAAGAGCTGGCGTTGGGTAGTGATGACTAGCTACCTTCCCTCTAATTTTACACTGCTAAATTAGTGACGGCTAGCGCAGATAGTCCTCGTTTAACTTTGCGCAAAAATAAAAAACAAACAAACAAACAGAACGAAAGTGAAAATTTTCCATTAAATAACGTAATTCGTTTAAACTTTGCTGTTGTAATGTTTGTCTACTGAAAAAAACCATATGAATGTAAAACGTATTATACAAAACTATCAAGTTTGACTACTAACATTTAAAAATATAATCTGTACTTACAAAGCCGTGAATTTCAAGTGAGGCTTTAACTCTTGGTAAGGTAGGTTACTATGGATGATGAATGACTTACTAATGATGACTTTGGTAGAAATAAAAGACTAAAGAATCCCAGGCAAAACATACTGTACTCTACCATCCCGTGCTTGAAACCTCAATTCAAGCTGCTTTGTTTGTCTGTTTAGAATTAAGCACAAAGCTACACAATGGGCTATCTGTGCTCTGTCCACCACGGGTATCGAAACCCTATTTTTAGTGTATAAGTCCGCAAACATACCACTGTGCCACTGAGGGCCACTCCAAGCTGCACTTTCTAGCAATCTTATCTCAATTGGTAATACAGTTGTTCGGGTCCTAACCTACTATTAAAAGTAAAATAAGTTCTCATGCCTTTAATAGAAAAGCCATTCGGTTGATTTACCAATTTCCTCTTTAAAAGGGTTATTCAACTCTTATTTAAGTGGATAAGTAAGTTACAAAAAACAAACAAAAATAAACAAGTCGGATTTTTTCCTAAATCAACTTACATATAAAACAGTTCCTAATTCAGGTTTAGTTTAAAACAAAGTGCGCCTGTATTAAGCCGGCTTACGAAATCTTTTGTTGTCATTAGAACTACTCACATGAAATTATCATGTACTGCTGTTTCATTAGCTTAATTTTTCATATCCAAGTTAACTTTACAATGGATCTTAAATTCTATGTGTATAAAAATTGAATAACTTATAATTATATTTACATAAATCTCTACTTCTTCATATATAGTTATAAGAATAAAAAACACAACAAATTAACCGTGAAAAGTACCTAGATTTCTGTTTGTTCCAACGTGAAGCTTTACAGAGTGCGATTTCCACGCCATCAATTGCAAAGAATCAAACCTCTCGTTTTCGCCTTTAAGTCCTAAAAACTTATCGTTGATTAAACAGAGGACTGTAAAAAGTGTATATAATGTTCATATATTCTTTTTTTAAAACAAAATCTTATATATTATTTTAAATCGGAAATACCGTTTGCGTCAATTTGCTTTTTTGATAAAAATATTGATTTCTGGTCTGATAGCTTCTTTTAGTGATGTCGCGTTATTTACATAATCAACATATAATGACTTATGACTTTTTAAGTACTAATTTCAGTACTATTCTTTAATAAAACTCAAATTTATTGCTTATTTATTTGACAGATTTTCGACCAACGTGAATTCCAAGTTGCTGTACACACACATATATATTATGTTACATTGTAATGTGCATCATAAATAACAGTTTCGTAATATGCTGTTCACATAGTGAGAATGCGTTTGTTTTAAATTTCGAAGAAAGGTAAACGAGGGCTAGCTGTGCTAGCCGTTCTTAATGTAGCAGCGTATGATTAGAAGGGAAGGCAACCAGACGTCACCACCATCTCTTGGACTATTCTTTTACCAACAAATAGTAGGACTGATAGTGGGTTTATAACGCTCCTACAGCTGAAAGAGCGAGCATGCTTGGTATGATGTGGATTTGAACCCGCGATCTTAACATTGCGAGTCGAATGCCATAACTGCTCATGACAGGCCCGCAATGAGAAACGTTCTCATTACATCCATGCATTAACTTTATTGCGTAGAATAAGAAGGTTTTACTTCAAGTTTATTTAAGATGTTTGTACTAGTCTCGCGACCTATGAGTCAAAATTTCCGGATGGAAATGATACTTGATAAACAAAGTATATATATATTACACAAACTCAGGGTGATGCTCGTGAAGAGATAAGTATGCTTACAAATAAAGAGTTTTCATCTTATAATACACTGGATAGACTAGAATGATTTATTGATTTTACTCTAAACCACTACAAAAGTTTCAAGTAGTATCTAAAAACTCTACAAGAGATAATAATCCAAAGTCAGATTAGTCGTAGAACTTTGTCCTCCAGGATTAATACACATATCTACACTTTTTAACTTTCTTGTTTCACATCCTTAAATATTACAGTTTTGCCTCATGGCTGTGCTAGAAAGTAAAAAAAATACTCTTACTAACCCGAAAAACGTCAACAGTTTAAGAACATGATAATATAAAACGTGTTTTTAAAACAGTAATTATTGAACCATTTATAAAAAAAAAATAAAATGTAGGATAAACATATACTTGGACGTATATGTAACTTATTCAAAAATAAAATATATTTAATATTTATTGTAAATACAAGTGTTATCTATGTAAATGTTACACCTTAAGTAATAACAACATTCATATAAAAATGCTATAAAAATCATATAATTTTTGATAAGTAAAGGGTAAACTTACTACCACTTTTTGCTTAATGAGTTATCTCAAAATTTAAAGGTTAATTATATTCAGAAATAAGGGTGTTGATTAAGTGTTGAGGCATTCTTTCTTTCGCTGTCATGACGACGACCTTTATTGTAGCTCAGTGTTAAATAAATAGACATTAATCGCTATTGTCTTAAGTCTTTTGCTGGGTGTATCTATTTATACATCTGAATGAAGAGAAAAAATTCCCTTAGTAAAACGTTTTAACGAACTATTACGCACATCATCAACTTCATATTCACCTCAGCAACAGTAACGCAAGTAATAATAGCAAACACAAATGAGAAGTTTGTCATTGTATAATAATATAGAGCAGGTAAGTCTGAACAATCATTGGAATTACTAAGGCATTCTTGACATCTGTATAACTGATGGTGATATAAACTCAACGTTTTTGGAGTTTATTAGATTTAGTGGCTTCACTTAATAATAATTACATGTGCATACTAATATTATAATTTCGTAAGTGAAATAAAATACTGAGTTAATATAGATAATAAAATGATAAAAACTACGTAAATAAGTTATAAATAGGTAGGTATGCTTTACATCATACTTTACTTGTATTTTTAGCAAAACAAAGCATATTTGAAAAAAAATATTGAAGTATTGATAAAAAGAAAGAAAATTTAAACAATTACAAGTTGTTTTTTATACCCGTATGAAACTATACCAAGTTTCTTGATTACAGATAAATAAAGTTTAAATATATTCTCAAACTAACGAACTTTAAAAATGTTGTTAAATTTTAAATTTTCTATGAATGTGCTGAGAACTCTTATTTTGGTTAGCTAAAGTTCCTTTGAAAAACATTATTTGAGATATAAACATAACCACGTAACCCTACCTTTGTTTTTGACGTCCTGGGAGAAGAAGCACTTACATCGACAGCATATACTTCAAGTTCGTAGACATGAACTTTATTTTCGCGGTCTATAACTGTTGCTGTAGTGATTACCCCATTTTGCTTATTGATAGCGAATACACGTTGCTGCGGAAAGACATCGGAGTAAATCCTCATCAAGTAATACTCTATTCTGCCTTCTGATTGACCACTGGGATACTGAGCACGTACAGATAACACAGTTGTTCCTATTGGTTCATTTTCGAAAATGGAGCCTGAATACTCAGAAGCAGAGAACACTAAACCTTGTGGTCGCTTCATTGTTCCAATAACAGTTAATTTGTTTCTAGAGGATTTTCTACTGGATAAGATAGCCTCATCCGTGGCTTGCACGATTAAAGAATAGAGCACTTGAGGTTTTTCGATTTGTCTCGACAAATAAAGCTCACCTGTATTGCGGTCTAGAAAGAAAATATTTTTTTCTCCTTCTATTAGCTCGTACGAGACTACACCATTACTGTTAGCGTCTTTGTCAACAGCAGATAGAGTCATAACCTTATAGCCACGATCTGAATTTTCAGGCAAGACACCTGCATCCATAGACACAAAAGTGGGTGCGTTGTCGTTGACATCTTCAACAATAATCGTCATGTTTTTTTCAGTAGATAGTCGACTAGATGGAAGAAGAGCCTGATCAGTAGCAGATACAGTTAATCTAAATGTGTCACTGAACTCACGATCTATCTCCTGGATGGTGTAAATAACTCCCGTGCTATGATCAATCGCAAAATGATTACCAGGAGGTTGTTGGTGAGTCAAATTGTATAGAACTTTTCCATTTAATCCAGAGTCTCTGTCTTCTGCTATGACAGTTACCACCGGTGTGTCTATTGGTATACCTTCCTCGATTTGGCGAACAATTGCTACGTTAGAGAAGTATGGAGGGTTATCATTTACGTCTATTATGTTAATTTGAAACTGTAGAGTTGATATTAAGCGTGGAGCTCCTCCATCTATTGCACTAATGTTTAAGTAATAAATACTTTTTTCTTCGAAATCCAGTTGACGGTCCAGATATAAAACGCCTGAAGTGCTGTCAATTTGAAAGACTTCGTTAATGTTTCCAGCTACTATTGAAAATGATATATCACCATTAAACCCTTGGTCAGCATCAGTAGCAGAAAAATGGAAAATTTTATATCCAACTGGTGCAATTTCGGATATTTCAGCCAATGATTGTTGTACAGTAAAACTAGGGGAGTTGTCATTTTCATCCAGAACGTCAATCATAACAATGACTGTTGAATTGTGTGTGAATTCCTTTCCAGTGTCACTGGCCATTACTTTTAGATTGTACCTAGACTTCTTTTCTCTATCAAGTGTTCGAAAAAGTGTGATTTGCCCAGTATTTTCATTAATTTGGAAGTAATTGCCTTCATTTCCAGATGTGAGAAAATATACCACATTTCCGCTGACACCTTCATCTGCATCTATAGCACTTACACGAATAACCTGGGTTTGTAACGGTGCTCCTTCTGAAATGACTGCTTTGTAGGGCGTGCGAAGAAATTGTGGTGCATTGTCATTGACATCAGTTATATATACAGTTACCTTGGCTTCATCTCTCAGCCTTGTTAGCCCACCATCTTCAACTAAAACTTCTATTACTATGTAATCATGACCACTGATTTCGAGCTGTTTCTCTCGATCAAATTTTTTCAATGTTCTAATAATACCACTTTTAGGGTCAACTACAAAGTCGTTTTGATTTGTACTGATTGAAAATGTTAATTCAGCATTTCTATCCTTATCATTATCATCTGCAGAAAGTTTCCCTACATATGAGTGCAATGGCTCATTTTCAGAAATATAAAACGTCAAAGTGTTGTTATCAAATTTAGGAATGTTATCATTTACGTCAATTACATGGACAACAACAGATACTTTTGAATGTCTAGACTTTGTTCCATTATCTTTCGCTTCAATAATAAGAGAATAGTAATCTCTTTTTTCGCGATCTAATGTCGCTTTAACATATAGAAAACCATCGGGAAATATTCCAAATTTATTATTATCGTTTCCTTCCTTAATTTCATATAGAACGTGGCCATTTTCACCCGAATCTTCATCTGAAGCGATAATACTAAAAAACCTATCATTAATAGGTATTGATTCCAACACAGAAGTTTCATAAGATATACGATCAAAGACCGGGGTGTGATCATTCACATCTTCAACTATAACAACAATATGTTGCCTAGAAGATAGAGGATAAATGCCTCTATCTGTAGCTACTACTTCTACGTCATAATTATTATTTGTCTTAAATTTCATAGGTTTGTTCAGGTAGATCATACCAGTGTCTGCATTTATGATGAAAATATCATTATGATTAATAGAAAGAGAATAGCTAATTTTACCGTTTATTGCAACATCCAAATCTTCGGCTTTTGCAAGATACACTTCATGACCGACTGGCCAATTTTCTAACACTTTCACTTTTATGATGGACGACATAAACTTCGGAATGTAATCATTCTTATCATTTACTTGAATTCTGACATCAACTGTAACAAAACTATCTTCATTATATGCTGTTATCACGAGATAGATGGATGTTTTTAGCTCACGATCAATTCTTTGAGCTGTAGTAATACCTCCAGACTGGTCGTCTATATGAAACCAACCCAGAGGGTCTCCTGATGTAATGGCATATTTCACTTGAGCCAGGTCAGATGTATGCTTGAGTGAAACACGACCAACTTCTCGACCAATACTAGGTTCTTCGTCATCAGAATCTTCTGTTACTAAATACTGGTAACCATTAGGCTTACTGAATTCTAGTGAATATTGCTTTTGTTTTTGATCATCAATATAAATCATAACAACCGCATTTTCTGTTGCTTCATCATCTCCGGGATGTCTAGCTCCTATTATAAGTTCATGTCTTGATTTGACTTGTTCCGTGATGATTGCTTTTGTTTTAATAACACCCGTCAGTTCGTCAATCTCAAACAACTCATCAATACCCTCAACATTGAAAAATGATATTCTCGAGTTTTGACCTTCATCTAAGTCTGAAGCTGTTATTTGCAGAACAGAAGTTCCTATTTCCACGTTTTCTGGAATTAATGAGAAGTAGCGTTTAGGATAAAATACAGGATTATTGTCGTTAATGTCCAGAACATTCACTTGAACGTCTACGGTTGAAGAAAGTGAAGGTATGCCTTGATCTTGAGCTACTACTTTGATAAAATATACTGCAATTTTCTCCCTGTCTAACGTTGACTTAATTGTTAAACGCCCAAATGTATAATCGAGTTCAAACATATTTGGATACTTTTTGTCTGTTTCTTGGTCCAGATAATACAAAACACTTCCGTTTGTCCCTAAATCATTATCTGTTGCTGACATTACAGTCACCAAAGAACCAGGAGGAGCATCTTCCGACAAAGAAATATTACTAAATCCTTTAGAAAATACTGGATATTCGTCATTTTCATCTAATATCTGTATTTTAAGGTAGGTATGTGCCCAGCGAGGATTAGGACCTCCATCTCGTGCAGATATTTTTAGTTCTACAAAATCTAGTTCCTCTCGATTCAGTTTCTGAGCTGTAGTTATTAATCCTGTTTGAAAATCTAAATTAAACCACCGCTTTTCGTTTCCTAATGCTATTTCGTAATAAATGTTTGAATTGATTCCCGTATCTTCGTCGGTAGCTGTGATCCCAGCAACATAAGTGCCAACAGGTACTAGTTCACTCAGAACTGCAGAGTACTCATTTCTCTCAAAAACTGGTTCATGGTCATTCACATCGTTCACGTGAATAATTAAAAACGTTGTAGAGCTCCTAGCAGGTGATCCATTGTCTGTTGCAGTGATCGTCAAGTTATATTTACTAATGTACTCCCGATCTAGCACACCGTTTACTCTAACAATATCAAAACTAGGCGTTGATTCTAGCCTGAAATGAGACTGTTCATTACCCCCTTGAATTTCTATGGTGGTTTCGCCATTCAATCCTTCATCAAAGTCAATCACACTGACTGCTGCCACAACAGACCCGTTTTGAGCATTCTCATCCACTGTGGCGGAACTTGCAGTTGAGGGAAAAAATCGAAATCGGATAATAGGGTCGTGGTCATTAGCATCTAAAAGATTGATAGTGACATAAGCTCTACCATCCTGCCTAGGTGATCCGTGATCCCTGGCAAATACAGTAAAAACACAACTTTTAGAACAATTCTCCACCGTGGGACAGTTCTTTGGACAAGATAGGAAATCTATAGTAGAGATCACTCCTGTTTGAGAATCCACAGAAAACTGCGATTCTGTTTCACTCAAAAAATAAGTAATTTTTGCATTATCGCTAATGTCATTGTCGGTCGCATGAACTTCTAAGACACTTGTTCCAAGGGGAACACTCTCATTCAAGCTTACCGAGTAATCACTGTGGTCGAATATTGGAGGGTTGTCGTTTACGTCAAGAATAGTAATATTTAAGTGTAAGAATCCTAACCTTGGTGGACTCCCTCCATCCTGAGCAGAAATATTGAGTTGATAAAAAGATGTAACCTCTCTATCCAACCGACTTGTGATCTCCAAGTGCAAGTAGGGCATTTCTCCACTAGGATTGGTTGTCACTACTAATCGAAACACGTTGTTTTCATTCCCTGAGACTATCTTATAATTTGTTGTAATGTCATTAATTCCAGCATCACCATCTGTTGCGGTATCCAGGATCACTCTGGTACCAATGTTAGCACTCTCAGAAAAAGTGACATGAATACTCGGCTCAGGAAATGTAGGTGAATTGTCATTTATATCTAAGATTATTATTCTGACCTCTATGGGGTAAGTTGGCTGGCTACTAAGTATCACTAGGTCAAAACGGTCACTTTTAAGTTTTTCCCTATCTATCTTCTTAACGGTCGTAATTGTTCCCGTGGTTCCATTCAAATGAAACTCTTCTGGAATATCATTAAAACGATAAGTAAAATTTCGCTTTATAGGGATAGTCCCAATAACAGTACCTGCCGCCTTTCCCTCCTCTACTTCAAACTGTACCCTTGTATCGACCTCTCTCGACATCATGGCGACCCCAGTCACTTGTACACCAGAACTTTGGGCATGGGCAGACCTGGCTATTATGGACAACAAAAATCCAACCATCATATAGAACTTAAAACATACCGATCGTGATCTCCATTTGCTTGGTAAGCAACCATAAACAAAATATTGTATTTTTGACAATATGCACATATGTTCCTTCATTTCCGAACCCAGCATATTACCCTCTCTATTCAAATTCATATTTCTTTGACTAATGGAAACGCCATCCTCATTTAACATTATGATCTCAAAGTTACATCTGTAACACTTCATCCTGATTGAAATGCATCGCATGTAGATGTGTCATAATACTGATATCTAATAAAATACGGCGTACTTTATTCATATTACTTAGAGAACTTCATAACTTTCATGGTATAAATGTAGCAAAACAAGTATATAAACAGTCGATTACGATGATGTAACTTGGTAAACTTTGAAACAAAGTATTAGAAACATCTTTCACTGTGTAATTCAGCACCGATTAGCTTCTGGTCACGAATCACAAATACCTGATGAACAGCTAGCTATAACGGCCCGAGGCACTGGGTTCAAGAAACACAACGTAGTCCTCAGAGCGAGTGCAGCTAAACTGGATGGATGAAACCTGCTCTCCAAGTTGCTTCACTGATGACTGGAACTCGATACTAAATAACACTTTCCACGCTTCTGAAACACACAAATACAGATATAGAAACAAATGTGACTCAGACCTTTTTTAGTCGCTTCTTCTCATCAGACACACTCAACATAAAACGCGCGGAATACTACACATCGGTTGTCTGTCCTACCGCGATTCTGGAATAACAGGGCTAACATGTCAGTAGGGGCCACGGCCGCATTCCAAGGAGGTGGGCGGAGCATTGACGTCGTCCAGCCAGCAGCCTATGGCAGAAGTCAGAATACAGAACCCTGCGGTCACTAGCGGCGTCAGATGAACTTTTGTCTTAGAGTACATGCTACTAAAATGTATTTAATTGGACAAAAGATTAAAAAAACTCTTGTTTCCTCACTGTACATTTTTTTTATTCCTCCTCTTTCTGTTATATTAAAAATATCAGTCTGTCATTAGTAACAGACGTGTTAGAGCTGTCTCATTCGCCAGATCACGTGGCATTTAGATACAGCAACAACAAACAACCAATGTATGATAAAATCATACTTGTTGTCACTATAAGCTAAGGCTAACTGGAAGATTAACGAGATACATCAAAGTATCCCTTAACAGCAACAAGAAAGACGCACCCTCAACAACACAGCTTGTTTAAAACATAATAAATTTAACGATAGCTCAGATTAACTTTGCTATGAACAGCGTATATTATTTTATTGTTAGATAAAAACACGAAACCCTATAATCTGAGCGCTTTCGAAAGGTAAACATTTCTTCATCAGGAGCAAACTGATCTTTTATGTGTTAAATACCTACAGTTTTAAGTCTTAATTACAAATAAACTGTAACAAATATAATGGTCTTCTAAATACATATGTATATATGTGTATGTGTGTTGTTTACATTTCCAATTGTAATATGCAGTGAACTCACTGATATCTAAGATGTAAGATTATTTTATTTTCATGTATGTTTTCTTTAGACAATAAAATTATTCTTACTTAATTTGCGATTATAATAAAAAACATAAAGACAACGCTTTTAACATATTGATTAAATTTAATTAAGTTGTGGCCACAAAACTCCTGTGATGTGGGTATTTAAACTATTTATAACGAAAGCTTATCCATTTGTTTTAGATTTATTTTTAGTCTTTGAGAAAATAAATAAATGGGAGAATATCTAATTAATAATTGTGAGATGCTTAATAGTTACGCATCCTTGTTTTGTTTTTTATGAGAACACTCACTACGACCCTGTGTAGAATAAATGTGAAGTAATAACAACATGCTTGTAAGCTGTTAAAGACGTGTTTGCATGATGTCAATAGGTGAGAAAGGGGTAGAATTTTGTATGTGAAGAATTTCAAAGTTTCACATGACACTGTATACGTCAAACTTGGCATTACTGTTGAGCTTATTTGGAGTCTAAACTAGTATGTAAAAAAAAAAAAGATATTACATGTATGTTTTATTATTACTTAACGAAACATATAAAATGTGTATGTATGTATGTAAGCAACTGAAATGGATAAGAAAATGTATACAAAGGGAAAGAAATAAGTGAATTTTAGAAAGGTTGAGAATATAATTTATTAAATAAATATATCAAAGCTACATCAGGTTATCTGACGAGTCCACCGATCAAAGAGAGAGACTTGAAAGGTTTGTTTTTGTTTTGAATTTTGCGCAAAACTACACGAGGGCTATCTTCGTTAACCGTCCCTAAGTTAGCAGCGTAAGACTAGAGGGAAGGCAGCTAGCTAATCATCATCACCCATCGCCAACTCTTGAGCTACTCTTTTACAAACAAACAGTGAGATTGACCGTTATATTATAACGTCTCCACGGCTGAAAGGACGAGAATGTTTGTTGTTTGGTGTGACAGGGATTCGAACCCGCGATTACCAGTCGAGTTCTTTAACTACCTGGACATGCCAAGTCATGACTCGAGAGGAACTGAGATTATTATTTCGACTTGGAAGTTTGTTTGAGATACACAGACTTTTTTTTTTTTATCAGAATGATTTTGAAGTTATAAACATTTAATCGGTGTTTCCTAGCTTGACAGTGTATACAAAGGGGGGAACAACATGAACATTTGTACGCTTTACGGTTCTGCTGTTGTTTGTGATGTAAAACAAACTGATTGTGATTCAGATCTGTATGAAAGATCATAATAACGTATTACCTTCGGCTACCATCGCTGTCGTAAACTGATTCGTTTCATTTTACTGATGCTCTGTATAGCCTCAATTATATAATATCGTGGAATTTGTTTTATCTTTAACGACGTTTTGTCGAACTATATTTTGTAGCAGTGAAGACTTTCCTTGTTGCTTATTTTCAAACAAACTTTTATTTTGAATGACTGTTGATCTACCAGCATGAGAAACATGTTGTGTCAGAAATAAAACAATTTTTCATTCATAACACAATCTTAGCGTCAAAACACTACTTCAAGTTACTGTGTAATTATTAACCGAATGTTAAAATCTGCTATGGCGGTTCCAGGATCCTAGAAAAGGGTGTGGATCAAAATAGCTGATTATGGAAGTACGATCACGAAAACTAAAAAAAATAATATCCTTTCAAAATGCTAATTCTAGTTTTCTATGAGGTGAAACCGAAAACGTATGAATATACTTTTACCTCTTTTTCTTCAATAAAATATAATTATACTTCTTATCAAAATCAGAGAAGAAATAAGTATAACCGCTAAGCTGAAACTTTGAAAGGAACTGAAAATGTTATTGTTCAGAAAAGGAACCGATGTAGATAGATTTTGAATACAAGTTTGCAGTACTTTTCACGTCTGACTTATATATGAAAATACATACTTATTTTGTGGAGATATTATCCAAAATAAGATAGTATGTCATTATATCAGGATAAATTTCAAATAAATAGAATGGATATTTATAAAAATACACGAGAGAGAAACTTTACCATCTTACTTTAAACATAGAAACATTCTCATTGCATCTAATGCTTATTAGAGTGGATCTGTCTGGGACTGTTTAATAGCATTAGTGTTGAGAAATAGTAGCAAATTAGTAGTTTAGGAAAGATACTATTACTTTATGCTAATTCAAGGAAGTGAAAATATTGCAGCTTTTAGAGAAAGAAAAGGAAATACATATGTAAAAACGGATCGTTTGGGTTGAGAAAATGTTTTACGTAGAGGAGCGAACAACGTTTCGACCTTCTTCGGTCATCGTCAGGTTCACAAAGAAAGAAAGAGATAACTGACCCGAAGCTGACCACATGTTTGAAAGGGGTTGTGTAACTGAGTGTTGGAATATAGAGGACGGTGTTAGATGTTTGAATATATAATTTTATTTTATTTATATTATTATTTTTAATATAGGTATAAAGGTGTTCCTTTGTATTGGCTTATTTTGGGTTTAAGTTGTTGTATAAGTAAGGCTTCTTTAATTTTGCGTTTGTTTATGTTTGTTTCTTTATTTAGTATTTGAGTGTTTTCTATGGTTATGTTGTTTATTTCACTTGCAGTGTTCGAAAACGTGTGAAGGTGACTTTTTATCTTCTTTAAATCTGGTTTCCATTTTTCTACTTGTTTCTCTAATATAGAAGTCGTGGCAGTTATCACATTGTATTTTATAAATAATGTTGGTGTGATGTTTGTCAGGGTAATTTTTACATAGTATATACCTCAGTTTTGTGTCTGGTTTTTGAATAAATTTGGTATTAACTGGTATTTCGTTACTAGTTTTCGCCAAATGTTGGTTATTTTTCTGCTGATGTCGGGAATTTATGGTATGCAGCAGTATATGGTTTCATGATTTTTTAATTCGTGGGATATATTTACTTTTGTTAGTTGATTTTGCTTTATGTGTGCGTGCGTGCGTATATTGTTTTCTACGGTTTGTGAAGGAAACTTATTGATGTTGATGAAGTATTGTTTTATTTGGAGAATGCCCATGCTATGTAACATCCAAATATGTAACATCAGCCAGTTCATTCATCAAAGACTCTTTTAATTTCGTGTCTAATCTAAATCAACTTAATCATAAAGCCTTAATGGCTAGTTTCGATGTTATATCCCTCTTTACAGAAATTCCAACCACTGAAGGTTTTTGAATAAATTTGGTATTAACTGGAATGTCATATTTTGTTACTAGTTTTTGCCAAATGTTGGTTATTTGTCTGCTGATGTCGGGAATATATGGTATGCAGCAGTATATGGCTTCTTTACAGAAGTTCCAACCACTGAAGGTTTTTGAATAAATTTGGTATTAATTGGAATGTCATATTTTGTTACTAGTTTTTGCCAAATGTTGGTTATTTGTCTGCTGATGTCGGGAATATATGGTATGCAGCAGTATATGGTTTCATGATTTTTTAATTCGTGGGATATATTTACTTTTGTTAGTTGATTTTGCTTTATGTGTAGGTGCGTGCGTATATTGTTTTCTACGGTTTGTGGAGGAAACTTATTGATGTTGATGAAGTATTGTTTTATTTGGAGAATGCCCATGCTATGTAACATCCAAATATGTAACATCAGCCAGTTCATTCATCAAAGACTCTTTTAATTTTGTGTCTAATCTAAATCAACTTAATCATAAAGCCTTAATGACTAGTTTCGATGTTATATCCCTCTTTACAGAAATTCCAACCACTGAAGGTTTTTGAATAAATTTGGTATTAACTGGAATGTCATATTTTGTTACTAGTTTTTGCCAAATGTTGGTTATTTGTCTGCTGATGTCGGGAATATATGGTATGCAGCAGTATATGGCTTCTTTACAGAAGTTCCAACCACTGAAGGTTTTTGAATAAATTTGGTATTAACTGGAATGTCATATTTTGTTACTAGTTTTTGCCAAATGTTGGTTATTTGTCTGCTGATGTCGGGAATATATGGTATGCAGCAGTATATGGCTTCTTTACAGAAGTTCCAACCACTGAAGGTTTTTGAATAAATTTGGTATTAATTGGAATGTCATATTTTGTTACTAGTTTTTGCCAAACTACAAGAACCGATACACAACTTAAAACAGAAATCCACCGAAAAATCACCCATATTGGACTATACATTCCTTGGGACTCAGTACATGAAACAAAACAAAATCTCAACATACTAAGAAACCAAATAAACACAGCCATAAAACTATGCTCACCAGATAAAATTAACGATGAATTAGACAAAATAAAACAATACTTCATCAACATCAATAACTTTCCTCCACAAACCATAGAAAACAATATACGCACACACCTAGACAGAAGGCAAAATCAACCAACAAAAGTAAATATATCTCACGAATCAAAATATTACGAAACCATATACTGCTGCATACCATATATTCCCGACATCAGCAGAAAAATAACCAACATTTGGCAAAAACTAGTAACGAAATATGACATTCCAGTTAATACCAAATTTATTCAAAAACCAGACACAAAACTGAGGTATATACTATGTAAAAATTATCCTGACAAACATCACACCAACATTATTTATAAAATACAATGTGATAACTGCCACGACTTCTATATTAGAGAAACAAGTAGAAAAATCGAAACCAGATTTAAAGAAGATAAAAAGTCACCTTCACACGTTTTCGAACACTGCAAGTGAAATAAACAACATAACCATAGAAAACACTCAAATACTAAATAAAGAAACAAACATAAACAAACACAAAATTAAAGAAGGCTTACTTATACAACAACTTAAATCCAAAATAAACCAATACAAAGGAACACCTTTATACCTATATTAAAAATAATAAAATAAATAACATAAAATTATATATTCAAACATCTAACACCGCCCTCTATATTCCGACACTCAGTTACACAACCCCTTTCAAACATGTGGTCAGCTTCCGGTCAGTTACCTCTTTCTTTGCGAACCTGACGATGACCGAAGAAAGTCGAAACGTTGTTCGCTCCTCTACGTAAAATATTTTCTCAACCCAAACGAGCCGTTTTTACATATATATTTCTCTACAAATGGGTTTTCTCGACATCACTGATTAAAAGGAAATACAGCAGTAAGCTCTATTATAAGTACTAAATAAATGTTTTGGTATAAAACCTGAATTAATCTTCCTTCTAACTAATAAAAGTAGAAGTAAAATATGTATTTTGATATCAGATACAAACTGATATTTCTAAAATATAACACTATTGTTCTTTATAAAGAAAGAAAGTGTAGACTTGTATTCTATATTATGTGATAAACACTATTGTTGTAAACTGTTACGGTAATTATAATACAAAAAAGTTATTTAAATCTTATACTGTCATGTTACAGTAATTACTGCGTATATATAGTGGTTGGTTTTAAATTTTCTCATGTTCATCATGTTTTTAGGTAAAAATTTTACAAAATTAGAACTAAAACAGAACCTGAGAGGCAGATGATGGTGTACAATATTACGTTGAAGAGCGTATTGAAAATTGTTATACTATTTGTTTGTTTGAAATTAGGCACAAAGCACTATAATAGGTTACCTATGTTCTGCCCACCACGGGTAACGAAACCCGGATTCGTTGTAAGTCCGCAGACATATCGCTGTGCTACTAAGGGGGAAGGGGCTCATTATAATAACCAATTATTGGGACGCAGAATTACAGAACATAATCCTAAGACATTAAAATAGGAAAATCAACTTTATATAAAACTGGTTACAAGTAATGGTTGATATAATTAAAAAGCAGTTAAGAGTTTTCAAGACACTGCATTTGTTTGTAGACGTGAACAAAAACTTAAAAGAAAGAATCCGAATAAAATAGTGACAAATCTTAGGCCAAATTGACAGGACGCAATGTTTGAAAAAGGCGTGAGCTGAAAGGTCGGGTAGAATAAAAGTTGTTTATGTTTTTTATTCAAAACGGTTTTCATTCTTCAGTAAGCATGAAAACATAAAAAATATAATAACAAAATTGTTGACAGGTCATTTTAATGAAATTTCCTTTCCAGCCCTATAAAAAGGCCCATTTATAAGTTTTTAATTTCTGTACGAAGAGGTATAGACTTACAAGATATTTTTGTAATACTTTTTACCTCAGCATATATACATTTGATTGAAACATATATAAACAGCTTATATATACAATTCATATATATTCATATACAAATTACGCAAGGTCATGCACGTCCATCAAAAATTTGTTACATACTTAACTCAAACATGACACATTAATTAATATAGATTTTATGCAAAATACAGCGCATTTTAAAAATATTTTAAAATATTTCTTCTTTATATTACAAAAATGGTTAACATGTAAAACAATGTATAAAAACATTTCTTTCCTATTTCAAAATTCCTAACAGTTTTCTTAATACCCTTGTATGAACAATTCATTTTATCTAGTTAGAAATTTATACGGCACGTATTTCCTATGTAAGAGTAAAATTATCTGGAGGCTCAGCAAGTAAATGCCTCTGCAGGCCAATATTCTTAAATACCTAAGATTAAATTGTTATTGGTTTGATTTTAATCGTTTAAAGTGTTTCGTACTGTTTTTCCTAAGAGGACCCTTACTGAGTAGAATTAGGTGGCATTTGTTTTGCAGAAACAAATGTTTAAAATACCTCAAACAATTGTTAAGACTTAATTTTGAATAAATCACACCTGAAAAACAACTGAGCATTAGCATTAATACAATTTAAAAACCATGGTTCACTTTTGAATGTGTGAACCTTAACCCATAAATGTCTAAAATCTTTCTTTGGAGCCATATTTAGCTAATAATAACACAGGCTTGCAAATTTAAGCTTCATAAAAGTTATTGTGGTTTTAATAACAGGTTTGTCTTAATTCAGCTGCACAGATTTTGAAAATAATATTCTTTTTTTTTCTCCTGTCACGTAAGGGCCCCTCAATGGCACAACGAAATATCTGCGGATGTAAAACTCTAGAAACCGGGTTTCCATAACCGTGGTGGTTAGATTCACAGCCAGCCCATTGTGTAGTATTGCTCTTAACTACTAACAAATGTATCACGTAAGTTTTTTTTTACAAATTTTACAACTCTTACGCAAACCTAATTGACAACAAATACAACATAATATCTTTGGATCATTTACACAACCTCTTGTTGCCATAGCGACGAATAAACAACATTGAAAAAAAAAAGGTTAATGTCAAAGGGCGCACACAAATAAATACTCCAGTATTTATACTCCAGTGACACGTCATGCAGCCTGTTAACCGTCTGTATACGCGCAGTGTGTTTCTAGAATGATCGATCGATAAGACTCTCAAGTCGCGATTGGTCTCGAGAAATCTATAGCCAGTGGTTATCAACATTTTAAGCATAATAAAACGTCACCCGATTTCAATGAAAATGATACACTTATGTAAAAGTACACATGACATTCTCTGAGAAACCTACACGTGATGGAGAAAAATGGATGTCATTTTTGGATACAGCGTACAGGAATTACAGTAGAACATATAAAATTTTCAAGACAATAAAATAATGGCGGGCCTATTTAATTACTGTTTAAGTTTTCAACTAGCTTAAATCATTTTTTTAATTTTAACTCTTATATTATAATATCATATTATGTAAAATAACTTATTTTCAATCGTTAAAGTGCTTAATCTTCTGATTAAATTGTGATTATCAACACATTTCTCTCATTTATGTCGTCTTAAAGTCACTGACCATGTGCAAATTTTCAAACACGTAAACAAAAGTCAATGAATGCAGTTGGCAGTGCATATTCTGAAATTTCATTAATTTTAATAAACAGGTTAACTGTACATTCTTGTATATGCAGAGTGAATGACGTGTCAGTATCTTAAGCGAAGGAACCGAAGATCGTTTTTCAAGTACATAGTCCTTATATCCGTGAAATGTTATATTAACAACTTCTATGAAGCATATATATCTCTTGAAACTGACCCTGCTTAGTTTATGCACATGAACTAAATTTGTCATCATGTTCTTTTTATTGTTCTTTTTGTAAAGTAATTTATTTTGAATGCAATTAAGTTTTAATAAAGGAATTTGCTTTATTTCTTCATTACATTCATTTTTTTCCTCTTTGTGTATGTGTCAAATATACCAAGGGTTTATTTTTTGTTTATCTGATTCTACAGGTGTATGAAATCCGCTTAGAGGAGATTTTTATGAGTACTAAGTTATTTATTATTTAAATTTGTATGGTTGTTATAAAACGCTATTTTATATTTATGTTCTATATGAGAGCTTAAAACGTTGTCAGTAGAGATTGTAATGATAAATGTTGGTTACTTTTTAACATGTTCTATTGCTTATAATGTGAGAAACACTGATATATCTTTGTGAAGATATATTTAATTTGTAATTGATATGTTGCCAACAATTACTAAATCATAAGTATTTAAATAACATTGTACAGTTTTGTTTTGTTTCTGTCAGAGAAGAGATATTTTTAAATAAACAAATTAAATTTTGGTATTATAAATATATATATGTATAAAATGGTCAAAGTCATTTTTGATAGAACACTCCCTGCTGAGTTTTGTTTAATTACAATTGTTAATTGAATTCATAGAAGAGCAAATCATTTTAATAATAACAAGCATCCAGAAAGTATTAAAAACTATCGAGCTACAATATACCCCACAAAATAACCAAATTAAATTTCATACCAGTTCATATTTATAAATTTCACTAATGCTTTTGTTTATCAGATACCTCTCTGACTTATTTGAAAATATTTCACTTGCAATGTTATTATCGATGCATATTTTCTACAAATAAAATCTTAGATACATATTCATTCATGTACTCCGTTATAATTTTGACAGTGCCTAAAACTGGTTTACATAGTTGTTTATTTATAGGTTTGTTAAATTTCGTGCAAAGCCACTCGAGGACGATCTGTATTAGTTGTTGTTTTGAACTAAGCACAAAGCTACACAATTTGCAATCTGTGCTCTGCCCACCACGGGTATGAAACCCAGTTTTTATGGCTGTAATTCCGCAGACATACCGTTGAGCCACTGGGATGTATCTGCATTAGCCCTTGCTAATTTTTAAGTCATACTCTAAAAGGAAGACAAGTGTCAACACTAGCCTCTATCAACGTGTAGGCTAGTCTAATCAAGCAGTGCTGTTTGACGACCACTCTTATAACACACTCATGGGATAAAAGAGTGCAAACCTCGGATCTAAAGTCTGGCACTTTAACCAATGACACACGCCTCGTTTCAGACTAGTTTATAATCAGGATTTAAAGTTAAACACAAGTCTAAGCTGATTATGGAAATCTCACTTCTCAGTTATAACAATATTGTATTTTTTATTATTTGATGCTTGAAACTACACTATGTAGATTTAGGTTCACACAAAATGTTGGTTTTACTAAACTAACTCTTTCTTTATGACAGAGATTTTAGTAAAAATAAATAAAGGGCTTTTCTGAGGTACATAGATAAATATATTTGTTTTGTAGTTAGCCTATTTGGCTTTCATTACTTTACACTGAAATATTTTTAAGTTTACTAGTATGTAAAAACGACGATTAACAAGTGCAACACGCTATAGTGTAATATTAATTTTTTATGTTATATAATTCTTTAGATCCTTGGATAAATTTTAATCTAAGTTTTATCAATTTAACATTATAATTAAATACTATATTCACTCTTATTTCATATTTCAAAAGGTGTTTAATATTGTTTTGTCACTTATTTTCCGAGGTTCTGTTTCTTCATCAGGAGGTATTAATCTTTCAGCAATAGTTCGTGATTGACGAACATTAGAAAGAGTACGCTAACGAGGCAGTATATGAATGTGTAAGGTAGATGAACAGCCATAGCTTAATCTACAAAGTTCATTATATTAAATGATTTTACAAGTTTAGTGAATAACACATAATTATCATCACAAAGAAACAGCACAACATTTAAGAATTGTATAAAATATTTGTATATTATTCTTTACTATACTAAAAAAATCTAAATATATTTTTTTTTAAAGTTCTCGGTTGAGCATGGCCTACTAATTATCGCCCTGAATAGTAAATCCGAGGATCCATGGTTCACATTCTGTTTCCTAAATTTCACGTTCCACACTTCGGGCTCGTGGGTGCGTTACAAGAGTAATAACAAAACCTTATTATTCGATTAAATAAGGGGAATAAAATCTTATAATTCTAGAGTTTTGCTGCAAGCCAAAGTTTTTAATGAGTTATTATCTTTAATCTAACTAAAAAATACTTTAATTACCTATGTGAGAGGGGTATTTTAGTAGGCTTAAAACCTTGCTTTTAATTTAATACGTACCACATTTTCAAGATAAAAAGTAAAGGTTTTACATAGTGTTTCAAAATGTGAGCTTCCGGTGAACTTTTTTTTTGTCGCAAATAAGTATGTGTTAGCGTATTAACTTATAAACAGCGAGGTATATGAGTATAAATCAAGTCATTTTTTTGTATCCACAGACTTAATTACAACATGTCAGCAAATATGTTCTAATGACTGTTTTAGTCATTTAGTGTATTTAACTTTAAACTTTCTTATAGATATTTGTAAGCGTAAAAGCTTATACTTACGAATTACTTTGAAAGTTAATTACATGACGTTTTTATTTATTAAACGTTTCTGCCTTTTTCAGAATACAAAGTTAACTTGGACAAAAGTTTAACACAGATAAAGGGAGAGTTGCCAATCACAGAATACACCAGTGAAAAAAACAAGAAACACCACGCAAACGTACGTTTACAGTTAACAAGGGTTAGAGATTTTACACGAAATATCAAGAATACTATTGCTCAAGTGATGTTTAAGTCTTTTTATTTATAAACTAATTAGAGTTACTACTGGCCCATGTAGCGCAAGCTTATCCTCGTGTATAGTCAGACACGGACATATTAATAACATTTCTAGTTCAAGATTCACATATGATTACCTTCTAACTATGTAGTTTACAATTAATTTTAAACACATAATTATGATAACTATTACAAATCAACAACCTTAAAGGTGGCATTGATAAACAACGGGAAAAGTGTGGCAGCAGGCAGATGCCCAAAGGCCATAAAATCTTATGTTTTAGGAAGGTACGGATGAACCTTAAATTTTAAAAATAAATAACTTTTAGGAACGTTTAAAAATCAATATACCCTTGTGATACATCACCTGTTTTCTCTGCCATTTTCACCCCTCAGTTTTGGTTATGAGATTATGACTTTGTACGGATAGGTTCGACAAACTCCCTGTTACGTGAAAACTAGCAGTTTCATTTATTTAGCTGCAACAGGGTTAGATCGTGAACGATTTTATTTTATATAATTACGGAACTTAGAATTACTGCATATTCTGATTTTACTCTTTAAGAATCTAGAATAAATCGGGTGAGAAATACAAAAGTATGATTATTTATTTATAAAAGCTATTAGGAGCGAGTGTACTGTATAGTTTTTAATTTCGTTGTATACGGGTCCGTAAACTTACAACGCTAAAATCTGGGATTCGATTCCCTGAGTAGAGATAGAATGGAAATCCTCCCCTCCCCCTTCTGGCGAGACAGCTGTAAGTCTTTGGATTACAATATTAAAATCAGAATTTTGATTTCTCTAGGTAGAGACGGCAGATGTGGCTTTGCTGTAAAAAAATACATATACACAGACTGCAGATAGCCCATTGAAGTATATAATAAACTGTATATGAAAAATCCGAATACTGTTTATTCCTGGGGGTTATAAAGAATAAAAGTGGGTAGTTATGTAAATTTTATTTATGGGAAATATAATGAATATATCTAGCGTACCGTGGAAAAATTTCAAGTCTTAGGAAAGGAAGACAAAAATGATTTGTTTTATTCAATTTTGCAAAAAGTTACTCAAAACTATATAGGGTAGAGCACAGCCAGCCCTTTATGTAGCTTTGTGTTTAATAACAAACATACAAACAAGGTAAGGTAGGAAGTGAACACCACACATCGCCAACTGCTGGGCCACTTGTTATTAAAGAATAGTGCAATTAACCTACACATTAAAGCACTCCCATGGATAAAAGGGCAAGCATATTCGGCGACAGGCTTTGATCACGCGATCCGCATATTGCAGTTGAACACTTTAACAACCAGATTATGCTAACCCGGAGATGCAATTTGTAAACTAGATCAAAAAGGGCTATTCCCATAAATTGAAACTTTAAACTGTAACGCTATCTTACAAAGAATAAACACTGCGCAAGTGGTATAAACACAATCAGTGATGTCGAGAAAACCCACTTGTAGAGAAATATATATGCAAAAACGGCTCGTTTGGGTTGAGAAAATATTTTACATAGAAGGGCGAACAACGTTTCGACCTTCTTCGGTCATCGTCAGGTTCACAAAAAATCACGATGACCGAAGAAGGTCGAAACGTTGTTCGCTTTTCTATGTAAAATATTTTCTCAACCCAAACGAGCCGTTTTTGCATATATGGTATAAACACATTACGTGTACACTGACAATACTTTGCACCATTCATTAGGTTTTATACATCACAAGGGGATTAGACAAAGTTTCACGAACTTTAAATGTAGCTAAATCTCATCTCGTGTTGTAATAATAGGTTAACTTTGCTATCGTCTGTTTTATTTGTTCAGGTAGGAAATTTCGGTGTTTTTTGGATTAAGCCTAGTTGTAATCACATCGTTAAATAATTTCATAGTCTGCTCTTTTTAACTACGAAATTTTTGAAACACATTTACGCTTACTACTTCATTTATGATGTAAATTGCCCTTGAATTACCTGCATTTTGTACGACTCCCAAGAGCATACAGAAAACTTCCATTCTCTGAAAAAAACAAAACCGATAAGAGTTTCCAATTAGACGGTGGGTGCAGCTAACTGTTGCTTTTCCATCGGTCCGAAATTTAAAATTAGATCTGATTAGCAGTCGTTCAGGTTAACAAACTAATAAAATAATCGTATAAATTCAAAGTTACATTTCTATGTAATAACTATTACCAATTTTACATAAGTTTTGAACCATAATTAATCAGAAATATATATATATTGGCATCTCAGTAAAAATCTAAGAAGCAAGTTAAATATTTCAAAGAAGAAAAAATATTATTTCGAATGCTGGCCGTGAATGAATCTAATAAATACTTACTTAAAATCATGTATCGCGTCAAGAACTATGTTTCATGCGAATGAGAAAGTGTTCCATTACATTTCAATGTTGTACAGTTTAAAGCAGTGTTTCTCAGAAGACTTTTGCGTTCAGATATTAGCCGACGCGACTCCCATTATTTCTACAAGAATAAAAAAAAAGCAGTTTTATTTATTTAAATAAAACGTTAACTTAGCGTAAGCAGATTCCGATGTCCCCCGAAACTTGCTCGTGATCCGCCGTTTGAGAAACGCTGGTATAAAATGTGTCTAATCTTGAGTGGAACAACACTTTACAAATAGGTGTGCTATGCATCTGAAGTTAATAGGCATTTCCCCTGTGATGTTTCGGGTCATGATGAAATATATCACGTTATTTTTAACATTTAACATTTATCCAGTATTAAATTTGATATACTTTTTCAAAGTTTCTATTCTTAGGTTATCTGAGATTTTTACGACGTAGGTTATCTGTCATAAAAAATTTCAAAATTCAAGCTTTTTTCTTTATTAAAAAATACTAGTATGATATTCAGAAACTTACTTTGAGGTGTAGATATATACACATTCAAGGAGTGTATTAAAATTAACAAGGGTCAATAAATAATCATTGCAAAATTGTAGAAATATAAAACGTAGGAGTACATCACAAAATATAATATTCACTATTAATACTATTCATATTATGTGCGTTATAGAGATAACCATACGTTTTATTTCTGCACGTGGAAAGCAAAGATAGTATTTAAAAAACAACATTATAAATTTAATAAAAATAAATATATACCAAGCTTTTGCAGTTAACACTTAAACTACCCTGTTAAACTAATACAAGACGCTTTATATGCAAAAACGGCTCGTTTGGGCTGAGAAAACACTTTACATAAAAGAGCGAACAACGTTTCGACCTTCTTCGGTCATCGTGATTTTTTGTGAACCTGACGATGACCGAAGAAGGTCGAAACGTTGTTCGCTCTTTTATGTAAAGTGTTTTCTCAGCCCAAACGAGCCGTTTTTGCATATAAATTTCTCAACAAGTGGGTTTCTCGTCATCACTGACAAGACGCTTTGTTTAACAAAGAGTGATAACTGAATAACATAACAAATTTTATTTTACATTTAATAGCTTTTCGATTGTTTGTTTTATGCATAAAGCTACAACAATGGGCTTTCTGTGCTCTTCCCATCACGGGTATGGAAACCCAATGTTTTCGCGTCGCAAGCCCTCGGATTTATTGATGAGCCACCGGGACGTTTAATAGGGGTAATATTAGAGCACGGTAGCTCATGAAACTTGTTCACTTTGATCAGAAATTGCAGTGTAGAATTATCACATTCCCAGTAGTCGATATCTTATTTATAGTTAATTAGAGAACATTTTCAATACTTGGTTTTGAAAAAATGAAAAAAATATCTTGTCGATTTGTTGTTTTTTAAATTTCGACAATATGGAGAGCTATTTGCGCTAGCAGATCTTCATTTAGAAGTGTCACACTATAAATAATGCAACTGGTCAAATCATTCACAGCCAGAAAAGTGATATTCACCGTCACCTCATTACTCTTTCAGGGCTGAAAGGACGAGCAAATCTACACGACGGCCATTTGCGCTAGCTGTCTATAATTTAACAGTGTGAGATTATGGGGAAGGAAGTGTTTTAGTTTTTTTGTGTGTTTTTAACCTGCGAATAGTGGAATGTACCGTTAAGTTATGACACCCCCACGGTTGAAAATGAGAGCATGGTCAATAAGAAAGAGAATTGTTATAGAACACAAGGACTGCTCGTTGTTCATTAATACATTTGTAAAAACTCAGGAATAATATTATCGGTTACGACTGCTATTTTGGATTTCGCGAGTTACAACACAACAAATCATTTGTCAAGACTTTAAAAGACCTTCCTGTTGCTATAACTTTAATAAATTTGAATTTTTTTTTAATGGTATAGTTCTCATTGATACTGAAATCAGTTTAAATCAGCTACCGGCATAAATGTAAAATAGGTCTACCGGATGAGTATTTTATACAGTGTCACGCCTTAAAATCTTAGGAAATTCTGTTTTGAAACGAATTTCTTTATTACGGAACTAATAATATTTTCTCACCTAGTACTAGATTAAAATTATTTTAATCCCTAAACTGTATTCCTTTACATATTTTTTTCTATATTCTTGCTTATATGTGTATTATTTTTGGACTTAATTTCTTAATTTTGTATTAACATTTATCTCTTTTAGTTCATGTATGATTCAGAGTTTCTATTCTTGAACAGAACTTATTATTGTAAGTTATTCTCATTTTAAAATTACTCTTTATATTTGTTTCCATCACATACTTACATAGACACGGAATACTATTTCACAATTTAAGACTTTATTTATGCATATTTCTAAAATCAAACATTTCTTTCGCTGGCATTGCTTTTCATCTGAATTACCAATCACAAATTGCTATTATTTTCGTAAGGCTAACTGGCATCAAACAAAACAGCACGTGCTACATGTTGATTACGCGCTGAATGAGTTAATAATTTCATTTTAAGTTTACGCTTTCTTTCAAGATGTGTTTCATTTGAAAAACTATTTTATTATTTTTGTCTTGTGTGGTCTCCCAGTAGCGGTACAACAGCGGTATGTTACCAGCGCTAAACTCTTTGTTTAGATTACCTGCGATGGTTTGTTTGTTTGTTTGTTTTTTGAATTTCGCACAAAGCTACTCGAGGGCTATCTGTGCTAGCCGTCCCTAATTTACTAGTGTAAGACTAGAGGGAAGGCAGCTAGTCATCACCGCCCACCGCCAAATCTTGGGCTACTCTTCTACTAACGAATAGTGGGATTGACCGTCACATTATAACGCCCCCACGGCTGAAAGGGCGAGCATGTTTGGCGCGACGGGGATGCAAACCCGTGACCCTCAGATTACGAGTCGCACGCCTTAACACGCTTGGCCATGCCGGGCCACCTGCGATGGATTGAGTGCGCATAACTCTGTTAAATCTAAATCTCGAGAAACAATTAATTTTGTTGTTCTTGACATACTTATACATATTATAAAATTCTAAATTCTACAAGTTTGAAATAAACGGACTGTAGAGAAAGGACTTGCTTTGTAGCAAAATTCTAGAAAAGAATATGATACTCAAAAAACTCTTACTATTATCTCTCCTTGTATAGTTAATCTATCACATACGTTTGCTGTTTGTCCAAGTTTTTGCAAAGTATTACATAGTGGCAAACCTTTTTCAAATACGATGCGTGAAATCAGTAATTGAAAATAAAGCACTTACTCCGTAAAAATCACTATTCAACGTTTTTCACTTTCATAATACCTATTTAATTATTGAAATTACAACATATTTGTATATCATTCGTCTTACTGCAGAACCAAGTTGGCATTTCAAATATAGCTGAAAGTCATAATTTATTAACATTTTGAGGCGTAGGATACAAATATAATACTTAAACGGTCGTTGATTTCAAGTAACTAGCGATCGACAGAGATATATTTGTTGAATGTTCTTTGATTTTTAAACTTACTGAGATTCATTTGTGGCAGTAGCTACTTTTCTTTATATACGAAAGTTATCATTGTTATCATTTTTTTATATAAAACAAAACAAAAGAACTATGAAAATTTCCGTAAACGTTTATTAACAAAACATTGTGTTTTAAGCACCTGAGATTTTATCTTTCACAACATAAGTTCGACATAAACCTTACACCACGATTTCGTAACACTGATTGGATCTAAAGTGTTTCAACATCGAAATAATTCATTTAAGTTTTTCACACTATCTATCATTAAAAGCATTTATGTAGGGAATAAAAAATACATAAATAATGGACCCAACTTTAACTGGTATTATGTTTAGAATTATGTCTTGCGTATATTTTATCCATTTAAGGAAGTTCAGATCTGATCTTCAACTTGAAAATAGTCCGTATCCTTTATATACAACGACAATTGTCCCTCAGTTGCTACACACGCCCAAGAGACGCCATGCACCACTTGTATTGTACATTATAAAAATTGTCACGTAGAAACAGTGCTTGCATGTAATTACATTTTAAATATATCATCAACAAAAAACTTGTTTAGGTTTTACCATGGTACTAGTTTTTTTTTTATTTTTTTTGGCTATTCCAGACTGTTGTGCACTCATCGTACAATCCCAAAACGAAAAAAAAAAAAAAAAAAAAGCTGTAAGTGAGAACCGCCATATTGGGCACTTTATTTAGATGATTGTCAACTCTTTCTGTTGTACTCAATGTTAAACACTTTATTAACGGAAAACAGCTTAGACTTTACCGTAGCAATATTTTGTTCGATTTAGACTATTACAGAAAAAAAACAAAAACTTTAGTTGGAGAGAAAACGCATGCGAAATAAATTTTGAGAAAGTTCTAGGTACAGTGCATTTTTCCTGAAAATTTGATATCACAGTTTACATACACAAAAAAATGAACCATATTACGTCTCTCTAATAAATATAATATTTACAAGAAAGAGCATAAACCTTTGGGTTTCCTTCCTACTTCGCTTTTATGCCAGATTGTAGTACAGTTCCCTTCCTCATTTGACTCAACGCCAACACTCAACGTTTTCTTTAAAATAAAGTCCTCCAATGGGACAGAGGTAAGCATACGGAATTACAACTTTAAAATCCGAGATTCGACTTTCCGCGATGGATAGAGATTATAGCTCAATGTGATCTTACATCTCTGAAACAAACAAATGAACATTTAAAATCAGGATAAACTCACTCATAGAAATATAATGTATCTGTGCTGTGTACCTTTGCTATACTCTTATTTCAACATTTTTCTTAATGTAATATCCCTGTTCTGTTTAATTCCGTTCTGCTTTTGTTTCAACAATTATGCAAAATAAATTACCAGTATGTGATGTTGTTATGCTGCAAGACGCAATATCGCTTTCGTAACAATATCCTCGTAGATCATCAGAATGATAAGATTGTAAAATTCTTTATATGTTTTTATTTAAGCAAAAATATTATTAATAATAAGTAAAGAAGAGGTGTGGGATTTAGCCTACAGTCAAGTACATGAAATTTATCATGAAAGTAAAAATATCGATTCAATTTTAAATTTAAATCGTTATCTGAATTAATCTATTTTCTTTTATATTACCGGGCCTGGCATGGCCAAGCGCGTAAGGCGTGCGACTCCTAATCCGAGGGTCGCGGGTTCTCGCCCGCGTCGCGCTAAACATGCTCGCCCTCCCAGCCATGGGGGCGTATAATGTGACGGTCAATCCCACTATTCGTTGGTAAAAGAGTAGCCCAAGAGTTGGCGGTGGGTGGTGACGACTAGCTGCCTTCCCTCTAGTCTTACACTGCTAAATTAGGGACGGCTAGCACACATAGTCCTCGAGTAGCTTTGTGCGAATTTCCAAAAACAAACAAAACATTTATATTACCAATGTTTTTTTAACAAAACATAAACCTTTTTAATTCACTGAGACTTCCAAATTAAGAAATCAATAAATATTTTTTTCCGGTTTTGTTGTCTATACATTTTATTTTATACTTTTAGTGCATAGGCTAACAAGAATATTAGGTTATAGTTTTGTTACTAAGCGACATGACATAAAAGGTATTGTTGTAATAGTGTTACCAAAACGCTCTGGCTTTTCTATATATTAAAATGGAAATTGTTAAGCTAACCGATGTATATATCTTAATGTTTATTGTTGTTGTTTTTTCTATCCTAAATGCTTTATATCTTATAAACTTTTCGTCTCATCAACGACAAATCACCAGTGTGTTATGAATTTCATGTTTCGAACTTCAAATATTTTTGTCTCGATCACAATAAATGTTCAATATATCATTTCGCGATTATTTATGTCTACAAACTGTGTATCTGGCAACAGCATAATTACTGGAAGAGCTGCAGTACAGTTCATCTTTTAAAACAGTAACAAGAAAATTATATGAGGATGCTAGACTTCGAAGTAAGTATATTTTTTGAAAATCACCAACAATTTTGTATATGTAATTTTGTGCGTTTTGAGTTAACAATAATAACATGACGTAGAGACTAATTGATAAAATTATCACATTGCTTGAAATTTTTAGTACATCGGTAACACAATTAAATTCATCGTAATACCAGCAGTTATTTCAAATGTAATCTTCCAAATTATTAAACCACAGTATTTGTTTTTTATTGTTAGTGGGGTGAAGAGGCTTTAGGTTCGAAATACTTCATCAACAAGAAAATTACATTTTGAGGTTTGTTTACGAAGCATAAAGGTTTTAACCATAAGAATTTTTTTTTTTTGCCTTGCGCTTGACAATTGTTTCTTCATGTCGTTCTCGAATGAAGAGTACACAAAAGCTTACAATCAAAATACATATTACAGTGATACGTATGAGCTCATTGGTATTTACAGAACTAAGAAGTTCTCATGAGCTTCGATTTATTTTCAGTATGTTTCTACAAAGTAATTGTATACGAAACTTCCAACTACTTGGTAAAACCTCACTGAAAATGTGAAATAAAAAAGGAAGTTTTCATGCCTAAAATAAAATGTCAACATTTAAGTTACGTTCGTGTTTTATATTTTAATTACGCAGGAAAAGAATTATGCTGTTCAGTATTATTGATGTTTAATTAAGAAATATAAACATCTCCCTTTTAACATTTGTGTTTGAGCATGAAATGTTGGATTGAATACATGTTATTTATTGTTAATTTTGTTGGTTAAAAATTCGTCATATTTAAAAAAAGTGTAAAAAGCGTAAAACGTTTCGTTAAAGTTATTGTTAGCAAAACAAAAATGTTTCACTTACTTGTTCGAACTGGTTTGTATATTTATATGCAAAAAACGGCTCGTTTGGGCTGAGAAAACACTTTACATAGAAGAGCGAACAACGTTTCGACCTTCTTCGGTCATCGTCTATGTAAAGTGTTTTCTCAGCCCAAACGAGCCGTTTTTTGCATATAAATTTCTCAACAAGTGGGTTTCTCGTCATCACTGGTTTGTATATTTACTTTTCTCGTTAAAGACCAGTAAGTTGACAATCAAAAATGATGTCAAAACATTCGAAAACATCAACAGCTTGGTGAGCATTTTAATGGCGTGCGTTGAACGTAACCTTGAATGTTTTAATATCGTTTATATCACGAAAATGTCTGTGGAAATGACAAAAACAATAAGATATGTTCTGCACTGAGACAGGGAGCATAAATTAGGCTAGCGTATTTTAACTTGGAAGGATTGGCTCAGTAAAAATCTTTACATGCATAATTATTACCTAATTTATTATACCAACATTTGTGGTAGTGATTTGTCTGACAAATCGTAATCTTTCCTTTTTGAACTGATCTTTCTAAAGATGCTGAAATTGAGTTATGTATTCTCTGAAAGAATTTTATAAAAAAACGTGTTTCATTTTCCAACGCTTATATCGTATTCTAAGAAAGACTTGAAACACGTCTTTCGTCAAACGTACACTTTCAGGTGGTAAACTTCAAATAATTTAAACTATAATATTGTTAGTGTAAAAACACAAGAATTAAGTGTTACTCAGAATCAGGGTGTTTTTCATATAGCAAAGCTACATCGGGCTATCTACCGAGTCCACTGATGGGAATCAAACCCCTGATTTTAGCGTTGTGAATCCGTAGACTTACCTTTGTACCGGCGGGGGGGGAATTAAAAATCAGATTAAAGTGGTTAATAGAGAATATCTGGCTATTTGTTATGAAGACAAAGTTTGAGTTAAAGTGTAAAAATTAAGTGTGTTTATATATATATATTACATTTGACAAAACAAATGTTTAAGTGCAAATAAAGCAGTGAATGGTATCCGTTTGCTATTACGATTGAAGCCTCATAAAACGTAACATTTTTGTGCAATAAAATTTACGTAGTACAAGTTTCTGTTGAACAACATTTTAGTTTTTGTAAAAGGTAATAATATTTCTAATACTTCATTAAACGTTTGGTTAATTCACCACAAATATTCTGTATTCACATTTTTCTAACACAGATATTATGAATAGAACTTGAAATATCACTACGCTCTTCAGGAGATTCTTAACTTCAGAATTAATATTATGTTGAGTCGATTGATCTGTTTTCTAGATGTCGTACCATCAGACAACCAGCTCCGTAGGGTGCCCATGCAACGGCCCGTTGGCAGTTCATAGTTAGTTGCAATATCTGATACCTGCACACTTCGTGGGTTAACCATGGATATTAGGAACAAGCCGATGGACCGTCTTATGATGGGCGTAAGCTCGCTGCTGTCTCCCACGACCGTCGCAACTGTGTAGCTTACAAGGTAGAAAGAGAACTTGCTTGTTTTATATGTAACTTTGAGTAATATCAGATTATTTAGAATAAAATATTAAAAATGTATGCGTTACAATCGGCAATATGCATTAGAAATTCTCGGACGAACTCTCTTATACAAAAAGCTGTCTTTTTCGGTCACACGTAAAATCATACAAAATAGAGAAGATAGGTTTTAAACCTGTTTTACATAGACATTCTAAAACACACTAATTATCGCTACGTTTTTAAATGTAGTTTTTATTTATAACAAAAAGGCTACTAATTTTCTCTAAACATCAATGATACTAAAGGAAAATAGACAAAAGAAACGTAAACTGAAATTAAACTTACGATAAAAAACGAATAAATAAGCTATTCGGAAATAAGTTTCAAGGTGCTTTGTTATACCTGAAGTAGCTTTGCGTGAAATTCAAAAACAGTTGTTATACCTGAATTAACTTTACTTTTTTTGTGGAAGTGAGGTATTTAACTAAAAGTATGTGACAGTTCTGTCATAGAAAATAGATTCAGTGTTTTGACTAAATGGATTACGGCAAGTATGTTAAACCAATAATGTAGGAAGCTTAGATTAACGAGTTTGTAGCAGCAATTTAACGCCAGTCATTTGTTGTAGAATATGTGGAACTTACAAGCCAGTGAAACCTGCCAGAAATGTATTTAACTGGAATTTTGAACTGATTAAAAGAAATTTCCTGACATCTGCATTTATTGTTGAAACCAATATATAATACACAACAATGCATTCTAAAAACATAAATTTGAATTGAAATATATCACAGAAGTATAAAAAGCAATGCAATAATAAATGTACTGAATATTTGTTAAAGAAAGTCTTTAAAATCACCAATTTAATCCATTTTAATGGAAAAAATATTTAATATTAATTATTACGATATAACAATATACATGATTACCTTACTTGTAAGTTTTTGAATAAAGGTAAAAAATATTCAAGTTGACTCATTGTATAACTAACATAATTTAATAAAAATAAATATATACCAAGCTTTTCCAGTTAACACTTAAACTACCCTGTTAAACTAATACAAGACGCTTTGTTTAACAAAGAGTGATAACTGAATAACATAACAAATTTTATTTTACATTTAATAGCTTTACGATTGTTTGTTTTATGCATAAAGCTACAACAATGGGCTTTCTGTGCTCTTCCCATCACGGGTATGGAAACCCAATGTTTTCGCGTCGCAAGCCCTCGGATTTATTGATGAGCCACTGGGACGTTTAATAGGGGTAATATTAGAGCACGGTAGCTCATGAAACTTGTTCACTTTGATCAGAAATTGCAGTGTAGAATTTTCACATTCCCAGTAGTCGATATCTTATTTATAGTTAATTAGAGAACATTTTCAATACTTGGTTTTGAAAAAATGAAAAAAATATCTTGTCGATTTGTTGTTTTTTAAATTTCGACAATATGGAGAGCTATTTGCGCTAGCAGATCTTCATTTAGAAGTGTCACACTATAAATAATGCAACTGGTCAAATCATTCACAGCCAGAAAAGTGATATTCACCGTCACCTCATTACTCTTTCAGGGCTGAAAGGACGAGCAAATCTACACGACGGCCATTTGCGCTAGCTGTCTATAATTTAACAGTGTGAGATTATGGGGAAGGAAGTGTTTTAGTTTTTTTGTGTGTTTTTAACCTGCGAATAGTGGAATGTACCGTTAAGTTATGACATCCCCACGGTTGAAAATGAGAGCATGGTCAATAAGAAAGAGAATTGTTATAGAACACAAGGACTGCTCGTTGTTCATTAATACATTTGTAAAAACTCAGAAATAATATTATCGGTTACGACTGCTATTTTGGATTTCGCGAGTTACAACACAACAAATCATTTGTCAAGACTTTAAAAGACCTTCCTGTTGCTATAACTTTAATCAATTACCTAATTACCTAATACGCTTATAGTAAATATGCTCTTGTTATGCATATTAGATTATTAGCAAAATGTGCATGTGAAGAGCGCGTGCTCAATATATAATTGAGCTGGACTGAAATTACAGATATATGTATATATAGCATAAAGTTTTAACTCTTACAGAATGAACTTATACATGTATTCAAGGCTGTATGTTTAGCTACTTTAAAAGTACGTGTTTACATCAGTATAAATTGCTGCTACCTTAAACATAGAGATAGAACACTAACATTGTGTTGAAACGTTAGTGCCACTACAGCTGTAAGTCACTATATACACCGCTTCTATAAATACAAATTTACTGTGTATTATGTACTGGAAAAGTGTTATTTCAAAGATTTTGGAATGAAAATGAGGTGAAATGTTAACATAATCTAGCATTGTGAAAAATATTCATGCATTATACAAAGCGATACAGCTTTTAGTTCTGAAGAAATGTATTTATTATACATACATAATTATCATAGGCTTTTTAACTAACTAGCAAGACTAAAATCATAAAATAATTGTTTCTCAAAAAAGCCTTTAAAGTTAGTGAACACAAGTTGTCTATTTTTAACTTTAATGTGGGATACTGCCATGTAAAATAAACGCACTTTATAAAGTAAGACACATGACGAAAATTAACAAATTAAAGGCGTACGCACTTAACGATAAGTAAAAACTGCGACAAATTATGTTCAATCAATTCAGAAATAACTTCATGATCAATAACTTATTAATTTTTCATTCTATAACTTGTAAAAAACATTTGGACTTTGCAAAAGTGTTTACAATTTATATTTTTCTATCTTCTTTATCAAATATTTATTTCATAAACGGTTTCTTATGTTTATTTCAACAGAAGTTTGAAATGAACTTAATTACAAATGAAGCTTGTTTGTTTTTAATTTCACGCAAAGCTACACGAGGGCCATCTGCGATAGCCGTCCCTAATTTAGTAGTGTAAGACTAGAGGGAAGGCAGCTAGTGGGATTGACCGTAAGTTTTTAACGTCCCCAAGGGTGAAAGAGCGAGCATGTTTTGATGCGTCGAGGATTCGAACCCGCGATTACGAGTCGAACGCCTTAACCATATGGCCGTGTCGGGCCGTTACAACTTACAAGTCTAGACCAATAAAGAGTTACTAGTTCCCTAGAAAGTTATTTTAAATATAACTTAACCAGCCAATTTATGTAAACTGTGACCATCCTGCCTTTCTTTGTAGTATAAGGTCCTAATTGCTCGTTGAACTTCAAAGTTTGCCATTAAAAAAGGAGCTTACTTATGCGTTGTTACTTCTTATAAGTAACAGGATTTTATATTATATATATGTTTGTATCAAACTCCATATATCTGATATATAAAAAAACAGTCGACGCTAAAATACGTCATCGACCTGAGTGCAAATATTTGATAATTATTTTGTTCAAAATGGGCACAGTTTTATAAGTATCAGATGTAATGCACATTGATAACATTGCTTAAAACGCGCTAATGCCACTTTATATTCAAAGCCCAGGGCAACATTACTAGGCCTCAGATCACCGTGTTGTTTTTGTTTGGAGATTCTTCCAAAGCCGACTGTTGTTTCTCATGTATTTCTTACACTCCCTTTTCACTGGCCTCATTAACATATTTTTACATTCCCTCCTCCTTAATTCTACAGTATATGTTCTTAGCGTCTTTCGTTCTTTATGGCTTTAATCATTACCTAGTATAACGTTACTGATGTTATCGTCACTCCTTCAGGTTCCCAGGATTTTGGTGTATGGTTCAATTCATATTATGTGATCTTTTTTCATTGCCTTGTTATTTTAGTTTTATACGCAAAAATAATTTCATTGCATGAAAATATCATAAATCGTTTCACTTAACACTTGATATAAAACTTTAGATCTAGTTGAATTAATTTCTTTATTGAGGATATAAAACATAGTGAAATATGTTTTTAAATAATAACAAAAAGTAGTTGTTATCGCAATAATGTTACAACAGATTATTATTTCAGCTCTAAAAATATAGAAACATCACCTAATATTATAATTTTATTTCATCCATTGAAAAGTAGCATTCGAAAATGCACACTGCCCTCCAATATGAAGGTATTGTAGAATTTTTTTTTGTTATTAACAGTGTTAAATATATCATCGAATAACCTTTACGATACTAAGAGATTATGTAGGATAAGAAGGATAAATCACAAAATAAGAAATCCGATAATTCGACAACTTTCAGGTAGTATAGTCACCACTGAAGAAAGAAAGGCCTTTAGAATTGTTTTACCGTTGAATTACACGTCTTTGTAGGACAAATACTTAGCGCAAAATAGTTTTACTATTCTTTCGTTGAGATTCTTATGTCTGGTTCATATTTTTCTAAGTTCACTCACCTATTCAGAAAGCAATTTAATTTTTTAACGTACAGTTTCTTCTAATTTGTAGATGTGATCTCCAATATATCACCTTATTTAGCATTCTTATTTTACCATAACTACTTTGTATATTTAATTCGTAAATCCAATGAATCAGGCTTCTACGAAATATTACCATAAAAGTACACTTACAATGAAACAAAGTAAAAAAACAAACAAATACTTTAGTATTTCTTTCCCATACATAGTTCAAAAAATTAATGATTGTAAGCTTAAATTGCAAATCAATTAGCAATCTTATGGGGAAATCAGTCAATAAATGAAGACGAGTCGGTAAACGTAAGGCGGACAAGAAATGGATCGCGCAGCATGATATAGAAGTTAAGAAAGATATTCATTCATGTAAATGAAAATAAGAAATCCTACAAAGTCCATAAAATCGCATTAAAGAGTTGCATTTTATTCACATGTTATCAGAAAATTCAGGATCGCACAGGTGAGTAAACTGAAACTTTTGCATGTCAGAGATCAAGAGGTGAAAATTCATTATGTATTCATTCATCTTTTCTCGTGCAAAGTGAACCTAAAATACCAAAGCTACGCATAACAAAATCAACGTTTATCACCGCATTCCAGTGTTATTGGAATATAGTAGAAGAAACCTCTGTATAGAATATTTAAATATTTATATGATAATGTAAGGAAATTTCTTGCTTTTAAGAAATATTTATTTCATTTGTTATCTGTTAGTATTAAATTAAATTAGTTGAAGTATAACTTTTTATACTGACAATTATTATTGATTAAATGCTTTCACTTTGTTAACGTACCTTGATTCGGGTTATATACAGGGTGTCCAAAAAGTTGTATACACACTTCGAATAATTATAAATACAATATTTATTAAGATATATCTAGGTTTTATAATCAGGTTGAAAAAGACAAGTGTAGAATCTTTTGAGTTCTCGCAGGTGTTCGAACTGATGACCGTTCTGATCCAGGCACTGCTGATAACGCGGACAGATGGAATTGCAAACTTTACGAATCATTTCATTTGGTATTTGGGTGCATTGTCTTTCAATTGCTGCTCTCAGCTCATTGATTGTTGCAGGTTTTGTGCTGTAAACCTTGTCTTTGACGTATTTTTATGAAAAAAAGTCCAGAGGTGCGAGGTCTGGTGAACGTTGGGGAAATTCAGTGCTGCCTATTCGCTCAATCCATCTGTTCGGCAAATTTTCGTCAAGATAGGCCCTCACATTATGACGGTGTTGGGGAGATGCTCCATTTTGTTGGAAATAAAACTCCTCATCTCCAAATTGCTCGCGAATGTGTAGCACGACAGATTCTTGCAGCAAGTTCAGATAAACAAGACCAGTGACTGTGTTTTCGAAAAAGAATGGTCTAATTATGCCCAATGCTGATAATCCACACCACACTGTAACCTCTGGCAAGTGTACGTGGTGTTCAACCGTAACATGCGGGTTCTGAGGTCCCTGGTAGGTGCAATTGTGGCGATTAACTGAGCCATTTAACTTAAATGTGGCCTCATCGCTCCAGACAATCTTATTTGGAAACTGTGCATCCTCTGCAGATTTTGCCAGATACCAATCACAAAATTCAACTCTCCGGTCAGGATCATCTTCATTAAGGGCGTGGACTAATAGCGGTATAAAAGTTTTCCAATGAACGCGCTTCAACATGCGATGGACGCTCGATTTTGGGATTCCTGTCTCATGGGCTGTTTGCCTAACAGATTTTCTTGGAGATCGGTGGAGACTTTTCAACAGCTTTGCTTCTCGTGTGGAACTAGTGGACGACCGCGGTCTTCCAGATCGCCCCTTATGGATGCCTTGAACAATTTTATTTGTTTCAAATTTATCTCTGATGCGAGTAATGATGAGTCGCCTTGGTGGATCTGTATAAAACTCCCTTCTAAACCGTCTTTACATTTCAGCTAAGTTCTCGCACTTCCAGTAACACTTTAAGATAAATTTTCTTTTCTCGAAGCTTAGTCTTGCTTCTACCATTACTTCAAATCAGTTGTGCCTGTAAAAAGAAATTTTGAGTGAGTTATAATCATTCAAAGTGCGTATACATGTTTTTGGGACACCGTGTATACTTTTAGTTGTTAGCTTCGAAATTTTCGTGCAAAGCTACGATATGTATACTTCCGTATAGTCATCACTAATTTTTAATTATCAGACTATGAAAAAAAAAGTTTAGAAAATGACCCACATCGCTAATTCTTGGGACTATTATCTGACAAAATAATGGAACTTCATCGTTACTGTTACCGCTCAAATTGCAGAATGCTGTTTTGGGACAACGAACAGCGAACCCAAAACTCCTGGCTTTATAGTCAGGACACGTCCAGCCCTGTATTATTTGTAACTTTCTATATTGAAGAAATATAAACGAAAACACGAGTAAAGAAAACAAAACGAAACTTCTGTTACTAGTTTTAATTAAACGTACTTTGCATCTGAATTATTTAGTTTAAATATATTCATTTTTGAAAGCTTGAGATATACAAACGTCTTCAATTTGCTTTATAATTTTAATCATAGCGAGATTGATCAACAATTGACTAAAGACAAAACCAGCAATTTAATGCTCAAATATGATTCACAGTAGATAACACTGGGGAACACTTTTTCAGTAACTTTGAGTTGCATTGGATATTTTAACTGATTCTGAAGGAGTTTTAGGCGCTGATTTCAAATCTGATATTAGTTTTTCTCTACAAGCTCTAGTTTGTATGCAATTTGAGGTTAATGAAATTGTACAAATGTGAACTTGCGTAAACCATGTATAAGCATTTTCACGTCCATATATATAGATAGCTTCTAATATTTTGATCATTCTTCTTTCGTTTAAGATCAAACATGGCTTCGAAAAATAGATATCATTGCAGAAACAAGCCTGATGCCTTCTGCTACATATGTGGATGCTACACACTCAATCGTCAGAGACGTAACATATCCTCGTTCGTCAAGCGTGCCTACAAGGCATATTTTGAAGTTCATCTTGGTGATCAAGACAAGCAATGAGCTCCTCATGTTGTGTGCCACAATTGTGAGGAAATGCTTCGAGACTGGACCAAAGGAAAACGCAATGGTCTGCCTTTTGGTGTTCCAATGATTTGGCGCGAACCCACCAACCATGTAACTGACTGTTATTTCTGCATGGTAAACACAACGGGTGTTGGGAAGAAAAACCGACATAAGATTACGTATCCGAACATTCCCTCAGCTATTCGGCCTGCTCCGCACTCTGAAGAAGTTCCTGTTCCAGTTTTCAAAGGCTTGCCTTCATTGGACGATAAAGACATTGGACATGATACAAGCGAACAAGACAGTTGTGACAGTGAATTGTCAGAAATGTGTACAAAATCGGAGAACTGTTCTTCAGACACTGAACCTTTCCCCGTCCCCAAGCCTCTTCCCCAGACTGAACTGAATGATTTAATGCGGGATTTAGGTCTTTCAAAGAAAGCAGCAGAGCTTTTGGCATCAAAATTACAAGGCAGAAATCTTGTTGATCACTCTGTTAAAGTATCATATTTCAGAAAGCGTGACCAGCTTTTTTGTGACCTTTTTTTCAGAAGACAGACAGTTTGTTTACTGCCATGACATCCAAGGGCTTCTCAAAGAACTGGGTGTACCTTACTATAGTCCTGCTGAATGGAGACTCTTTTTTAGACAGTTCAAAACGCAGTCTAAAGTGTGTTCTTTTACATAATGGGAATGTTTATGGAGCAGTACCTGTCGGTCACTCAGTGCATTTGCGGGAAGACGATGATGATATGAGAATGGTCATGGACTTATTAAAATATCATGAGCACAATTGGATCATTTGTGTAGACTTAAAGATGGTCAACTTTCTTCTTGGACAACAGAAAGGTTTCACCATGTTTCCTCTGTATGTGGGACAGCCGAGCACGAGTCAGACATTGGGTCCAGAAGGACTGGCCTATTCGTGACACCCTTGAAGCAGACATGCCAAATATCATACAAGACCCAATTGTAAGCAGAGATAAGATCATCTTTCCTCCTCTTCACATCAAATTAGGTTTGATGAAGCAATTTGTCAAGGCACTGGAAACCGAAGGTGAATGTTTCCAACACATCATCACAGCTTTACCAGGGTTATCATTTGAGAAGATCAAAGCAGGCGTGTTTGATGGCCCACAGATTCGAACCCTAATTCGTGATGATCAGTTTGTTGCTAAGATGACCGCTTTAGAAAAGGCAGCATGGTTATCCTTTGTGGCAGTCGTTCAGAACTTCCTTGGAAACAATAAGGCGGAGAACTACAGTGAACTTGTGAACAGAATGTTCCTCGCTTTTCGTGATCTCGGGTGCAACATGAGCATCAAGCTTCAACTTTTGAACAGCCACCTTGATAAGTTCCCTGACAACCTGGGGGCTGTGAGTGACGAACAAGGAGAACGATTCCACCAAGACCTAAAGGTCATGGAAGAACGCTACCGAGGGCGCTGGGACAAAAGTATGATGGCTGACTACTGCTGGAGCATTAAACGAGATTGTCCAGATGAAGTGTACAAACGCAAATTCCTACCTGAATAAAATACACAAACAAATTGATAAGCTATTCTTATAATTTCCTATAATAATGAAAAATTAAAAAATAAATAAAAATGTCAAATTGCATAAAATCTGTAGCTTGCAGACAAAAGCCGACTTCAGATTTGAAATCAACACACTCAAATTGACTATAGAAAGGTCTTTTTTTTAAATGCAACAAAATGAGTGTTCCCCAGTGCAATTTGTAATAATATGGCTTGTTTCTCTTCAACTATTAGTTACAAATTCGTTAGTAAAAATAAAACAAATTATTCTTCGTGTGGTCACAAGTATATATCTCACCATAAATTGCACATTTGAATATTTTCTTCCATAGATATTTTTAGAAGTTACGTTCTTAGCTACGATAAATACACAGAAGAAGTCTCATAAAGAGGTAAGCTTTAAGGGCCTGACATGGCCTAGCGCGTAAGGCGTGCGACTCATAATCCGAGGGTCGCGGGTTCGCGCTCGCGTCGCGCCAAACATGCTCGCCCGCCCAGGCGTGGGGGCGTTATAATGTGACGGTCAATCCCACTATTCGTTGGTAAAAGATTAGCCCAAGAGTTGGCGGTGGGTGGTGATGACTAGCTGCCTTCCCTCTAGTCTTACACTGCAAAATTAGGGACGGCTAGCACAGATAGCTCTCGAGTATCTTTGTGCGAAATTCCAAAACAAACAAACAGGTAAACTTTAACTCTGTTGTTTGTGCAAGTGCTTTAGTTATTTCTTTGAATGAGTCCTCCACCATACCATTGTATTTCTGGGATCTTCTGTATTTAACTTACTGGTGGTGGCACCAAAGAAGTCACCTTTTTCTTTCCAATTCACAGTTCCTCAACTAAAATGATTTGTTTTATATATTATATATCTTATATAAGTCAATATATGAATGAGTCATTTTTAAACAAATATAAACGTATGCGAGCATCATTTGACACATCTGGTTCCGACACGTGAGAAGATGGACTCAGTATCCCATAAACAATAGCCAGCTCTTCTCTCACCCACACTGAAAGACGGAGGTTAACCTTCGCCATATAATAAAAGTTTTCTCCACAAAAAGATAGGCGTGTTCTACTTATCTTCTATGGCGACTTAAGTAAAACCAGACGATAAAATTATGAATGAGTAGATGTTCACCGTTTATTGTGTACGTGTAACTTATAGTTAACCTTACATAGCTAGCCCAGTACGTTTTTGTAAGGTTTTTCCCATTGATATTATTGCTATTGGAAGAAATGCATTAGGTGCTGAGGAAACACTTAGTACTTTATCAGTTTTGTAACTTGTACCTTCTTATATGCAACATATAATAAGATGTAAAATTTGTGGTTATTTTTAAATTATAGTTCTAAGATATTCAGAAGCAAAATGGTGTCAGAAAGCGCTTCCAAGTTTAAAATAAAAGTGTCATTGTTCATACTTTACAGCTTTCACAGCTGCAGTGCCTTAGAATTTATAAGACGTTACTCGATCTTTTTATTAACCAATTAATAGCTTAAAACTGTTTGTAGAACACGACCTGAACAGCTTAAGTACTGATGCGTGATTTGATTATCCAGCGCTCTCTAATTTTTGAACACAACCTGAGCTTAGTGGTAAAATAAGTATTTAAGTTACCTAAATATTTTAGAGTGAAATCCTATGTTTTGAAACAGGTTATTTGCAGTAATTATTATGCATCGCATTAAGCAACTTAAGGACTATTTGCGCTGGCCGTCCCTAATTTCAAACTGTAGATTGGAAGGAAGACAGCTAGTCCACAGATGATTCCCACCAATTTTTCGGCTACTCTTGTCTGAACGAATATTGGGATTTAATTGTCACTTTTATAACACACAATATATACTGGTCCCTACTAAGAATATAAAAGACATAAACAGTTTTTGTTTTTCTTCTAAAGAATAGATTGAGTAGAAATAATAATACCTTGAGAGATTAGTCCACCAGTGGCATAGCAGTATGTCATTTTCTTCAGTTAAAATAAGATCATTTTTATCATGGTAATGATCAATCAGCTTTCATTGTAGCGCCATCTATTGATTACATAGTTTAAAATTATGTGACAAATGTCTCCCACAAGCTATTTTGGAATATGTATATATGCAGCTGCGATGCAAGCTCATTTATCGAGTGTGAAACAACCAGATAACTTACTATTATGAAGTATTTGAAGTTCTATATTCTATGAGATTCCAAGCCACACTGTACACTGAAATAAGACATGCTTGTAGAAAACATTACTAAAAAAACGATCACATAACAATCTGTATTTTCTTTTTAATGTACTAAACTTAAAGATTACGCAAACTTTAGTCTCTATACTTGAGAGGTCAGGTATGAAGTAGTCATCAAGACTCGGGTTGCGTATCAGAAGATCCAAGGTAGGAACCGCGACATTAAGCTAAATATTTTCTGTACTTTCAGATTTGAGGGCAACATAACAATAGTAGTCAATTTTCTTTTTCTTTTAAGTATTACTGGTTCTAAAGATTGCTTGATCTCACTCTACTCAGAAATTCTCAGTCAGTGATCTCTTCTAGTTAGTCTGCCCATTTAACTTATGTGTCATGTAAAGTAACTTTCATGTTGGAAAAATACTTATAACAGCCGTTTTTGAAACGATAAACAAGATGAAGAGTTTTTGTGACTTTTGGATAAATCCTTTGTACAATAAAGAACCTCTGCACGAGATAAGTTTTTAAGTGTTAAACATGGCCAAGCGTGTTAATGCGTGCAACTCGTAATCTGAGGGTCGCGGGTTCGCATCCCCGTCGCGCCAAACATGCTCGCCCTTTCAGCCGTGGGGGCGTTATAATTTACGGTCAATCACACTATTCGTTGGTAAAAGAGTAGCCCAAGAGTTGGTGGTGGGTGGTGATGACTAGCTGCCTTCCCTCTAGTTTTACACTACTAAATTAGGGACGGCTAGCACAGATAGCCCTCGAGTAACTTTGTGCGAAATTCAAAACAAACAAGTGTCAAACACATTCATCGGTGTTAGTTGTTTAAAATGTTAACTCTTGAAGTCCTATAAAATTGTAAGACAGACCATTGGCTGATTAAAATGAAACATGGAATCATTCTTTTATTAAGGAACGCACGAGTAAAGTTACTTTTTACCACTTCTAATAAGCGAAGACAATCAGATGTGTAATTTAGGGTTATCAGTTTAACGTGAACCTTCAAAGTTGAGCCGTTATATAACTATATTTACATAATCATAAGTGTAGGTATTTACAAGTAAGATATTTCAACGTTTTGTACTATATGAAGGTCACTATGTAAGTGCGTATAGCAATAACAACAAGTAATTTATTTATATTTTAATTCTATATTAGAGTATATTTGTACAGCCAGTTGAATCTATCTATAAAAGAAAGTGCTTAAAGACTACTTAAAATACTAGAAAATGGAAGTTAGTCGAATTAATTAGAAAATAGCATTAAGAATTTTTGCAACCTGCTAATTTGGACTAACAAAAATTACATGGTTCTAAGCTAAAGTTTACAGCCAATCGTTAATCAAGTGCGTGAATAAAGAGAAAGGTATCTCGAGGAAATATTGAAAATAAATAATAATTCATGGCAAATGGAATAACAACTAATTTAAAATGTTAAAAACTTCAAGTTAACTCTACCGAAACTTTCTTATGAAACTTTATGTTCGTTTAGGTTTCGGTTAACCGTATGTTTATAATTGAGATATTATGTGATATAAAGCATTTGTTTTCGGTAAAAAAATTAGACTATTGTTAAGATTAACGGCAGGCATGACCAGATGGTTAGGGTGATCGACTCGTAATTTGAGATTCGCAGGTTTGAGTCACCATTACACCAAACATACTCGTCGTTTCAGTTATGGGGGCGTTATAATGTGATTATCAATCTCACCATTCGTTGGTAAAAGAGTAGCCCAAGAGATGGCGGTGGGTGGTAATCATTAGATACCTTCTCTCTAGTCTTACACTGCAGAAATAAGAACGGCTAGCCCAGGTAGCCCTCGTGTAACTTTGCGCAAAATTGAAAAACAAACAATTAACATTAATATGTTGTTCTGCAATATATTATAAAATAAACAAAAACATTAAATATTATGTAAGATTAATAAATAATTTAGGATGAAATCACTTTGAACCTTCCTGTTAGATTTTTTTCAATTTCGCACCAACTCTTGGGCTACTCTTTTGCCAACAAATAGTAGGATTGATAGTCACTTATAACGCCCCCACATCTGAAAGGGCGAGCATGTTTGGTGTGACGGGGATTCAAACCCGAAACCCTCAGATTACGAGTCTAGTGCCTTAACCACCTGGCCATGCTGTGCTTGAAGCTTCCTTAGCCGGTGGAACAGTGGCTAACTCGAAGCCTTTTTTCTGTTTTGTGTGAAATTAGCACCAACTGTCTCAAACAAAAGAAAGTATAATTACGAATTTTTGCTGAAAAATGAGACAAATGCATGCACTTCTTATAACGAATCCACCATTTTTTCCCTTGCATAATCAAATTTTAAATATCTGAAGTACTGATTATGATCGCATAAAAAATTATCTCACATGAACTTCTATAAAATTAAATTTGCTCACGTAAATCATTAAAGGATTTCGTAAAGTACAAATAATATAAATGCAATAAGAATTTGTTTTTGTCTTCTTTTCATATCTTTTACACCTTGTATGGATTTTTCTTAAAAGTTAAAAAAGTCATCGGAATGTGTACAGCTTATCCGTTGCTTATCAAATGCGACGTTACATCACTTTCATGAAAAACATACTTGAAATTAGTGCAGTTAAATCGTTAAATATTTTCTAAATTATATTAAACCTGAATTTTAGGCTAGCGTAAAGTGGTCCGCTACTTTCCTTGTATTGTAGGTTGATGTGATGGTATACTGGATATGCAAGACAAGAAATAAGTTAACTATAATTGTAGTTTAGATAGCAGATCTATATGGTAGGCGGGGCTGGATACATAACAGTTTGATATGTAATAGTATAATTATATCTGGTTCATGTAAGGGCGGGCCGGTGATTATGCAGTAAGTTCGGTTTGTCCATCTGTCTATTTGTTTCAAGTAACCTTGATACAAGGTACTATTTTATACATTTTGACCATACTTCATAAACTCCAAGTTTTTTTTTCAGATTCGGGGTGACATTCCTTCAATTTTAAAATAAAAACCTAAACTCATAATTGACCCAATGAGTAAATAAGTGATAACATATGAATATTTTTTGTTTTTATTTGTCTATACACATCTGAAATTCAAAAAACAGCTTTCTGAAAGATAAGTTTCCAGCTTTTAAATTTCAAGAAAGAAGTCGTTATAATATTTTCTTTGACAACTGAGCTATTTTTCAAAATAATGTATGACGCATTTACATATTTATATTATAGTTTGTGTGAAGTCAAGCACAAAATTACACAATGGGGTATCTGTGCTTTTCCACCATAGTTATCGAAACCCAGTTTCTATCGTTGTTTGTCAGCAATTTGTATTATAAGTGACACGAAATACTTCGAATTTCTTATTTAGTGCAATTTCAATTTCCTTACCAATAATAGTTTTTTGAATAAATATAGTAACGTATCATTATAGTAAGCATCATCAAACAACTGAATTGGTGGTCAGATAAATATAAAAGGAATTAGAAATATTCCAAACTATTTCTTTTACTCTTCCTGCCGCATGGATTTTTTAAAAACTGCACATATTAATAGTAAAACAGGTTTACTGGAATAGTGGAATTCCTGGTAAATAGAGATCTCCAATGCTTCTGAGTTGTAATTATAATTATAATTTTCAGGAAACAATAAAAATATGATTTTCGAGTAATTATATAGCACTATTTATTAATCCAGTTTGAGAACAGGTTAATATTCTTTTTCCTTTGAATTTAGTGTTTAAGTATGTAATAAGCTAGCTATAGGGAAAGACGTATTTTTCATAGTTTCATCGCCAGTGGCATAGCAGAATATCTGCAGAATTTTAACGCTAGAAACCGGGTTTTGACACCAGTAATGGGCAGAGCACAGATAGCCCATTGTGTAACTTTGTGCCTAACAGCAAAGCAAACAATCAGTATTGTCTTCCTCGCTCGTGACTTTTCAGTCATTATATCATTAAACAGCTCTTAGTAAAGAGCAGCTAGGGATCAATGGCTGAGGTAATTATATTTTACTTGAAGTAAACTGTTTGTTATAAGAATAATTTTCCTGCATAAACATACAGAGTAATTTACACTATACTACAAATAGGTATTCAATCAAATTCTTTGGCGCACGAACTAAACATCTAAAAAAATACCATGAATGCTGTACCTTAGAGTTTATTACATGAAACATTTATATTGTTTATGTTTATGATATAAGACTAGATAAATTATCATAATTGGAAAAATAATAAATAAGAGTGGAACAATACATTTGGCCTGCCTGTTAACTTATTTTCTTTTCTATATGATAAAGAGTTAGACTTTTTCAGACCAAAAGTAATAAAGGTTTTCACTAAAAAGGGGTGTATTTTAGGAAACTTTACTTTAAAATACAAAACAAAAACGTTTTAATAAGTATTTATTTTAAAAATATTACTAAGGAGATACTATATATCTTCGAAAAGATCCTGTAAAATATTAATTTCCTTTAGGATGCTAAAAGCTTATATGTGAAAAATATTTACAAATGCAAGTTATTGCGAACTGTGAAGTCTTAATGTAAAGTACTGGAAAAAAGTTTATTCGGATTCGTCTAACATATTTTAACAAGTAATCTCTGAATTAACAGCAACAAAAATAGCAGGGAACTTTGAGGAACCACTTTGAAAATTTACAGGAATATGCATTATTTTATCAGGATTCCAAAGACTTACAATAATATATAACTGTATAACATCCAATAAAGTTATGAGTAGTTCTCGTTTGTAGAGCTATGTGATTTTCTTTTCACCTTCATTCATAAAATGGTTATTCATTTGTTGTAGTACATTATATATGGAAAACACAACATTCCAGAACATTTTTTGAAAAACCTGTGAGGTATAGATGAAGCTACGAACTGGAATATCTGAGTGTTTTCTCTTGTCGAAATGGAAACGAAATCAGATTCAAAGCTAACCTGCAAATATAAAGTTTCAAAATGTCCAAGATGTTACAAGATTAGCTGGTATGGATGCAATCACGATAGAACACTTGTAGCTCAAATGTTAACAAGGCGATGTCAGAGAAGCTTCGATGGATAAGATGCTGTCAAGCATTAAAATAGAAAGAAAAAGAAGTACGTCTACTAACAGGAGGGGTAAACTTATGGATATATCCGGAAATGTATTCTTAAGTGGGAAAGAAAACAAGAAATATTCGGTGTGGTGCGAATCGCGAACGTGTAAAGAAGCAGAACAATTTAATATCAGACACGAAACAAAGATTTTTTTTCTGAGTGGAAAGCGACAATATTACAATAATAAAAAGAGCACTAAAATAACAGTAAAACAATATGACTACAGAGAGCTGGTGATCCAGTTTGGTTGGATAAAGATACTTTTAACGACTACTAGAATTAAAAGAACAGGCACGGCGAAATTTCCCGGATTCATTCCCTACACAATCATGTACCTCACTATTAGGCTTCCAGATCTATCGAAATAGTCATACCTTCTGTCGTTGAGTCAAAGACTGCTAATAATACTTTTAGAAAGTGAAAAAAAATTAAGTTGGACCGTGAGATTGTAAGTTTAACTATAAAGAGCGTATAGTATCAATTTCTAGAGTTTCACAGCTTGTATTGTAATAACAGAGATATAGAAGGATAACTGTTTTGTCAGTTTTTAGAGTGTTTCAAAGTAATTAAACCTGCCCGTGTGTACTTTGACAAAAAGGAGATAGTTATTTCAGTATCTGAATACAACTGTGGTAACCCACAGTGTAACGAATTTTTGTACATTTGACTTGTTTTGAATATATTAATTTGAAAACAAGTGGAATGTGTTCAATCCATTTTTTGTTGAAATTTGCCGCCGACAAACTACAGATACTTACTGTGAAGTAACATCCATGAGTTAAGGTCATTGAAAATTTTTGTCTTGAAAATAAATAAATTTGAATGAAATATCTTGAAAATAGATGTAGTAATTATCTATATAATAAAAGGTTTTACTTTTTTCACATATATGAACAACAAAATATTTTATTGAAACAAAAACAGTAAGACGAATAGAGCTAGTATACTGTGTAATTTTTGTAACACATTATAATTTACTTCGGACGGCTCTCCGATTTATTAATGTTTCGTACGTTACGTATTACAAATTCAAATAGCGGAAATTTTAATTTTAATTTAAAGTTAATTGAATGTTAATATGTATCAAATTTATGATATTTGCCAACAAGATTGATGCACACAATTTTCTTTAGTAACAAAAATATATTTTAATATACAAACAACAATATAATTTATAATAACGGTTATTACAAATGATTATTGCAAATAATAATTTGCGTACACACGTTTTTCCAAAGTTACAGATAATACTGAGTCTTCTATCTGATATTGAACTCAATCTTTTATCTACAGTTCACAGAGAGCTTACACGGGAGCGAATTAATTCAATGTTGAACACAAGTATACTTCTACTGACGACTAGCTACACACGTAGCTTTTTTAACAACAACAATATCTAATGCTCTCGTAAAACTAATAATAACCGAAGTTAATTCACTGAAGTTGAACGGTTGGTAATGTTCGAAATTTATAAACGTTCCTAGTCAGATTTGTATAGTTTTCCGATTAATAAGTTTATCACAATTATAAATTCCAAGGTTTATAGTACACTAACTATACCAAATCAAAAATATTAAACTGTCTCCCTGCGTTGCTTTGGTAACTTTTTATAATCTTGAGAAGAGATTTTTCTAGAAATTTCAGCTAAGGTGACAATACTAGTGTTTTACATACATGCGTTGTACATAGTTGATTCTTACGCTCGAGAATCACTTACAAATTTAGAGAACAGGCAGAACATTTGCAATACACATTTAACTATATACGTTACATACATTTCTAAACATGTATTAAACTGAAACGAACAGAGATATTAAAATAAATGCATAACAGTAAATCCGTTACATTTTTAATAAACTACTTTATGGAGTGGTTTCAATCACCTTTAAAAAGTAAGTACAAGAACTGCCAGTTCATCAGTTATTATCATTCTGGCCTTTTTATTTATATAAATTTAATTTAGAATTTCACATTTTAGAAGTTAAGGATTATAACAAACTGTATAATAGTTCATTGTAAGATAATTATCAATTCCTAAAAATCTACATTTACAAAGAAATTTTTATGATAACTGATGAAATAGGGTATTCTAGAATTGTAAGTAGAAATGTAAATACATATATATATATAATTAGGTATGTCAATTACCAATTTCATTTCTAGTTTCTGTATAAATATTATACTGTGACATTATAACGCCCCCACGACTTAAAAGACGATTGTGTTCCGTAATGGGGGTTTCAAACTCGTGGGCCTGGCATGGCCAAGCGTGTTAAGGCGTTCGACTCGTAATCTGAGGGTCGCGGGTTCGCATCCCCGTCGTGCCAAACATGCTTGCCCTCCCAGCCGTGGGGGCGTTATAATGTGACGGTCAATCCCACTATTCGTTGGTAAAAGAGTAGCCCTTCCCTCTAGTCTTACACTACTAAATAAGGGACGGCTAGTACAGATAGCTCTCGAGTAGCTTTGTGCGAAATTAAAAAAAAACAAAACAAACAATCAAACTTGTGACTCGCAGATTATATTTGTTTGTTTTGAATTTTTCACGCAAGGTTACAAAAGGTCTATTTGCCTTAGCCGTCCATAATTTAGCAGTGTAAGACTAGAGGGAAGACAACTAGTCATCATCACCCACCGCCAACTCTTGGGCTACTCTTTTACCAACGAATAGTGGGATTAACTTTATAACGCCCCCACAGCTGAAAGGGAAAACATGTTTCTTGTGACGGGGATCGAACCCGCGACCATCAGATTACGACTCGAGTGCCTTAACCACCTGGCTATACCGGGCCCTTACTACTGATCTGCCGGCGGACTAGGAAGAGGACTACGCAAAGTGAGTTCATTATATTTTCCTACTTTAGATCAAATTGAAGAATAATTACTAAAATGTCTAAACTACTAGAAGTTGCTGCTTCATGTAAAAAATAAAAAAAACAGACACAAATAAGTAATAAATAAGATCTTCACATCACATTTCATTTCAATTTTAGGCCCGGTTAAGACGTTCGACTCATAATCTGAGAATCGCGGGTTCGAATGCCTGTCCCACCAAACATGCTCGCCCTTTCAGCCGTGGGGGCGTTATAATGCAACGGTCAATCCCACTATTCTTTCGTAAAAGAGTAGCCCAAGAGTTGGCGGTTGGTGGTGATGACTAGCTGCCTTTGATCTAGTTATACACTACTAAATTAGGGACAGCTAGCGCAGATAACCCTTGTGTAGCTTTGAGCGAAATTCCAAAACAAACAAACAAACATTTTAACTTAAATGTAGTTAAAAAGACTGATGTCGTTCACTGAAAGCTAGACCACAAAAATGTATACTCTCCAATCAAACGTATTTATGTAGATCGATTAAATGACAAATTATTAACACCAGAATCAACAAAAATTATTCAGTTATAAATATACCCTCGTATGAAAATCTCCTCACGAGAAAGAGAAAATGCAGAATTTCCAACAACAGACAGTTGGATAAAGAAATCACCCGAAACCTTGCATTTCTTCGAGAAGAGTTCGTTCAAAAAGAGTGTCAGAAAATTAGATATAAGCAGCTATGAAATACTTTATTCTTAAAATCCAATACCTACTCCACTATTGTCCAAAAAATAAAGTTACTGTTGTACATGAATGAAACCTTTAAATCGGAACTTAAAGACCTAACAAAGGAGTGTGTGTTTTCTTATAGCAAAGCCACAAAGGGCTATCTGCTCAGCCCACCGAGGGGCCTAACAAAGGAAAACACCTAGGCTGTTATAGAGCATAGGACAACTAAAAAATTCGACCAAGTCAATAATAAAATTTATCGGTTGTACTCCAAATATGAGTTAACCATATGTAGTTGCACTATTCAAATAGTTCCAATATCACGATTTAAAATTATATAGCGCTGGTTTAATGTTGAAAAATTTGTGATTCTATTACATCCAATTTTGATAATATCTTTTGACAATAGAGCTACTCTGAAATAAAAACTAAAAACAACAGTCATGTAACATTAAGCACTTCCAATACAATAAATATTTATTGCTCTATTATGATTGATAAATGTTGAGTTTGTAAAATAACTTACCACTACAGTATAAGCGCCTGCTTACTGTTAGTTTTCCAACCAATTTAAGGACACTAATCCAGACATATATACTTACACATGGTTAGTCGTGGATTTAACTGCTCTAACAAACTTTCGAGGTTTGCTAGAATTCAATCTAGCATCCTTAAGTTTTTCTTTTATTTACAAATAACAATTTAGTTAGCTTTCGGCTGGCGTAGATTCAGTATAGCTAGAGAGTTTGTATAGAATGAAAAATCTCCTGGGTAGTGAGTGACCTATGGCAAAAGAAAATAACAGAAAAAACAACAACTTCTAATATATTATTTTTACACGTGTAATTTGAAATTCGTTTTGCAGTGTACAGTGTGATTTGTATTTCAAAATATTCTATATCTGTGAGTAAGGAAGTATATTACTAGCACAACATAACTGTAAATACTGGGTGTTCGGAAAGTCACTGTGCAGTTTTGTATGTTAATATATATATAAGTGCACAATGACTTTCCGAACACCCTGTAGTTTCAAACAGGGTAATTACTTCACTACGTCACAAGTCTTCATCACAACAAACATGCTCGCATTTTCAGCCGTAGGAGCGTTATAATGGGACGGTCAACTTCACTATTCGTTGGTAAAAGGGTAGCCCAAGAACTGACGGTGGGTAGTGATGACTAGCTGTCTTCCCCCTATTCTTACACTGCTAAACTAGGAACGGTTAGACCTGAAGTAGCTTTGCACGACGTTCATAAAAATAAACAAACAAAACAAGTTTCGCACGGTATGCTCGAATAAAACTTTAGTTATGAAAATATTTACTAAATTATTTAACCAACTACGAACTGTTGTATTATGTACTCTCCTATCATGTTATTCTTTAAGCAATTAGTTCTATCTCTGCCTACTATCGAAATGCTAAGGCATTTAAAATTATAATCTGCTATTTCTCAGTTATAGCTAGGATACGCGATATAAATATCTAATATTTATAAAATACAGTTGTCTTTTGGTAACGCTCTGTTTGTTAATGTCGCTTAGCAACAACACTATATATTTATATATATCTATATATTAGATACGAACTTTACTGTATATGTCACATGTGCTTACAGGAGCAAAACATATCTTAGCTGTATGGGTCACATCACCGTTTTGGGCTTGTGAAATATTCCACTTACAATAGAGCCACTTCAATATGACAAACTTGTGAAATAGATAAATCAAGTATATCATGGTAATTTATGTAGGGACATTGTTTGTGCTCATTATTTCTACTGCCCAAAGTTGTTTATTACTATTCAAAGCAACTAGTGTAATATATATAAAAGCCAGTTGTCAGCTAGTATGCATTACTCCCACGTAATACGTCATTTTGATTTAAGTTGCACTATTCTCATTAATATTTTGAGAATTTATTTGAAAATTGTTTTAATACTTTCAATTTGTGATTGTTTTTCTTTTGTAGTGAAGGTGAAAGTTTGGTGAACAAAACTCGCTGAACAAACGGTTGTTTTTTAATACAAAACTCCAACTCATCATTTTTTGACGGGTCGGATAAAGCTAATTAGATATGATAATTGGGTGCATTTTTAGTCATTTAGGGCGCAGATAGCCTAGTTGCTTTGCGTCATAAAACGCCGAATCCACCCACCTATTAGTTATTCAGTGACATGTAATTGCACTGGTAATGCATTTGTATTGTCCGTTTATCCGTTTAAGTTAAAACCTTATGCAAACTGGGACAATACTGCACATTACTGACAAATGCACGGGTTTCTACGCAAGTTAGTTAAGAACTTCTTTGGAGCGAAACTCTAAAAGGCTGTTTAGTCTGTTGAATGTGTTTTTAAAGCACAGTCAAATTATGGAGTGAAATAACATAGCTTCGTGTTCATTAATAAAAAAGGTCACTTCTCTAATAAATAGAAATATCAACGTACCAAAATTGTATAAGAGAGTACAAGAATTTCTGGATTTCTTTCAACCAATGACAAAACACTTTTTGTTGTAGTGTTGTTGAATAACGTCATCAAACATTATATTTACTCCTAATTGTCTGATCGGATGGTCTAAGCACAATGCCAAATTTATATATTTTTTTTCTTTTGAGATGTAACGGTTGCTGACGCCCAACGTTTTGGTTTAAGTAAATCAATCTTCTCACTAATTAATGTCCGCTGTGGGACAGTGGTAATTTATGGGGTTAAAACGCTAAAATTCGTGGTTCGATTTCCCGTGTTGGACATTTAGCTTTAATCTAAAGCAACTAATTTAAGTACTTACAAGCATTTATAACTAAGTTTCGTCTTTTTTTATATATAAATGTTGTTATGAAAAATATTTGTCTAAGAAACTAAGCTGTGTGAAGTGCTTTTCTATTTGTATTGAAATATAATTTCACATGGTAGTTTGCTATTTTCTAATGTAGCAAAATAGGTCTATTTACACGATTAACAAACGTATTTTCTGCATTCTCCAAAACTTGATAACTGTAGAACTAGAAGTGACGATACTTTTTTTTAGATATTATAACCATCTGATCTGTGTCCTTTCATTTAATAGCACAAAGAGCTACATTCATTTCAGACTTGGAGAAATTTCGATTTTCAACTTTCTACTCATAAGCAATTTGCTGTTCCAACCATATATATGTGTGTGTGTGCGTTCACTAAAGCCTCTATATAGCTAGTTATTTTTTCTTGTTTTTTTCAGAACAACTGAAATGTGGAGAACGTAACACGAAACTGTGATTTATTATAGGAATATGGGTTCACGCTCTACCATCACATTTCGATACTTTCTGAAATTAGACTTATAATTCTTTATGTGCCTCTGGTAAAATTTAGTTTCTCTAAAACAAGTAGTTTTCGAGATATAATCATTTTAAATACGGGTTTCTTTATAATCAATCACCCTATATATCTTCCAACGTTTATACAAGTACACACTACTCACCTGAATCTATAGGAACTACATCGGGCATTTTCAACATGCTCAGTTACCTGAGGGTTAAAATTGTTATTTCCATTCTTCATGTTTAACACCTTTTAATCTTTAGAAATGTACAAATCATTTTTAAACGTGTAGGACGTCAACATGTAGATTTGGGTAAGACCAGGATGTTTAAGTTCTTTTCTTTTTTTTACTGTATAAATATGCTCCAAATTTCGCGCGCACACATGTATATATGTATTTATATGTAACCTCGCGGTAATAAATTCTAGTCTGTTACCATATTCATTTTCTTGATTAAGGAAATTATACAGCTTTATGTACCCCGTATTGCAGTAGCATTCTATTTTGAAATTGTTACTTTGTTCTCACGAAAAGCGTTCAGTAATACCGATTAGAAATATTAATCATTTTTTTTACTCTAACGGATTTTTTTGCTGCTTCGATTGACATAGAAGGCCCGGCATGGTCATGTGGTTAAGGCGCTTGACTCGTAATCTGAGGGTCGCGAGTTCGAATCCCCGTCGCGCTAAACATGCTTGCCCTTTCAGCTATAAGGGCATTATAATGTGACGGTTAATCCCAACTATTCGTTGGTAAAAGAGTAGCTCAAGAGTTGGCTGTGGGTGGATGACTAGCTGCCTTCCCTCTCGTTTTACACTGCTAAATTAGGGACGGCTAGCGTAGATTGTCCTCGTGTAGCTTTGCGCGAAATTTAAAAACAAACAAAATATTGCCATGAATCACCTGACTTCTGATAATCTAAGCGGAAGGCAAGAAGAGACATTTGAAAATATTCATTCACTTAGTTTCTGAGCTATATATTATATAAAGATTAATTATAGTTGGTATTTTTACATAATGATATAGAAAAGAAACAAATAAATAGATTATATGCTGTCTACAATGTTTAAAATCTTTCAAAAATATTATAGATTTTTAAAATGTTCGACTTATGATACTGATTCGAATTTTTAGTTAACTGTTCACCTAAAATTTTCATCTGTGCTATTTTAAACCAGTGGAAAAAAAAATCTATACAAAAATACTTTGGATTTACTTCCGCATAAAATATACTCTTTCACTTACTATTTTCCGTTTTCAACATAAATAAGGTGCTTTAACAAGGAAACTTCATCTGAGCTATATAATAAATGCAAATACTATGGGTATATAAGATAGGAATAGTAATTTACAAAGTCACTTCCACTTAGCTGGGTAATGATTGTAAATTACTGCCTGCTTCTGAATCGTTTGATGCAAAGCTGGTAGAAGACATTTTGTAGGGTTAAAACCATAGAAGAGATCGTATTGCAGAAATGTTCGTGCTGACATTGACATTAGATCAGCAGGGACTCTCTATACTATCGACTTCATAAAATAGAACTCAAACTTAGGTTAATTGATCTTGACCTGTTACCATGGTGTCAGACTCGTTTTGCGTGTGTTATTCTTTCAAGCTTGGGTCCTGCCCAACATCGTGCTTCATAAATCTATTTAACTCTGACAGTTATCGCACAGCAGGGTCTAGACCCTTAATAAACATAGGATGAAAATTATTGCAATGAAAATGACATCCGAGTGTACTGTGTTACTGTACAAGAAACTATTTTTGTCTATCTAAAATATGAATATATGTAATTGATAAAAATGTACCATATCAAAAATGATTTAAAAAAATGAGAAAAATATCAATCAAGCAAAAAATGTAAAAACGAAAATGCTGAAATGTCAGGTTAAATTTATTGTTTACCAGAAGGGCTTAGAGAATATAATCTGTCTTTGTGCTTGCGTTTTGAGAGCAGAAAATATTTACTTTTATAGAACAACTGTATCAAATGCACTTCTCGTGGATAATAAAACACACCTACGTCATATGACTGCAAACGAACACCTATTTTAGTCGTTTCAACATGCATTAAACTTATTTGTGGTATCTTCTAAAATCAGTATAGGTTTTGTAACTTAAAATCTTACAAGCTAAAATTAAAAATACAGTAGTTAAAAGAGAATTCAATAAGAATAAATATATAATTCAAATGTTGTAAAGCATCATGTAAAACAAAAGTATCTCATTGAACAGGAATATTACTAACGAAATAAATTATAAAATATGTATTTGAATATACTCAATACTTACAAAATATTTCTCTTTGAAGACGTTTGATACACACCATTGACAAAACACCTCTCATTGAAAAAGTATGATACACAATAGTTAGAAAACATCTTTTATTGAAGATGTATGATACACAGTAGTTACAAAATATATGTCATTGAAGACGTATGAAAATAAAAGGGGAAATATTCGTCTTCTTTTCTTTGTTGTTACCATATGTGGAGCTTTCTTACTCAGTCACTTCTAACCAGCAGTCCATCGTCAAACTCTTTAAAAGCTAAACGAGTGAAAAAGGTGTAAGAGGAAAAGACAAATAAGTTTCAAATCTAACCTTTAAACCGCCATGCGTCAGGTTATTACATTAACCTGGAGGTTCTCAAAATACAGTGCCTATAAACAGCAAATCAAGAATGCGACTTTAAATGAAATGAAAACTGAAACAGGAGATATCTTGAAAGAAATGAAAGACAGGCCAGGAAGCAGGATTCTACGCGAAGCAAAATAAATCCTGAACAGTCAGAAGGCATTTTTCTCAATAGGAGGTGGAGAGTGGGCATGGCCTAATGATTTGGAGCCCAATAATGCTCGTGGCCCTTTACCGTAAACAGTCTGTCTGTACTTTTGAAATGTGGGCATGTTGTAAGAATAACACTAAATCCTCTATTTGCTGAAATAAAAGTAGCTCAATATTTGACAGTATATGCTATTGACTATCTATCGTCCCTCTAATCTGAAATAATTTTTAAAGGAATCCCTGATAAAGCTGTCCACACATTTATTTCCAAATAAAAGTCCGATTTGTTCGATATCTCTATAACTCTAACAGGATAGCCTAGGAAAAGCTGAAAAACATAAATAGACATTCCCAAAGAAAAGCTAGACGAGTGAATAGAAGAAGTAACAAATTACAGAGGTTGTTATAAGAATGATGAAGCATATAACTAAGAAATGAAAGTATCTTTCTACAGCTATCCAATCAAGGTTTAAAGAAGAGTTATTGACTGAGTAGAAAAAAATCCAGTGTAGTCTAGAAGATAATTATTTTCTGCAATGTTTAGGAAACGTACACAAATATTCACTTTCAGTTCAATCGTATAAATGGTTAAAGGAAGCATTAATACTCAGTTTTTAAAATAACTATTGAGATGCATAAGTGATATACATTCAGGAATGAATGAATAAATGCTACTACATGCTCAATATATGATTAGAGCAACGAATTTAACCAGAAGTGAAGCGAAATTGCACGTTGAATTTGTATTTTGCATTTGTTTAAATGGGTAAAGTACACATTCTTCTATGTCCTAATAAGTTTATTAATGCATGATTATAAAATAGTGTTTTTGTAATTATTCCTTATACTGTAAATGGCTGAAGAACCGACAAAATCCAATACGAATTTATGACTGCAAAAACGTAAGCGGTAATTCTTAAGAGTATGAGTCAAGGAGAAATCGACGTCAAAAATACCAAGAAGTCGGTGAGTGACCACTGACGGACATTCAAAGATTCTACGTGTCAAGTAAGATTTACTATTAATTCATTAGTAACGTGAACTTGGTGGATATTAATTCCAGCTTCCTTATTTTAAGTACTTCAGATTCCATAATTAAATTAAGATCTTAACAGGTTTATTTAGAAACTATCTTTTTTGAAAGAGTTTAAATTCTTTTTTCTCAAAAGAATGTATTAATGGAAGGTTTAAATAATTTATATACAAAGATTAAAAACTATTTCCTTTCTTCTATTTTTACACAACCCTGAAAGCTAGATCACTTATATGAGAGCCTTTTCAACCAATCAGTTAAATTATTGGAAACTTACGGGAATTGATCCTAAAATAGGATTTCCATACAAGTTCACCCACATACGAAAATATTCTGTCTAAGGGATATAAACTTTATTACATCCAACAGAACAGACAACATATAAGAACGTTTTATTAGAAAAAATAAATTTAAAAGATACATAAAAAATGACGTTTCTATGAAGTATATCATTTCCTTTACCTAGTTGCAAGTATCATTTTTTCACAAAAGAAACAATCTCATTTAAAGCAAGGAATTGCAGCTTCTTTTGTATTGTCAGACTTACATCGATAATTAGAAAAAGATCTAAAATGATCTTAAGTTTTTTTCATACCTTGCGGAATTATGTTTTACCTTATTATCGGTAACCTGGTCGTTGTGATTTTAAGTGTAATTAACGTTAACATAAATTCCATAACAAGGAGTCACAACTAACGAATTAGATTCAATGGGATGATTCTGTCTCGTTTAGGCATTGGAGATAAGAAAACAGAACTTGTAAGATAAAGTAATTGGGATGTTTAATTTAACATGTTTTGGGCGATTGCCAAAAATTCAAGATATTGATAGGAATTATATGGTTTGTAAAGCACTGCTTTATTCAGGTCTTTACTTTCTTTAAAAAATTCGAAACATTGAAAGGGTTATTTATCCTTGCAATTAGAAAATTTGAAAATATTGTAAAATCTGCGAATATAAAAAAAGTGTTTCAAACAAGAAATAGTCGTTTCAAAACTTAGTTCAAGAAATGTTTAAATATTTAAAGTAATCAGATTGAAAAACAGAGAAAGTTAAATGAAAATTTGACATTCCAAAGTAAACTGAACCTTAACCTATGTAGCGTATGCATTCAAGTCAACTCTCATGAGAGCACCTGACAACCGCCCGGTATGGCCAGGTGATTAAGACACTAGATTCGTAATCTAAGGGTCACGGGTTCGAATCCCCATCACACCAATCATGCTCGCCCTTTCAACCGTAAGATCGTTATAATGTGACGGTCAATCCCACTATTTGTTGGTAAAAGAGTAGCCCAAGAGTTGGCGGTGGGTAATGACAACTAGCTGCCTTCCCATTAGTCTAACACTGCTAAATATGGGACGGCTAGCGCAGATAGCCCTCGAGTAGCTTTGAGCGAAATTCAAAACAAACAAACTAGTCTGTACTGTAAAATATATCTTTAGTGTTGGCGTTTATGTTGTGTTAACTTATAACCGACCTCTGTATTCAATAAAGTAATATATATCATTCACTTACAGTACATAACTTAAACCTACACGTATTGATGTTACGTGCAGCGATAATTAACATCAGTCTTCTCGTATGTCTGTCATAATAAGTGTGGCATTAACCTATATAAGTCTGTGTGTTTGTCTATATATGTATATATATATTCACATATGTCTTGTAATTGAACGTTAGAAATTTTTCCTTAGTATTAATATAGAACAATGTATTGTTAGTTGATAGCACTGTTATTACAAATATATAGGTGTATGTTAAATGCGTTTTGAATAAATCAGTCAAAGCCTTGTGTAATTTATTTTGCATTTTAGTATCAGCAGACTTTCTGAATGGATTGGTCTCGTTTTTGATGGTCCATTAGTTACGAATCTTCAGTTGTACTGAAGTTAATTTTATTACAATGCTTTTTTGCGTTTCATTCCAAGATAACTCTGAAAAAGAAAACGAACAAAAAACAATCGCGATACTTTATCGAGATGTAAGTAAGCTATTCATAAGAAAAGGTTATATAACTTAGTAACCGCATCTTTGAGATGTATGTTTTGGATATTTCTTGCTGACTACGATTGTATGTGAAACAGAAACATCAGCGTGAACAAAATGTTATGATTGATGATGATTTATTACTAGTTCAGATATTAAACCTACAGACCTTCGGTTAGATACTTTCAAATTTGATTCTAACACTAAATAACCCTAATTTATTTAATTATACATCATCAACCATTTACTTTAAAAATATTTACACAAGAAAGTAAGTAGTTAGTCTCAAATGCATATAATATATAACAAAAAGGGTTTGGTTTGATTACTAAAATGCTAAGATTAAATACTCAATATTTCTCTGCACTAACCAATTTTACTTTACAACTGATGGACCAGAGCAAGAAAAGCAAATCAACAGCATCTATTGTCAACTTTTGGGTTATTCTCTGTAGATGTGTAAAATATTTCTTCATAAGATGCATTCAACAGTTTGAACGTGATTAAAATGTTACATACTGTTTAAATTTTCAGAAGTGTGGTTGTTCAATATTATAAAGAATTGCATACAAGTACCGAGAGGAAATTAAATGGTTTAATGTACTATAATCATCACCTTGAACATTGGTACAATTTCATAACAAAATAAAAACCACAACTTGCAGTTTCTTTATAGTTGTGCAAAGGTATACATAGCGCAACCTTCAGAAATAAATGCATTTGAAGAAAGATCGATATAAATTAAAGATTTTGGTTAGATACTAATCATGTAGCTGCAAATAGAAGGTTGACTTAAGTTTATTAAATGGTTTTATCAACCATATACATACATATAGTTTACTTTAAGCCTCTATATTTTCCAAATATCCTTTCATAACATATGTACATTAATGTAAAACTAGAACCACAAAAGATATATGAATCACGATTTACCTTTGAGTAGTATACAAATAATGCAGAATCAACACGTATATAACTACTATCTGTTTTTCCTTTGATGCAACAGGTACGAAGGTGACCCTTTGTGTACCAAAAGAAGCAAATGATAAGTCAGGTACACGGTAACATGTTAACACCCGCGTGAACCACTGTGTCGCACCCATTATACATATCATTGAGATTCAGACCACACTACATTTGGGTCTGCAGTAACATTAAATTACTTTGAGATAAATTCATAGCTGGAGGTCAGTATATTCTAAAGCTAGTTCTTTTACAACAGAACATGCATTTATGTATAAATAACACAGTTCAACATGTCATGATCAAGAAACACTAACATAAAACTTACGATTGTTCAAGTGTATGATACTCCTTGTTGACAAACAGCATGGGAATAAATAAAACATCATATGAAGTACATACGTTTGTGTTTACGTGTTATTACTGGTTTTCTTTTCCACGGAAAATGCTAAGAACGCTAATATAAAATACTTATGTGTAAAGATGGGGGTTTCTCCATCTGTGTCTCACAGAAACACGCACACCAGATTTAGAGTCTGGTTTTAGTAATTACAAAAACAAAACTCTTGAAGAATCGCTGTAACACTTTCTCTAACTTACTTCAAGAGGGCGTGGTTCATCATGTCGCGGCGCCGAAATTCATTCAAACCCTCTTATTACATTTTCTTTAAGTTTTCTCAACGTCAAGTCTCAGGCTTTCCTTTAGGCACGAAAAGACAATACAAATATTTGTCAGCGTCATCATCATTCGCCATTTGTGTTTTGCTTTACGTCACTCCTGTCGAAAGATGTTTTACTCAGGCTAAAGATGGCTTTAAAGTATCTACAGTTTATGCTTACATATTAATGCTGTTGTAAGCAGTATTGTGTGCGTACTTATAATTTTGATGGTCTCGATACATTCATTTCAACGTTGATAATACCCTTTAGCCTACTTAAACGATAGCTTCTTTATCGTCATTCATAACAAACCTCGTAGGTAACTATTATACGTTATTATAAATAGCTATTGTGAATATATAACACTACGTTGTTGTTTTTTCTCATATTTCTTGTCTTATTGGAAGGTAAGAAATATAATTGAAACCTAAAAGAGAAACAGTATAAACAGCTGTTTCGAAAATTTACAACATATGTTTTAGTCTTTCTAAGTGTTAAGAATGCAGAATTAGAAAATAATTATTTTTAGATTTCGATAAGGTAGAAACCATTGTATTATTATTTCATTGTCTGTTTGAAATTAAGCACAAAGCTATATAATGGGCATTCTGTGCTCTGCCCATCACGTGTATCGAAATCCGGTTTCTAGCGTTGTAAGTCCGCAGGTATATCGCTGTGCCACTGGCGCGCCTATTATTTTTATGACACAAAGAAAACCGTCCATGTCACAGAAGAAAATTCATCCAATTTTTAGGACAGTTTGACTGTTGTTAAGCACAAAGTTACGAAATGGGTTCTCTGTACTCTGCTCACCAGGGGTACTAGAACACAATGTTTTGTACTGTAAGCATGCAGGCTTCCTCTGAGCCACTGGGGTTTTTAAGGGCGGTATCGGTAGCAATGATATTATATGTAAATGCTAAGAATAAAGTTGTAACCAAACACAAAATAACCTTCCATAAAGTAATGAATAATAGATAAAAATTTTGGGCAAATAATAAATTATTTTCTGTAAAATAATGCGTTAAAATATTTGTTTACAGTACATAGAAATATCTCTTTGAGAACATTTTTATGGTAGATCAACAAAATAGATATTTAGCACTATGAAAGCAAATGCAAGGGATTACAAATTATTTCTTTGCGTAACATGTTCTAATGGAAGTTAAAATAATCAGAATTGGTAAATAGATAGACATTTTGAAACTTCACTGAATACATTTGAATTTTAAAGTAGGTTCAATTTATTCTTTTGTTTTTATCTTGATAACTATGTACAGATTAGTTTTGCTATCTTCAATCTAAGGTCTGCGATGTTGCCTGCCTGGCAATTTGATATGTAAGATACCGATATAGTATTTTTATTTACATAATTTTTCCATGCATGTATCTGCGGGTCCAATCGCCAACCTGCCGTGGGTATAATAGGCTAAGCCAGTTCAGGTGTGGCCTGAACCTGTGTAGGGAGCGCCAGGAAGGGAGCGAGATTCACTGATAACATCAACTGACCAGGTACCTAAGATAATGACTGGCGTCTCAAGCGGTGTGAGAAATTACGTGCCCATTCTTAGAGGTGGCAAAGTTCGACGTTCAAGGCCTATTTCAAGGACTGTATTAGAATGGATGTGTCATCTTAAGTTTTGAAGAGTCCTCAAATGTTTTTTATGTATTTGCTTAAGGTGAGTGTTCGTCTTCTTCAAACGTCTTTCGATGGCTAGGTTGCTTGTCTTGTACTCTTTGATTTAGTTCTCTCTACTATGGTTCTCTACGTTCTTCACTGATAGATCTGTCAGAGAAAATATCTGAAAAGTCCTGTTGTTGTTATTTTCGTAACAGTTTTCTAAGTGTTGTCGGGTTTAGTGGCAATTTCTGCATTCTGCTTGAACCTTCTACACTTTTCTTGACTATGATTTATAACATACCAATATATACTTATATAACACTGCAATTTATACTGTTTAATGTACAGGATGTTCGGAAAGTCACTGTGCACTTATATATTTATTAACAGACATGTTTCAATGTAGAATACAGGAGGTAAATATTAATGACAATTATAAACAATGTTGAAAGTGACCCCTGTTGGCATCAATACAGACCTGGATCCTTCTTATTTTGTTTCTAAACACTGCTATCAGTTGCTGGCTTGAAATAGACTGAATAAAATATGATTATAAAACTGCACAGTGACTTTCCGAACACCCTGTACATATGTAACTGAAATCAACATATTTCTATCAACCATGTAGAAATTTTGAAGTAGTACATTTTAACAGAAAAATATCTGTATCTATATTGATTATTCATAACTCTTCTTTTACATGGAGTAAAACTACTGAGTTATGCTATTATTACAAATAAGAAATTTACACTTTGCTTATTTCCTTATGGTTTGATTTGTTTTGAATTTCGCGTAAAGCTACACGAGAACTATCCGCGCTAGCCGTCCCTAATTTAGTAGTGTAAGACTAGAGGGAGGGCAGCTAGTCATCACCATCCACCGTCAACTCTTGAGCTATTCTTTAACCAACGAATAGTGGGATTGACCGTAACATTATAACGCCCCCACAGCTGAAAGGCTGAGCATGTTTGATGTGACAGGGATTCGAAGTCGCAACCCTCGGATTATGAGTCGAACGCCTTAACCATCTGGCCATGCCGGGCTTTTTTACTTATGCGACAATACCATTGAGTTTTGTGTAAAAACGAACGAGTAAGATGCAAAAGAAATTGTGAAACCTAATAAATATAATATCTATCCTAATCTTGACGAAATAATACTAAGTACTGTAAGCACACGTAAATATTAAACAGAATTTTCATGAGTTTAAATGAGTGTACAGGTGTCTTTTTGTAGAGAAACGCAAAATGTGTGTTAATTTAACACGTAAAAGAAAAACATTATACTACGACATATTTATTCTTTGCCAATTTTAAATTATTTTAAAATCACAAAGTCTGAAAAATAGCGATATAATTAAAATAAAGATACTTTAAATAAAGCTAATTAAACACAGCTAAGTTGGAATGAAACAGTATATTCTCGTATTTGGAGAAGTTAGTAACTTACATTAAAGTTACTATTCGTTATAAGAGCCATCTACAAAGAAAACGTTACTCTCAATGATTTAGTTTGTTTTTTTGTTTGTTTTTGGAATTTCGCACAAAGCTACTCGAGGGCTATCTGTGCTAGCCGTCCCTAATTTAGTAGTGTAAGACTAAAGGGAAGGCAGCTAGTCATCACCACCCACCGCCAACTCTTGGGCTACTCTTTTACCAACGAATAGTGGGATTGACCGTCACATTATACGCCCCCACGGCTGGGAGGGCAAGCATGTTTAGCGCGACTCGGGCGCGAACCCGCGACCCTCGGATTACGAGTCGCACGCCTTACGCGCTTGGCCATGCCAGGCCCCTCTCAATGATTTAAAAAAAAAAAAAAAAACAATAAAGTAAAAGCAGTTAAACAAAACAGATCTGTGAGAGAGATAAATAAAATTTATTTCCTGAAGTTGTTATTCAAACCCGAATAATAATCACACACCTGTATAAGCAGTATAATAAAATCTGACATGATTAAGATAATATACACTGTAACTTGGAGAAGGAAACTTGAACCTCACTTCTCTTAATTTTTATTACCTATTACATCACCCAACCTCTTCCCTTTTCAGTGTGCTGTTAAAATAGGTTCACAGATGTATATATGATCTTATGTAAATATACTTACTATCAAACACACATATGCTGGTCACCCTGGTTGACCTTGGCACATGGTATTAATATTCAATAATAATAATCTTGAAAATATAAATATATCCATCGTAAAATACGGTAAAGGAAACTCAGTTTCTAACATAATCTTCCTTCAAGACGTGCAAATTAAAAAATGGCTAGATAACCCCACTTAAGCTATAAACTTTCTGATTGGTCGAGAATTTATATATAACCCTATGATTTTTTCTTAATGCTTAAAATTATTATCGCCGTAGCAAATTCAGACATGTTCTTAACACTGCGTTTGTTCTTTATTGGATTACTTCAAAAAGTGTGCCAGAATGGAGGAGTAAGTTAAGAGTAATTATGCAGGTGGAACATGTATTTTAGATTACCAAGAATTTCATATTACGTGTATCTAAATGAACGGATATTTTTTTTCTGTTTTCGATAATTAAAAAGCCTTAAATTGTTTGTTTGCTTCTGAATTTCGCGCAAAGCTACACGGGGGCTATCTGCGCTAGCCGTCCTTAATTTACCAGTGTAAGACTAGAGGGAAGGCAGCTAGTCATCACCACCCACCTAGCTCTTGGACTACTCTTTTACCAACGAATAGTGGGATGCTCCTAAAAGAATATTATGCAAAAAAATATTATAACAGCTTTAAGGGAAATTTATCGATGAAGAAGAGCATGTGATTTCTTTGATAACATTGTTATTAAACTATGACTATTTAAAGATGAAATTAATTTAAATATAATTTTTTGGAAAGAAGCATAATTAAGTCGATGACCTTAAAATAGTCATAGAGCTAGGCCTAACGGTTTAGTGACATTAATGTGAAACATATTCGCCTTATTAGCCAAATCATAACATATTTTCAAAGAACGAAAGTATCTTACGATTTTATTTGATTATAATATTTGATTAAAGATACTTGAACATTAGTTAAGTGCTGAAATTTCCAGAATAATCTTTCTATAAAAACGTATTAAATGCCCTAATTAATTAACAGTGGATGGACACAATGATTAACCAGGTTAATAGTCTAGAATAGAATGTTTTGTTTCGACATAAGTTAGAATTCTAAATTAATCGTAAACCAATTTTAAACACATTTTGACAGTTTTTACAGATGGTACTTTGAAAGAAATTACAGTAAAAATTTGTAAATTGGGTCCACAAAATTCTAATTTTTTTCTATCACTTACATTAATTTAAAAAACAAACAAATTCTAAACGGTTTCCAGTTTGAAGATAATATAATCTATTCGAATTCGAGTAATTGGAATGTTTCAGCATATCAAGAATGTTAAAGTGACATATATTTACAGTATAATTTTAAATTACAGTCAAAGGGTTACATTAAAAATAACGATCATACAAAAATGATTTACTTTGAATTATACAAACATTACTGAACAGTTTTGTCGTGGAGTTCTTTGTTGTTGTTTTTTTAAGAATAACAACCAAATGTTAATATCTCAAAAGTTATTTTATAGATTTAAATATTTGCTTTCACCGAACTCCCACTGTATTTCAATAACCAGCATTTCGCACAAAAGTATTAGTAATATTAGTACTAGGATTATCTCGTATATGCTTTCAGCAAGGCATATCAGCTTATTTTGTTTTTAAGTTTGTATCTAAGTGAAATGGTATTCAATTAAGAAACACAACAATTATAATCAACATGTGTAAGACACTTTGGATGATGGAGGGCTTGAGAATTATGTGTTTAGTTGGCCTCGTTAAGATTGAATTGTTCACTTACTTTCTTAAAAATATACATGAAGCTGCTTCAGACATCTCCATTTTAGTCATGCTTCAAGGTAAAATCAATTTATCGTTATCATGTCTTTTCTATCTAAGATCTTCTTCCATCAGTGCGAGTCTTTATTTACCTGTGCTACCTCATTTTATGGTATAACTAGTCATCTTCACTAAGCCTTTCATGCTTTGCCGGTTTGTATATAGATACGTATATAGATATATATATGAAAAAAGTAGAATTGTATGCTCCTTTTCACATGTTTTTAAAGTCAAATAACTGTTTCAATAAGATGAGTAGCAATTATTTTGGTACTTTAGTAAATGCTTTACCATACATTTTGTGTACCAACTGCTTAAAAACTGAATTGACGCTTGAAGTTACGTGCCGAACATGTTGGGCTGTGAATCTGCGTATCTTGTGATGGCGTCCAGTTATCGCAAGAAAAAAGAAAGAAAATCGCTCTTGACACTTTGGGTTCATAGGTATGTTATAAGAGTAACGTCAAATCCTGTTAATTCTTCAGATAAAAGTAGTTCAATTTTATTCTCTTTACTCTATCACTTCAAAACTAGAAATAGCTAGCGCAGTTACCATTTAAGTAGCCTTTTACTATTATCTGAAAACAAAAGAAAAACAAAACTTTATGTTTAACAGAAGAAAGAGCAATAGCAATCATTTAAGTTGAACAAATGCTGATGTCAAGAAATTTACCTTAAATTTATACAGCTTAAAGCCGATACTATCTTTCTTGACTTTTTTCATTTCATATGACTTTACATATAAACAGATTTAGAATACCTAGTTTATACTCTTGAAACGCTAACCATTTAAAATTTTAGATTGAATAACATCCTTTACGCAAAAATTTTGTTATTTTTGTTAACTTGCGAAAAGAAGTAGCAACAAAAATATGTTTGTTTGTTTGTTTGTTTTTTGAATTTCGCACAAAGCTACTCGAGGGTTATCTGTGCTAGCCGTCTCTAATTTAGCAGTGTAAGACTAGAGGGAAGGCAGCTAGTCATCACCACCCACCGCCAACAAAAATATGTACCTGAGTATCATGAAATGTTAGTATATTTTTTAAAAATTAATTCCACCCACAATTTGATATTTTATAGCAATTTTCCTTATTTCATAATCTTTGTTTCAGGTATAGTAAGTTCTAAGTACACTTTATGTTGTTTAAAACACTGAATTTTGTGCTAATAAGTAGGAAATCGAGAAAACAGCGTTTTCAACTTGTACACGGCTTTACAATACATAGCATTTACATAAATATAAGCACCCCAGTGGCATAGCGGTATGGTTGCGGAATCACACCGCCATAAACCGGATTTCGATATCCGTGGTGGGCAGAGCACAAAATAGCCCATTGTGTAGCTTTGTACTTAATTCTAAACAAACAAACAAAACATAATTATAAATATATGATATTTATTCTGGGACGACAGAGGTAAGTCTTCGGATATATGTATGTATGTATATAATTTTTAACCGTAAACCTAAAAAATATGTAAGTATTTGAGGAGTTGTTAAAACCTGAGATTACACTATTACAGAAACTGAGAAAGCAGATTCCGTATACGTGAATACATAATATCAAAAGTGTTTATAGGATATTAGATATTAACTATTACACTATGTAACAAAATTTTTACTTTTTCTTGTTTCTGGGCAGAAAGTGTTATTTCTAAATTGCTTATGCCTAAAGTAAATGGAAAAGACCTGTTTTTTCTCTTCAAACTTTGCTTTTGTGACCTGGGTAATGAAAATTTCAAATTTACCCATTTTCCAGAACATTCAAGGTAGATTTAGTGCTGAGTAGCTGATAGAGAATTTTTTTGAACTTACAAGAATTTTCAAGAGCTTTCTAGAATGTTGTGAAACTTACAAGAATTTTCTAGGATGTTGTCGAACTTACGAGAATTTTCAAGAACCTTTTAGAATTTTCTACAACTTTCCATAGTAATATATACAAGGGCTCACCACTTCGGTTCAGTTCTAGCTGCCTAAGTGAACACATAGACCTATCTGCTATGTATGTGGCCAATTTTTCAAGACAAGAGCGAAAACGTACTCTGTGACAGCATCTGATAAAATGTGTGAAACCTACAAGGCATATTTCGGCATGCCTGTCGGGGATGAAGACAAGCCCTGGGCACCTCATTTTACCTGCGAGCACTGCATAACAACTCTAGAAGGTAAGACGGACAATTTTTACTTGCTTGAATAGTAAGATTTCATATTATACAAATTTTAGGCCTTTTAAAATATAAATATATATATATATATATTAATTTCCAATAGTATAGAAAAAAATATCGCATATAAAATATTTTGCATGAACCTCTTACACATTAGTTGTGGATGAAATAAACTTATTCTTCATAATAACAATTTTATTTTGCTCTTTTGTAGGATGGGGAAAGAGAGCCATGAAGTTCGTTATTCTAAGAATTTGGTGTGAGCCCACTTACCACTAAAGCAGTTGCTACTTCTGAATGGTGGACCCTTCCAAACGTCGGGCTGGCAAGAATTCATCTGCTGTCATGTATTTGGCCCTTACAGCATCCATCGCCCCAGTGCCACACTGCCCTGAGCTGTCTGAGGCAAAGGTCAAAGCTGGTGTTTTCGTTCGACCACAAATAAAGAAGATCCTGGAGTTCACAGAATTCCCCAAGAAGCTCAGTAGGAAAAAAAAAAAAAAAAGCTTGAGGTAGTTTTGTCACAGTGGTTCGGGCTTCTTGGGCAATCACAAGGCCGAAAATTATGTGGAACTGGTTGAGGTTCTGGTGAAGAACTACGGCAAAGTGGGCTGTAGGATGTCCATAAAAGTCCATATCCTTGACGCTCATCTTGATAAATTCAAGGAGAACATGGGAGCATGCTCAGAGGAGCAAGGCGAGTTCTTCCACCAAGATATACTGGACTTTGAACGCCGCTACCAAGGAGCGTATAACGAAAAAATGATGGAAGACTATACTTGGGGGTTGATACGTGAGAGTGATTTACATTACAGTCGCAAATCTCAAAAAACTACTCACTGCTAAACATTTTTGTTCATTTTTATATAACTTTATATAAATACATGTAAATCTTGATTCATATGTTGATCTATTCAGACCTTATGTAAAAGAAAATGTGTAAATTTGTCCGTTTTTACATAGAAAATAAGTTAGTTTTTAAATTTCATTATCCAGGTCAGAAAAGCAAAGTTTAAAGGGAATAATGGCCATTTTCTATACTTTTACAACATAAACAATTAAGAAATAACACATACTATCCAGGAACAAAATTTGTGTTACTTAGTCTTATAAAATAAATCTTCAAAGAGTTTAAAGAAATCAAGAATAAAATTTAAATTTTATTACTTAATGTAAGGATGTAACGATCGGATACTAGTAGAATATAAACTAATTTGTAATTGTGATTTAGTAGAAATAATAAAAATTTAGATTACTGATAAGTAGGCTTATGTGATCATATAGAATACTAGCAATGACAAATGAACAAATGGATGTATTATGTGAATTTGAACTTGTATAATTATAGATAAAATCATGTAAGTTCAATAAACAAAATAAGTTAGAAAAGTATTGAAAAAGTTATGCAAACGATAGGAAAAGAATATTAATCGTTCATTCATTTAATATCATATAATACAGTTAGAGATTTTACTTATCTGGCTTTCTTGTTGCTAGATTTTATTTTAATTTAAGATAAGATTGTCGATTTCCTAAAGTGGTATTAAGTTGTTGTTATAACACAAACCAAACTAATAATAACAAAAAAATTGGGCAGTATGAATATGTAAAATGTTTTAGTCATGCATTTTAAAAAGATGTAGTTATATTGAGACAGAAGTGTAATCATAATTCCGAGATATTGATTAAAGAAAACTTCTAATGTATCCAAAACCATTTTATGCATGCAGAGAATGAAGAAATAGTAAACCTAATACTATTTTCTACTTTTTAAAAGTAATTCTTTTTAGGATGAGTATTCTTCCACAGACATTTACACGATTTTGATTCGTACAATAAATGCTGTGTGACATTCCTGATCGCTTTTGGAAAGTGAGTGTACCTTTCCTTTTCGACGCAACATACTCGTGTACTGAGATCACAAAGATATGCTCAGTTCAAGGATCTATAATATCCATTACGAGGATATTCCTTATACTTAATGTGATTTGAAGACAATCTAATACGAATATACTTGTTTTGTAATGCATGAAAATCAGGAAACACAAAGGTCAATAGCAAATGCTATCACGTGTCCCAAGCATCAGTACGCAATTTAATCAGTAAGGATTGCTGTGTAGAAAAGTGGCAAAAGTCACGCGTACACAAATTGTTTCATTCCACAAAATATCCATTCAACAATCGCATATTTTAGCAGTTGAGGAATGGAACAGGTATTAATGCTATTCTATAGGAAGACATGCCGGTAAAATCATCAGTATTCTTCTGTTTGATCAAACCGATAAAACTCTGAAACCTGCCTTCTACTTATGATGTTGGTAGTGAAACAATAAGTGCTGTTGAATAGCAGGGTTCTATCAAGTCCACCAGCTCAAAGTAAAGACATCTATGCACTTATAATCCTTGCGTAACTTGGAGCAAAATTTTTACATGGAACAAATTTTTTTCTTAACTGCAATTAACCTTGTCAAGAGAATACAAAGCTGTATTATATTAACAATAGAAACCATGTAAATATTATGACGTCGCTTTCGATTTCAGAACAGTTTCTTTTGTATCATACTTAAAATAAAAAATATAACTACACGAGAATGACCAGATGAATAGGTATATAAAAATATATTATCAGTCAAAATATATTCTGTAAAGCAGTAATATATGTTTATTGATTGCCACATGAAGTTTTCCAGTAAACCTATAATGTGGAGGGACAAGTGTTTAAGCTAACTTTTTTTTTTTTATAAGAATTAGACAACTGGTTGCAACAGTTCGTCTTTCATTGACATTAATTTTGAACATCGTTTACTATATATATATAATTTTGGAACAGTTAAAAACTTCAATGACATGTAGCAAATCGAATGATCGAATGTCATATTTATTTTTAGTTGCTGAAATAACTTATGCGGTGAACAATTTAGGAGAATAAATGAGAAATATTAATGCTACTTATTCATCAAATACTATATAAATATAAGTTCACTATAGTGGGTAAATAACAACTATAAACACCATATATATATCTAGTTTTTAAAGAAAAGAGGTTTTGTTTCTTACACATTTCGTAACCTACATGTCGCTACGTTTATATTAAAATAAGTTTAAAACATAGTTATTTGTTTCTGAAGTTAAGTATATACGTAAATTGTATAATAAAGGTTTGAATTTCGCATAAAGAAGTGTAAGACTAGAAGGAAGGCAACTAGTCATCACCACCCAAGACCACCTCTTGGGCTACTCTTTTACCAATTAATAGTGGGATAGACAGTTACATTATAACGCCCACACGGCTGAAAGGGTGAACATGTTTGGTGTGACGGGGATTGAAACACGCGACCTTAAGATTACAAATCGAGCGCTTTAACTACTTAGCAATACACGGCCACACTTTTGTAACTTTGCATCTAGCGTGAATATCAACTTTGAATTTACACCCTAAAGTTGAATTTCTACATAGTATGATTGAAGTGACTACGTTGAATTGGAGAGACAGATTCTAGGTATACTCACCAAGAAAGAGTGATTTTTGTATTGTACGCTTTTGTAAATTAATATATATGTTATTATTTGATGTTTTTTTCTATTTTTTATATATATTTTTGTGAAACTACGAAATTGCTAAGTTGTATATTTTTCGTTGTTACTTATTATAGAGTACGCTAATAGAGGATTGGTTATTTAGTGAAAAAGACGCTAAAATAATTCATTATACAGAGAATTTGGAAGTCTTGACAGATAAAATTTTTAGAAACTTGCCAATTTTACAATAAAGAAAACGAGAAGTGGTTTGTTAAAGGAATCATCAAGTATAACCAAAGTATTTAAAGCAAGAAAAGGTGTTTTCAAAGTCTTTTGAATTTATCAAATGGTGAATTTCCTCAAGCAAATACAATTGGCCTTGGAATACAGATTACTGTTTTGAAAGTAGTTTTCTTTGTTTTAGATGATTACATGTTTGATATGTTACGTATTACAGTATCAAACAGTCTGAAACTAAGTTAAATTATAATTTAGATTTAGAAGTAAAACAAATGTTGATACGTATCCAATTTACGACACTTAGCAACAAAGTTGATAGACATAGTTGTTGTTTTTCAATACAACTATATCTTAATATGCAAACAATATTACAGTTTACGACAAATTATTACAAATACTGATTCATGTACAAAAGTTTTACAAGCTTATAAACAATATCGAGTCTTCTTTTTGGTCTGGAACGTCATTGACGTCTTATCGAGAGTTCATAATGAGCGACTTAATTTCGAGTCGATATAGGTTCAATTCACTTAACAAGGGGCTAGCGAGCTGTGAGTTCATTATCTCTGTCGGCCAAGCGCCGAGTTATTCCACCACTGAAGTTATGTGATGTTTTTGTAAAAATACTAATGTCCGATATGAATTAGCTGAAGTTAAACACTTTGTAATGTTCGAAATCTTTAAATGTTAAAAGTCAAATATCTGAAATTACCGATTAGTAAACGTTATGTCAGCCACAGTTACATATATATATATATATCTACTGCCTTTTGGCACGTTGCTTTGATCACAATTAAAGAAGTGAGAATAGTTCCTCGCATGTCACTCTGCGCAACACTATTGACAATACAGTAATATTTACATACACACATATATTGTTGATTTTTATACTCGAGAATATTCTACAATTTTAGTAAATGGGGGAATTTGGCAGTTAAGGTGTAACAATATAAGTAATGCACATTTTCAAATATGAATTTAACATAAACAAGCATCGACATTGAAATAGGTACAGGGTTTGGACAAAATAGTGGCCCCTTTGAAAGTGTTGTTAATTTATTATATCTTTTATTAAATAGCAGAAAAATATGTAAAACTATATATATTTTTAAAACTCACTTAATGGAACCTGTTTACATATTATCTTCAATCCTAATTTTAACACTGGATTTTGTATATAACAAAACTTTTCATGCTTTTAGTTACATTTTTTAAAAAAATGTTGTGCACCTGCTGTAGTTTCTTAGATCTTTTTATTCCAATTACTCTACAGCATGACCTAACAAGTTTATCTGCAGTTGTGGAGCCGTTAAAAGATATCATAGAATTAAAAGAATTGATGTTATGGAATGGCCAGGTCAATCACTTGATATCAATCCGATTTAAAATTTATATTATATGGGTTGAGTTAAGTCGATTAACAAAAGATCACAAGCCACACACGGAAGATGAACTTTTTGAAGGACTCAAAGAAGGACGACAGCCAATCACTTAGGAATATCTGCACAAACTCATTGAAAGCATGCCACGTCGATATGAAGCAGTACTGAAATCCAAAAGAATGCTGACTAAATATTAACTTGTGAAACTGGTTTTTGTTATTTTGAGTTTAATTTTTACGTTCGATTATTGCAAAGAGACTTGTTTGATCATTTTGTAGGCGAATTAGAAAAGGAGGTCTAAGAAACTACAGCAAACACAACACTTTTTATGAGAAAATATAACTAAAATCATAAAAGTTCAGGAGTTTACGAAAACCAGTGTTAAAAACTAAGATTTCAAGTCATATAGTTTTGCATATTTGTCTGTTTTCTAATAAAAGATATAACAAATTAACAACATTTTCAAAAGGGGCAACATTTTTGTTCAGCCCCTATATATCATAGAAAACCCGTCATAGATGACATACCAGCAGTTAACCATATTTACTGTTTCATAAAACATTTAATTATACGTTATATACCAATATGAATGAGTTACCTTGCTATACAATTATCTGCAAAAGCTGCAGGTGAAAAAGTGAGGAAAGTTTCTAAATTAGTTTTATTTAAACAACAGTATTTTAAAACTGTATGGAGTATGAAATGTTTGTATTACATCAACAATGTAAAGAGTGTTGCTTTGTAAACTTCAAAATCTATCTAACACATTTATCAGCTAATAATTTTACAATTTGTGAGATTAAATGAATACTTTATTAGGCTACTTGTTTAAATATATATATGGTATTTAAAATAACAGTACTGGTAAATAATCAACTACAACACTGAATTAGTTTGTTCTATCTCAATTTGAATTGTGTTTGTACTGTATTTTGTACTTTACTACAGGCTTGTATAAGTTTTTTTTTTTTTACAAAAGTTGTCATTTTTATTATTAATAATACAGCAGACCACAATAAAATCAATTTAGACCAACACAATATTTTAAGTTATTGCTGTTTATGTTTTTACCTATATAAGGAGACAAGTTTGTTTTTATTTGGTATTAAGCACAAAGGTACAAAAGGAACTATATGTGCTTTGCTAACCACGAGTATCGAAACCCGGTCTCTAGCAGTACAAGTCCACAGACATGCCTCTGGGGGGGCATTTTTTCAATTTATATAGCTATTTTCTTTTCATAATTTACAAAAGCTTAAAGAAACGGTATTATATAAATAGGCTGAAAAATACATGGCGAAGAGACAAGAAATGCCGTAAAACTGGCATTACTAAAATTGAAAATGTGAAATTATTACAAAATATTCAACCATCACATGGATATCTTTACTCTTAACTTAACATGGTTACATTCGATGATTTTGGAAACAACAATATGACTACCGCTTGACGTCATGTATCAAGTTAGTGATACTAGCCAATGCGCAGTTTAGTTCATTCGGTACAGAGATCAATGGATATATTTTGTGCACTTGCGCGCGATTTCACACTCGAAGGCTTTATCAGTACGAATTCGTAAGGTTTAAATGAATAGATGAAACTGTACAACTTTCGCTTATCCGCATTAAGAAAATTTTCTTGTTTATTCATTTTTTACTTCAATACGGTCTTCGTAAGCACAGAAAAAATATTTTCGTTATCTCTGTGAAGATCTTAGATATTAAGGATGTTAGACACCAAACAAAGATGGCGAACATGCATATCTGGTTAAGAAGTTGATCCCTGCCATCTCTATCGTTTTAAGTGTGATCGTGATAAATAACGTTTAAATTTTCCTGTGCTGTAAAATGGGTTGACTTTCACGCCAAATAAATGAACCATTCCGATTCTAACGACTGAGTTACGAGGGGCAATAGCCAAGTCAAAACACATGTAAATGTGTTCGGATAACAGAGTCGTGTGTGATCATATAATTAAATGAACATTTATATTCTGGCCCATGAATGGTGTATGCCCCATTAGTGTATGTGAACTTGCTAATCTCGAACAGTCACAACAATGTCGTGTTTTACAGCGTGACCTCAAAAGTGCTCGTTTTCTTAATAGAGTTTGTTGTTTTCAAGTCTTTTCAAATAAAACTTTTTTCTGTAGGTTTCACCTTTTGTTTTCTCTCATAACATTTCCATATTTCTCAATATATTAAACAAATAAAGTCCTTACATTTGTGCTTAGAAAATCAACAATATCTTAATAACCCAGTTTTCTATCTTTAATTATTAATTTGAACTTTTGTCATTGATTGGTATCCTATGCTTTATACATTATTATATATAAATTTAATGCTATTTATACTATGTTTATTGTTGTAACTTTCTGTTTCAGTTATAGTACGTATACAAAAGTGTCGCCACCTACGTAAATCGACCAACAAAGCTTCGATAGGTTTGAATTGAATAGTCCAGAAACGAAGAGCATCACAAACATACATACATATAAAGTAAACATTAAAAACAATAATGAAAAGCATATGACCTCGACTAGCAAGATCTATCTAATGTTCAATGTGGTAGGTGATTATCACCTATTAAATTTAAACTTTTTTCATGTGGGATATTATTAATATTAAAATTATGATCCAATGTGGGTGCTTCAGCCCATAAACGTCCCACACCTAAGCTATACTGTATTGTTTGTACAGATTTGTGGTAAGTTATTATCACAAATAAAACATAAAGATAAATAGAAATAACAATGAAATAGGTTATTAAAAACATATTACTGGGTTGATTAAAACATTATCTATACGTGTTAAGGTTCCAGGATTCACAATAGTCAAAGCTCTATTGAAATTAAATAAAACTCAAAAGGATAATCCTAAAACAAACTATTGCAAAAAACAACAACAACAAACAAAAACAAGAATCGATGACTTCTCCTCTATTATGGTCAGTTTGGGTCCAACGATTAGTGTGTCTTAATTGTGAGGCCGAGAGTTTATGGTTTTTCGCCTCTTTGCCGCATACTTTACGCGTTCAATAACTTTTTGTGCCATTTATGATTTCACGTAGCTAATTAATTACAATTTATTGTTAATGCAGAAAATAATTCTAACTTTGTATGACGTTCTTTCAATTTTTTTGTTTTTGTTTTACTGAATGAAAAAATAGATGTTCACGTTCTAGATTGTAACATGTGTGGTTTGCTGTGTAAGACACATTTTTATCTACAAGGAATGATTATCGATTTTTAAAATAATTGAATCTAATATTCAATTCAACCTATGGCATTAGAAGCACTTTGTATCATGCTATTTGAAATTATTACAGTAACTTGAATTTTCACTTCATTTAGTCTAAGATATTTCAAGATTTTCATATACCTTGCAGTTGTTTTCTTGACTAATGTCGACACAAACTAAGTTAGTGATGTTATATACATATGTGTATATCATTTTTTATTTGTTTGTTATTAAGCGCAAAGGTAAACAATGGGCTATTCGTGCTGTACCCATCGAAGGGCTTTTGGAACTGAATACTTATTTTGGCTCAAGTAACGTCATGATACAACGCTGTCAGGATTAGCAGGGGAAGAATAATTTATTTATTTTTTATCAAGTGAAGTAGCTTAATCTTGTACACCAACATTTATTACACTCTTAATATAATTTTTGGATCATAATATAAAATGCTAAGTACATGGATTAAGTTTTCTTACTTCCTTATACTTTACTTGCAGCTAACATGAAAATACTTTCTACATTTTGTTTTAAAATCTATCTATCTATATATCTGTCTTTTTCAAGTTATAATCCTAAAATCTGCTTGCTTCTCTTGTTCAATAATTCCCTACTTATACAAGTTAGACCAGGCGTGACTAAATGGTTGGTGTTTCCAGACTATGAATTTGAAAAGCCATGACTAACGTGCTAAAACTGGAACGTTTTGAACGTTGGAACTGGAGAAGGGTTATAACAATGGTGATAAATTTCAACTTCTCAGTTTGCTTTTTGTTTGGCTGAAGTTAAGCTCAAAAGTACACAAAGAGCTATCTGTGCTTTACCAACCACGGTAATCGAAACCCGGTTTCTAGCGTTATAAGTCCGCAGACATACCGCTGTGCCACTTGGGGAGAGAGACTCTTCAATCATTCAAGAATAGCTCAAAAGATGATGGTAGGTTGTACTTCATCTAGTCTGTTAGCTCCAAATCAGATTTGGCTAAGCAGGTATTGTCTTTAGGTAGCTGAGAGTAAACATTCTAAAAAACAAATAAACCTTACAGGTTAGAGTTATATTCCCTTTTGGAAGTAATTAGTAGTGCTTCTATGAAGACCCGACATGGCCAGGTGGGTTAAGGCGTGCGACTCGCAATCTGAGGGTCGTGGGTTCGCATCCCCGTCGCTCCAAACATGCTCGCCATTTCAGCCGTGGGAGCGTTATAATGTGACGATAAATCCCACTATTCGTTGGTAAACGAGTAGCCCAAGAGTTGGCGGCGGGTGGTGATGACTAGCTGCCTTCCCTCTAGTCTTACACTTCTAAATCAGGGACGACTAGCGCAAGTAGCCCTCGGGTAGCTTTGCGAGAATTTCAAAAACAAACAAAATGCTTCTGTGAAATTGGAACGCATTTTAAATTTATGCATAAATACTTAGATATGAGTAAAAGATATTTCGATAATTTTGTCATTAGTAGGTAAACACATTAAAATTTCTATCGCAAGAAATATAGAAGTATTTTAACAGTTTTCCCAAGATGCAACAAGGTATTTATTGTTCTATGGTTATAAATGATATTTTTCATAGAAAGTAAATACAAAAAGAAATTAAAGTTAAATAATATCAGGCTTTCACAATAAAATAGAATTAGTTTTATTTTACTGTAATATTCAACTGTTTGAAAAAGGGAGCTCGCACGGCAAGTGCTTCGGTCATAATGAACTTAAAATTATTCCCTGTATCGTTATGAGTTATATTGCGTAACAATGGAATACCTAGCTATTATATGTTAACTGTTGTAGTTGTTTTTTTGTTTAATATATAATAAAGCTTTATGCTTAGGTTTCTAAAATTATTACTGTATAAATTTCCGGAATCTCGAACCTTGCAGACATTTCACACAAGTAAATCTGTCGGTGCTTGACTGACAGTAGTTAACATCGTGCTTTCCTAATTTTGTTACGAGAAAAGGGTTGTAGTAATAATGAAGAAACACCAAGGTGACAGCCAGAAACTAGAAAAACTGTTAGTTGAATATCACAAAAATCTGGAGAAGTGTACGAAAAATAAGGGAAGTGCGAGTACATAGAGTTTACCTTTTGAAAATGAAATTGATATCAATTTCCAGAAATATGTAGACAAGGCTGTGCATACGCAAATTATCATTGTACAAGTGCTACTGAAATAGCCATGACCTACTTTGTTGAAACAGACGACCATAGTAACTTCTCACAGAGCAACTGTAAGTTGTAGTTATACTATTTGCGGAAAAAAAGCTTTGAATCTCAGAAACAGTTCATACACTTGTAGTTCCTAAACTGAATCAGCATACACTATTTTGTAACTATGTAGAAATGTAAGATTTCTTAGAAAATAATTTTCTTCTATTTCCAAATATCACAAACATTAATCATACCTAATTATTTACTTTGTGGTCTTTTATGAGGATACAACATTTTATAAATAATTTTTATTCCTATTTTAGTCTTCCTTAGATTATTTCTCAGTTGTTCAATTTACATCTGTTTTATACAAAACAATAAGTACTAGTCAAAACTTAAAAGTGACGTACTCTAAGTAATAATCTCAGATTAAACTAAAACATCCTGCACAATGCTTAGGTGCGTACCACCTTCCAAAATAGATAATAAGAACGAAAAGAAAGAAAAGGAAGAAAAACAAAAAAATAAACTTACAGAATTGGCATTAGTGACATAAATATAAAAGACTACCTGCCTAATAAGGTAGCTTATGTGTATTTAGACTATTATATTATAATAATTGAACAGTATTATAGATATCGAGGGGTTAAACGAGGTGGTTTATTTTAGTTGAAGAATAATGTGGACTTTTAAATCTTTTAATCGGTAATTCCGTTTAAGAAAACGACATTTCTTTAATAGTCAATGATCCTCTAGCAAAAATTAACATAAACATTAATATTCCTAATACGCTCGACTAGATATATTTTCAGACCAATAATTTTATACAAAAACTTAAATGTATTTTCTGGATAAAGTCAGTTATTGTAAGACGTGTTTTTGGGATCCTGTTATAAGGATAAATGTTGTTCTATCCACAGAACAAAAAACATTTGCAAAAATAATCAATGTAGTATGATTAAAACAAATACATAATACTCTGCAGCATACTTAGCTTCATGCAACCTATGACCCCAATGTTACAAGTGTGAATGATTAGGCTTAGGTCAGAGGTTTATAACTTCATAATTAATTTCAAATATCCGAGACAAATCACTGTCAAAGACACGGAAAACATGGCTTAGAAGTTGTATTTTTTGTTTTTGCTACCTACAAAAAGCCTTACGTTTTTTTTCGTTTCCTTCTTGTAAGATACGTGACATTTATCATCCAACTTTCAAATGAACTTAATCTCTAAAATATTTTAAAGATTTATTGTATTGTAAACAAGTAAATTTATAGTACAACAGATATCTTTTCTGCCTTTTAAAGATATATCTATAGTTCAACTTTCAAATGAAATTAATATCTAAAATATTTTCTTGTTAATTTTATCAACGTGTCGATCAGCAAATGAGTAACAAGAAAACTGTAAAAGGGTGAAAACTTGTATAATTGTTAAAAATGAGAAGATACTATACACTAATAAGCGATATGCAGAAAACAAATACACTGCCTGTTTGTAAATGAAGAACAAAGCAACACAATGGGCTATCTGTGCTCTATCCATCACGTCTATCGAAACCTGGTGCCTACCATTGTAAGTACGCAGAATTTTTATTTAAAAACCCTCATAGAGGGAGCATATGCATAAAAACAGTATAAATAAAACAAACGAATATATTATAATGATATACATACTTTAGTACCATTCAATTATACCGCTATGCCGCTGAGGGCACAAGCGTACTGTCACACTTTACAATTCTTAATTATCCACTGTAGTGTTCATGTCTGAGCTTGTTAAATATTACTTTTATCTGTGTGTTTAATATGAAACAGGTGTTGTAACATCTAACAGTGAATCAAAGTATTTCAAAATGTGAATTTTATTTACCTTCTTTCACCGAAACAGAAAATACATAAAAATTCATAAAGTTTTACATATTTTAAGTTATCTTCGATCGGAATGCCAGTGTATCGGTATTGGTTGCTCTTTGTATCAATTCGTTTCCGTGCAATAACCAAAAGCTGTTAAAGAATCCCACGTGAGTAAGCAATGGGAGAAAACTTTCGCTATAGTATCTCAAAGCCCTAACACATGTCTATGGACTAACATTACGAGAACAACGATAGTGTGCATATAGAATATCGTAATTTACAAACACACAAAGAAGAATGCATCTTTTACCCCTTGTGATGAGTTAACCATCCAATATACGCAGTTAAATAAAGATAACTAAATTTATATTTTTCATTATACTAATATAAAACTAAGTAGAGCCATTATTGACAGTTAACTTTGATATTTACAAATTAGCATCAGTCCTATAGTTCTTGGAATGTACGATGTTTTTTTTTTGTTTTTTGAATTTCGCACAGCGCTACTCGAGGGCTATCTGTGCTAGGCGTCCCTAATTTAGTAGTGTAAGACTAGAGGGAATGCATCTAGTCATTACCACCCACCGCCAACCATTAAACTACTCTTTTACCAACGAATAGTGGGATTGATCGTCACATTATAACGCTCCCACGGCTGAAAGGGCGAGCATGTTTGGCGCGAGGGGGATGCGAACCCGCGACCCTCACATTACGAGTCGCACGCCTTAACACGCTTGGCCATGCCGGGCCGGAAATTACGATTTATTGCTTCAGTAGTTTTCTTTATAACCACAATTGTTGTTTCAAACATTACAAATATTTTGAATGTTTATTAACAAGATTATTGTCTAACATAATAATCCGTTAAGCTTCATATGAAGTTGAAAAACAAACCTTATCTATCTCAAGACGGCAGGTATGGGTATTAAACCTTTTATCAATATAAAGTAGAGAACAACGTTTTGACCTGCTTAGGTCATCTTCAGGTTAACAAAAAGAGTTTGCAACTGACCATTGCAGGGTACATGTCTTCGGGACGAAAGTGTAAACGGGTACGTAATTATAGGGGACGTTGTAATATATTTTATCTCATTCATTACTACAGGTATAAAGGTGTTCCTTTATATTGGTTTAATTTTGGTTTGAGTTGTTGTATAAGTAGGGCTTCTTTGATTTTGCGTTTGTTTATATTTGGATGTTTTCTATGGTTATGTTCTGTTTAACTGAGTAGCAGCGTTTAAAAACATGTGTTGTTTCGTTTTATTTTTTGATTCTGGTTTCCAATTTTCTTCTTGTTTCTCCAATACAGAAGTCGTTGAAGCTGTTGCATTGTAATTATAAATAATGTTGACGTTGTGTGTGTTGTTCTTACATAGTATGGACTTTAGTTTTGTACCTAGTTTTTAATAAATTTGGTGTTATGTTTTGTTATAAGTTTTTCCAAATGTTGATTATTTTCCCGCTGATATAGGGAGTATGTAGTCTGCAACAATGTCAAGTTTTGTAGTTTCTTGTTTCTTGGGATTTATTATTGTTTGTTTGTTGTTGACCATGTTGTTGATCTAGGTGTGTGGGTGTGTAATTTTTTTCAACGGTTGTTCAAAGATATTTGTTGATGTTGATGAAGTGCTGTTTTATTTTGTTGATTTCATCGTTAATTTTATCGGATGAGCATAGTTTTATGGTTGTGTTTATTTGGTTTCTTAATATGTTGAGTTTTTGTTTTGTTTCATGTGCTGAATCCCAGGGATTGTATAGTCAAGTATGGGTGTTTTTCATGTGGATTTCTGTTTCTAATTGTGTATCGGTTCTTGTGATCTTGAGGTTGAGAAATGCTATTTGATTAGTTTTTTTTTTCGTGTTCACTGGTGACCTTAATGTTGGGATGTATGGACTTAACTTGGTCGAAAAATAACTATGTGTGTTCTGTATCTGTTGGCTTGATTAGTTTAGTTTTTTTTAATTTCGCACAAAGCTGCACGAGAAATATCTGCGTTAGTCGTCCCTAATTTAGCAGCGTAAGACTAGAGGAAAGGCAACTAGTCATCACCACCCACCGCTAACTCTTGGGCTACTCTTTTACTAACGAATAGTGGGATTGATCTAACATTATAACGCCCCCTTGGCTGAAAGGGCGAGCATGTTTGATATGACAGGGACTCGAACCCGTGACCCTCGGATTACGATTCAAGTGCTTTAACCACCTTGCCATTTCCGACCACTGTTGGCTTGAACTGAGACGACTTCTATATTGGAGAAATAAGCAGTAAAGTGGAAACCAGATTAAAAAATAACACAAAAAAACACCTTCACACGTTTTTGAACACTGAAAATCAAATAAACACAACATAACCATAAAAGACACCTAGGTACTAAGTAGGGAAGCAAACATAAACACACAAAAAATCAAAGAAGCCCTACTTATACAACAACTCAAACCAAAAGTAAACCAATATAAATGAACACCTTTATACCAGTAGTAATTAATAAGCTAAAATATACTGCAACGCCCCTTACAATCCGTATTCGTTTACACTCTCGTTACTAAGACATATGTCCGGCAACGGGCAGTTGCAAATTCTCTTTGTTAACCTGAAGATGATCTAAGAAGGTCGAAACGTTGTTCTATATTTTAATAAAAGTTTTAATACCAATGACAGGCGTCTTAAAAAACATTTTTACTTCAAGTGGGTTTCTCATCATCATGAAACAAACCTTATTCTGCTCGTGCTAACCACATATAGCTATTTGTATTCTATTTACCACGGTTTTCGAAGACTGATATTTAGTGCTATAAGCGCATGAGCTCACGGCTCAGCCATCAGGGGCAACGAAGTTTATTATTTTAAGCAAGTTTTTTAGAAAGTAGGTCACTCATTCAGTAACTGGACAGAAAAAATATAATATAAAATTATAAGTTATTAATGAAGAGAAAACAAGAAGAAATACAAGCTTCAATTAATTATTCTAGTTTCTTTCTAAGTTGAATTATATTTTGTTCTTTCTTTCTGTGCAAATAACCCGATGTGGCTTTGCTATAAGATTATAAGAAACACACACACACACATTATCATTAAATGTTCTTGAGAAAGTCCTTTTGTGCTGCCCTCTATTGTTTTTTAACTAATTTATTTATTATTATTTAAACAATAAATAAAACTTTAATGAAATCAAGTAACATTCACCAGCAAAACATTTTAAAACTTTATTCAGAGATTATCAGCTATATTTCTAATCTAACGATCTCTAATTTTAAATTGAATGTATGACCTCCTCTTCTGGAAAAAATCAGATAGTTTGTTGAAGTCAACCTAATATCAAATAAAATCACACCTGAAGATAAAAATGAAACTAAAACAAGATTTTATATTATACCATACCAATATTTTGAGGAAGGTTAAATAGGTGAAACTAGATAAACTGTTGAGACGAGAATTTCTAAACATAAAAAGAAAAAAAAAATCAAGGATTGAAATAAAAACAATGTCATCTTTCTTCAAATGAGGGATCTGGCTTTATAATCGATTCTAAATCAACATAAAGTTTATATAAAATAGATAACTACATGAAAAGAAGAATCGTTAAAAATTGCTTAATCAAATGGTGTTTACTTACGGATTTTGAAATTTACATTTACTTTGTTGATTATATTTCCTGTCAGAAAACGACGTCAGATTCTAGAAGACGTGGTAAAACTAATTTTCTAATTTCAACAACTCTGATAATTTGTTGCTTCATTATTCGTTTTCGAATTTTGCGAAAAACTACACGAGGGTTATCTGCTCTATCCTTTATTAATTTAGTAGTGTAAGACTAAAGAGAAACCAAATAGTCATCATCACCCACCAGTAGCTTTTGAGCTACTCTTTTTACGAATAAATAGTGAAACTGAACGTAACATGATAATGCTCGTACAGTTGTAAAGGCATGCATTTTCGTTGATCGGATTCGAGCGATTGACTCAAAGATTTCGAGTCGAATACCTAAACAGCAAGCTACATTACAGCAATTACCTGCAAAGCAGTATCGGGTATGTTAATATTTTCCACTATGAGATAACGTTTTTGTGATTTGCTTTCATTGTAATTTGTCTTTACTCGTGAGCAGGTCGAGTGTTTGACCAGTGTTGACATACAGTAGTTACCTTCTTCCAAGTTGTATACGCCCTCTGTACTTGGTTATGTGGTTGCCACGTGATCTGTCTGGTATAGTACTCGTGCATGATGGGAAATATCTGTTAAGATGGCTATATTTATGTATATTCGTATGGTTGTGTTTTGTAGAGGTTGTTTTACTCTTCCATTTAGACGAAAAGGTTATCAGGGTAACTGTATTTTAAGCAATATCAGTTTGGAAAAGAGTAATTTACGCCAATCAAGTTTGTTTTTGTTCTTAAATTAAAACAAAGCAACTGTTTTACATGACATAGAGAGCCAGTGGAGATAGAACGAATTAGTCAATAACTGAATTAGGCCTAACGTTAGTAGTAATAGTACCATTACTACAACTGGAATTCGTAGTGAGCAGAGACATCTTCTAAAGATGTATTTATCAATATCGTATTGATAATTGACATATGTGGGGGTGTGATGTTGTTTTTCTATTGGAAGTACTCGCGTGATTGGAATTTGTGGATCTCTTTTATGTAACGCATATTTACTTCGATTTTCAAAGTTCAGTGCAGACATTTTATGTTTACTTTTGGTTTTACTATTTCTGATAAGAACTTTACAACTGTTGAATTAATAATAAAACTTACAAGTTACAACTTCTCTAACTTGTTTTGTTGTTCACTTGTTATTTTCAACTTATGCTGTAATGTAATTTTAGTTTGTTTTGTATTATATAATATATTGTAATTAACATATGCTCATAACATTACTTAGTTTTTATGAAATGGTATGAAGAAATTTTATTTTTTCAGTATCGACTTGTTATTATGTAGTTTGTTCTTCAAGGTCTTGGACTTTTGGCCTTGCATTTGAAGAAATAAAGAAGTGCACCATAAACCAATTTAATGTTATACCTAAATTTGGTGAAATACAGAAGAAACAGGTTTCCATCATTACGTATGACTTCTCCAGATAATGTTTAGAATCTGATAACTTATAGAATTTAAATCTGATATTTAACTGTTAGTGTTAACAGAAGTGGAATATTTGTCTCAACAATGATGTCTGTAAAAGTTAAACTGACATCTCAAGATCGTCGTGATTTGGAAAAATTTATGAAATTTCTTGCAATTAAAGCTGTACAAGTCATAGTTCAGTCAAGACTTGGAGAAAGAATTAAGACCAGGTCAAAGCCTTATTCATGTGGAGCAGAGTGGGTAAGCATTTTTGAAAGTTGAAAATTTGGTTAAAATGAAAGTTAAATGTAGGGAGGTATGTTCCTGTGTAAGCTGATGTTCATCCTTAAGTTTTAAAACTAATCATATTCACAGATTGGTTAATTTGTACTGCATATTTTACTCTGGTTAATAATAATTAAAACATTACTACTAAGGTTTTTGATGAAACAGATATTTATAAGATCATTAAAAAAAAAACCCAAAGAATATAATTGCAACTTAAGAAGTAAAATTGATTGAATGAATATTGTAATCTTGGTACAAGCTACTTTGCTCTTAAGGCTGATAAGTGTATCAGTCCTACACATGCCTTATTCATATTTGTTTGTGAAATTCTATTGCAAATATCAAGAAATATTAGAATGTACTCAATAAAATATACCCCTAACACAAATATAAACTTGTGTATTCAAATTGGCCAAGTTTATATAAGGTTGTCCATAAATAAATGTCAAAATTATCACAATGACATTTAGAAGCTGAATATTGAGTAACTTATCGTTGGTTGGTTTAATCCAACGTTTCTTACTTATAAGGTGTCTTAATTGTCTGCTATTTCAACTCAGAGTAAGTTTTGCCATTTCCAAGGCAGCATGGACAAGGACTTTCATCTGATTTTCCTGTATGACTTTAAACTTGAACAAAAAGCTACCAAAACATCATGGAACACCAACCAGGCATTTGGTCATGAATCTGTTACTGGTTCAAAGGTTTTGACATAGAGATGAAAGTCTTGAAGACAATGAAGGTTGTGGAAGGAAGCTATCCTTAGATCAAAACACATTAAGAGAAGCAGTTGAGACAGACCTTTGCACAACAGTATGTGAGCTTGTAGAAAAGCTAAGCTCAAGCAAATCAAGCATTGCTAACCACCTGAGTGTGATTGTAAAGACAAAGTTTGATAAGAGGGTTCTGCATGAGCCGACTGAAGATCAACAAAATAAGCATTATGAGACCTGCTCTACCCTATTATTGCAGAACCAAAATGGTCCATTTCTTAAACTGATAGTGACATGTGATGAAAAGTGGATTCTGTGCAACAATCAGAAACAGGCTGAATGATGATTTGATTGCAAAACAGCCTCAAAACATTTCCTAAAGCCCAAATTTCACCAGAGAAAGGTCATGGCAACTGTATGATGGACTGCAGCCTACATCATTCATTACAACTTTTTGAATCCAGGGGAAACAACCACAGCGGACCAACACTGTTGAGAATTGGCCGAAATGCATCAAAAGTTGTATGAGAAACAACCAGCTTTAGTCAGTCAAAAGGGCCATATTCTTCTTCATGACAATGCTCATCCCCACGCATCAAGGGTAATGCTAAAAAAAATTAAAGAATCGGGTATTGAGTTTCTGCTTGATCTACCTTATTTTTCAGACCTTTTCTCAACAGATTTTTATTTTTCAAGCACTTTGACAACTTTTTGAACAATAAATGCTTTCAAAACCAGGCAGCTGTAAAAGAAGCTTTTAGGGAGTTCATTGATTATAGAAACTCTGGTTTCTACAACAGGAACACAAACAGCATTGTTACACATTGGCAAAAGTTTGTTGAAGCAAATGGTGCTTACTTTGATTAAAGCATGTTTTACAACACTGATTTATACTTTACAAACTTTGCAGTCCAAAAACATTTATTTCTAGGAAACCTAATACAATGAAATAAGATTGGAAACACTTTGAGCTTCAGTGTTAAATATTGAAATATGTGATGCACAGTTCTTCCATAAGATCCCTTAAAATATTTGTGGAAAAACAATTTTTATCAGTATTATACTAGTGGACATGTACAGAAAGTAAATGGAAATGAAGAATAAAGTTTATTGTAAATTGAAAACAAAGAGCATTTCTTATTTATGGCATATGAGATGGTGAAATTTGAAGGAGCTATCTTGCAAGTTAAAGGGAAGTGCTTCATAACATATGAAGCAATAGAGAAGCTGTCATATTTGTGAAAGGTTGAGGATTTTCATAGTTGTATGATCTGTATGGCAATAATTGTGGATGTTACTAAATTGGAAGTTTTGAAGTGACAGTTTTGTAAGATGTTATATGATTGGTCATTTGTATCAGTTATGAACAGTCATTTTATAGCTTGCTTTGCCAATGCTTTTATGAGATTTTATTTGTATCATGAAACTTGTGCTGTGAAAGTTTAGATCATCTGGTTTTGTTAAATTATTGAGTGGAATAAAGATTCCAATTGTGTAAAGGACATTGATTCTTCTGTGAAGAATAAGTTCAGATAGGACTGACTGGAAAAAATTGTACAGGTAAATGTTTGTGAAGCTTGTAAGATGAAGTTTATAGAACATCTACTTTAATAATTGACCTGTAAGCTGGATATTCTAGGGAAGGACTTGTCATAGCATGTGAAAATGCTATTGACCAGTAAGTGTGGCACTTTTAAAACATTGAGAGTGTGAAACACAGCAAAATTATCAGCATGTGGAGTAATGATCTTTTGTTGTCTGCATTACTGACAGCAGCTTCTAGTACTAATGCCATTGCTAGCAGTTCTATCTATATTGGGCATTCTTGTCTGGAAGCTTATTGCATAAACCCATCTTTTCTGAATCTCAAAACAGGTAAAATACCCAAGCAATTAGCTACAGCTAAAATATAGTGTAAATCCATTATCCATCTTGATAAGGTGTGAATCATTTACAAATGTACTAGATTCCAGAATACAAAAAAGTAAAGTTGATTTGGAAATAGTTTCATTTTGGACATCTTGAAAGAGGTTGAGTGATCTCAAACATTTCAAAAAATATGGATCACTTGTATATTCTGTGCATCCTATAAAGTAACCAACTTTGATTGAAACAGTGATGTGATGTTTATCTTGGTATTATTGGTATGCCCTTAACATCTGTAATACAAATTTCGATAATTAATCACTGTTCGAGACTTAAATTTAGGGAGTAGAATACTTCTGATATCTCAGGGAGTAGATTCTAACTTTTAAGGATTATCTTCTCATCGGGGAAAAAAACCTCTTCTCAGTCAATACCCCTATCAGTTACTGCACTTCATCATAGTTTCCTTTTTTTTTCAGTGACATCTCTTTATGTACTGTATGTATTGAGATAACTTTAGTGACATCTGTTCTATTATTTTCTTTTGCTTAAAAAGAAAGTGCTAAAATTATGTATAAGAAATGAATATTTCATAAATATTCTCAACAACTCAAATAAACGATAGATGAATAAACACAAAATATAAATGTGATATTAATTAATGAAAAATAAAGGAATAACATTTCACACAGTAAACAACTTGCACATTAGTTTTTAAGGTGTATTGGAGTGGATGAATAATTGGTCCAGAAATTAAATGAAAAGGCCTTAGTTACATAATCTTGACTTTTATATTACCTGTGGATCTAAAGCCTGCTTAAGATGGTATTATCAGATCCTGATCAGAGGCTCATTTTCACCCTTTCATTATTTTGACAAAATTTAGAATAACATTTTAATGAAACACAATTAACTTAACCATTTTCTGTCTTTTCAGATTTTGTAGTGCATTTAATATCATTATGAAAATCAGAAAGAAATGCAGCTAATGTAATGAAAATTTGAGTATACCAGAAATTTGTTAGAACTTGCTGTTTATTGTATAAAACTAAAACCCATTTTTTTTGTTTTTTTTACATGTATCACACTATACAGTTTCAGGATTTAAATTTTTAATTTTCTTGTTCCAAAATAATCTTGTTGCAAGAGATTCAAAGTAATTTATCAGTAGTTTGTTTCCATTTTAAATCTTATTGGTTATACATATTTTCTTATACTTTTGTTATTAAAAATCTTTCTTATTGACTTGTTTTAAGATAAAATACAAGTGCTTTTTTGTGCTATTTTACACCTTACAGTTAGTAGACATTTTGTATACATCTTTTACTGTTGTGAACTCATGTATTGCTAATCTGACTTGTATAAGTTTGCATAAATCTGTGTTCTTTGAAAAATACTTTTTTTCTTAATCGTTATTGCTGATTTTTCCAACCCTCTTCCAAACAATAAATTGACAATTTAAATATCTTAAGATCTCTCAAAATCATTAACCTAACTTCCAAAACACTTGCCTCTAACACAAGTGATCTGGATCAGTCTGTTTTCAAGGCATTTCTGAAAGAAATTGTAATAGTTAGCACAACCACCTTAATACCCTATCAGTTTCATGCCATTTCTAATGTAACAAAAATCTTAGTATATCAGAAATTTGTTAGAACTTGCTGTTTATTCTTGTCTGGAAGCTGTGGCATCATGACATCTTGAAAGTGGCAGAGTGAGCTAAAAAATTTCAAAAAAATCATTTCAACCATTTGCACCTTACAGTTCATAGACATTTTGTATATACTATATTTTACTGTTGTGAACTCAAGTGTTTTGATAATCTGTCTTGTATTAGGTAGTAAGGCTGTTAGAGCTGTTTTCTTGTATGATATTGTCTCATCTGTTGTCTTACCTCAGAGTCTGACATCTTTCATCCTTCCTTCCCAATCCATAAGAACTTCCATGTCCATTTCCCTATAATATTAGTATATCTGCAACTGTGGTTTTTGTTCTTTCCATGCTTCTTTCCTCTTCTTTTCTTATTCTTTATCTAATAGTTTGTGAAAAGCTTATCCATTTCATCTGTTTCCACCTCTTGGAAAGTATCTTCTTCTGGGTTTTGTCTTTTTACATCCTTTCCTTCCTTTCTGTTCCCTTGTTTAACCTATTGGGATCTCAGTGTGGTTCTTTGTTCTCTTTACCATTTTGTATTTCATTCTTTGTCTTAATTTTGTATTTACCTTTCCTTAATCATGACCTAATTCCTTTTTCTCTTTGCATGTGGTTGTCATTCAAATTTTTTTATCCTTAATTTCATTTGAATTTTTATTATTCTTCTACATTATCCTTTGTCTTGACCTCTTAATCTTCCTCCCTTGCACATATGTTACCAGTGACTGTGTTCTAGCTTTCACACCATTTTCCTTATCTTCCGTTTCATGCTTGTACTTCCATTTTTATCCAGGTGGTTTTCCTTGTCTGGTTCATTCCTTTGGGTGTTAGATAGCATGTTCTGCTTTCTATTGAGGTTTGTTTCTGACTCCTTATTCCGTGGAACCATTCAGTTTCTAGTATTTTGTAACCTGTTGCTCTCACTGATTAGGTTTGTTAACTTATCCAACTGGCTGATTCAGACTTCTTTGAGGAAGGTTACCATTACCATAGTATATTTTCACATTAAATTCGTTACATGGGGCTAGAATGTGAACTACTCCTAATGCCTTTATCACTCATTATTTGCTAGATATGGCTGTTTTTTTCCTCCAGTGGTGATTTCACACACATTCATTCTCCTGTGCATGGGGTAAGTTTTATTGCTTCTTTTCATCTATTTTCTTTCCAGCTTCCTTAATCTTGGCATCTTCTCTACAGAACCAACTTTATGACAGGTGTTGTCTGGTTAGGCATGTTTTGTCTCAAACTCATGCATATTGAAGTAACCATATAATGCTCATGGTTGAGATGGAGTGTTTTTGTGTGCGTGTGTGAGGATTTTTGCCCATCTCTATTGATCTGTTGAATCCTTAATGATGTTGAGTCTGCTTTTCTGAATAGGGAAGCATGGTCACTTACTGCGCTGTCTCTTGTGTGATATTTGTCTGGACTTTCCAAAATAATTTTTTTTTTACCACCCTTTTTTCTCTTAGTGGAGCATAATAGTCCTTACCAATCTCAGTTTCCAATCACTTGGGTGGTGGACCATGGGGGATCCCCAAGTGTAATTCCATATTTCTCATTTTTCTACTTAGGGACAAGGGAGGTGAAGATGGTTTCCTGTTGATGCTTTCTCCAGGTGTTTTCTGCCTAGGTGGAAGGACTCAACTAATGATCAAATAACTAAGTTTAGTATACATGGGATTCTCCTCATATAATTACAGTTTTAGTATGACAACACCCTGCTCCTGTGGTTGTATGAAATAGATGCCTCTCTTCTTGTTAGTTCCAGTTGCATAAGGTTTTCTTTCCTACTTCTACAGTTGGGTTTGAGAGACATTTTCTGCCTTGTAATACCAGCAATGGGATGTTTATGTTCTGTTACTGAAGTTGGGTGAATACATTTGTTCTTGTAGTTCCAGGCACATGATGTTTGCTCTGTATTTATGGTTGAATGATTTATGATTAATAAATACTGTTTGCAGCTTATCCTGAGTCAAGGCAATGCCAAGACTCTGCAATCCTATGTTTGGTTTGTTGTACTTCTTTCTCTCGGTGCTTTTGGTAGTTTCTCCAGTTACAAATGTTTCTTACTACATCTTCATCATTGTTGTTTCTTGATATACAGCACTCTCTTTACATGCAATTAGAGTTGTTTGGTATTGATAATGTGGGTCATGTGTTATTAAATTTTTTTCTTGCTACATGTTGCTAAAGCTTGCATCATCTTAACATTTTTCACTTGTGAAAACACTACTTTTTCCATCTACTTTATCTTCCTTTCCTCATTCCTGGATGTAAAGCATATGTTTCAGAAGTAATGTAACTGTGCTTCTTGTTCATTCACAAGCATACCCATTCATTCTGGATGATCTCTTTTTGCTTGTTTTGTTCTCTACAGTGTCCCTCCACATTTTTATTGTGGGACTCAGGCTTTTGTGGTAGAAAAAGTAAGTCTATTTTGAAAGTTAACATTTTGTGCACTTAAAATATATTTCTGAAGGGTATTACTTCCTTTTGCATGCTTCTCACCCCCTCCTCACCACTGAAACTCGTGTTTTTATTTTAGTACCTGCCAATCGTTGAAAGTGAGGATTGAGTGGAAATAGCAAAGGGAGCTACTTGTGCTATTATAAATAGAGAAATACTATTGATGGAGAGTAGTCACAGGAAATGTACATGCTTATAAAAGGCATAAAAATTCTGGGGTGTAAAAACTAGTGTACTTATTATTAACAATTCTTAATGGTTAAAGGGCAAAAACCAGTCAAAATAGTTTTTGTGAGAAGAGGTAAGTATCTATTAAAAATACATTTTCACTGCAAGAAAATGTTAACTTCTGTTTTTAAGTCTCTGATTTCATTTAAAATTAAGAACATTGAGTTTATGAACACTATTGTGTTACTAAGAGCAATAATATGTGTATTACTGTGTTTTTAATTATAACCAACAAACATGTCTTAAACAAATATCACAGTGGAAGATACTGAAGTTTATTGAAACAAGTCATGAAAGCTATTAAGATTTTGTGAGATCGTTAATATGTCATCTCTTAAAACATTTAATTTGACTTGGAGTATTTTTATGCATATGTTAACTGCAATAAACAAGAAAAGAAATTAAATAAAGACATTTTTAGAAGAACTATACTATAAATGAAGATAACATGATTGAAATTTGGAATGTTTTTTTTTAAATTTATATTTTTTCCAAATTAAATAAAAAGAAAGTTTTTGAGGTGAAAAAATTTAGATTATATTTACATCTCTGTATAGAAATTTAGTTTAAGAAAAGTGCTGGAAACTATAAAATACCCATTTCTGACAAGATTTATCCCCCAAACTGTAAAGGAGCAGTGTGAAGTGTTAGTTACACTTTCGTTTTGCAGATGTCTTGACACTTTCTAAAATCTTTGTTTTCAAAGAGAAAGGGCATAAAAATTTTGTTAGTTTCTTAAATTTGCTGAAATTACACAAATATTTTCTAATATGATAGGGCGACTTTTGTGATTTAATTTTTTTTTCATCTTATTCAGAAATACCTCAAACTTAATTGCTAGGCTCGTGTGTGTTATTTTAAGAGCAAAGCCACATTGCTGTATCCATCATAGGGAATGGTATCTCAGATTGTAATGTAAATTCATAAACTTGCTACTGTACAACCTAGAGACCAACTGGGCCAGAATTTGGACATCAACTGTAATAGTAACAAAATAAAGCATTAAAGGACAGTAGGGCACATTTTGGTTCAAAAAGACAGTTCTTTCCATTGAAAGACTCAAACCCAGGTCTTATTGTTCATGTATTTATCAAGGTCTCCTTTAACTCTTTCAGCAAGGTTGGCGACCACAATTGACTTGAAGGCTCAGCTCGCAGGCGACCTTCCTTTATTCCTGTTATTCTTATATATTGAATTTAACATATATAGTATTGGGTACAATCAGTGAATATTTCAGGGACTTTTGTTGAGTTACTGCCGAGATATTATGCTTTTAGTACTTATATCGTAATTAGTTGAAGTATCAAACATATATATTCAGGACCATGCCAAACATTAAAAGTTGTTATTCATTGCCAAAAGGGTTGAACTTCCTTAAATGTAAAGATGTGTGTTTAGGGATAATTGGAAAAATCATTATTTTTGTCTGGTGATCATTGGTGTGTGTTTGGAGGATATTTACATATAGGTATGGTTATTACTAAAACTTTATGCAGCTTGCTAATCTATGGTGGAAATACCATGGTTCTTGGTTTTATTTATTGTGTATGGTAGTTATGCATTTCTGAGCAAGAAGGTTACTGTAAACTTTTTTAAGACTGTAATGAGGCCTCTTTTTAATTGCTCACTATTTTGACCTTTTAGAAAGAAAGATTTCACATTTTGGATAAAATGCAGAGGTGGGCTCTTATATCAACCAGTTTAAGTAAACTTATTACTTGAAAAAAAAGTAAAAGAATTAAAGTAAATTGAGCTCAGTGTGCTTCTCTTTATTTTTGAGAATAGAATCTAAAAGTGTTATTTGTGTATTTACACTGTAAATTTAAAGGTTAGATAATGCATCTGTTATTACATTAGTTCCTTTTCTTCCAAAAATAAAGGAATGTAAAGATTAGAGTTGCTTTCTGCCATTCTTTATAATGTGCATAAGTTAGAAATTTTTTCGATACAGAACTGAGATTTAGGAACTCCCATAATGAAGTGGCAGATGTCATTAGTATAGTATGGGGCAAAGGTATTCTCCTACTTTTTGTCAAGAAGCATTTATGTGCAACTTTATATTAATATTTTGGTTTTTATTTAAGGCTGGCAGAAAAAAAAATCATTCAAAGCAGCCTTTAATGTGATTTCCCCCTCCCCTCTCTCTCTCTTTCTATTTCATTCCACAAATTAGAAAGTACTTGGTCACCCTAGTGGAAGGAGTTGTTGAGACAGACAAGAAGGCATCTCAGGTTAATTTTAACATGAAAGTAAAAAAAAATAAATAGTAAAAACCAACATAGAAATGTATCTTTTTTTCTCAAGCAATGCGAATGGAAGTTTATGTTCAGGAAAATATTACAAAGTTACTGATTCATGCACAAAGGACTTCAACTCTGGACTCTGTCTAGGGATTTACCAGCTCTTAGATCATCAACACCTACAACATATCTTGACCAGCTTTTATTGGAGCCAAAGATTCAAACTTTTCTAACTTAATTTTTTTTAACAGAAATTGAAGTTTGAGTTCCTTGCCTCATTTAATGCATTCCCTGCAAGTAGTGATTTACCCAAAGCTTTTGCTTAAGTCAAAGGGATTTCGTTAGTGAAATGGATGCAGTTACATTTAATTAATGTGTTCCAGTCATTAAAGAAAAATGTAGGAAGAGCAGAAGCAGAGAAGATAAAGGTGCCAATATATTGTCGAAATTGCTGGAACAATTCACGTAAATGCCTTTAGTGCTTTAGATGAATAGCATAAAACTTTCAATAATTTTTTGACCAAAATTAGTTTGCCAAACTCATGTTTGTTGAATATTTGTAAGGAAAATTTTGGAATCGGATGTATACTTTTTTGTGAAACTCATTTTATATTCAATTTATATTTCCATTTCAAAAAAAAAGCAAAAGGGGGAGAAGTTACAGTATCTCTACTTTCCAGCACCTGAGTTTGCTAAATGTTGGGTAATATTAAGTAAAATAGCAAAATTACCACAAAAATTAGTTATGGCAATGTTTTTAGAAGGTAAAGTTATTCACACTTTATTTTTACTTTCTTGCCTAAGAAAATATAAAAAAAATAAACAATTATCATTGCACAGGCATATAATCAATATCCAAATGTTTAAGACTTTTTTTCAGCAATTAATATTTGTAATTTTATAGACTGACCACAAACAACCAGTGTGGCTTTAACTCTCACTTTTCAGTCATCGATGGCTGGAGCAACTTGAACAATACTGAGCCATACATGGTTGACATTGCAGTGTATGTATTAAGTCTGGGGATCACTTACCTTCACCACTAATTCTTTGAATGGAGAAATAATATAGTAATACAATATTAAATTGAAAAACAATGGTTTACAAGCTTCATAGAAATTATTTTTGGTATAGAACATGTTTCTACAGAACTTTGGTCTGTGTTCTTCAGACGACATTCCAGTATTGTAAGAAAAAATAAATTCATAAAATAGGTTTCATACTTAAATTCACTGGCAGTCTTCTTAAAGGTAATTGTATACATGTATGTGTACTTTCATTTCAAAGAACCTAATTACAAATGAGAAATATTTTTATATATTGAATATATGTGGTACCTTTTCATTGTTTTAATCCTTGCTAAAACACTGGTTTAAGTCGATTAAGCATGTTATGAAGCTTAATTATTATTATTATTACACAGTTTTTTTATGCACATTCAGCAAAGAAAATTATTTAAAATAAGTTTTATTTCCCAGATTCATGTTTAAAAAATGCTATCATGTAGTAAGGTAGATCAACATTTAGAAGATTACTATTTTGTAAGTAAACGTGTTTGTACATCTTCCTACTGCACAGTATATAATTTTGCTCTTGGTAATCAAAATATGCAACATTAAACTTTTTAGAAAACATATTTTCATTTTAAAAATAGTGTGTGTGTTCAAGTCTGCAGTGCATTCTTTTTTTTTACACTTGATAAAATTGTTCAGTATGAAAACTTTTACTCACCCAGCAGCAGGGATATTACTTGTGTGTCACTATCAGTTTGTGAATAGTATAACTAAACATTTGTGAATAGTATAACTAAAAATTTTTGAGGTATTGCTAGTTATATGCTGTGTACTGCTATAGACATTAAAAATTGTTTTTGAAACAAATGTTTTGATTTTCAGTTTAATGTAGCTATAAAAGACCTACCTGAAATTCAGGCAGAAGCTAAAAAGGATCTAGCAAACCAACTTCCAATGTTTCGTACAAACATGTGCACAGAAATATCCTTAAAGACTGTTGATGGTGACACATTAGTTCTAGAAACTTGGAGTTTAGGAATGACTGAAAAATGTGATCCAATGGCCCGGGTTATACCTACTGTATATAGCCGAATGAGTCTTCTTTTGAAATCACTTATAGCTGTATCTCGTGTTACACCAGCATACAAACTGTCATCCCGTCAAGGTCCAGACTCATTTGTCATTTGTTACAGAGTCTACATGGGAGATATCCAGGTACGTGTAAGATTCCACATTAACATTATTATGACTTGTGATCACTTTTTAGATGATAATTGCACACCTGCATATTATATTTAAAATGTTAAATTATTTTAATTCTTACATTGTTTTAACATTTTTAACTCAAAAATATTTTAATTTACTATAATTGATTAGATCCTGTACCTGTATATATAAACCAACAAATTTTTACACAAAATTTAGAAGACTTTGGAACAACTCGTGGGAGATTTTTAGTATTGTTATTATCATTGCTTTATATTTTTTTATATTGCTGTACATTTTTTATGCTGAATTATATTTAGGGATTAAGCAAAACAAAATCAAAAGGAAGAACTGCATTAAAAGTGGTATATCTAAACCCGTGATCAGTGACACCCAAATGAAGAGAAACAAGTCCCCCCCCCCCAAATAAAAACAACAAATCATAGATGCTATATAAATCAAATGGATCTCCAGGGTACATGCTGTATAATGTGGGATAAAAAATGTGCCATGGGTTTTGGAGATGACTGAAAAAGTAGGGCCCACATTGCAGTGGGGATACACCATCTGTCTTTCTTGACCTCCTTTCTCAAGTCTCAGATGAAGAAGTTCATAAAAAAAAAAGAAAATAATTGAAATAAGTAGAAATTAGGAGAGCGAGATGTGGGTGCTGAAGCTCATAATGTCCCTCGAACATGTATGACACATCAATGCCTGCAGACAGTTGTAGAAAAGTGACTGGTCTCCAAAGTAAAATATAAAATTGAAATATGGTACTACCATTTGGGGTAAGAAAGATAAACTTACCTCCTGAAGTTGGTATTCCAACCTCCACTGTAGTAGTAAAAACACTAATTTGTGGCAAAGTATAGAAACTACACTAGTATAAAAACCTAACTAAGTTACCGAATCCAGAGATGTCAACCATTACGATTTGAGTGTAATCATTACGATTTTGGTGTATACATCACGACTATATTTGCTCATACAGACAAATATTACAACTTGTTGCAACTCCCAAATTATTATATATTATATAGGCCTATACAATAAAGTGATAAATTGTTCCCTCAGGTCTTGAAAGGGGTGAAAAAAAAGTTTCTAGTGAGATACAAATAAATTTTGATAATAAATAAAAGACATAGTCCAAATGGCTACTTGCAATAATCATGTTTGTGCTTGAAATAATAAAAAATATTTGTATCTCCAACGTCTAGCAATAGTTTGAGTGCGGTGCTTCTCTGTACTGGGTACATTGGGGAATCCATAGTTGCATCATCAATATCTTGTCAGCCAATCAGCACTTGCACAGATGGTTATTTCTCATTTTCTAAGCTGCATAGAAACACCAATGCGATTATTCACAAGATGGAAAAAAAGAGGCCTTGTTTAATAGTTATAATAATAATATAATAATAAACAGCTTAGAAACATTGGTCAGGCCTAGTAGCTGCAAATGATAAAGGGCTCTGTCTACAATCTTTATGCTCAGTCATTTGAAATAGATGGTATCTCGGCAAATCTAATCAGTATAACTCCCAACCAATGCTCATTAAGTCCACTGTAACTGCCAATTTTCAGACTAAACAAGCTGTTATATTCAATAAGGTGTCTATCCACATATAAATGGTGTCAAATTGTTTAACTGACCTTGTTTGAGCTAAAAATGGTTATTGGAAACTATCACCAAAACCTACTTGATATTTACTTTATTTAATACATTTTTTTGATAATCACAGAATAATATATTCAGTTTCTGTATTAAATTCATTGAATATTAATTTTTGCATTAATATCAAAATTACCAATGAATTAGTGGAATTTATTACAAGTTTTACAAAATCTGAATAATTGTGAAGTTCTACTTAGAAGAGTATGACACAGCACTATTAAAGAATGGTATGCCATATGTTGAAGCAGAAATATTTTATCAAAAAATACTTCAATTTCTAGTTTTACTGGCTAAATAGTGTTAATAATATTATTTATCTCAAGATTATTTATACCAATTAAATCATCTAGGTACCTGTAAATTAATCCTTTTGCTGCAGGCTCATTATAATATACATGAGTTTGTCTTCATATTTGCACACGTCAAGTATTTGCATTATAATGTTTGATACAGCATGTGTATCTTCACAAAATTTGGTAGACTTTTAGTAAAGATTAAAATTATTTTGTATACAAAAATATCAGACTTGTTAATGAAATATTTTTACTAAAGATTTATTTGAAAATAATCTGTTTCATTGCTAGTCTGAATACAAAGCAATTTCATGTTATTAAAAAACTTTGTTTCAAAAATCTCATATTTGCAAATCCTCTAAAATATCCTAAATGCATTTTAATAAGACAATTTTGTTATTTTTTATACTCTTTTACTATATGGGGTCTGTCACTTAACAAACCTCATTAACATAATACAAAAATTAGGAAATAAATATAAATTATGCCTTTTTGTGCAAGAATGACTACATATTGTAACATGAAAATACAAATATATATTCTTTATTATATTCATCTTCCAGTTATTCCTAGCTGTCATAGCTTTCCCTGATGCACATGCACTCGTGTTACAGTGATATAAAACTGGCCTTTAGTCTTTCCTGTCTTGGGTTTGTTTTAATGGATAAGTTTTTTGTAATATTATACTTTAAATATATATAGATTATTACTATTTGGAAATAAATTATTAAACTTGTTTTTCATAAAATATGGAACAACAAATCAACACAATTTAAGCAGACAATTATCTCTTCAAGCTATGGCCTTTGTACTCAGTTGCTGCTGGACATAGGTTGCTCAGCCCTTTAAAATTTTGCATGTGGAATATATCAGACAAAACTGCACTGATACCATAAAATTCCACTATATTATATTAAGTTTAGTAACTAAGATCTATTTAGATTTTAAAGAAATATGAAACTTTGAGAAGACTAAAGGTACGATCTATCTCACTGAATTCTTGCATATAAAGAATGTGATAGCATTTTCAAAGATTAAAATGGCTGAGAAAACATCTCTGGGGACATTCTAAGCTGTCGAATGGTTATTCACGTCATATATTGAAGTAAGTGTGTACAAGGGACTGTTTCCAAAAATGGAAAGAGGTCAACAGGCCCACTGTTTGATTCAGTACATAACCCTTATCTCAGCAAAAAAAAAAAAAAAGATTTGAGGTACTAATTTTATATTCTAGCTTGATAATATTAGCAATTTGAGCTTCTTATTTGTACAAAATTATAACTTATTATTTTGATATTACAAACATTTGATTTCAAACAATGCTGCATTCAACATACCATGTGACTCACTAAGATTTATATTTGGATGTGTTCTTTTAATATTTACTTTTAAATTAAGAAATTACCTCGCACATAATGTTAAGTTATGAATTGTAATTTGATTCCAAATTTATTGACATAAATTTATAAAATAGCAATTCAATAATATTTTGAATGTAAGTCAACAAATGTAATGACATGGCCTTTGACCCATAAACTGTATGGAGAGAATTGAGACAGAAATGTGTGGGTTCATGCAATTTTCAATAAACCTATTCTCACAGAAATGGAACTAAATTGGAGGTTTATGCATTATAGTAATGGGGTACAGAAGAGGTAAATTTACAAAAACAAATTGGCTTAAGTTTGTATAAGCTTCAATGAAGTTATTGGTTAGTAACTTTAAATGTTTGTGTACTATTGATTTCATTTATCATAACTGATGTATAAAGTTTTTACAAATTAAAAATCACAATTAGCTTTATCAATGGCAATTATTAAATTTAGATTCATTTCTAGCTCAGTTAAAAACAGTTATTAAACATTCGGACATTTCATTAGGTAAATTATCTAACATTTTGTATAATAAAATTGAAAATGTAGATAGTAATACTAAAAACTTTTCAACCCATTTTAGTATACCTAAATAATTGTAACAAGTGAAAAATATCCAAACATTTAGTTTTACCAGAGTGTACACCAAAATTTCATTGAAAATTTTAATTTCTGTTGAGAATTCATTAATAGAACAGTTCTGTTATATTTTCAGTGCACTGGAAGAAAAAAAATTATCTTCAAAAAGAAAACATTATAAAGTTTCTAACTTTATAATTACTATTTTCAAAGATCAGGTAATAGGAATACTAGGAGTTCCAATGGGAGCTAAGTATTCCACTTATTGCAAATTTATATCTTTATATCTGATAAATACCCCTTGATGTGGATTCCTGTATGTAGTGAGGGGACCTCCCAGAGAAGATTCTGTACTTTCAGTTTACCTCCTCTGGGATCTAAACATCCACTTGCATGTTTGCCATGCGTGGTGACCCGTAAAGGGGAGGAGAGGATCCTGGTGGTTGAGGGGTCCAACTCCAACACACCACTTTGGCCTTGAAGTTCTGTAGACGGGTGGTCTTGGGGTAGCCCCCCAAAATCAATTGGCTAGTCCATTTGGGCCAGGCTCAACTGAGTGCCAGAATAGGATGTCCTCAACATGTGTAGTGCACATTGTCTGATACTGGTGTTTGGGTATAGTGCTCATGAAACCCTGGCATCACTGCAGTGACCTTATATGGCACTGATGACTGTAGGTCAAACTCACAACTTGAATCTGTCCCACAATTTTTAATTGTACATTCTTTAACTGAAAAACCCTTAGAGCAGATGTTTCTTTTTATTCAGAAGGGTTTGGAAGGACTTGCTGGCTCTACTAAATCGGTAAAAAATTTTATGTTCTGTAAGCATTTTAGTGGAAACATTTTCATCACAACATTCCAAACTCTGCTTGAAATCAAAGGCCATTTGGGATATACCCATTGAGGTTACTTGTCATTCTACTTTGAATTCATCCAGAGGAATTATAGGTGAGAGGGATTTAAAGACCATTCTTGAGTAAGAGATCTTCGCAGGTTTCCCTAGCCAAGGTGTTACAGCCATGCACCGAATTTTTACTCGTAGAGACAGGATTATGGAGCAGACAAATGCTCTAATATTAATATTTACATCATCACAATATCATCACCTTTCTCCTACCTGTTTTACTATTCTCCTTGCTATTTTTAACTGGACATGGCAGGAGAATGGTTTTTCTGATGCTTGGCACCAATCTATTATTCTTCCTGTTCTTAAACCTGGGAAGGATCCAAAAATTCCCTCAAATTACCGTCCAATTGTTTTGACGAGTTCTCTCAGTAAGATCTTAGAGAGGATGATCCAGATCCAGAACTTCATATTGATGATGTTGTACTTCCTGTTGTGCTTGAAGCAAAGTTCTTAGGTCTTATATTTGACTGTAACTTAAACTTTATTTTCAATATCAAGCAACTTTGTGTCAAATGTATGAAAGCACTGAACATCCTCAGTGTCCTCTTTTCCACCTCTTGGGGAGCGGATCAATACTCCATGCTTAAATTTATCGTGCCCATATCCAATCAAAACTTGACTATACACTGAAAATGTTGGATCCTATCCACCATAAGGGACTTCGGCTTTGCACTGGGGCCTTTCATACTTCTCCATTCCAAAGTTTGTATGTGGAGTTCAATGAACCCCCTCTGTATATTAGCCATTTGCAATTATCTCTTATGTATGCTTCCAAACTTTGCTCTTTACCACAGCATCCTACTTGGGGTTGTATTTTCCATCCTCAGTGGGCTGCACTTTTCTATAATAGAAAATCTACCATTGTTCTTTTTAGCCTTCGTATCTGGGCACAATCATCTGAGGAAGGCCAGTACTCCTGATTGGAAATATTGCTCTTTATTTGCTGAACATCTTTCAAACGATCCATCCATTCCCATATATATACAGATGGTTTAAGATCAGGTGACTCTGTAGGCTCTGCCATGGTGTGTTATAGTTTGGTTGTAGCACACAGAATCCCCTCTTCAGTTTCTGTGTTCACTGCTGAATTGTATGCTATTTCTCTTGCCCTGAATCGTATTGAAACTATGCAATATACAAATTGTACGATCTATACTGATTCACTCGGCTGTCTATTGGTCCCGACATCATTCCATGTTAGTTACCATCCTATTCTTATCAATATCCAAAACAAACTGGCCCATCTCTCTATATCATCTATCTCTGTCCAGTTTGTTTTGATACCAGATCATGTTGGTATTCATGGGAATGAGCTAGCTGATAGAGCGGCAAAGTCTATCTGCTCTGGTTCTATCATCATCATACCTGTTCCATGCATGGACTATGGTCCAGTTATCAAAACCCAACTGTATACCACTTGGCAGTCGACCTGGAGTAAGCAACGAAATAATAAGCTTTTTCAAATCAAGCCTTCTTTAGCTCTTTAACCATCTTGTTTCTGTAAAGATTGAAGGAAGGAAGTTGTTTTGGCTAGTTTATGCATTGGTCACAGTCTTTTAACTCACCACTTCCTTTTATCTTGTACTGATGCACCAATGTGTGGTCTGTGACACTCAGGTCACAATTATACTCATTATCATGCTCTTGTTACAACGAAGAACGATGACGCCATTTTAAACATATTTTTAAGGTAAGTTTGCCCTTGACATTAGCCATTGTCATAGGTGATACTGGCTGCCTCACTTGTGTTTTTATATTTTTAAGAGCCATTGGTCTGTTTAACATAATTTAAGGTTTTTATTGGACTGTATACTGTTTTAGCATGATTTCTTTTACACATTTTAATTTTTATTTTGACCTGAACCCAGGACTGGAAAGACCATCTTCGGGTGACTGACAGCAAGTTTGAACTTAATGCTACAGTCTTTCTGGCAGGTCTTAATTTTACATATTTTTACCTAAATTTCCATATACCATTATAGTGTACTACATCTTGTTTGGCAAAGATAGCCTAGTGGCTTTGTACCAATAAACATGAAATACCTACTTACCTATCTGATAAATAATGTATCCGCATCACAATGTAGGTTGTTTCTGTACTCACCTTCAAAACCCAGTGCATGTTTTATATCTCGCATAACAGCCTGTAATTTGAGGATACTCTTGATTTGTGCAGCATTTTTGATTCAGTTTTTGTTTGCTTATGTTTATTTACATATTTATTTGAAAGCTACTGAAACAATCTTAAGTAAAGATATTATGTAAGCTTATTTAATTGTAATGAGTATAACAGGTGATGAAAAAGTACGTATTAAAGAATATATGTAGAAATGTATTTTTAAAACAATGCATTCACAAATGTTTCTGATACTGTATATTACCTCCTCTTTCTCAAAAATATGTTTTGCAGTGCTGCCCTGTATATAAAAATTTGTATGCGTACTGCATGTCATTAATTTCCCACTCATTTGAAATTGACTGATTCCAACATGTACATCTTCGAAATTGTTATGTGAAAACCCTCCACCAATAAGAATACAACACTTTCTTGATGCATATGACTTTCTCTATTCAATTCTACCAAATTATTGCTTCTCATTTGGCAGTATCGTGTTACAATGTTTAATTTGTGTTCTCTTCATGTGTTTTATTTTAATAACTTTTCATATCTTTGTATTTTTTTTACAAGTTTATTTTTTATTATACAATAGTGATATTTGTAACTTGAATTACTCTAAACTGGACTAATTTTATATTTTCACCCTGTTAAGGAACTTATTACTTCATTATAAAAACTGTTACATAGATGTTTTTTTATTCATGTTCATTATTAATTCTACATTACCACTTCAGAGGTTTTGTGTTATATTAGCATATTTACACAAGCTTCAAGAAAGAATTTTAATTTCACTATTGGAAGATTGATCATCCAATGAACTGACTTTTATTAAGCCTTGTCTTGAGTTTGGAGACCCACACATTTAAAATATTGTCTGCCAAGTATAGGAAGATGTACCATTGTTATGTTTTTGAATAATTTTGTTACTTTTTGAATCTGTATTTATTTGGGTTCCATAACACAAGTTTCTTTAGATTCTGTAATACTCATGTCATGTTTAGGTTAGAAATTAGTCTTAGTTGTACCATTTCTCCTATACCAGTTACTCATGCTTACCATGGTCTTTGTTATTTTAGGATTACTTGTAATTCATCTTACTGGTATATCAAAAATTAGTTTAACTATATTTTTGTCTTTTCTTTCTCGTATGCATTATATTGCTACACACTTCCTTTTCAGTTTTCTTAGTTTTCATTATTATTTCTCTTATCCTTTTTATTTACTTAATTTGTATGTGTGTGTGTTTCTTACAGCAAGGCCACATTGGGCTATCTGCTGTGTCTGCCAAGGGGAATCAAACCCTTGATTTTAGAGTTGTAAATCCGTAGACTTACCGCTGATCCAGTGGAGGACTTACTGTTTGCCTAAAGTTATATTTTATTGCTTAGTGATATCCTTTGTTCTGTATTGTTCAATTAGGCTTCACCAATGTTTGTTATTTTTGGTTTATCCGAGTTCTGCTTTTGGGTTAATCGGTAATTTCATGAAATATTTCATGAAGGTTAACAAAGAGCCTGAAGATGATGCAAGAAGGTTGAAATGTTGTTTTCTGCTTTATTAGTATGTTAATATTCATACCACCCATCCTGAGATATGTTTTTGGGTTTTGAATTATAGTCAACTTGCTGATGGGTATTGATCCTCTTTCCTATTCTCCACATGGAGTAGGTACCCATTGGCTGAGTTTTGGATTGTAATTGACTCACCAGTGATATGCTTCTCATTCTGCTTCTGTATTGATGTCAATTCCCAGTGGCATGGAGTTTAGATGTAGCTGGTTTGCAGTGTAAGGTCTGTCATGCCCTAGCTACACTACACCTAGGGGATATATTTTCATTCTTACTAACTTGTATATTTTTTAGGCTTGAGCTTCATAAATATTGTATGATTGGGATTCCTAAACCACCATAGTTCTTTTGCAGTTGTGGAGTGTTCTTCAGATGCTTTTGAAGGATGCCTGTTTTTTCTATCACACTGTTTCTTTCCACTTATTCAGTGGGGGATTCTAGCTATTTATGTGAGGAGAGGTAAAAATTTATTTCTAATATGTGCTTACCTCTCTCACACTTTCCACCCTTCCACCTGAATGAAAACTGGTGCTTCCATTTTCTGCCCCAACTCAAAGTAATAATTCAGTAGAGTTGAATAAGAGTCACATGCATCAAGAGAGTTTGTTACACTTATTGTCACATGATGAATTCATGAGAGATGCACTGGAATCAGTTAATTCCAATTAACTGGAAAATTTAAAGATTTATGGTATGCATTAAAAACACTTGCATATATGTAGTGCACAATCTAATTTGGTAGAACATTGATTGACATACATAATGATTATTCAATTGTACCAAAGTTTTTATACTATATAATTAATTAATAAATAAAAATACAGGTGCTTATAGAACCTGTTTCAGTTTTTGTTTCTTACTGTAACATAATAACTATACCTCACACTTTCATTGTGCTTTATTAGAACAATCAACTTGGTGAAGGATACCAAGAAGCAAGGATTGGTCAAGTGAGTACTCCAGTAGGTACAATAGTACTTACTGTAGCCTATCGCACCAAATTAACAATCACACCCCAACAGTCAGCTCGGCAGTCTCCAATAATGTTGAAGAGTGATTATTTCAAACCTGATCATAGTCCAAAACACCAACAGCATGCACAGGGAATAAATGGAGGAGTTTTTGTGGACTTAAAGTAAGTAAACATGCTTCTGTGTTTCTATATGTACATACATGTATATGCAGAAGATGGGTTTCATTAGGACTGTTGCATTAGTATGATGCATCTTTTATTTTTTTTATCTGAGTAGTTTATGATCGGTGCTGGTGGACAGATTTCTATAATTTTAATGTTGTTCCTTTAATCATTTTAGTGTGTTTACTGTGTTATGACTGAATACTCTAGTTGTTGGGAGTTTAAGTTATCCATTGCAAAATGCAGTCAACTCCTTGTTTCAAATATGAGGACATTTAGAACAAAGATAAGGGTGCTTTTAATAAAATTTTTTAAGTTATTCAACTGTTATTCTGGGTCATGGTCAAGGATTGATATTTGTTGATATATGTAATTATTATGTTTAGCCTTGCTGAACTTTCTTTAACCTCCATGTGATGGCATTTTTATTGTTTTCACTCGTGTTGAATGTTTGTGTATGAACAGTATAACCTTTTGGTCAAATTTGGTATAACAATTGAGTTATCCCCCAAGGACCAATATGTTAACTGTATATATGTTTAACATCACAAGCTTAAATAAGAGATTCTCCTGATCTTGATCAAAAGATTGAGTTTTCACATAGGATTAATGTAACTCCAAGGTCAGAAACATGTGCTTTCATTATAATGAGAGCAAATTATGATTTTAAAAATATCAAACTTAAGAACAGATTGAGATAGAGGATTTTGACACCTAATGTGAGGAATTACATGGTGTCTATTTTAGGTTTGTTACTGCAAAATTAAAAAAAAAAATTGAGGGAGGAGGGTGGAGTTTGAACTCCCCTAGTACCTTTTTATTTTTGTTTTTTTGTGAAATCAAGACTTGTGCACATTTATAACCCAGCTTCTGTTATGCATTTAAGTCTTTTAAAACATGTTTAATTCCTAAACCATACAAGTTTAAAAAGCACATAATCTATGATCATGAAGTAATTTAAAACAATTTTCATATATCTTTTAAAATTGTAAGTTTTTAAGTAAGTTTACTTGGTTCAGTGTCAATTTTATGATAACTTGAAGTAGAAAAATGGATGTCGCAAGCAATATCTCATGAAGGAAAGAGAGTAATAAATCAACATAATATCATATATAGGTTGTAACTTTGAAAAATTCTTGTATCATTTATTCCCAATATCTGTTTACAGTATTTACAAAAGTTACTGCAAAATAAAATTTTAAGTTGCTTATTTCTCAAGATATTTCATTGTTTACTGACAAAACTGTTTTAAAATGGAATAAGTGCATATCATTAAGTAAGCAAAGTGTAATTTTTAAATTTAAACTTTAAATTAAAAAAACAAAACATTATTCAATAGCAAACATAAATTTTTCAAATTTCATTTTATTTAAATAATATGAAAACAGTATTCTTATTGGAATCTTTGGGCTAGAGTTGATCTTGAGGATGTGCATATTTTAAGCATTTTTTTCATTTTATTATCACTGTAGTATTTTATTCATTAATACAGAAAAAAAATTAAATTATTTTGTTACTGATGTAAGAAATTATGTACAGAACTGACGTAATGGATTGCCAGTACTGATCATAAGTTTTAATTATCTTATACTGTACATTTACATTTATAAAATTGTGGTCAAAAGCTAATGTTATAGATTAATGAGGCAGTGTGAAATAATATAAGATACACATCTTGTTTTTTTCTAAATCTAGTTATCAATACATAGTGCATTAACTTTACTAATCCTAAGATAAGCACAAGGGTGTCATATATTGAAATGCAAATGAATAAAAAAAATGTGGAATATATTTATGAGCTTAGAGAGGGCTCTTAAGGTCAGCTAAAATACTCTTAAATGTAGTTTTGATAAATATATCAAATATGAATATATGTTTGTGATCAAGTAGTTAAAAGTAATTGACATTTGCACTGATGAAAGAATTACATGTATCGTGGTTTTAAGACTTGGAACTGTTACACATCGACTTGATAGATCAGATTCATGTTTTTTTTTCATTAGTTGGACTTTTCCTCATTCAGGTACATACTTTTGTCAAAGTGTAATAAAATTTATAATTTTAATAAAATGATCAGATTTGTTTTCTGTTCTTGTTGTGTGGATTATACTACTGTGGTAAAATACTTTAAAATCCAATCTGCTTTTTTATTTTGTAGCACTAAGTTTTTTCCCAGCAACATGGTTTGAAATTAAGTTTTCCATATATTAACCATCAGAAGTGATGGGAAGGGGGGGGGTTGGTTATTGCCTACATGTACATTCTACAAGTCTAGTATAATGTTTATTGATAGTTCATGTAACTTTCTTTTTGTAGTTTTACCATAGATTGCTTGACAGCACTATGTAAAGTTGATATGTCTTAAAGCTGAAAGCTTTGTTTATTAATATTCATATCAATACTGATAGTCATGTTATTAAATTATTGGAGAATATAAACAGCAGGATCTGATGGAGTGAACATGATGAACCCAACATGGATATATGAATAAAAAAGAAAAAAAATCTGTATTCTTTGTTAGAAATGGATTTGGTTTATTATTGAATGTCCAGTTATACACTTTTTTTAGGCATATCATCATGCATACTTTTAACTCATAATAAGCAGAGTAAATTAGGCACTAATTCTTTAATTCATTCAATACAAGAAGCAAAATCTAAAATTTTCTTTCAAATAACACAGGATTAAATGCTTAAATAGATTAAATAAATTTGAAACTGATTAAATTAAGTAGTTATGAGAACAATTATTGTATGTAATATATAAACGTCTTGTTAAATGTTAATTTTTCTGAATACACTTTAGTGGTTGGTTTGAAAAGGGTTAGATTGAATATAGAATGAATTTGTAGTACTAATGTGATATTTTCATGGATTTTTTTTCAGTCAACTTGAACAACCTCCTGTCTTCAAAGAAAATCGTCTTGTTGACCCTACAGCTGTTCCTAAAGAAAACCCTATTGTTGAACAGCCTGTTCATATAAATAATAAGAACAATGTTAATACTGCTCATTTAAATGGGACAGATAATCGTGAGAATTCAGAAGTAGAATGTGTGAATCAATGTGACAAACTTCCGCAGAAGTCTGAACCAACAAACATTAATGGGTAGGTAATATGTATGCAGTATTAAAAGCAACTGAGCTTTTACTTAAATATGCACAAGGATGTGTAATTTATTAATTGTACTCTTAAGAATAGGTTCATGTGTTTTTAAATAGTGGTTTGAGGTAAACAAGCAATAAACACAGTAATGGGAGGGGGTATTAATTTTTGTAATTTGTTAAACCCTTCCTGCCACACATGGTTATGTCAACTTGCATTATTTTTGGTAAGAAGCTGAACTTCTTAATTTCTCATCCTCAGAAATTATTTCCTTCTAGAATGAAGTCAACAAATTGTTTGGAAAATGAGAGATGACCATTCCAGTGCAGTATTTTTCTAGAGTTACTCTTTTAAGAAGTAAACTGTAGTAATAGTTGGTTCTGTCTAAAGAAGTACATGTAATTAAAAAAACCTTAGCTGCTGACTTCTTTCTGTGTTAGCAATGGCATATATATTATGTGATTTTCTCAGTCAATCTTTTTGAAATTCTAAGTATACCAAGCTTATATAATTTCCATCACTCAGATGATAAGCAATGTTCTCAAAATTAATACACATCTCATATTGGAAAACCTGGATTCTTTCTTTCTGTATTGTGATATTGTATTTCATTAAACAATTTTGAAAGGCTTTTTGTTTTTGTCACAGGTTGTAGTTTTTTTGTTACTTCAAAAGAAGCCATCTGTAACTTGTGTGGCAATTTTTATTATACATTGAAAAATATTGCCAAGTCTTTATTCAGGCACCTGTGTACTTTCTATTGACCTATCAAAAATGCTTTGACCATCTTTAACCCTTCCATTGTGAGTCGGGTCGGATGTGCTTAGCTTGTAACCACTGAAATTATTATACTATGATTTTTGATAAGGTATGCATATTATCAGTAAAAATTACAATGTTTTGAAACACAAAATACTGGATTTTTAAATTAAATATTAAAACTTTTTAATTAAAGATTTTCTTGTACATTTTATCTTTTAGAATATTGACTATCCAACATGTAAAATATGATTTTGATAATGAAAAATACTTTTATGCATAAGAACATTTTGAAATTTCACATGTAAAATCTATATAACCTCCAGATAATAAGGTATTTTAAAAAAAAAAACTATATTTTATCTGTTAATTTCACTAGTTTATTTCTGTATGGTTGGTTCGATTTGACCAACTTTGTAACTCCCTTAAAAATTATAAAATAAATACAAATTGTATTTTTCTTTCTGGAATAACCACAAATTATAGATGTGAGTCGACAAACATCATATGACATGGCATTTGACCTGTGGTCTGTTGCAATAGCAATAAAGTTAGTTTAGGATTAGAACATTTTGTGGTCATGATGCTTTATATATTTTTAGCGTTTTGGTTGTTTTACTCACCATTAGAGAAGTAACATGTTTGGGAGGGATGAGAAATATTGCCAATGTACTTTCTTATAAACAGAAGACAAAATACAACAGAAAAGCTTGGCTATCCCAGTTTTAACTTTTAAGATAACACAAGTTGTGTAACAGTTTCTTATATACTGTAACATTAAATCATTAGTTTATTTTATTAGATTCAGTTATTTTGTCATTATTACTATTATTGTTACATCTTTAAGTCTTGTTTTTCTCATTTCCTGTTATTCCTTATAAATGTTAGGACTTATTACTATGGGCTGTCTTCTCTGTAAATTAGTTATTTCAGACAAAACTCATAGTGTTATTAGTAGTTTATTATTATTATACCTATATCTAGGTATCTGAAAATTCTGAATGTTAACATAATAGTTTCTGAGGTGTAGAAAACAAGACCGTAGAACCCATGATGCCACATGGTTTAAGTTTACTTCATGTGTGATGTTTTATAGTAAAAACATATCTCAAACTGCCAATTTAAAAGGAGTATATGAATGTTTGGATGGAAAACTTAAAAAAAAGAAAACAAAAAACAGTAAATGATATAAATGACAGATGAAAATGATATTAACCCTTGAACCTCAAACATTTTTATTTGTGGTCAGAGTATATACTGTTGCACAAGCCTGCAAACTATAGGCTCCTGTATTTGTTCTATCATGAGTTACTGAAACAAGTTAAAATAAATGTATATCCATTTTTCAATGTTTCACCAATTTAGTAGTCATGAAATTAATATCAAAATAGAAAGCTTCCAACTCTTTTTTTGAATGGATTCTATTAATTTGTTGATGTTGGTACCTGTAATGAAAGAAAGTAATTTTTAATGGTTCACCCTAGCTGACTGTCATCACACAATACCTCTGCTGCAACAAGTAATATTTGTATATTGTATAATGATGATAGTTAAGTTGTGAATACATATGTATGTTAAGGCATCTTCAACCACCTTTTGTTATAACACACATTGAGATATTACAAGGATGCTAAATGTGCCTGTGTTATCAAACAAATTAGCACAGTTGATGGGCACAGCGTATTCCAAATATTTCAGTGACAAAACTTTAATTCCCTACTAAGATTGGTGTGTGAGTTTGTCAGTTTACATCTGATATTTGCCACTTAACACTATCTTTAGTCTAGTTTTTATATTCTTTAGGCATCATTGAATAAATGCTCATGGATATGTATCTGTCTATATAATATTTTAATGTTTGCTTCATGACATCATTATACCTTTTTCAGCACCCATAGTTCCTTATTTCCAGGGTATCTAGATTTATATGTAATTTTGACTTCCAAATAGACAGTATCTGTCAGAAGGGTATACATAATATTTAAATACAATGTCCTTATGAATTGAAATTTGTATTTATATTGATCTGTCAAGTTAGGATTCTTGTATGTTACTTAACTTTTGCATTTGCATTGGGCAACTTCAGTATAGCTATATCTTCCAACATCCTTCTTTTCACATCTTCAGATATTTGGGACTGATATTTTTGAATATGTTCATACATATGTGTATAAATCTGAATATGCATCACTATATTGAGATATTTGTTTATATATCTGTATTAAAAAAAAATAAGATTCTTACAAGCCACATAATTCTGCATTCATCTTAGACATACTTAACCCTCTGTGATGGAGCACCATCAGAGAGTGTTGTCTTCTGGGAGTGGGTCAAGTGACTGATAATTCCATAGTAGGAACTTTTCCCCCATATACATACATGTTTGTATATATGTTTAGAGATTTAATTTCAACTAGGATGTGTGTGTTTTCATGTTTCCCATTGTGCTGCCTAAGCATTGTGTGATATTTATGCTGATACTGAAACCTGATTTCTAGTGTTATAAATCTGCAGACTTGCATCTGAGCCACTATGAAGGGGTGCTAGACAAATATATTGGTACAATTATACCACATAATTAAGAGTCAAGTAGAAGTTAGATCAGGCAAAAGTTAGTGATGAAGTGTAGACTAGCTGCCTTCCCTCTATTAGATAACATATGGCTGCTACACTACCTTCTTTTTATTAGATAACACATGGCAACTACACTGCCTTTTTTCTATTAGATAAAATATGGCTATTATGCTACCTTTCTTCTGTTAGTTAACATTTGGCTATAATGCTGCTTTCCCTCTAGTAGGTAGCTTACAACTACCTGTCCTTGGAGTGTGTTTGGATCTTTCTTGTTTTTCTCTTGGTCAATTGATTTTTCTTGTTTGTAACTCTTTAACTACTTTAGATATGAATGAAAAAATGCTGTTGTCTCTGGGGTATGCCCTTTTATAATATATATCTGGGCTGCTGCCCTGAGAAACTTGTACTGCAGAAGTACAAAACAGTATTCTTCCTACCTGTTTATGTCACCAAACATATTTTGTTGATAGCTATATTGTTACTATACACTGGTACTGCTCACAAAATTGATCCATGTGCCACTGTCAACAAAGGCATCATTGGTGAAGAAGTACACTGCTGAGAAGAGTCCACTTGGTCGTTGTTGATTTTTAAGAATTTGTATTTCATTTTGATCACACTCTGACTTTCCTTTGATACAGTTATTTTTCTAGTTTAGATTGTTTATCTTCCTGCCCTCTATTGGGGTTTTCAGTATTACAGAGGTAGGTCTGCCTGATTTGAATTTAACATTTTGAGAACTATAATGCACTTTGAACAAGTACTTACCTCTGAAATACCATCACTTTTGTCTCCACACAATTAAATTTCCATCATAATTGCAACTTTTAAATAAGTGTAACTTGTAGTGGAAAAGTTCTGCTGATGCATGCACAGTAAGTCACATGGAAGGTGGAAGAGTTTTTGTGTTGTGTGTAAATAATGTATATTGTATGCAAATACCTAAAGGAAATTTTGAGTTGCATGTTCTGTTGATAGCATGAGTTCAAATACAACAAGGAAAGAATTCCTGTATTTCAGCAGCAAGTACCAGTTTTCCTTTTAAATATAAACGTAAAATTTAAAATTGAAGACTTTAAACAAAATTTCCTGATTTAAAATAACATTTTGATCTTTTTTGTGTATCAATTTTACATGTGGAAGGATGGAGTTAACATGATTTTAAAAACCTCTAGTCATATGTTTTTAGTTTTTAATACAGAATACAGAAAAGTATTTTTTTGTCTATTGGAAATGTATAATATTCATGATTTTTGCTGCTTTGATTGTCATTCAGAACAGTTGCATTTAATAATTTTTGTGGCCTCAATACATGTGGTACTCATAATATTCTTATGTACGAGTTTGTTTAAATAAGTTTTCATTTCTCCTAAGTAGCTTTACACTCATAACAATATACGTTTACTTGTAATTACATTTTATTGTTTATTGCCTCTTGAACCATGTCTAACAACTGTTTATGCCATTATAAATTGTAACTCGCTTGGGAATGTGTAGCATGTTACTCTATTGAATTACATTACCCACAAACTGTTCCGAGCTGGTTGCTTACCTATATTATATTATTATTTTTTTACGTAATCCAACCTTAACTAATCTAAGGAAATATCTATTTTTGCATTCTAGTTACTTTTATAACAATAATAAGTAAAGAATATAAATGATAAACTAAAAATAAATTTCTCGACCAATCTTTTTTTCCATGCTGTTCATTAATGATGAGATTTTTTTTAACCATACATTTTTATACTAACAGTATTAATGCACTGAATAATTCACCAAAGAATGTAGACAAATAACATGCAAAAAGCAAACAATTTTCTCTAATTAATTTTTTTTTTTTTTTATTTCTAGCTATGCAACAAGAGCTGCTACAAATTCATCCAAGTTAACTCTCACACAGCAATAAAAATATTTTACTGTGAATGAAATTAACAATATTCTGTTTGGAACACAATGCTATAAAATACATCATTTTATAGATAAAAACTTTGAATATAGGTAGTATATAATGTATGAGAAAATTTAACAAATCTTCAAATAGATGTGACAGGAGGGGTCTGATTTTTCTTTTTGATAGTTCTGTAACCAAACAAAATTGAAGGCTATAAAAATTATGGTTATTTTAAGCAATTAATATTTTATAATGAGTAACTTGCATTTAATTTTATAGTTGCTTGGGGGGGATAAAAATGAGAAGATACCCAGAAAAAAGTTACTTGAGTTAAAGTGGGGGAAATTCGAGAGTTTTTAAAGTATTGCCTTATGAAATTAAAAACTTGTATACTATTAATGTACAAGTTATTAGCTAAAATTGTATTCTGCACTAACTGATATAACATCAACAAAAGATAGTTCAATAAAACTGAATGTAAAACCTTGTCACGTGCAATAAAAGATACACGAGGCAAGAGGGTTAATTCATCAAAGCTAATAATAATTACAAAAATAGTTTATTTTCAATAGCTACATTATTTACAAGATTCATTATTTAAAATGCATTTTACTGCTTTTTATTCATTTTGATATTTAATCTTAAGGAATCAGTTCTACATCTCACTAATACTTTAGTTCCTCAGAAATTAAACCCATTCATTACTTAACTTGATTTTTCTGACCTAATACTTTACTTAAGTTTAACTAAATGAAAAGATAAGTTACACTAATTCCTCTACTTAGTGTAGTTTAGTTACAGTTTTTATTCTTCTATTTCCCAGTATCATTGTAGGTGATCATAATGAATTGGGACTTAACTAGGTGGTGATGATTCTTTCAGACAGACGTATAGCTAGGTATTTTCAAAAAAACTTATGCTAGTTATCTAACACTTTCCACTTCAAATGGATAGAATCTTTGGTTGTTGATTATTTAGTATATTGTTTCATGTGGCCAATCATCATCTTTGTAGTTAATGTCAAATGTATTTCAGTTTGCTTTCAATCTTAGTATTTAATTTGTATATCCTTCACTCTGACTTATGGCTAATCTGCTATTTTCCAGTTCCTTACTGTGCTATAGTATACTGTGACTGTATTAAGTTAAAAATAGTTTAAAGCTTCTGTCTAGCAAAAACATTCATAAATATCATTTAAAATAATTAATGATATATAACGTTACAAAATAAACTATGTAGTGTGTTAATGTTTCTTCACTTTACTATTACCTTGATCACATTTCTCTAATGTTTGGCACAAATCTCCTCTTAATCTGAAATATTTCACTCAAATGTAAACAAATGCGTTATGATATACAGAGTTGATTACAAAATTTCTTTTAGTGTAAAACCATAGTGATTGATATGAAAGAATTATGGATAATTATATATAATTTATCATCTTGGTGTATGTATGAAGAGTTAGTAAATGTTAGTAAGCTTAAGTCAAAAGCTTTAATTGGTATACAGCTTTTAAAGTTCTTTTCTTTCCACTTATTCTGTGAAAAGTATTCAACACAATGAAAGTATTATTACCATGAAAAAAATCCATAATTTGAAATGTTAATTCCTTGTTAGTTTTCTCCTTGCCATGTAAATCAGATAGATAATCTTTTCTTGAATTTTATTTATAATCCTTTTGATTTTCATATATACCTTTAACCTTTTTTGAATTGTTTATAATTGATATAGTTTAGAACAGTGGTTCTTAACCTTTTTCATCATCTTACCCCCTGAGTATTACTGTGATCCCTATGATAATTTTTGTAATGGTGAACATTGAGTAAAGGTAGAATAAAACAAAACTATATAAAGATCCTAATTTATTGAAAATGTTACAAATAAATGACCTTGAGAAATGCTACAAGTGCTAAACAAATACAAAATCCATGAATTACTGAACATCATACAAAACCTACTTATTCATTCAGTGTGAAGGTTGATGTATATAATGAGAAAATATACTAAATATGATGGAAACTTTGATATTTAAATTTTAACTTTGATGTATTAATATTATATAGTTAAAAAAATTTAGGCTATTCAAAACGTTGTAATATATGAAAATTTTTACTCAAAATTAGACAGCTGGTTGCTCAACAAGCATCTCAACGTGGTTCCACTGCTGCACTTCAGCGTGTTTCTCATTGGTGGGCAGTTACAGGCATTTGCCACAAAAACTACAAACTCTCCCTGATTCCCCAATAATTCTCAAACCTTCCGTGATCTTAGAGAAATTTCAAATGACCCCCCAGGGGTTTACAATCCCCAGGTTAAGAACCACTGGTATAGAATGTAAATCATTATTTTCCACTGATTTTGACAATACACTTATTTTGATAGTCATTTTACATTTTAGAAATTGACTTTTTTGTTTTGCAGGTTTTACATAATTATTGAACAAATATTGACATTTTTACAACATTTGAGTTTTAATATCTTCAACTGAAAAGATTTATCTAATGTCTAAAAGCTGTTAACTGCAAATGTTTTGTAGTTGTGAAGTTTTTAACCTTCGTTGATGCCATTAGTGTCTTTAAGTGTATCTCTTTACATAATATTGCTATTTTTATGTATTGTTGGTTTACTTTAGTGAATTTTTATGTAAGAAAAGCATAAATCAGAAAATGAAATGCAGTTGATTTTGTAACTTTTCTAATGTTTTTTCTAATGTGTATTTTTATTTCAACAACAATTAACAACAAGTTCTTTAATTTAGCATCAGTATACTTATGGAGTAAAAAAAATTGGAGAAAATTTTTTAAATATAACTCAAAAGATTAACATTTCTGAATGTAAGTAATAAAAATAAAGTGAGTGAAGGCAAATGTAAATAAGTTTCAAAATAATGTTTAATTTTTTACCTTGTTAAAAACATTTAAATTACCATGCACTTCATGTAATGTGGGAATAGATGAAAATATGAACTTGTTCATTAACACTCCTATGAAAAGACGTTTCTAGTCCTGATTTCTCCAAGCCCGTTCCCCTGGCTGTGGTTTCGCTAGATAGTAGATAGGGACAGTGGGAATCTCGTTAATCCATTCATTAATGGATTTAAATGGCAATTTCATTTAAATACAAAATTATTAGCCTAATATTAATAACCTTTCAAGTTGCTCTGGGGCCTATTAGGCCCCACTTTTTGTAGGAGTGTTAAGAAAACATATGACTGTCTTTGTCATAATATACTGTATAACATGCAGTGGCTACATTGAATTATATTATGCAGACATAAGAAAATTCCATTACCACAACTAGCTTATAATAGATCAATTCTAGATAGGTAAAGGTACATTATCATGACTTCTGCTGATATATATCAACATACAACCCTACATGTTAGTTGCTAAGTAAGTAAAACTGCTGTTTCAGACGAGTTATATTTATATGGACAAAAAGGTGTTGCTATACGGGGCATTAGGTTGCAATTAGGATGGGGATTCAGAGTAAAATTAATTGTAAATATCTCTGTATTAGTTCACATTAACCACAAATCTTTCAACAAGTAAAATGTGTGTGAACCACAGTTTTCTGATATTGAAGTTCATAAACTTTATAACAGAAATAGTAATGACAAATATATTCACCCAAGTTAGCACAAGTTAATTAGAAACAGTGTTAATGTTGTGTTATCCAAGAAGGCTAAAAAGATATATATACAAGTACATAAGTTTAACAGTGTCATGGTGAAAAGTTTTACTGAATATATCTAAGGTTATATTTAAAATTTACAGCCAGTAATTATTATAATTCGGTTATTAGAATTTTGCACGAGAAGAGTTTTGTATTTTATATACCATATTGGTAGCTAGGAGTGTTTCTTTAAATGTTTGATTGTCTTTCCATTTACTTAACTCTTAGTTAGATGGTCAGAAAATAATTTACATGAAGTGTTTTTTTTTAATAATAGTTTGTGGTTTTAATGTTTGAATTCTTGAAAATGTCTCATTGCAGCTAAATTGTATGTACTACATATGTATATAATGCTTGTAATACACACAAAAAAACTCAACACAATTAGAATTACTCTAAATGAAACAATGTATTTATCCACCTTTTATAGGTCATTTACTAGTGATGTAAATTTAGGAAACAGGAAGATGGGAGCTTTTGCTCCTGCTAAGGTGCCAGACTCTTCTTTTCCAAATCTTTTACCAGACACTCCATTTCAGAGCCTGCTGAAGCATGACAAAGGTGACAGTCCAGTATCCATGAAACAGAGACATCAAGAGAATTCAAGATATCCTGAAACCAAGGGAAATGGAGACAGTAATGCTAATAAAAATGAAGTAGCCACAAATAAGTGTTCTACAACCTATAATGCAGATAAGTCTTTAGACATGAATCAAAATACAGTTGATTTGGCTGCTCAAAAGTCTGTTTGGACAGAAGCCTCTGTATGTGATGATTTTGTTTTGGTTGAATTGGTAAGTACCATACTACATATTATAGCAAAATGAAAATTATTGCACTTCAGATGTTGAAAATAAAATATAGTTTCTCTTTATTTTTTGGAAATGGACATTTTATCTTAGCAAAATACTAAGATGAACGTAAGGCACTTTGTTGGTGATTTTAAGGATTTAGTGTTTTTTTTCTGTTGAAGAATATTCATTGTGTTGGAAAACAAAATCTACCACAATTACTTGCATGTAAAATCTGTTAGAATACCAGTTTGTTTTTTTCACTAAATTAAAATTTATTGATCACCTTAACTTGACTGATCTCTAACAAGCAATAGTAATTCTGTAACTAAGAATAAGGTTGGAAAATTTTTAAATGCTCTAAATTGGATTCTGTAATTCTCCTTTACATAGAATGTGAACAAAAGATACTGAAAGCTATAGTAAGAGAAACAATTTTTTACATGAGAACAAACCTGTTCTGTGTCTCATGAGTATGAATTATTGATTTATTCAGGTATCAGATTGTAAATTTTAAATTCAAGTTTTTAACACCAAACTAAATCAATTTTAAAACAATATCTTCCCCATTTGCAGTTTGTACAAGTCACTTTCTTGAATGTATTAGAGCAAAAAAGAATATTCTTGATTGTCCAGAATACTAGACAAACTACACCCTTAACCTGTGGACTGCCAAGTATTTCAGCTGCTACAGCAGCTCCTATGCCAGGTTTTTTCCAGCAAAATTGAGTAATATTTAAAACATTGGATTGAAAATGAAACAATTTGTAAGTAGTTCATTTGCATATATGGTGCTGACATCTAGCATTGAAGTTAGGTATTATTGAGAACGAATTAACTCGTTCGTGGCACTGTGTTACCAATATGCTTGGACTAATTATCTCGTCTATGGCACTGAACAGGTTAAGCATTAACAATCCTAGGAAAGATGCATAATTAGTAGTAATATAATTTCCTTAATTGTAGTGGGCTTACTGAGAGAAATGCAAGTATGTTAATACAGCATTTAAAAACTGAACAGTTTTCAGAAAAGTCCCAAAATTATTGGTTGTGCACAACACATGATACCTTGCAGTCTTGACCCTACCTGTCTGGTTTCCTTAAGTGTTGCTGTAATGATGCTTTATATTGTTCATTAATTTAGAAAATTTTCTTGAGGTTGCAGGAAGGAGCCAGATGCAAAATTCTGTTTCTTTAGACATAGTAATACAGTACTAAACTACTTGAAGGAAACACCTTTAAACAAGTTCTCTGGGAAGAGTATGATGAATTGGCAATCTACAGCTGACAGTGAAATGAATTATTATAACTCTGAAATGCAGCTTCTGATTTGGTTTGAGTAAAATTGAGAATAATCAACAGTAGATATTTTATGTAGTTTGTGAAATTTTAATGGACAGTTATTTTAAATTATATAACTTAACAGTGATTAATCGAAAATATTATTATTATTATTATTATGGTGAGAGTCTCTTTCATTAACAAAAATAACACAATTTTGTTAAAGATACAACAACTCTTAAAGTTAAGTAGTATTGTGCTGTCCTGAAAGTTTAATTGTATGACTGCAGTTAGAACTATCAAATATTTTATTTCACAAAATAAATTATGCTATTTTAATATTGTTTGACTCTAAATCTAGGCTACTTGAAAAATATTAAAAAGTACTAGGTTTTTACTTTTGTTAAGTAGTTGTTTGTCTAATAAAATTAGCTATGATTAAAAATTATTATAAGAAGAAGAAGGAAAGGTATTGGGTTTTTATCATTTTCTGTCAAGACTTCTTAAACCTATGTGTTTTTCCAGCATGGAAATCAGCTATGGTTATTCATCTTTTGTGGTTGGTTATAAAGAATTTGAGTAACGGTGTAGGTATAGGTATTACATAACATTAAAACCATGTAAAACAATACAGAATTGTTTGGAATAACAAGTATGGAAGAGTTTACAAAAGTATTCTTGCAACATGTAAGTTGTATAAACATTTTATTCTTTTTAAATGGTACAGTACACTTGCACAATGTATATGATACATTTTGAGAGCTTAGGTTTAAAAACTTACTTTTAAATTACTGTTTATTTTAATTTTAATGCCAATTAACAAGAAATCTCTGAATTACAGAAGCCAACATTCATGAACAAGTGCAACATCACCACCACACATCCCAACATAGCTGACTTTGACACTGGAAAAATGGTGGAAAACACAGGAAAATCAAATTTGTCTATATCACTGCTTGAGACCTTTAAAATCCCATGAAAGTTGGTTGACATATACATATACACAATTAAGCAAAGAACAGTTTCTAAAATTGACTATTTCTGCTTGGGATCTGTGAAAAGTATCTTTGTACAAAATCCAATGTATATTGGTCAAAACAAGCTAATTACTTGACCAAAACCTCTAAAATTATAGATTTATTTAACATTTCGAACCCCCCCTTCCCTCCACCCTGTATGGAGCCTGTAAGAAAAAGAATCTTTGTACTATATCCCATGAAAGTTGGTCAAAATGTGACAGTGTAGTTGTAAAAAAGTAACCTAAAATATTATGTGGAATCTTGAGTAAAAATTAGTATGTCCACTATTTTTGTTTGTTGTGCAAGACCTGAAGAAAAGTATGTTTGTGCCAAATCTCATGTAAACTGGTCAAAATAGGGTCAAATAATTAACCAAAAACTTCAAAATTATGCTTTGTGAGGTTTGACCACTTCCTAAAGAGATTCAAAATAAGCCAATCCAACTTTTTTGTGCAAATGTGTTGGATGCATGAAAATTGGTATTTGTGCCAATTTTCATCTTGATTGCTCTAAATATGATCACATAGGAATCCATATTGTACATTTCTGGGTTATTTCAACTTTTAACCCATAAAAGCCTTTAAAAGGCTTAAATTTAAAAAAAAAAATGGAAAGATGTCTGGGTACCTTATCAAGTTTCATGTCAGTCTGCTGAGAAATGAAGGAATGACAGTCAGTTGAAAAGTATTTAGAAGAAGAAACAATAGAAAAATGATATGGCCTTCTGTGGAGACATAATAAATTTTCTTTGTTTTCTTAGATGATTTAAAAAAAAAATCAGCACAAAAATATCATTTCTGTAACACTTAATTCTTTGTCCCTTACTGGTACAGCTGTAAGCCTACAGATTTACAAAGCTAAAATCGGGGGTTCATTTCACCTTAGTGGACACATTAGATAGCCAGATGTGGCATTGCTATAAGAATATACACACACATAATTGTTCATATTACTTCCAACCAACATTTTTTGTGTCTACATGTGAACATGTGAAATATTTAACATTGGTTGAATAATGAACTGATCCATAACATGATTTTCAACCTCGTTTTTTGTTTGTGATATTCAGTATGAATTTGGAGGTTTTCTTTTTGTATATTACATATATGCAAATCACTTAGTGATTTGGTGAGCACCTCTTTTATTGAAGTTATTGAAATTTTTATATTAAATGTTATAAACTAACCAAACATCTTATAGACACGTAAACAAAAATACTGAAACATGGTATTGAAACAAAAAAGTATGTATAATTTGTTGTCTACATAAACAACAAAAAGAAAATCATGTTTAATTGATTACTCAGTACTTTTTGTGATTTTGTATAATTGCTCTTACTGCAATTTGTCTTTAGTATTATGACAAATGGAAGTTTTTACACTTAAAGTGCAGAAAAAGTTAATTTTAAATTAATGCAACAGAATTTGCTATTTGAGTAAATAAAATTTGTTTTGATTGTCTAATTGCTTATGATGATAATGAAAACTAATGTTGGCATGCTGATTATTGCTAAATATATTGACTATCACCTACCAGTAACATTAGGCAGGACTACACCTCACCTTGATAATAGTCCATACTCAATATGAAGTACAATTTAAAAGATGCTTGAAGATGTTTGAATGTAGTTTGTTTTTTATGAATTGTGGTTTATATTGCAAATATGACACTCATGGTAATCTCACTGAGCCAGTGTGTTTTTTTTGTTTTTATTTCTCCTTGTTGGAGGTGGTTAATCCGAAATGAGATGTGCAAATTTGCCTTCACGTAAGGAGACATGCCCTTTGTCAGATAAGAGACTATCTTTCTGTCAGTTACACTTGAAAAGCATGTATGTTTGTATTTTTGTCAGTTAGTCATTGGTAATGTTGTCACTGTTAAGTGTATAGATTTTCTGTGCCTTTGAACAGCTAAGTAAATAAATGGTTATTGTTAGTAGTACTATCTGCTAGATTAGCATCCACATGTAACACCACTTTGAAAATTCAAGAGACCTTTGTTGATATTTAATTTTGATGCCAGTATTGTATTTTTTGTTTCGGGGTGTGTATGCATTAAAAACAGTTATTTAATTTCTGGATACAAATTAGTATTATGTAAAATTATCGATAGTATTTTTATTGTATTTCATGTTTATGGGAAGGAAGAATTAATCATTTTTATAGGTCTACTCATAAAAGAAGCAAAATATACCATATTCACAAATACCGAAAGACGTAAAACCAAGAAAAAGTGAGACAACTAGAAACTAGTAAACAGTTGATACTCATCTGTGATTTTTCCATGGCAAAAAAATTGAAACAAGGAATTCACTATTAAAAAAAAAAGTAAATAAAAAAATGTTTAGACAAGTAATATTGAACTAAGCTGTAGATGAGAAGCAACCAAACAGACATAAAGCAAGAAATCATGGACAGTGAAGTATCAGTTTTCTTAAATTATTTTTCATTAAGGGTCTTAATTGTGGGTTAAATGATATGAGACATCTATTCATTATTCTGATTTAATGAAATGTTCTTCATCTATTCCAGAAACCTCCCTTTGCTGAGAATGATGGTAATGGAGACCTTGGAACATTTTTTCGAGAGTGTAGAACAGCTCCACCACTTGCATCATTTAATCATCAACCAACATTGGAGGAGCAGATGAGTGAAATAAGTCATCAGCTTGCTGCATTGGAGACAAGTCTACATGATTTTGATGATTTTGTGAATTCAATTTGCCATACTGATTCTCCAATTTCATGAAGATCTAGTACAAGTAACATTTAGGAATCTGAGATTTTATGTATTTGAAGTGTGTACAATGTTGTTAGGGCCTTTACATGTAGAGCTATTTTACATCATATACTCTTGTCATGTGTGAGTTTAACTTGCAAGATTGGTTGGTAAGTGATGATTTTAGTTTAGTACTGGTATTGAAAAGAAATTTAGCAGGATTTTTGTAATACAAAAAGCATTTTGGCAATATACTTGCTTAGTAGAAAAGAACAGGGAGTGAATAAAGGATTACCCAACAATTGTACATTTATCTCCAGTTCTTAAAATTTTTCTCTGTTAAAAGAAACAAAAATTCAGCAAGCTTTAGAGCAGCTATTTCTTACTTTGTTTTAAAGTAAGATACAAGATAGTATTGTTGAACTCGTGCTTTTCAAGCTTTATTCATCTGTACTTTAAGTCTTATAAATGTTCCTTGTAGCTTTTTTTTTTTTTTAATCAGGTGCTTTTACTCAATGTTTGTAGTGTGATATGTTGCTTAATAATACTTTTTGTTTTGTGATGGAAAATGTGGCATTGTGTAATGTATAGTGCTAAGTTTATATAGACAAAATTTATTGATATGTGAGATTTTTGTGGGTTTGTAATGGTTCATTTTTGTAAAATGGTATAGGTATTAAGAAAGATGTACAGCAAATTAAATGACACTGGAACCTCACTTCTTTCCTTGAATAGCTAACTTTACCTTGAATACTAGTCCATTACTAATTCTATTACAATTAAAAATTGGAAAGTTGCTACAGATTTTAAAACATCAACATTTATGATTATTTTTTAATCATTTGTGTGTGAATTGTAATATCAGTTTTTGATTCTGTTCCTGTTGGAATAATGTGATTTGTGGAATTCAAGAGTTGTAAATTACAGATAATACATTTATAATATGGATAACATAACAAAGATTAAATAGATCACATTTAGTAATATTTTCTGTATTTATATGTAAAAAATAAAATGTGAAGTTTACTAGAATCTTGTTTTATGTTTTTTAGTTTCCATTCTATTGATTTGTGGGGTAAAATATGTTGTTTTATGTATCATTCTGCAGGCCTCTTTATGTACTTCACAGTTTAAGATGAGACTTGAAAAGATGCATATATTGAATTTTTATCTACCATTTTATAATATTTTAATTTATAATTTTAAGTTTGAAATTATTTTTGAAAATATTAAAATACATGTCAAATACTTATGACATTAGAATGAATATTTTAGAAGTATCCTATTCGTAAGTTTCTTTATTTTTATATATTTATCAGAACTGTTTTTGTGGAATAATAAATTTACAGGAACTTTCTATTTTTGGTATAAATTTTCTGGTGTATATTTTAAATATATAAAAGGATAAATTAGCTGTTACTTTATATTAAGGATAAAGAATAAATTACTTGACCAGTGACTTTATAATGTTATCCTTAAGTACATGTATGTTAAAGTTAAGTAAGCTGCTATGAGATTTAAACTTGGGAACACGTAGTTTTAACTTGGAAGCCAGAGTTTTTCAGCACATTAATTTTCAACAAATAGGAATTTTGTTAGCTAAGTGAATAAAACATTTCTCAGCTTGTTAGCTAAGAATAGATAGTTGAAACTTAACTGGTATTTTAAGTGCTCAGTGTTTTAAAATACATTTAGTAAGTTCATTAAAACTTCTAAAAATAGTTAAAAGTGTACACAAACCTAAGTCTTGTACCTTGAAATGGCTACAAACTAATTCAGTTTTTAAATTTGCAAAGTGCTATTGTTTAGAAAACTAAAGCTGGTGTGATCTTTGAAACATTTTAGCAGTTCAAGAAACAGTAATTTCAGTAAAAACAGTAAATAAAACATTTCTCAGCTTGTTAGCTAAGAATAGATAGTTGAAACTTAACTGGTATTTTAAGTGCTCAGTGTTTTAAAATACATTTAGTAAGTTCATTAAAACTTCTAAAAATAGTTAAAAGTGTACACAAACCTAAGTCTTGTACCTTGAAATGGCTACAAACTAATTCAGTTTTTAAATTTGCAAAGTGCTATTGTTTAGAAAACTAAAGCTGGTGTGATCTTTGAAACATTTTAGCAGTTCAAGAAACAGTAATTTTGTTTCATAAATGATTTTAATCTTATTGTGTTATTGAAGATTGTTAGAATAATGGCCTAAAAAGTAAATTATTAAAATTTCCTTTATTTACAAATAGTTTTCAAAATTAATTTAATTATTGATAAAAATTACTAAAATGTAATTAGGTTGCTTCAAGTCTACTACAATATTTTTGATAAGATTGTTTTGTCTGTAGAAGACCTCAAGATCCAATATTTGCCTCATCATTTTACACAATTTTCAGATACAAGTTTTGTTTGTTGACAAAAATTTATTTTTCTTGTATTTTTCGAGCAATATTATGTAATGCTATTTTACTTTTTGAAGTGAACAAGTGTATGCTTATATTTTTTATTTTTAGATAGAGTATGCATTTAAAAAAATAAAGAAATGGCGATTTAAGATCTTAAATTACAGTACGTTTGGTTTTCAGTAATTTTTGTTTTATATTGAAATATTTTACGTTCCATAGAAAGTAAATTTTAGTATGTTTCACTTTTTCTTGAAATTTCCAGAAACGTTAATATAAGAAAATGTAAATCTGTAGTTTTTCTTTGAATGTGTATGTTTTGAAGTTAATTTGTAACGGAAAGCACTGTTTCTGTAGCGTTATATTTTTAAATATGCTGTTTTTTGAGTTAAGACGTATTTCTCGATTATAGTGAGTCATATTTGTATATTTTATTTCTGAAAATTTAAAAGATGGTCTTAAATGTTCAAAATTGTTTATTTGTAAATGTTCCTAGCAATGGTAATCATTCTTTATATTTTTCTTTATTCCTTATGTGAAAGTATCAGTACCTGTTCGTTGGATTGGCATCAGAAATGTTTAAATCGTTTTCGATATTATACTAAATATAAGATGAAAAGGAACTGATTGTGGAAAATGGTATCAGCTCCGTTGAGAAGACTTGTGAATTGTATGTATTATCTGGTCAAATACTTGAAATAAATGCAAATCTTAAGATGTGTTTTTAGAGCTTTTTATTTGAATTTTTTCTGCACTGAGCGAAATAAAGTATTTTGTTTGTTTCTACATTGTGCATTACATCGACGATGTTTGAGCTACATGAAGTTATACGGTACGAGATGTGAAAAACTTGTTCTTCTGAAAGGAAGTAGAATGTTTACGAGAGATTAAAAAAATAATCGCAGTGTCTTATAGATGGATCTTAAGGTCAGTTTGGAGACATTTTTATATCTAGTTTCTCTGTATTCTTGCATTGAATATTATTTTGTTAAAGTCGCATACTTAGAAAAAAAAACAATTCATCATAGGACATGAGATTTGTCTACTCTTTTTGGCAACGATCCAACTTGTTCGAAATCCTTGGGAGCATTCTTAATAAATAAGATTAGGGTACATGAAGTTTGAGGATAATAGCCAGAACCAGTGCCATACCGATGTTTGGTGGCGCCCTGTTCGACATATATTTTCGAGCTCACCGACTTCAATCCATTATTTTGCTTTGTTTTTCAATTAGTTAATTGACCTCACTTCAAGTTAACCCCTTGGGTGAAAGCATCGCTTACACTATGTATTTTGTGTGGATTTGACCATCTTTCCCACGTGATTAAATGCGAAATTTGGGAGTAGCCCGAAATGAGATATTGGCTTTTGGCATGGCCAAGCGCGTAAGGCGTGCGACTCGTAATCTGAGGGTCGCGGGTTCGCGCCCGTGTCGCGCTAAACATGCTCGCCCTCCCAGCCGTGGGGGCGTATAATGTGACGGTGAATCCCACTATTCGTTGGTAAAAGAGTAGCTCAAGAGTTGGCGGTGGGTGGTGATGACTAGCTGCCTTCCCTCTAGTCTTACACTGCTAAATTAGGGACGGCTAGCACAGATAGCCCTCGAGTAGCTTTGTGCGAAATTCCAAAAAACAAAGATATTGGCTTTTGATATAAATGAACTGTATGACGAACAATAATCTCTTTTATAAGCCGAGGACTTTCATCATAAGCAAACTAGTACTGGTTGAAGTAACCAATCGGCGATAGCGAAAGTTATAGTATTTATATATATTCATACTATACTATGGCTATTATTTTTGGTATTCAATAATATTTGTTCAAAAGCTGTCACCGGTAGACTATGTTACAAGGATTAACCGAAGTTTCTACTTTGTAGAATGGATGGCATCAACATGATGGTGCGTTTAAAACTTTTTTACGAATTTTAACATATTAAAAGTATATTAAGAAATTTGTTGAGAGTTCATTATTGCAAAACAATAAATGCTACAAATAAATTAAAAACCATTGGTGTCACTAATCAATGTTTAAAATAAGCATGAGAAATGTATATTTTTTTCTGTAAGTAATGTTACGTATTTATTTCGGACGAGTCTCCGATTTATTAAGTTATGTGTGTTATGTATTACTATCTCAAATTACCGAATATTTGAGCTTAGTAGTTAATTAAATGTTAATATGTATTAACTTTATGTTATTTGCTAATAATAATGATACACACAGTTTCGTTTTTTTTAACACATTTTAATACACAAAAACAACAATGCAATTTATAGTAATAGTCATTGCAAATAACGATTTATATTCAACAGTTTTACGAACTTAGAGATAAAGTCTTATATCAGGTCTATAACTTAAGTATTTTATCGATGATCCAGAACCGCGATGAACAAATTAATATGAGTCGATATTGTTGCATCTCGCTTAAGCTTTTTATCGGCTAGCTTCACGCCAGGTACAAGCTGATTCCTTCCACCGAAGATATTATATTCTCGTAGAAATAACAACGCCCGAAGTAATTCACTGAAATTGAATTGTTTGTAACTTTCGAAATCTATAACTTTCCTGGTCAAATTATGTAGTTTTTCAATTAGTAGATATTAATGGCAGTTATAGCTTCTTGGACAATATAGTGTACTGACTGTAGCTGTCCAATAATATTCTCTTCTTGACTAGTCGCCTTTTATAGGAATAACGCCACAATTTTTAAAATTAAGAAGAATTATCATGGTGAACTCTTATCATTAAGCTTTTTCTAAGACAGGTGAAAGTAACACCCATTATATATATATATTAAGGTTTTACACTGTTTTATGATAAATACAAAAATATAAAAAAGAACATTTTTTTGATAAAAAAGTACCTATTTTGTCACTAGATATGGCTAGCTAAAATTAAAATCATAATTATATTCAGAATAGCGAGTTGGAAAGATTTAACTTCAGGTAGCTGGGCATGTAATAGCTATTCCGTGTTGTACTTGAATAAATTTTCCAGAGAAAGTGAGAAGGTTGGGAGTATAAACTACTTAAGCATTGTTAAGGTAAGGTTTACAGTTCTATTTAAGATATTCTATTGTTTCGTTTCCTTTATACATGTTTGTTTGTTTTATTGAGTTTCGCGCAAAGCTACACGAGGGCTATCTGCGCTAGCCGTCTCTAATTTAGCAGTGTAAGACTATAGGGAAGGCAGCTAGTCCACCCACCGCCAACTTTTGAGCTACTCTTTTATCAACGAATAGTTGGATTGACCGTACATTATAACGTCCCCAAGGCTGAAATGGCGACCATGTTTGGTGCGACGGGGATTCGAACCCGCGACCCTCAGATTACGAGTCGAACGCCTTAACCCACCTGGCCATGCTAGGCCTTTTCTTTTATAAGGGCAAAAGTTGTGGGAACATAGAATAGAAATAATAAGGTTATTTCATATAATTTCTACCTTAGAAATCATAAGAATTTTCAAGACTAACTAGCTGCAGACAGGCAGGAGAAGTTGAGACATTGTGGATGTAAACACTCAACACTAGACCCTTAACTGATTTTTCATGATTACTGGTTAGTTTAACACCAGCATGTGGATTTAAAACTTCAGAGTAAACAAGAATACTTTCTTGTGCTTTTGTTTTATTATTGTTGTTTGAACCGAGAAGAAAGGAATTCCTTATTTTAGCATTGTAAATCCCATGACTTACCACTGAATCACTAGTACGGTATTTTGTATTCCCCGAAAGGACAGCGGTAAGTCTACTGGTTTACAATGCTTAAAAAAATCGGATTTTGCGGATTTTTTGCTTAACAACAACCAAAATCCATGTAAAAAGTGGAGTTCAAGTCATGTATTTTAAATTGAGAAATTAAGATTTTTTAAATAAAAGCTGTTTAAATGTCTACAACGTTTATAACGTTCTTAAATTTTCTGTGATTGAACTTTGTATTTTGATAAATTTAAAATTTAGGTTATTAATTGTCTTCTAAGCTGGTGTTTTCCTTTTCAAATATAAGGGGATCAAGTTTTGTAAGCCGCAATGGCACAGCGCAGATAGTTCTCGAGTAGCTTTGCGCGAAATTCAAAACAAACCAAACCCAGTGGCACAGTGGTATTTCTTCTGATTAGTAATACTAAAAAAACATATTTTGATATCCGTTTGTGGGCAAAGCATCGATGGCCCTTTGTGTACAACAACGAAAAACAAGTTTTGCAAAAAGAATTTCATTAATTCAGAATCTTGACTTTATCTCCACAGGTATTAGAATAATAACTGCATCAATTATATGTACTGTTCTTATAAGTAAAACTAGTGAGACAGTTCGAAACGGCATGTTGTGTCTAAATTATTCACTACATTTTTTTTGGAATATGAGTTCTAACAGTAGACAGTATTTTATGTAAATTTGTTATTGAACACAATATGTTAGTATTCGTATATTTAAATTTATTTAGGTGGTGTTTTTTTTTCTTAGTAGGGAAACGAATTAAACTTCAGTCAAGTTAAAAACAGGACATACCTTTTAGATAATTACTATTTGGCTGAATCTGTGCATGTTGTAGTGTTTTTTACAAAGGGAAATCCAACCAACCTAACACAACTGCAATCATCATTCATATAGCGAGATATACATTGTTGAATGTACACTCACACGAAGAAAAATGAGATACATACCACTTCCGTTTAAGGTTTCTAAGTACTAGGAAGAAAAGACAATTACCGAGTTGTAATGTTCTCTGAAATATATTCTTTAATCATCGATCATAATTAAAAATTGGACTGACACCTATAATATTCAGAAGTGCCAGTTATAAAGGATAAATGTGTAATTCTGTCTATTTTAACCTAATTTCACTTCATTTATCTCAAATAAAGCAATTCATGAGAAAATAGAAGAACTCATAGTTATTTTTGGAATGCTAAACCGAAAAATTCATCAACCCAAAGAGGCGACCATGAATTTAAATAAAGGGAAAATGCAATTAGACTGAATAAAGGAACTTATATTAGTCCGAAAGGGATATATCTGTTAAATTAATCAAATACAGACTGGATAACTACTTCTTGAAGTGGAAATAACAATAAAATTTACACGTTCACAACTGCACTTGTTTGGCATTTGAGGTTAAATTCTGATCAAAGAAGTTAAGAGTGTATTTTTCAAATTACCAAGTATGATTAAAATTATGTTTGGCTCCAACGAAACGTGGTTTTTAATCACTTTTGCTAAACCTAAAAACTTGCTCTGTTTCACTAACTAAGGCATATTACACCATTATCAGATTAAGCAGTAATTTGAAGGCACAATAAGATGTACATTCTAACATTAGAAGAATGAGCTATTTAAAGTATGGACGTCTTCCAATAACAAGTTAAAGTGTCATTTGCACTTGCGGAAGGCTGATGTTGGATCAGTATTTCTGAAATAATAACCCCATAAAATTACTGTATTATAGATCTAAATCAATATTTACCTAGATCGTAACCTATTAACTAACATAATGTAAGTAATAAAATATGTATGTGACATGTATGCATAGATTATTATTTCAATAGATAGTTATAATAAAAATAATATGATAAAAGTTTGTTTTCAAACCCTAAAATTATAATTTTTTCAACTGTTTTCAGGTTTCATATTACAACTTTGAACATGTCTATGTATAAATGACGTAACGAAAGCTTAGGAAAATTTTTGTCTTCAAACTTTCAGAAACTTCTCTAACAATTCATCTACATTTATATAATGACGTTTTCTATGGCTAGGTTTCCGTCTTAAACGGCGCTCTCCACGTTCCTGGAATGAGAGCATTTAACATTGTAACTATTGTTCTTGAGGAACGATTTTGGTAATTATTAGTTTAGATGTCTTTCGTTATTGTCTACATCTTTGCCATTGGCATTTATAGTGTGTCATATTAATAACACTTTCGAAGGAGTTGAGCTTGAAGAAATCGTGAATAATATTGTCACAGGGTAGGCCCAAAACCAATACCTTTTAATTTCGGAATTATTTGGTTGTCAATGGAATTATCAATCAATGTTTTCCACACATTTTCATTAAAAACATATTTACGTCTGTTTCATCTGAAATTTTAACCACAAACAGTTTTTGGATAAACTTACTTTATTAAATTTTGTTGAAAAAATTGTGTAACAGATACGGTTTATTTTTTCGAAAACTATGAAAACAAAAAGGTATGCAAATCCTTTTATTATTGTATCTTTCTACACAAAATGTAACTTTGTGTTTGTCGTTCTTTTTGTCTTATCTCTGTTTTGTGTTCTAACAACGCAAGAGAAAACTACTGTCTTGAATAATTCATCTGCAACGTGGGGGCAAAGGTGAATATATACATATATATTTCTATGAGTGTGTATATTCATAGCCGAAGCGTTCCATATTATCCAGCAATAAAAGTTTTTATTTAGGTAAACTAATATTACACATGCATTTTCTTAATGCTCATTTTAAAAGAGAAGACGTGACTTTATGTTTATGTAATAGAAAAAGAATACATTTATCACTATAGAACATTATTTTTTGGAAATATAGAACAAATAGGATAAAAACCTTACTAAAATATTTAGATAGAATATTTTGTTATTGTATTTTTACATATGTTAGTAACAAGAAATTAAATGTAAACAAACGGAGGTAATTAGGAGGTAAAGAACTTCGACGTGTTCTTCTAGTAGTTCTTGGATAAGGATTTCCTGAATCTGACATGTTTAGAAAAAAAATAACAGTAAATTAATTTCCGGCATTTGGAATGAAACAACAACAAAATAAACAGGTTTCAAGATGTCATTACTCGTTAATACGACAGAGCAACTAAGTTCAGAGTAAACAAGAAGACTTACTTACGCTTCTGTTTCGTATCAAATCTGTTTTACGTCGAAGAAAATCCTTTAGAAAAGTAAACATATTGTGAAGTGTAAATGTAAACAAATCAATTCTTAAACAATAAAAAACATTAACTCCTAGGTTTTTCGCGGCTTATTAACTGCGAATTAGGAACCTCACACGATTTTAATGCTTATAACTCTGTACGGTTCTTAACGAAAGACATTGTTATTTTGATGTTCTCCGTTTTTCACAGACATTATTTTGTAAATCAGAAAATGAACTTATGAGAATATAGAACACTTCTAAGAATGTTAAATAAAGTATGTATTGATTTACATACATTTAAAAAAATTACAAAGTAATTATTAAAGAAAATAGCTTCTACACTTTCAGCAAAATTTAATCTTATACAAATCATATTCCAAAAATCGCTTGTAAATATATCAAATATCAGGTTATCCAAAAATAAATGTCGGAATTCTCACGATAATGTTTAAAGGCTGAATACTGAGAAACTCATCGTTGGTTGGTTGGTTTAATCCAATGTTTGTCGCTTACAAGATGTCTTAATTGTCTGGTGTTTCAACTCCACTCAGAGTAAGTTTCGCAACTCCCAAATGAACACGGATAAGAAGAATGTTTACGTGATTTTCCTCTACGATTTCAAACTTGGACGAAAAGCTACCGAAATTACACGAAACATCAATCAGGGATTTGGCCATGAACCTGTTACTGAACGTACAGTTGAGCGTTGGATCCAGAGGTTTCAACATGGAGATGAAAGTCTTGAAGACTACGAAGGTCGTGGAAGGAAGTCATCCTTAGATGAAAACACACTGAGGGAAGTAGTTGAGACAGATCCTCGCACAACAGTACGAGAGCTTGCAGAAAAGCACAAGCAAATCAAGCATTGCCAACCACCTGAGTGCGATTGGAAAGACCAAAAGGTTGGACAAGTGGGTTCCACATGAGCTGACTGAAGATCAACAAAATCGACGTTATGAGACCTGTCAAGGACGACACTCCAAAAATTCCACCTTATTCCCTAGACCTTTCCCCTACAGATTTTCATTTTTTCATGCACTTTGACAACTTTTTAACAATAAACGCTTACAAACCAGGCAGCTGCAGAAGAAGCTTTCAGGGAGTTTATTGACCACAGAAATTCTAATTTCTACGATGGGGGCATAAACAGCATCGTTCGTTACACGTTGGCAAAAGTGTGTTAAAGCAAATGCTGCTTACTTTGATAAAAACGTGTTTTACAACACTGATTTATACTTTTACAAAATTCGCAGTTCAAAAACGACATTTATTTCTGGACAATTTAATAACAATGCTAAACTCGTTTAGTTTATAGATCCTCGACTTTTTTAGAATCGCGTATCATAATGAACAAATAAAAATATATTAAATATCTAAGTATAGATAAGTCATTTTGAGGAAGATATAAGTTAGAAAAAACGACTTTATACTCCAAATAATTATAAAATACTTTTTATTGTAACCAAATAACCTTGTGGCCTTTTTAGGTTTAGTACGTACAGTCGTTTATTAGATAATACTATATTTTCTAACGTGAAATAATCAAGTTGTATTTTACCTTCACGTAACTGAGTATTTAAATTGTTTTTAATTTTACATCTGAGCCAGCAGTTTGACTTTAGATGGAAAGGAAACATTCCAGAAGATTACGTGTTTGGAAATATGAATACTTTACCGTATTTTTGTTGATAAATAAAGAACGTTTATACGTATATTTCACTCTTAAAAATCAAATCAACTTTAAATTAATGACGTCAAAATATACACGTAGGTTTTTAACCCTGAAGGAGAAAAGCAACCTTTTTGAAAGCGTTCAATGTACAGGGCTTTAAACTAAACATAAATGCATTTTCAATTTATTTTACAAGAAATTACTCCGTTTATTATGGTGGGAAAAAGAAATGAATTTTAAGAGCGACATGTTATGTGAAAACATGTCGAGAAACTGTGATATTTAATTTGAAATTGCTACATTGATTTTACATACCAGTCAATACAACAAAGAAACTATTGAAGTTTTTTTTTTTTTTAAATAGCTAGCTATCTGATATGATTTACAAGCCTGGTAGTTTGAGCTGGCATTAAATTTAACTCAGATCACAGATCTTCAGGTGCCACTAATCAACTAGGCCCTAAGCATAAATAAAATGAACTTTGATGGATAACGTTTAGTTTTGTTAACTTTTTAAGATGACATCTTTGAATTTGAGATTTATTTGTCCACCAAAGGAAAAATAAATTGAGTTGTGATGTTTGTTTGTTGTTGATAAGCACAAAGTCTCATAATGGGTAACCTATTTCCTGTCCATGACAGGTATCAAAATCCTATTTTTAGCATTAAAAGCCAAGGTGAATGGGTAACCTATTTCCTGCCCATGACGGGTTTCAAAATCCTATTTCTAGCATTTAAAGCCAAGGTGGATCATCTGCTGTATTTTTTTTTCTGTTATATATGTATGTAGTTCCCTTGACCGTGAAAATTAAGCAATGACATATGAGATTTTCACAATAATATGATCAACTACAAAACTTTTCATGTATTTGTTCCGGCCTGGCTTGAGAGAATTACATTTGACATTGCTTCTTATATTAAATACCAATAGAAATCTCTTCGATTTGAATGAATACGATAAAATGCTGAACATTAAAAATATTTGGCAAGAATGTGCTAGCACTTGGTACATCAAGTGTATATTGGTGCAATCGCAAAATAGTCGAGTCTTAAAAAGTTAACATGTACCCTTTGATTCTGTACGGACTTGAATTATACGGTGTACCAATTTTATTATGTTAAGCATAAAACGAAACTTCTTTATTTTTACAATAAAAATCAGGAAAGTTAAGACTATGCTATACACATGTGAAATTACTTCCTCCTCCCTGCTGTTGCGGCTTATCATATTTACCGATTTCAAGCTAGTAATCAGGTAGGTGCCACAAAATAACTGGAAGTCTGTCAAAGAATATTTTTCTGAGAAGAATCTGAATTTTCTCAACCTTGACTGAGTATGAAACACAAAAGATAACTATATCTCAATACTTTTATCAGTAGCTTTGTGTTAGTAAGCTTATGTTGAAAGGTCGCCTCATACTCACAAAACATATACAGAAAAACAATAGTTCTATTTTTTTCAGGATGCGAGTACCACTCATAATACTAAAACATTGCTTTTTATATTAAATACCAATAGAACTCTCTTCGATTTGAATGAATACAATAAATTGCTGAACAATAAAAATATTTTAATGAGATGTTTAGAATCTAATAACGCATTCAACAACCTATTGCTGAGATGCAAGAGGTGCGTTTAATTAAAAAAAAACAAGAAACAATTGATATCGTGATCAGTAGTGTAGTAAATATAGGCGGCATTATTCGTTTTCCTTCAAAAAATTGAGATGAGCAGATCTGTAAATAACTATGTTTTTATACAGTTTGTGCTATGTTACAGCAATTTCTCCTACGAGAAAATAAGCATGGTATTATAATTGATTGACATTGTTCTTTTTATAACTAGGGCGGTATGTCTGCGGACTTACAACGCTAAAAACCGCGTTTCGATACCCGTGACGGGCAGAGCACAGATAGCCCGTTTTATAACTTTGTGCTTAATTCAAAACAAGAACAACAATTTACATTAAGAAAACACAAGAAAAATAGACATTTTCTATAAGTTGTAAAGTAACTAAAGATGGGGTAGAAAATATACATTTTTAGAATATGCATAAATCAATAACACTTAGAATAAATTTAAATAGGATGAAATATATAGAAAAGTTTGCTTAGTCACAGTGAAATAATAATGTGCAGGCTTTTCAAACTTCAATTAACGGAAAAATATTTAGCTTGACCTGCTCAATGAATTTGTTTGTTTAGAATTTTGCGCAAAGCTACACAAAAGCTATTTGCGCTAGCCGTCCCTAATTTAGCAGTGTAAGGCTAGAGGGAAGGCAGCTAGTCATCACCACCCACCGCCAACTCTTGGTCTACTCTTTTACCGAAGAATAGTGGGATTGATCGTCACATTATAATGCCCCCACGGCTGAAAGGGCGAGCATGTTTGGTGGGACGGATATTCGAACCCGCGACCCTCAGATTACGAGTCGAACGCCTTAACCCACCTGGCCATGTCGGGCCCATTGAATTTGTAATACATATATACAGCAAAACAAATATATTTTGCTGAAAAAGTAATGAATACAACGTAAAATATATAAAATTATATTTCAACACTTTTTAAAAAACTCTATTTATTGCTGTTAATTCAAAAGAAATAAAATAAACCACTTGAAGTATATTTGATCATAAACAAAGTATTATAAGTTCCCACTTAGTGTTTGGTTGTGGTTAAACACTGGGTAATTAATACAAATATCTGTTTGACGTTAATATAAAGAAATTGCTATTTTGTACAATTTTTAAGCTATGCCTCGTTTAGGATGCTGAATTAATATGAGAATATTTTAGCACAAAACAAGAAGTAAACTGGTTTGAGGATATGTGAAACAAGTTTGTCTAGTTATGAAATGCGCTAACTTATTTAAATATCGTATCTTTCAGTATAATTTTATACCATAGTTTAATGTTTTCATTGTTTTTCTTACTAATTCTAACTAGATTGCATCTGGTTACTGATGACACCTTTGCGGAAGACATATGTTCTTCCTGTTGTGTTGGCCCGTCATGGCCAGGTGGTTAAGGTGCTCGAATCGTAATCCGAGGATCGAGGGTTCGAATCCCTTTCACACCAAACATATCGCCCTTTCAGCCGTTGAGGCTTTATAATGTGACAGTCAATCCCATTATTCCTTGGTAAAAGAGTAGCCCAAGAGTTGGCGGTGGGTGGCTATGACTAGCTGCCTTACTTCTAGTCTTACACTGCTAAATTAGGGACTGCTAGCGCAGATAGCTCTCGTTTAGCTTTGCGCGAAATTGTAAACAAACCAAGCCAAACCTGTTGTGTTATTGAGGCGTTGTTGAAACTGGGTTTTTACTTTTCTCTTTAGCAGTCTTTCTTGAAAGCTTCAAAACAAAGGTGTATTATTACAGGTAATGTAGAGGCAAGTTAAGCAAGTAAACCGTCTAATGAAATGTTTAGAATGTAATAACGCATTCAACAACCTATTGCTGGGATGCAAGAGGTGCGTTTAATTAAAAAACAAAAATTGATATCGTGATCAGTAGTGTAGTAAATATAGGCGACATTATTCGTTTTCCTTCATAAAACTTGAGATGAACAGATCTGTAAATAACTAAGAGACTGTTTCATAAAAAAACATAAAATAGAAAAAAACTCTACGTAGTCTTTAGAAACAGCCGTAGCTCTAAAACGCATAATAAATTATGTCATCGAAATACCCTGTGTGTTCAGAAAAGACATAAGATGTATTTATAGCAAAAGAAGCCTAATAAGCCAAGTGTTCATAAGGTTATATAACACATTTAACATGCCCCTGAAAGAGTGATTTCTTGCGTATCTTTAGGATCAAACGTGTTGTGCGAGTATCGCCTACAGGTGATTATAGGTATTCTGGAAGACTTATAATTCTATGTTTGATATCCATAGTGGGTACAGCGCAGATTGCCATTGTGTGAACGTAGAAAAATGCAAGACTCACATACATTTTGGATAACATTCAGTCAATAATGCTAATACTTTCTTCAAGGAATGTGTCATCTCAGATTACCATTGTAAGGACATACATTACCATTTAGTATAATGTTTCCTAAAGTGGGAGCAGTAGCCGCCATGAAGGGAAGGGGGAGAGAGAAAAGGTAGCCAAAATTGTGCCGAAAACAAAGATTCTGAATTTATTTTACTCCTAAGTAAACAATAGGGCTCGGCATGGCCAAGCGTGTTAAGGCGTGCGACTCGTAACGTGAGGGTCGCGGGTTCTCATCCCGGTCGCGCCAAACATGCTCGCTCTTTCAGCCGTGGGGGCGTTATAATGTAACGGTCAATCCCACTATTCGTTGGTAAAAGAGTAGCCCAAGAGTTGGCGGTGGGTGGTGATGACTAGCTGCCTTCCCTCTAGTCTTACACTGCTAAATTAGGGACGGCTAGTACAGATAGCCCTCGAGTAGCTTTGTGCGAAATTCCAAAACAAACAAGCAAGTAAACAATAACGTGACAAATATTATGTTGAATTAATTAAATGTCGAAAGAAGATGTCATTATTTTTACTACGGCAATCTTTTTCAATCACCATGCTTAAGTAGGGTGTGTCTCTGGGGGGGGGACATTTTAAAATCACATTTGAAGACATTTTTATAGGTTGAGGAGGCCTCAAACTTTTTATTTACTAAAAAGGAGCCCCAAAGTAAAAGAGTGTGGAACCTCTGATATACTAGATTAGTGTCAAGACCAATTACGAGAACATATGGTATCATAAAGAGTTGTATAATGTTGTCCCTAAAAGTGTAACATTAATAACATAAAGCTGTTGTTGTTTTAAATTAAGCACAAAGCTACACATTGGGCTATCTGTGCTCTGCCCACCATGGGTGTCGAAACCCGGTTTTTAGCGTTGTAAGTCCGCAGACATACCGCTGAATTACTGGGGGGCAATAACACCCAGTTAAAGATCGATGTACGTTCACTATTCCTTATTTCAGTCTACATTGTACTTTCACAACAATTTGCGTCAACTTTGCCATCTTTTTTTTTTTTAGATTTGTAATGTCTAAATAATTCTATTACTATTTACCAATCATATTATGTGTTTGATATTTGAGATTGTAAAGTTTCAGGTTATGCAGTAACTAAGCAAATGACAAGCTTTCATTGGTAACAGATTTGTTTTATTGTAATTTGTTTTCACACCACTTACATCACAATAAGTAATTTTTTTATACTAGACAGAACATTTAAGGACCTGATAGTTCTGGTGTAAAACTGTAAGTGAATTTGTACTTTTCTCTTCATATATAATGAAAGACAGGTGTGAACAGTTTGTCGTCTAAGTTATTGTCGTTCTTAAAATGACATATTTGAAGATACAGTCGAACCCTCACCATTGTCGAGGGAATCGACCAATCATGTTTTATACATGTCACGAGCAATTGGCATTCACTGTTTTCCTTAAAGCAGACACATTCTCTTTCGATCGGTGTTGTTGACAGACAACGTGTGTGAAAAGCAAGTCAAAGAAACAGCCTTTGATTAAAACGAATCTAATAGAGGAGGGCACCGATTATAAGGTCCTTTTTGTTGCAGTGTAGTTTATAACATTAATTATATTACCATATCTTTGTATTTATAAGGCTTAAAATATCTTTTGAAAACACATGCAGACGATCAGTTTAATCAAGCTCGTTACAAAATAATTGGTGCTTTCTTTTCCAGTATTTTTTTTTCCAAATGATTAGTTACTGCAATAACGTTTGTTGCTTTTTTGTAAAGAAATAGAAGTGTCCACACGGCATGATTATTCACCCGTTATAAAGTTTGATTAAGAAGTTTTCACATAGGATAACATAATGTTTTTAAAATCCTCTTCTATTAATGTTTTTCTCGTTGCCTAATATTTCAAAATTGTTTGTTTCTGAATTGTGCGCAATGTTACAAGAGGGCTATCTGTGCTAGCCGTCACTAATTTAGCAGTGTAAGACTAGAGAGAAGGCAGCTAGTCATCACCATCCACCGCCAACTCTTGGTCTACTCTTTTACCGAAGAATAGTGGGATTGATCGTCACATTATAATGCCCCCACGGCTAAAAGGGCGAGCATGTTTGGTGTAACAGGGATTAGAATCCGCGACCCTGGGATTACGAGTCGAGCGTCTTAATCATATGGCTCTGCCGGGTCTTTAAAGTTGTTAATGTTAATTGAATGTTGATTTATTGTATTGTGTTCGTAAGTGTGTGATTGTGATTATTATCATTTTTGATGGCCACAAAAGTGGTCGAAACGTTTTAATAAAGTTAAACAAAAGTAAAGATATACAATCTACTTAAAAATATAGTTATGAAATTTTCTTTATTAAAACTGAAATAGATTCATCTGTGGTTGACAGGGTGTAAGATATTATATTGTGTATCTTAGTGCTAAAACCAAAGTTTTTTTCGTTTTTAAGACAGAGGAGAATATTATTACTGTATTAAACGCTGTGAACAATGGTGTTTGAAAAGACGAGTTTCTCCATATGTTTAAACATACTTTGCAAAAGACAAAAACAAACAACTGCGTAGTGTTTACTTTGAATCTCTTGGAGATGTGAAGCAGGAAGTCATTGTCTTTAATTCTAATGATTTACCTGATAATCATTGTAGTTTTATAAACAAAACAAATCCACGATCGAAGGGCTACACTTATGAACACACCAAGTTATACCATTGTTCAAAATAAAATAGGAAGATACCTTTTAACTATGAGAAATAAATTTGTAACGGCCATTTAATATTATATCCAATAAAAAGTCAATTAAGTAATCAAGACTGATATAAATATCGGCTTTTAGTATTGTTTGTGAACTAGAAAATCAACAGAATTACTTTTATTCAACAGGTACGTTCACTTTATTAAAGATTTAAGACAAAAGGAGTTCAACACTTGTGATCAAACATTTTCTCTCAACTTCTAGGTTAGGGTTGGATGTTAATAATAGTGTGCAAAAATGTTATGTACAACTGTGGAACATGTAGTAACAAATGTTAAAAAAATCAAGAACCAAATCATTCAGGTTTAGTTTGTATTTCAACACATAAACATAATACCCCACGTAAGGAAACAAAATATTAGTGCAAAAAATAATATTTTTCAATTTTGGAAAAGTTTGTAAACATTTCACTGGCATTATAGAAATGATATTTTATGAAAACTCTAATAGGAAAGTTTTAAAATGTGACCACTCAGAACCACACATTTGTTAGGAAATAATATATTTATTTCTTGTTTAATTGTTTTAACATCTTCAATAAAACATGATACTTATTTTGGAACTATGTTTTGGTTGTGATCCAAATGTATGTAGTTAATGAAACTTAAAACAAACAGCATAAGAAAAATATTTTTAATTCACTCTTGAACATAGTTAGATTGTAAAGGTTCTATCACTAAGTTACATAAAATGTGAACTTTGCTTACAATAAAATATATTTATAAATTTCAATTTCATTAAAATAGAAGTTTCAATGGGGCTTTAATTTTATTATAGATACACATAACATCAGCTTAAAATCCATTAAGCTTGTAATGTAAATATTGTGAAGAAGTACAGAGTAAAATTATTATACAGCATAGTTTTACGTGTACAGCAACACAGTTATGTTCGATATTTGTAGTGCATGTATGACAACATGAAGTAAAGCGTGCTGTTGCCAAGAGTGATGAAACATTTCTTCTACAAAATATCTGTCATATAGTTTAAAACACCATGTTATATAAATGAAGAGTTCACATCCGTCTTGATTCTAGCCATCTTTAAATAACTGATGTAACAAATTATAATTTATTTTGGACGAGTCTCCGATTTATTATGTCATGTACGTTACATATTACGATTTCCAGTAACCGGAAATTTTAACTTTAATTTAAAAGTTAACTGAATGTTAGTACCTATTAAATTTATGATATTTGTCAACAAGACTGATACACACAATCTTTTTTCTCAATACAAATATATTTTAATATACAAACAATAATACAATTTATGATAATAGTTATTACAAATAAAAGTTTTTATAAAAGAGTCTTACAAACTAACAAGCAATACTGAGTCTTCTATCTGGTCTGGAACTGAATCTTTTATCGAGGGTTCACTGAGAGCGAATTAATTTTATATTGATTCACAGGTATAGCTCTTTTGACGGAAAAGCTAGATAGCTCCATTCTTGGCTCGCGTTGCTTATAAGCTCACTTTTCGCCAAGGAAGACATGTAATGTCCTTGTAGAAATACTAACGTTGGAAGTTAATTCTCTGAAGTTAAACGGTTTATAATTTTCGAAATCTATAAACGTTCCTGATAAATAGCTGTAGTTTTCGATTAGTGAGCGTTTATCACAGTTATAACTTCCGAGGTTTATAGTATACTGATTGCAGCGATCCAACAATATTAAACTCTCTCCCTGCGTTGCGATGGATGCCTTTTATAATCTTTAGAAATTTTCTAGAACTAGGCAACAGTACTGGTATTTTACATACACACATCGTACATTGTTGATTCTTAAGCTCGAGAATCTTTTACAAACTTAGAGAACAGGCGGGACCTTCGCAATACATATTTAACTATATAAGTTACATACATTTCTAAATACATATTTAACTAAAACAAACATCAGCATTAAAATAAATATTTAATAGAAAGTTTGTTACACCGGTCGAAAAGCAGTGTCATTAACATGGAATATTTTATTGTAATACTTGTAAAGTGATTCTTTAATTAGAAGCTATTGATAATTTTTCATTTAACTGTTAGATGCTGACCACAGTCAATTAAAAATCATCAGATGTGTCAATTAATAGATTGCTCAAGAAATTGAGTGATTTATTTATTTATAATTTAAATTGTTTTATATCATTTTAGTAACGACGAATTATATTTCTTTTTTTCGATTTGAACTATAGATAGAGTTTTATGAGTGAATTTTATAAAAAGTATGAATAAATACAGACCCAAGTAAAATAAATACAGATACCTTCAACCTCTCGATCAAGAACTAGCAAGTTTCGGGTCAAATTTCTCTTTTAAGGCCAGATAAAGAAAGATGAATTATTTTGATGTTTACATTATCTGTTAAGTCATTCTAAGTTATTATACGATAAACCTACATCACAGACGGAAGTTATGTATTATTTATTTAGTATATTATTTTATGCAATTAAACCTTTTTATCATTTGTAATTTTTCATTTCTATTTTTTTTGCTAACTTTTATTGAGTAGCCTCCTCAATGGCACAGCGGTGTGTTTGCGAACTTATACTGCTAGAAACCGGGTTTCGATACCAATGCTTTACGGAGAGCAGGTAGCCCATTGTGTAGCTTTCTGCTTAATTCCAAACAAAAAATATTGAGTAAAGATACGCTTCATATTCGATAATTATCCAAGAAACAATAAATCTTTGGATAGTAAAAGGTTTATAAAGGTAATTTAGGATAGATATTTAATAATTTAAAATAAGCTTAAGTTAAGTGAAAGGTTACCGTCATTTCAGTGATGTGGAGAAAACCCACTTGTAGAGAAATATATATGTAAAAAATGTTCTCAACCCAAAAGAGCCGTTTTTACATATATGTTACCGTCATTTGTTAATTATTTCTTTGATACCGGATTGTGCGACTTTATTGTTTTAAAATTAGTATAGAAGAGTATTTGAAGGTCGTTAACTGGTATTCGTTGAAAGAACACATATGTGTGAAATATGGCGTTCATCTTAAGAGAGTCTGTTTATCATTTGTGTAAAGTAAGTTTAATTGCTGTGAGAAGCTGTATAATTTCAACTGGCCATTCCAGGTCAGACAGAGCGGACAAACAGTGTTTATTTGCTCCAAATAAATATGTGCTAAATGAAAAAAAACATTACTGAAACATTACAACTCAAAACTAACATTTTTGATTGTTAAATATTTTGTTTTGTGCCAGAAACATTTGAATCAAAAGTCACTTATCTGTGTCAATATTGACATTAAAAATATTTTTGTTATTTATGTTTAATAATGTAAGAAATATTTTGGCAATCTGTACAACAATAATACAAATCCACTGAAGTATTGTTCGTTCCTGTTGTACCACATTTTTGAATCTATCCGCAATTTTAAATCCAAAACATTAGAATATTCTGTACACAATAATTGCTGTTAAAATTTTGCTATACACAATTTTGTTTACAATTAAGAAGTTTTTGTGGATTTCTGAACATTGTTTGTTTTTAATAGCTTTTTTCCCCTAACATATTTTTGTGTAAAGTTTTACCTGTTTTTCAATCCAACGTTATAATAGCACAAACTGTGTGCGTTGACATTTCATTCTATAGGTCACAATGGCAGTGAACGCTTTGAGGTTATTATTGAGTTACATTGGAATATCAAAAGAAATTATCTTAAATTGCTTATTATGAAAAAGTAGTAACACGAAATTAAGCCTTACACGTTTGTTATTGTAGGAGCTTTCCCAAGAATGTTTACGTACCCCATTTAATTTTTAATAAAGTGTTTCTAGCCTGGCCTTTAAACTAAACAATTAACAGTGCTTCCACAGGCCAAGCACACAGGATTGTGCAGAACCTACTTTTTCAAGTCACTCCGGATCGCTTGTTCATTGGCTAACACTTTTACTTAAACCTGATTGGACAAAAATAAAACAAAATAACAGGCGACTACCGTAACTTATGTGAAAACTTGATCCACGGCGGGGCACAAAACACATATTGATTTATCTATTGAGTAAATAGATCTTGTATTGATAAAGCAGCTTTAATACAGTAAAAAAAGAAAGTGATCTGTAAGTGCAAAATGCTTATGTGCAGTACTTGTAAGAAATGACCTCGATATCAATGTGGTTGCACCGGTTTGGATCCAGAGAACAAAATGCACGAAAAGCAGATGGAAAACAGCCGCAGAGCAAATTAAAGGTACTTAGAAGAAAAAAAGTATATCTTACGTTATTCCATTGGGAAGTATTCAAAATGAAAAGTCTAGCGATATCTCCGCGTTTCGTGACACCGAAGAAACGACGCAGATCATCCAAGAACTCAAGCGTGATAGGGCTCGGCATGACCGGGTGGTTAGGATGCTCAACTAGTAACATGCGTGTCATGGGTTCGAATCCCCGTCGTACTAAATATGCTAGTCAATTCAGCCGTAGGGGCGTTATAATGTGACAGTCAATCTCACTATTTGTTTGTAAAAGAGTAGCTTAAGATTTGGCGGTGGGTGGTGATGACTAGCTGTCTTCCCTCTAGTCTTATACTGCTAAATTAGGAACGGCTAGCGCAGATAGCCCTCGTGTAGCTTTGCGTGAAATACAAAAACAAACGGGAACGATGTCTATTCAATTCGGCATTTCTTTGGTATCGAATCTACAGCGACATCAGACTTTCCAAATGAAGAAGCTCGACGGAAGGCATTATGTTTCGGTGTTCTTGATAAGAATAATCGACTGCTTGCATTCTGCATGACTTTATTAAGGATTCTATGCAACATGTTACTCTCAGTAGATCCAGATGGTCTTATTAATGTACAGTGGTACCTCGGTTCTCGAACGACTCCCTTCTCGAACAATTCGCTTTTCGAACATATTGTTTGAGAAAAAATGTCTCGGTTGTCGAACATAAACTCGGTTCCCGAACCAAGCTGTCGTGGCCCAAACCCCCCGAAATAACCCGACTGATAACCCGAACGACCCTTTGACCATTTTCGGCCCACGCCAAGCTTGCCCAAAACATTTTACCCGCACTTGTCACTCAGTCCACACCCCCGCCAAAATCTGTTGTGAACGTTCTCGTTTTTTTGTTGTTTTGTTTTTCTAATTATTCTGATTAAGTAAGTCACCATGGGGCCAAAGATGGATAATGAAAGCAGCAAACCAAAAAAAAAAGTTGTTAGAGCTACAATAGAGGTGAAAAAAGATCTCATAGCGAAGTATGAGAGTGGTGCTCGCGTGTCTGACCTTGCTACACAGTATGGTGTGGCGAAGTCTACAGTCTGCACCATACTGAAAAATAAAGAGGTTATCAAAGGAGCTAATGCTGCAAAAGGAGTGACAGTGCTTACGAAACAAAGATCACAAACAATGGAAGAGGTAGAAAAGCTGTTGTTGATTTGGGTAAACGAAAAACAGTTAGCTGGCGATAGCATTTCTGAGACCATCATTTATGAGAAAGCAAAGCAGTTGCATGCTGACCTCCTGAAAAAACCCCTGGAACAAGTGCTGATACAAGTGATGCCTTTAAAGCTAGTAGGGGGTGGTTTGAAAAATTTAGGAAGAGAAGTGGCATACATAGTGTGGTGAGACATGGGGAGGGTGCCAGTTCTAACAAAGACGCTGATGATAAATTTCTTAGGGAATTTAAGGACTATGTAGAAGCTGGGGGTTTTATTCCCCAACAAGTGTTCAACTGTGATGAGACAGGTCTCTTTTGGAAGAGAATGCCAAAGATGATTTACATCACCAAGGAGGAGAAGTCACTGCTAGGACACAAGCCAACGAAGGACAAGCTAACTCTATTGTTATGTAGTAATGCAAGTAGGGACTTAAAACCTAAGCCTTTGTTTGTGTGCCATTCTGAGAACCCAAAGGTTTTTAAGAAAAATAATGTCATGAAAAGTAAACTAAATGTCATGTGGAGGGCTAATAGTAAAGCATGGGTAACCAGGCAATTTTTTATGGAGTGGGTCCATGAAGTGTTTGCCCTAAGTGTAAAGAATTACCTCACGGAAAACAGTTGCCAGTCAAAGCCCTTATTGTGATGGACAATGCACCTGCTCACCCACCAAGCTTGGAGGACGGGTTGGTGGAGGAGTACAGTTTCATTGCGGTGAAGCTCTTGCCCCCTAACACGACTTCTTTTATTCAGCTCATGGACCGGTAGGTCATATCGAACTTTAAGAAACTCTACACCAAAGCACTGTTTCAAAGATGCTTTGAAGTGACCTCTGACATAGAGTTAACCCTCAGAGAGTTTTGGAAAAATCACTTTAACATCCTTCATTACTTGAGGATCATAGACAAAGCCTGGCGGGAAGTGTCTTTGAGGACCATGAACTCAGCCTGAAAGAAATTGTGGCCAGACTGAGTAGCAAATAGAGACTTTGAAGGCTTTGAGGCTGAGGCTGTTGTGAAGGATATTGTCTCACTAGGCAAGTGTATGAGTTTGAATGTGAGTGGTGATGATGTGGAGGAGTTAGTGGAAGATCACAATACTGAGCTCACCACGGAAGAACTCCAAGACCTTCAGAAGGATCAGCAACAGAAGGCAACTGAGGAAGTGTCTTTAGATGAGAAGGAGGGAAGAGAGGATGTTCCTAGTTCACTAATCAAGGAAATGTGTGGAAAATGGGGAGAGTTACAAAGGTTTGTGGAAAATTTTCACCCTGACAAAGTTGTAGCAAACCGCAGCATAAATTTTTTTAATAACAATGCCATGTCTTACTTCAGAAACATTTTAAAATGCAGGCAGAAACAATGCAGGCAGTATTTAGTGAGAAATAGGTCCAGTGAGTCTCAAGCAGATTGTAGCGGTGCAGAGAGACAGAAAAGAGAAAGAACTCCATAAAAACGTCAGGTGCTCCCCTTCCAAACAATAATAACCCTCCTACCCTCCACGTTCCTCACCACCTTTCACTTACGCCGTCAGCTCTCCTCAGCACAGGTAAAGTGCAGTTAAATTTTCATTTATTATTTTTTGTTGTGTTTATAGATTTTGTGGTTGACTTTATGCATGTAAGTATTATTATACAGGTATAAATAAGCAATATTTTTACTTAAAATGCTTCATAATGCGTAATTTTTGGAGGTCTGTAACGGATTAATTTATGAGAAAAATTGATTCGGTTTTCGAACAGCCTTCTGGAACGGATTAAGTTCGAGAACCGAGGTACCACTGTAATTGTAAATGACATTTGTAGGAAATGTGATTATACAAAGCTACTCTCGTCTGCAAATGATTTACAACAAGCTCTGCCATAGAACTGCATTCAAGAAAAGTTATACTTGCACTTCTTTGTTAGTCAGTGATATTCAAAAAAGTGAAAAAGAAATTCAAGATTGGAGAAGAAGCTTTTGAAAAGGCTAAATGGCACTTTCGACGATTTAAGCCCTAGTATCAGTTATAACCTACTGTATGATCTATCCAGCATTACTGTAAGCGAGATGTATTGAAAGCAGTAGAGTACCATTTATCAAAGTGATGAGAATTATTCCATTGACGTCAAGGTCAAGGCATTTGTGTTTACTCTAAAAACAAAGAAAAAAGAACGCGAACAAAGAGCCAAGAACACAACAAATTATGTTTGATCTTTATCCGCTTACATTAAACTCAAAGCTCTAAAGTTCGTAGCACAGTTATTATTAGTTTTATCGGGAACGGGCTGAGAACCAGCCAACCACAACTCTACAGTTTGGCAAACTAATCAGTGGGCCGTGCTTGGTCCAAACCATTCTTCACAAAAGTTCAAGATAGCATATACTAATACGTGAATAAATAATTTCATTTAATGGTACATTCTGTTAACCTTAAGTTTGATATATATATATATATATCTATATAAACTACATGGCCAAAAGTATGTGGACACCCCTCCTAGTTAGTAGGTTTGGCTATTTTAACCACACCAATTGCTAACAGGTGCATAAAATCAAGCATACAGCCATGCAATCTCCATAGACAAACATTGGCTGTAGAATGGGTCGTACTGAAAAGCTCAGTGACTTTCAACGTAGCACTGTCATAGGATGCCACCTTTCCAACAAGTCAGTTTGTCAAATTTATGCCCTGCTAGAGATGCTCCGATCAACTGTAAGTGCTGTTATTGTGAAGTGGAAACGTTTAGGAGCAACAACACCTCAGCCACGAAGCGGTAAGTCACACAAGCTCACAGAACGGGACCGCCGTGTGCTGAAGCGTGTAGCGCAAATAAATCGTCTGTCCAAAGTTACAGTACTCACTACCGAGTTCCAAACTGCTTCTGGAAGCAACGTCAGCACAAGAACTGCTCGTCAGGGGCTTTATGAAATGGGTTTCCATGGCCGAGCAGCCTACACAAGCCTAAGATCACCATAAGCAATGCCAAGTGTCGACTGGAGTGGTGTAAAGCACACCGCCATTGGACTCTGGAGCAGTGGAAACGTGTTCTCTAGAGTGATGAATCACGCTTTACTATCTGGCAGTCTGATGGACGAATCTGGGTTTGGCAGATGCCAAAAGAACGCTACCTACCTGAACGAACCAACTGTAAAATTTTTAGGGAGGAGGAATAATGGTCTGGGGTTGTTTTTCATGGTTTTGACAAGGCTCTTTAGTTCCAGTGAAGTGAAATCTTAATGTTATAGCATGCAATGACATTCTAAAGAATTGTGTGCTTCAAACTTTGTGGCAACAGCTTGGGGAAGGCTTTTTTTGTTTCAGCGTGACAATGCCCCGTGCACAAAGCGAGGTCCATAAAGACATGGTTTGCTGAGGTTGGTGTGGAAGAACTTGACTGGCCTGCACTGGGCCCTGACCTCAACTCCATCGAATACCTTTGGGATGAATTAAAACGCCGACTACGAGCCAGGCCTTATATCCCGACATCAGTGCCCCACCTCACTAATGCTCTTGTGGCTGAATAGGAGCGAATCCCCGCAGCCATGTTCCAAAATCTAGTGAAAGCCTTCCCAGAAGAGTGGAAGCTGTTATAGCAGCAAAGAAGGACTAACTCCATATTAATGCCTATGGGTTTGGAATGAAATTTTCAAATTTGTACTCTGGGGCCAAACCTTTTAGACACATATACATTCTGCGGACACACTTCATGATTGACGTCTACCGAAGTAAAACCAAAATTTAGATAACTATCGTCATTTATTTCCGATATTTCCGTTTCTTCGAAACTTTACCACTGGTGTGTGGTTTGCCATCCTTTTCTTCACTAAGACACTTCTTATTAATATTAAAAAATCATTCAATTTTTATGCAAAAGGACTAAAAACCAACAAAATAAATCACTGAACTTCGCTAGACCTCGCAGACACTTGATCACAACACCCTTCAGTTATTTCAATTACTGACGAACCCTGAGAGTCGACAGGTATTTATATACAAAATCTAATAAACGAGAAAGTTTGAGAAGTTACTGGCATAGCCAAACGTACAAGTAAATATAAACATATCTCACACATTCAAGAAAGTCATCGAAAGGAATGTAGCGCGATCTAATGTTACAATTGTGAACTACCTCGAGCTAGTAGTTCGAGCGAAAATTTTAAATATCCCATGGTATCCTGCGGAGCCGCGGCACACAGTTTGGGAACCACTGATATATACTGTCTTGGTGCGTCGTGTTCGTTATATTTATAGGCATGAGGAGAGTTTATAGAAATTTCAGCCTGCATAATTGGTCCGGCATGGCCAGGCTGTTAGGGCGTTCGACTAATAATCTGAGGGTCGCAAGTTCGAATTCTAGTTATTCTGAAACATGTTCGCCCTTTTAGCCATGAGAGCGTTATAACATAAAGGTCAATCCCACTATTCGTTGGTAAAATAATAACTCAAGGGTTGGTGGTGGGTGGTGATAACTAGCTGCCTTCATCTCGTCTTGCACTGCTAAATTAGGGATTCAGGTAGCTCTCGTGTAGCTTTGCGAGAAATTCAAAACAAAACAAACCAGTCTGCACAACAATATAGACGATACACAAGTGTTTACATACGTGTATTGTTTATTCTTACACTAGAATTTTCTATAATTCTAGAGAATAGGCGGAAATTTCAAAATAAACATTTAACAGTATAATTTACGTATATTTTAAAATATAACGCTAACTTAATTGTTTAAGTTTGTTTGCACATTAATATTAAAACGGATATGTGGTTTGTAACCAAGAGCGTAGATTTTTTACACCCGATGGGGGAATGATTTTTGCAACCACTTATGTGGACTGTTCAATTTGCAAAATGGTAATCTCTGATTATGTGAATCTGAAAGCTGTAAACATGCAGTCACAGAGTAATCTTGTTGCCACCGTACTTGCATGTATACTTAGGCCTACTGACTGATACTTTCGAATTATCGCTTAGATCGAAAAGCAGGCCTGGCATGGCCAAACGCGTACGGCGTGCGACTCGTAATCCGACGGTCGCGGGTTCGCGCCCGCGTCGCGCTAAACATGCTCGCCCTCCCAGCCGTGGGGGTGTATAATGTGACGGTCAATCCCACTATTCGTTGGTAAAAGAGTAGCCCAAGAGTTGGCGGTGGGTGGTGATGACTAGCTATCTTCCCTCTAGTCTTACACTGCTAAATTAGGGACGGCTAGCACAGATAGCCCTCGAGTAGTTTTGTGCGAAATTCCAAAACAAACAAACAAGCAGATCGAAAAGCTTAGAAGCACACCTCTATTAAAGATGTACATTTCGGCTACTGAAAAAGCCTACTTCTAGGTCTAATTATGTAATTCGATTGGTAAGAACACGAGAATCACAAGAACAAGCACACAATTTGTAGGCCTGTGATGCAATAAAACAATTCAACAGACCAAACTGTAGGGGTGGATGATTGTATGCACCATACCCCCACCTAAAATGAAGGGGGGATGTATACCCCCATACCTTCAGAATCTACGTCCCTGTTTGTAACGGATTTCCCGTTAGATGTTTATTTTAATACTTACGTTTGTTTCAGTATAGCTTTTTATTATGCATGTGACTTATATTGCTGGTTATGTAATGCGCAAGTATCACCTGTTCTCTTCAACAATGTGTGGTTTACGTATTTTCGAACAGTGTTGGATGTTCGAGAATATCGCGAGGTTCGTATAAAAGCAACTTGTCAAGAGACAGTTGCTATTATTTGTGAGCTATAGCTAGTATACTATGAGTTTTGGAAGCTATAATTATGGTTCACGCTTATTAATCGGAAAACTACAAAATCTGACCACGAACATTTATAGATTTCGAACATTAAAAACAGTTTAATTTTAGTGAATAAACTTCCAATATTAGTAATTCTACGAGGATATTAAATACCTTTGTCGGTCAAAGTCAACTTATAAGCGGCGTTAGACCAATCGAAATAGCTAGTTTAAGCGAGGTGTGACAACATCAACTCAGAATTAATTTGCTCGTCGGGTACGTGGATCATCGATGAAATATTCAGTTCTAGATTGTATACAAGACTCGGTATTGTCTGTAAGTTTGTAAAACTGTTGTACATAAATCATCATTTGTAATAACTATTAGCAATAATCGTTATTACAAATTGTACTATTGTTTGCATATATTTGTGTTAAGAAAGAAAATTCTGTGTATCAGTCTTGTTGACAAGTATCATAATTTTTTATAAATATTAATATTTAATGAACTTCTATATTAAAATTAAAATTTCCTTCTATTGGAAATCTTAATACCTTGTATACGTAAGATAATAAATCTGAGATTCGTCCGGAACAAATTATAATACGTTACAGGTATTAAATCCGCCACATGTGATACAATGACATGTGCTTTATCAGTTATTAAATTTTCTGCACTACTGGTTCATACGAATATCAAAAGTTCTCGGGAATAAGTTTTCTGACATCTAGCAAGTACAACTGATTAAGAACCAAACTGGTTTGAAATGCTATTTGGGGAGCACATGATAGTGGCCGCGAATAAAACTTAACCATTTTGTCGAAGTTTCTTATAAATAATACTATCTCATCTTTTACATTCACACTAGACTAGTTCTTGCAACCGACCTGGGAGAGTATAAACCATTACATTCTGAGCATAAGCTGTCAGAGATCACGGAAGCAACGAAAAAACTGGTTTTACAGATTTCTGATTTCTCAACAGTAGCAGTATGTAATATAGTGTTTTGTGTGTAATTTTGGATAAGATATTGGATTTACTCTATGGTTATTTGGAAAGTAGTGCAAATTCGTCCACGCTAAAGAATAATTCAGATTCTAGATATTGAAACGAGTTCAAACTTTTTTCAGAAAGAAAAAAGGAATTTTCGAGAGAATTATTTGGGAATCAACCTATCCAAAATACCTGACTTGCAGAACAGGTGTTAAATTTATTCAGTTTTGTCATTAGATAGCAGTGTGTTTAGTGTATGTTTAATACATTGTTGATTAAAATTGAACACTACAACTCAGCACTCTCAAGACTCTAATACTCTGTTAAAATATTTCTAGATCGCTGAAAGGGCAAATAAATATTTTATTTCAATAGTTTTTCTCAGTATTTGTAATAACTCTAAAAAAATTGACTAGTTAAATTATTGAAAAATGCAGATATAATTTTAGTAATTTTTCTCTATTCTGTAAGTTAGCAATTACTTACCTGGACCAATTTAATAGCAGCAATAGAAGAATCGAATAATATTTTCGCACAATATTCCGGATTGCTTTTTCGTTTCGGTACATGGTTTGTCTGCGTGAGCCAGTGTGTAGGAAAGAGTCGAACTGTACATTAGAGATTAATAAGTCCTGATGTTTGCGAATGAGGCATCGAAATCTTCGAGAAGTACATGTTATTAAATTTAATTATTTCATGCTATTTTTAGTAGCCTTTCTGGTAAAAGCTATTACACAATTATAGTATTAAAGTAGAATGTATTTTGTTTTCAACGTCAACGTAATTTTCAAATAATCTTTCTTTGTTGATTCTAGTGAGTTTCTTGTAAACATTTGTTGCAAAATATATTTTATCTACTTGCAAAGCCAGTATATTCTTAACTTTTAGATATATTTATACTTGTGAATAGTGCAAACATAGAGGAATTCTATAAAATATTATGTACGATACGAACAAAGTGTAGAACACTTTTAAAATATGATGATTTCATGAGAATGAGTACTTGGAAATGTTCATTACAGTAAAATAATGAGTGTATTTCTATTGCATGCAAGGCTATTTTGATACAGTAACAGATTACGTATAGAAAGTTTGTAACAGTTATTTTGGAAGTGGCCCAGCATAGGCAGGTAGTTAGGGCGCTAGACTCGGAATCTAAGGGTTGCGGATTCGAATCCCCATCACACCAAACACACTCGCCCTTTCAGACATGTAAATTGGTAAAAGAGTAACCAAAACGTTGGCAGTGGGTGGTGATGACTAGCTGACTTCCCTCTAGTCTTACACTGTTAAGTTAAGAATGGCTAGTACAAGAAAAAATCCCCGTGTAGCTTTGCACGAAGTAATAAACAAGAACAAACTTTCTAAAAAAAGTACACAATGAATTATCCAGTACGTAATCCTTAAAGAATTAATGACAAAACAACAACTGAAAAATACGATTATCTTATGTTTTTTTTTTTCACTCCAGTTTGAAGTATAAGTGGTTGGTATCAAAATTATCTAAAACATGACGAAATGTAAACAGGATAAATCAACTATTATTTTGAGGACAATTATTGTCCAACCAAACTAAATCCATAATATTTAAATAAGTAGTTGCAATAGTTAATATTTTCCAAGTTAAAAAATTAAAATAGTTAAAAAGCTCTTAGTTATGTAGTGTAATTACGTGATGGTGTTTTGTAATTTCTTTGTGAATAATAAGATTTGTCTAATAGTTGTTAGTATAGAGAATAATGAAATATTTTCAAATTTTATTGTGGTCAGTTTCACTAGTTTTGTAAAGAATAAGGGAATATGTTATTTCGCTTAAAAGAAATCACGTGTCATCTGAAACATACATTCAAAATGTTGTAAACTGTTAAAGATCCATTTCTATTAATGAAGCAGGAAATGTTATTCACGAACTCTCACATTAGGAGAATCGTAGTGAGTATAAAGTATTCTTTGCCTTATTTATTAGATAATTGGATATTTAAAATTTATTTCTCAAGGTTTTTAAAATGTTAGGCATCGTTTTTAACTTTTTACAGTATGATAATGTTGGAACTGGTGATCAGCTGATTACATCTAACTCTTAAACATTTTCCTTAATCGTATTCAGATGCTATTGTGTATATGATTGTACAATATTGTACATTAACGGTGAAGTTATATTAGTTAGTTTGAAGTTTTGAGCTTGAAAGAAACTTTCCTATATTGCTATTGAAAGTTCTACACAAATTAATTTTTAACTGTTTCAAACAATCAGAATTATTTAAACGTTTAAGCAGCGATTAGTGTATATATATATATATATATATATATGAAATTTGAATATTTAAGGAAATTTAGTGTTTTTGTTATTTTTTGTTCAGCAGGAACATAAGATCATTATGCTCTGAATGAGGAATAGCCTTAAAACAAATTTAAGTGATACTTCAATTCTTAAAATCTATTTTATATAAAATTATTTCTTCAAGTGCTTATACCTTTATGATATGTATGCTATTTCTAAATAATTTTCGATATATCAGTTCTTTCCTTTAATTATAAAATTCACCAGTGAAAAAAATAGGTAATAAAGACACATTAGAAGTGAAGTGCAGTCATTTTATTACTGATAACTTAAAGACTATACAGACGACATACAAAAGCTATTAAAGCAAGAGCATAAACAAACAAAATAAATTGAAATATTTGGATATTTTTACATTTGAATATTTGCAGAGCAGACAAACTACAGAGCACGTCGAAGAAGCAAATACATCTGGTGACTGGACGAGTGACTGGGGGTGTAAATTCTGGGAAAATAAAAATGGTATAAAATTAATATTTTCTGTTACTGTAAAAACATAGAATTTTTCACATTGAAAGATGTATAGTAAGTCAAATATATATATATATATAAATATGAATTTACAATATGCGAGGCTTGTGCAGGTATTTGATGCAGTGTATTCATTAACTCGTGTATTCAAGTAAAATTAATCAAATCTAAGTCATGTGTATAACAAAATATTGGTTTCAGAACAAGTTGATGGTTTTCTTTTCATGTCGACTCTTGCACTTATCTGGTTTTAAGAAGTTAAAAGTTGCTGTTGTTTTGAATTAAGCACAAAGCTACTCAATGGGTTATCTGTGCTCTGTCCACCACGGATATCGTAACCTGGTTTTTGGCGTTGTAAGTTTGTAGACATACCGTTGAGCTATTGGGGATCAAGTTAAAAGTTAATTATCAAATACTTCCTATTTAACTCTATGAATGTTGAGAAAAAGTTTGTCGTAAAGCAACAATATTATAATATTTTGAAATATTTGCAAAACATGGTCTGATCAAACCAGAGTATTGTAGATCATATAAATACTTACGATTATATTATTTTATGATGGGTATGAAGTTATAGTTTAACCCAGAAAAGAAGAAAAATAAAAATTTGATAATACTTGCAATTTACAAACTATTTGTGTGCCACTTATGGCTCAGTGATGGGCTAGGGCTCCTAGATGACCGAGTCCAAATCCTAGTCCGTGACCCAAACCATAGCCATATCCCAGTCCATAACCACCAAGAGCACCTCCGAAGCCTAAATTATAACCACCGAATCCAACAGCAGGTCCGTGAGCAATAGTAGCGATAGCAGGGGCGGCAGCAACAGCAGCGACAGGGGCAGCATGAGCCACACGAACGGTAGCTGGGCCAACTGCGGGTATTCCAGGCTGGCTAGAGGCGACGGCAGCAGCGGCAGGAAGGCTGGTAGCAGTGCCTGGTTCATTAGTATGGATTTTGGCGCGGAATCCAGCTCCATCAGCTACATAGTTAACGTTTCTGACACGACCGTCGATATCTCTGATAGTGTAAGAACCAACTTTGTTGCCGTGAGCTTCGCCAGTTTCCCAACGTGAATTGGATGCGCCAAGAGGATCGGTAATGTGATAGTTGAATCTGTAATTACCAAAATCCTAAAAGAAAAGATATATATCGTATTTTATTAATGTCAGTTGTGGACTTTGTTACTTATTGTTAATCGTCAGAAGTCATGACTAAAAAAAAGAAAAACGATATAATACTAAATGTTTCAGTCTTCTATATACATAAATTATAATTTACGTTGTCTATAGATTAGAAACTTCGAAAGCCAGCTAGTGACTGAGCATTTTGTTTTAATTTCTAAATTTTTGACGATAAGTGTGTATTTTTCGTACAAAAAATTGATTAATTGTAAAACAAATACTTTTCAAGGATCATTCTCTTTTGGCATGCAACAGTAAGATTTGGTTTGATTTGAATTACGCGCAAAGCTACACGAGGACATCTGTGCTAGCAGTTCCTAATTTAGCAGCGTAAGCCTAAAGGGAAGGCAGCTAATCATCACCACCCACCGCCAACTCTTGGGCTATTTTTTTACCAACGAACAGTGGGATTGACAGTAACATTATAACGCATTCACGGCTGAAAGGGCGAACATGTTTGATGTGTCGGAGATTCGAACCTGCGAACCCTCAGATTACAATTTATTGCTTTAACCACCTGGCTATGCCGGACCACTACAGTTACACACTACATTACTTTACTGTAACGTCCTGCACACCTATTTCTTTGTATGAATGAAATGATAGAACAATTTGGGTAGACAAAAGAAAAATTCTTAAGGATTTTATAAATATAATCTTTAACCTCAATAGCAAGCATGTTTTGAATCAATAAAATATAATTGAAAACTACTGATAATATCTCAAACAATAAACATTTCGTGTCTCTAAAGGCAGTGGGAAAAGCGTAACTTTAATAGCTTTGGTTTTAATTTTCTTGAACACTTTGAATAAAGTTTTACCATTAATTACATTTCTCGCGAAAAAAAGAGATAGATCTTAAACCATAGTTATATTAAGTAAAGGCTAAGGCAATATGTGATTGTTATAATAATTTAAGAGCTATTTGGCAACGAAAATCGATCTATGAATATTATTTTTAGCTCACTGATAAACATACAGATGAATAGACTTGGCCCACGAATGCATCAACAAGCAACGTAAGTGTTTTGCTTATAGGAAAAAAAACAACACGCATCTAATAAGCAGTTTTTGTGCTCATTAATAGCGTCACGGAATATATATAATTATTTTTAATAATTAAATGTACCACATGACTGTTTGTGCTTCGCCCATAACGGGTATCGAAATCCGGTTTCTAGCAGTGCGAGTCCGTAAACGTACCCCTGTGGCAGTGAGAGGGCGTACTACATGAAATTGGTATTTTACCTTGAATTATATATTTTATGAGTATGTGCAAATCACGTTTCCTTTCTCGTATTCTGTATGGAATAAAACTTATTTATTGATGGTCCTTAAAAGTAATTATGTATTTGAAAATGCAGTTATACGTCAAATATATACTTTGAGCTATTCTTTATATGCATTTCAAACATACTTACGTCTTGGAAACGAGAAGTTGAACTGACACCACCAGCAGCACCACGGAGGTATCCACCCCTGGCTACAGCCACAATGGCAAGCAACACGGCAATCTTTCAAATAGAAATTCTCATTAGCCATTTGTTCTAGTAAAGCAATGGGTGTATTTTTCTAATAGCAAAGCTACATCGGGCTATCTGCTCAGCCCACCGAGGGGAATCGAACCCCTGATTTTAGCGTTGTAAATCCGAAGACATACCGCTGTACTAGCGGGGGGCAGTAAAGCAATGGAATACTAAGCATCCACACATCTTAGAATATTAGTACTTTCCAATAAGCTATTAAACAAGCTAATTAATCGTTGCAATTTTTATTTGCAAGTTCTACAGAAAAACAAAATAAAAAAAAGGAAATCACCGACTATAAATATCATTTTGAATAAAATAATGTAACATATCAAAGTGACGTGAAACACAGAAATTGATTTTACGAATACTTACCTTCAGCATTCTGAATTATTAACCTGCTTTCAATTCAGTAGTGACAGTAATTGAATGTGTGATGTGGAAATGAACTCCGCTGTCTTTTATATATTCCTGAAGTACGTTACAAATAATAGGGATAACGCTTGACTGGTACAAAGGTAAGGTAACCTTGGGTGGCGCAGTTTTTCTTTTCTTTCTCTATCAATTTTGATAGAATATTGTTGTCTGCCTTGAGTGTAGTATGTGTAAATCTATGTGACACGCGAAAGCTTCGACAAGTTTTGCATAATCGGCTTGTAAGTTCTTTGTGAGTTATGCCGAAATGCCACGACACATGAGGTCGTCTGTCGCCAGAATTTTACCTATAGATCTGCTATGAAGGTGGACCACATTGCTAAAGTGCCCCACCTTGTGTAATGTGGGTTATGAGATAATACTACTATCAATTGACCTTGGAAAGACAGTTTAGAGTGAAACAGCTGTGATTTTCTGGAAACTGGTTCAAAAAGGGCGTGCTACTGTCTTACATGTAGTTATGTTTTATCTTTTATTATTTAACATTAGGCAATAAAATTCCAAAATTTTAAGGCTTCAAATGTTGATGTTTCCTTTAATATTAAATGAATGATAAGTGTCTTTATCAATCACTGATTTAATGTAAACTTTTATTTAATAAGAACTGGAAATACGATTATAAAATTATGCAGAAAAATTTTCTAATGGGACCTTCGAGCCGAATAGAGGTAAAAGATAAGGCGTTTTTTTTTCAACATCGTAGCACGAACCTTGGACCTTATAATTTGCTGCTCGGCATGCTAATCATTGGGTATATGCAAGGTCTCTATATTTTGTTACTCGAACAAAAATTTACTAACAAGACATGCAGGTTTTCAAAATATGGCGCATTTCTGTGACATCAACTGCACTAAAAACGCGAGAAAAATCGAATATAATATCTTTAATAAATATAGCACTACATTATCTAATTATAAAACAATGTATAACAAAATTGCAAACTAATGAAAATTTCACACTTAATATAAAAATTATCCAATAGTGTTTTTTTAATGTAACGCATCTGGATAAAAGAATCTTTTCGTGCTATTTCTTAGCTTAGTTGTGTTAAAGCAAAGCTACAGCGTGACATCGAGTGTGGTATCGGAGAACGTATCTTTTTTAACCTATTTAATATCTTGGTCAAGAAATTTTTCGGATAATTTTAACATAATAACTGCACCACCAGACCAGTCGTAAGTAAGTATTTAATTGCTATTATTCAACAACTATGTATTTTTTTTTTTGTTTTGTTTCTCAGGTGAGCTCTGTTTGAGAACGTGTACTGTAGTGTACGTAACATACACTGGAAATAACATATACTATATGTTTGAGCTTTCAAGTATGAGCTGTTATTAAAACTTTGAAGATAGAAAAAAAGATTTAACCAAAAAGTGACTGTTAAAGACATCTAGTGAAGACAAGTATTAATATTTTGTTTTTTATCCAACACTGATGAAGTTTCATGCTTGAATAAATACTTACGTAAACTTCAAACTGTAATTTTGTAATGTTGGACTTCACTAAAATATTATCTTAGTTCCTTAACTGTTAAACCTGTATTTGAACTAAATATTCATTATCTCACATTAAAATTTACGAATCGTAACCTAAGCAAACAAGGCAGATTTTTGTTATGAAATGATTTATGACATTATTATTGAAACACGAACGTTTATTTCAATTAAATAAGAAATATTAATTTGTTTCGCAGTAAACTAAAGTAATGTGATCCAGGTTGGGTAAATTATTTGTATTATGGATAATTTACTGTTATTATTTCTGTTTTACTATCTCCTCGAATAAATAACATCAACCTAAGAATATGCAAGTATTTAGTTATAGCAAAGAGATTCATATATTACGATTTATTCTAAATGCTACTGCACAGTTGGGTTTGAGTTAGAATGCAAAACATAAAGTAGATTCCTACATTATCTTTGACTTTAATAGAAACTCTCGCTTCTGGAAAAGTAGGCGCTTTTCTCTAAATCTTTTATTTTACCTTATAGAAACTTTTTAGATGCAAAAATACGTGATGCATCTTTAGTTGAAATCACAGAAAATGAATAAATATTTAACAAAGGTTGATAAAGATTTGGACATAGTCAAAGTGTGTTGAGGGTATAAGACAAGATTATAACAAGGACCCGACCCTTCCCCCCTTAAAAACACACCTGTCTTTTAACATGGGGATCGATTTTTCACTCCTATTTTTGCCCTATTACCCTGTCACAAATTATCATATTTTGATAAAATTTGGAATAATATTATTCCTCATTATCCCTCAAAAATGGTCGAGTCCTTTGATAACGACGGAGAGATGGACACGTTTCGTACTTTTTTAGGGCCGAATATGATCAAAGCTGTACAACGGAGGTATGCGATCTACTGGTTGCCCCTCCAGTTAAGATATTTTTAAAAAAATTCGATAAACCGACAATTTATATAGTCAGCGATGTGAGATAACATTTCATAGAAATTCAATTCTGAGAACGATAACAAGAAAAAAAACGGCCCATTCAAATCGCGTCTTAAAACTAGTATAACATGTTCTTGTTCTGCCAGTGATCACAAAATTCTAAATGTCCGGGGTGCCCTTCTAGTAATTTCTATGAAATTATTTTAAGTTTGAAGATCAATGGAACTTACCGTTTAATTTGCAAGTCTTAAGTTTTTATTGAGAGCTTTCAAATACTTCCGACTGAACTATCTATTTTATACGTGCATGGCTTTGATGGCATTTGCGTTACAGCTCTGAAACACGCTGTTCCTGTACATGAAAAAGCGGGTGGAGTGCAGTTTCGATGGTCCACGAAAACAGTGTTACTAAAGTAGCACTTTAGTTTCAACTTAATAACTTAAAGTATGCATACGTCCAGATTTAGTTTATTTTGTAAACTTATTATGATAGAAACATTACAGATTAGTATATATCTCTCTATAAATAAGGAACTTGCTTAATTATATCTTCTTATTCAGTGAGCCGTATTTAATAAAGTTACCCCAAGTAATGACGTAGATAGAAAGGGAATCGAGTAATGGAACTTTAAAATAACTAATATGGAATAAAAGTTAATATAAATTTATCAGTCTTATAATTTTTAATACGATATCAAATATGATTATGGAAGGCAAAAAACAACATTATGCAATGAAGTAAGAATTAACAATGAAAACCATAACATTTGTGGTTATTTTATTTCGATAAAAAACTAATCTCGCCAATGATATTGAAAAATTAATTTATATATATATATATACTCTTCAAAACAAGAAACGCAAAAGGGATATTTTTTTTATTTTAAAGAGAAATATATGTAATAACGTTACAAGCTCAGAGTATGTGATGTTACACGTGTTAAGGCACTGATTGTCAGACCAAAATGACAATACAAGTTGTGCACTTTGAAAACGAAAGAAAACATCGGATTTTTCGCCAAAACGCTTGCGTGTCCAATAAATTTGTTTGAGTGATCTGCATGTTCTGCAAGTGCAACATGTGCAAAATCCCTATAAAAGTGACGGGTTCTCGGTTTCCATAGCTCAGTGTTAAGCCACCAACACGCAATACAGTTACGCCAGGACTGACTGAAGCACAACGCAACATCGCCATTGGTCGATTGGAAGCAGGCGAATCTCGATCAGATGTTGCCAGAGCTGTGAATGTCCACCCAAGCACCATCACAAGGCTATGCAATCGTCACCAACAACATGGATCAACTCGTGACCGTCCACGATCTGGCAGACCTCGTGTGACCACGCCCGCACAAGATCGCAACTTCCGGTTACGTCAACTTCGGGATAGGACCACCACTGCGATGTCTACTGCCTCAACCATACCAAGGCTGCGTAGGATTTCCGATCAGACCGTACGCAACCGTCTACGAGATGCAGGAATCCGATCTCAACGTCCAGTGAGAGGCGTCATCCTCACCCAGCAACATCATCAAGCACGGCTGTAGTGGACTCAGGCACATCGGGTATGGCCTCATCGACGATGGAGGCATATTTGGTTCAGAGATGAATCACGTTTTATGCTTCGTAGGCAGGATGGATGGACCCGTGTTTACCGTCGCCGAGGTTAACGTTTTGCAGCAAACTGTGTGCAAGAAGTTGACAGATTTGGTGGTGACAGCGTCATGATGTGGGCTGCCATCGCCTACAATGCCAGAACAGACCTTTTACACATTCGAGGGAATCTTACGGCTCAACGATACGTCGACGAGATTCTTAGGCCTCGTGTGCAACCCATAATGGTGAACGTCAACGACGTTTTTCAACATGACAACGCCCGTCCTCACACAGCCCGACTCACCACTGTCTTCTTGAGACACCACAACATCAACGTTTTTCCCTGGCCCTCCAGATCACCAGATTTAAATCCCATCGAACATCTTTGGGACGAGTTGGACCGACGTCTGCGACGGCGACAACCTCAACCGCAGACTCTACCTCAGCTTGCAGCAGCTTTGCAGGCTGAGTGGACAGCCATTCAACAGGATGTGATTCGTCATCTCATCGCTTCCATGGGCAGGAGATGCCAAGCAATTATTGATGCTCACGGGAGCATACTCGTTATTGACGTTGAGTGAGGTTAAAATTCAACTAGTGAGCGTGAATTTCGCCTTTGTAGACTTTGGATGTTCAGCAGTGAATGTGCAAAGTTTCACACATGCCATACAGAACTACCCGGAATAAACTTGTTTACAATTTGTCTCATATTTTGCCTTTTGCGTTTCTTTTTTTGAAGAGTATATATAGATGAAAGTCATACTGTCGTTTTTTAGTTTCATTATAGTTTCGTGAATGTGTTTTCTCATATGATGTTTTCTCTTGTATCAACTAGCTGACTATAAGTTTATACTTTACTAGTGCTGAATATAAAACAACAAAAGCAGGTTATTAAGACACGTTCAAAAATTTTGCTTCAAAAAAGTCAAGTGGAGAGATCCTTTCAACAACATGAAGTTAGAATTACTGTATGTATGCTATCTAGACTAAATTTACGACGCTCCGAATAAATAACATAATAATAAATGCTGTTTTAATGAGTTCAAATAACACACGATGCTAGTAGGTAGGTGTGGTTTATTTTGAATTTCGCACAAAGCTACACGAGGGCTATTTGCCCTAGCCCTCCCTAATTTAGCAGTGTAAGACTAGAGGGAAATTTGCTAGTCATCACTACCCATCGCTATCTCTTGGGCAACTCTTTTATCAATTGATAGTAGGATTGACCGTCACACTATAACGCCTTCACGGCTGAAAGGGCGAGCATGTTTAGTGTGTAGGGGATTCGACCCTGCGATCCTCAGGTTACCAGTCGAGTACCTCAGCCACCTGGCCATGCCAGGTCTAGTAGTTAGGTGTTAAGTAACTTTTTGTTTGTTGACGAGACAACATAACCAATTATTTATTATTATTGTAGAAAAAGGACTGAAGAATGTTTTATTTACCTTGAATACAGATTATAGGAAGACAATATAAATATTGTTACAAATATTTTTTATTTATTTGTGACAAAACTTTGAAACTAGAAAATAAACCAGGAGAGTACGTATGTGAACAGATGAACACTAAAAAAAACATAGAAATTATTGATCTTTTTTATCGATAACATTGAGCAGAAAAAAGGCTAAGAATGTGTTTACGTGTTAAGTTGCTTTCTATCGCACTTCCATATATAATATTCCTTTCAGCGAAGAGACAAAAAATAAAGATATAAGCTTCTACCAAAAGTCAATTTTTAAACAGTTTAAATTTCATAAGAACTAGAGAGTTCAAATTTGATGGAAGAAAATATGTATTTAGAAAATTATGGAACGGTACATTTATGGCCATCATTAATATGTAGTTTCTAAAAAATGAAATATTGAAATAATACTCATATTTATAAAAACATAATAATAAACTCTCGAAGAAAAAGTTATTATTACGAAAATAACAATATAAAACATTATGAATACATTTTTAAGAAAGGGAGAAAAGATTATTTATTTTATACATTGGCTCTTTATGTGATGACATGAACGCAAGTGAAGACAGCTAGCTAAGAGCACACACGGATAATTCTTTTCAGAAGGAGTAGTGGGATTTGGACGCCACTGTTTTAATTCAACCTCATCTTCGAAATAAGGAAAATGTTATTTTGGCAAAACGTCTCAAATTTCGATCCTCTGATTCACAATTCGTAAATATTGACAATTAGGACACACTCAAAAGTGGAAGTAATATGATTTCACAGTAACAAAATTGAATTCGATATTAGTTAAAACCTAAGAAATGTCATTTGTTAAATGATTTTTAATATAATATATAAGAGATGATTTCTTTAATTTTGATGTACAAATTATATACATTGAAAATCAATAATGTAAAAATTAAATAAGAGCAATTAACATATTTTAAAACAGAAAATACTAAGCAAAAATCATAGCAATTTAACCTAAAACAACACAATATGATAATAAGGACATTATACTCATGTTTACGCTTAGTCGGAGTTCAGTAATGATATTACTTGTGTAAAGATTAAAACTTGGAAAAGTATTAAAAAATCTCAAATCTAAAGTTAATAACTACCGAAAAAAATTGTTTTCTATTATCAACTTAAGGAGTTGAAATTATTATTATGTCAAATCGTTAACGATTAAAATAAACATTCATTATACCAGGAGTATAAATCTTTAATTGTATTATTATTTTGAAATACAAAAACCTGAAATATATGTTGGCAATAAAAAAGCTGTAAGAATTTCGCTTATCAAAATACATTTCAAGAGTCCCCCAAATTCCAATTAAAATAAATTGAACATAAATAAAATATTTTTGTACAAATCTATATCAATTTCATGTTAACAATTTTTTTTTTTTTAAATCCGAGCAACATCACTTATCGTCATCTTTGTTACGTTAATGGTAGACAACGTCATCCTACGAAATTTTATATATTGCTTTAGGTTCATGAAGTTTTTTAATTCTGGATTTACCGCAAAGCTACACAAGGACTGTTTGCACATCCTAAATTGGTCACTGATAGACTAGAAGGAAAAAAACTTTTCAAAACACACCTCAAACCCTTGGGCTGCTCATGTGTGATTGAATGCTTGAATAGAGCCCTCAGTTCGTTTTGTGCACCCATAACGCGACAAAAAATCACAGAACATTGTATCTACATCCAAAAGTGTTTTTCAATATTCATTCAAAAGCATTCTAACTATTGTATTGTGCAAAATTATTTGGACAAAGTGAAAAATTAGATTTGAGACTGCTGTCAAAGAACAATGAAAGTTAAGTCATAGGTGAAACATTAAACATTTCATTCATTTTAATATTTAGTATGACAGAAACTCAGCGGAATATCTGAGTCCAGCAAACAGTTAATATTTTGTTTGTCCTCCTTTAGCTTTAATAATTGCGGAAATTTTTCCAGGCATTGTTGCAATATACTTAATTCGGGTATTCTTTGGGATTACGCACCATATATCTCTACTACATTCTAAAAAGTTTCCTTTTAAGTAATTTTTGATTTGCCAAGTTTTTCATCCATTAAAGCCCAAATATGCTCAATTGGATTGAGATCGGGGCTCTATTGGACCCATACGTCATTTGAATGACTCCGACAGGCTTCTCTTTCAGCTAATTAATTTCTGTATAAATTGTATGAGTGTTTGGAGTCACTGTCGTCTTGTTAGTAGAATTCTTTACTAATAATACACAAACTACTGAGTATATCGTGACAGATCAGTATGTGATGGTACTTGCGCTGGTCCATTATTCCATTTATTTTCCAAATATCTAATGTCACCTCAACAGACAAAAACACTTCTTAAACCATCACATTGCCTCTCCCATGCTTCATTGTAGGTGTTATGTATTGAGGTAAGTATTTTTCACCTTTCTCCCGCCGGACATACAATCTATGCTTTGAACCAAATATTTAAAACTTGGACTCAGTCGTCAATAACGTCACCTGCTGGTACAGCGGTAAATCTATGGATTTACAACGCTAAAATCAGGGCTTTTATTCCTCTCGGTGGACTCAGCAGATAGCCAGATGTGGCTTTGCTATTAGAAAAACATGCATACATTACACCACATTTTAATCATCAATAGTCCAGTTTTGTACATTTTAGCAACTTTCAGTATCTTGACAATATTTGGAGGTCGAAGTAATGGATTTTTAGCTGTTACACGACCAAATATTCTATTCTCGTTGAGTCTTTATGATGATGTAGATCTGGACACGTTTTTGCCATTTGGTACATGGTCATTTATCTTATATTTGAGATAAATGGCAGTCTTCCTACTGTCCCAAAACTAGATAAATGAAACTACTTAAAATCAGTATCATTGAGTTTAAGTATTCTGGCTTTTTCTTTCCTATTTTCAAATTTACATGTCTCGGTTTCATGATCCAGGGTGTACTTAACTGTGTTTGGGGAGTATTTCAAGTCTGAAGCAATTTGTTGAAGCATTATCATACTGTTGAAGTTTACATTCTCTAATGACACGGAAAAATTGGCTCCATAAAATAAAAATAATAACAAAATAATATTTTGCCTTAACACTTTTGCACAGTACCGTATTTAAAGAAAGTATTTCACGTAAAGAGTACTTTTAATAATTTAATATAATAATGCGTCTTACAAGACTCTGCACTTACATAGTAAATCAATGCTGGGGCCAACTCGTTGCAGATCTTTTTCTGGATGAATCTGTTGCTCGAATTTTATCCATATTTCTTTTTCTCCGGTGCCATTAAATACAAGAGATATCCATCCACCCTCTTGAAAATTTGAAACCTTTTAGCTCAAATTTTTTGTGATCTTAATAAAAACTGTTTTGCTTATGAATAATGAGTGATAAATTATGGATGGCATAACAATACCTAAATAACCCTGAACAATGTACAAATTTAGTTCTGATACATTTTTTTCAATCGCAATTTATATTGGCTCTGATTTTCAAGTGAGTTGTTGATTTTCATCTTGAAACTTGTTGTATTTCAATATATTTAAATGTCTGCATTTTTTCTTAAAGGTCTCTTCAGGTTTTACTGATAATAATAGCATTACTGATATCAGTAGAGCTGGCGTGGGTGAAGTTGCTGCTGAATATATTTTTGCATTAGGCTGTAGGTGGTACTTCTAACTTAAGAGATGACTTCGCTTGGGGTTCCTGACCTTGCCCTTTCGTCTACATGTCGAATAAGGTGCCGTTTGGAATGAAAATACCATAGATTATTAGCAAAACTTCTATGTTTCCAAAATAATTTACTTCTAACAATTCTAAAAACAAGTACTGGCTTTAAAATTGCGGTACTAGATAAATGATTTTTAAAATATAATGACATTTGGTTTTCTAATATTGTTTGATAAATTCCTATACACCAACCCATGGCACTGATTTTTTTTTTCGCAGAGCAATATTTTCTCTTTCCCTGAAGCAAAATATGGAGTGCAGTATTAAGATTGTCTTGCAAATGATGTTTGCATTATACATCTTATCAATAACAATAGATTTCTCGAATTTTCAATCTTTTGAATGTACTACTATATTTTCACTCTAAAATAACTTAATTTTTATTTTGTTTATTTAATTTTGACATGAAGTGTTTTTTATCGTCATTCGAAAAAAGACACAACTCAGAATTTTGTGTGAAAAATAAATATCTTTTTTTTGTGTTCGAAAGGAAAGTTTGATTTTTTTATTTTCTGCTTAGTTTCGATGTATCACAAAAATATATGCTGCTCAAATCTTTTTGATTTAGCCACATTCAAGTTAGCATTAGGTTTTTAAGCACAAATTGTTAGGTTTTGAAAGTATTAATATATAAAATATTTTCCTGAGTATTTTCATTGATTTACCTTAAAACTAGAAAAAAAAAAGATGTCATAAGCAAAGCTTTTAAAACAGTGATACAGACGTACTGATAATAAATATTCCTGATTTTTTTCCTCATTTCTTACGAAGTTACCTGTGGAATATCATGATAATGTTTCTTTTCAGATTGAAGTAAATTAAATTTGAATTAGCTTCCTCTCTCGAGGAATCCCACTTAGTAATACTACTTATAAAAAAGCGTTTACGTATAGTAGTTTATTTCGTTATTTGCACTGTCATCGAATTTCACGAAACTTCATGACCTCACTAAAACTAAGAAGACTGGTTGCTAAGTGACTGACTAGGTGAGAATGTTTGAAATAAATAATATTATGTAAATAGCTGCGAAATCTTTAAGGATTTAATTCTAACCTAATAATGCTTATACTCAGTTGGTTTACAGATGTAGGAGGACAGTTCTGGACTTATCTGTTCGGCAAAGGAACGGCAAAATACATTTTTTGTAGTTTACCTGCCTTATATCAAATATGTCGAAGTTTTAATAATAGTTTTTGTTTATATACAGATGAAATATATAACCTTTTTCCACTTCTATTGTACTCATCTTCGATTATATCAGCTGAATTATAAGAAGACATCAAAAATTCGTTTGTTTGTTTTAGCGCAAAGCTACATTATAGGATGTCTGTGGTCTGTACACTGCGGGAAGTCGAACCTCAAATTCTAACATTGTAAGTCCATATGTGCACCATCCGAATTGCATCCCCTTACAGAAATACAGATAATTTCTTATCAATGTATTTAGCTGCTAAGAAAACAAATGTGACTAAGTTTTGAAATTATACATAATAGCTATTTTAATATTTTACTTATTATTGCAAGTTGCGAAGAGGTTTATATACCTCAATATTGATTTGAAATTTCTTGATTATTTTGTCTCCCACGATACTGAACATATTCCTGTTTAATCTAAAATTTCTGATCCTAGCAAAATAAAAATAAAACAAAAGGTTTGTTTTGAATTTCGCGTAAAGCTACACGAGGGATTTTGCGTTTGCCGTCCCCAATTTAGTAGTGTAGGACTAGAGGGAAGGCAGTTAGTCATCATCACCCACTGCCAACTCTTGGACCACTCTTTTACCAACGAATAGTGGGGCTGACTGTTACATTATAACGCCCTTACAGCTGAAAGATTGAGTATGTTTAGTGTGACGGAGATTTGAACCTCTGATCCTAAGATTGTATCTATATTTCATTAGTGGTATGGTGATGAAAGAACAACACAATTGTGTCCACATAGAATAAACTTTACAGAGACTTTCTCTAAGAAACCTTAAAAAGTAAAGAAAGTGAAAAAGACTTAAAGTGTAGCATTGAGAAAAATAATAATAGGAACACTTGCTACAATAAGCTTTCCAATTTTACCAAGACTGCTGTTACCATTTTACCATTTGCTATTAAAAGGATGCATACGAATTTAAGTAGATTCATCTTACTATCTGCCAGTGTTAGTTTTATTAAGCCCAAAACTACATAATAGTCTCATCTGGGGCATTAAACCCGATTTTTGGTGTTATAAATTTGCAAATTTGGTGTTATAAATCTGCAATATGTGAAGTAAATTATTGACTTTTCATATCCCTGTAAAACGATTAAGCAAAGTTTCGTTTTATTTTTCCCCATTTTTATTAATTATTATCTTACATATAATTTAATAATATTGTAAATGAGTGAGTATAGCTAATGTTTGATTTTGGTTTTCTCACACCATTAGGTAATAATAGCCAATGAAGACATGTAAAATTCTTTGAATTTACCGTGTATTACTCTGGCAAAACCATCGTTTATTTTAACTATTGTTCCCTGCTGGAACAGCAGTAAGTCTTCGGATTTACAATGCTAAATTCAGAGGTTTGATTTCTCTCGGTGGACACAGCAGATAGCTCGATGTGGCTTTGCTACAAGAAAAACACACACAAACACACAGCTTAACTATCATGTCGCCTTCCAATGCCACATCCATATGTCTCTGGAGTTACAACATAAGAAACCAACTTTCGATACCCCTGGTAGGCAGAGCACGGTTAGCCCAATGTGTATCTTTGTGCTTAAATTCAAGAAAGAACAAACTGTTGTTGTTTGGAGTTTTATGACGCAAGGCAATTAGGTTATCTGCGCCAAAGAAACGGTAAAACAATAAATAACAGCAAAAATGTTATAAAGTGTAAGGGTAACAAAAGCAAAAACCAAAACAGTGTTCCAGAGTCAGAAAAAACTTAAATGGAATTAAAAAGCCAATGGTCATTAAAAAATTAAAAATATTTTTAAGGCGGACAGTGTCACTATCGTCATTGACACTCTATAACGTCAAGGGTAAACCCATGGTAAAGACATATCTAAAGTTGTGCCGTTGGTTTCAGTCGTAACCACGACACTATAATAAAATGTGGGTTAGTGTTACCTTGTGTCAAACAGACCATGCATTGGTGCATCAGACCAAGATAAAAGAAAACGGCGGCTTAAAAACAGTGACCAATGCGTAGTATACATAAATAAAAGTTCTCATACAGGGGGTAGCAGTGAAGAAGAATGACCTTGTGAGAAAGGGAAGCACCATACTGGAAGTACACTTTTATTAAGTTACAAGTACAAAGTACCACTATTTTATTAAAAACGGTGACTTAAAAACTGTGACCAATGCGTAGCAAAGTTATAACAGCTTTCTCGTTCCGATCGTTATAGAAACAATACGGCCAAAGTCTGATAGCGGGTTTTATCTGGAAAAGCTTGTTATTACATTGGTCGATCCAAGTTATTTGCCAACTGTTGTGTAACCGAGCCTTGAATACAGGGCCGTAGTCCATTATGGAATTGGCATAGCGGTGATAGCAGTAAAACAGACCTAGCTGCCGTGTTAACGAGCTCATTCCCACGAATATCGACGTGGTCTGGTATTCAAAAGAATTGGATAGAAATGGATGATAAAGAGAAATGGGGCAGCCAGTTTTGAATATCGACGAAAACAGGATAAATACTAACGTCAAGCGATTTCGGACCAGTAGAGTTGGTATAAATAGTACAGTTCGTGTAATACATAGCTTCTACGTGATTCAGGGCAAGAGAAATAGCATACAATTTGTAAATGAACAAAGAAACTGTAGAGGAGATCCTGTGTGCAACCATCAAATTACAATAAACCATGGCAGACCCCACAGAGTCATCTGATTTTGAACCATTCGTTTAAATGGGAATGAAAAGATTGTTCGAAAGTCGTTCAGGAAATAGAAGGTGGTACTTCTATTTGGGAGTGTCTGCTTTCTTCAAATGACTCAAAGAAATGTCACACTTGGTGATGGTAATAAGCCACGATGAGATGGCCTGACTTGTAGAGATAACAACATTATTGAAGGACAGACCCAATTTAGCCAGCTGCACCTGGATACGAAGGCCAAAAGAAACACTGGAAGATTGTATATATGTAAAATCGGCTGATATGGATAGCGAAAACTCTATGTACAGGAGCGAACAACGTGTCGACCTTCTTCGGTCATCGTCAAGTTCACCGAAGAAGGTCGAAACCTTGTTCACTCTTCTACATAGAGTTTTCTCTATCCATACCAGCCGTTTTTACATATACATTTTTCTCTACAAGTGGGTTTTCTCGTCATCAAGGACTGTCAGACTGTCTTTTCTGAGAAAACATGGTCCATTTAGGGAAAAAACATACTCCCATGTAGAATGCTGTGGTAAGGATCGAAGTTTGGAAGCATACAGTAAAGACAGTTGCAATCAGTTGAGGTGGAAAAGAAGTCATATCATTCACCATACAAACTCTGAATTGCAGAAGTGCAGAAAGCCCCTGTGCAGACCAAAATCCCCAGATAGTGAATGGGGGTCCAACATTTTCAAGGCTGAGATTCTGGCAAAGCCATAGATCACAGTCCAGTTTTAATCAAATTTGGGCACGATAGATCTTTAGCATAGAACATCGATCTACTACCCAAGAGGTGGAAGAGAAGACACAGAGGATGTTCAGTGCTCTTGTACACTTGATGCATAGCTAACTGATGTGTGGAATGAACACAACTTAAGCCAAGTATAAGCCCTTGAAACTTTGCCTTGGGGACCACAGGAAGCACATATTTACTGAGACAGAGCTCTGAATTAGTGTGAATATTCTGTTGATGATAAAGGTGCATGCAAACGGTTTTACAGAGATAGAAGGTAAAACCATTTGCTGTGGTCCACTTCAGTAAACGATTGAGGACTGTCTGTAGCTTCTGCTCAATAAACCTTTTGCTTGACGACTGACATGTGATGTCAAAGTCATCAACATAGAGCCTATTTACAACTGCAAAGGGAGTTGTCTAGTAATGGCATTAACATTTGTAATGAAAACTGTGACACTCAAGATACAGCTTTAAGGGATTCCAAGTTCTTGTGGAAAAGAGCAAAAAGTGTCAAACTCACACGTCTTGGAATTTTCGGTCCATTAAAATGTTTTTGATGAAAATGAGCCAATGACCATGCAACCCACATGAGTGGAAATCTCCACGTAGTATGATAAGCCTTTCCAAAGTCGAAAAATACAGAAACAGTCTCGAGAAAGACTTTTCTTATTGACGTTTGAAGTCGAATCTGGCAGTTCACAATGGAGTGCTGTCGTCAAAACTTACACTAGGTGGGCACTAAGAGATTGTTTGATTCGAGGAACCAAACAAAACGATCATTAACTCTCCTGTCTAAGGTCTCGCAGAAACAGCCCGTGAAAGCAATTGGACAGTAGTTTAAAGGAATTGGGATCCTTTCCAGACTTGGAAAAAGGGAGAACAATAGCCCAGCACCAAGCATCAGGAAAAGCATTCTCCTGCCAGATGTGGTTAAAAACAACCAGAAGAGTAGCAAAAGAGGCAGGAAAGAACTGTGTAGTGAATATCAACAGGTCCAACTAATGTACTGCTAGACTGATGATAAGCAAGTTTGAGTTACACCAATGTAAAGGGACTATTGCAGTCATAGAAAACAATCAGCCCAAAAGAAAAGAATCAATCACTCTGCCCATCGAGGCATGTGGTTTGGTGGCATCGACCACAACTGGTCTCTCTTAAAATGACAGGAAAATAATCACTGTCCTGTAGGTAATTGTCAACCCTTCAAGGGACGTAAGAGAAAATTGAAGAGGAGCAGATAGTGAGATCAACAACAGTAAAAAACTGACTATAAAATAAGTATAAGAACTAATATTGAAGAGAGAAAGGTTGTGATCCGATAGCATACATGCTATGACACGACCCTTCCCATCAATATCAGCACCACTGCAGAGGGGATTACGGCCATTAAAGTCTCCCAGGATTAAAAAGGGAGATGATAACTGTTCAATGAGAGCATTAAGATGTGATCGATCATAGGTCTCTCCAGGAGACAGGTAGAGAGAACAAATAACAGTGGTGCGACCCAAGGAAACACAGATAGCTACGGTGTATGAAGTTGCAAAGACAGGGTGGGCACATGCTGTTCAACAAGCAGTTATACCTTTCTATATACTCATTCATTATACAATCTGTCATTTCTGTACAAAGAAAACTGCCAAAATGTGACTGCTTTAGCAGGTTTCAGAAATGTTTCCTGTAAGGAGAGACATAAAGGATAAGAATCAATCCAATCCTTAATATCATCCATATTCGAACGATAACTTCGACAGTTCCACTGTATCAAAGTACCCAATTTTATTTCTATGGAAGAGAATTGGGCAAACATCCCTTCTAAAAACAACCACATATTTTCTTTATTGGAAAGAGGCATATATACCTCCACGGATCGTGCCCTGAGTTGAGTAGGCAGATCCCTGTCTGTGAACGAAGATTCCAGTGACCGAGGGCTTGAATAAATAATCGTTTTGCGTCTCAGAGCTGGAGAAGAAAATGCATTCCCATTGTAACAATAGAATGGAGTGCATCAGCACATGTCTGAGATGAAGTGGGTGACAATAAATTCTAAGCTTCTGGGTAGGAGAAAATTGTTCACAATCTTGAAACGTTGCACCTCTTTCTCTTCCATCCACTTAGGGCAAGAACTAGAGTAAGAGGGGTGTAAATCATTACAGTTAATAGAGTGTGGTTTCATTTTGCACTAATAGGTGTCTTGGTCTTTGCTACCACAACGAGCACATGTTAAAAAACCACCACATTATGTTTTCAAGTGACTGAATCACTGACACTGGAAACATCTGAGAGGTTGGGAATGTATGGCCGTACCTTAAATTTAAAAAAAAAAACCTGCCTCAACTGTGGCAGGTGGACGTGGTGATGCAAACGTCAAAATCAGAACATTACTACGCAGCATAATTCTATCTTTGTGAATGTAGCTTTGGCTTACCAGAAAGACACCTTGGCTAGAAAAAGGAACCAGCGAGGATCTCTGACTTGGAATGTTCTTCAAGTTCCTCTCAACAATAGATCCTTTTGAGGAATTCAGGTAGCATGGAGAATAACCTCAATGGGTATATTCCCAATGCTCTATGAATTCAGGAGGTATTTATGTGTTGTGGTGTGGATGTTTCCATCAAATTGTTTTCAGAACATAGCTTTCTTACTGACTTGGGAAAGCCACTTAGTCCCTCTAATCCCTTTTAAATTGAAAGAGATAAATATGCTCCAAGGATTTCTCAGATAATGAGTGCAAAATGAGACACAAATTACAACCAACTGTGATGGTGATTGTTGAACGAAGTCATCTGTTCGTGGCCGTTTACCAATTATCGTTTTTTCTCAGCTGTCTCCACCCACCATTGTGACTTACGAGAGTACTCACTGTAATGCGAAACAAGGACATTGAAGCAACAGCAGGGTTTCGTGAGCACTATACGCAGGTACCAGAATCAGTCACAATGTCCATAATACCCGCTGAGAACGTTCATCACTGGTACTTTGTTGACCCTAGCCTAAGTGAATCAGCCGACTAACCCTAGGCCGTATGTCTACAAGAATCCAAGACCAAAATGGTGTGTTGTGGCTGAACCCCTCCACCACCAATATCTCTCCTCCTCTTCACGGGTCGCCACGCACGGCAAACACATGGGTGAGTAAGATCCCAGGGGAGGTAAACTGAAAGTATAGGAATCCACATCGAGGGGACAAAAACAAACTCTCACATTTAAAACACTATATATCGTAAACTGGTGTATAACTCATATTGTTTAATTACACGTCCTTGTTGTATGTGTAAAAACAAATCACTTTATTTATTGATTTTATTCATAAAGTATAATTATTTTTGACGATTTGTTTTAAAGGAAGAAGTTTAATATAGATCTTTACTTGTGAATTGTAGGCATACTTGATTAAAAACTTCCCAAATACGTTAATTTTGAAGTTACTTTTAAACCAACACCAAAGTTGGCAATAAAATAATAAAAATAATCCTTTAATCCTCTGGTTCATGATAATTCTGCTGTGTATGAGAGATCGTTGTATCTCCAAACGCAAAACATAACGTAATTTTGAAAGCACTCAGAATTGTTTTGAACTTAATTTATCGGTTAATACCTCCAGTAAGAACAGCATGACGCGTTAGCCAATTGATTGCTACCGGATTTAATATTTACTAAAGGAACAGGATTTCTTTAGTTCAAATATTCAGTGACCTTTAATACAAAAATATAAACTTTAATCTGACTAGAAATTCCAACTTAAAATTATTGTGTTATAAACGACAAACTTCACTCCAGATTCTTTGTTCTTTGGAATGGAATGCTCCTCGACTTTGCAAACTAAATGCAGTAGGGACCTTTTGAACATATAACTTATTTTTAAATGAAATAATTTTTACAATTTTGCACTGCAAAATGCTTCGTCGTAAGGTTGTCAAGTTCTAAAAACACACCACTTATTTCTGTATTGTTTACGTACTTCAATTAATATGAGAATATTACGGTTTCCAACTGCTCATTTAAACAGTCCAATCACACATCAAAATCTATAAGTGCTTTCCCAGGCGAAGATTTGTTTTGAATATGCTAGTCGCTGTTGCTCGTGGCATGTGGACTGTTTTTTGCTACTGGTTTTTGTGTTCATGTTTCTCACATGTTAAAGAATACATTTTCACTTTTGCATTCACGAAAACTGTCATTGAAGTTCCAAACTATGTACATATATGTATCTGCTTAATAGGCATTAGCTTCTTTGTTTGCATAACTGCATTAAGTTCTGTATATATAATTCTATATGCCATTTATCCAAATTAATTCACATAATTAAATACTATAAACAAAGAAATGTTCGAACTTACATCGTTTATCTTCCCAGAGCTGGAGAAGAAATGCATTTCCATTGTAACAGTGGAATGAAGTGCAGGTTTTAGAAACGTTTCCTGTAAAGAGAAACATACAGGATGATAAGAGTCAATTCAATCCTTAATATAATCTATATTCGAACGATAACCTTAACAGTTTCATTGTACCAAAGTAGCCAATTCTATTTCTATGACCTTAGTGTTTACTTGTCTATTTTAAGTAACCTTAAAAGCTGGCACAATTAACCGCCTGGGACAGCGGTCGATGGTTAGCTCAATTCCAAACCTTGACAGATGACTTAGTCTATTTTATTTAAGATTTATATCGAAAATGTTATAAATCTTTTAGTAGATAATCTAGTTATAATTACGAGTTTTGTCAGACAATGAGAAAACATTTTTCTCTTTTATAAAATTATGAATATTTTCAAATTGAATCTTTACTGATTCCTTAAAACCAACAAAGAAACATTGAAGATAAAAAAATCATATAGTATATATTTCGAGGGGAGATCTATAATACGTTTTTTGTAGCTTTTCTGGCTAATAAGTCTCTAAGATATTTTTTCACATTTACTAATATTGTCTTGTTTTTATTCTCATTAGATAATCCGTTTCAAGTCGTTTTCTTTTGTGATTTGTGTGTTTATCATTTATTTATTTTGTCCCTCCCACGTCTCTGACTAATAATGTGTCATTTGTAGTGTGATTCACTTGCTTATTTTTTTAGGACGCAATAAATATTTGAATCTTTACTACGTTCTCAGCTTTAATTTTTACACTGTATGATCAAACTCTTTATAGACCTGGCTTTCACTTATTATTATTTTTACTAAATGATGACGTAATCCTATTAATTCTAGATGCAATTTTGGCATATCTTTTAGATGCACCTAAAAATAGAGAATTTCATGTCAGTTTTTAACTAGACTGAATATTTCTATCTCTTTTTTCTAAAATGTACATTTTCAGGCTCATTGCTTTAGTTCTACCTGATTGAAGATCTTTTCCACTATCCTCAAGTCTGTTTCCGTTCAACTTCTTTATCAGGTTATAACTTAGTGTATTGTTTTACATCCCATGTCCTTAAGTGTGAAAATACTTTTTGATTGCTTACTTGCACAACCAGTCTTTCTTTTAGTTTGTCTATTTCAATGATGTTTTAATAGTTGTTTGTGTTAGTTACTCAGTATTATGTCTGATGATTATTCTCAAGCTTTGTTTGTGATTTTGTTGTTGATAATATTAAATGCACTTGACTTATCTACATACTATTTCAATTCGTTGGGCTCTTATATAACAAATTTTAATGGATATATGACTTCAGTAAAATGTGATCAGTAGGTTTTTCTTTAGCATGTCTTAGTTTTAATGTCTGTGGATTCAGTTCAGCTTATCATTACTCCGCTAATAGTGCAGCTTTTCATTAAACAGTGTTCTAAAATTCCCAATTTTTAAATTTCTTTCGTAAACTAGGATGGATTTCTTGAATTAACAATTCTCATATAAGGCATTTAAAGTTAATGAAACGTCTTTTCTTTGTCTCTCATTTGCAAACACAAAAATCACCCAACTCTTAAAGTCATATCAACACAATTGAGAAACCGTGTTACTTTAATTAGTTTATTTTTCATTCTCAGTTCAAGTTTTAATTTATTAGTTAACTTGTAGAGATTGTTAGAAGAACGAAATTATAAAAAGTTGTATTTGTATGTCGAAAAAAATCTGTTTTATACGCTTCAAAGAGACACATTTGATTAATCTCTTTTTAAATTGTTATTTGACACAGTCTATTTTCCGAAAATTTATTGTAATTTAGGAACAAAACTAAAAGTACGATTACCATACAATTTAAGTCCCACCGTTATCATGACAGTGTGAACATTTCAATTATTGAACATGAATAAAAAAATAAAAACTAAATTCCTTGGGATAAATCTTTGAACTATTGTTATTACAGATAAATTAGAGAAACTAAGTATTTCATTTTATTATTCCTTTGGAATTTTATTAATTTTATATTAATATTTAATCGATTATATTCATTTAAAATTTACAGTTATTTCCCATGCTAAGCTCTTATAATTTATTTCTATGAGTATTCGTTATCATTATTGTATACTGATGGGTCACAGTTTATGTTTCAATAAACTTTATAATAATTCGTAATCTTTGGAAAACTAAAGATATTTCTGGATCAATAGTATGAATTTTTCTGAAAAATAATTTTCAAAACCATTGTAATAAGGTCTCTTAACAGGAAAAGAAAATTGTATACGATTATATTATGTAGATTAGACAATGAGCTACATTTTGTTTTTCATCAAATAACAGAAAAAGCAAAAAAATAACCCACTATTTATATGAAAATTATAAACAATTTATTCTTAAAGACTCTTTAAACAAGTTAGGTACATTCTACTCAACAGTGCGACTTCTGATGAAAGTACAAATAACTGATATTATTATTGTCAATACTGTCGTTTTAATACTTAATATAAATCTTAAATGTCAAAATAATAGCATCGCATTTTATTTGATTAGCAACACTATTACAAGTTGTGTTTACTTGTCCATTTCAAGCAACTTTAAAAGCTGGCTTGAGTAACAGTCTGGAACAGCAGTAAATCTCTGCTGTTTAAAAAATTAGGGGTTCGATTCATCTCATGTGGTCACATCAGATAGCCTGATATGACTTTCCTATAAGAAAAAAAACAAAACAAGCACAAGTTTGCACACATGAAAAAGAACGATATAATTAATTTACACATTTGATTTATCTCATAACAGTGTAATTTATTACGAGAATGTTTATTTTCAAAGAACTCGTCATTAACTTTAAAACTGTTATATTCAAAAGCGTTTGTATTGCAGGTTTTTTGCTAAAAATAGAGTAATATAATGGTGCTCTTTCGAAGCTAAGGCTCACAACTTTTAATCTGAATATTTGCGGGTTCGAATCCTAGTCGCACCAAACATGCTCGCCCTTTCAGCCATGGGGGCACTGTAATGTGACCGTCAATCCCACTATTTGTTGGTAAAAGAGTAGCCCAAGAGTTGGAGGTGGGTGGTGACACAGTCTTATAATGCTAAATTAGGGACGGCTAGCACAGATAGCACTCTTGTGGTTTTGCGCGAAATTCAAAAACAAACAAAATCGTTTTTGCAAACTTTCGGTGCCATCGACTTTTTTCTACACTTTGTCTTAAACGAATGTGTGTTTTATTACAGCAAAACCACATCGAGCTATCTATTGTATTCGGTAAAGGGAATCGAACAGTTGATTTTGGCGTTGTAAATCCGAATACTTACCTCTATCCCACTGGGATACAGTTCCTGTAATGATATACATGTAAATTAATCTACTTCATAAATAATAAACTGTTAAACTAGGTTTCAGTATGTTTCGAAAAGTCACTTAGAGTTACAGAAGATTCATCTTTGTACCTAATTTTCATCTGATAGACTTGAGAGAAGACAATTAGTAAATGCCATCCACAGCCAACATTTGTACTACTCTAATCGAATGATGTGTAAATTACACAATCTTGACCAAATGATTAAACGTATTCGCATCATATCTTTTTTAATTAGTGAAAAGAGCTTTAATTAATAAAAGCAATACACTATTTAAAATATAATTATTTATTATCACAATTTTGGTAAATTGTTCATATCTGTTAAGGTATCATCAGGTAAAATGAAAATCGACGAGACAACAGGATATACACAATTGTTTAAAAAACGTATTCCACGATCACTTGTTACAAGTCAATTTTAAATCAATATTCTATTTAAATGAAACGACATCGATGAATTATTGCACACATATATATATATACGTATATATATATATAAATAATCAATATATATATAAAACAATAGACAAAATTTTGTTAGAAGAATAAGCACACAGAATCATATATCAACGACGGAATGAATTTGATAAAAAAACACACCCAAATCTCGTGCACTTTCCTGAAGAAAAATGATCAACTATTCAAAAGAGCTCGAGTTCTGGGTCTTTTCTTCATACTCAAAATTTTAGAAGCCTATTGTTAATAAATATATATAAATGTATACATACTTATACAATGTTAATTCAAGTACAATTTAATGCCTGAAAATCTTGGACTTTCATCTTTAGTCAAGGGAAATTCTTTGTGTTTAGTTATTTCTAGTGACTATTTTACACTCAGTTTATCGTAATAACTTATTCAAGGAATAATTGAGTTCGGTTTCATTTTATAAGATATGGTGGTTATGATTAAAGTGAAATTTACGTTTTTGTTTTTTACTGTTAAGTGTTAATTAAAATGATACTCTAGTGTAAAAATATGCTATTGATGTAGACACTATTGCATTCACAATTTATTTTAAAGTTCAGTTTGTCGAAAGCTGTCATTTTATCTTTTAATGAAGGAAGAATATTACAGGATTTACAGATCTACAAATGCTTTTTAGCTGGTTTGAAATCTTAAGGAAATAAGATAAGTTAAGCAACTAAATTTACCTTTCTTTTGTATAAACAATTGAAAACATCGTAAGATCAGACGAATTTGCTGTACGAGATATACTGTTAATAGGTTCATCAATAATTACTGGATCATATCCTCTATCTGTGGCCAAATGTTAAAGATAGTCGAATTCATTAAAAAGGTGGACAAAATCCAAAAATGTTTTGTAAGTTAGGGTATAGAACACATCATCTTTTGAGAAAAATGGTGACACAAATCTATAGTTTTGGATATGAATAAAATATCCATTTGGCGTTTTTATAAATTCTAATTTTTCTTCAAAATCCAGTTTTTTTTATCTTCCACAGTCGCAAAATATAGTACCACAACATATCATCAGAGTTTTGAGGCTATTTAGTTTTCTAGCTGAAATTTAGTTTTTATCTTTCCTTTAGGCGTATCCTAATAGGTAATTTTTGAAAAGATGGTATTTTCAAATTCTCTAGCTTTTGCATTTGGTGAAAAAGTAACAAAACCACAATACAGCTATATTGCTTTCAAAAGAAAAAAACACCTATAAATCTCAATAGGTTAAAAAGACTGAAGGAATACCAATCGAAACATAATTACATTTACTTCGTTTACAAAAACAACAACAACTAATATACAGTTCTTTATATATACTTGTATATTTAATTTGTCGTTTCTATAATTAGAAATGTCTTGCTTGAAACGTTTTTTGAGAGGTAAAAATAACTTAAAACTATTATGCACAAGCTTATTCAAAAAATAAGACACTTAGTAAAGTAATATATTTAATAAATAGAATAATAGCTTCCAAATGAGTTAATATTAACTTGGTGATTTGAAATGAGACAGAAGTAATAGACTTATGTTTTCTATGTCTTAAAACAAGTCAGAATTATTACTGATAGTTCATATTTTATATTAAAAATGCCGTTCTGTAATTTGCAGTTAAAAAGTCTAATGAGCATTTTGGTCTACAAGCCCCAAAAAATATTTACGCGGAATTTAGCTTTACCGGAGCTTTAAACATATTACTTTAAAAAGCTGCCATTCTGGTGAAGAGCGAGGTTAATGAAGGAGCTGTTAATTTGAATTTTAAAAATCGTCTGTCTAAGTTAATTTTTTTGTTCTACATACACTACTGGCCAAAATTTTAAGGCCAATGAACATAAAGAAAAAATATGCATTTTGCGTTGTTAGACTCAACCACTTATTTAAGTAGAGCTTCGAAAGATGTAATTAATAAAAGGAAAAAAAAAACCTTTTAGCATTTAATATGGAAAATGTGAAAACTATGAAATTAGCCTAAATACTAGCTGGTCAAAAGTTTAAGACCATACCAAAAAGAAGTCTTAAACAGTGTAGGAAATGTCCAAGAAGAGGTCTCGGTGGTGAGTTGCACGGCAGTCATTACGAAAAACTTCAAACATTCGCTTTGGCATGGTTGATATAAGCGTTTGCAGAAGGCTGGCTGGAATGTTATTTCTAGTGGTGAAGATAGCTACACGAAGATCATGCACTGTTTGGAATTGACGTCCATTACTATAGACTTTCCTCATCCACCCCCAAACATTTTCAATAGGGTTCAGTTCGGGCGAACACGCTGGATGGTCCAAAAGAATCACGTTAGTCGCCATGAAAAAGTCCTTTGTCCTGCGGGCATTGTAGATTGCAGTGTTGTCTTGTTGAAAGATCCAGTCATATCCACACAAGCGAGGGCCTTCAGTCAATAAGGATGCTTTCTCCAACATGCCAATGTAGCCAGCTGCTGTTTGACGCTTCTGTATAATCTGAAGCTCCATTGTTACATGGAAGGAGAAAGCACCCCAGATCATGATGGAACCTCCTTCACTGTGTCGCCCCCTGCTAGTACAGCGGTATGTCTCCGGATTTACAACGTTAAAATCAGGGGTTTCATTCCTCTCGGTAGGTTGAGCAGATAGCCCTTTGTGGCTTTGCTATACGAAAAACACTCACACAAACACACACCCTCCACTGTGTCGTGTAGAAAATGTCTCCGGTGGGATATCCTTATTGTGCCAGTAACGTTGGAAGCCATCTGGACCATCCATGTTAAATTTTTTTCTCATCAGGGAACAAAATCTTCTTCCACTTTTTTATGTCCCATGTTTGGTGCTTCTCAGAAAAGTTTAACCGAGCTGTTTCGGGGTATGGAAGGAGGCATGGCCTTTAAGGACGTTTACGGTTTTTTAAAACTTTCTTTCGTAGATGCCGTATTATTGTTCTTGAGCTGCATTTTGCGTCCGAATTTAGGCTAATTTCATAATGTTCACATTTTTCCCTATTAAATGCTAAAAAGTTTTTATTTGTATTTTCCCTTTTCTTATTTTCATCTTTCGAAGCTCTACTCAAATAAGTGGTTGAGTCTAACAACGCAAAATGTATATTTTTTCTTTATGTTCATTTACCTTAAAATTTTGACCAGCAGTGTAAATGAATTTTTAAGTTTTGATAATATTCTACTAATAGTCAATATAAATGTATTGAAATACACTGGTTCTCGCATACTTCGGGAGCTAAGCCTTTTTGAATATTTAAATTACTATTCGGCATACGTTCGTAAAATAATCGTTAAATAAATCGCCCGTAATAAAAGTGTACCAGTGTTATTAAATAAATATATTTTGCAACATCAGAAATATATATATATATATATATATATTCTGATGCTCGTTCCATGTTCAATGTTTAGGTCATAAGCATATGGTGATAACTGTTTTTTACAATTACGTATTGTGATTACGCTTTTGTTTTCTTCTCATTGACTCCCTTTTTCTTTTTAACCAGTCGTAGTTTAGACACTACACTGAGCTTACACTTTCACGTATACAAAATATACTCTCTTACATTCACCAATCTGGCCTACACCCATCAGGAGGTAAGAAGTTGTATGGTTGTCAACGAAAGGTGGATATTTTTGTGCCGTACGCATATACTTCAACTTGGAAAACTTTTATTCCATGTGAAAGCGCGGGTTCGAATTCCGGTCGCACCAAACATGCTCGCCCTTTCAGCCGTGGGGGCGTTTTAATGTGACAGTCAATCCCACTATTTGTCGATAAAAGAGTAACCCAAGAGTTGGCGGTGGGTGATGACTAGCTGCCTTCCCTCTAGTCTTACACTGCTAAATTAGGGACGGCTAGCGCAGATAGCCCTCGTGTAGCTTTGCGCGAAATACAAAAACAAACAAAACAAATCCACGTGAAGGTACCTGTTATCTCGCATGTGAAGTTTGTTTCTAGGTAGTATTTTCTCAGTCGTGACAATTTTTATTTCTATCACACTTTTATTCAACGAAAGAGAAGAGTAAAACAGTTATTGTTATTTTAAACAGCCTAATAACTAAAGAAAAGAAATATTAATAGTGAAAATTTGGTTGAAAATTTCTGGAATTATTGTAATTAATCAATTTTTCAAGATGTATTTTTTGTTTCTCTCTCACACACATACATACACATATCTATATACATAAGAGAAATGGTCTAAATCTTAATTTAGGATATAATATAACTAATATATCTGGAATAGGTGTTTTAACAAGCAACAAAAAAGTATACAACAACATACACAAAACATAACCAGCACCCATCATTTTTTTAAGGGAATATCAGTCTTTAATAACATGTGTGGTACATATCATTGTTGAGGATTATGAAAATAGAACTTTTTGAGTGTATAAATAAATAATATATATCATCAAAGTAACGTGCTTATCTCATTCTGGGAAAGGGATGAGAAAAAATTCAAAATCTAATAGATATTAAACAAAAGTATAATTTAGATTCTCACGATCTGTTAAGTCATGCAACTGTGTTAGAAAATATAAGGCATGAAAATAACAACTAAAACACTTTTCCTGATCGTATGTTAAGACCTTCATGTAACACGTCATTAGGTGAGACATGGCTTCTATTCGATGCATCTAATTTAATAACAAATATATAAAATAGAATAATAATATCGATAAGAGTTGGAATCGAAAGTTAACAAATTTGCAGGGTTTTATTTCGAAACGAGACAAAAACAAATGCCAGTATTTGCAGAAACGTTGTTCGCCAGAAAGATATTATCGATTAGAACCTAAAGCACGAAACAAGCTGCTTTTATCAACTCCACCGAAACCAAGTTGCCTGGCAGAAGACAGCTGGCATCTGTCAGCACGGTGAGTAACACGTAAGCTGGAAAATCACAGCTATAGTAAGGTCAGAGCAATAGCATTTTAATGATATTTCCCGTAAATTCGCAAGAACAAGTCTGAGGAATTTCAACGGATAATATGCCAGAAACGAGATCTTTTTGCTGTTGGAAGACAGCTAAGGAGGGCTGTGTTGCATGTGGGCTGTACACGCTGGTAAGAAAGCATCTCTGTAAATCTTAAAACTTTGAGCAATATTTCACATACACACACGTATGAATATATACAAATATACAAAGTAATATGTTGTTAAAGAAAAGTTTGTTTTCCTTTTCGTAACTTTTGATATTCACGTAAAATTATACAATCGAATAGTGACATTTACCGTCATATTTATAACGATCCCACGATCCAAAGTGCAGAAAGAAATTTTAAGGTAATAGGATTAGAGTTTCTATCTTCGGATCCAAAGTACGATAGCTAATCATTCAAACATGCCAGACCTTAATCGATAACTAAGTAGAATCGCTATCTGTTTTATTTCAACCAGTAGGTACTTGGATAGGGTGAAGAAATTATATATGTATAAAACTGGAGAAATACTAGTTAAATATCCTGTACATAGATTACTTCCTTGAAACTATTCAAAACACTAGTAAACATACATAAATAAAACAATACTTCATACACGTAATTACTGTGGATCATATCTATAAACTCATAATAGCTTACATGTGTAATTATAATAAATAGGGGTTTTAATTTCTGGTTATCTCTGCACGTTTTATTCGTTTTCAGGACGAATCTGAGAACGAGGAAAATAGAAATATGCCATAACTCTTGCTTGTTTTTTTTTCATGAATTTAACTAGTGGCATTGCTAGTAAATACGTCAGACCACTCTATAGAGTTTAAATATAGTCACAGAAACCATTTACTGCCTTTTATTTTAAGTAAAATGTTATTTTCGTTCGTCTCAATGGGGTCAAGGCTTATGATCCTCAAGAGCGAGAGAGTGAAATTTGTTGATTATTTGGCTTTGTACTTAAATAAACAGATAAATAAATGAATAAAAGAAAAATGTCTTGTAAAATTTAAACTAAATCTCCGTCAAAGGTAGAAGCATTAGTTGCATGTTTCCATTATATTTATCTTCTTTGGTTAGTTGGCTAGTCTGTAGACTATACGAAGAATACATATAGTTCAATGTTATAATATAATCAGGAAACTTTACTTCATAACGAGAACAAATAGTATTATGTAAAGTAAATACGGATGAGAAAGGTGGTGCATTTTCTAATCAGATTTAATTTTATGTTTTATTATTTAATATAAGACATTACAGTTACTGAAGTTTGAAGCATTGCTCTATCTTGCTTTAATTAGGATCTCAGAGTATCAAGTGGTTCTTAATTGGTTCTGCCCTCGCTAGTACAGCGGTATGTCTACGGATTTACAACGCTAAAATCAGGGGTTCGATTCCCCTCGGTGGGCTCAGCAGATAGCCTAATGTGGCTTTGCTAGAAGAAAACACACACTTAATTGGTTCATACATTTAAAATAACTATTTTTCAGGAACAAGGGCTATATCTTAAAAGTTAATTGTGAATCTTGGTTTAGTGAAATCTCAGACCTGAAAACTCTGTTTACCTTCGATAAATCAATGACTGACCTTCTATGTGAGGAAGTTTTAATATTCTGGCGTGGAGTGGGAAGCATACAATGGCATGACAAGAGCTATGAGTAGTTTTTATGGTATAATTTTTCCGAAAGGGACACAAGGTCGTCTGAAGAGGTCACCTGTATGAACAACTCGCACAACGCTACAGTAATGTGTTATCTGTCAATCACTCAGTAGATATTAAAATGACGCCACCTAAGAGAAGTTTGAAACTGCACCATGTATTGCTGTGATATCAGTAGAACGTACACATACCAGAATCACGAGAATAATTGTGCACTTTGTAGGCCACAACGCAGCGTGACATATGAATTTCAAAAGCTAGAAGTAAAAATATTTGTTACTTTTAATTTTAGTTTTGTTTACTCTTGAAACAGAACACTTTTGGTGATCCTACACAGGTAGATCTAGTAAGTATCTGGTACTCTAATTAGGATTTATTGTTTAATTTTAGTAAAACAATACAGTTGTTGCGCTGTGGTGTTTCAATGTTATTTTACCTGATACTTGTTTAAAATTGTAAGATATATTTGCTTGAAAACAACATTAAATTTACCAAGTACAATATTCAAAAAGTATTTTAAGAATAATGAGAGGTAAACACGGTACCTTTACACCCCGATGTTATTTTTGTTTATTTATAGCTTAACTCAAAGCTACGCAATGGGCAATATCTTTTCTGCTTGGCACGGTTGTCGAAACCCAATTCTTATTGTTTTGAGCTTTCAGATTTGCTTCTGAGCCATTGGAGGCTGAAACACCTTACTAAATAGAAAAAAAAGTAATTTACTTCATTTATTGAATCTATTTTGACCTTAAATTTATGCGCATTTTAAAATAATTATTTATTTTAACAAGATACCCCTACTGGAGTGTCTACATTAAAGCATAGTAACAGCAAGAGGAAGTGTACAACATTAGCGAGAAAAGAATAAAAAATATAGTTAATGATTCTCTAAATTTTTTTGGTAATATTTTAGAATTGAGGATACATGAATTATAGTTTTTAATCACTTTTTATTTGTAAAGTTATGCATTTGTAATGAATACTTTACGTTTATCTATGTTTTGTCACTGGAGCAAGTTAAGAAATAATTATGAGAATGCATTGGAATATTACTTTGTATTTCCTTAGTTGAGTTTTACTTCTATGTTTCCAAAGTATTCAGTACAAGTTAGAAACATGTGGTACTGTCATTACAAAGCTGTAATACATGCGGTAAAAAGTACACAGTTTCAAAATTATTGCACATATATTAAATGGAAATAATATTTTTCCTACCAGAGTTTAGGTCATGACAAGTAAATTGACATAGTTCTTTAGAAATATAACTAAAAGATATATTGAAGTTGGTAGAAGTTCAACTTTAGACTTTTATAAAACTAAATAATAAACGTTTTATAATGTATATTTCTTTTTTTTTACAATTGTTTTCAAGAAAGTTACATCCGGGTATATAGGCGTAACCACCCCTATAATGGTGGTATAATAAGATTAGATAGAAGGAAGAATACAAGCACTCACCGTCAACTTTTAGGCGACACTTTCTGACCGAATAAAGGGTATATGGTCACCACTCTTTCATAATTTAGAGTTTTCTGTTATCAGTCTTTACAAGAAGGTATGCCACATTAAATAACCCTATGTAAATAAAACACTGAAACATAGCACTTTCAATGAAAATCACTATAAGGAATTCGTATCTTGGACTGGTATTAGTTCTATAAAAGTTCATTCTCGACAGCCTACGAAATGAAAACCGTCACTATCTGAAACTATCTTTTAGTAGGAAAGAAGACCTACTTAGAGTGAACTCTTGTTAAATATAGAATAAACAGAGGATTTTTTTATAACTTTATATTATTCAACTTCTCTTGCGTTATTTGAAATACACTTTCTAAAGGTGATATCTTATCTACATACATTGTTTGATATTAATCAATTATTATAATAGCAAAAACTATTACTGGGAGAAAGTTTCATATCGTTTCTAATTCATAAATATAAACTAAAGGTTAAAGAAAAATATGTTTTGATTATGATGAATAGAAAGTAATCACGTTTCCTAGCTCTTTCGCATCTATCAGATTAATGTAAAAATGGCGAAAAAAATAAAGTGTGTTATTACATATAGTTTTTGAAAGTAAATCTAAAAGGCCTGTGTATAGTTACTACATTGCATTATTCCTTGTATTACATGTATTGGTTTGTTCTTGATATGTGGAAGTGAACATTAAAATAATAACTATATTACGTTTTCGTTTCTTTCGTTCTTAGCTTATATATGAATAGGAATTTTCTTAGTAAATAAAATATATTTCACATCTCTGTAAAATAGTTTAATTCATTGAAGTTTATAGCAGAAACTCGTGCTTATCGTACGATGTGTGTACTAAAATTATTTGACTACCGAAACATTTTTTTGGGAAAATAAATAAGTAAAAAGTGGAAGTAGACGGAATTAAAACCTCGACCTGCCGTATACAAAGCATATACTGGGCTAAGTAAGCCATAGTCCAAATACTTTTTTCTTATATACAGCATTATCAAATGAATTTATATATATATATATATGAGAATGGTATACGTTTTAGATAGCTAAATCCTATAAATAATGTATTTAATGTATTATGTATTTGGAATTGTTGTATCAAGGTTTAAGGCCAAGAAGTATGAAATTATGGAATGATGAAGAATATCTCTGTATACAATATATTTTGTATAATAACTTTGTTTCTGTAGATGGCCCGGCATGGCCAAGCGTGTTAAGGCGTGCGACTCGTAATCTGAGGGTCGCGGATTCGCATCCCGGTCGCGCCAAACATGTTCGCCCTCCCAGCCATGGGAGCGTTATAATGTGACGGTCAACCCCACTATTTGTTGGTAAAAGAGTAGCCCAAGAGTTGGCGGTGGGTGGTGATGACTAGCTACCTTCCCTCTAGTCTTACACTGCTAAATTAGGGACGGTTAGCACAGATAGCCCTCGAGTAGCTTTGTGCGAAATTCCAAAAACAAACATTTCTGTAGATAATCGTCAAATCGACTAATATTTGAGATTTGCTTCCTGATAGAACTCGTAATAAAGGAACTGTATAAAATATTGAATTTTTAGAATTATGGTATCAAGAAGTGTAAAAATCAACTGTTCTGATATCTTTTTTTGTAATTTGTTAATTTTTGGCGTACGTTGGAATTGGTAATGATATATCACGGTACTGCGTTATTTATAAGCCACTAAAAGATACATAATTTATTTAAAGTAGCTAGTTATGTGCTTTTTAAGTTACTGAAGCAATTGTCTTTAAATTTAATGTTTTAAATGTTATAGTTTTGTATACGTTTAGAACAGAGCAGATTAAACATTGATCACTTTTGCACTCGTATAAATATGTTACTGTACAATTAGCCAACAAGAATATTGAGTTTCCTTGTGAGCTAACACATATACACATAAGGACTGACTGAAACACACTATTATCTGGATTAGATTTATCCGTAGGCATTAATTGGTGCATTGTTAATAATAATATATGTACGTAGTTTAATTATGCTTCATTAAATTCAAATATTTTCCTCCAGGAACAAATATTGTCTTTCAGTTGTATGATTGGTTACTAAATGTTTTGTTTACTATTTCAATTCTCTGTGTGAGCAATGAAAAATAGCTACAAAATTCATAAGTAAAACACATAAACACATTGATTTTGTGAGATTTTATTATAATACGAAACATATTAGGCTGGTGTTATGTTGCACACCCATTTAGCTGAACATTATAGTATTGTATTCTTGAATTTTATTAACCCTTATTAGTTTTTCAATGTCAAAGTGAAATTTTTAGCCTAAGCTCGCTTTATAAAATATAAATGGAAAAATTAATTTGTAAAAAAATTAAATTATTACAAATTAATGATGCACACTTACAGTTTAAGGAAACAAAAGTAAAGTGGGTGCTGTTAAATCGTGCTACAGTTTACTTTGTTCGATAAATTCTACTCGCACTTATCTCTCAACTAATTCTTTTCCCAACACTTGAACTGTCAGCTTCTACTGCAATATCTCACTCTCACATTATGTAGAGACTGATGCAGTTTTCAGACTTATATGTGTGTCTTTTCCTTTTGATAGTAGCAAGAAAATGTAAATTTGTAATAAACAAATAAAGATTTATTTTTGAGATGGACGTGTTTATTTGAAGTAAAATTGACTATTTAAAAACCTATATAATTTACGTACGTGAATATAGTTGCTTTAGAGAATAGCTAGTTGTTTCTGACATGCACATATTGTGGTCTTGTAAATAATATGTATGAAGCTAATGCTAATTTACAATATAAATGAGCAGATCATCATAGTGATGGATAATAAATAACTGGAACTGATTGACTTGACCTGATAATTTGTGTTTCATTTGCACACAGAGTAAATAAGCCGACCCCAACAAATTATTATTTTTTATACATTTTACGATTAGGTTTACAACTAACACTACTAACTAAGGAAAAACAAAATATCTAAACATGCATTTTCCCCCATAAATTTATTATGGTGAATTACATGTCAAAAGTTTTGAATTAATACGCAATTAAATAATGGCAAGAGAAAAATATAATACGAATAAGTAAATTGAAGCATAAAAATACGACGTTCTATCTTTATAGTAATAAAATGGTGTACAATATGAGAAAGGTAGATTTTATTGATGGCTATTACTAATAATCTTAATAAACTATAATAGAATATTGACAGTAAAACACACTATAAGATATACAGTGAACACACCTAGGTACAACGCAGCTTATGCTTAAGGTCAACGTTTCCAATATTATTTACTCATTGGTGACATAGAATGACATATATATACAGAAAAACACGCATTTACAGAGTGCAATCATTATCTTTTTACGTTACATTTCGTTAAATATAAAGCAGTTAGTAGTCAGTTTGTTTGTTTATTTGAAGTTAAGCACAAAGCTACACAATGGTCTATATGGGTTTTGTCTACCACGGGTATCGGTATCCGGTTTCTAGAGTTGGAAGTCCGCAGACATTCCGCTGTGTCACTGGAAAAGAGGGAATCAGAAATGCTAGAACTAAACGCATCCGAGCATTAATTTGAACATGTAATTAATAACAGGGGCAAGATTCATGTTCCATTTTATGAGTATAATAATTTTTAAATCCTCTGAATTAAGATTTTATATAAAAATTGTAGACGGCTGATGCGTTACATTTTACATCAGCCGTGTACAATTTTATTTTAACACTATGCTATCTCCCTATTAATCAATATTCACAGTTAAGATATGTCGCTGAATAAAGAAACGTTGGTTATAACATAAGTTATCAAGAATGTTCCCTTCAATCTCAGAATCCTTCTCAAAAGGCTTTCCAGACTGCACGTTACATTTATAATTTCCATAAATGATATTTATACATGGGTGACAATGACCTTTTAACGAAATAATATTACTTGCTTTGGAGTAGGTTAAAGTAACTATTTACAAGAATAACACGATAGAAAGCGAGTAAACAAATTTTCTCAGTTTACTCCTGTCCTGTGAACATATCAATATCGTCAGTTTTCCATGGATAAAACTGTTACTGTGAAGTCTGTGATGGTTTACTTTTACTAGAGGTTGAAGTGTGCTATTTCTCCATTGGTCTTTGTTACAATTGAGGTTACGATCTCATGTTTTTGTGTCCACAACCGATGAATATGATGAATAAATTCACAGAATTACAACTGCCTATAAAATGTATTGAAATGAAGTTGAAACAAAAAAACAAAAGTATAAGATTTTCATTGAGACGAAGCATTGTCAAAAAAGCACACTTTGGGATAACAGAAGAGGGTATTCCAAACGCGCCCAAGTAACCAGTGAAGAACTTTAAGGGAAAGATACGGGTACCAGTTCACAGTAACCGTCGTAAGGATGTTATCATCAAGTTGATGCAATCTAAGAACCAAGTAGTTTGAATTTTTGCTAAGAATTCTTTGTTTCCTAACTAAATAGTGACAGAAGTAGCTTGATGTATTACAGAGACTGACAACCGTAACACTGCACATTAGAACAGTAAAACTACACCTAACAGTAAAATCAAATGTTGAATAATTTAAGTGTGGGTAGTGTGGTGGGAAGCGGAATGCGAATCAAGCCATAGCTTATGCTATAGTTGATACGATGTTTCATGATATACTTCAGTTAATTCAAGTTGCATGCTAACGTGTTGGATTTGAAAACCCGAAGATGAAGTGGAGTTAGCAGAAAATATTTAGTAAGAGCAAACTAGTTTTAACTGAGATTCACAGCACAAAAGAGCTGGAAGGGGTAATATGGGTTGTTAAGAATGCGTAGACTTTCTGAGAGAGTGAAGCAGCTATCATGGAATTATAGAAACGGTGGTTAGACTACCATACTCATAAGGGTATCATAGTGATATTGGGTACCTTATGGAACATATGGCAATCGTAACACGCAAGGTGATGAAGAAGCAAGGAGCAAGTTGATTATGTAAATGAGCTTCTGCTGATAATGAGGTTCTTATGGATGGAGGCGAGATGGTAACTTATCTGGAGGTAATAATCAGAACTACCTTGAAAATGAACGTTGTTGTCTGGTCCTTGTCAGAGAGTATTGTGGTAATGATAAAACTGATGGTTCAATGTCAAGCGCAAATTGAAATAGATCAAGACCTAAAGCTACCGAAATATGTTGCATTGATTTTAAGCATATGAAGAGGAGGTTGGATGCAGGGTATTTATTGTTTGCTTCGAAATACGAAAATAATGTGGGAGAAAAAAGCCATGATAGGATTATCATGCTTGATAATACAGGGAAAGGTGCTTGTGTAAAGCTGTTTGAGAAATGAAAGAATGTTGGCATGACAGTGAATAATCAGAGGTTATTTTAAAAAATGGGAATTTTAACAAGGCGTTATATGTATTGGGACAAGCTGGGATGAGGATGCTATGTGAACTCCAAATGATAGATAATGGATATGACAGAATATACTTTCTTGAGATTACCCCATGGAATGCCGTCGAAGTGGAACGTTAGGCGAGGTGCCCAGTATGATTTATCTTTCTGCATCTCATAGCTAGAATAGTCGTGGGTTTAGGGCCTGGAATTCTGATAACGTCCAGTGCGTTTCGCGGCTGCTATATTTGTTTGCGTGTGTGGGGACTACATGAGCGGTAAACTATTGTTATGATACTAAAACATATTTGGACAGACAATGTGTTTTTTGTACCAACAATGTACATATATTTTTACATGTTAAAAAGTGCTGATATTTTGAGTTAACTTAAGAAGTCTGTCGATCAGTGCCCCCCGTTAGTACAGCGGTATGTCTCCGGATTTACAACGCTAAAATCAGGGGTTCGATTCCCCTCGGTGGGCTAAGCAGATAGTCTTGTGGCTTTGCTAAAAGAAAAACACAAACACACACTGTCGATCAGTAAAGGATTTTTACCTATAAGAACATAAAGTTGAGTTAAACTCTAAAAGGGATCACGTCTGTATTTGTTTTTCATATAGCAAAGCCACATCGAATTATCTACTGTGTTTCCCGAGAGGAATCGAACCCCTGATTTTAGCTTTGTAAATCCGAAGACTTACTTGGCCCGGATCGCGGTTCAAATCCCTGTCACACCAAACATGTTCGCTCTTTCAGCCGTGGGATTTTATGATGCTACGATAAATCCCACCATTCGTTGATAAAAGAATAGCATAAGAGTTGGCAGTGGGTGGTGATGACTAGCTGCTTTCCCTCTTGTCTTACACTGCTAATTTATGGACGGCTAGTGCAGATAGCCTTCGGGTAGCTTTGCGCAAAATTCAGACCAAACCCGAAGACTTACTGATCTCTTTGCGAGGGAAATAAGGTGTCATAAAGAAAATATTTCGAAAACGTAATGTAATAACATAGAGCATTAAAACACGTAATTAAGTCGAAATTGCAATTATTTATTGAAACGGGAAAATATTAAATGAACTCTTACAAGTATTTGTAGATAATCTTACTCTAAGTATAAAATTTAAGACTGTGTATTGTGTAATTTTTGTTTTAAACAGTTTTCGGTGAGATATATGTATCTAACTTGTAATATTGAAAAACTCCCTTAGTGGGTTATTTGGCTGTTTGTGATCTAGCAGTTAGCATGCCCAGCCTCTATGTTCAAGGGTTCCTAGTCCATTACGCCTTTCTCAACCCATCCCAAGACAAAAACACATTTAATAATTTTTCGGTGAAAAAAATGACAATTAAATTCCACTAGTCAGTTAGACAAGAAATAACTTAAAGGTTAGTTATGGGTGCTGTTGAGTATCTACCTTTATTCTGGCCTATCAGTTCAAAAATAAGGTAGGCTATGCGCCGGTAAGCACTTTTGCTGATTTGTGAGAAATGTTTGCGCTTTATCAAGCAATAATTGGATTATCATTGATATATTTTTTTAATTTATACGTTTTCAGTTATATTTATGTTTTAAAAATGTATTGACAAAATGTAATCTTGTTTTTACTCTTACAGATATTCCACTTAATAAAGATGTCAGTGGCCTCTTACCACAGCAGTCTTGTTACAACTGATACTGGTAAAACGTTTAAATTTAATTTCGGTGTGATAAGAATAATCTCTCTTTACTGAAATAAGCATGAACGAATTTTATAATTAATATTCTAATATATTATCCATTAAATGCCAGATTTGTATTTAAATTCATTGAATCTACATCCATTCTTTTGTGGGAAGGAAGGAAGAAATATTTCTCTTTTACCAAGTATAGTAATAAATTATTCTGTGTAAGGTAATTTAAAGTGATTTTTCATTGCGAAAGGTAATTGTATTACTTTCATATACTTAGATAAGCTGATACGAGAATGTATGTTAGAGCTGTTAATTTACGGATGTTTATTATTAAAGATCAGAGTTAGGAATCGAGAGACACACCCTAAAGGAACAAGGGTCTCAACTGTTATTTATAAGAGTACCTTTCTTTATGAGACAAACTTTTCCATATGTTCGAAAATAACATATTTACCACATGTTCAACTCTTTTGTAAGATTGGTCCGGCATGGACAAGTGTGTTAAGGTGTGCGACTCGTAATCTGAGGGTCACGGGTTCGCATCCCCGTCACGCCAAACATGCTCGCCCTTTCAGTCGTGGGGGCGTTATAATGTGACGGTCAATCCCACTATTCGTTGATAAAAGAGTAGCTCAAGAGTTGGCGGTGGATGGTGATGACTAGCTGCCTTCCCTCTAGTCTTACACTACTAAATTAGGGACGGCTAGCACAGATAGCCCTCGTGTAGCTTTGTGTGAAATTCAAAAAACAAACAAACAAACTTTTGTAAGATAATTAAATTGAATACTAAAATTGGAAAACATTTTTAACAATACAATTTCAGTCTAAATTTGTTTTCATTAAAAGTTTATGACTTATAGCAAAATTATTTATAATTTAAATTTTTTACCTCAAGTGACAATAGACATTTTATAAGAATATCATATGTGCTTGGATTCTCTTGTATTTCGGCCTGGCATGGCCAAGCGTGTTAAGGCGTGCGACTCGTAAACTAAGGGTCGTGGGTTCGCATCCCCGTCGCGCCAAATATGCTCGCCCTTTCAGCCGTGGGGGCGTTATAATGTGACGGTCAATCCCACTATTCTTCGGTAAAAGAGTAGCCCAAGAGTACGGTAGGTGATGATAACTAGCTGCCTTCCCTCTAGTCTTACACTGCTAAATTAGGGACGACTAGCACAGATAGCCCTCGAGTAGCTTTGTGCGAAATTAAAAAACACAAACAAACAATCTCTTGTATTTCCACTATTTCGAAGTTCTGAACATTTTTGTCGAAACTAGTAGACTAAAACCTATGTTTTTTTTTATACATTTTAACGTTAACATAATGATACCGAAAAGAACTATAGAAAATTAAGAAGACATATTTGTAATGTATTTTTTTTTAAAGGGTCTAGCATTTACATAATTCGTAGACGTAATTTTATAGCCAGATTTCAATTCAAGAGCGTAAGCGTTCTCAAGAGTCTAATGAGGCTGAATTATTCGTGTTATTATTGTAGCGGGTGCTGTTATTTCAAACCTCAAGCGATGTATAAATGTCAATGCATATCAAAATGTATATCTAAATACAGCTTAGGGCGTAATTTTTCCTTAATATTTAGATAAACTTAGAAATGATGTTAAACTAGCACGTGGATTACTATGGGAGACAACCAAAGGTTTGGTGGTCTACAGTTAACTTATCGTCGAATTTAAAAGCAACATTTGAGAAACAAAATTAATGTATTATAAAATAGGTATTCATTTATATGTCAAAAGTGTTTTTTGAAGCAATAAGCTGATAATATTTTGAAAAGCTAATAAAAAGGGCAATATAGTTTTACTAGTGAGCTATATCAACTTGTAAACAATGGGATTAGTAATATTGGTAATTAATCTGGATATGGAGTGATAGTGCATAACAAATAACTTTTATATTTCTTATATGCTAAAACTTGCTGAAGACAGCGTATTATTTTAGTGTAATTGTACACTTAAGTTTTTCTTAAATAATAATTGCAGTATCTTATGTCGTTTTGCATTTCTATAAGCAGAAATTAAATCGAATTTGATAGTTGTAAATAATAATATGTATACATTTGCTTACATTACAGATAATATTCTTTATTTAAAATGTTGATAAAAATTGAGGTCTATTTTAATTTATATAGTGTATTTAGGTATTTGAGGTTAAGTACTAGAAACCTTAAATGCTAAATTAAGATAATTTTGTGATTTTTAACTAGGTATTTTATTATGCTTTCCTTATTATATTAATTTTATTTCAGTATACCTCTCATTTGCCATTCTTGTTTGTGTTCTTTCATCATCATGCGTTTTGTCTTCGATTCTTCTCTTTATTGGAATATTTACGGTAAGTATAATACTTTATATTACAAATAATACTGAAATGGAACCAAATCATCAAAATCATCAAATCATGTTAATAAAACGTGTTCGCGTTTCAGAGGGATATTTTCTTCTTCCACTATAATATATTTATTTAACAGAAACGGCACTCATCCATTATTTCTGTTTATTTTAAACCTTATTTAATTTACAAAAAAAATGTAGTTCTTGTATCACTTCCTCAATTTTCATATACTCGAAAGTACCCCAACGAAGGATGTCGATATCAATATTGCAAAATAATTCGAATCCAAAACAAATCTTTATATATATTTATTAGTCTTCAAAATCTAACAGTTCAATTCAGGAAATAAAGTAGAGAAGCTGTTCCTACCTCCAAACTGAAGCATCTCTTGAAACCAAAACTAATATTATACATTAAATACATCTAGAATGTTTTTAAATAAGAATTTGCCTTTAAAACATCTCTTAAATACAAAACTAGTATTATACATGGAATACACATAAAATGTTTTTAAGTAAGAAATTGGTTTTGAAATGATTCAAATTAACTTTCGTGTGTAAATTAGAAAATGAAATGAATAACTCCTAAAATAACTTTCTAATACTGAACTTAATCAACATTTATAGTTTTTACTAAAGGTAAAATATTTATTGGGAAGACAATACTAGTGTAAAGTTAAGTTGAATCTTTAGTAGTATTTTCTTTGTGTCTACGTTAACTCTGTTTTACAATAAATTCCATTATAACTAAATAAAATTATAGAATCTTATTATTTCAATCACTGTATCTTGATGCTTAAGATACTTTACAAATAAATTTCCTTAGCAGCACCAGCTGTTTTACAATATAATAACAATTGGTAGATAGGTTTTTTCTTTGTGGTAATATAATATTTTTCAACGAGATACGATGGTTACTTTTGAATTCCAATGATATAAAATAGTATGGGGAACGGTTATTTAACCAACAATTATTGACAAGTGCATGATATTCTTTTAGCCATATTATGCATTACTATAAAGAAGAAAATGTTGAAATACAGTATCTGAACGTTGTAGTGCCACTGTCCAGACAAGTATGCCATACTACATACACACATATGTTGAAATTGAAATGAATACACCATGATTTGTTAAACATATGATTGTGAAACGTTTACTAATGATCTGAAATTTAACAAAAATTTGCAGGTGCAATAGTGACAAATAAAACGATAAATGCTGTTGATAGGTAACTGTATAAAACAATTTTGAATATGACATATACATTGGTTTATGCCGTAAAGTAGTTTACCGAGGACAACTCTGCTAATGTTCTTGTCTAATCTTTTCAATTGTTTCGACAAATTAAGGACGTTATTAGCATAAAGATGCCATCACCTTATCTTTGAACAGGAGGCGTTGTCATTTTTATCATGATTTATTGTTTTCGTACTAGTCACCATCGTTTAAGACAGCTTAACTGTCATAACCAGAATCAACCAATCAGTAGAGTGTCTATTCTTAACTTCTACTCTTAAAAATTTAACGAAGGTAAAAAAGAAATATTTTAAAAATATTTATATTAGACGCAAAATCATTAAATGGTATATTTTGTTGGCATAAAAAAAGAAATTATATTTACACGTTAAAAAAGTTTAACACACAATTATTAAAATTTTGTAAATTATTTAAATTATTCTGTAACTTTTCTTACATAATGTGTTACACCACTCACCGCCCGAAAATTTTATAAAGTAATTTCCAACATTGATGAACTGAGGTGATTTCACAACGAACTGTTAACTGTGGGTGTTTTCTCATAGCAAAGCCACGTCGGGCTATCTGCTGAGCCCACCGAGGGGAATCGAACCCCTGATTTTGCGTTGTAAATCCGAAGACAACTCTCTGACGTTTAAAACATCTTGTGCAGTGTCTAGTGCCTAAAGCTAAAAATAATCTGAAGTCAATGCATTATATTTCGATTATGTTATTAAAAATTAAACTCTAAAATTTCTTTGTAGAAAGAGTTCTTTCTCTACACTGGCGCAGGGCAGAAACCCCACAGTGCAACTTTGCGTTTAAAAGAAAGCAAATAAAATACCAAAACAAAACAAACAAATTGTGATAAACCTTGTTTTCTGAACTAGTTCCAAGAACTCTTCGAAGGCAGATTTGTTGACGAAGCTAGAAATGCTACTCATTTCATGTTATGTCCCTTTTTCTTAGTTTTCTTTCTTCAGAGCGGATTTATTGTTACATCCTATCGAAACATTTGATTTCATATAAGTTTCAAGGTTAGAATTCGGTGTATATTTTCAAACTATGTTCATAATGAGTTACAGTTTTATAGTGTTTTTATTTGAAAATTCTGTAATATTTCTTTCCTAAACTTACGAATTTCTATTATAATTTCGTCATTTATAAAAACAATTACACTTAAATTGAAAAAAAAGATAAAAATGAAACCGTAACTTAACACTCTGTTTTCGAGTTATTGCATAACCCTTTCTTTGCTATTTTTTCAAGAACAATATGTAATATAGTTAATAGTTTATTTTACCGTATTAGGTATATGTATATATGTATCAGCAAGTTTTAAAAATCAAATATAACCCTTTCTTTGCCATTTTTTCAAGAACAATATTTAATATAGTTAATAGTTTATTTTACCGTATTAGGTATATGCATATATGTATCAGCAAGTTTTAAAAATCAAATACGTCAGCTAAGTATAAAGTTGGTCAGCTAAGTATGAACATTATTAAATGTTCCTCTTCTGACTTTTTAATATATTTATTTATTTCAATTAGAATAATCGAACGTTACTGGTTCCCTGGATGTGTTCCCTGTCACTAACTACTTTGACGGACATTATCATGTGTTTTTACATGTTTACTCAAGCGGTAAGTTTAGGTATGTGCATATGTGTAAATATTTTAGAAAATACATTTTGGTGTTTAGATCTTTTTAACTTATAGACGTCCTTGTGATGTTTTCCTTACTTTAACATAGTCATGTTGCATTGGATACAAATATACATTTATTATTTCAGTGGGAAGCTAACCATTTTAAGAGAAAGAGAGTTTTTATCCCTATCTCTTTCAATAATACAAAAAACAGCTTGTCTGTATGTGTAATACTTTGTGTGAAAAAATGTTTTTTGTTATCTAAAATATTGTGCAATTATTCCAAATGTTTTGAGTGTACTTACTAATAAAGAGTATTTTATTACAATTTACAGCTTTTAAAGTAAGAAAATTGATTTTAAAACAGTGATCGAAATGTTGTACCGTTCTAAAAACTAATCTTATTTACCGTAAAAGCTGTGAACTGTAACAAAATACGCAAAATAAATGCTTTTAAAATCCACTGAATTGATAGGAATATGCTTATTCATCTTGACAGAAGCAAGTAACAATTTCTAAAAATTAAAATGCAAGTGATAAAATGTTCATACTTTTATTAAATAAGTTATTTCTTATGAGTGAGCACTATTTTAGACTTAGAAAACTAAAGTACCAAAATTAATTGTTAAAGTATCTTAACTTGGTTTAACCAAAGATATTGTTGTGATATTATTCTTAAACCAAATAAAATCAACAATATTTGGTAAACAGTTGTAATATATTTATTGTACAAAAATAGAACGTACTGACGGGTATTAAGCATCACAAGAATGTCTTATAATATTTAATTTTGTTAATAAGTTTCTTGTGACTTTGCTGCTAACAATGTTATAAATGTAGTTTGTTGCGTTTGCTGTATTTTAAAGCTAAAGTGTGATTTGTAAATTATGCCTGGTTAGTGTTATTGTAAAATGACAAAGGAATTAAATATCCTTATACATAACGTTTCGCAAATGAATTCATGAAATGACGAAAATTGACATCCTATATTTCGTTTCTTCTCTGTTTTTGCGTATTATACGAAAACATCGAAACGTGCAAGACATTGTTTGAAACTCATAATTTATTCTTAAATTGTTTTTCATCACTGTATCAAAGAAGGCTAAGAAAAGTCCTAAGTATGACAGATTTAAATGAACTAATTATGATAATTTAGACAAGCTTAATAAATTTGTTGTAAGCGCAAAGCTGTATAAAGGAATATCTTTACTGTGCCCAAAATGAAATTGAATAACAAATTTAACGTTATAATCCTTCAAGCTTATCGCTGAACCACCATATTGGTTATATACACATGGAATATTATTATTTTTATATAAAATCCCTCAAGCTACTTTATAAAAAAATAATTGTCACCTAACCAATTATTTTTGGATTCATTTACATTACTATGACTCAAATAGGTTATTCTTTGTCATTACGTGAGCTTTTTAATTTGCTTCTGAAAAATAGCTCTAAAATGAAAGAAAATATGATTCTTATAGATACCAAATATTATCGGCTTTGGGCTTAAAATTGGATTTCTTTAAAAATATATTGAATTTAGTATGTTTATTTTAATTCACTTAATTTATTAATGCTCTGCATGGCCAGGTGGTTAAGGCATTCGTCTCGTAATCTGAGAGTCGCGGGTTCAAATCCCTTCGCACCAAATATGCTTGCCCTTTAAGCCGTGGGAGCGATATAATATGATGGTCAATCCTACTATTCGTTGGTAAAAGAGTAGCCCAAGAATTGGCGGCGGGTGGTGGTCACTAGCTGACTTCCCTTTTGTCTTACAATGCTAAATTATGGAAGGCTAACGCAGATAGAATGGTGTAGCTTTGCGCAAAATTAAGAAAAACAAAACCACTTACTTTATCAAGCAAAAAGAAGAAAAATCACTAAGCACTGTTATGCATAGTTGCATATTCTATTTTGTTTGTTTTTTAATTTCGTGCAAAACTAAATGAGAGTTGTCTGCGCTAGCCGTCTCTAATTTAGCATTGTTAGACTAGAGGGAAGACAGCTAGTGATCACCGCTCACTGCCAACCCTTGGGCTACTCTTTTACCAACGAATAGTGGAATTGAAAGTTAAATTATAACGCCCCCACAGCTGAAAGGGCGAGCATGTTTTGTGTGACAGGAATTCAAACCCACGATCCTCAGATTACGAGTCCAGTGCCTTAACCACCTGGTCATGCCGAGCCTTGCATATTGTATAAATGATAACAGTGTATAATAATCTTTGAAAGTTTGTATTTACTATCTTGCTTTTTCTGTTAGCCTGAAGTTGTGACATAAATGAGTAGAATTTCAGCCAACGCTGTTCAGGACTGTTAAAAAACGTTAACTTACAATTTTTAAACCTGTTGTTTTGACTAAACAGCAGATGGTGGCCGATGAATTGAAGTATTATACTAATGTAAGTAATATGGTAGCAAGATTGTTGTGAATAGCTTTGTTCTAAGATATTGAATGTCAAAAGTTTGAGCAATGATGTGCCACTAAACACGCTCTAAGCTTTTAGCTTATGGAGCACGTTATAACGCTACAGTTAACCGCGTCAAGTAGTTAAGAGCATATATGTCGGTTATAAATACAATTGACCGTAAACGAGCAGTTTTGAGGTAGAGATAGTTACACTAACTTTGTCATCAATCCATGTTTTACATCAAGCACTGTTCAAGTTAAAAATATCAAGCAAAGAGATGTAAATAATTTAGTCTTTTCATTTTCTTATTGAATCGGTAAATTGTATTAAGTAAACATTAAAAGACGTTTCTGAAACACTTCTAAAAGGTTTTCATGTACTGCTAAAACTTAAAGGTAGTATACTTGAAAATGTTAAAGCATCTTAAATGAATGCAGGTATGTATTAGACTGTTTTACGATGCATTAGATTAAGTGAATTATAACATATTTTTTGGATGTATACTCTTATTACTTTTGAAATATAGTGGAACACTTAAATCAGTAAAGATAAAGTAAATTATTTCATATTTGTGATAACCATTGAAATTTGGAGCAAGGGCTGGGCTGTCCCGGGTCTTTGGTTTGTAAGTATAATCACTTTGCTATATGATATCATTACTATAAAATATTTTAACTCTTAATTTAATTTAACGAAGATTAGCTTTACAACATTTTAAGTTTTCAGAGGAAGATGCCGAGAAGACCGGCTCGAAGAATGTTGACACTACAAGAGATCGAAATAATATAAGCACTAAAAGTTTCGGAACCTGTTCATTGAGAAAATTTATGTCCGTCGATATATAAATCTTGTCATACCCGTATATTACGTAAATTAATATTGAGAGATAAGCCAAAGACAGCTAAACCATTTAGCATTCATTGTCGTGTTTGGTCATTTCTTATGAACTCAACTAAGCATAATTTTAACTATGCATAGAAAGAGGAAAATAAATAAAAGTGATATATTTTATAGTAGAAACTTCTTTTCTTATTCTCTTTTGCTGTTCTTTGCGAGAGATGTTCAAAAGTGGTGATTATTGTTCGGAACTTCTTTTATATCCAAAAACGGCTCGTTTGGGTTGAGAAAATATTTTACATAGAAGAGCGAACAACGTTTCGACCTTCTTCGGTCATCGTCAGGTTCACAAAGAAAGAGGTAACTGACCGGAAGCTGACCACATGTTTGAAAGGGGTTGTGTAACTGAGTGTCGGAATGTAAAGGGCGGTGTTAGATGTTTGAATATATAATTTTATTTATTTTATTATATTAATTAATTAATTAATTAACTGACATTAATTAATGTCATTTAGTTTAAATGCATGAACATGTAAATTATATTTGTGACCTAGATTGATTCTTTGTAACCGTGAACTATTGTTTGCTGCGTATTAAAAGCATGTGTATAATAATGCGAAACTGTTTTGATAACATAGCTGCTGTATAGCTGAAATATTGGGTTATCCACTAATAATAATTTACTTGCTTTTAGATGCTACATTGGAATATGTCAGTGACACCTTATATAAACACATATGAATTTCATTATACTGTACATTCAGTAAAAATCAAAATATACAAATATTTTTATAATCGCTTGCTTCCTTAACATTATGCAGCCAACACGGGTTTATTCATCTTTGATATGATATTAGAGATGAAGTTTATTTTGAATTTAAAATCGGTTACTATCAAAATATGTATGACACTTATGGATAGAATAACATATATATAATGTTTCGAATGTATTAATTGAGTTCCTTAAAGCTATGCTGTCTTTTGTGTTGAGTTTTGCACTTCAAAGGCCAGTGCATGAACACTTCTTTGCCGTTAATTTAAAATACATCTCATATCGACTAATGGACATTAATATTGAGGTGAAATTCATTAATGTAACAGAAACAAAATAATACTAAATGTACTTCTGCGGGATCCCCGAAAGTTTTCTGTTTGAAGAGTAAAAGAAGGAAGGAAAATTAAGAGTAACAAATATCTTTTATTTTTTGCTTCTGTAGTTCAGATGTCATGCTTTGTTGTAGCCTACAAAGTGCATAATTCTTCTCGTGATTCTGGTAAAAGCGTTATAATTCAGACCGTAGACTAATCTACTCAGACAACTGACCGTAAACATATAGTAGGTTGTATAGAGTATTTGATATTTTCGTTAAAAAGGTTCGGAACTAAATTAATTTTTACCTTTTTTTCTAGAGCTACAACCCTGTCTTGGGAGTTGTTTTTATTGTGGATGTGTTCATTTGCTCTTTGAACGTAAGTGTGCAAAATTGTAGTGCACTACTTTAAATACTGTTACTTTAACTGTTTCAGGTAATATTTTTAATTAATATTTGAAAAATAAGTATGTTTCTAAGGATTTTAATATTATTACTTTATATTTAATTAGTGCTTTTAATAGAGAAAGAAAGCCAGATTTTTACCATCAGACCATGCTAATAATAAACTTACTTGTCAATAGAAAAAAGATTTTACCCTTTCAAAAAAAGAACTCTACGTAAACATGAATGTAAAAGAAATGATTTATAAACTGTCGTATTTCTCTGGATTTTAAAAAAAAATTGAAAACATGGTTTATTGGTCTACGCGTTTGATTTCTACAGCCAGAAAATTATATTAAACCCTAATTAATTCTTTGCTAACCATCAGATGACTTCACATACTCTAATACTTACTTGTAATATAATAATTAAGTCAATCCAAAATTAAGTGCCTTTAGATCATTTGGTAACTTGCAGATTTTAGTAGTATAGAAATGTATTTATAGCCGACGGAAAGTTTCGATTTTTCTATTCTGGATAACTCTTGAAGAGATTTCATTAACCACTAGTTATACATATTTATTCTCACCTAAAAAGGAGTTGAGTCTCAGGCAGAAGGAAGGATCAAAATGTGTCCAAAATATATTTCTCCAACATTTTTTTTACTAAATAGGTTTAAACTGAAAACAGTGGAAGGGGTTTACTCACTCGAAATAAATCTGTGCTAATTAAAGGATTAAGCCGATTTTAAAGTAAATGCTTCGTAATCAACTTGGCTCCTTGTGTTTCAAGCCCAATGAAAGTAGCGAACGACAAAAATGAGCACTTTTAGATGCTGTAGCAATAAAATACTTAACATACTGAAAACTATTTTGAGTTTATTAATAATCTGATATTTATCTATGTATTTGATCGTTAATTTTATTTCTAATACATTTTAATACTTTTATGTTAAGGAGTAACCGTCCATTGAATATAAACTTTTCTCTCTGAAGATATTAAATCAAACAGTAAGAGTTATGAAATACATTTTTTTTTGCTTCAGAACAAGCTTGTTCTCTAGATTAATATTATTTCTTATTCACCAGATGATTATATTTATACAATAAAAAATCTCGAAAAGATGCCTCGTATTAGTTTGGTTTCGTGTGAATCATTGTCTCCACTTATCCAAACAAACTTTCTAACAATAGGCTAATTAAATGGCGAGCTTGTCAATCTATCATGAACTGATTCTACCCATTCAAATAAGGTCTTCTATAAGGTAAAATATCTATTCATTAATTATGAATTTAATGATTTAATGTATAATAACCGGTTTATGCTAACTAATAATAGTCGATTTTGAAAGCAGAATTCCAACAGGTGAAGCTTCAGATAAATCCTTGGAGGATTTTAAGTGGTAAATGAGTTTACACGATAATGTATTTATCTTTATCACAATCTTTATCTAGATCAAGCACCAATTATGAGTTTCAAGACCGTTTTAATCTTTCTTGTTGTCGTCAAATGTTACTTTTTTTTCTAAGAATAAATTTCTAGTAAAAAAAAGGACTAAATTAAGTCTGTGTATTGTTTTCTACGACCAAATATGTGCGTAAATTACAGGAAAGTGGAAATCATAATGTTAAACAATGTTCATGAAATACTAAAATGAACCTGAGGAGAATATTACAGTAGAGTAAAACTTTAAAATAAAATAAAATAAACTATCTTATAACTTTTTTCATAGAATTAAAATGAGGGTATGTGTTAATTTTGTCTTATAAAAATTTTGAAAGCAATTTCAAATGTGAAGTTTCCAAGTCTCACTCTCGTGCTCACATTAGGCGTTTTAGGAAACTCCTCGGTGGGCTCAGCAGATAGCTCGATGTGGTTTTCCTAATAAGAAAAATACACACAAACACACACGTCAGACGTTTCAGAAAACTAGTTTTTCGTGAATGGACAAGACAAAAGCAACCATTTAGTTAGTTGGAACAAATATCTTTAAAACAAGAAAGTTATTTTTTTTAACATTACTCTTGTAATGTTTATAATTCAACACGTATTCATTTCAGGTTTATTGCTTGCTATGTGTTTCTTCACGGTACCAGGAGCTTTCGTTAGAACTCTACACAACTAAGTTTGAAGAGAATCAGGTAACTAATAAGTTTGAAAAGTTATTAGTAATGTTTAACATTTGATTGGATATTAAAAATACCTCGGACCTGGCATGGCCAAGCGCGTAAGGCGTGCGACTTGTAATCCCAGGGTCGCCGGTTCGCGCCCGCGTCGCGCCAAAAATGCTCGCCCTCCCAGCCGTGGGGGCGTTATAATGTTCGGTCAATCCCACTATTAGTTGGTAAAAGAGTAGCCCAAGAGTTGGCGGTGAGTGGTGATGACTAGCTACCTTCCCTCTAGTCTTACACTGCTAAATTAGCACCGGCTCGGAGCAGTGGGCTAACAACCTACTCACTTAAATACTTGTTGAAAAATCCGCAAGCGATTGCGGCCCTATGATCCTAGATGGAATCTAATGGTGATAACTAACTAACTAAAAATACTTCAAGCGCGTTACACATTTAACTGAAAAGTATTCATATAGGAAATTGTAAAACGTGGAAGTTATACATTTTACTCATTGCTTTTTCAGTCATATATAATTTTTAAATAAAAACGATGATTTGATAAATAAATTTAAACGTTAACATCATAAAGCTGCCGAAAGTACATCATACATTTTTCAGCACATATTATTCTTGAGGTTCTAATTACGTCTATATACACACCACATTAATTAGTGCAGATATAATTTGTGTACACGCACGTAAAACAATGAAAATAACGAAAGCATACTTAATCCCTTCTTTATTGCGCGGACCTCCTGTAATACTTTCATCTGTTACATGAAGCATATGACAGCAATTGTTTGAGCACTAGTTGATATCGGTAAAATGTATATTTTTGCTTTGAGCAGCGTTTCAGCTCGGTTTTCATGTTGTTCTCCTACTTATATATCCTCTTCAATAATTGCATTTCCTTTAGAGTTCTGTAATATAGTTTCAGTGAAAAACAGCGAGTTCAGTATAAATATTACTTTTTATTTAGGATTAATAAATAAGACCCCTTTAATGTAACAACTGTCACTATTTAAATATAAATTTCTTTTAGTTATAATACAAATATTGAAATAACTTTGCAAATAATTATATCATATTTTAAATCGTCTGAAAAAGGAACCCTTTAAATATATAACTAACAAACAATTTTATGCAATTAAGAACTGGTTATAGGTTTAACACATATTTTACTTCGTTAAGACTTTGTTATAGTCATTAATTAATTAACAATTGATTTATATGAAATTAAGATTGTTACGTAAATAAGACAAACACATTTTAGCACTTAAACGACTTATAAAAAAACAACTGTTTGAATCTGAGAAACCAATTAAAGGCGAATGTTAAGTATGTTTAATAATTTAATAAATTTCTTCAAAAATATAGTGGAAAATATTAATTATGTAATTAAAAGTGAAACTATATATAAGATACGTATGTTACTTATGTTAAGTTATGTAAAACTTGAAAAAGAACAATATAAGTTGAACTTAATCCTTTAAAATATAATATAAATCTACATGTTATTATTGATCTATTTTTTACGTTAGAGGGCTATTTCTCTATGTCATCAAGGATCGATCAAAGTCCGAACCATTGATTCCTCACTAAACAAATCAACTGCCCTTATAGACAATGGTTCTTCTTTAGGAGTTCAGCTCCTTCCGAGCAGTCAGAGGAAGGGAACAGCATCATCAAAAAGTCAGTTACTTACGGAATTAAGTACAATTTCAGAAGAACAAAGCTTTTCGAATTTCAATCGGAAGCCGAGTACTGATGTCAGTTCCGTTGGCCTTGATATTCAAATTTTGTCGCCTTCTACGTCAAAACGAGTTTTCTCTACAAATTCTTCCTCCCCAACTCACTCGATTGAGCTCTACTCTGAAGTTGGAAACGAAACCAGAAATGAATGTTTGAGTTTCTCAACAAAGGATGGTCACTTATGCCCACCAAATACAGGGAATGAGTCGGTTTTCAGCCCACAGTTCGAGCTGGTTAATTTCACAATATCTGAAGAGCCTCCAGAGTACCATCTTTAATCTACACTTTATTAACCCGTCTGTGTAAAATAGCTTAAGCTGCTCTGATATACACGTTATCAACAAGTCCGTGTAAAACCGTTTTACTGTCCAAATTGTAGAACGTATTGTCAAAAGACTTATGGTTCAACATCAGCTCTAAAACAAAATGGGAATTAAATTTTATTGCTGTATTCTCAATAATTGTGAACGTTGTGTACAATTAGTCTATATGTATAAAATATCATAAAATATATTAAAATAAATGGAGAAGATATAAATCTCTTTGTACTTGAGTGCAACATTTCATCAAGTCATGATACCGCACGTGTGAAAAATAATTAATGTTCATGTGTTCTTATTCTGTGTGTGCTCTTAGAAGCACAACGGTGTGGTTTCCATACTCGTGGAGAGCAAAGCAATGAAACCAACTTTGTAAATTTGGGCTTAAACTGCAAGTAATCTAATTGTTATTAGAAAATATTTTTTTTTGCATTATCGACCTAATCTGTTTGAAATGAAATGAAAATCCTTAGGAAATACAACAGGGATAGACAAAAACTTCATTTCTCTCTCAGATCCCAGTAACTCCAAACATGCTCGCCCTTTTAGCCGTGGGGGCGTTATAATGTTTCGACCAATTCCACTATTCGTTGGTAAAAGAGTAGCCCAAGAATTGGAGGTGGGTGGTGATGACTAGTTGCCTTCTTTCTAGTCTTACACTACTAAATTAGGGACGCTAGCGCAGATAGCTCTCGAATAGCTTTGCGCGAAATTCAAACCAAATCAAACCAAATTCTCTAAGATCACAAGCAAGAATTTTCATTGTGATTTTGGCCCGGCATGGCCAAGTGGTTAAGGCACTTGACTCGTAATCCGAGGGTCGCGGGCTCAAATCCCCACCACCCGAAACATGCACGCCCTTTCAGCCGTGGGGGCGTTATAATGTGATAATTAACCTGCTATTTGTTACTAAAAGAGTTGGCGGTGGGTGGTGGTGACTAGTTGCCTTCCATCTAGTCTTACACTACAAAATTAGGGACGGCGCGTAGTTCAAAACAAACCAATCATTGTGATTTTATTGTAACTGATTTAGAATTATATGACATATAGCATTAAAAACCTTTAAAATTTAAACATATATTTTTTACACTTTAACGTTATTAGGTAAAGAGAAATATGCAGATACATGTTAAAGATCTACGGCAAAGATATAATAATCAGTGTCAAAAATTTACAGATTTATTTACTTCCCTATTTGATTTTGGTCTGCGACTGATAATCGTTCTTTAAGTGGTAAAATAACGACTTTCTTTACCAAAGTAGCTCGTCATTCACTTTTTGTTTTGAATGGCTAAAGTTTATTTTCCATGGGTACTTTAGTAGAAAAATTTCGTTTCTGAATATTCTGTAACGTGATCTTTCCAGAAAGTGTCAGTTTTAGATGTCGTTTCTAGTTACATGTTATTTCATTTCGTCTGAATTGTAACAAAAAGATCTGGGTTCTTAACCTATAGAGTCATACGTAATGAGAGAGCTAAGGGTAAGGTGACTGGAAATGAAAATTGTTTTCACAGATGGTGAATAAACCTACGTAGTATAAGCCATTATCCAGACTTCTGAAAAACCTTGTTTACCCATAACTGTGTTGCCTTCTAACTTCATGTTTTGTTGTTAATTTATCTCACTTCATTTTACAACTTTTAAAAATCATTTTATTGAATATATTTATTAAAGTATTTAAGAAAGTTTTACAAAAACATCTTGATCAGTCACATTAGAAGAACATGATACTACACGTAATTCATCAACTATTTTTTAAACGAGATAGAGAAAAGGGATTTTTAAGAACATTAGAGAAAAAATAAAATCTTAGTATGATATTTCGTGATGTACATTTACATACATTGTCTTGTAGTTTTGTGAAAGTTCGATAAATCTACAAAACAATAAGTCACTGATTAAAATTTTATGGCATATTCGAATATTTACATGATTATTTGAAAATCATTTTAAGTGGTTTATGTCATTCAGATGTACAATGTAAAAAGCTTTGGAGACGCAAATAAAGCTGTTTATTAACTTGTGAATTTTCGAATTACTCAGACATAAACAAATAGTATAATTATATTACGAACCCGATCCACGTAATTTAGACGACTTCTGTCAAAAAATACACCTACAATGCACATATTTAATGTGTGGTACTGAGACACAGAAATCTCATCGTTTTCGAGGTTTTTCTAGAAGTATTAAGTTTCTTTAGACAAATAATCAGCATGTGATCGTCACTGTTCAAAATCGAGAATTCGAGAAAAAAATTGTTTCACAGGTATTTGTATTTCTATCATATATACTAAGTAGACTCAGAATATGAAAATGCACACATAATTAGATCTATTCATGTTCTATTCTAACTTTATTTAAAACTCTAACGTTTTATCTTGACACAATATTTATCTATAAGTCAAACGAGCATGAAAAAAGATTGTCGGCGTTCCCTTATTTATTATTAACCAAATATTTCATCTATAAATCAAATTCGCTTTGTTTATGAGGTAAGTTTTTTTTTAGTAAAAAAAAAATATATGAATTTAAGAACAGAGTAACTTAGACACTGAATATTTTCTACCTCACTTGCTCAAAAACAGTTAATTAATAAGATATTTTATTTATAATAAAAACTATTATTCATGATATGTATTTTAAAAAGAACTCAAGTAAAAGTATACATGTAATATTTGACAATAATTATTAATTTAAATATGTGTACGGAAGCTATTGCTTAATAATAATTACTGCTACTTTACTCTTTATGAAAAATGCTTAACGAAAGAATGAACATCTGAAAGATCTATTTAAAAATTCCAAATCGTATCAGTCATTCAGTTATATTTGTTTGTTTGTGGTTAAGCACAAAGCTACATTATAGTCTATCTGTACCCATCACAGGTATCAAGACATGGTTGTTAGCATTATACATTCTGAGACTTACAGCTGTGCAACTTTGAGCCATATTAAATTAGAAAAACTGATACGTATATTTACAAATTGTATGAATATTGATAAAATTTTAGGTTTTTGAGAAAAATCAATCGGTATTTAAAGCATATTTTCTTGTTTACAAAATGAATTCGAACCATTTTTAAAAATATTAAACTTATTAAAATCTTTTCGTTTTTATATATTTTGAAATTTATTTGCACGTAATTTTCTAAGTAATGCTCATAAACATTTTCTTGATCATATGAAAACAGAAAATAAGTTCTGAACTGAAAAGAATACCAGGTATTTCTCCAAACAGTGAGCAATTAGCGAAATAATGCTTACCTTCTGTATGAAAGAAAACGGCAGGTTTCACTGAACTTATTATCACAATTAACACTTATGTAACACAAAATCATTATGTATGGTTCACCTGCAACCAACATCCAATAAGTACAAGGCACTTACTTAGTTTATTTCACACCGTTACAGTTGAAACCATGTGAATGATTATATAAATGACAATCGGGTCTGTCGTATCCTAACTGGCCTGATGAATTCCAGTATTGTGCAAAGGGCCTCATTTGCATTGGATTAATGTGGTTGACATATTACTTTATATTATTAATTTCTTTCTTTTACAAGTTCTAAGAACAATTGCAAAACCAAATGATTAAGTTCGAGAAATGATGAAAAAGGTAACAGTATTTTCCTTACCTCATGATAAAGATAAAAAATACTTGTATTCGAAAGATCATAAGATTTTTTCATAAAAGAACATTAATAATAAGTATAAGTTAATTTAATTCTAAGATACGTTATGTTGTTTACCTCTGAAACCGAAACTAAAACGAAGTTTAAATGCACAATAAAATATGAGTTGATAAAGTTTGTTTTTTTTTTAATTTCGCACAAAGCTACACGAGGGCTATCTGAGCTAGCCGTCCCTAATTTTGCAGTGTAAGACTAGAGGGAAGGCAGCTAGTCATCACCACCCACCTCCAACTCTTGGGCTACTCTTTACCAACGAATAGTGGGATTGACCGTCACATTATAACGCCCTCACGGCTGAAAGGGCGAGCATGTTTGGCGCGATGGGGATGCAAACCCGCGACCCTTGGATTACGAGTCGTACGCCTTAACGCGCTTGGCCATGCCGAGCCATGAGTTGATAAAAAGTTATTTAGTCATATAGTTCCAAACATAGCTGTTACCATTTGGGGGAAAAGTACACATTCCGAAAGCACCTGGGGCCCGGCATGGCCAAGTGTGTTAAGGCGTTCGACTCATAATCCGAGGGTCGCGAGTTCGAATCCCTGTCGCACCAAACATGCTCGCCCTTTCAGCCATGGGGACGTTATAATGTGACTGTCAATCCCACTTTTCGATGGTAAAAGAGTAGCCCAAAAGTTGGCAGTGGGTGGTGATGACTAGCTTCCTTTCATCTAGTCTTACACTGTTAAATTAGGGACGGCTAGCGCAGATAGCTCTCGAGTAGCTTTGCACGAAATTCAAACAAAGAAACAAACAAACTGAAAGCACTTGGGTTAGGTATTGGGTTTATTTCCAAGTCCTATCCATTTTTACTGTTGATCCTAAGTGAGTTGAAATATCACGAATACCTAATATTCAAATTGTATGGGAGTAGAAACATTTTTTTCCAGATGGCACATTTTTAAGCTGTAGTTTATTTATTTTCTATACTACAAATGCTTTTTTAAAATGTATTAGGACTGGATGTGGCCAAGGTTAATCGTGTTGAAGGGGATCTGAGAAGGTATATGGTTCACATCCCGTTGTCGTAAAATCACGTGCCTCGGTTTGGGATAAGAGGTGCATTATAAGAGTGAGTGGTAAGCCATTTTAAATAACAGTATTTCAAGTGTTACCTGTGGATGCCGATGAATAGCTGCATTCCCTTTATTCAATCGACTCAAAATTACGACATGCTAGAGCAGACAGCCCCTTTGTAGAGTTGCGGAATTTTCCGATACAATTTAAACTATTGGTAATTTAATTTGATATTATTTCATTTTTCGTCCTAAAATATTCAAAATATTTTGAGATTAATGATTACATTGAAATAATATTTAAGCTTGATGAAATAAAAAGTCTATTTCTGTTCTTCTCTGTTGGTAGTTTATTTAATACACTAAAGTTTTGAAACAAAAGTATATAGAACGGAATTGTACAGGATAATGTCTCGCTTCTAACAAAAAGAAATTGCTTCAAATATTACTTTAACAGTGGTTTCTGAAATAACTCTTACCGGTATTTCAATACGCAAGTTTATATTTATTAAAAAACTGTTTTGAGGCTGTATCATTGCATAAATACACTGTAATTCGATGCCACAAAATGCACAACATTGGCTATTTAAACGTTTCCCGCTAATGTCTAAGTACTGGAACTCTGTACAAACATCGCTGACAAAAATGAAGACAAGTTTGTGCTGATAAAGTATTCTGAAATAAGAAACTGTTACTTTTTCCAACATGTCAAGGGTACGTAAAGTAAATTGTATATTGCACGTCACAGATCGATCTAAGCCACCGGTGCTGTTTTGTTCGTTAGCCGCACGTAAAACCTTATTAGCACAGAATTTCAAACGGACTCCTTGCTAGCGTAACTTAAGTATATAACACTATTCCAGAAAGTATAACCGATGTTTACTGTTTTCTTAACTGCAAAAAAAAAAAAAAAACAGGTCATGTCTATGATTAATCACTATACCAGTCATTTGGCTGCGTACTAGTAGCTATTGTTACAAAGCTTATTAACTTGCAGGATTGTTAATTTAAACTTCATAAACGTCATTTTGGTTTAAATAAAGCATTTTCCATAATCCAGCCACGCAGATTTCGAAAATAGTGTTGATTTTTTATCATCGTGTAAAGAATGTTTTTACAAATGTGGAAAAAAACTTAATTTCATCAAATTATTATTTCACACACCACAATGAACATTTTTTGTTATTATGTTTGTTTAACAAAATACAAACAAACTGAAAAAATGGGAAGAACATTGATATAAAAGTTTTGCATCCCCATTTATCCTTATTTTTGTGAAATTACGTATTTTAGTCGCAAACTAAATGTTATGGGACCCGGCATGGCCAGTTGGTTAAGACACTTGACTCGTAATCTGAGGGTCGCGTGTTAGAATCCCTGTCACAACAAACACGCTCGCTCTTTCAACCATGGGACGTTATAATTTTACGGTCAATCTCACTATTTGTTGGTAAAAGAGTAGCCCAAGAGTTGGCGGTGGATGGTAATGATTATTTGCCTTCACTCTAGTTTTACACTGCTAAATTAGGGACGGCTAGCGTAGATAGCCTTCAAGTAGCTTTGTGCGAAATTAAAACCAAACCAAATACGTTGTGGTCTTTCTTTTATGTGTTGCGTCTGTAGCGTCTCGTTTCAATGACCATCAGTAATCATCCATCATGCTGATGTTCCACCTTCTCTGATACCTTCTCTCTATTTCCCTGATGTCTTGATGAAACATTTCCAGAGATTTCAGATTAAAAACAATTTCGATATCATTTATATTGACATCAGATTCAGAATCAGATGAAACTGTTTCAAGAGTTTCAGGAGGTATACGTACAGGTATTCCGGTTCAATAAACAACACCTCTTAATGCAAATTAAAGTTTCGGTTAAAAAAATTCCTTTTTACTATTTCGAGGGCTGCAGTTTTGCACGCTATGTAAGTAAAAATAGCAGCCATCTCTGTCGTTTCTAGGCTCACACCAGGTCATTGGAATTCCAAAAGAAATATACATCCTTTGATTATCCTTATTTCATTGTCTCAACCTCTTGACACGAACGATACAAACTTTGTGCTGAACCCATGATTTGTTTTGATTCTGAAATTTCATTCCAAAATACGCATAATACAGTTTTTTGACAAAATTTTGTAATGTTTTATTTCTGTTTCTTTACAACAAATTTGCCACAAATACAGCAAAACATGTTTGGGTCATTTACACAACCTTTTGTTGTCTCAAAGAGCAGTAAATAATATTTAAAAAATGCCAAAGTGTACGTACAAACTAGCCAGAAGTGATACGTGTATTTCTTGTGGGTTATAGGATGATCGACAAGACGTAAACTGTAATTAGTCTAGAGATATCTATAACTAGTTGTTTAAGCATAACAAAATGTAATTATAACGTTTTGTGAAAAATCTGTATGTGATGGAGAAAATGAAAATCATTATCGGATTCAACGTACAAGAGTTACTGTAGAACGTGTAAAATTTCAAGACAATGATAAACACAAGAGTAAAGATATCAAGAAAAAATCCATTATCAAATCTACCGACACTTTAATTTCGTCTTAAGGTTTAAATGATGTCATATATATTAAAATAACAAAAAAATATTCCTCGTTTCAAGAATCTGTTGTTATTAAACAATATTTTCTTCCCTTGCCGTTAAAAGAAATATAATAACGATTTTGAATTGTAATGTTTTCTTACTGTATTCAATAAATCAAGCAGAAGCAATAGCAAGATACTAGATCATTTTATTCTCATAGAATATCTTAAAGAACAAGAAATTTGTTAGAGTTGTTTCAGGTAGATGAGGTAAAATAAAGTATTCGTTTTTCAAGAAAAAGTTAAATTACTTTATTATACAAATCATATTTACAGTTAACACAAATAACACGAAGAATAATTTTTACTTAACTGGAATCAAGACAAAAGTTATTGTAAGACAGGCAGAATAAGCTAATAAAAACAAACAATTTACAGTGTTATCAGTAAAAAATATTAATTCTGTATTATATTTTCATTTAGAATAAAGAGGAGTAATATAAATTACAGTTTTTTGAAACTAAATACAGAATTATAATTAAGAATCTAAACAGTTCACGACAGCTGCTCTACTTGTCAGTGAAAGATGTAAAGTTAATTTCCGATACTATTGTGAAATACTGAGTGTGTTTTTTTCTTATAGCAAAGCTACATCAGGTTATCTGCTGACTCCGCTGGTGAAATACTGAAGTCAAGATTTAAGTGACAAACATTTCACTGAAAAATACAAGATTACGAAATCCATAATAATAAAGAGATAAGTTTAAAAAGCTTATTGAAAATGCTTTATTGTTAGATTGTCATGGTCAAAGCACATTATCTTTCCTTTCGAACTTTCCGTAATTTATTTGGCGCACGTTGATGACGATTTCCCATTTCAATAAAATTTAAATAAAGCTAAAACTACTCCAGGTTATTTATTTTATCAATTAATATGAAAATAATAAACATAATGATATTCATCAATATTTATCTAAATTTGTGAATGAAATAAAGATATGAAATTAATTTTTTAATGGTTTTATCTTGAATAAAGTGTTTTTTATTTTAATAATAAACATTTAAATGTGTGTTAACCTAATACTGTCCCAGTAATACGTAATATTTTAAGGCATCTAATATAAGTGATGTTGTTAAAGGTATTGCAGTTTTCTTAGCAATTTAAATACTTATGGCTAACCACACTTTAATGTAAATGAAATAATGATACATCAATTATAAAACTATAACAGCGGTTCCCCGCTTGTACAGCGGTATGTATCCGGAGTTACAACGCTAAAATTAGCCGTTCGATTCCCCTCTGTGGACCTAGTACAAAACCCGATGTGGCTTTACTATATGAAAACACACACTATAATAGTGAGAGGTTAGATCTTAGTTTATATACAAGCACTCTTTAAAATGTTTTTGATTTAATGTAAAGGATGTTTAGGACATTATATTAAATCCATTTTTTTAAAAATAGGCACATCAGAAAAATATGTGAAACTATACCCGATATAAATTCACAGAAAAATATGTATTTCTTAGATAATGTGATACATAAAATTGATCGCTTTTGGAAAGCAAAAGTAACAGTCCTTTCAGTCATAAACATTTTGTACACTCAGATCACAATAATATGTTCTACTCGATAATGTAGAATTAAGAAGAACGGAACATTATCCCTTGCCATTGATAGCAATGAAAAAGAAAGAAAAGTGGATCGTCTTCAGATCTGCAAAAATATGTATCCTCGCCACGAAAACAAATATACGGCCTCTAGTGACACGTAACAATATACGAACACAAAGGCCAGTTTTAAAAACTAATCTCTTATCTCATGCAACTGTACACAGAATAGTAAAGAAAGACTTTCGCCTGGAAAAAAGCCATACACATGCCCCAAACAAAAATTAGCACCATAATAAAGAATGATCTCCATTTCGAAATTCGGTCAACAGAGTATGGGTTCATTAACTTAACACTTGTGATTTTACCCTAAGTTCAACAGTTGCATACCTCAAACAGACTGAAAATGAAACGGATTTTTATTTTCATATATGAAGACACACTGGTCAAGTCACAGGACGCAGCACCTAGGGATATCTGTAGGATCAGAATGTTAATATAAACGTTGTATATCCATCGTCCTAGTACACTGAACGGATTATGGAACGCCTGAAAGGAACAATAATGTGCTTCGACTGTGGTAACCAGACTCTTATAGAATAGAAACTTCATTATAAAACTATTACTAATATGTACAGTCGTCAGGTAGAACATGACTGGACATAGCTACCCGGAATGTAACACCTTGAATAGGTTCACATTAATTTTAATATAAAATATTTAATTATTGCATTGTAAAAAGCATAGTCGTTTAATTATTATTATTTCTATAAAATGGACAAAGCACACTTTCTATTTATACTTTGGTGAAGAGCAATATCAAATACAGTACATTGAAATTGCATCTAAGAAAAAAGCTATACAATGGACCTTTTACAGTGTGCCTACAAGATTTTAGCGTTGTAAGCACTGAGAATTACCACTGTGCAACTAGAAGGCAGTTAGGCAGTAAATACATTTGTGTTAGAAGTAAACAATTCACATTACTAAATGTCATGTGCAGGGTGCTTTCTTCTTTTCATGGATCACCCATTACACTCTGAATAGATATACCCTACTGAGTGGACGTCAGATTCCCTCGTTTTCGAGGTTCTTTGCAATCAGTGGTAGCCTCCACACGTGAATGTCTTTGCTACGGGCCAATACATCCAATTTCCTTTCTTTTGGTACTTTATCCACGGGCTCTGACAGATGATGCTTTCAATATGGAATGGTCACTATGTCCAGTCATGTTCTACCTGACGACTGTACTTATTGGTAATAGTTCTATAATATGTGCAACTAGAAGGCAGTTAGGCAGTAAATACACTTGTGTTAGAAGTCAACAATTCTGAATGAAGATAAAATGATAATGTTTACTATTTACTAAAACATAAGAAATATACTTTCCCCTCTTTTTGAACGAGGGGAAACGTAAAGAATTCTAATAAATCTAATGCTTGTTACGCTTTTAAAAGGTTGTTTGTTTGTGAATTTCGCACAACGTTACATTTAGTAATTTAAGGCTAGAGGGAAGGGAACTAGTCATCACCACCCACCACCAACTTTTGGGCTACTATTTTACCAACGAATAGTGGGATTGACCATAACTTTATAATGCCCCCCACGGCTGAAAGGGCGAGCATGTTTGGTGCGACAGGGATTCGAACTCGCGACCCTCGGATTATGAGTCGAAATTAATGTTCAAAAAATTTGATGTAGTTTGAAGAGAATGAAATATGATAAAAATTATAATCCAAAAATTAAATACTCGAATAAATATGGTAATTATGTTCTTCAAAATCATATAATTTTCTTTTCTAAAAACATTTGTTCTGAAGATGTATTAGATAATTTGGTTCATTAAGCATAATTACGTAGAAAGGTAGATGTCAGACAAATTTTTTTATCCGTTATGCGATACGATTTTTAAAAGCAAAATGATGCACGTATTTATGCTAGTTCATAGGAAGATACACCAGTTAATTAACCTTTAGATTTCTGTAGGTTTGTTTGTTCTTGAATTTCAATAATCCAACTGTAACTAGAGGTGCGAAGGTTTTAAACTTAGACCAAAAACTTGAGCACTTTCGAACAGTGTACTATTCTTCTTCAACAGAATAAAGAATAGAAATAGGAATTTAATCTCTAGAACAATATAATATGCATTATCACAAACGTATTTCAAAGGATGTGTTGTTACTCAAATACCTCTACTTACGAACGATAACTAAATACAAAGACTAAAATGAACATCAGTATTTAGAGAATGAAAGAGGAGGCTTAATGTATAGTTGAATTCAAATTAAAATTGTTTTAGCAATAATTAATGATTCTTGGTTCTGTGGCAGAGGAAGGAGCAGCGTCACACATTTCATAAAATATCAATAGCAAAACATGATGAGGACCAATATAAATGTAGGATGCATTTCAGAATGTGGTGTTAGAGATCTACATAAAACGAATGGCACACTGACTGCTGCCTGGTACAGAAACAAGGTGTGTTATGTAGTGATTCGCTAAACAGTGATCCTGAGCAACATGTAAAAGGACGCCAATGAAACACTCACAACCACAGATGACATGTACAAAGTTTCGACGTGAATACTATTGAGGCTGTAAGAGCTAATATGAAAAATGAAAAAATAAACACTTGTTGAAAATGTAGGGAGTGATACAGGAACGTTTAAAGTAATATTTCACAATGATACATTGACATACTTATGGCAACATAAAAACAGGGAGTACGTTTCGGTTAAAACAAATACAAAGTACTAATGCATTTTACAACTTACTTGCTTTTCTTCTATTTTACTGTAATAATGTGTTATAAAAATAACAATCTTACCATTTATTTCCAATCACTCATCATAATTCCTGTATTTGTATCACCTATGCGTTTTTTTCAATTATTTCCAATAGGTTAAATATATATAAGGTAAACATATTCTTTATTTTGCTTATTTGTATACTAAGTACATTAAGGGGCAAAATGTGAACCTGGAAATCACGGGTGCATTTAAAAGGTTTATTTATAATTGAGAGTATATAAATTTCAGAAGAAGAGAAACGATATAGTTATTAACAGCTTACATATCTTTGTAATTGAATATGTTCTATGTTAAGGTAAGTTATTGTAATTTGTATTAATTTTAATGCACATTTTTCACTAGCAATGACAATACAAATATTTAGGATATTAAATTTTAAGCTTCTATTTTCAGAACTGCAAATATTTTTTGTATTTAAAATTTAATATTATGTTTTAAATGACATTCCAATCGAAAGTATTAATGTTGGTTTTTTAAATTACATATATAATTACTTAAAGCTAAACCGGTTATCAAAATTAACTTTTTTCCTATTTAAAAATTATGATTTCGTGTTTTTCACTAACGGTTCATCAAACTACAACATTGACATGATAGAAAAGCACTCTTTTCATTTATTCTTGTAAACGTGATCTCCGAAATCTTAATGCTGTTTCTGATTGTTATGGGTTTCTAGAACTTCAATAAACATTTATACATGATATATCTGCGCAAATAATTCAAAAGACTAAAGAAAACTTCTGCTTTATGAATAAAAACAGGGATATTGGTTTTGGGGTCTCCGTAAATATATTAATGACTAGTTTTTTTTCACAGTCGAATTGACAAGTCAATAATCGGTAAGGGAGCAAAGACAATAAACAATACTGCAATATTTAGCAAATGTAATAAGTTGTTTCAAAAGTTTAGTAGCTTATGGTGACTCTGGGGAAATAAATGGTGTTCTCGCTTTTTGAGTTGTTTGTTTTCACTGCGGTCGTAGTCGTATGGATTAGAATCAATCTCAAAGTAAACTTATGAAATAAAGATTAGGAACATATACACACAAACTCACACATACATTATATATATATAGCTATTGCTTTGTTATTTTATTAGTATATCGTGTTATAATGACATGAGTTTGTATTTCACTATTACTTGTTGTTTTATATCAAGAATAATTGTTTATTATTAGAACACTTGAACAACAAAATGATATACTTTGGAATTTATGATTGTTTAAATTAATAAAATCAAACCAAAAACAATGTAAACACTTTTAAATGTCTCCCATTCTTAATAAATTATAGCTAGCGTATTTGAGAAGAGATTATATTGCATTTTTGTCACGAAATACATCAAAATTCACTACAAAGAAATGCAGATGATACTGTACAAAAATAATCACTGAAACTAAATTTTTAAACAATAGAATACTGTCTAAAAATTATATTTTATTAAAGGATGCCCTCCAAATGATTGTATCGTTTTCTACAAGATATTCCTGAAATTTTGAAATTATATAGAACATACAACTCCATTTATATTACCTTGTTAGCCACAAACCTTTACATCATCTGAATTCAAACAGAAGTTGATAAATAAATATCTACAATTTTTATGCGACAATAGTTTTGTACCATGTAATTTCGAATGTGCACAATAAGAACGAACTTGCGTATACAAATCAATTTTCAATATACATTGTTCCAAACTGAAAATAAAAAGAAAATATTGCAAATGTAAAAATCATTCATTTTTGTATTTCAGTTCAGTGAATAATTTATGGCCTTGACTAACTTTTTAATTGATTTGAAATACATGATAAAAAAATGTTTCTATTTCTACCTCATCGCACCAAACATCCTCGCCCTTTTAGTTGTGGGAGCGTTATAATGTTACTGTCAATTTTACTATTCGTAGGTAAAATAGTAGCCCAAGAGTTGGCTGTGGGTAGTGATCACTAGCTGCCGTCTCTCTAGTCTTACGCTGCTAAATTAGGAACGGTTACACAGATAGCCCTTGTGCAACTTTGGGCGAAATTCAAAAACAAATAAACAAACAAACACATTCTGTTTCTAATATTAAGGAAATATTAATACAATTTTTTTTACACTGTGGGTAGTGATCACTAGCTGCCGTCTCTCTAGTCTTACGCTGCTAAATTAGGAACGGTTACACAGATAGCCCTTGTGCAACTTTGGGCGAAATTCAAAAACAAATAAACAAACAAACACATTCTGTTTCTAATATTAAGGAAATATTAATACAATTTTTTTTACACTTCGCACATGTAAAAGTAAACTTTTGTTTACTTATGATTGTTTAAATTAATAAAATCAAACCAAAAACAATGTAAACACTTTTAAATGTCTCCCATTCTTAATAAATTATAGCTAGCGTATAAAGTATATATTATATTATATATATATAGTATAAAGTATATATAAAGTATAAAGTATAATGTATATTGTAAAGTAAAAAATACTTTACTGTATTTTTATTTATACAGTAAATAAAAATTTATTACCATAATTTTTCTTAAAAATACAAATTATATTTAGGTTTGTCCACTTCTATCAGTGAATAAATAACCTCTACATATTGTATTAGATAATGGTAAATATTTGGTGAGCTCATACTTTAATGTAAGAAAAAATTATTAATCAGAAATTGATGTTAATTTAAAGAAAACGTGTTTCATATTTTAGTTCTCAAAATTTTAAACATATCACTAAAATTAATAAACGAGCACGTGCGTTTACCGTACTGATCTTTTTTTGTATGAATAATGCTTAGTTAGCACAGTACTAAAGCACGCTTTTACCATCTTTTTATGCTCAATTAATGTCACCATATACACTAGTTAGATAGCGTTATATAAACATCTTTTACTGGAATTTGTTTCTTTGAAATCAAATTAATAGAAAAATATATAAAATACTTTCTATAGTTGAGCTTTGATTATACATTTTAATTTGCTAACTCACATATAAAGAATAGATTAAGAAACACATACTAAAGAAAGTTCCAACATAATTTCATCTAATTGAGAGTGTAGCTTGGGTTTAAAAAGTTGTCCCGTTAAATTATATTACAGTGTATACTTTTACACGCTGTTACATCAGACACTTTCCGTAAATTAGAGGAAGAGAAAGAACGATATGCCATAGAAAATGACAGTTGAGTCTCTAATTTTTTTATACAGAGATGTAAAAGAACTGCATAATTCTTTTAAGAAAAAAAAATATTTATCAATTTTTACAAATTCTGCTGATGCTCGAATTAAAGGATTATTCATATAGCTAAATTAAGAACCACGTGAATACCGGAGAGGAGAGTAAATCAACTAACTAATTACATTTAAATACCCCCTATTGACACAGCAGTACATCTGCAGACTCACACCGCTAAAACTGGGTTTTGATACCCGTGGTTTGTGAGCAGAGCACAGACTGCTCTTTATGTATCTCTGTGCTTAATTCCAAACAATACATTTAAAGTTACTAATGGGATACGATACACTAGTACTTTTAATGCAAACGTAAGATTTATGAACATCTTTTTTATTGTTTGTTTTTCACATAATCATAAAAATTATAATTGTTAGTTACTAAAGTTTACAGCTGTTACAAAGTCTACCAGTTGATTCTAGTAGTTTCATAACCTAATGTATTAACTGCGGTTAAGGGTTTAGTTTTAGAAAAAGTAAGTGTGAAATTATCTTAAAAAATTAAAATTCATTTTACACTAGCAAATTTTGCAGTAAACTTGCAAGCATATATTAGGTTAAGAAATAATTGTGGGTATTGAAGTTTTTAGTAGGTATAGTTACACGTAATTACTAATCAAATTCTATTAGATTATTTTTAACTTTATCAAGTAATCAATGATCATGCTTAGTAAAGTGAAAATATGCGCTTTACAAGAAATGCCTTTGATCACATACCAGCTTTGATGGGTTTTGTTTGTCACACACGTGTTACATGCAGTGTTCATTCTATGAAAATTAAATTCAGTAAAATCTGTTTAACTGATACCTAGTGAATCTAAATTGAATAGTCATGAGTGAAACGTCTTGCCAATCCATTAATTTCTGTTGCTGCATGAAAATACTGAAAAGCAAGTCATTGTGATCAAATCATGCCCTAGTAATTTTCATATAATAGCATTATAAATATAGCTGAATAGAATTTGTACAGGTGTGATAAGTTTCTTGTGAACAGACTTCACACTCTGATAGGTCAGTGGTTCATGGACTGCAAGAAAAAAATTCATTTAGCATAGATAATATGTCTAATTTATATAAAAGCCAATATGTGTCACTTCACATCGCGCTTGATTTCTCGAACTAAGACACGCCATAAAACTCAAAATGAATTTATCCAGATAGAATAATTTGATTGCTGTTTGTCCATTACGATTTTAGTGACTGGGGTGAAAGGGTCTGTAAGAGGGTGGTGTGTGAAACCTTGTAAGTTTAGTGAGTGTTAGTATAATAAGACTTTATGTGGGATCACTTAGCCTATAGCCAATTATACAACATTTATCATGAAAGTAACTATATGGATTCAATTTCAAATTTAAATCATTACTGAATTAAGTTACTTAGCTGACAGTGGGTGATGTTGACTGGATGCTTACCTCTAGTCTATTAGTTAAAATTAGGTTCGACTACCGCGAATACCCAGACCAACCACCGAAACAATGACAACAACAAAACACACGAAAGATCACAGCAACTTAGTCATATGCTTTATTTTCTGTTTAAACACAGTTGGTAAGCAATTTTGCAAGGCTTATCACTCTTAACTAAAATCTGTGACACTTTCAGAATTTTAAAGAATTAGAGCATTGAGGAAATTATCTTTTACATTATTTTATGTATTAAATCAATTTATAGAAATACTTAAGTATTCACTAATGGAATTTGATTTCAGTATTTACCAGAACATTTTTTTTCACTTTCATTATCTCATTCAAAGGTATATCAGTATTTATTAAAGTTATCCTAGGTAATTTTAAAATAAGTAGCTATGAATGTAGATTCCAATACACTGGAGAAACGGAATCTGACAAAAGGTAAAATTAAGAAACACAAAAACCACACAAGACTCAGTATTTCATTATGGCAGAAAAAGACCATATTATTAAGTGAAACAACCACAAGATAATAATATATGAGTCCTACACGAGAAAAAGAAAGTTAAAATAAATTTTTAACTTCTACTAAACTGAAAACGCATTTATTCAGTAAAATGTGTATACTCTTCTTATAATCATTCATCTAAGCCAGGGATGGGCAACTTATTTTTCATAGTGGTCACATCTGTGGCAAATAAAAAACAACGTTGGCCACCTTATTCAAAAAGAAAATTGAAAGATGTTAGTTTAATCAAAATAATTGCATTTCAACTAACTTTCAATATGAAAATTGATGAGGGTTTTCATCAACAAATTTCGTGAAATTTGGCTTAATATCTATGCTCACTGAGCATTTTAGCTCTGCCTCTAAATTTATTTCAGTAAGCCGAGGTCTGTATCTAGATTTGGGAAAATCTAGCATAGAAAATGTTGATTCACACACCCATGTGAACCCAAACATGAAAAATAATTTTAAAATTGCTATCTTTAAATTTAGATGACTCTCATTTATCAGAATAGAGAACCACATCTTCTTGATAGAAAATTTTTGTTTATCTTTTATGTTTTCTACAGCTTGCAGGGTAAACATCTCATCTTCAAATCCACACTTATCCAAAGACAAAAAAGATATAATTTCTTACTGAAAGTTCCTAAGTAAAATTGAAATGGATCATGTAAAAATTCAAATATCAAATTCAAATTTTTAAATTCGGAGATACGTGATTCAAGTTTTTGAGACAATTTTTTGATCCAGTTTACAAAGAGCTCATCTTTAGCATTAGAGAAAGCATAGTCCTTATTATTTTCCAAAAAACTATTCAGCTTTGCAAAATATGTCAAATCATTTTTTCATTGTTCCGCAAGAAGGTTTATCTTTAATTGAAATTGATGAATAGACTGTGATTGCTTGTTTATTATTTTACCTCTTCCCTGAAGCTGCGTATTCAAGTTAATCAAGTGAGCCATCATGTCGCACAAAAAGTGCAAATCACACTGCCATGACAAAATTTCAATTTCAGGGAAATATTTAATCTTATCTTTTTCAACAAAATACTTTTTTATTTGAGGAAATAAGGAAGTAAATCGTTCCAAGACTTTTCCTCCACTTAACAATCTCACATTTGCAAAATTAGTAAGGTTATCAAAAGTACAGTCACTGTTTTCTTCCAAGACACAACAAACTGTCGATGGATGAGAGAGCTTCCACTTCTAATATAGTTCACAATTTTTACAACAATGTCCATCAAATTTTTCAATTCATCATTTTTAAACATCTGAGTACATAAATTTTCCTGATACAAAATGCAATGGAAAGATGGCAGCGTGGATTTCACATTATTTTCAATTAATGCTGCTTCGAAAAAGAAACAAATCCTAATTTCGCCAATTTGTAAGAGGATCCAGATCTAATACCTGACTCTACCAATACAAGCATAATCCTTCTAAGGCCTTTCCTGAGAACTGCAGCAGATTAAGAGCCGAAAGGTAAAATACAAAAACAAGGTATAAACTAGTACGTAGTTGTAAAAAACATATTACATAAATAAACAAATAACCTCCAAGTTATAATAAAAATTACGTGATATTATAGGCTAATAAGTATTACATCCTTACTGTAAATACATTACTGATTTATTAATTATCTTTATAATACCCGTATCTTTTATTTGGCGACAAATAAGTAGTAAATCCTGTAACCCCAATGCTTTCGTATTTGTATGCAAAAACGGCTCGTTTGGATTGAGAAAATATTTTACATAGAAGAGCGAACAACGTTTCGACCTTCTTCGGTCATCGTCAGGTTCACAAAGAAAGAGGTAACGGACCGGAAGCTGACCACATGTTTGAAAGGGGTTGTGTAACTGAGTGTCGGAATGTAGAGGGCGGTATTAGATGTTTGAATATATAATTTTATTTATTTTATTATATTAATATAGGTATAAAGGCGTTCCTTTATCTTGGTTTATTTTGGGTTTAAGTTGTTGTATAAGTAAGGCTTCTTTAATTTTGCGTTTGATTATGTTTGTTTCTTTATTTAGTATTTGAGTGTTTTCTATGGTTATGTTGTGTTTATTTGACTTGCAGTGTTCGAAAACGTGTGAAGGTGACTTTTTATGTTCTTTGAATCTGGTTTCCATTTTTCTACTTGTTTCTCCAATATAGAAGTCGTGGCAGTTATCACATTGTATTTTGTAAATAATGTTCGACCTTTCTGAAGATGACCTAGGAAGATCAAAACGTTGTTCTCTCCTTATTAATAAAAGTGTTAATACCCATACCAGCCGTTCTGAGATATATTTGTAGAAACATTAGGTTAGCCCTAAGCGATTTACGCAAAACAATTTCCATAATAAAAAATATGTTGTATATATTAAAATTTTGAAACCGATATATTAAAGAAATAATAGAATATTACTAACTTACAAGCACCTTAAACTCGTTACCTGTTTCATGCATTGTAATCACTTCCCTGTCTTTTAAAAACCGTAACACCAGTTTATGCAGAATTTTACACGATCTACCCTAACAACGTCATGTGACGAATTAAAGTTTAATAAATGGTTCGTACAGTGCAAGACAATAACGACTGTGCAGGAAACAATGTTTGTTGTTTGTTTTTTTGGAATTTCGCACAAAGCTACTCGAGGGCTATCTGTGCTAGCCGTCTCTAATTTAGCAGTGTAAGACTAGAGGGAAGGCAGCTAGTCATCACCACCCACCGCCAACTCCTGGGCTACTCTTTTACCAACGAATAGTGGGATTGACCGTCACATTATACGCCCCCACGGCTGGGAGGGCGAGCATGTTTAGCGCGACGCGGGCGCGAACCCGCGACCCTCGGATTACGAGTCGCACGCCTTACGCGCTTGGCCATGCCAGGCCCACAGGAAACAACTACAAGGAAACTGAAGGTTATGTAAATAAAGGGTAACATATTAAATGCATAACAAAATAGTGCAATTGATAGTAAATATATTAATACTGTAATCAAAATAGAAAAGCAAAATGTAATAATAACAGAAATAATTTAATTAATATATTACGAAGTGTGTCTAACACAAATAGCACGATTTTAGTTCTTACAGATACGCATTCACTTTATGAAGTAGGCAACTTTAAGAACAGAACAAGATGTACAAGATACATTAGCTAATTACGTAATACTATGTAGGTACTATACAAGGAACTATTATATACCTTGCGTTAACTACAGTCGGAAGTTAAACTAACGATGATTGTCGCAATAACATTGCTCATTAGTAGCATAAAAAATGAGTTAAGACTTCGAAGTGAAAGTTCATGTTATAGGTTTGAAATGGGCGTGGCATTCTGCAAAAATATTAATTACAGGAACGATAGCAAGATGTCATGCTGTGTTCTAACTAACTGGTTCCTCCAACTTATTCAAAATATACTGTTATCAGTGACGCAATGGACTATAACAACAACTTTTGTAAATATGTTTTTACGAATAAAATGTGTGTGCTGTTTTGATTCTTAATACATACTGACAACATATAAAAATGAAAGTTGCATGAGTTCCTGTATAAGAGCATGCACATTGTAAATAAAAATCATAGTTAGAATACAATCTAAGTCCGCCTACACATTCGTTGATTCAAAAAGGTATAAACTAAATACGCCTGTGTAAGTTGTAATGTTTCCAACATGAACTGATTAGTCAAGCATTGCAAATTCCACAGAAGTAAGTCAAGGTAATGAATTTGTAACAGCTAACATGTGTCAGTACCTAAATACTACAAGTCCATGCTCGATAATAATGAGTTGAATTTCGTCAAAAAAGGGTTTCTTCTTAACAATGCTCTCAGCGGCACAGTGATACATCTGCGAGCTCATACAGCTAGAAACTAGGTTTCGATACCCGTCGTGGGCAGAGCACAAACGGTCCGCTGCATAGCTTTGTGTTTAATTCCCAGCAAACTTCTAAACCACAATATGCGCGGATAAATGTGTCACATAAATATAACACTGGTAAGAAAATAACGCAGAGTGAAAATTCTAAAAATAAGTTAAAAGAAAATTAAGTAATTATTACTTAGTCCTCTTACTCGAAAGAAAACAAAACAACTTAACAAACAACTAAGCTTCAAATGTCAAATAAAATTTCATAGCAATAAATTCAGTTGTTTTTGATCTGCAAAACACATTCAATATCCGACAGCCCGGCATGGCCAGGTGGATAAGACACTCAACTCCTTATCCGATGGTCGTGTTGATTTGCAAAACAGATTCAATATCCGATAGCCCGGCATGGCCAGGTGGATAAGATACTCAACTCCTTATCCGATGGTCGTGGGTTCGAATCCCCGTCACACCAAACACTCTTGCCCTTTCAACCGGTATGGCTATATAATGTGACGATCGATGCCACTATTTGTTGATAAAAAAAGTAGTCCAAGAGTTGGTAGTGGGTGGTGATGACTAGCTGTCTTACACTGCTAAAGTAGGGAAGGCTAGCGCAGATAGCCCCCGTGTAGCTTTGCGCGAAATTCAAACCAATATCAGATAATTTATTTTTCTACGCTAAAAACTGTTTCTTTAACATTAAAAATATTGTAGTTATTGAAAAGAACAGGTAATGATAACGGAGAAAAATGCTATTATTTTTAAAATTTCATAAAAGTGTACAATGTGTACTTTATGCTATATAAAAATTGAAGAGATATATCATGAGCTCTTTCTCTGTTGTCAGAGTTGATGAAAATGATGTATATTGACTGAATCTATATGAAAAATGAAAAAAGCTTCACTCGCAATCTAAGGGTCGCGGGTTCGAATCCCTGTTCAACCAAACATGCGTTCCCTTTCAACCGTAGTAACACTATAACGTGACGCTCAGTCTTACTATTAATTGGTAAAAGAGTAGCCAAAGAGTTGGCAGATGGTAGTGATGACTAACTGTATTCACTCTAGTATCTCACTGCTATATTAGGGATGGATAGCGTAAATAGATAGTCCTCGTGTAGCTTCACACGAAATTGGAAATAAACCAAATTCGGAGATCTCTAGGAATTAGGTCATAGCTCTTCCAGTGAGAATCATCCACCTTCATAATGACCTGTTACGGTTTTGAACTAAATATCAGCGCTGATTATACCTTTTATAATGATTTCACAGCTGAAAGTGCAAAGCGTACGCAAAGGTATCAGGAAGGAAACTTCGACATACCGATGCACAGCTGAGCTATCTAATTACTAGACTACGCTCATTTTAATGTATTAACAATTTTAGGAGAAAAAAAATATTATTTTAATAACTGGAATGTTTCACTAGCATTATATTATATTATCTTTTAAATTATTTCCTTGTTTGTTTTAATTTTGCGCAAAGCTACAAGAGGGCTATCTGCGCTAGCCGTCCTTAATTTAGCAGTATAAGACTAGAGGACAGGCTGCTAGTGATCACCACCCACGCCAACTGTTGAGCTACTCTTTTGCCAACTAATAATTGGATTGGCCGACAGATTATAACACCCCCACAGTTGAAATGGCGAACATGTTTGGTGTGACGGGGATTCGAACGAGCAACCTTGAGATTACGAGTCGAGCGCCCTAGCTACATATTCATGTCGGACAATTTAAACTGTTTGAGCAAGATAAACCTCTTATAACATATGAACGAGTTCATTTCCAGCAGAGATTCGATTGCTCCTAATAAAATCTCTCTATCCATTTATTTATAAACAGTTTTAAATGCAAAACGCATAAGACACTAACAACAACTTTTTTCAGTAGATATTTTTCATTAATTACTGAAATATATATGCTATATATACGTTTGTAAAAACAGCTGTAGAACATGAAACTATAGTTTTCTATAGTTTTCATACGATTATGGATCATCATTACCTGATTTCAAGCTAAACTGTATCATTTGTGGTATAAATATATTATGTGTCAAGAAACTATATAACACTTCAAAGACAGCCTTCAGAAGTTAAATTGTACAATTGCATTAAGAAAAAATAATTTATAAAGAAATTCAAAAAGAAAAATAGTATATACAGTAGAGAGGACACACACGTTTATAAAGGAACAACCACAACGTTGGTGAAATTCGGGAAACTATTGAAAATAAATGTATTTTGATCAAGAGGTTACTGGTTTAAAGTATTTAGGTTTGTCATACCTCTCGAAACTTTGTAATCAATAGTGTTGGTGTATTCAGTAATTCTGGACTATTTAAGTTCAGTGGAAGAATAATGTGTATTAAGATTATTAACGTAAGAAATTTTGGTCAACAATCTAGAAGTATTTATTTTCCAGATAATGCTGATATTAAAACCTTAAGTTAACTCTTTGTTTTCTGAAGCGTAGAAAATAATCTTTCAATATTTCATTTGAAGAAAACTACTTGTAATGCTCACCAAATGAAAAATTTCTTGAATACAATGTACCTAAATACTGTACAGTCTATTGCTCCTCATACTGTTTCGCGATTAGATTAGAAGCGTTTTTAATACAAAAAAAAAACACAAGGACTTTTTTCCTGCAGTAGGCATAGTACAGGATACCTATCATGCAATGAGCCTTTGTTATAATAGGGCCAAGTATTGAAGAATTCAATAACACTTAAAAAAAAAAAGACCTAAAAGTTCAATGACTGCCTTCAAACTTACACTCTAGTAGCTAAAAGTATTATATGGAAAGATTGAAAATAAAGACAAAATAATATTAATATATAATTATATTATATAAGTATTATATAACAATATTCTAGTGATGTTTTCTGCTGTGTCGTTTAAACACCATAATTTTACATTTAGTAAGTAACCTACAAATAAGAATTAGGCATGCAATCGCATTTGTTATTTATAGGCAAAAAGTACGTCATATATTGAAAGTAAACACTTGTAATCACAACTAGGGTTTGATTTTAGTGTTCACATGAGATCTGAATTTCATGGAGTATATTAATGTATATTACTAGGACTCTGAATGGTTGTTTAATACGACAGACTTTAGAAGAAAGCTATTCAGAAGCGGTAATCTCAAACAATACTTATATTCTGTTAGAAAACTATAATCAAGCTAAACTGTATCATTTGTGGTATAAATATATTATGTGTCAAGAAACTATATAACACTTCAAAGACAGCCTTCAGAAGTTAAATTGTACAATTGCATTAAGAAAAAATAATTTATAAAGAAATTCAAAAAGAAAAATAGTATATACAGTAGAGAGGACACACACGTTTATAAAGGAACAACCACAACGTTGGTGAAATTCGGGAAACTATTGAAAATAAATGTATTTTGATCAAGAGGTTACTGGTTTAAAGTATTTAGGTTTGTCATACCTCTCGAAACTTTGTAATCAATAGTGTTGGTGTATTCAGTAATTCTGGACTATTTAAGTTCAGTGGAAGAATAATGTGTATTAAGATTATTAACGTAAGAAATTTTGGTCAACAATCTAGAAGTATTTATTTTCCAGATAATGCTGATATTAAAACCTTAAGTTAACTCTTTGTTTTCTGAAGCGTAGAAAATAATCTTTCAATATTTCATTTGAAGAAAACTACTTGTAATGCTCACCAAATGAAAAATTTCTTGAATACAATGTACCTAAATACTGTACAGTCTATTGCTCCTCATACTGTTTCGCGATTAGATTAGAAGCGTTTTAATACAAAAAAAAAACACAAGGACTTTTTTCCTGCAGTAGGCATAGTACAGGATACCTATAATGCAATGAGCCTTTGTTATAATAGGGCCAAGTATTGAAGAATTCAATAACACTTAAAAAAAAAAGACCTAAAAGTTCAATGACTGCCTTCAAACTTACACTCTAGTAGCTAAAAGTATTATATGGAAAGATTGAAAATAAAGACAAAATAATATTAATATATAATTATATTATATAAGTATTATATAACAATATTCTAGTGATGTTTTCTGCTGTGTCGTTTAAACACCATAATTTTACATTTAGTAAGTAACCTACAAATAAGAATTAGGCATGCAATCGCATTTGTTATTTATAGGCAAAAAGTACGTCATATATTGAAAGTAAACACTTGTAATCACAACTAGGGTTTGATTTTAGTGTTCACATGAGATCTGAATTTCATGGAGTATATTAATGTATATTACTAGGACTCTGAATGGTTGTTTAATACGACAGACTTTAGAAGAAAGCTATTCAGAAGCGGTAATCTCAAACAATACTTATATTCTGTTAGAAAACTATAATCGATATAAAATGGTATAGGATGTCGTTGGATACTTTTGATTTAAATTGTATACGAATTTTGTTCATAAGAACGTGAATACAACATTTTATTTCTTTAAATCCTAAGATTGTAATTTGATAATACACTGCGGCTCCAGTTTGTGTAGTTAATAGCCTCAATTTTTTAATAAACATGTACATATATTTACGTGGGTTCTTGTTCCTTATTAGCTTTACTTAATACCATAAAATGATTTCAATGAACAAATGCCACTGACTTAAGGCAAATTCTAAAATACTGAATTTTGTTACAGAAATTGTTCCGAGATAATACGAATTAGGATCAGTCTAATAGTCGATCTATACGTTCTACTAATTAATTTAGACAATTATGTACTTAACCTGAAAAATGACAGCTGATCCGATTTACATTCAATTTTAAAATACATCTTAATTCCATATGAAAATAACCTACAAACAAATGGAAATAATTTTTCACACACAGAGCTTGTATACTAGCCAAAGTTATAACTATATTGTTTTGGAACATTCCGGTTCAGGTACGAAGGCATTTTTTCTTATTAAGACAGTATTTTACATTATTATTTACACAGAAGTTACAAACAAATTCTTTCTTAAAACTTCATTAGTAGTTTTTGGCAATCTGTGTACATATTATGTACACTTTCGATCTTGCTAATATAATCTATCTCTTCTTAAAATTATTTGCCTAAAACTGTCGATACCGAAATAAACACCTAAAATTGTAGACTTTACAGTCAAGCCTTTTATGATTGTCGAGTAATGAAATATCTAAAAAAAACATATTTATTATCTTGTTAGTTTTTAACTGTAACTGAAATATCTAAAAAAGAGAGATCGATTACCCTATATATATATATATATATATTTCATCTTGTAGACTGAACCACAAGATGAAATAATTTATTTCAATAGTTATAGTTTCGTGAATTTAAAACCAGAAACACAATTCCTTAATGTAGAATATCTTCTGCAATCATAAATGATCAGAAATGTTTTGAAATTATTTGTACCCAGCTTCAGAAATTTAAATAATAAGTTGTGTTATCTAAATATTAAGGAGTGTTGTTTAGTTTCAGGGAAAAAATATTTATTTAATTTAATTTTTCAAAGAAGTACGAACATATTTTATATTGTTGAAAATAACTTGCATGCTTAGCCTATTTGGTTATTTTGACTTCAGTTTCTGAATGACTAAATTTTCTTTTAAACGAGATGCTCTGTTGATTCTTGGTCTTGGCTAAAATCTTAAATTAATCTGAATGTATGACTATGTCATATTCATCTAGAGCATTTTCAACTATACTCGACTTAGTCGAGAATTTCTAATATGGGGATCTTTCACACGAGTTAACATTTTTATTTTAGCAAACCCATTATAATCTCGCTGACAGCAGGAAAAGTTAACTCATGAGCTACATTTAAAGATTTTAATGAATGAATACTGTCCTTAAATCTTAATAAAATAAAATAAAACCATGCACTACAAATGAGTTTAAAACACACTTAAGATGTATTTGAGAATAACTAACACTACGAAGTATATTTCTCAACTGACTTTCAGTAATTGTAGTATACCTATCCAAGTGTGGCAGCATAACACTTCAGAACTTCATATATGAATGATTTATTAAAACATCGCATATTGAAATAGTTATAAAGCATTTTATCAATAACATAATTAGAAGGTTACTGAATTCTTTATTCATAGAATCATAAGCACCTGATATTTCACATGTATGTTAAAAACCAAAGGTTCTATAAAAACATTTGGTATTAAACGTGTAAAGTTCGAATGAGAAACAGTAAATGTTTTTATAGAATACTCATATTGAAAGTGACTAATTTTGTTATAAATTAAAGTCTCAATGTTCATTTTTAAACTATTAAATTTATAGCATTATGCTTGCTGCTCAAATACTCAAGAAACTGAGAACACTGATTAAAGTTCTTAAAGATGGTAAGAGTGTCTTCTCTATACCTGCGATAACAAAACAAGTTAAATGATTGTGGACAATCTCCCAGTTATGGTTTTCCATGATAGCACAGAAAAGGATTGGTAAAAGAGGGTAATAGTCAAGAATTCACACCTACACTATTAGTATGATCAAGATTTGCATTAAAAAGAAAATGAGATTCATCAACTAAAAATAAATTGAATTAGGAATAGTCAGATTGTCCAAACTGTTAATAAAATCAAATTGGACTTAATTTATTCTAATAATATGTGTGCAGTAATTCAACATCAAAGCTGACATAATGAATATTGTTAACAAACTTTATTTTTGTTTTTAAGTGGATACTTCAAAGTCTTCAAACCTTTCTTTCAGCATATGCTCTGTAATAAAGAAAGTCTTCAAAATGTTAATGAAAAACGAGCTAAAAAGTGAATAAATGTTCAAATTCTTGAAACTATGAATTGCAGTAGAGATTCTTTTACTTTGAATTTTAGGAAGGCCACAAAATATTCGTGGATGAGGAATATCTGAGAGTCTAATGTTCAAATATTGTTTTTCTCTTCAAAATAATGTTATTTCTAAGTTATCCACTGGTTGAACAGCAACATGTCTTTGTATTTACAAAGTTAACATCAGGGGTTCAATTTTCCTTAGAGGATACAGCAGATAGCGCGATGTGGCTATGTTATAAGAAAGCACACACACACACATTTCTTAGTTTTAGCTATTTCAACATGGGATCGTCAATTTGACTAATCATATGACCTCTTTGTTCTCGTTCAAAATCTTTATATTTTAGTTTTGATACTACTGGTATTATTTATATCTTCACAAAATGTTACAGACTTTCAGTGAACATTATAATGTCACCACCAAGAATGAAAATTCCAAATTAATATAAATTAACGCTTTTTCATTCTAGAATGACTTCAAATGGTAACATGAAACTACATTTGAATATTTTAATCGTAACCATATACCTTTATTTATATTTAAGTTTTATTGTTTTATTGCCATTTGGACAATGCATAAATAATATTCGCACCTTTATAAGTTGTAAATCACTTACGAAACGTGGAGATCCTGTTATACTATCGAATTACATCATCCAAAAGCTATTTCAAGCTGAGCCGCTTGCATGCGTGCCTAGTGAAACGTTTTTATTATATTATTATTTATTTTACCTTAACATTAACTATACTAAAGAGATCCCTATTTATACTTCATAATTACCTTTATAATAATAAATAACGAATAAAACTGAAAACAAGAAATAAAGTACATTCTTTTTATATGCTGTCATTGTCAATGAGGCATAACCCTACTTTATTATACTAATGGTTGTAATTCACTAGATACTATACCCCGCTAGTATAGCGGTATGTCTATGAATTTACAACGCTAAAATCAAGGGTTTCGATTCTCCTCGGTGGGCTCAGAAGATAGCCCGATGTGGCTTTGTTATAAAAAAACACACACACTAAATAATTTTATTTAATTAAATATTACTTCAGAAAAGATTAAATAAAAACACGCAAAAAGCAGACAATTCCTCTTAACTATCACAGTGTTTTGACTTTCTAATTGTACAACAAAAACAGTTACACATTCATCTAAGCTAGTTAATATTTTTGCTGTGAGAACGAAGTTTGCACTAACTAAGAAATAGACAATACTCTGTTGACAAATCAACGCAATATAATACGGTATTTGACAGATGAAAATATTTTCTTTTTATTCTTTATATATAATACAGTATTAAGTGCTTAGAAAGAACTATTAACAAATCCTGAAAAAAGGATGGGACAGGTAGGTAGGGCAAAATGGGTATTATTTCCTATTTGATATCTTAGTAATCAAACAAAAACTGAAAGTTACAAAATTATGAATAGTCTGCGCAATGACATTTTATGATGAGTAATTTACGTTAAATTTCGTAACTATTGGAGAGTTGGTGAATAAAATAGAGAAGAGGGGATGCCTAGAGAAAATATGTCACATTTCTCACTCTAGAGATATTCAAGATTTTTTTAAAATATTGCTTTATTCAATTAAGAAGTTAAAACTCAAATACCATTACAGTATGGATTATTAAATACAATTTTATGCTATTCTAGTTGGTATAACATGAAGAAAAAGTAGTTTAGTTAAATTTTTTAATGTAAACCACTAACACCTTGTAACATGCACAGTAAAGGATGGGCAAGATGAGAGGATTAGTAGGTATTTTTGTAACTTGTATTTCCTTGTATATAAAACTCAAATACCATTACAGTATGGATTATTAAATACAATTTTATGCTATTCTAGTTGGTATAACATGAAGAAAAAGTAGTTTAGTTAAATTTTTTAATGTAAACCACTAACACCTTGTAACATGCACAGTAAAGGATGGGCAAGATGAGAGGATTAGTAGGTATTTTTGTAACTTGTATTTCCTTGTATCAGTAAGGTCATGGTGCAACTTCACAAACTTAGGTCAACTAGTGCACTGACAATAAATTTACGAACTTATGACACAAAAATCCGATGTTCTATTTCTCATGGTGACATGGTACAGTAGTTTTGCACTAGAAAACAAACAAATAAATATAAAGTTAGTTGAGAGTAGTTATTATTACCATCTGGAGGCAAAAGTAAACAAACATTACCTTGATTCAATTCTGGCAAAACTGTATAAATATTATAACGTGACGAAGGTATTAACAAAGTAGCATGAATCAAACATATATAATTATAGTAAGTTAAAATACTATAGACTACAAATAGGACATGGTCTGGTCACTTCCTGTAAGATAGGAATAAATAATACCTGTATCAGAGCACAGTGGAACAATGGATGGTAATTTAGGTATAATTTTAAAAAAAGGAACAGTTGTATAACTATGTCTTCAAAATGAATACATTTTTAGAAAAAATACCTCTAGACAATTAACTGCTATATGAAACCTTTGGAAATTTAGATTACAAAAAACACAAAGGTAAGATCATTTTCGTTAAAATTATACTGTTGTTTCATTGTTACTTCTGTTATTAACAAATAACTACATTGATTGTGACAAATATACACTGCTGGCCAAAATCGTAAGGCCAATGAACATAAAGAAAAAATATGCATTTTGCGTTGTTAGACTCAACCACTTATTTGAGTAGAGCTTCGAAAGATGTAATTAAGAAAATGAAAAATAAAAATAAAAAACTTTTCTTTTTGATGTATTTTCGGACAACCCGTCGAATCATCCTGCTCAACGCTGGCTAAATTTTCTTGGGCCTATCACTTGAAATTCTCGTTCCGTATCTTTCATGGTCTTTTAAGAAATTCGTAACACCAGTTTTACTACGCCCAATCTCACCAGTGATGGCACGTTGAGAGAGACCTTGGTTTTGCAGCTCGACAATTCTCCCACGTTCAAACGCTGTCAACTTTTTAGCTTTTGCCATGTTTTTACCCAAAGTAACAGAGGAGATGTCAGTGGGAGATGTTAACAACGCCAATGCTTGAACACAAATGACTAAATTTCATTACGTGTTTACTGATTAACGTTTCGTTTCAGTATTGTCTTAAACTTTTGACCAGCTAATATTTAGGCTAATTTCATAGTGTTCAAATTTTCCCTATTAAATCCTAAAAACGTTTTTTATTTTCATCTTTCGAAGCTCTACTTAAATAAGTGGTTGAGTCTAACAACGCAAAATGCATATTTTTTCTTTATGTTCATTGGCCTTAAGATTTTGGCCAGTAGCGTATGTTTCAATTTCATTACTGTTTCATTTAACAATTATCTAGTAAACTTCACTGCTCAATTAAGGTGATTCAACGTATCGTTTCTGCTGAGATGAACCATCATAATATTCTTATACATATCAGTTGGGAAATGACAAGTTTATTGCAATCGTTATATTTGATAATGAAGTGAAGATACACATTTTTCAATTTTAAGACTATGAAAATATAAAGTTATGTGAGAAGAATCTATACGATCAAAAGTTTCACTAATAATGGTTACTTCTGCGCCAACTCATATACTAAAATTAATACAAAAAAGACATTTTCTTCAAGTTCTGTTTTTAGCACAGGTTTGTTCCACAAATGATGACTTTCAAAATAAACCGTAAGATCTTATTAAAATGCTTAATTTTTCATCTTTCCAATGTTTATTAACTATTTAATACGAACATTTTAAAGAAACTATCCCCGAGTGGCACAGTGTTATGTCTGCGGACTTATACTACTAGAAAACGGGTTTTGATACCCGTTTTGAGCAAAGCACGGGTAGTCCTTTGTTTAGCTTTGTGCTTAACAACAAACTAACAAACTTTTAAGACGGAAGTATCCAAAGTCCAAACTTTGTAGTGGAAATAATGCTGAGAGCTAAAAACAAAACAACAATTTTAAGAGAAAAACATATATCCTGTAAGTAGGTTTAAAATCCATTTTTAGATCTAATTGCTGCCATTAAAATGTAATGATTTTGAATTAAGAAAGCTACATGCCCAATACATGTTAGCATTATAAATAAACAATATGGCTAAAAATTTAAAGCGTTTTAACACAACTTTACATGTATACTCTACAGGAATATTTCATATATTTTACGATAATTAAAGTCTATTATAATGAATGGAAGTATTGTTTTATTAAGCGTATTGTTATGAAACATAATTTTAAGAAAAATTATAATGAAGTTTTGGTCATTTTCCACTTAATGACCTTCTATGGTCATTAAAATGTGCTATAACAATAATAGGTAGACATAAAAAAAACACTTCATTTCTGTTCTATAGAACACCAGCATTGAAATTATAATGAATTTGTATCTCGTTTCTAGGCCAAAGTTAATCAACATTAAAAACGAGGTGTACAGATAATAATGCAAAAATGGTGATAATGATGCAATTTAATATTGAGAAAACTATAATTACCGTTTGTCTCTCTCGAAATGGCTCAAAAAATAAAATATCGAAAATGACGTTTTTCTAAACTTAAGAAAAAGACATACATATATCACGACATTAATTATTAAATTAGAATTTGCTAATTTAGATTATTACAACAATCTACAACAAAACAAATCACAAAACTATTGTTATGTAAAAGTACGTATCACAGTAACATTACATTTACTGGAAATAACGTATTTGAATAATAATAATAATAATTAAACCCAGTATGACCAAAGTTTCTTTATTTTTTGCGTGAGTAAACTACAACTGAAACGTTTGGCATATTCTTGACCTAGAGTTCACAATGAGTTCTAGAAAACCCGTTAACATAATTGATGGACTTTTTTCCCTGTGTACAGGCATATGCTTATATTTAGAAATTTAGTCTCCAATGCGTAGATATTACACATGAATCTATCGTAAATTAAAAGGCAGATTCTAATTTTTAGATTCTATCTGTTAATTACATGGTTTATTATACTTATTGTACTTCTTTCATGATATTTTATAGTTTGAGGCATGTATTAAAGAAATGAGAAAAAAATGATAATACAAAGTCTGAATATAATAAAACATGTTCTTATAGTATTTAAAACAGTAAAACAGCTCAGAGTGTTCCCATTCAGATATAGTTTATTCGTTATGACTTTTATTTGTTGCACATTTAAATATTTTATAGTAACTGAAAAAATATACAAAGTTTTTGCCTCTCTGTGAAATTTTGAATGTTTCTACATAAATTTATAGTTAATTTATTTAAATATTTCGAATCACTTTTATTTAATTTAATTTAAAAACAAAATTAAATGAGGTACGACAATGAGGCTTAGAAAAAATTATTATGTTAAGAAAAGTACTAATTTTCTTTATCTTTGTTGTTTCAGCGCAAAGCTTAGCAGTAGTTATACCCTCTTGTTCCATTACGTGGAATCAATCCCAGGAGCGTAATTTCATGAGTCCGTAAACTTATCACTAGAGAACCTGAGTTTCATCTTAAATTTGATTGTTTGTGTTTGATTAATGTAAAAAAGTTTGCATTAAAATGTTTATAATTTAAATATTTGCTTTACTTAAAGTTCAACGTGAATTAAACTGTTTGTGAAAAATCAACATTACCTAAATAGGTTGAAAAAGGTAAAAGATATTAATTGATTGGTTGGCCTTAATAACTTGTAAATCTATACTGGGTAGTTTATTTTATAGAACTTTTTTCCAAGTAACTTCTCACAACTCTGAATCTAAAGAATGTATGTATAGAAATGGTTTTATAACATACCACAATAGTAAAGTATTTCAATACGACAGTTATCATTTCATCATCGCTTTCTCTATGCATTACACCGGAATAAGTCTGATTATAATTTTAAGGAAGTATTTTGTCTTCGGTTTTATATAAAAACATTCAATAAGAAGTTAATAGCATGCCAATTGAGCAATGTTTTTTTTTTAGTCTGCTGAGTATGAAATATAAAAATCTCAGGTCGAAAAGCTATTTATATCATATATTTATAAGATATTATATTATTGTGGTGCATAACGATCTATGATGATAAAGCGTGGTTAATAGATTGTTTGGATGTATGACATTAAGTTATAATGTAATAAACGTTTCATAAAAACTACTGACATTTCTACCTGTGTAATATGGGTTTTTAGTAATTAAAGCCTTGCACTTTTCCAACATTAGTACAAGGTATATAGAAATTCATTGTACAGAAATGTAAAAGAAATCAGAAATAGAAAAAAAAAGAACTAGCTATACATAATTTTACCCTATACATTTTTAAATGTATTGGTATTTAACAACATTCACAAGGGTCACTAGTATTTGACTCTGCTGTACGTCGAATTTAATGTAGAACAAAACATAAAACACAAGATAACTATTATAATTTTGCGTCTGATATGAATGCAGATATTATCAAAGAAAACTCTTTACTTATGAAAATACAGACATTTCTTCCAATTCTAGATGTTATACCCTCCAATTATAGAATATGTAGCTTGAGGGTTAACATAGTTTTATAATCTACAATTAAAAGCAGGACTTTCAAAGAAGTTGCACTAAAATTAACTTGTTATGCTCAAAGTTTCAAATACTTTAATTTGTTAAATAATGTGGTAACTTAGTTTATTTGAATACCTGCTAAATACATACTTGACCTTTTGAAGTGACCTGATGATGATGATAATAGTGTTCGACAAACATCTTCTTCATCAGCTGACAGCAGTGTATACTTACTTCATATGACCAAAAGTATAAAAGAGGAATGACATTTTTAGCAAGGTACTTGATTAGTTTTGACACCTTAAGATGTTATTTCTTAGGTTAGAATAGTACAGAGTAAGTAGCTCTATCGTAATATAACCTGCAATTTTCACAGAGCGTATGGTACTATCTTGTTGTAACGCGTTGCTTCACACCGAGCAGTTTTAATTGTTTTTTTTTTACTATTATTTTACCCAAATATTAAAATATAAACAGAATAATGAAAAAATATACATTTTTCTTATGCTTGCTCTTCGTTTGTATACAAATGTTTTTTGAATAAATTTGATATTCTTTCGTAGAGAAAAGCTTATGTTTGCTATTTTTCATAAATATAACCTTTTTACATGTATAAACTATTTATTGTATTTTTTAAAACACCATAACGGGTAAATCAAAATGTAATTTTGCTGGTTGAAGAGAAAGTAAATAAATAACGAGGTTTATGCAGAGTGCCATAATAACTAATATTATTTGCGATTTTTGTAAGTTCATACAAAACATTTTACAAAACACTAATACATTTAACTTGAGTAACTTACATATTGTCTATGGTGTAGATGAGATTACTTACTATCATTTTAAGCAAGTTTCAGTTCAATTCTTTCTTATGCGTTCAACGTTTTATAGTTTCCTTATTCGTCCTGAATCTTATCCTAATTTCCGGAATAAGCTGTATTATTTTACAATTACAAAATTGTACTAAACCCCAAGCGAATGTTAGTTCTCATCGTCCTATCAGTGTTAACAACTGAACCATTGAATATTTTTACTTCATCCACTCCAGGGATATATTGCTGATAAACACGCTTGCCATCTAACCAGGCTGTATTTAATCCACAGTTGTAGATAATCACCAGTTTCTAAACGTACCAGATTCTATCTCCAAACATTTTAACACTAAAAAGCTTTCTTATATTTGTTGTTCCTATTTGAGCAAGTGTTATACTCTGTTTGGCAACGTTATTTATTTCAAAAAAAACTTACCACTTACGGCTCGGCATGGCCAGGTGGGTTAAGACGTTCGACTTGAAATCTGAGGGTCGCTGGTTCGAATCCCCATTGCACCAAACCGTGTGGGTGTTATAATGTGACGGTCAATCCCACTATTCATTGGTAAAAGAGTAGCCCAAGAGTTGGCGGTGGGTGGTGATGACTAGCTGCCTTCCCTCTAATCTTACACTGCTAAATTAACATTTTTCACGATGCCTAACAGGAACCTCCTGGATTGTAAATCCACCTTTTCTTTTATGCATTTATAAATTCATTCTCTAATCACATTTTAAACATCTCATGCGATCTATATTTATGTCTATCTTTACCTTTTATACTTGTTTCCTAGTTTTGGAATGAAATGTCTTAGGGGTAGCTTCCAATATTAAACTTCCTAGTCCTACAAATGAACATTATGATAGATTTATTTTCCATCAATGCTTTTATATAAACTTCGTATCAAATATGCTCGTAGATTTCTTTCTCTCTAAATATTTTATATATTTCAGTATCCTCAGGCAGAATGTTTTTATTCCAGGTAAATTTTTGTCACCTGAAACTTGTTTGTTGTCTTTCTCAGTTGATGATCTTAATCAAACGGATTTGCTAATAACAAATTTACCTAGTTATATTTAACAGAATAGTCGAATATTTTTAAAATTGTACTGTTTTGTAAAACAAGTACCCTTCATTTACAAATCATGCATACCGTCATCCACACATCTGTACTTATTGACAAAGTCACAGCGTGACCATTAAGTACTAACAATAGTCAGTCTCCTTATATCGTTTTGGACGAGGGCACTAACCTTTGATAGCCCTCCAGCCCCGCCGGCTGGAATGAAGTGGCAAGCTATATAAATATGTGTGGTAAAATTGCAAGAATAGTCGGCGAAGGGAATTTGTCTCCATTGCTTTGATTTAACACCATATTTTATTATACAAATTTATGTTGTTGTAAATAGACAGTCTCTCGATAAATCAATGTAGAATTTACTAACTTACAATGATAAAATATGGAGTTCGATTCCTCGTGGTAGACAGAATGCAGATGGCCCATGTAATGCGTATTTTTGCACTAAAACAATAACAAAACAACGGAAAAATAGAAATAAACTGTTAGAGCCCGCCAGTTCGACGATTCTGAAAGTGAAATAACAAGATATACGTCCATATATCCACATTTAAAAATATGTCCCAAAGTTCAAATTGTCTGCTTTTGTTTGTCTCCTCTTTTTGCTTTGTTTCCTTGCGTTTTTAATCTCTCTTATTACTTAAAATTGTAAGATGTGGCTTTGAATATCGTGTTTGTTGTTAACATCTTCAGACTTCGAGTGTGACTCGCTAGAGAAACATTTAACATACTGTCGGAGTAAAATAACATTACTTTTGCAATGTATTTTAAGAAGAGAAAAAAAAGAAACAAGAAAAAGATGAAAACCAAATTTCTCTCATTTCAACCCTGAAGTGAAATACTATAGACATTGAGTTATCTATTTTTACAATCTCTAGTCATACGTTGAGCTGAACAATGTGGCTTTTAAACGTATATATATATTTTTAACATTGTTTAACATAATTCAATTTAAACAATTAATAACAATTCTGTTTCTAACATAGTTTATAATGTAACATGGAGGTCACAGTTTTCGTTTGATAATAAAAAGAACTATTTCTAATTGGGACTGTGAAAGAACCATCAAACAAAGCATCAAATCATCAAATTATTTGTCATTTTAGTTTAAGCAGTTTAACTGTTTTTTGTTAATAAATTCACCTAAATCGACGAAGTTTTAATTTCAAAAAGGAATTACGGAAATACTTTTATGAATCAATTTAGATGAATTTTATCATCTTAATTCTCTTAGAACTAAGATATATACATTATAATATACTTTTCATCAAAACATTTTCATTATTTTAGCAAACTTATTATTAGATGCAGTATTCTAATTTTCATTTGTGCAATTATTTTTTTTCCAATTTGAAAATATCAATGACACTAGACTCGTACCAGTATAATTATTTTTTTATTTTTAAAACATGTAAAAAATTGAAGCTCAAAGTATATTTTTGTTTTGAATTTCACACAAAGCCACACGAGGGCTACCTGCGTTAACCGTTCATGATTTAACAGTATAAGACTAGTAGGAAGGAAGCTATCATCACCATTCAACGCCAACTCTTGGGTTATTTTTTTTACCAACGGATAGTGGGATTGACTGTAACTTTATAATGCTCACACGGCTGAAAGAGCGAGCATGTTTGGTGTGAAGGGATTCGAACCCGCACCATTCAGATTGCGCTTCCAGCGCCCTAACCATCTGGGCATGTCGGGTCTAACTTTATCCGAGTTTATAGATTACTAGCTTTGCTCTAAATTTAACTAAGAAACAAACGACAACACCCACCATAACAATGATATGAAAAGCCACTCCTTATACCCTTTTCCTACTTTGACCCGTGACCTTACAACTTCATCTCATAAGACATTTTTTCGGCCAATGACCGTCAATTAATAGATAACGTAAAATATTGTGAGGTGGGTGTTGAAAATGGGTAACAGAAACACTTTATCCACTACCTCTTTGTATAAACTTACCATTACACAGTATATACCGTGTTTTAAGTATTACTTAGTGAGCTTTTGATATAAATTTTATATAAAACGTTTGATAGATAGAATAATAATGAATATTGCAATAATATGTCATAAATAAATCGTGTGAAATGTAGGATTTTTGGGTTATTTATCATGACATCCACTCTCACAATTTCTTAAAATTCATACCCTGGACAAACGATGGATACCTCAGCTTGTGTGGAAATAATTTAGAATGAGTCAACATTGAATCAGTTTGTTTTACGGTAATATGGTTCTTTGATACTTAGATAATATTATTTCAGACTAAGCTTATAATAATTATTTAATTTGGCAAAATTTTATTGTTTGTAGTCTTGATGAAGTTGATTTAAGGCTATCAATTCACAAAAACTATTTAACTTTAATTTAATATGAGCATTCCTTGTTAAAGTTATATCAAAATAAGTTTCAAATCACAAAAAAGTGCTGCTCCTTGAGATTGCAAGTAAGTATTCTAGTATCATTTTACCACTTAACGAAACAGCTTTGTGAGACTTTTGTAGCTTGTAGTAAAAGAACTTTCATGTTAATCTGGTAAAATGATTCACTACATATGTTGATAAATAATTTCATTGTTTCTCACCAAATAGCGTTAACAATGCATCCATTACGTCAGCGTGAACTTTCATATTTTGTTAATGAGAAAACATTTTCCTCATTGCCATAAAAGACAGTCATATATTCTACTGTTAAGTGGCTTTTCAAATATAAGCTATTTTGGCCATTTCAGTCTTTCCTACATACCTATATCTATCTAAATAAGAAAGTTAATATTTATAATAGATGCAGAATTTAGGCATATTCATCACCTCCAACATTCTTTTGCATCATGATATTAAGTGAATTCAGGGAAGCATATATTTAAATATCAATAATTAAGATTAATTTCATTCGCCATGAGTTTAAAAGTTAAAAATGATAAATTAGTGAATACTAAAATTTTATAAACTTGTGAATTACTTCATTAAAATGACAACTTAATCACAAACCTAAACATTTAGTATTTTCAATAATCGACACTTTATATAAAACAAAAATAAACAAGTTTTATTTTTAGAAAAATACTTTCATAAAAGTAATATTAATTCGTTATTTTAGCAGTTCATTGTGGTTCATTAATAAATGAATTTTACTTCGATGAACGAAGCACGTAGTTTTGAGAAATTTGGATAAGCATTAAGTGTAGAAATTGATCTGAAACCGAAAATTAAAATTAAGTGTTTGTAGCTCGTAACTGTTTGCTGAGAGAACATCTTTAGGCTATGTAGTAGTCGTAAACAGTTTAGAATGCTATATAGCCATCCAAATGCTAAAATTTTCTTTCTGTCATTGGGTTAAATTTTTCAGAAACACTGTTATAAAAATGTGACCTTCTAGCAGCTAGGTCAGCTCGTCATTTATAAATTACAGATATTTTGATGTTTAATGTATGATTCGTATCCCAAAATGAAAAAAAAAACAACAACAATCTGAATGTTCATAATACAATACAAAATAAATTAAATCAAAATCTTATTCAGTAAACATATAAAACCTATAAATAGCCTTCCGTCAGAAAGTTTATACATTAATATTCGTGGAATATTCAATACATTTATTTATTACGTAAAAGGTATATTTATTCACTTGGAGAAAAATGCTTTTGAAGCATAAATAACTAACGTAGTAGTATTGTGTTAAACAAACTATGTAGTACAATGTCCTACGTTCTTATGAATATCTACCCCTTCCAGATAGGCCTTGGATAAAGTGCACTATACTGTAAACAAACGTAAAATTGAGATGACGAAGTGGTGAAGAGTGTGATTCAAAGTAACGTCAAGATCATTGTTTTGTATATTAATTTTTAAGAAAAAAAGTTAAAATCAGAACACTCCCCTAGACTTTGAATTTTAGAGAAGTGCTAAAACATATAAATTAATTAGGTTTTATTTTGTTTGATTACGTAAACTTTATGATCAATGGTTTCTTATATACTAACATAATGTAATTGTTATTTAATAATATTTGACTTCTGGTAAATCGGTTTCATGGGTCTAAATTCACTTTGCTTTAATGTTTTACTTTTATATTTGCCAGAAGGAAATAATTCTTACCAACAAATAGTTAAAAACCATTATTACTAATAATAACAACTACATTACATTTCAATATAATCAACAGGTAAATAAAATATACCATCATCGGGGTTTAAAAATCTTGATAATCTACTACTATACATATGGCAGATTCCTAAGCATTTTACAACAATTTCTTTCAAATCTCGGAATATGTTTAATAATCTATTTTATAACACAAGTAACTTGTATAGTTAATTTTTAAGTACTGTAATGTGCAGCTCAGTGGCTTGGCGATGGTACCATAGTTCTAAGAAGTAACACCAGAAGGACGTTGCTAGAGGATAGATGACATCATAGTTCCATAAAATGGCACCGGAAGTACCAAAGATAATACCCGTAATATGATGAGGTTATCGAATTGCATAACAGATATCAAAACGTCTCAACTTGCATTTACTTTACAACTTATGTATTTAATTTTATATTTGTTCTGAGACGTTTTTAACACATCTACTGTTTCATTTTTAATCTTTGTCTGTTTATTTGTTTGTGTTAGAGCAAAGCCACATTGGGCTATCTGTTGCGTCAGTCATGAGAAATCAAACCCGAATTTTGAGCTTTGTAAGTCAAGAAACTTAGAGCTATCCCTCTAGAGGATATATAAATTACTAACATATAGTGTGTCAAAATCACGGGGTAAGTTCTATCACGCAAACCCATAATATACCTTAACTTACATTGCATAGCTAACCAAAGTAAATAAATTTTGCGAAATTAAGTTCAACTAATAAAGAGACAAAGAGTTGCAATCGAGGCTGCCAAACGTCCGTAAATCACTTTGCAAGACAATCAAAATTGAGATAATTTATGAAATGAATTCGTAACATATTAGTTAAATAATTATTGGTAGAAAATCGGTTAAATTAACAAATTATAATATATAAAAAATTCAATGCATTTTAGTAACACTGCGTTCTAGCAATGGCTTTTATGTCATGCTGCTCAGGAACAAAAATAAAATCTAATATTGTCGTTTATTTATTTACTGAAAGTATAAAATGAAATATATAGGCATTAAAACTGAAAAAAAATTGTTGATTTCTTAATTTAGAGTATCCGTTGATTAAATATATTTGTTTTTCGTTAAAACGTTGGTGATACACAGAAAATAACAATTCAGAAACGATTTAAGTATAAGATTGAATCGCTGTTTTTATTCTCCTGATAAATGGTATGAAAATAACTTAATTCAGAAACGATTTAAGTATAAGAATGGATCGCTGTTTTTATTTTCATGATGAATGCTATGCATTTGGCTTTAGACTAAGTGATTCCACACTACGTCTTAACTTTAGGCTTATTATAAACACTCACTACACTTATAAGGTTTCATGGAACTTCCCACATGGCTCCTTCCACCCTCATACTAAAATCGTAATGGGAAGACAGTGATCAAACTATTCTATATGAAGAAGTGCATTTTGGCTTTTATGGCTTTTATTACAAAAAAATCAAGATACATCAAGCGTGGCGTGACGTGATATACGTTGGGTTTTATATAAGTTAGAATTTTCACATACAGTGCTAATGGATCAAAATATTATCCTTTCTCTTCTCGGCTAAAGCAAATATAGATCAAGTGGTTAAGAAGTTTACGATTCAAATCCAGAATGACGGTGTACAATTGGTTTTCTGAATGGTCAGGCAGTTGATCAGTGACAAACACACCTTCAAGTTTTTTCATGTACACCAGTTTTGTGAGAACATTGAATAAATTTCTATAACGTTCATAGCTTTTGGATATAAGTTATGACGTTTCTAGACAGATAAATTTCTAAGATAGAGTAGAATTCCGCAAAGACGAAAATATTTATGGTATTGGATAAAGCACTATCTAAGGGTGTTTCAATCTGTAAATTTCTCTGCTTCACCAAGCTAAAGTGTGATTGTTTAGTAGATAAATCCAGCGTCAAATCCAAGACAAAAAGTCTATTCTCCATCATTAAAGTTTGTTCGTTTTTGAATTTCACGCAAAGATACACGAGTGGTATATTAGCTAGGCATTTTTAATTTAGCAGTCTAAAACTGGATGGAAGGCAACTAGTCATCATCACCCACCACCAATTCTTGAGTTACTCTTTTGCCAAGGAATGATAGAGTTGATCAATACATTATAAGGCCCATTCAGCTGAAGGGCGAAGATGTGATAAAAATTCAATCTCACGGCCCTCAGGTTGCAACTCGAGTATGCTAACCATCTGGTCATAATGGGCTTCGTGATTAAAATCAAGATCGTAAACACTCCCAGAAGTGTCTTTTATTCACATAAACAATGACAGATTACTTCTCTTGGCTTTAACTCAGTAAATTTTCTGTGCATGCCTTCAACGCATAAAAATTGCAAGTCGAAGAAATGATCTGGTCATTCAAGTGTAAATCCACTTATGAAAACAGAGAACGTAGAAAAAGACCGACAAGAGAAGAGTTATATTCTTCCTTATTTATGCTGATTTCATCCAGTTTTATAGTCTTGGTCTTTACACGAAAATGTGATTATGCCATATCTAACATTCATTTCCTGTACCTGATATAGAAATTTTGATGAGTCACTTGAAAGTCACCGACAATACAGTCATAGAGAATAATATTTGGTCCACTGATTCTCATCAGCCACAGTCAGGATGGAGAGAATATAAGTCTAGGTGAGACTTTGTAAATTGATAGGACTTTTCATGTGGTAGAAAGATCATGATTACTTGCGATGAAAATATCAACTTCATATTCTTTACCTCTTGATTTTAGCGATCTTTTTGTTTCTACTTTCAGTTAAGCTGGGCCTGGCATGGCTAGGTGGTTAAGGTACTCGACTCGTAATCTAAGGGTGGCGGGTTCGAATCCTTGTCCAAACGTACTCGCCCTTTCAGCCGTGGGGGCATTATAATGTGACGTACAATCCCATTATTTGTTGGTAAAAGAGTAGCCTAAGAGTTGGCGGTGGGTGGTGATGACTAGTTGCCTTCCCTTTAGTCTTACACTGCAAAATTAGAGACGGCTAGTGCAGATAGCTCTCATGTAGATTTGTGCAAAATTCAAAAGAAACCAAATCAATTAGGCTCAACAATCTGTTTAGCATCTCGAGCCAGGTTTTGAGCTCCTTTTATTGCCCATTGTTTCCAGCATCAACGGGACGTTTACTTTATATGACATTTAATATGGTGTAGCTGAACAAAACAGCTTACTTAACACGTCTCATAATTCAAGACCTCACTGTTATTGCCCATCATCATAATACAGTAAACCATTTCCAACAAAGTAATTGTCACATGCATCATAGACAGCTGACGTTGGACAATAAGGTACTCTCATTTTGTCACAGATGACGAAAATGAATTATTATGATGATAATGGATGACTCTTCTTTGTTGAAATTGAATAGATTGGATCTCTATATAGATCTCAACAATCTGAAAACACTGCTTTAAAGTGAACATGTAATGAGGACATACATGTAAATGCTTATGTGAAAATGCCTTCCTTCTGACCTTAACTCGAACAATTTCTACTAATGGTACCTAAACACCACAAAAACACTAGTTTCTATAGTAACCGTGTACACATAGAGAGAAAACGATTCACCATACGGTACACGAAGCTAAACTGCTAAAAAAATTAAAACAATAAGTATGTTTTCTTATATAATTTATCTCAGTGTTCCAAATGTGATAATATTCTTATTTCTTTAGGTAATTTGCCTCATTTCAGTTCCATCTGTATCCATTTTTTAATGTGTGATGAACGGTAAAACATGGAGAAATAAAATTTTAAAAAACGACCAATATCACCAAAACTGATATCTCATATGAAACAATACTTTAAACAGTTGACATGCGTTTATTCAAGAAATGTTTGAAAATTCAATATCTAATGTGACCTTCACAGGCTGTGACACACTCCTGACAACGATGTGGCACACTTCGAATCAGCCTATCAATGTTACCTTGGGGTATGGCAGCCCACTTGTCTACCAGGGCTTGTCGGAGTTCCTGTACATTCTGAAGAGGGTGTTGGTGTTCACTAACACCCCTCGACAACATATTCCAACAATGTTTAATGGGATTTAAATCTGGAGATCTGGCGGGTCACTCAGAAGTATCTATTCTTTCCTCGTTGAGGAAGTCGTCCATACACAGTCTGGCGACGTGGGCTCGCGCGTTAACCTGAATGAAAATAAACACATCGCCGACAACACCGGCAAAAAGCCTCACAACGGGTTCCAGAATTTCGTTTCTTCGTCGTCGTGCGTTCAGAGAACCCTTGTTGAGTATGAGTACGTCCGTGTGGCCACACAAGCATATGCCTGCCCAGACCATTACAGAACTTTCTCCATAAGCGTTGACTTGCACAGTATTGCAGGCGGAAAATGGCTTTCCTCAGCGTCTCCACACTCTCGCATGTCCATCATCACGAGACACAGTGAACCTACTCTCGTCTGTCCACAGTACGGTGGCCCATTGACGATATTCTCAGTCCAAGTGCTGACGAGTAAACCCTAATCTGGCTGCACGGTGTCGCAATGTAAGAATAACGTCCTTAAGACGTCCTTTGTGCAGACGATTTCGGACTGTTTGGTTTGACATACGGGTTTCAGTGGAATGCTGAAGGTCATTTCGCAGTCACCGAGCCGTGGCTAACCTGTCACGCAGAGCGGTAGTCACGATGTACTGGTCTTCTCTAACTGTTGTGCAGCAATGACAGCCTTGAGCTGCTCTCCTGGCATAAGTGTTCATCTTCGGGTGCGTTGCCAAAGTCAATTGATGACGCTTGGTGACACATCGACGCGCTGTGCCACCCTTCTTTGGGTTTGGCCATCCTCCAGCATCTGAACCGCCCTGCCCACTTCGTTTTCTGTCAGACGGCGCCTGACTACTTGGGTACACAAGATGAAGGTAGACACTGACAGAACGAGCCGCAAAAGATACATGTTGGTGTTTGTTCCGAAAATTAATGAGGAATGCATAGTTCCGCGTAACAGCTTTATATGGGGTGTCTTGAGTTGTATTCTCCTTGAGTGAAGTGAGTTTCGATTGAGTTGCTTCAAACTTCACTCGCAAGCTTAAAAAATACACTTGTAAACGAACGGATATGTTCTTCATACATAAATTTAGTTATGACAAAAATATACTGAAATATGTTCTTGTTCCTTTAATTTTTTGAGCAGTATATATTAGGTTTCGTTATCATTCACTTTATAGAAAGTTCAAGTTGTAGCTATACAACATGATCGTGTTTTATAAAAGCTCCATCAATGACATTCATATTCACATTTAGGGAGAGCGAACCATAAGAAGAAATAAGTTCACTGTGAGGTTTAAGAAGCTACTTTTTCAACTCTATTTTAATATTCTATTTAAGTCTTCAAATTCTCTGTATTGACCTTCTCTAATGATCAGCTATGTGAATAAATTTAATTCAGCCAAGGCGTCACTTTTCACGAAACTTCAAGGCTGTTAGCTTTAGAAAGATGAATTAAATGGTTTGTCAAACTAATGCAGACAAAACAGTTCATAACACTATTACTAAGTAGTATCACATTCAGCTGATCCGTGTCAAATAACGACTGATGGAGTTATGTTTACATTTTAAAATAGTAGGTGATTTATATTTGTTTGAGGAATCTAATTATTTATCAGGAAGTTATTTACAATTTATAAAGTATTGTTTGTATTTTAGCACCTTTTTGCTTCACGCAATATTTCTCTAGTGCAGATATCGTTGATAATCTACGTAATTCATTGTCCAGATTCGTAAAACGTCAAATTCATTTTTAATCAAGATGTTTTGAATTTCGCGCAAAGCTACTCGAGAGCTATCTGTGCTAGCCGTCCGTAATTTAGCAGTGTAAGACTAAAGGGAAGGCAGCTAGTCATCACCACTCACCGCCAACTCTTGGGCTACTCTTTTACTAACGAATAGTGAGATGGACCGTCACATTATAACGCCTCTATGGTTGAAAGGGCAAGCATGTTTGGCGCGACGTGGATGCGAACTCGCGACCCTCAGATTACGAGTCGCACGCCTTAACACGCATGGCCATAGATGAATAAGTAACCTAATAGTTACTTGTTGCACCTTATTAATCTTCTTGAAAATATTTGTTAGGTATCAGAAACATTTGTCTCCTTAAAACAGTTAACTGAGATTTGTCTTTGATATTCTTGAAGAATAAAATCTGTTGAAAACTCAGACTCGTATTACGCATCTCTCTGTCTCAATGAAATAGATTCTGAACAATAAAGCAATGATTAATTCAAACAGCGACTCTTACTTGTAAAGTGTTAAAACACTTATGTAACTCCCAATGGCACCGTGTATGTTTGAGGACCCACACTGCTAGAAAATGGGTTTTGATACCCGGCAGAGCACAGATAACTCATTGTGTAGCTTTGTGCTCAATTCAAAATAAATAAAACAAGCTTTTTTTTATTATTTTTGTTTTCTTCATTTTTGAAAATTGTCCGGGTCTTTAAAACTCTACATAATTTCTGTGGATAGGCTGCTAAAATGAATTAAATATATCCGTTATATCGCTCTTTATTGGTCAGGAAATTAATTTTTTACTGTTGATAAAATTGAGGGTAAGCTCTCTAATTTTACAACAAAATTTCTTATCATCATCTAGGTATCTATACATGTTTGGACCATCATTGACCTAAAATGTTGTGAAATGATCATAAAGCTCGTCTATAACTTCACGATGATCATTTAAAAGTAGATTATTAGGTCCGTTTGAAAGGTAAGAAATACTAACTTTATTATAAAACCCCAACTTCTAAAGCATAAGTAGTGGTTGCGAACCACCAGATAGTCTTTGGTTTGATGTTTCCAGAGCAGATATCATATGAATGCCATTGACTTCGCCTTTAAGCAATGTAATATTTTTAATTACCTTAGTATTATCACTAATTGAAAAGTAGTATTATTTAAGAAATATTGCACAGGTTATTTGGAATTTGTCCTTAAACATACACCAACATTGCTTAAAAGAGCTAAGATCAAGTTCTTCCTGGATTAAAGGGTCAGTTTTACTTTTACCTCAGGTATTATATAGTCAGAAGGTCATTCTGAACTTCCCCGCATTATTTTGAAAATGTACCTAACTTATATCTAAAGAGACGCATGGATTTATTAAGAAAGTGGTATATCTCATATTTTTATAAATTGATAGCGACACTCGACGGATTTTTTTTTTTACTTCTTTGGGGATCTAGCTACCGCGTAAAGCACCCTCGTCATCAGAGTGATGACATGGTAGTGTGATCTTGATTCCATGTCTAAACTAGATAAAGTATAAGTTAATTTATTGTTACTTCTTAAAGACAAAACAGGATGGTAGAGTTTTCTCACTGTATTATATCACATTTTATGAATCCAGAATAGTTTTATAAATCTATAAAACTGGAAGTTAAGATGGTAGGATGTCTTCTGTTGTTTCTGATTTGTATTAGTGATATTGATTCTGAAATGACTAATAAAATTTTGAAGTTTGCAGATGACATTAGATTTTTGGGGTGGTTAACTGTCTCAAAAATGCTGCAGATTTACAAGAAGATTTAGATAATTTGATGCATACAGCCAATACATGGCAGATGATGTTTAACTACCCAAAATGTAAAGTGATGCATGTATATGTTAAAATTTAAATTGAAATACATTAAATACTGTGGGTGAAGAGGAAGATCTTGGTGTTGTGATTGAAAAAATTAGTTAAGTAATCTTAACGGTGTACTATAGCTGGTAAAAGGGCTAACAGGGTTTTGGGTACCATCTGTAGAACTATTGAATAGAAGACAAGTGGTTATTGACTCATTGTATAGATTGTCCTCCGCAGATAGAGTGTTAAGACTAGGGGTTTACAACGCTAAACTCAAGGGATTGATTTCCCTTGATAGACTTAGCAGATAGCCCGATGAGGCTTTGCTGTAAGAAAACCCACACATTGCATAGATTACTTGTAAAGCCTCAATTAAAGTGCTATTTACAGTTCTAGGCTCCCTTCCTCAACTTCGACATTGAAGTGTTGGAGAAGGTTCAGAAAAGAGCAACAATGATATTATCTAGGTTGGTGGGATTGTTCTATAAGGAGAGACTAAAATCTTTAAAATTATTTTCTCTGGAGAGGAGAAAGGTGAGAGTGGATTTAATTGAAGTGTTTAAGATTGCTAAGGGCATTAATAATATGGATCAATAAAATTTTTGCGTTAAGTAGTAAAAACAATAGAGCAGGAGCCATAAGTTTAAATTTTGACAGTTTGTTTGTTTTGTAATTTCGCGCAAAGCTACATGAGGGCTATCTGTGCTAGCCGTCCTTAATTTAGTAGTCTAAGACTAGAGGGAAAGCACCTAGTCATCATCACCCACAACTACCTCTTGGGCTACTCTTTTACCAACGAAGTGGGATTGATCGTCACATTATAACGCCCCTACGCTGAAAGGGCGAGCATGTTTGGTGCGACGGGGATTCGAACCCGCGATCCTCAGATTACGAGTCGAACGCCTTAACCCACTTGGCCATGCTGGACCAATTTTGACAGTGAAAGAGTCGTTTGCAGTTTATACACTATTAGTTTTCAAACAGGGTGGTTGGCTTTTGGAATGAACAGCCTTCAAGAATGGTGGACGCAGAAAATAAACTTAGTTCAAGAAAAGACTGGATAAATAGTAAGGGGTGTTATAATTTGGAGCTGGAAGGGCGACCTTGATGGGCTAATAAGTTCCTTCTTGTCCATTTACAGTCTTATGTATATTAATTCACAGCATTTGTTCATCTATGGGTATATGAATTTAAAGTTCTTTACTTGATCTTTTCTCCTTCCTTTACACCATACAAAAGTCTTGTTTGATTAACTCTTATTTCCACAGAAGCCATTTCGTACCTCCAAGTGAGAAAATGCTGTGTAGTCTCTTAGGAAATTTATCAAGTCTGAATTATAAGTTTTAATCTTTCTAAAATACTTTTCTCATACTGAAGTGATCTTAACTCTAGAGCTTCAAGTTGTTGTTATCCTTCCAAGGTATATTTTCTAATAATCCACATGGGTCTGTTTAGGACAACGTTTTGTTTGTGTATCAGAGTCATAGTATATATTACAATCATTATAGTAGCATCCGGGAAACTCTTATTGGGTATTGTACTCGATACACTATTGACTTTGTTAGAATAAATTTGCTTCTGTATACAACCATGCATACAGAAGTTATGGTTGTGTTTCTGAATGGATCTTTGTTGCAGGTTGGGAAAATTTTTTTCCATGAATTCTAGGGAGCACCATCAGAACAGATTGACTTCTGATAGACAATACCTAAAAAGGAAAAATAATAAGAAATATAATGATATATTTTAACAAATTTTAAGAGAAAACAGAGAAGAATAAATATAATATATAACGTTCGTTATATTTTCAACAACTTAACAATGTACAAGACAACAAATTTTTTTACCTTTATATTTCATCTTGGAATTCATACATGTGTCTTTCGCCTCGTTGCTGTCGCTACCAGACTAGGAATTTCTCTCTTATAGGTACTGAAGTAGTGTGGGAAGAGTAGAAATTAATACCTAGTCTGGGCACTTGGATACCTCTGGTTTAATCTTGTGTTAAACATATGTGGAAAATATTCTTTACAACACAAAGTTTTCGGATAGATGATACAGCAATAAAAATTAAATTAGAATTGTCAATGATTCCAGTATTTCGACTTTTGATGGTAATCGTAATAATATTTCGTCTCTACATTAAGTTCAGTTTTATTCCTAGACGGATTAGATAATATAAGATAGAGTAACCATCATATTCTTCCATGTAAGGCACTATGGCTATATAATTCTATTGCTCCTTGGAAAATAAGGATTTGTAAAACTTATCATATGAGTTACAACTTTAAAAAACGGTTTCTTTACCGTTAAAATCATAAACCATACTGTAGCTCACCTCATGAGTTCAGGTTTCTTGGTCGGTCTCGAAATGAAAATATTTCTAAAATGTTCTTTGACGTATTTAATCTGAAGAAACCACAAATGGATAGATAGTATAATAAACAAAAATTACATTCTACGCATCTTATTTCACCACATCAATGAAAATCTGGGGAATACGTTTTTCTGTCAGTGATTACAAGAAAATTTCAATGATAAAATTTTTCGCATAATGATATTATTTGTTCTCCACTGTTTTTTGTATCAGTTGTAACATTCTACTAATTTATAAATCTATTATTATCAGCACAAACTATGGATTGACCTTTTGAGCATTCATAAGCATAAAAATGTTACAATAGCTTTTACAATGATGTTAATTTAAATGTTAAAATTTCTTGTTATAATCTGAATTATAAAAACTTACACCCAGCAAACATTTCATTAATGAGATAATTTGAAACTGGTTATTATGAAACTAGAGGAAAATCTTCTCAAGATATGAAGAACCTTTATATGTTGCACGATCAAAATCATCGGGATAGACTAAAGGTATTTGAACATTTAGAAAATGTTCAGTTTTAGATATTTTTAATTTGATTATATGATTTCTATTGTAATTATATTTTGGACATTTTCTGAATAATGCTAAAGATAATATTATAGCTGTAGCACATCAAAGGTTATCCTTACTGTTTATGGCTATAAGTGATCATTTGTTTCAGCCAATTAATGATAATATTAGACACTTTATATCTACTGCTTCTAATAAGAAAGTTCAAAGCCGTGACTTTGATTTTGAAATATTCATCTTTTTCACTCTTAATAGTTTTTTAATACGTTTTAAATAAGATCATGTCAGGCAAAAACACATCCTCATTTTGGAAGTATGTATTGATGGGCTTGTCGAGATGGTTGGGTAAATGCATACTCTAACTTGTTCAAGTGGGATGTTGTTTCATCTAGCATATCTTGCAAAGGTTTTATTTGAGAACTCGTGACTGAAATGTATGTTAAGAAAGCTTGTAATAAAAATTCTCAATTTGCATATAGAGTTTGTAGGCTGGAGAAAAAGTTGGAGGATTTCCTATTCAAAGTAGAAGCAATAGATAAAGAATTGTATAGACTGTGGAAAATGGCAGCAGGATTTCAAGAAAAGCCTAAGTGTTTGCATGCAAAGGATAAATCACAAAACAATGACTTTCGTGAAGTTATAAATAGTACTATTAGGTCTAAAAGTGGCGAAATTAACTGTAACAAGCCTATTCTATTAAGTAACAAATTTCAACCTTTAGCTTCCGCAGACGTGAAATTATTGGAAGGAAATAAAACAGAAGGGTCAAAGAATAACCTGGATGACGAGAAGGTCTTAATTACAGGTGATTCCTTGTTATGGTATGTGGATATAATAGTCTGTTTGGTAAATAGGGAGAAAAGAATCAGATTATACAATTTAGGGGCACTGGTGGATGATATGACTGACAGAGAAAAAGGTATAATAAAGAGGGTAGTAGAGATACAGTTTTTGTGATGCATGTAGAGACTAATGATATAATGAAAGCTGGTAACAGGAGCTAATTAATAAATACAAGAGGTTGAAAGAAAAAAGGCCATAACCTAATTTTGTCAGAGTGACTTCCTAAAATGAACTTCGGGGATGAAGTTATAAGCAGATAACTATAGATAAATGCTATGCTTAGGTTGTTATGTGGACGGTTGACCTTCTGAGATAAGTTCAATAGAGAAAGGGAGCTTTTTCTAACAAATGGTCTACATTTAAATGACATAGAGGCTGCCTTGTTTACTTTGGCTGTAAAAAATGTTTCACTCTAAAATTAGACATTTTTGGGAGTCAGATAAACTAAACGCAAAAAAGGATAAAAGGAAGAGAAGTGTTTAGCATAGGAAATGAACAAATTAGTAGTTATAAGGGAAAGCTAAATGGTTGCTATAATTATAAGAAATAAAATATACTACTTTAGTGCATTTTTAAAAATGGAGAACTCTGAATAAAAGGAAATAACTGAAAAATGGTTAAACATAAACAATTTTGGTTGAATACGTTTTTTTCAAATACAGGGTTAGAGGATATTTCATATGAATAGAGTACTAAACATGAGGGAGAAGTTTGACTTATATGTAAAATGTGAGTTACATTCTGTTGAATTTGAGGATTTGAAAGATTAAAGCAAGGAAACTGAATCCATTAGAGTTTCTATTACTGGATTTAAAGGGAATATGCTGTTAGTGTAAATTTGTTACTGACCATCAAATGATACTGATGAAATTAGTGAGAAACTTTAGAATAAGTATAGGCTTTCAGCTAATAAATGATGGTTATAGGTGATTTCAATTTAAGTCGCATAGATTTGCGACTAGAAATGCTAGAGTCAAATCATGAGAGAGTAAGATTTTTGGAAACTGATAAAGATGGCTTTATTTACCAGTTAATCAAGAAACCTACTGAAAACAATGCTATTTTAGGTTTATTGTTAAGCTATTCCTTATAGAAAGAAAAGGGTAGTTGCAAACATAAAACAACAGATTGACCCACAAAGAGTGTAAAAAATAAAATTAAAGGAAAGATTCACAAATTTTAAAAATTTAAACTCTCTAGTGTGACAGGAGATTTAAGATTTAAAATAGTAGAGAAGATCAATAATGTTGATGAAACAGGAAATTAGTACACCAAAAATATATATGGAAAAGGTGAGCTGAAAATGTAAAAATAATGTCAGGAAAGACCTAAGACATTTGAAGAATTTTAAAGGAAGGCTTGCATCGAATGATTATGAAATGGCTGACTTAAATTTAAATGTTTCTTTTTTTCAGTTTTTACTGATGAAGATTTAACGAGTATTCCACATCTTGAACAAATTGATAGATGGAAACAAAATCGAATTATATGACTGCATTAATTCTAATTTGGTTAAAAGATTGGGTAGTTTAAAGAATAATAAGGCTCTTAGTCCAAATAATATTTCCCCAATGACTTAAAAGTAGGTTAAAGATTGGATATGTGAGTCACTTGCTACTATTTTCTGTCAGTTCTTGAACATTAAGAAAATACAAAAAGATTTGTTAATATCAGGTCACTTAAAACCAGTAAACCGACACCAGTAACACTAGACCAGTAAACAGACACCAGTAACACTAGACCAGTAAACCGGCATCAGTAACACATGACCAGTAATCCGGCACCAGTAACACTAGACCAGTAACCGACACCAGTTACACTAGACCAGTAAACAGACACCAGTTACACTAGACCAGTAAACCGACACCAGTAAACCGACATCAGTAACACTAGATCAGTAAACCGATACCATTAACACTAGACCAGTAAACCGACACCATTAACACTAGACCAGTAAACCGACACCAGTAACACTAGATCAGTAAACCGATACCATTAACACTAGACCAGTAAACAAACACCAGTAACACTAGACCAGTAAACCGACACCAGTAACACTAGACCAGTAAACCGACACCAGTTACACTAGACCAGTAACACTAGACCAGTAAACAGACACCAGTAACACTAGACCAGTAATCCGGCACCAGCAACACTAGACCAGTAAACCGACACCATTAACACTAGACCAGTAAACCGACACCAGTAACACTAGACCAGTAAACCGACACCAGTTACACTAGACCAGTAACACTAGACCAGTAAACAGACACCAGTAACACTAGACCAGTAATCCGGCACCAGCAACACTAGACCAGTAAACCGACACCAGTTACACTAGATCAGTAAACAAACACCAGTAACACTAGACCAGTAACCGACACCAGTTACACTAGACCAGTAAACAGACACCAGTGACACTAGACCGGTAAACCGACACCATTAACACTAGACCAGTAATCCGGCACCAGCAACACTAGACCAGTAACCGGCACCAGTTACACTAGACCGGTAAACCGACACCATTAACACTAGACCAGTAAACCGACACCAGTGGCACTAGATCAGTAAACCGACACCAGTAACACTAGACCAGTAAACAGACACCAGTAACACTAGACCAGTAATCCGGCACCAGCAACACTAGACCAGTAACCGACACCAGTTACACTAGACCGGTAAACCGACACCATTAACACTAGACCAGTAAACCGACACCAGTAACACTAGATCAGTAAACCAACACCATTGACACTAGACCAGTAAACCGACACCAGTAACACTAGATCAGTAAATCGACACCAGTAACACTAGACCAGTAATCCGGCACCAGTAACACTAGATCAGTAACCGACACCAGTTACACTAGATCAGTAAATAAACACCAGTAACACTAGACCAGTAACCAACACCAGTTACACTAGACCAGTAAACAGACACCAGTGACACTAGGCCGGTAAACCGACACCATTAACACTAGACCAGTAATCCGGCACCAGCAACACTAGACCAGTAACCGGCACCAGTTACACTAGACCAGTAAACCGACACCAGTAACACTAGACCAGTAAACCGACGATAGGTCAGCAATAAACTACAAATATTTAATGGTTATTTATGTAAAATGTTTTTAGTCATTGCTATCTAGTTAACTGTGTTTTTTATGTGAAATTAAATGTTCGTGCCAACACAAACTTGTAATACCGAATTGAAGCGAAACATACGAAGACACGAATAATAATGGTGATACCGACATAGACACTGCCTTGAAAGGACATGCTTTATATAGTATTTCACTTAATATTCAACAGAAAGTATAACATCAGTACGGGAGTGAGGAAGAGGTCTAAATAGCACCTGATCATCCCAGGCCCATTCGTTGAGACGTAAATACCGGTCGTACCAAATGAAACACGTGTATAATCTAAATCCTGATACAGAATATGATCTGCTATGTGTACGTGTGAGAATATCACGAAGGATCATAATTTTTGAAGCCTGAATTCTGATCGTATGCTGTTAAATATTCAAATAACACCTCTTACATATTACATGTGCAGTGTTATTTGGTATTTTTATCTCTATAAGACGAGATTTTTATCAAAGAAATAATACTGATGAGTTTTGAAAGAACTGGAAGAGAAACCATAATACGAATATAGTTTATTTCAAATTTTCACTTACTTTTTTGTGGAGGAGATTTCCGATATACTTTTGTCACGAAAGATAACAGCATTTTCGATTTTAACGTGTAAAATATCCTGGGCTGAGAGTAGTGTTGAAGTAGAACTAAACCTGAAGATTTATTTTATAACGAATTTCTATTTAATCGTTTATTACATGAAACACATTTATAAAACATGACTGTCTATAATGAATGCCTTACCAGTGTCTAAATTACGAAGAACTGCTAATTAGCTCAAGGTGAATACTGTTTCTAAAATGCATGTCACAATTTTATTACTCACTTTTTCGTCATTGTGAATAAATAATTTACAGAAATAACAAAAATAAATATTAACGAAAGAAAAATGATATAAATAAATAAACAATATTTAATCAATATTCATCACACAGACACGTATAACAAACACTTCTTATATTTTACACACAATCAACGTATTTCAACACATTGACGATGACTTTCTGTTACCGAAAGGAGATTCGTTGGTATAATTATTTACGATCCATTGTATCTTTCTTCAAGTCTACAAAATTAAGTAAGAATTTATTTATTGTAATTTCCTTTACACTTATGTATGTAATGAGCTGTATGAATTAAACTGAGAATCATCAATGAAAATATTGAAAACGGATTCACGCATATTTCACATTGGCTTATACAATTAATTAGTCATATTAAAATATTAAATTTCTATAGGTATTTCAAAAGAATGATTTTTGTTAATTTCACGAAACTCATAAGGAGCTTTAGTATTCATTTCATTTACCCAAATTAAAACTAGCTCAGACGCTTTAAATCTTTATTATTTTGCCGTCTGAAATGCTCCTTTAGCATATGGCATCAACTTTCATGGTGTTCAGCTTACATTACATTGATCCCAATTATTTAATGATTTCGATATTCTTTTGATGTTAGGCATCAGTGAAACGACTAATAGTCAAAGATAACCACTCTTTATAATAATATATAAAATTAAACTTATCACTCTGAAACGTGAAAATATGCTTAATCTATGTCACTGATAAAGTTATCATGATAGTGTACAGTGGTTCTTTAATGTTGAGAACAGAATTACGTTTAGATAGCTTTCGTCATGTAGTACGGTTCAAAGGCTGACCATTAATTTATATTGTGGTTACAGTAAATTGAAACATATTTTTCATATTATAACTTTTTTATTATAGTTGCATTGTATTTTAATAATTTTAATCCATAGCAGTCAATATTAGTTTATTTATTAAAAAGAAATAGATTGACAGAAATAACTGATGTACGTTTCTTTTCACACACTATTTATGATCGATAAACGCATAGCTTACGTGAAACTACATTAAGTACCTAAGCTTACTACATGGTTCAAATCATTAAATACAGGCACGGCATGGCCAAGCGCGTTAAGGCGTTCGACTCGTAATCCGAGATTGGCGGGTTCGAATTCCACTCGCACCAAATATGCTCGCCCTTTCAGCCGTGTGGGGCGTTATAATGTGACGACCAATCTCACTATTCATTAGTAAAAGAGTAGCCCAAGCGCTGGCGGCGGGTGATGATGACTAGCTGCCTTCCCTCTAGTCTTACACTGCTAAATTAGGGACGGCTAGCACAGATAGCCCTCGAGTAGCTTTGTGCGAAATTCAAAAACAAACAAACATACTTTTCTCTTGTTTAACTTTGCTGCTGCAAGTTACCTACACTGACTTTATATCATAATATTTTTTCCTCCTGTGCTACAAAACATTCTTGTTTTAGTGACATTCAATGTTAATGTTCCTTTCCACAATGCAGTTTATGAGCACAACTCTGTATAAACAAGGACATTTTTTTACTGTGTAGTTTCTTCTTGGTCGAGTCACTGAATAATTGGCCTAATTGTCGGGGAATTCTGCGTGTTGAAGTATCTAAACCCAGCAAAACATATGTTCACCTTTTAATCCTTGAGAGTCTGTTGATGTGAGAGCCAGTCCCACTATTCTTTGGTAAAAGAATATCCCAAGAGTTGGTGGTGGGTGTTTCCCAGTCAGTTGCTTTTCCTAGCACGGCGACTTTGTTACAAACAAAACAAACCCCTAATTAATATTACCTGGCTTTTGGCTACTGTTAATAGATTTATTATAGCCACCAATAAAAACATCCTATTATATCTGCCTATTTCGCCATAGTAAGTGTAATATTTAAATTTATTTAAACTATTGATAAATCAGTGAATTAATAATCGTATAAATACTATTTTGTCAAACAAATTACCTGAAGTTAATGTAAATTGATATGAAATTAATGAAGAGTAGAACTCTTGTTTCTTGAATTTAAAAATTTAATAATTCAGATGTATTAACCATTCTTTAGTTTTCATTTTACAGTGTAGCTTTCCTAAAAAACATGGCTTAATGATTAGTGTGTCGGAATCGAGGAACACACAGTTTGTATCCCCTTGCCACAAAATCACTGCTTCTTAGATAAAAGTTATATATGCTTTATAAGGGTGACAGGTAAATCATACTATTCGATTAGAGTGACATAGGAGCTAGCAGAGGGTACTGTTTACTAGCTGCCTTCCTTCAAGTCTGTAAATTTAAAATTAGAACGGCTAACACACATAACAACAATATGCAAAATGAAGTCTTGATAAAGACCTCTAGAAGACTAGAATTGTTTGTTTGTTTTTCTTAAATTTCGCGTGAACTTGATGAATATCTACGCTATTCGTCCTTAATTTAGCAGTGTAAGACTAGAGGGAAGGCAACTAGTCATCAACATCAATCGCCATCTCTTGGGGTACTCTTTAACCAAAGAATAGTGGGACTGGCTCTCACATCAACAGACTCTCAAGGATTAAAAGGTGAACATATGTTTTGCTGGGTTTAGATACTTCAACACGCAGAATTCCCCGACAATTAGGCCAATTATTCAGCTGTCACATTATAACGCCCGTATGACTGAAAAAGTAAGTACGTTTGTTTGGCGTGGCTGGGATTCGCATCCGCAACCCTCAGATTACGAGGAGAGTGCCTTGGCCACTATGAAGTATTGTAAAACATTAAAAATAGTTTGAAAAATCTATTCAAAGTTACATAAAAATCGCACACACATAAAATAAATCTCAATAATTGTTAATATAAAAAGGACAGTGCTAATTTTTTGTTGTTTTTGATGTATAAAATTATAATTTAAAACATGACAAAATATTACGAAACATAGTTATTTCTTTTAATGCTGGAATCAGACTTAAGGAAAATGTTTTGAAAAATAATCTTTTTTTTTACAATATCACAATTTTGTATCCATTAATTTGAAAATATCCTTAAAGATAGAGTAATAAATATAATATCAAGATAATACAAATGTAAAAAAAATTATATCATTTAAAGTTCCAAAAGAAAAATACCGATTTTGTTTCAAAGAATTATAATTTTTTTCTTAATTTTTCTGGTTACAAACTGTTTCAAACTGAAAAAAACCAACAAAATATGTTGGCACGAGTATAAATTTTTAAGCAACTTTTAAAATAACACTTCTAAGATTGAAGTTTTGTCTTATTTAGCTACTTTGGGATTTTGTTTCTGCCGTAAAAATTATTACAAATTTTTTCGATAACAAAAGTTTTGATAATACTGCAGCTGGAGTGTCAAGACACTTTCATCTAGTTTTTAATGTTTTCATTGGATTTGTTTGTTTTGAATTTCGCGCAAAGTTTCTCGAGGGATATCTGCGCTAGCCGTCCCTAATTTAGCAGTGTAAGACTAGAGGGAAGGTCCGTCAAGGCCACGTAGTTAGGGCTTTCGACACGAAAATGAGGGTGGCAGGATCCAATCCCCGTCACACAAAAATGCTGGTCCTTTCAGCCATGGAAGCGTTATAATTTTACGATCAATCCCATTATTCGTTGGTAAAAAGCAGCCCAAAAGTTGCCAGTGGGTGGTGATGACTAATTGGCTTTTTTTCTATTTTAGTCTTATACTGCTAAATTAGGGACGTCTGGATCAAAATCTCTTCGTGTATAATCGCGAAAAAATCAAACACAAGCAAACAGTCATTGGAAGAAAGCGTCAAAACTAAATTATCTATCGAAGAATATAAGGCATTGAAGCATTCAGGTTGGCTAAAACTATTGCTTTTATTAAAACTAATAAAATAAATGAATTTTTATTCTTAATACGACAGCTTATTATTCATTCATGTAATATTAAATCTAAAGTGCTGGGATCTGATCTGACCAATAGAAGGCATTTTGAGATTGAAGATAGATTTATTAAAGTCCAAGTTTTAAAACATTTCCATACTCTAATGTTTACGATTTGTTGATTTGGGTCTTTGAGCTAATTTTGATATCTAATGTCTATATTGTTTTTTTTTTGTTTTTTGAATTTCGCACAAAGCTACACGAGGGCTATCTGCGCTAGCTGTCCCTAATTTAGTAGTGTAAGACTAGAGGGAAAGCAGCTAGTTATCACCACCCATCGCTAACTCTTGGGCTACTCTTTTACTAATGAATAGTGGGATTGACCGTTACCTTACGACGCTTTCACGGCTGAAAGAGCCAATGTCTATATTAAAACATATTATTAAGAAAAGTAATTTAATTAATTGCTGATTTTGCGCTTGAATAGTCTGTTTATGCTCAAGGATTAGTTAAGTCAGTGTTTATTAAGTTTCATGGAATTTATCTCCAACAGTTTATTCTAAATAGTTAATTTTTTGATCACTTTGGTTTGAATTTCGTGCAAAGCTACTCAAGGGCTGTCTGCGCTAGCCGCCCCTATCTTAACACTAAAAGGTAAAATCATCATCAACCATCAACTCTTTGAGATTGACCGTCTTATTATAACGACCACAGAACTGAGAGGATGAGCATGTTTAGTGGGAGAGCGATTCAAACCCGTGACTATGTGGTTTAGTGCTGTTTGATGACGAAATATCGGAGTTTAATATCGCACTTCAACAAAGCACTGTGTAATACAATGACTAAGTTTGAAAAACCTTTTTTTTTTCATTTTGCGCAAAGCGACTCGAGAACACCCTGCGCTGGCTGTTCCTGTGATTTTCAAATTGTGAGTCCTAACGACCTGAACATGAAGTACCTTTTTAATCACTTTAATCGTGTAACTATCAGATAAATCCATACCTCTACAATTCAGTCACCATTTCTTTTTATTACCACGAATAGAATTGTTTAAAACAATGTTATTATCAAGATAAACTTTCATGTATCTTGAATAAGTAGATTATTCTTTTCTTATATTTTATTAAATTCCCCGTGTTAGGTCTTTTTTTTGTGCTATTTAAATAGTATGAATATAACTGATACTTGAAACCGTCGATACTTGGTAAAACTCTATAATTACAAAATCTAGAAAAAAACGAGACAATTGTACATTTTACAAATACATCATTTATGATGACCACGGTTTCTCCGTGTATGTGATGATTCCTTTACTGGAGAAACCATGGTCATGATAAATGATGTATTTATGAAACATACAATTGTCTCGTTTTCTTTAATTTTGTAAATAGCCTGAAGTTTACAACTGAGGTACAGCAGTTTTCTTTAATAACTTTTACGGATTAAATATTGAAAAATCTAGGTCATTATGTTTAAATATTTGCTCATCACTGACAGCAAAGTTACTTAAGTGATGAATTCATGAACTCTAACACTTATAAGAACCGTATATTTAATTAACTATACTCATTACGTTTTTTAATTTTAATCATGTAGACTGTAGGACTGTGTAGGTAGACTGATTTGGACAATAGTAAATTATTTCTATGGTTTACACAAAGATCTTGATATTATAAATTTATCTTAACACTGGCTACACGAGCCAACTGGGTATTTTGATGTGGGTCAGAAAGAATAAGTCATTCCGGAAAGGTTTGAATTATTTGGTTTGACAAAAAGTAGACGTTTATGGTAAAAAAATGTATGGTAAAACGATTTAGCAATGAAACATGTTTAAAACGCTTTAGATGTGATTGTAAACGTCATTGTTTCAGTGTTGTGATTAAAATAAACCTTGTGTCCAGGTTGGATGAGTGAAGAACTTAATCAAAGGTATCCCCATTGATTTGACATACCAGCTGAATCAGAGACTTATCAATTAACTACCCCATTCAAAGTAAAACAACGAGCAGAATAGTACCGTTATGCTCAAAAAGGAGGATTGGAATCATATATAAGAAATCATGAGTTTCGATATCTTGTCAAATTAATGGCGTAGTTAAAATCAAAAGTGCAGTGCTGAAGGACATGCATGATGCATTACAAGATGAATCCTGGAGGTACTATCAATGAAAAAAACATTTCTATGAAGGATTGATTGTTCGGTATTTATGTACACGTGAAAGGAACATCTAAAAAAACGTAGAAACTTTGAATAGCTCTTTCCAGCACTGCAGGAAAGAATATGATGGTATGTTCATTATAAAATTAAAACTGGGATTCACTATCCATCAGTAACCTACAGAACTGTTTTCTCGTTAATAAGGGTAACTGATTGAAATCTATTTACCTTGCTGGTATAACATGGATTTATCATTATTCTATAAACGCAAAACCTGAAATCGTCTAGGCTTACTGGTATAACATGGATTCATGACTTTTGTATAAAAGCAAAACCTTAAACCATCTGGGCTTACTGGTATAACATGAATTTATTATTTACATATAAATACAAAACTTTAAACCATCTAGGCGTTTAAGTGATTTTTCTGTAATAACGCATTGCATATATTCGTGACTTTTAACTCACTCTAAATACATAAAACATAACTGTTTAATGACCGATGATACAGATTGTTGCTATGAAGAAGTGACTGAACGAATTTCTAAGAAAGTTGGTAGAGAATTTCAAGATAACCTTCAAAAGTGCAGATTAAAGTGATTTACTATATCTGTTTGGAGAGCAACACACTCACACATCACCCGTCACCGCTGTAAAGCAAACGAAATAAATGTTGTGGGAAGATTGTTTGTTTGTCTTTTTGTTTTTCGAGCAAAGCTTCAAGAAAGCTATCTGCGCTAGTCGTTCCTAATTTACCAGCGTAAGACTAGAGGGAAAGCAGCTAGTCATCAGCATCGACTGCCAACTCTTGGGCTCCCTCTTTACAAACGAATAGTGAGATTGACCGACACATTATATCACCCCTACGGCTGAAAGGGTGAGCATGTTTGGTGCGACGGAGATTCAAATCCACGCCCCTCAGATTACAAGTCTAGCGCCTTAACCACCTGGCCATACCGGGCCACTGTGGGAAGAGCTAGCTGAATACAAATATCATGATATTGCATAAACATAATTCATCTTTCTAATAGAAGGAAGGTATTATATTAAGATATATTTCAAACTGACATTTCATAGTTTAATACTGATTCCTAAAGTTGAAACGATAAAATATAAGCACAGATGAATTCAACTAACATAAAACGAATTCATTTTTAGTTTAATATGGCACTGAGTCCAAATATGACATAATTAGAGATTTTTTTTTCGATAATAATTATAACATTTCTGCTTTTACTTATTTGTTGAAAATGACCTAAGTCTTCAACGATATGTGTATTATATATTCAGTGAAAGACGTTCTATTTAGGTCCGTGTCATTAAGCTTGGACACGAAACGTCTTTTGGCTATGTCTGTAGCAGATGAAGATTCATATATATATATATATATATTATTTATGAAAAACAATTTGTATGTCCATCATATGGGATTATCAACAACGTATTTGTTTAATAATGGATGATTCTAATTTTAATAAATAAAGTGTGTTTTTGTATTTGGCCATTGTATTATATAAAACTGAATTAGTGATTATTCACACACACACACATATTGTTTGTATGTTGTCGGTAGAGTTTAGTTTTATAATTCAAAATACCCGTCTAAAAGGTATCGTTACTTATATATTTGTGTATATATATATAATGTATAGAGAGGGATAAGATAAATATATACATTTATACTGACAATGTTGACGAATCCTATTCAGAATTGGAACATAGACTTTCAAACTAGCATCATTTTAAATTTCCTTTTAAATAGCCTAATTGTTAATGAATTTATTGTTATGGCTGCCATCATTCAAGAGATATCTTAGTTTTTCCAATGTAGATCACTAAATAATGACAAGTTTTAACATCGCATCTCTTTTCACGAGTATACCGACTCGTTGAAACTATATAAATTCGCCTTAGTTACTGTTTCTTAAAAACACTGGCTTAAGCCAGTCTTAAACGGTCAGCTTTATAGCCAGACAGCTGCTTTAACGATAGTGCCACCTTCAGGCTCAAACTTTACTTACGTATTTCTTTGCCATCGTGAACAGTTGTGGTTATACAAGTGTTCCGCGGATTCCAATGTATCTGTAGAGAAGGTACGTTGATGACAAGTATATATATATATATTTATTTTTTTTCGTAATATTGAACATGTACACAAAATTTTAAATCACGTTACGTTCCGTTACTCTAGTATTAAATTCACAATCAGTGTTGTAGATAAAGGCAAGTTATATTTTCTAGATGTCCAACTCAGCCGTTTAAATAACCAATTCATCAGATCCACTTATGAAAACCTTTAACAATTTATATAGCCAATTTGAAAGCCTTTTATCGGTTTCTTTTAAACGCAATATAGTGGCAAGTCTTTCATCAGAGCTTGTAATATCCGTCCGAATTACTTTACTCTCCACTCAGAAATAGCATTTTTGCAAGACGTTTTGAAATAGAAAGATTGCCCTTAACATTTCCCACTGGGTTGTAGAAAGTACAAAAAATCGGTTTCTGACAACAAAAATTGCTTCTACAAATAAATCGCAAAGTATTTCCAAATTTCCATTGATTCTACTTCTTTCCTTTTTTGGATGGTACTGAACAATATTTAAACACTCGTGTTAAAAATAAATTAACAAGTTTACTCCAAATTAAGATTCACATTGTTTACAAACCTACCTTGAGGATTTGCAAGCTGAATCACAAAGACATAATTTATAGACCTTTTAGCCCATGGCTGGCTTATCAGTATACATGTGATGATTTCAAGATACATTGGCAAGACAAAATGCCATTGTATAGTTTTGTGCTTAATTACAAAAAAAAAAAAACCAACTGAAACAACAATCAGAAATATGTGCCTGTGATCATATGGTAATATCATAACAAAAGTAATAAAAAACTAATAATTTCGTTTCCGTATCTTTTATATAACTATGATGGAAAGTCCACAAACGGTATCTCTAAAATGTTTGAATATTTTGCTAGTAGGTCCATTTAACCAGGAGATGATTTTATGAAAGCAGTTAATATGCAGTGAACACTTGAAATGTAAAAATAATTATAGATCATGTGAACTGTCACCATCTTAACTTTATTTGCTTGTTTTTGTGCCGGTGTGATATATTTAGTGTTTTGTAAGTGACATCCTGTTCTAGTTCTTTAATTTCATCTATTTTCGCGATACATTACAATTATGTATGAGTTAGTACCATATTTGATATATTTTTTATCGTTGGAGATGAGAGGTGTGTGTTCAAAAAATTCATAATAGTTAATATGTTAACAATCGTAGCCGAGGATTTCCTGTTCTTGATTGATACAATAAAAAAGTTGAGATTAATAGTAATTTACAAATTGTAACGACGTTATATACTTAAGCCTACAACCTTTTAGTGTACCATCGTCTCATATACCTAATACATATATATATATATATATTAAAAGTATAATTGCGGGAGTTATAATACATACGTATATTATTGTGAGTGAGACATGTCTGAGATTAAGCACAAAGCTACACAGTGGATTACATGTGCTCTGCCCATCATAGGTTATGAAACCTGATTTCTAGCGTTGTAACTGCAGGTATACCAATGTTCACTGGGAAATAATGAGATCCACACGTTGCAGTTAATGCATACATACATATAAATAATTGTTTATAAAGAACTGGGTTGAGGAATGAGTATTTTGATATAGAGATATCTTGAATACTTATAAACATAACCTGCTGTTAGCAGCATTTAGGATCGTATTTCTTTATTAGCCCCCTATCTAAATGTAAAAATTGATTAATGGAAATTTTATAAACACTTTAAAAATGAATCTATTTTTAAGTTAAACATAACACTCTTTTCAGTTTTTATTCCGATTTTATATATAGAAAAGGGCAAAGGCATTTTTAAGACAATTTGGAAATTATAAAACACAAATCGTTTTCACCTCTTAATTTCTTCACTGGCTCAGCGGTAAGTTTGAAAGATTATAACGCAAATAGCCCATTTTGAACATTTACTTTAACTGAAACAATCTTAAATTACTCTAGATAGATATTTTTAATATTTAAATGCCATAGAAACGAAATAACAATATAATAAAAGTATTTTGTCAAAAAATTTGTAAATTACGGTCCATAAATTTTATATCTCATTTTAATTCCACACCTCGACAACATCACAACTGAGATCGCATAAACGTGAAAATGGATCATATGTTAATTAATGAAGCTTGTATGACATTATAGATATTTTAGTTTTTTTCTAAAACCAAGTGTGACTGAGAAAAACATTAAATATATAAGTTTAGGCAAAGGATGAAAATATCTTGAGATAACGCACGCCAGAGCAATATTAGCTTTATAGAAAAAAAAAACGTACCTTCTGATTAATAATGGTTTCAGTGTATAAAAAGAGGCTTATTTCTAATGTTTTAACTTCCAACTTCTGGGGAATTAAGAATATCCTTAATTTATGGCATTTAAAAATATAACCAGCAACACTTGTTAGGTGGAAGTAATAAATAATAACTGAGTAAAAAACACAAAAAGTAACTTCATGTAACTGATAATACCACATAGATTCAATCTTAACTAACTTCATATAACTGATAGTGTTAGACAGATTCAGTCTTAACTGACTAGCTTAAAATAACTGATATTGTCAGATAGATTGAGTCTTAACTAACTAACTTCATATAACACATAGTATCAGATGGCTTTAATCTTAACTAACTTCATATAACTGATAGTGTGTAAAGACATTATTTTCCAGAATTTCGGGGCCCGGGATGGCCAAGCGTGTTAAGGCGTTCGACTCGAAATCCGAGGATGGCGGGTTTGAATCCCCGTCGCACCAAACATGCTCGCCCTTTCAGCTGTGGGGGCGTTATATAACGTGACAGTCAATACCACTATTCGTTGGTAAAATAGTAGCCCAAGAGTTGGCGGTGTGTGGTGATGACTAGCTGCCTTCCCTTTAGTCTTACCCTGCAAAATTAGGGACGGCTAGCGCAGATAGCCCTCGAGTAGCTTTACGCGACATTCAAAACAAACAAACAAACAAATCAAAATTTCGTGAAACATTGTTTGTGTTCTTTAAAATATGGGAATCTTCTAAATATATCTTGGTACTTTCAGTATATTTTGAATACATTCATTTTCCTACAGTAATGTTTTTTCGTCCAATGCCTTTCTAAACAGGATTGGTAAAGCTTGCCACAAAATACATCCGTTATAGTATAACTGCATGCAACTTTCACATTTCTTTTAAAACATAACTTCTTAAAATATAAAAATAAAATGAAGGTTGTGATCAGCTTAAAATATTCATTAATATTCATGTAAAGAGAGAAGGTAATTCAGAAAACCTTGATAATTAGACATGATAAAATCTTGTTGACACTGATAAATATAAATTGAATGATGATTCGAATTTTAATTTAGGTAGAATTTTTTATCTGATCCATATTTCGAATATAAGTCTCTAAAGTATTATGTAAGGTATTATAATTTACCTTGGACGAGTCTCTAATTTTTTATGTTACATATTACGATTTCAAGTAGCTTGAAACTGAGTTAACTCTTAATTTAATAGTTAATTGAATGTCGATATGTCTCTAATTTATCACCCTTGGCAACAACATGGATATATACAGTATTCTTTCTTAATACGAATATATTTTAATACACAAAAAATAATAAACTGTGTACAGTTAATTTTTCTCGTCCCAGTGTAGGTTAAAAAAAATAAAGTCTGGCCAAGTCACTTTAGTAAATTCACTGTAATTAATAGGTTTTCAATATCTCTATGAAGAGATGTAATTGACATGTCACTCAAAATGTCTGATCAAGTAATGTTTCTGTGATTTACAAATTTTTCGCTCTGCTGACTTGATTTAAGAGAATTCTAAAGTTGTGAAGAATTAACTAAAGACATCTTTTTTTAAACTGTTTTATTTTGCAACAGTTGAATCACATTTTCCGTTTCAAAGAAAATTGTATGACTAAACATATGGTGCAATAATAGGGTTTAATTAACCATTTTACTTATTTTACTATAAAAATTGTGATTACAAGAGTGTTCAGATGAGTTTAAACTAAAAAGGTTTAAAAGGTGTTTGAAAGGTATGTGATGACACTTTTGTTCTTTTATAACATAGATGTCATGTTTAGAACTTTTAATATATTTAAATGAGAGGTATGAAAACAATAAATTTACTGTTGAAGTAAAAGTTCTCTACTATCAACATTTTTAGGCCTCAAAATTTTAAATAGCGAGTCAAAGCTATCGGTATCTTGTTATCAGAAGCAATCTTTTTCAGCTTATACTTAAACTGCGGACGTTTTACATAGTCTGTTTTCAAGAAGTTGATTTTGTGCTAGTTTATAAAGCTTAAAAGCTTTAATAACAATTGGCGTTCTATCTAGAATTTAATAACGTGAATAATTACAAGTAAGAACCGTTTTATAAAACTTTATTAATAATATTATGAAGAAACACATACAAGTGTACGATGTACCGAAGCTACTTCTAACAACAGTGAAACTGTTTATGAGTTCTTAAGTTTAAAACTAAAAAAAAAAATGCATCGAAAATTTTTAAAAAACGTATCCATAAATTTCACTGAGAGTCATCTTTAAACCTTAACGATGTACTGAAAGTTTTTCAATGTGAAATATTTCATTGCACTCTATGACAGTCATGTGTTGATTATAAATTTGGATGTGGTTATTGTAAACACGATTCGTAACATAACGGTTCGAATCAAAGAACAAATTAACCAAAAACTAATTCTTGTATTTACATACACTTCAACAACATGTGTAAAAAGTACACTTTGTGATAAAGATTAGAGCATTCTTTGCTCAACAGCGAACAAAGAAAAAGATGTGAATTAAAGAGACTTTTTGATTAGAAATTTATCAAATGCCTTAATAATATACTTTTTTGATATGCTAACAATTTTAAGTATTAAATCTTGGCTATATTATTTTCTAATGTTCGTTATTCCATTGTATCATCTCACTTTTTTTTTATATTGCTTCACCACTCACATTCTCTTGTGGAACAATTTTAGTCTTACAGTATTTTACATATATGTATATAAATTTTCAACTTTAAAGCTTTCACACTTTTTCATTCATTATCACAATACTTAATTAATTTGTTTCTCCCATAATGTCCAGGGTTTGAACAAGTAAATTTCACAATTTATTACTCACTCATTTATTTGCATACTCAGACATTCATGCAAGAACATAAAATTCCACTCAAGCTAGATGGGCTTTAATTCCTATATCTACATACAATATACTCTAGTTTTAATCAGACAAAGCCATAGGCTTGATCTTAATAACTCATGCACCAAGAGACATCGGCATCTTGATGTCTGCTTGGTGGTGTGAAACGTACCGTAAAATTAGACTCCTGTAGCAACACGCTCTATCGCAGCAGATTTTTTATTTTATTTTATGCAACCAGGTAAATAAGAGGTTAATGCCTGTTTTCATAACAGATGTTTTACCTACTTCCACCCCACACGCTTGCCAAGTACTCTTTGTTTTTGGTGTTTAAAACTTCCTCTCCTGCCAGTAATAGTTGATGTTCCAAACTATCTTCACTTATTTGATTCAGCAATAACCCCCTGAAACTATACTGAACATCATAATGGTGGCTAACATATTCTTATAGCTTTGGAAAAATAGATCGTTATACAAGACCTCATTTAATTTCTTAAAAGCTTTCACGCTGGCCTCATCACACACATATGATTTACAGGTTAATGCTGTGTGTTGGGATGCTATTGTTGCAGACTCGGGGGAAAAAAACATCTTGTAATTCCGTACAATCTCATGAAAAGATTTAACTCCTTTCTTTGTCGTATACTTTTCTCATTCTTTAACACCTTTAACTTTACCAAATATGTGACTTATATATTCTATGCAGTTTCTCCACGTTTGCTTTTAAGACTGCTTTACTCAACCTGTCTAGCCCTTCCGCCAACAGTCATAGGTGTCCATCCCAATTATCACTGTAATATACCAACGTCATCTATATAAGCTCTTACTGACTTCTCTAAGCCTTATAAGACGTCATTAGTTAACATTTGAAACGTTTCTTTGGCATTGTTGCTACCATAGGGAATAGATCAGATTTTAATTATCCGCAAAAACAGGAAAAAGCTGTTTTCTTTTTATCTTCTTCATTCAACTTTATTTGGTAACAGACTTATGATAAATAAATTTAATGATGTATTCTGCTTGATTAATTCAATTTATCATATCTCCTTTGGAAGGTAACACGTAGGAATTAGCCATTTTAACTTCAGTTCAACCACCATAGGTCAGTATATATTATTATCAGTCTTAAATACTAACACTATACCCAATACATTAAGACTATAGGATTTTCCAGTTTTATCAATTTTATCGATTTCTCCATCTATTTTTTAGAACTATTGTAAAGTGAGTTGTAAAGTAACATTGCTCAAATTTGAATTACTGTAAGAACACGGCTTACCTCTAGTGAATCTCTAAGGAATTAGATTACAATATTCTAAGCTATTCAGAAATTATTAGAGTGAGTGGTACAACGTAATTTCTACTCAATTCAGTTGGTATGATTATGGATCGTTATGAAACAGAGAGACCGGTTCAGTGCGTTTTTTGAGAACGAGATGTGAATATACGGAAACAAGAACAAAATAAAGAAAAGACAAAGTAGTAAGATTAAGATAGATGTACGAGGGCTGTTCAAAAAATACGCGGACTGACGTCATAAAACAAAATGTACTTTATTTAGAAGTTACAGGTCTGGGACTCCTTCAAAGTACTCTCCTCCCCAACGCACACACTTATCCCAACGGTGTTTCCGCTTGTTGAAACAGTCCTGGTACGCTTCTTTTGTAATATCCTCCAGCTCCTTCGTCGCATTTGCCTTAATCTCGGGAATCGTCTCAAATCTTCTTCCTTTCAAGGGTCTTTTGAGGTTGGGGAACAAGAAAATATCTCAAGGATCAAGGTCAGGTGAGTAGGGGGGTGGGGGGTGGGAAAGAACAGTGATCGAGTGTTTGGCCAAAAACTCACGAGTTCTGAGGCACAAATTTCGCAGCAATGCGGTGCATCTTCAATTTTTCGGTCAAAATCTCGTAACAAGATCCAACTGATATCCCACACTCTTCAGCAAGCTCCCTGACAGTCAGACGTCGATTTGCCCGCACCAGGGTGTTGATTTTGTCGACGTGTGGGTCGTCAGTTGACGTGGAAGGACGTACAGGACGCTCATCATCTTCAATGGACTGTCGACCATCCTTAAAACGTTCATGCCACTTGAAACATGCCGTACGCTTCATAGCAACATCACCGTAAGCCGTGTTAAGCATAGCAAAAGTTTCAGTCGCAGAGTTTCCAAGTTTAACACAAAATTTCACAGTGAGTCGTTGCTCCTTCAGGTCATTCATTCTGAAATTTGCCAAACGACAAAATCGCACTTCACTTAAAACCGCGTAGCTAATACACAAATGAAGATATCTGCAATCGGGAAATGGCGTCGTAATCAGCTGATCTGTGCGAACCTAGCGACACCAAGCGGATTCCCCTGGAACCAACTGGAGCCGCGCAATTCAAACAGTCCGCGTATTTTTTGAACAGCCCTCGTAATTCCTAAACTGTAGCATTAAATGCCTTAAAGTTTGTTCAAAGCTGATAACTTGAGTGTCGCACATTATTTCTTATCTTAATTTAGAAATCTTATATAATTTCATTTTTTAAAATTAAATTTCGTCAGTTTAGTTTGGTTTGTTTTCAATTTCCTGCAAAGCTACACGAGGGCTATCTGCGCTAGCTCTCCCTAATATAGCAGTGTAAGACTAGAGGGAAGGCAACTAGTCATCTTCACTCACCTCCGACTCTCAGGCTACTCTTTTATCAACGAATAGTGGAATTGATCGCAACATTATAACGCCTTCACAGCTGAAAGGGCGAGCATGTTTGATGCGACCCTCGGATTACGAGTCGAGTACCTTAACCACCTTGCCATGAATTTCGTCAGTACATCATTATCAGTTGTTTTGAAGGTACTTTTTAAAGATCTTGCTGTAACGTGTAAATAGAAAAGGTTATTTATTGATGGTGACATGTAATATAGAATAAATATATGTATTACGAATTTCCTATGTGTTAGCTTATTTTTCAAGTCCATTTCGATTACGTAAAAAAGGAAACGAAAGACAATGAGAACGCAAAAATGGATCGAAACTAGTTTTTTTTCAGGTGTTAAGGCCTCTGGCAGTTTCTTTCATTTACAGATTTTCTTTCCATTAGCTGCTTTATACAATAGTGCTATGTTTTATTCTTACATTAGATCCTATATGTCTATAATTCTATATGTCTAGAATTACATTAAAGTTTGTTTTTTTTAAAAGCATGCACATTTTTAGAATTCTGTAATTTTTGTATTTTATCTTTCAAAATACGAACGTATTTAATTCTACATAGTTGTTTCATTATAAATATTAACTGAACTTTAAGGGTACATTCTTCCAAGTAGTCGCCCGCTGGGACGGCGGTATGTCTACGGATTTACAACGCTAAAATTATGGGTTCGATTCCTTCGGTGGACACGGCAGATAGCCCGACGTAGCTTTATTATAATAAAAACACACTTCCAAGTATTTGATGCAGGTTGAAAGAATCTACAATCGTTTAAAAATTAATAGCTAAAAGCTGGAAGCTTTAATTATCGTTTTGTATGTGTGTGTGTTTTGTACTATGTTTTGATGGGTGGATAGGGTGTTTAAAGTTAACTTATTTGGCTTGTGTGCACAATATTAGGTAGCAAAGTTGATGGTTACAGGTAACGTTGAAGAAGGGTTAACATTAATGTATGAAACTAGTGGCTCTAGAGTAACATTAACTGAATAAGCTAATAGACATAGGTAAGTGATAACAAAATGTTTTTATATCGCTTTGTTTATGTGCTTCATGTATTATTAAGAGGAGTGTTTTAATATTTTCTTCGGTTATTCTATATATATTTTATTTACTATTTGTTTATAGTTTAATGACAACTACTTCCAACTCAAATATTTTTTTATAAACATAAAGTTTTAATATAAGCACTAAGTGACAGTTTCTTGTGCTTTGCTTATGATATTCATTCTAACCGTTAGTTCCTGACTGGGAAATTCATACGATATGAAGAACCAACTTCAACACGAACTCCTGGTGTTCAGTCAAGATGGTTGTAAGAAATTTACAATGCTAAAAAATCAGGGGCTCAATTCCTCTCGGTGGACAAAGCAGATAGCTCGATGTGGCTTTGCTATGAAAAAAAACAATAACATAAACACACAAACCTGTAACACGAAAATCAAATGATCAAATAGGTAATAGTCAATTTAAAAATGGAGAAATATCATAAGCAGTCTTAACAGATTTCTTTCAAGGTAAAGAAGAAATTTTAGTGGAACTTTATTTTATATTAAATTCTACAAATATTCTTACAATTCCTGAATGTAAATTAATAACTTTTATATATATATCGATATCATATAATGACTTTTAAAATCCTTAAGAAAAGAAAAAAAATGCTGTTAAAAGATGTCAAAGTGAAAAAATAAATCAAACCCAAGTTTATTCAATTTAAATAGTTATCTCATGCTTTAGAAAATCAAACGCAGATTCCAGATCAAGTTGTGAAGTGTGAAATACCCCAAAAAACAAACAAAACAAATTATTCAAAATATCTTAATAACCAGTATAGTATTCTGTTTGGGATTTTGAAATGAAGCATAAAACTGATAAATAGTATATATTTAACAGATTGGATAATTACATGATATAATAAAATACTGGTAATCATAAAGCAAAAAACTTTTGACGAAATTACTTAAATTGAAATTCATAATATTAACTCATTTGTACACTACTTTGATCAGGTTATTTTTCGACATGCATTCTAACTGTTGTGAAATAATGAATAATTTCTAGAAGTTTGAAACTTGGATTACTAAATAAAAGCTACACGAGGACTATCTGCGCTAACCATCCTTAATTTAACATTGCCGGGCCTGACGAAAGATGTTCGGTGCTTATCTTTGGCTGACGTTTACTGTGGTTTGTATATATAGTTGAAAGTTAGGGTCCGCAGCATATACTTTTGCAATAAATAAAATGTGAAGATACCAAAAATAGGCTCGACATAGCCAGGTGGGTTAAGGCAATCGACTCGTAATCCAAGGGTCACGGGTTCGAATCCCCGTCGCACCAAACATGCTCGTCCTTTCAGCCGTGGGGGCGTTATAATATGACGGTCAATCCCACTATTCATTGGTAAAAGAGTAGCCCAAGAGTTAGCGGTTGGTGGTGATGACTAGCTGCTTTCCCTCTAGTCTTACACTGCTACTCAGCTTTGCGCGAAATTCTAAAAATAAAACAAAAACAAACAATACCAAAAATAGCTTTTCATAACTATAATAAAATTAAGAGAATATAATTTTCAAAAATGCTATTACAAGAAAAAACAAACCAGATTTAATAAATTACTGTCAACATCATTCCAATCATTCTAAATTAGGGACGACTAGCGCAGATAGCCCTTGTGTAGCTTTGCGCGAAATTCAAAACAAACCAAGCCAAACCCAAAGGCTGACAGGACTTAATCTGGAATTTCATAGGTGTTTTCTAACGTACATGTAAAATAATGTCCGATAAACACGATTGTATCTAATAGTGATAAATATAATAACTAATTCCCAGGTTTTGTTGTAAAATATATGTATAGATTAATTCTAGTTGTATTTTACTTTATTTATTCTCTTCCGTTTTACGTTTTTATAAAATCGATGGTTGTCGTTGGTTTAATGTAGTCATGTTCATTGATTTATCTCAACAAATCGACTCAACACACAGTCTGACGTAATTTATTTTATGTGAACGTGGCTGTGATGATCTCAGAATAGAGATGTATGATGATTTAATTCCCACAAAAATCTGATATCCTTTCGTTAGCTACGAAACATTTGAAACTAATTGTTTTCTTTTTTGTGTAGTTTGTAACGATCACTATAAATGGTGATATGGATACCAATCTAGTGGTGGATTTATCTTTATTTTCTACAGATACAACTTCTTAGTCAGTAGTAAAAGTATAAAGCTTGCACAAAGTACGAACCATTTATAACCTATAGCATTCTTAAATGCACATCGGAACACATGTTGTGATTATATTTAAAAAATAGCAGTATGGTAAGGTTTGCAAATTCATTTATTATTAAAGTCTTATCTAAAAAATACTTACGTAGTTGAGAACTAGAAACAGATACTTAAATAATTAATATAATGATTAACCTTCATTAATACACATTCAAATATCCAAATTTCAGTACATCTGGGGTCCATACAGACCATGTATATATTTAATGATCGTGATGTTGAAACTATTATTTAGATCTTGAAAAGTTAGCATACTGGCTTCTTATAGCGTTGTGCAGAGAAACTGTAAGAATAGCTGAGTACTATAAGTATATAATACGAGTATGTGATTTATTATTACCAAATATGAAATTTGCTTATAATCCATTTTCTCATATTTAGACAAAAAATTGTCATCACTGACATATATTTTGATAATATAGGACCACTTTTTCTCTAATTGACATCTCTCAGTTAAAACTAATATAATACTGAATGAAGAAATAGATTTCTTAAATATGTAACAAAAAAAACTGTACGAAAATGTGCTTGGGGTCAAAACGGATCAACGGGGGTTGAATTACATCAAACTTTGTAACTAATCCCAAATTTTGGACAACATGTAAGCAGAACTTATTCTGAGTGAACATAAAGCGTTTCTCATATCTTTTAGCAGTCATTTTACAAACAGTCATCACACCGTACATACACTGGGTGTGGAGCGATCGGCGTAAACATGGTTTCCACATGATGCACAGGTTTGACGGACTTTCCTGCCCGCAATTCTTGGGCAAAGATAACTTCGTTTTTTTAGTGCCGTAATACCTTGACCAGCATCCTGTCTTATGTCAAGCAATCCTACATCTACAAAAGCAGATTTGACGCCTTTTTGCATTGCACGGGGATTCGGGAGATGCCTCTGAAATAGGTTGTGCACATTACTTCAATTCAGGAAAGATCTAAGTACGTAATCACTGTTTATCACAATGAATAACCTCTCTGAGTTCATACACAAAATGCCTGATGAAGACACAGAGCTCCAAATCTGTATATTACTTGAGGTCCGCATGAACCCCATGCAACGTTTTATTCAGAAAAATTATTCGACTGCAAAACATCGAAAGTTTTACTGTTTTTGTGTCAGAGGATGATAATGTGATAATTACATAAAAAATAAATAAAAATATAACTGATCAATAAAAAATATTAAAAAATATTTAACGTCGGGGTGAATATGGACCCCAGGTGTACTGATGAAGATTATACTAATGTTCTATAAATTTAGATTAGGTTTCCTCCCTATTAACGATATTTCCGGCTGTGAAGATAAGGAAAATTAATGATATTTTAAGGCTTAAATTTTTTATTTCGGCAACTTTAAATCGAGTCTTTTAATTTGTGTTTACATGATAATCGCTTCAGCAACACTAAAATATTTTAAGAAATATGGCACACGAATATTTTAACTCATAAAATTAATCGTGAAAATTATCATCGTTTCTCTCTTAATAAATTCAACTGATGTTTTATTTTCTTCTACGTATGATATTTTGAACATGATAGTAGTTTAATTTTCTTGTAAATATAATACTTTATACTAAAAACGTAAGACAACTCTGATACATGAAATGTCCAAATTGATTTTTTTAAAGTAAGCATCTCTTATAAAATAACATAAAAATGAAATGAGACGCTTAAGTGTTTTACTTTCTTTGTAACAACATGTTTTAAATTGAAACTAAAACAACAATGTTGTAACAACATGTTTTGAATTGAAACGCTTTGGATTTTTTGTTATTATCATGAGACAACCTAATCATTATTTCTCAACCGAAGACAAATCTTATTGGATTTGAGACACAGATACACGTTTTGGGATACTTTTTTACTGAATCATTACATTAACATGATAGTTAAAAACAATGTTTATTTATTACGCACACAGACTATGCCTTTGATATGTAGATACAAATGCAAGTGAATATTATGAAAAAGTATACAACTTTCTTAGAAACAATGTGCATTAATTTGCTAGATGAATTTGCAACGTGTAAAGATTTAATACAGATAACCGGTACATTAACACTTTATTACATTATTTTTCTTCGATTTATTAGGTTGTCCAGAAATAAATGTCATTTTTGAACTGCAGTTTGGAAAAGTATAAACCAGTGTCGCAAAACATACTTTAATCAAAGTAAGCGTCATTTGCTTCAAAACACTTTTGTTAACGTCTAACGGTGCTGTTTACGCCCCTACTATAGAAATCAGAGTTTCTATGCTCAACAAACTCCCTAAAAGCTTCTTCTGCAGCTACCTGGTTTCGAAAGCATTTATTATTCAAACCATTGTCAAACTACTTGAAGAAATGAAAATCTGTAGAGAAAATATCTGGGGAATAAAGTGGATGAGGCAGAATCTCGACTTCCAATTCGTTCAATTTTTGGAACATTATCTTAGACAGGTTTCACAACGCCGATTTTGTTTATCATCAGTAAGTTCATGCGGAACCACTTTCGAACGTTTTCTTCTTTCCAATTGTACTAAGGTGGTTGATAATATTTGATTTCCTTGTGCCTAGTCTTTCTCCAAGCTCACGTACTGTTGTTCGAGGATCTGTCTTAACTGCTTCCCTTAATGTGTTTTTTCTAAGGATGGCTTCCTTCTACGACTTTCGTGGTCTTCAAGACTTTCATCTCCATATCAAAACCTTTGGGACCAATGCTGAACTGTACGTTCAGTAACAGATCCATGGCCAAATGCCTGGTTGATGTTCTGTGTAGTTTCGGTAGTTTTTCGTCGAAGTTTGAAGTCGTTCAGGAAAGTCAGATGACAGTCCTTCTTGTTCATGCTGCCTTGGGGGATTGCGAAACTTACTCTCAGCAGAGTTGAAGCAGTAGACAATTAAGATACCTTGTAAGCGGTAAGCGTTGGATTAAACCAGCCAACCAACGATAAGTTACTCAATATCCAGCTTCTAAACGTCATCATGAGAATTCCGGCATTTATTTCTTGACAACTTAATATTTGGTAAATTTACAAATGATTTTTTGTATATATTAATATAAAGCTGTAGGGTGTTATAATGTGACGATCAATCCCACTATTCGTTCGTAATAAAAGCAGCCCAAGGGTTAATGGTGAGAGGAGATAACTACCTCGCTTCCCTCTAATCTCACACTGCTAAAGTAGGGACGACAAGCACAGAGAGTTCTCGGGTAGCTTTACGCGAAATAAAAAAAATTCAAAAAATTAAAAGTTAAAAAGTTTATTAAATAGAAAATACACTTAGTGTCACTGCACAGTTGATATTTTCTGTTCGATATATAACTTTAGATCTTTAAGTGAGGGAAAAAAATGCTTGTCCTTTGTATATTACGAGATCGAAAATGTGGAAAACACTTCTTTAAAAAAATTCTTGAAATGTCAAACAAATTCAATCTGGATTTTATAAAGCTGATTTTTGTCACATCAGACGGTGCTCCGTCATGACTGAACCGAAATTAGGATTTTTTTTTCTTTTTTGAAGCAGCATTTAATTGAAAATAATGTGGAGTCCACGCTACCATCTTTCTATTGCATTTTGTATCAGCAAAATATATGTACTCAGATGTTTAAAAGTGATTAATTGAAAATTTAATGGACATTGTTGTAAAAATTATGAATTATATTAGAAGTGGACACTCTCTCATCCATAGACAATTTGTTGAGTCTTTGAAGAAAAGCAGTGGCTGTACTTTTGATGATGTTACTGATTTTGCGAATGTAAGATGGTTAAGTAGAGGAAAAGTCTTGGAACGATTTACTTCCTTATTTCCTCAAATAAAAGAGTATCTTGTTGAACAAGGTAAGATTGAAAATTTCCCTGAAATTAAAACATTGTCATGGCAGTGTGGTCTGAACTTTCTTTGTGAGATGATGGCTCACTTGAATAATTTGAATACGAAGTTTCAGGGAAGAGATAAAATAATAAGCGAGCAATCACAGTCTATTCATGGATATCAATTAAAACTAAATCTCCTTGCGGAAAAATTTAAAAAAAATTATTTGACTCATTTTATAAAGTTGAATAGTTTTCTGGAAAATAATAAGAACTATGAGTTTTTAATGCTAAAGATAATCACTATATAAACGGGATAAAAATCTATTTCAGAAATTTGAATCACGTTTTTTCCGAATTTAAAATTTTGAAATTGAAATTTGCGTTTTTGCATGATCCATTTCAATTTGACTTAGAAAATTTTATTAGGGAAATGACATTTTTTTTTGTCTCTGGGTGCGTGTGGATTTTAAGACGAGATGCTTACCCTGCAAAGTGTAGAACACATAAAAGGTAAACAAAAATATTCTATTAGAGAGATGTGGCTAAGGCACTTGATTCGTAATCTGGGAGTCGCGGGTTTGAATCCCAGTCGCATCAAACATACTCGACCTTTCACCTGTGGGGGCGTTATAATGTGACGGTCAATTCCAAAAAAGAAATTAAGAATATCTATAAGGATTAGTTTGATTCTATCCTAATTTTTGAAAAAGTATTTAATAATACAGTTGTAAAAATATTATAAGGTGCATTTTATTATTATCATTGCATGGTAATTACAATTTGTATTTTAAATAAAATACATACACATTTCATTTACAGATATCATCTATTTATAATGACGAGCTTAGGAATTTAAAAATTCTTAAAGAAAAAATATATTTAGCTCGTTATTAGTATCTTGAGCCAAAACTTTTAATAATATTCGAATTAAACTAAGATCATTATTTAAAGGTAATATATATAAATATAATAAATCGGAACTGAAAAAATAAAGATTACTAATAGTGATAAACCTGAATAGATGTTTAGGGTGGGCTCGGCATGGCCAGGTGGGTTAAGGCGTTCGACTTCTAATCTAAGAGTAGCGGGTTCGAATCCCGGTCGCACCAAGTATGCTCGCTCTTTCAGCTGTGGAGGCGTTATAATGTGACGGTCAATCCCACTATTCGTTGGTAAAAGAGTAGCTCAAGAGTTGGCGGTGGGTGATGATGACTAGCTGCCTTCCCTCTAGTCTTACACTGCTAAATTAGGGACGGCTAGCGCAGATAGCCCTCGAGTAGCTTTGTGCGAAATTCGAAACAAACAAACAAACAGTTTAGGGTATATATATATTTAAAAGAAAACATTAAAAATATTTAATAATTAAAATGAAGTATTATGAATATTCAAAATATAAATTATTATGTAGCAAATACTGTTAATTTATACTTATCTTGTGCATAACAATTTATCTGGTGTATTTTTAGGATTAGAAGAAATCTCTTACACCCAGAAATTTTACCAGAAATGGTGAGAGCTATTTTCACGTTCTTGTTTAATCCTTGAGACAAAAAATGGAGACTATGGAATACCAAGGCTACTGTTACACAACCGTTAATGTTTACTTGTACTCCCATAGTCTGGAGCTGGAGCATGAGGTGATACAGATGGGTTATGGCGTTATCAAGCTGCTTTAATATACCATGAATTATCGGGTGTTTTCTATGGAACCTCAGGACAATCATTAACAAACTCAAGCGTTTCAAGGTGTTGATTTGAGTGATGTTTGACCAAAGACAGGAGCTAACATGTATGTGTTGAACGAAGTTCGACCAAAATGACACTATATCGTGAATCTTAAAATTAGCAAAAATTCATTTTTGCTTACGACAAATACTGCCGATGTCCAAAATGATTTATTCTCAATAAATAGATAAGAACTCAGTCAAATTTATGTGTCATTGCATATGTCAATTTACAATTACAACTTGTTCTTTCTTGGATATATCAAAGATTTTGTTAGAATTTCACAATAAGTTATATGAAAATAGTTCACAAAAATGGAAATAAAAGTCTGATAAATACTCTTAAGTCGGTGAATATGCTACTCTCTCTGACTGTAAATGGGGTGAAAATTAAAATAATATTTAGGTAATCTGTATGCCGCAATCTGTTGGGAATCTGATGAATAAATTGGTTATATCGAAGGACACTTACTTTTTCCATCACAATATTTTTTATAACAAACTCTTTGAACGTTATTAAAGTATTGTTAATTAAATTCGCTCGTGATGATAGTCTACTAATAGTAAAATAGGCCAGAATACAATAGGTGTGCTGTTTGGTAAGAACACAAAGACTGCGAGGAATAAAGAAGAAATAAGGCTTAATTTCTCTTTAATAATTGAAATTTTAATTTTCTTTACTTTAGTTTTGAGCTGTGTTAGAATGTGTTTGACTGTGTCAAGTATAAATCTGTAACATCAATCGTAATATAACAGCTTATTGGCGCCATCATTTTACTGTGCTTTTGTTTAATATTCAATTTTGCCACCTCTATCAGTTATAGTTAGAATCTTAATTATTCTGCAAGTTCCTCAAACAACTGGTTTTTAATTTGGTTAGATTATGGTTGATGATTCGACTCGTCTTTAAGATGTTGGAAACTTTGAGCTTAATTACCATTTGGTTAGTTTAATTTAACTTGCATACAACCGCGCAGCAAAGCGGTGTGTCTACCGACTCACATACCTAGAGAACGGGTTTCGATACCCGTGATGGGCAGAGAACAGATAACCCATTAAGTAGTTTTGTGCTTAATTTAAAAATAAATGGATTAATTTACGTATCTTTGCTTCAATTTCACATATCCTTTTTTTCATTATTTGCTTTATTTTTCGTGATAAAAAAATCTCTTATTATAATGTACATCAAATTGATCTTATGTTAAATGGTGGCAAGAATTTACAACTGGATCATGTAGGAAAGAAAAGAATTACAATATTTTTAATGTTTTTTTGTATAAGAGAGTTCAGTTTGTTTTCAAATGTTTTCCGCTTTTTTTCACTTTGAGTTTGTTCCTAACTTATTATATAGTTTCTCAGTTAATATATATTAAGAATTTTGTCAGTTATAAATGTAGTCTATACAGTTCTAATTCGGTTGTATGGATAAATTTTCTTTTGTCTTGGATCACTTGGTTAAACATCTTAAATTTAGCTATATTTAAGATTTTCGTCACTTGTTTACTTCAGGTTCAATGAAACTGGATGAACCTATTCATTCGACATAGTTTAAATAAACTGCACGCTATTTAGTATATGTGAGAACATTTTGTAAGTTAGATACACCATGAGCACTCCTAGAAATACCATTTAAAGCACTAAATAGTTAAGGAGTTTGTAGTAATTTGTCCAATTTCATATAAAAACGATAATAACTGAACAGCATGATAATGCACGAATCGTTAAAGACTCAACAAAGCATACAAAATCAAAAACCATTTGAATACATTCGAGGAGCAAAATTTCATAACAGCTACCATCTTTATCCTTTTTCATCTGATACGAATTCGCATAAAGCTTGGAGAAAAATCATCAGTAGAGTTTAACAGAAGAGGACTAATCAAACTGCATAATCCTGTTAATTAAAAATAACGTTACTCAAAATTTATTTTCGATCTTGAAGTTTGTTGTTTTTATGTTTTTTAGCAAATACTATAAATTACCTTTTTTAATTTTTAGGATGTTAAATTTAGTTAACTCACATGCCGGGTTACATAGAATTATAAAACTGATTGCTGTATACTTTTTTACATTATGCACATCCTTACCTCACCATATTTCATTTAGCTCTAGTACAATACTTTGAGAGACACTCCTTTCCTCTTAATTCTCTGTCGATACAGAACTGACAATATCATGAATCCTATCCATAATAAATATTATCACTCCGAAGAGTGAGCTGGAGTTCGGTAGCTGTAACTCGTCACTCCAACCTGCAACTACTGATAATATTTGATTTAAACTAGAAAACATAATATTGTAACAGATTTACTGTTGTACATTTATTTTAGTTCCTACGCTTGTTTCTGTGTAGTTATATATTTGCCTGTGACATATATTGTTGGCCGTCCCGCCATTTCTCGAAATTTGTAAAAGATACATCAAAATAAGAATCAATAATATTTGTTTAACAAAAACGCGGTAAACATTGCTGAAATTTCTACAAACTCGCGTGATTCCTATAAAATCTGAATAGCCGAGAGACAGAAATAGTATTATTGTTGGTCATTTACAGTCAGCGTTCTATAGTCTCAGGAAGATAGAATTGTGAATAAAGCGTATTAATAAGAAAACTAAATAATTTGACCAGGAACGCTTATAGATTTCAAACATTACAAAATGTTCAACTTCAGTGAATTAGTCAGACGTTAGGTTCTCTACGATGACATTAAATATCTTCTTCAGTAAAAAGTCAGCTTATAAGCAGCGAGAGGCCAACCAAGCAATATCAACTCACAATTAATTTGCTCATCATGGACTTGGACTATCAATAAAATATTGAGTTCTAGACCAAATAGAAGAGTCATATAGTTTATAAATTTGAAAACTTGTATATAAACCATAACTTGTAATAATTATTAGTAATAATCATTATTATAAATTACATTGTTTTTTATTATTATTTGTATGTTAAAATATTTTTGTGTTAAAAAAGAAAATTGAAATGAAAGAAAAAGATGTGGCTAAGGCACTCGACTCGTAATCTGTGGGTCGCGGGTTTGAATGACCGTCACACCAAACATGCTCGCCTTTTCAGCCGTGGGGACGTTATAATATGACGGTCAGTCCCATTATTCGTTGATAAAAGAGTAGCCCAAGTGTTGGCCGTGGGTGGTGATAACTAGCTGTCTTTCCTCTAGTCTTACACTGCTAAATTAGGGACTACTAGGGCAAATAGTCTTCATGTAGTTTTACGCGAAATTCAAAACAAACAAAACAAAACAATTATTACCGAAAAGTAGAGAACAACATTGTTTTATTTAAAAAAATGGCTACGTTACGAGTTACAGATGACGTTTTAGAAGTGAGTGAATCCTCCATATATAAAAGGTCTAGATAGATGCAGACATGACAGTTTACATTTGTTGAACTTGTACTCGAATGAATGTGGGGGTTAAGAATAATAACAAAAAGTGAAAGCTTCAAAATTAGAAACTTTAGTTACTACTTGTAAAGTATTTGATATAAGCTTCGTTACCAAGTTATTTTCTATATTTTTAACTCCTCCTCCCTTCTGAGCCTGAGATCTGTTTCTTTGACACGTATGATAAGCCATTGGTTTCAATATGAATTGGTTCTTACTTCATCGTTGTAAGTGTATTTGCTTCGAATAGTATACAATGAAACACTTACAATACATCTGTACCAAGATGGCCTTTTCATAGAGGTATTCAGGATGAATCGTCATTGGTCATGATGTGTAGGCTTGCATTGCTAACCGAACTTCTAATCCTTCATCCTTGGTTACTGGGGCCTTAATCACGAGAGGTGACCTAAGTCTCATCATATTTCGTTCCAAAAATGAAACTAGTGGATGAAATTGTTTGGAATTTGGCGGATATCTTCCCAAAGACACATAGTTTCAGAAGAATTAAATGTTTAATTTTGATTGTTCTACTATTTTTACTGAAACTTTGCTATTTATTATAGTTATATGCACTCAAATTTTGAATAGTTTAAGCGCAAGGCGATTATCATGTTAAGCATAAAAGTACTTTTATTGTTATCTTACAATTTTCAAATTTCATTTGCATAATCTCTAGAACAACCTAAATGTGAATTAAACATTTTTAATATGAAGTTTTATATTTTATCGTTAATTTTCTTTAACATTATCATCAATGTATGCAATGCAATGAAATGTTTAAAATTAATAAACCGAAATATTTATATACCTTTTAACTCTTTGTCGAATTATCTTAAAATACCTTCATTTGTTTTTATCCGTTAAGTTCACGCGTTTACCTTTGCAGTTGTAATTTATTTTTAGTGTTTTCTTTTCTTTCACTGTCCTTAACAGTTCAATATTTATGTTATCGTGCGTTTACGGGTTATGCAAGAAGATACAGTGTCATCATACACAGTTTAGCGCTCGGCTAATAGCCTAAGCCTCTCGAAACGAGGCGAATTTTGAATTATATTAAAAATTATTAAATCTTTAAAATATGAATGCTAACACATTATTAACTAAAATCTAAACCTAAATACAATTTAATTGTCAATCAAACTAATATGTATCAAGGTAAGAAACAACAGTAAACTCCAGAGAAGACAAAATTGAAACTGTTAAGAGCAGCTTGACGTTTTTGGTAGTTAGATTTCTGAACGCTAGTTTTAAGATAATTATTGAATGATTATAATTCTTTCTACTGGTTATAAACATTTACGTCAAGTATTTGCGGCTTATAAGTTTGAAGTCTACGTATAGAATGTGGTCGTGGCTACTGTCAGTAGGTGATGATATTTACCCCTTGTGTTCTTCTGAATTAACCAGAATGAAATTTGAAATTGTTAGGGTAAATAGCCCTGTAGTGGTAGAATTCACTGAGGATGTGCTTTTGTACTGAAGTGAGTGATAGAGACAAAATATTAAGATCTGTGAACACTTTTGCCTAACGTGACAACTAAATTGAAATTAAAATAGGTTTTGAAGATTTCATTTGAAATAAAGAAATTAAAAAATGGATAATATAAAATTTGTAATTGTAACGTATATGATAATACTAATTTTATTAAATAAAATTGAGAGTAAAGCTGTTTAATTCAATTTTAAATGCAACTCAGTTAAACTTCCTGACATGCATATAAAGTAGTTTAAAGAGTGCACGGTATTCCAAACATTCATTGTTATATAACACAGAAGTTTAAATTTTGTCTTATTATTAAAGCTACGAATCATGGGAGTTGACTGTCAATCCTTTGCAATCAGGAAAGAACTGTGGTAAACATTCCAGAGACTTCAACAATTTCGATGCATATGGCATGCGCGATGCAGGTTTGTGAAGATGCTTAATTCTCTACGTGACTCTCATCTACTGATAAAACGGTCTGCCAGCGGGAGAGACCGCTGTTCTATTTGTTTGTTTTATAATTTTCGTGCAAAATTTCATGAGAACTATCTGTGTTAACCGTCCCTAATTAGCAGTGTAAGACCAGAGGAAAAGCAGCTAATCATCGTCACCCACTGCCAATTCTTGGGCTACTCTTCTACCAACGAATAGTGGTATTGACCGTAACGTTATAACGCTCCCACTGCTGAAAGGGGAAGCATGTTTGGTGTGACTGAGATTCGAACCTGCGACCCTCACATGACAAGTCGAGCGCCCTAACCACCTGGCCATGTTGAGTCAGAGAGAGAGTGATATTGTGGAGTAACCACAACATTCAAGGGCAGCATCCAGACAAAAGACTAGTCAATATCTACTGGAAGATCAGCACTGTAGATATGATAAATAATCGTCATGCTAATGTTAACTGTGTGATTTTATTATAAATATTTTGAATTTGTAAAATCTGTGTTATAATTTGTATTTCGTTTAAATTAATTATATTTTTTATTTCATTGGTTTACTTTTATCTGTATTTATTTAATAGTGGATTTATAATGTTTTATTCTAATTCTTTATTAATACTCCAATTTTAGTTATGAATTTATTATATTTGCGTTTAATTTTCACTTACAGTATAATGTTTTCTCTTATTTAAAAAACAGCTTTGTAAGTCTGATTTAAAGTAACTTGGGTTTGTCATTTCACCACTTTTGAAAATCGGGTTATCTATCGTGTTGAACTCCTGAGTTCAGCGTTGTAAATCCAAAGGCTTACCGCTGTTCTAGCAGGAGATATTTTGAGTAGAATTATATTTCAGTTTATAAGATTTGGATCAGATTTCGTTTTTTTTATATGATGGATTCTGGTATACTATATTCTATCATTTTTCTCCTAATTTTGTTAGTAAGTGAAAATTGAATTTATCTTTGAATCCTTGTCATATGCAGATATCATATAAGGAATTCTTGTCTTTATGCATACTTAAACAAATAAATTGAGAGAAACTTTAATATCCTTCTATATTTACTTACCTAAAAAGCTACTTTATGCTAAAACTGTGGAGAGATGAAATGACTTTCTGTGGTCCTGAAAGAAGTGCGTACATGTAATCGTAATTACGTAATATGTCAACCATAAATTGAGAAGCAAACTTTCAATAGTTCCCAGTAGATGCCAGCAGCTGAAAGAGATAACGTTAAACGAGTGTGTGTGTTTTTCTTATAGCAAAGCCACATCGGGCTATCTGTGGAGCCCACCGAGGGGAATCGAACCCACTGATTTTAGCGGTGTAAATCCGGAGACATACAGCTGTACTAGCGGGGGGCAATGTTAAACGAAAAGAATGACCTAAGTTACATATATTATAACATACTCATGCTTAGTTTATTTGTTTTAAGCACAAAACCATGCAGAGCTTTATTAGCCATTAAATTTACAGCTGAACTACTTGTGATTCTTATAGAAAACAAACTTTATGGTGTACAGATAGTATGCCATCTATAAAAATATTTTGTGCTTTGCTTGTATTTATAAAAAACGAATAAACTGTGATGGGACAAATACACTCATAATACTGGTGAATCCTGGTGACCAATTAAACAGAAATAAAGTTGTGAATACTGCTGGAAAAAATTGAGTACATTAGTGGAAATATATATAGAGAGAAACTTTTTATCTAGATCTGTTATTTGTAAGCATAAAATAATGACTTATGTAAACTTATATGTTTGTTTGTGTTTGAATTTCGCTCAATTTGTTTGTTTGTTTTTTTGGAATTTCGCACAAAGCTACTCGAGGGCTATCTGTGCTAGCCGTCCCTAATTTAGCAGTGTAAGACTAGATGGAAGGCAGCTAGTCACCACCCCTTACTACCAACTCTTAAGCTACTCTTTTACCAACGAATAGTAGGATTGACCGTCACATTATAACGCCTCCACGGCTGAAAGGGCGAACATGTTTGGTGCGACCGAGATTCGAACCCGTGACCCTCAAATTACAAGTTGAACGCCTTAACCCATCTGGCCATGCCGGGCCAATATGTAAAATGAAAACTAAAAACAAGTATTAGAAAGGAAACTATGATGGAGACAAAGGTAAATATTAGTGTATTGGTAAACAATATTCTTATTATCTAAGAAGCAGGAAAGGATGTGAAGAGATTTACATCGCAATGTCTACATTAGAGCCCCTGTAATTGCAGAGTGATATGTCTACGGACTTATACCATTAGAAACCGGGTTTCGATACTCCTGGTGGACTATCTGGTGGACAGAGCACAGATAGCACTTTATGTAGTTCTGTGCTTAATAAAAACAAACAAACCTCTGTAATTAAATATTAGTAACTATATTTACATGTATTTTATAATATTGTTCTAAGGTCGAAGTATATGCCACGTTGAGCCATAACAAAAATCTGAAGGGGTCAGGTGTTTAGAACGCTCGACTGCTGGTCGTGATTTGATTCCCTTTACCGAACATGTTCGCCCTTTCAGCCATTGGGCCATTATAATGTTACGGTCAATCCTAGTATTCGTTGTTAAAAGTGTAGTTCAATTGTTGGTAATTGATTGTGTAGTTTTGCATGAAGCTCAAAATGAAACAAACAAAGCAATCATTCTAGAATAAGATAATTGTATCTCTGTGTTGAGATAGTGATATTTAAAAAATATATATATCTTTAAGTGATGGAGGTGACAAGAGCTCAACCAGTAAAATAATTAGTTGTTTCTAATTCAAACCGAGACCAAAGTAAAACTAAACTGTAGCAAAACGTAGAAAAACGGACCGTTAAATTCGACGAAAACGAAAAGAGTAAATTAGACAATCGTCCAAGCAGCAATACAAATATTTGCTTTAAGTCTAAGAAAATGATAACCATACAGTAGAATATATTTGATGATGACCTAATCTTGGCGAATTAACATTGTCCTGTGCTAGTGAGAACATGAAACTTATCTTCGCGTGACTGGGAAATATGAACAAATATACTGCTTTGTTACAGGCAGAGAGATGTTGTTAGAGGGACTATCTGCACTAGTAGTAAGAATAGATGTTGTGACTATCGAGATCTGGACACAAATTATGAAGTTTTCAGAAACTGTTTCATAAAGCTTCTTCTGGTTCATCACAACAAGTACATTATAATTCCAGAAGAGCAATTCATTACAATAAAATAAGTTTGTTTTTAAGCACAAAGTTATGTAATGGGCTGTCTGTGATGTGCCCACCACAGGTACCGTAACTCGAGTTTTAGTTGTAAGTCATCAGACTTACTGCTGAGTCTTCGAACAACAGTAAACTAGAGAAACATACCCATTTGTGAAGCTTAGGACCTAGAATGTAATTGTTTGACATTACCGTGAGATATTTCACAGTAGGAAAATGTATTTATTTCAGTATTCATTACACTTAAAACTAAGTTTACTCGGGACTAATTCAATGGTTACAATCCTATAAATCCAGTGTTTTGAATTTCGCGCAAAGATACTCAAGGGCTATCTGTGCTAGCCGTCCCTAATTTAGCAGTGTAAGACTATAGGGAAGGCAGCTAGTCATCACCACCCACCGCCAACTCTTGGGATTCTCTTTTACCAACGAATAATGGAATTGACCATCAACCTATAACGTTCTACGGCTGAAAAGGAGAGTATGTTTAGTGTGACGGGGATTCGAACCTATAACCCTCAGATTACGAGTCGAGCGCCCTAACCATATGGACATACTGGGCATATTTTATATCTCGGTTCTTTGTACACACAAAAGTATAATGATAATGTAATTAATAACAACACTTTTAAAGTGTTGTTGCTCAAAATTATCAACTATTGTTTAACAAACAAACTGGAAAGCTCAGATCTCGAACACTTTGTTATAAGGTATTATTTTACAAGTATTCGCTGAGTAATATTAATAACTATGGATTTTATGACTGTTATATAAATTTGAATTGTTTTTATGGGTGTCACAGACGAGATTCACAATATATCTTGTTCTTATAAAATTTATTGAACCATTTTTATTTTACTTGCATTATTGTTGCTTTTTTTTTACTGATTTCACTTGATACGAGTGTAGATATGACATTAGTTGATTGGCAGCCATCTTGATTACCATTATGAAGTTCATCAGCCAAGTACTTTTCAGATCATTTGATTTTTGCTTAAAGAGATTTAGCAACCTAAAGTTATATGAATTTATACTAAATATCAAACAGCTGCTTGAAGAATAACGGAGATACGATCTATAAAATGGCCGGTAGTCATCTTGGATTTGGGTAGAATCTGTTCCTTAAATATATTGAGTTTTTCTTTTATCTGATCTCAGACATTAAATGGTATATTTCAATTGTATACTTTCATTACACTCTTAATGATTTTTGTGAAATCACAAGATCATCTTTTTTGTCTGTCTTAAAACGTTATGACACCAACTTTTAAATAATTCCAAAAACTAAATGTATTTGTTAGATTCCAAAATAGGCCTGGCATGGCCTAGCGCGTTAAGGCGTGCGACTCGTAATCCGAGAGTCGCGCCAAACATGCTCGCCCTCCCAGCCGTGGGGGCGTTATAATGTGACGGTCAATCCCACTATTCGTTGGTAAAAGAGTAGCCCAAGAGTTGGCGGTGGGTGGTGATGACTAGCTGCCTTCCCTCTAGTCTTACATTGCTAAATTAGGGACGGCCAGCACAGATAGCTCTTGAGTAGCTTTGTGCGAAATTCCAAAAAAACAAACAAACAAAGATTCCAAAATTTGTATTATATTTATCTGATAAAAAAGTAAATGCTTTGCTTCAGATGAACTGTCCATCTAAGTTAGCTCAATGATTTAATTTTTATATGAAAACACAAAGTTAACGTAAAAGTCACTTGTCTTCATTTTATTTCAGAATTACAGTTTAGAAATTTTGTACGTTTGTATATTTTTATTATAAATATATAAACTACGTATATGATGAAATATATGCGTTATAATCAGTAGTTTACGTAGATTTTCTGATTTTTTAAAAAATAGATTGCAATTAAAACAAACACAAAGATTTTATTGTGGAATACATATAGAGTGATAAACTTCTGGAAGTTCATATAGTGTTGTTATAAATAAGGTAACACTACTAACAATTTTTAAGATTAATCGGATTCTCTAGTTAATTTGAACTTTATCAATAGGAAACAACTTTGACAAAAACAAATTAAAACATCTTTAAAATTAACAGTATTTTTCATTTAAATATTTGTATAACTTTGTCATTTACTTATGTGCGAATACAGTTATATTGAGTTAGTATGTGGTAGACATATTGTAGGCTAGTTGGAATAATTTTAACATTTTAGTTTTGTTTGACCTATTACTTATCTGATGTAATTTTATTTCCTGAACAATTTAACAGTCAATGTGTACAAATTAAAAGACAATAGGTTCACACTTAATTTCGTCCGTGTTACACTTCGTATTACTTTTTTAAAGATAAATATTAGTCAATAGCTATTTTTAGGCTTATATCAGACTTTACTTTGTGACTATTTTTTTAAATATTTTGCTTAAAATATGAACTTGTAATTATGAATATTTCAAATTACCATCAGAATCTAAATGACAAACTTATAAACAAAGCGTGTTAGACTGTTTAATATTTTCCTTATTTCTACATTCATTTTTAATTTGTTTTAAGAATCGTGCTTTTATCAGTAACTATTTACAGTCTTTTTAGTAATTAAACATTACAATACAATAAAAATCAACAACGTAATACTGCAGCAAGTCATATAATATATATGTGTATCATATGTTCTTCTCCCAAGAAATCAAAACTTGAGAATTCTTCGCAATACAGTTAACATCTCCATTATTTCTTTAATAGGGATTACATATTCTTTAATTTATTTTGTAATAACAAAGTTTATTTTCAGTATATTAAATAAACTTCTTAAGGTCAGCGTGACTGTTAGAAAAATGAAAGTAACACTATAACTGAAACTTCTTTTGGTTTGTAGTTAGATTTTCTTCGAGGAACAGCAGACATATAAACAAATTGTGTTATTAATCATTTTGTCTACTATGGTGTCATGGGTGAAATAGATTAGTAATTACCCTTTGAAAATGCAGAATATTCATGCCAATGTTGTAAAGAATATTAGAAGAAACATATGACTGTCATTTTTGATATGAAGAGATGAGAAAACAGGAAGGAAAGAGAGGCGTGTGAAACAAAATATAAAGCAGATATGAAGCCAAATATAAAACGAAAATTATAAATTATTATTACAAAGCCCCCTTACATGAATACAATCACCTGCTTAGTATACGTAAAGATATTCTGAAAAAAAAACAATAGTCAACATTGAATTACATATATAATTATAAACAGATAACTAAAAAAGGCGACAAATTAAGTAGCAAGTCAAAAAGTGAAATCCCTATTGTACAAATAGTAAAGACATAGTCAGAGAGATGTTTTCTCACTATTTTGACAAAATAGTTTAAATGTTGAAGCATATTGATATTAGTAAAAATATTATTTTGATAGAGATAGATAGTATTCAAAGTGACCACTGAACAATCAGTAAGTTTCTTTCATTTTTTGTTTTGTCTGAGCAGAAGTAGGGTTACTTTAGATTAAAACTAATATATAGCCTCATTATGTCATTTCGGTCGATGTCACTTCTCGGGTAATGCTCAATTTACCGATAATGGCTATCGTTTGGCTATCATGTGTAAGCACTCGCACTTCCTGAGAGCTTTCCATAAGCCATCCTATGCGTACAAAGATGGAAGTTTTTATCATTCCTTTTAACTGTCCGATTGCTAGACATCCATAGAAGATTTTGCCAGTAGGACTTTGCATGTAATGTTATGTATATACTTTTGCTTCAAAAGCTGATTGAGGTATGCGAGAGTTGAACAAATATGTCGTGGAAGCAATTTATGTACACTTGACTTCATGTCTCTTTTTTTTTTCTCGAGGGTGATACTTCTTGAATAAATTGTGTACTGTTGCCTGGGACAAAGGACGGTCTTTGTCACTAACTCTCATGTTCGTAAATTTTACCTTTTACAAGATATACCTACTTTTTGCACGCTTCCCACGGATAAGTATAGCTCATTGAATGTGTCTTTTTATAATGCCAAGGTGCCTCTAATTTATCTATATATATACTCTGTAATCTATCCATTGAATTTTACGGGGTTTTAATATGTTCATTAGGGAAAGTTTCATAATTCTAATTATTTTTCAAATAATTCTTTTCCCTAACGAAAACAACACAAATTTTAAGGAAAACTTTTAGACAAATAACTTGAAGTACGTTTTTTTGAGTTTTAGATAATATACAATATTAAATGTTTGGATTCTTAGTCCTTAGTTTATCTACTTTAAGCATTGTGAAAATTTTGTGTTTTCTCTACCAACGTTACCCATTACTACTTTGTTTTGTAGCTATTTTATTTATTGTATGCAAATATTGTTTTGCGTAGGTTACACAATAGAATATATTAAGCTCTGGAGCAGACGTTGGTTATTGTAATAATGAACGTAAAAATTTGCTTTCTTATGATTTTATAATGATAAATAAATCGATCACTGTACACAAACACACATTAGTGAAATTTGAACCTTCGAAATACTCCAAAAGTGAAAGACGGTCATCAATCCGAACCGCACAAAGAAAGAAGAAATAAAATATAGCAAATTAAATAAAAAGAGAATAATTTACGCTCGTATTATGGTGTGTTGTACAAAGAAAGTTAAAGATTATAGTTGTATTTTTACTTCGATCAATCATTTTGTCTAATGAAATTTGATATTGTTTGTAGTTAAATACATTATTGCACGATGTCAGCCGACCTTTTTCTTTTTATCTATTACATTCAAAATAAAACTATTGGTTTAACAATCTAGGAAGCTCCATCATGTCCAAAACTTTAAAAGATAACGGAGGAGAAATAGGAAGTAAAGAAATAAAAGAGTACAGTGATATATTAAGTGCTTTATGGCCATAATTATTAAATAGATTCCTTCTGTTTTCACAGGTTAGATGCACTGTATCCTTTTTTATGTGTTGGAAATAACGGAGTAGGTTAACGACCGTTTCAAATAACTTAATAGTGTCCTTCACTTTAATTAACTTGAAAGATCAGACTTCAAAATGTTAATGCAATTCCTCCAGTTTTGGAAGTTATAACACATTCCGACATGCTGTTTTATACTGGAAAACTATAAAGTTGTTGTTTTTTTTAAATTTCGCATAAAGCTTCACGAGTGTTATCTGTCGTAGCCGTTCCTAATTAAGCAGTTAGTAGAGTTAATAACTAGACGGAATGTAGTTAGTTATCACCACCCACCCGCCAACTCTTGCGGCACTCTTTTACCAAAGAATATTGTTTAGAATTAAGCACAAAACTATACAATGGGCTATCTGTACTCGGGTTTCAATACCCGGATTTAGCGGTGTCAGTCCGCAGACATAACGTTGTGCTACTGAGGGTTAAAGAATAGTGGGACTGGTTGTTTCATTATAACGCCCCTACGGCTAAAAGAATGAACATGTTTGGTGACGGGATATAGAACCTGCGACTCACATACTGAGACAAGTGCTCTAACCACCTGATCATACCAGGCCTAGAACTTTAAGGATATGTTATTAGTTGAAAACAAAACAAAACAATAATGGGCTTATTACCTTAATAAAGTTGAAATATTCAAAGTTTGATAATCCAGAGACTTATAATGTAATTTTAGTTTATATGTATATATATATATATATATGCATTAAAGAAATTTAATTCAGTGTTTTTTTTATAACGTATTACTCATACGGACAGTAAAATCGCTAAATATGAAATTATTCTACACTTTACATTTTCAAGTCATAAAAGTGAATCGAAGTAAGCTGTAATAATATTTAAAGCTATGGATATATTTAATTTTTTAAGTGGTTCTAAATTTGAGTGATAAGAAGAGCGAGCGAATAAAAATGTTATTGCTGCAATATAGAGATAAGAAAGAGAATATAACACTTTAAATGCCTGTTTGTATCAAAGTGATTGGTTTTCTGCATAAGTGATAAGAAAACGCGGAACAACGTGCGTCTCGAACTTTCACAGGATTTTCATAATGAGAGTTTATTTGAAAAGCGGTTGCGCTATATAATAAAACAAAAGGTGTGAGCAATTTGTAAGGGTAGGTTCTATCACGAGCTGTTGAAATTGTAACGAAAGTTCTGATATATTATATATATGCAAAGCTTACTGATCAAAGTTTATGCCATATTTATATAAATATTTAAAGAGAGAGTGTGTGTGTTTGTGTTTTTCTTATAGCAAAGCCACATAGGGCTATCTGCTCAGCCCACCGAGGGGAATTGAACCCCTGATTTTAGCGTTGTAAATCCGGAGACATACCGCTGTAATAGCGGGGGGCTTAAAGAGAGAGAAAAAGGTCTTGGTAACTATAAAAACATTCTTAACGGACACATATAACGTATTAATTTTCCTGTTTCAACCGTATTTAACTAAATAACTTCCCCAAGTAGTACAGCCACACGTCTGCAGACTTACAACAGTAAAAACCAGCTATCGATACCCGTGGTGGGCAGAGCAAAAACATCCCAATGTGTTGCTTTGTGCTTAACTTCAATGAAACAAACAAGTTTTCAGCAGATAGCCTCATGTGGCTTTGCTATAAGAAAAACACAAACAAACACACACAAATAAGTTTAATCTCTAATGAATACAATTCAGTGTAATTAAGTAACTAAAACTATCTAATTTAATTTTATCAACAAATTTACTAAAGTATAAATCTATACCGTTAAAAGTATGCTAAAATTAATTAAATTACATTGTTTTAAATAATGTGTTTTCGAACTCAAGTCTGCTGCTATATTATAACAACTCAAAGGGTTAGCTAGTCCTAATTTTGTTTGTTTCTTTTTGAATTTCGCGCAAAGCTACACAAGAGCTACCTGCGCTTAGCCATCCCTAATTTAACAGTGTAAGACTAGAAGGTAGTCATCACTACCCACCGCCAACATTTGGGTTACTCTTTTACCAATGAATTGTGGGATTAACTGTAGCATAATAACGCCCCCACGGCTGAAAGGGCAAGCATGTTTGGTGCGACGAGGATTCGAACCCGCGATCCTCGGATTACGAGTAGAGCGCCTTAATCATCTGGCTATACCAGGAAGTTAGTCCTACCTGCACATGCTTAGTCAACAACGGAAATTAGCATTTATTATTGTTATTGTGATTAAAATATTTCAAGCACTATAATGTAATGAAACATATTTTATATACAAATGAAATAGGTTATTATTAACCACGAAACGCAAATACGACTATATACTGTTTCATAAAACCTGATAAACAAAAACGTCACGTGAGTCGATAGTTAATGATTTTCCAAACATTCAACATGAGTAATCTGATATAGTTGTGTGTCCTAGCTAATAACGTAATGATTGCACACATATACAGACAAAAAACGAGTTTTCGAAGTCGTAACATTATGTAAAAGTTGATGATATAGTTTGTTTTTGAATTTTCGAGTGAAGCTACTCGAGGGCTATCTGTGCTAGCCGTCCCTAATTTAGCAGTGTAAGACTAGAGAGAAGGCAGCTAGTCATCGCTACCCACCGCCAACTCTTAAGATACTATTTCACCAACGAATAGTGGGATTGATCATAACATTATAACTTCCCCACGGCTGAAAGGGCAAGCATTTTTGGTGCGACCGGGATTCGAACCCACGATCCTCAGATTACGAGTCGAACGCCTTAACCCACCTGACCATGCCGGGCGGGATGATATGCAATAGATTTGCAAAAACACAGTCACTAAAGAAATTACGGAAGTTTTTTTGAGATTAATAAAAAAGGGTGATCCACAGAAAGTTTGTTTGTTTTTTTCGGAAAGCTACAAAAATTTGTCGGTGCTCTGTCTACTATGTGGAAAAGAATTCCAAATTATAGTGTCGTAAGTCCCATAAACTTATCGCTGACACTAGGGAATGATTAATATAAGTGTTCAAACGTTTGGTTATTTTAACTACATAACTCTTTACGTAGAGAAGTGTGACATGCGTTTTACATCTTTTGTATTTTAAACATAATTTTTTTATCCTACTGAAGTTCGCATTTCCCTAACATTCCTGTTTAATATGGTCATTCTTCTTTACATTGTCTTTATAATTTGCTTTCATATATGCGTATAGTAATCCTGTATGGCCTAATGTCATGAAATAACACTAATACAGTGAAGCATGAGAATCTAGTAAGATATACTTTGTTTTCAAAATAGGACATCGCTTAGTTTCATCCCAATTTAAACTTTCTATAAAGTATAAATATATATATGTTACACGTTGTTATACTTTGAAAACAAGAAAATGATATCAGTTACAAAAAAAACCCTTCGTGACATTTATTGTCTCGCACGAATAACCTCAAGTCGTCAGTCTTGAAGCTTAGTTTTACTCGTTTTTTTTTTTACTTGTTTGCTAACTTCATTTGATTTTTGTTGAAAAGTACTCCAGGAATTTTAACTAAAACAAAGATTGTCATTCATGTAATCCCTCTATCCTACGTTAAAACTTATTTAGGTGTTAGATTGTTTGCGCCTTTTAGCCGGTAACAGATTGTCGAAAGAAAATACATTTACGCTTCATATATCTCCTGGATTGGGTGTCATACAGAATTCTGTGAAGGAGTCTTTAGGTAAGTTCTACAGAAGTACTCCAAAAAAGTTCTTCGATAGTCTTAAATGCATGAATAACCTTACCCACAGGTTAAAGGGATATGTTACTATACATTATCTCGTGTTTCGCTTGAAGCAGGATGACAAGTTGTTTAAGAAGTTTATACATAAGTTAGTGACTGTAGAAGCAATAAAATTCCTTAACATAGACAAAATACTTTGTATTATACTATGTCGTTTTTCCCTTGGTTCACACATGCAGGTCATGGTAAAATGTGATATTATTGCATTAACAGCTGCAGTAAAATGTTTATGGTGTTTACAGTTCATAGAATAAAGAATATTTTACAGAAATAATACAGCACTAATTATTCAAATATCTGTGAATAAAATTCAAATTCATTTATATCTAGCTCATCATGTTCGTCCAGGCTGTTAGGGCATTGACTCGTAATCTCAGAGTCGCGTTTTTAAATTCCCGTCACATCAAACATACTCGTCCTTTCAGCCATGAGGGCGTTATTATGTGTAATAAATTCCACTATTGGTTGGTAAAAATGTAACTTAAGAGTTTGCGGCGAGTGTTGATGGCTAGCTGCATTCCCTCTAGTTAACACAGAAAGCCCTCGTGTAACTTTGCGCGAAAATTCAAAACCAATAAACAAACAGAAAATCATCTTCGTTAATGTATGTATATATACATGTAATTTAATGCAAATATAATTTTTTATAAATATATTCAGTCACAAATAAAGTAAGACAACCGACAGTGTTTAAGTACATTTTCTATAAATTAGACCTGAATGTTTCATATATTTCGAAAATATGCACATATTTATGCAATACATTTCTTTGTTTGTTTATTTTATTTTATTTTATACCTTTATGGCATGTATTTCTAAATTTTAAAGGTAGCCATTTCTGAAATGACCAATAAAGAATGATGTTGGTTTGGAATGGAATATTCAACTGAACAAAACTGCTTATATATTGTGCTTGTAAAATCCAAAACAACTATTTTAATATACTTTACATTTCTTAGTGTTTAAATTCATGAGATTATTTGATATGGATATTAAAAATGTTCTTAAAAATGGTTAAAGAAATTAAACTAAATTTCAATTATTCAACATTTTTAACATTCATCCAATGCAAAAATATGAATAAAATTTAGTTGTAAACATGTACATAGTAGTTAGAAGCATGTCTTATTTATCTAAGAAAAATGTAATTTTCTAGGGATCGTCTAAAATATCACATGAACAACAAAAACTAACCATGCATATAATAATAATGAACTTTTTAACAATAGTGTAGCATAATATATCATTTGAGGCCTTATTCTATTTTTATATAACCAATGTTTAATAAATAAAAAAACATTTTTTTAAAAAGGCATTTACTATTCCATTAGTAATTGGTTTCGGGAAATGTACTTTTCCTTGAAAGGATGGTATTGAATGAAGACATCGACTGTTACGCTAACCTACAATCTGTTTCACTAACTTCTGGTTAACTATATTTTAAATGTTGTTGTTATTAAACTCGTTTTCAACTCAGCGAAGCAGACACGAATTTTCAGTAATACTACACTAATATAGGGTAACAGTATGTCCGGTTGCATTGAAGCCACTTTGTGAGATTAATCACTACGATTTGAACCAATTTGTTAATGGATTAAATAACATAACTTAATACATTATAGTAATAACTTTAGCCTAATGTATGAAAAAACACCTAAATTTATATAAATGTTATTTTATGAAGTTTATTCATTTTTTATATCAAACTGATTCATTATTCCAAACTAAAATAAAGTGTTGAAACTAATAAATAACTATAAACTTTAGTGACGGCTTAAATCGGTATTAAAGTAAATGTATAATGTTTTGACAAGATTATGTTATTATTACATCTTGTCAAAATGTTGTACATTTGTAATAAAGTTTCTTTCGATACCGATTCAAGCCGTCTCCAAACACTGTTTTCTGAAAAACATGGGTTTCTCGTCATCAAATAGTTATAAATACATTTAAAACAGAATTATACCATACATATTTATAATGTTAGAATACAGGATTAGATTCTTCCTGTGATGCTATGCGTTGAAAAAAAAAAGAACAGTTCAATCCAAACTGATTACATAACTTTTTATTTGATAGAATTCTTATATTTTATTCTGTCATAAATCAATCACAACTTCAGCCTGCTAAGAACATTATTCAATAGAAACATGTATTAAATATTTCTGTTTGGGTAAACTTCATACCACGACTTACAAAAGTACATTATTTTGAGTGTCTAAAATTCTCTTTTTGCATACTTAATACATAAACGTCTATACAAATTGCTCATCGTTACAAGGGATACACTATTAACGTGAAGTACCAGATGTTCTAGAGTGCCTTTCTGATCAATAAGTGCTACAATATTGTGTATTTCAAGTGGAAGACTAGCGCAGTGAGGAAATAAGTGAGGAATTTTAACTTTAGTTTAGCATTTACGATCCCAGTGTTTACTCGTATGTATTCCTGTATCAAAGTGAGACTGTACTTAACCACTTTCAAAAAGAAGTATTTATTGATTTATTTTTCTAGATTGCTCAGCTAAAAGAAAACTAATTTTTAATATTTTGAAGAAAACACAAATTATTTGTTATTATTCAGTTGTTAATATCGACAAAATATTTAGTTAACATTGAATGACAAAAGTCTGTTTTTGCGATGAGAGCTACAATCTATTTAAGTTTTCGAGAGAATGGAGTTGCTTTATTCTGCAATTTTTATCTAAAAGTTTTATCAACTTTCAAGAAACATTACTGAAATGTATTGAAAGGAAAAAAAACTTGTATCTGCTTTGTTATACTTATCAAAGTCTTCATGGTTTTATCCTGTAATAAACTTACTAATAGAAGTATCTGGGCTCTAGCATTATTAATTCACGGATTTTATTAACGATATTTATAGGTTTCCGTGTATCCGAGGAATTTGAAATCATGGTTGTACCATGCTATAGTATTTTTATACTTTAATGTATTATAAACTTGTCAGTATTGAACCAATATAAAAGAATTAGGTTGTCTTAAAACACAGTTATGTGTGGATTCTCAAGTATGGATGGAAATAAAATGTTTAGGAACGCCTACAAAGTTACACCTGCTCGTAGTTCTATTAAATTAAGGTTTAAAAATTCTGAACATGATATATATCTGGATTAACTTGTTAACTCATTTAGATAAATAATATTTATATATACCTATTCTATTTTTAAAATAAAAAGACTTCTGTGTATTTTTTATAACAGTACAGCTTTTGCACAAGTAATAATTTGCTTAACTACTGTATTCCCTTTATTTATCAAATTCTATTAGTGCCAGTATTGTCACCTAAACATGACATTGAATAAGTACAGTTTCACATAACCGGAACCCCAAGTGACGAATGCAACACAGATAGCCCATTGTATAACATCGTGCTTACCTCCAAATAAACAAACAACTATAAACATGATACGTACTCTGAAGAATTTTGTTTTCCTTTTAAAAACACAATATTTTCTTTCTGACATATCATTGTAAACATAAACACAATAAATGCTGTATAGCACACTTGACTTTGCTTTTGACAAAAAAAGGCATTTTTCATAAATTTAATGAGGGTAAAATGATACTTTCAAGTTTTCATTGAAGATAGTACTTAGAAAAATATATATTTATTCTCGTATTTGTTTATTATGTTTAAAGTAATTTATATTATGTTTTTATTTTTATATCCAAACCAATAAATTTTAATTCAGCCAAGAGATGTTTACCTTGTTGCGCAATGTCTAGATTCTTTTCAGTTTATGTCGATTATGTTGTAGTTATTCAAAATATTATTATATTTGTTTTTATGTTTTTATTTTTAAGCCGAACAACACACACCGATATATATGTATTGTATTATTATTATAGATGATCGCTTGCGAGAATGAAATCCATGGACTTTGGATCTATAATATCGATTTACTGTGCCAGTTAAAAAGTAAGGTTACTATTTGTTATCTCCATTTCACAAATAGAGCCGCTGATATTTTATAAAAGTATAAATATCAGGTGTCAGAATATATTTCAAGATAAAAACAAATACTCATGAACATTACACTAATTTACACTGTTCGATCATAATTAAAGTGGTTTCGTTTTTTCATTTTTCATAAGCATTTATTAGTGTTATTTGTCGATTGCGTTTGTCATGAGAATGATTACTGAGCAAACTGATTTGCAAACGCGATTCCACTTGAGGTATTCATTATTATAGAATTAACTAAAGACAAACTATTTGTACATACCAAATGATAGTATTACCAGTAGGCGCACATCGCAAATGATTAAGATTAACACGATACTAAAAACCAGATATTGTATACAAATCATAGTTTGGATAGACTCGTTCTGATATTAAAAAAAAACACACGTTTAATAAAAAACCACAAACATTATTATATCATTGCACAGATTTGTTCAACGTATACATTACTCTAGTCATGAACTGAATCATGTTGTGGAAAAAGACTGAGAATGTCTGAGTGATCATCATAAGAAAATAAAGCCTGAACGTTAATTTGAAGTATGGAATATGTGACATGATAACTGTTTGATGTACGTTTTAAATTCAACTAAGTGCTAAAATGTGTGATGTGTCAGATGGAATATGGAAAAATAATTGAAGACTAATGTTGTTACTGTAAATGTGAAGTAGTGATAATAATCTAAAAAATGAAACCACTGGTGAAACAAAGAAAAACAAATATTGGGCAATAAGAGCACAAATACGGATGTTTTTAACAATTTATTGAAACAAATGTATAATTAGTTAATTAAACTATACATCTTCTTTGTTTCTTACTTGTATCTACAACATGCCATCCAATTCACTTTACTTCAATAATTTTGTTAAGAGACGTCAATCTTTAAGATGTATGCAGAAGTAAGTACTTTTTATAGATGAAGACAAATCATCGGCACAAAATTCGCAATCAGCTAAAACGTACTATACTCATTCCTTTACTATTTAAAAATTCATCAAATTTTATTATTTAATTATGAAAAATGATATTTCAGAATGCTTTACTTGTGAATAATACAGTTAGTATTTTGTCTTTTGATATTACCTAGGAAAATGATTCAAAATGTATAAGCGTTTTTTTTATTAGATATAAATTATTATCATACATATGTGACACGTAAACTAATCAATCGTAATAATCCTATAACATATTTACTATTGCATATTTATTTGAATAGCAATGTTTATTTCAGCTAAATATACTTCTAGAAACGTATGTAACTTTTATTGTTAAATGTGTACTGCGCAAGTTTCGCCAATTTAACTGTCTCTCGGCAGTTACACATAGAATATTGTTAGTCTGCCACAGTCAGTATACTATAAGCCTTGTAAACTATGATTCTGACAAACGCTTATTAGTCGGAGAACTACAGATATTTGACCAGGAATGTTTATAGGTTTCGAACATTACAAACTTTAGTGAATTATCTTCGGATATTAATATTTCTACGAGGACAATAGATATTTGCATTGGTAAAAAACTTATGTGTGCCCGTGAAGTAGCAAGCTAGTTTCGCCGTCAAGTGAATTATGTGTGTGTGTGTGTGTTTTTCTTATAGCAAAGCCACATCAAGTTATCTTCTGAGCCCACCGAGGGGAACCGAACCCCTGATTTTAGCGTTGTAAGTCCGTCGACTTACCGCTGTACTAGCTGGGGAGCAAGTAAATTGTATATGTGTATCAACACAGGATTAATTTGCTCTCCATGAAGCGTCGATAACATATTCAGTTCAAGACCACTAGAAGACTGAGTATTGTTTATAAGTTTATAAAACTATCGTTCATAAATCATTATGTATAATAACTATTTGTAATGACCATTATTATAAATTGTGTTGTTGTTTGTATATTAAAGTATATTTGTGTTAAAAAAGAAAATTCTGTGTGTCAGTCATGTTAGTAAATATCATAAATTTAAAACATATTAACATTCACTTAGCTTATACACTAAAACTTTCTGCTATTTGAAATCGTAATACACAGGGTACGTAATATAACAACTCGGAGAGTCGTCCGAGATAAATCACCTAACAACGGTAATAAGTGTTCTCATGCATCACTATGAGAGTAATAGTGATTTTAATTACATCTTTTTCTCTTAAACAATACGTTGTTGTTGTTGTTTTTCAGTAAGAAAAGCATACATTAATGTTTAAATTACTTCTTAAATGTGGTATAACGATTTTTATGAGGCTCTTCACTCAAAATCAGAACCCATTACGTTGATTGGATAACAACATAAATGACCTTTTTTTTATTGTGATATCGTTCATGTTTCTAACCTGTTTTTTAATAACTTAATATTTTATGTAAGTGAGATGAGATTGTCGAGGAATATATTTAAAATACTTTTATTGGAAAATATATTTTCGTATAACCTAATATAAAATTTAAGTAAGTGGTGAATAAAAATTTCTGCTCCTTAATGAAATCTCAGTATTTTATTAGTATTTTGAAACTTGGAGAAATTCAGTTTTGAAGTCTAAAATATAATGTAAAAAAATATGAGAAAACAACTGAAGCGGGACGTTTGCGAGTTGATGAAACTTGTTATTTTCCTTGGGATTTGTTTCCTGGAGACGATAAATGGAAAAAAAAATCTACTTAGTATATTCTGTTATAGTTGCACAGTAACATCATTTGCTGCTTAGTGAAACGTAGAAACTGACACATTTGACGTCAAAAACAAATCCTCTCTTTTGATTAATTATTGCTTTAATGTTAGCCATAGACTTTACTTATATCAAATGTCTAGATAATCATATATCAAAATCTCTGTGAGCGTTATATGCGGAAATGTATAGGGAAAACATACTGTTCGAATACTAGATGTAATTGGTTTGGTCTGTATGTTCAAATATCTTGAAATTAACTGAGTTGTAATCGAAAGTACTCAGTCTATCCATATCTGCTGTTTTATCACTAAACGTATTGGGAATTACAATGATGTATAAGTCTACGTTTGCAAGAGCGTCTTAATAAACTTAAACTATTAAATTTAGTTATATTATTATTACTTTCTTACTGTGGCTCTATAATATACCTTAATGCTAAAAGCACGAAATTTATTTTTCTACGTATATCAAACACAAAGTAAACTTTAACATTAAAGTCATGCTGAAAACGTATCTTATATTTGAACCTATACCAATGTTACTAAAACGTAGTTTTTGTACAAAGTTTGAAACTGGTAATAATTTTACACATTTCCCAAAAGCAATCAAGATAAACCAGCAATAAGTGTTTTGAAATAGATTACTATATTTTTTCGTGTCACTTGCTATATTTTGTGAAACTAATAAAAATCTCATTTATTTGTTCCTCTAATTGCATTAAACAAAGGACTTTTCAAAATATGTTTCATTACAGCTTAAAATAAAAATTAATTTCCAAACAAAAAAACAAAGCATATATTACATAAGTTTTCAAGTAAGATATATCATGTAAACTGATTCCATTGATCTGGAGCTATTGATTGTAAACTGAGACTCGCAATGGAAATTTTAGAAGTAACTAGCAGAAATACAAGACATATGATGTTTTTGCTTTTAAAAAAAAACTTTAGTGTATATAAAAAATTCTACAGAAAAATAATAAAGCAGAACAAACACATTGTGAGTCAATTTTACGTGATATTTTAATTTAGATATTAATACCCCTTGAATATTACTGATAACATTGTTTATTACTTTTTGTTTTGTTTTTAATTAAACCCGCAATTGCAGAATGGGTTATTTGTGTTCTGCTCAGCTTACGTATCAAAACCCTTCTATGGCCAGGTGGCTAGGGTGCACGACTCGCAATTTGAATCCACGCCCCACCAAACAGGCTCATACTTTTAGCCGTGGGAGCGTAATCTGAAGGTCAATCCCACTATTCGTTGGTAAAAGAGTAGCCCAAGAGTTGACGATGGGTGGTGAAGACCAGCTGCCTTCCCTCTAATCTTACACTGCTAAATTAGGGACGGCTAGTGCAGATAGCCCTCGTGTAGATTTGCAAGAAATTAAAAACAAACAAACAAGTATTCTAGTGTTGTAAATCCGCAGACATACCGCTATGCCACCTAGGTGCTTCTTAATGCCGAATTATCCTTACAGTTATGTTTGTTTTGCTCATGTCTAGTATACGTTTTATGCAATTTATGATAAAACAATAAAAATATTAGTGATAAAATTAAAAAAAAATGTTATCAATTTAATCAAAGTATGTACGCTTGCATGTAATCCAAAAATGTTCAGCGATTTGGTGCATAATTTTGTGACTTTTAGAAAACGTTTGAAACATTATGAAGTTAGTCAAAAGTCAGAATAGCAAAATTTAAATTCGTGAACGTAAGAACACCATTGATATATCTAAATAATGTTATAAAGTCATATTTTCAGGTTAGTATATTCATTCCCGGTATAATGCAGTCTTGGCCAAATTATTTGAATACTGTTCTGTGGTGTGTTATTGACTACATGCAATATTTATCAAATAAATGCGCAAATAGTAACAGGATAAGTAGGGTAAAATCATATAAATATGTACCAGTTGTTATTCTGGTCTGTGTAAGTTGTTTTGGGAATTTATTTGTCAAAACACACATATACACCCGCTTTGCATAAAAAGGACGTCGTTTTGATATAATATTTCTTCCAATCAGAGCAACGCTCTATTCATAATCTTTCTCTGTGCTTGGTGAAGAGTCGTGCCTCGTCACATGTCAGAAGTTATAAAGCGTAAACTTGTTCAACTGGTCAGAAAAGATATAAGGCAAATAAACATTACCAGAACAGTAGGGTATCCACAATGTACTGTATTCAGAATTCTGAAACTTCAATGGAGTATAGGAAACGTTCTTTCGGGAAAGTGTACTGGTAGACACCGAAAAACTACTGACCCGAGATAATCGTGTCTTGACAAGGTTAACAGGTCGAGATAAAAAAAAGTCTTCCAACACTTTTCGACAGGAATAGTATGAATACGTTTATTTTAAGGTATTCAGAAGAACAGTAAATAGGATACTGACAAAACAAGGTTATTTTGCTATCTTTAAATCTGTAAACCGATATTAACCAGAATTCATTGTCGTCATCTTGTCAGTTGAGCAAAACAACATGTCCACTTACAGTTAGAACACTAGCGACATGTCATATTTTTAAATGAGTACCGTTTTTGGCTTGTTAACTCTGATAGTACGATTCATATTCACTGTTTGCTTAAAGAACAAACAAGGAAAGAATGTCTTTCCTTCATGAAACACATAGGAGGTGGTCCACTACATTCTTGAGCAGCTATTTATCATGACCGGAAACTGTTTTTCATAAATTTCAGAGAAACGTCAATGTCTTGTCTAAAGGCATCACATGGAGACAATATTTCTGCCATATTATAGAACAAGATTTGGCAACAACATTTTAATCCAGAATGACAATGTTGCTGCTTAAATTGCACCTATTATACAGGATTATCTCGACCAGGAGGACGTTACAAGATTGCTATAGCCAGCAAAGTCTCCATATTGTAATCTAATTAAGAACTGTTGAGCAGAAGAGACTCGGAACATTTCTAATTACGACTCTAAACCAAATATTGTAGCTGAGTTGCAGTGTCTTATAGTGAGAAGTTGGTGTAAAATAACTTCATCGACAGCGTGAAATGTCGCTTTGCAGCGGTTATGAGAATACAAGGAAGGCTAACCAGACACTAAATGTTAAATATAAAGTGATATAAGGTTATAGGCGCAGTTTATAGCAATTTATCGTTATATATGTTTTGGTATAGTTTATCGCACTATCAATAAATAAACTTCTAATGTTATTCTCCAACCTACCGTTAGAACTTTTTTAAAAATCTTTGTTAAGTTTTAACATATTTTTCAAAATATCGACTAAAGTATATTTGTATCTACCTTTTGTTTACTTCCGTTGAAACGAATGTGCATTTAAAAGGTAAGGTGCACATACATTTTCAAAACATACAAAACTGACTACTATTATAGTAGATATTTGACGAGAGAACTCGATTATTTCCCTCAACATCTGAAGAAAAAATTCATATAACGTATTTAAAGTTATCCGATAGAAACTAAAGTTTCATCCATTCTTTTAGTTTTAAATCTGCTTCGTTGTTAAACGCAATGCTATACAATGAACTTTTGTGATATGCACATCCTGGGCATCAAAACCCAATTTTTAGCATTATAATCTCTCTGTCTTATCGCTGAAGTACCGGAACCTTAAGTTTTAAGCAGGAAAAGTGATTACTGAGGTACTATGGCACTATAAGGTGAATAAAATTAGATTTAAAACCCCTTTATTTGTATGCCAAATATAATTGACAACACCAAAATAATTATTTTAAAAGAGATGTAAAACTTAATTTCTCTTTCTATTCATTGAACGAATTTTAAATCGGACTAAAATATTTATTCGGGTGAGGTGTTCCTGCACATTTTTTTAGGTTGGTTATTCAAAGACATCTAAATAGTCGTTATTGTACAGATAAATGTCGTGGTACTAATTACGGCTTATATCCTTTCTTCGCAACTCAAGTGTTTTCCTTGCAGAAGACATGAACGTGAATTCTAGATCGATCGACGAATGATATGTTTAATCGTATTCTGGTTGCGAGGGTAAGTGACTCGGTGCAAGAGCGCTTCTTCTTCTGTAGGCTTGATTATAAAACCAGAGTAAATGTTACCAGGCGTTCACAGAGCACGTGGATGCGATGAAGAACGCATGTAGGCTAAATTAAACATGGTCACTGAAGAGCTCAAAGTCATCAACATCTTATATTGGGACACACTACATCTTTCCGTAGATTCGCAAAGCTCATAGGAAATGGCTATACTGACTTCCTGTTGTTGTTTCAAGTCTATTAGAAGAGGATGTTTTGCAAGCGGAATATTTACTCTGGTTCGTAATTTTTTTAGGTTTATTTTGATTTATAATTTAAATAGGTATTTTAAATGTAATTTTTCACGAGTTTAGGGAAACAATTTCTAACGAGTTTAGTACTGAAATCTGATACTACTAATTTCCAAATAGCGCGGATTCTTTTATTTTCAATTGTTTTATTCCACGTTGTTGTTGTTGTTTAATAAAACTTACAACAAAATACTGAAACCATAATAATCGAATACTTCAATTAAGACAAACGTTTGCGATAAGCCTATCCATATAACCTACAGTTTTCGAATAAGTTTCTTGTATTTGAATTCGTACTAGACATGGATTGGTTAACAAATTATTAAACACACTTAAGTAAGTACTTTTTCCCCTACAAATATTGTATATACTCACTGAAAGCAGAAACAACCATAAGAACTGCGGTTTTTAGTGTTTGAGTTCCTGTTTAAAATAGCCGTTGTTAATTCAGCAGAGTAAGACTAGAGGGAAGCAAGCTAGTCATCACCTCTAAGCGTTAACTCATGGGCTACTCTTTCACCAACCAAAAGTGGGATTGATAATCTCATATAACGCCCTTATAGCTAAAAGGATGAGTTTATTCGATGAGGCAGGATTCAAACCCGGGCCATCAGATTGCGAGTCTAGCGCCCTAACCATCAGGCCATACATAAACAAAAAACTAATAATGAGACATTAGTTTACAGTCGTGCTCAGAGTAGGTTTATTTGACAGCGTAATCTTAATGCTTTACATAATTTTTATAAGAAAATGTTTAAACCTACTAGTTCTAACTCAGGACACGATAAGACACTTTTTCATATTTGTATATTTCTATGAACTATTAAATATAGCCTAACATTCAGTGTATTATAAAAGTTATGTTTTGAATATATTTAAGTGTTTGCATATAGGTGTTTATATCTTATATATATATATATGTACATACGTGTATGTTATTTTTGTTTATAACTGTGTAAAATATTATGTATCGTAATTTTAAAATTAAACAGATTTTTTAAAACTAAATGTTTCCTTTATCGTAAAATATGTTTTAAAAAGAAAAATATTAAAATTAATTGCAAACTAAGTTTTGGAAAAACATTTATTCGGTTGTTACTAAGCCTTGCGTGTCGAAAATATCTCTATCAGAAAGAGTAACAAACTGGTGAAAAATGGATTCTAAATTTTTACAAAGCAGGATTATAAGAAAAGTGTGTTTAGTTAGGTAAACTGATTATATAGTTGATTTTTATTTAGTTTGGACCGATCGGAAATAAATAATATGGGAAGTTCTCAAATAAAGCAAGATTTTAGATGGAATACTGCATTAACATTACTGCTAACTACGAACACATTTAGTTCAGTAACGTCAAAAAATACACAATAAAAATAAAACACGTAAATTTGAACAAGTTTTTGATTTGTTTTAATTTCGCGCAAAGCTACACGAGGGCTATCTGCGCTAGTCGTCACTAATTTAGCAGTGTAAGACTAGAAGGAAGCCAGCCAACTCTTGGGCTACTCTTTTACCAACAAATAGTGGGATTGATAGTCACATTATAACGCCCCCACTACTGAAAGAGTTTGGTGTGATGCAGATTCGAACCCGTAAATTACTAGTCGAGTGCCTTAACCACCTGGCCATAGTTAGTAATGAAATTTTAAAAGATCCCGTTTTATTCAGGTGTTGTTGGGTTTGTTTTTTTTCAAATTCGTTACCCTAATTGTTTTGTCATTTCCACTTTTAAAAATCTTTTTCAGAGTTTTCTTTTAACATTTCTGCAAATTGATTTTCATATTTGAACGTACTTTCTAGATTTAATTTAATAATCTAATTTTTAAAGTACAGATATGGTTTAATGTTTTAAGTACAAAGTTTCATACTCCTAGCCCATTACGAGGAATCAAGATGAAAAGTCTATGTTACTTTATTTTTCTGGTACCAGTTTTCTCCCTTATAATTAAAATAGTTTCTTATTTTTAAATGGAACGTAGCGATGTCACGTTTATTGTTTAGAGGGAACACAAGATTATAAAAAAAACCGGATAAAACGGTTAGACTAAAACCATTTTAAGACAACTGTGATTGGGTTCTTACATCGGTTTTTTTAAACGATATTGGTTCTTTGTTTCTTTTCTTGGTGAAAATGAAATTTTCATAATATGAACGTAAATGTATATAAAGTTTAACCAAAGGCATTCCAGTATAAATCAGATACTGTATTGTATGGAGAAGCAATCCCTTAAGATCTGTAAACTTTATAACATGATAATCTAACTTTCGACTTCGTTGTTATTATATATTTACAATACGTGCATCTATTTTCATAAATTATACATAAATTTCGTTAACATTCAGACAATATGATTGCGGGTCCAAACTCGGATTCAATGTGTATTCGTGTTACCACCGTTATAACTGACACAACCGTATCAACTGACATCACAGAGCGTTTGTTTCACTTGAATAAAGCAAGTGTGCACCCATGCTCTAATGATAATAACAATCATATAAACTCTTTATTTTTTCTAAACCATTATCAATAGGTACTTAACTTCATGTGTTATGGTGTCATATTTTTTCAAATTGCCATTAAACTTCTGGACAAATATTTAAATATCACACGGCCTTAACAAGACCTTCCGTTTGCAGGCATTTTATCTATTTTTTAAATATAAAAAGAAACGTAAAGAAACAATTGGTATAATTGTCTGTCAAAAATTCAACTGATTTTGTTTGTTTTTACACTTAAGCTTGTAAAATTTCTTCTGAAATACATTTCTAATGGCGTTTGATAGACACATTTTATCTGTAAAAGTAATTTTAGCAATGTTTACATTTCAGTTTGGTACCTTTATTTGCCGTAAATATACAAACTGGTTTTTCAAATGTTAATACAAATATTTGAATATAGAACTGTGATAGGGATTTCAGTCAAGTTACGAAGACGGAGTGTCATTTTCGTTATTTTATACAAGACTGAATTTATGACCAAATCAGAGGGGTTACCATAACTGTTTCAAATGTTTGAATGCAATTATTCTTATGCTTATAAACAGATTCAAACATACTTCTCTCTCTCTCTCCGTATTTACCATATGCAGAAAAGACACAAAGAATTTCCAATGTCGATACATTCATCTATTCAGATAAACTCTTGATATAACTCAACTACTTTCTTCCACAGTCTATCTCTCCTTCAGTCTTTCCAGTTACGATCAGACCTTCAATTTATTATCTACTTATACCCTATCTTTGAAGCTACGTCTTTTTCCAATATTAGTCAACAACTTTCTCCTGCACCTTACTTTTGACAAAACATCTTTATTTGAGGTGTGAATTGTCCAACATATTTTCAAGATGCGCATTAGGAACCATAACTCAATTGCTTCTTCAATTCGCATTTTCATTGTTGTCCAACATTCTGATGCATACGTGAGAACTGACATAATATAACAACCCAAAACTGTGAACTTCGTCGCAATAGAAATGTTACTATTTGTAAATATATTTTCAGAAATGCGTCTTTTGCCATCACTATTCTCCGTTTCCTTTCATCACCACCTGATTACCATCTGATGTTATCCGGCTTCCAAGGTAGTTAAATTTGTTAACCTCTCTTATCTTTTCCTTATCTAGTTTATCAATGCATACAATAATGATCGTTTTCTTTGTAATTGCCATGCATTGTTTTCATAAGTGATCCGTGAAATACTACAAGTTATACTTGGAAAAATACTACCCTAGATTTCTATTTTTTACTACAGTTTTCAGTGCTCAATTAATTTGAAAATTCTCTTCTGTTGTTGTCTAATAGCACCGGCCCGGCATGGCCAAGCGTGTTAAGGCGTTCGACTCGTAATCCGAGGGTCGCGGGTTCGAATCCCGGTCGCACCAAACATGCTCGCCCTTCCAGCCGTGGGGGCGTTATAATGTGACGATCAACCCCACTATTCGTTGGTAAAAGAGTAGCACAAGAGTTGGCGGTGGGTAGTGATGACTAGCTGCCTTCCCTCTAGTCTTCTACTGCTAAATTAGGGACGGCTAGCGCAGATAGCCCTCGAGTAGCTTTGCACGAAATTCAAAACAAACAAACCAATATCATCAGACAGTCACCACACGAGACGACACATCGTCCTGGGCTTAAACATATTTACAACACTTTAAATACAGCAGTATTAAGTCTGGTTTAGTTTAAGAAAAGTAAGCAGTCAAAAGTTATGCTGTTCATTTTGTTTTCTTTTTCTTGTTGTTGTGGAAGCAAAACATGTAGTAAACTTATGGGCTCTGTGTCATTTTTCTTAGATTTTTAATTATTTTAAAATTACATGTTATATCACATATGTCGTTAAAGTAAGGAAAAATGCATCGCACTTAAGAATATAATTAAAAATTTGACAAGAAACAAAATTTAAGAGGTAGAAATTAATAAGAGTTATAGAATGTTGTTCATATGACAACTGTAGTAAATATACTAAATTTAATTAATATTTTTGATACATTTGATGGTGAATTACTCTCAACAACCATTAGTTTGGAAGTGGTGACCAAGGGTAAGGAGATGTGGAGAAACGGCGTATTTGTATAATACACTGCATTAATATAGAATTATACACCGCTAAAATACTTTCCTTATAAAAATAAAGGACTGTAGTCACACTTCAGTTACTATTTACATATGGACAGAGTTTTGGGGAAATAAATGATGTTGCTACAACTCTTCTTTGTTTTACGTTCTTGAGCATATCTGGACACTCTTAATCTTAGGTTAAGATAAATAATCTGTTTTCAAGAAAAGTGGTGAAATTGTTCTTCTTCTTTTAGTTTAGAAAAAAAATCTAAACAAAGTGGACAGGTGCCTCTCTCCCAAAACAACATCAAAATACAGGGTAGCTAGAAATATGAAGAAGCCCATGCAGCTGGTTTAACATCTGTAGTAATTATGAAAATAGATTTCATTATTTTTAATTGTTATTGCATTCCGTTGCTATTAAGAATAATAAATAATTTGTTTGTTGAGTATATCACGAAGCTGCACGAGCTTTATCTGAGCTAGTGGGATTTGAAATTGCTTTCCGCATATTGCAAGTAGGGTGCCCTCAACATGAAGCCATGCCCATCTTAAAGTCATACATTCTATTCATGTTATAGTTTCATTTGTAATTATGGGTTCTATATCACTTGTTCTTAAATTTTTCTGTTATTTTTAGAAATTTTATAATTACGTAATATAACGCATATCTCGTTCAAGTAAGGAAAACATGTATGATGCTTGTTTGTTTGTTTTGGAATTTCGCACAAAGCTACTCGAGGGCTATCTGTGCTAGCCGTCCCTAATTTAGCAGTGTAAGACTAGAGGGAAGGGAGCTAGTTATCACCACCCACCGCCAACTCTTGGGCTACTCTTTTACCAACGAAAAGTGGGATTGACCGTCACATTATAACGCCCCCACGGCTGGGAGGGCGAGCATGTTTTGGCGCGAACCCGCGACCCACAGATTACGAAGCGCACGCCTTAACGCGCTAGGCCATGCCAGGCCGTTGTATGATGCTTAAGGATATAATTAAAAATTTAGAACATTAGAAACAAATATAATAATAAGGTTTGGTTTCCTACTCGATTCTTTGGAATTTTAAGTAATATTTGGATAAGTGATCTAGTGTCTTTTGTGAAAAAAAAAGAAAGTTATAAAATATCAAAACTCAATAAGAAAAGCAAAATAAGGTTTTGTATAACCAACCTTTAAACCTACATCTATAGTTAAGGATAGTGCAATATGAAAACGATTTACAAGTATGGGTACACAAATTCTGTTTTTTTACGTAATGGTTTCATAATGCTATCGAATAAATAAATATCAGCATATACTGACATACCTCTTTTGTTTTTATAAAGTAACTGAAATTGAATATAATCTTTACGTTAGCACGCTATTAGTTGTCCAGAATTTTCTGTCAGTTATTATAAGTTTAAGGATCCTATTTCAATGGAACGAAAGTAACATATCAGTGAATGCTTATACTTTTGATTTACATCTTGTCACAAGTCCACACTGATATCATGTGTGTTTCACTGTTCTTTCAGGAAGTAAAATGGCAAGAATGTTTAAATTTATTATTTATGTATTCACATATTCAACGCACATTTTGTGGGATCAGTGAGCATTTCAACAGACTTGACCGTATTTGATACATCTTTATTCAAATTAAGGTGATAATTTTAGTTTCAATCTTTTAAAGTTAAAGATTAGGCAGTTGTGAGTAATATATAGAAGTAATATCGCAGAATTCACTAACTAACAAAAAATGTGAAAGTTTAACTTTTAGTAGTAGGAGAATATCACATATATAGAAATATATTTTAGATTTTAGAATATGTTAAACTTAATGGAAATTCAATATTGCTACTATTAAAAAGATTATTTTAAAGATTTAACTTAAATAATTATGATAGAATATTATATAAAATTCTGTATAATACAATGAAAGTAATTTTTATCAATCTTAGAAATTCCGATTGTTATGTTATTCTGAGTCTCAAAATTCTGAGATAAAATATCATCCATATCGTCCTTAATCCCAGCAATTAGTCCTGAGGTCTAAGAGGAGACCTATGTATGTTAATTAAAAAATTTGATTTTATTCTAATTTTTTTTAGTTATTTTTGTAAAACTGAGACACAAAATTTTGTGCAATTTGCTGTAACCTATTACATCATGTTGAGTGATCTTTCTTATCACATCATATTGAATTAATTTTTATATGGATAAAAGGCTGGTATTTCTAGTGAAAAATTAATTCCAATTTCCTAATAGTTTTACAATGAGTAAGACGAGTTCCAGAGCTTTAGTAACACAAATAGCAATTCTGAAGATGACTGCTATTTTAGTAGCGTCGATTATACGGTATCAAGTACAGAAAATGAAACACACAGTAAAGATTTATCTGTTGAGAAATATAATAGTAGTGCAAGATAAAACGAGGCTGATAATGAAATTTATACAAATTCCTATAAAAAGTAAAAATGTTTTTATCAAAAATACAAAAGTAGAGTGGTTTGTTACTCTAAGGTATGAGAAAATAAACATGAGATCCTACTTGGCATGACCGAAGAAACAAGTAAATGGAATTATCTGAACACAATCTATTCATGAAAAAGAAGTACAGAGGGCATCCTGAAATTGACAAACAAGAGGGGAGAAGCTTATTGTAAAAATAGAAGCATTTAGATTCTAGCGAAGTGTAATGCTTCCTCGGAGTGATGGTTTCAGTTGGTGTTTAAAAGTCAAAGAGTGAAGCAGTAAAACAGCTTTAAGATCTGGATAATAGAAGACCAGTTGTTTTACAAGTAATGACATATAAAAAACTTTTACCAAATTTCATTGAAAATTTTTTGGATTTGACAATGCAAAGAAATAAAGTAAAAGTGGAACGAAGAAAATTTATATTTTATAAAAGACATCTTCAGTGAATATGTACAGAATAATCAATAGTGTTATGTACCATAAAAAAATTGGGCTACTGACAGGCAGGAATTTTGTGAAACAATATATTCTGAAAACAGAAGCTGAGAAATGTGTCATCTAAATGTGAATTTGTTGTTATAGTCACATATTTTATGAATGCTAGATACAAGTTTATACAGGACAAGCAAGAGAACAAAGCCAATGAAAAACGGTTGCACAGGGCCTGTTTCAAGTATTAGAACACAGTACATGCGCTTTAACTTGTGGTTGTTCTTGGCAAGTGGGAAGTTGGCCAAAAAATTAATGTTCAAGCGGCTAATAATATTTAGTACAATAAGATTGGTTGGCTGTTTTGAATTTCGCGCAAAGCTACTCGAGAGCTATCTGCACTAGCCGTCCCTACGTTTGCAGTGTAAGACCAGAGGGAAGACAGCTAGTCATCACCACCCACCGCCAACTCTTGGGCTACTCTTTTACCAACGAATAGTAAGATTGACCGTCACATTATAACGCCCCAACGGCTGAAAGGGCGAGCATGTTTGGTGCGACCGGGATTCTAACCCGCGACCCTTAGATTACTAGTCAAACGCCTTAACCCACCTGGCCATGTCTGGCCTAGTACAATAAGAAAAAAAAAAGGAGCTTAGCTGCCATCTGGAAGATCATTTGGATTTCTCACCTTTCAGTAAATTTGCTGTCGTATTGAAAAATTGGTTAAATAAGTAAAAGACATAATCCACAAACGCGTAACGTACTTAAAGAAATCCACTATTGATAATGAACCTGTTATGGAAAAGATATATGTTACCGAGCACTTAAATTGTTTGTGTGATAGATATGTCATCACTCCCATCAATGAAGCAACTCCAAACCTTGTTTTCATTTTTAAACAGTTTTATATGATATTTTTGTAAACAACAGGGGTTTAGTTTGAAAGCATTAAACACTTCCAGTAACCAGGTGTGTAAGCATGTTAGAAACAGCTGTTGTAAAGACCATATATAAAAATGCTACGTTTTATCAGTACGTTCTTTTAAATATTACGATGTGATATCTAGATTATTTTGATATTTCAAACTATATAAAACACCATACAAGTATGGCTTCATGACTGTGGCTAAAAAAATAAAAATATAACTCAAAACACAACTTATAGTAAAGAACATTTAAAGAAACATACTAATGTTATCCAAGAGAGAACCAATTTTATCTACTTACTGTCTTCGGTAATTGAAGTGAGTGTAAAGATAAAATTTAATTAGGATTGCGGATAAAAGTATTCTTAACAATGAGTACACTCGGGCACTCGAACAGTAGATTCTATTCTTTAAAAGTAAAAATTTAGATTAAACTATATTTAACTGGATATATCAATTATCATTAGGCAGCCAAATGTTCGAACAATGGATTTTAATCTTTATAAGTAAGAATGTAGGTGTTTTTTGCAATAATTGAAAATAAAAATGAAACTCAGAATAACAAAAAACAGTTTCACAAGTTAATATTTCGTCATCATTTTCTTGGATTTCAGTACTGCTTCATATTGATGTGACATGCTTTCAATAAGTTTGTGCAGATATTCCTGAGTGATTAGCTGTCGTCTTGCTTTGAGTCCTTCAAAAAGTTTATATTCCGTGTGTGGCTTGCGATTTTTCGTTAATCGGCTTAACTCATCTCGTAAATTTTCAATCAAACTGATATCAAGTGATTGACCTGGCCATTCCATAACATCAATTCTCTTACTTCTCAGATATCTTTTAACGGCTTCACAGTTGCACATAAACGTGTTTAACCATTCTATAGATTAATTGAAATAAAAAGATCTAAGAAACTACAGCAGTCGCACAACACTTTTTAGAATGAAGTGTAGCCAAAATAATAAAATATTCAGGTATTTAACGAAAGACAGCGTTAAAATTAGGGTTTAACATCATATTTGAATAGATCTCGTCGAGTGCGTTCTAAAAAACATATAGTTTTACAAATGCTTCTGTTATATAATACAAGACATAGATGGATAACATTTTCGGGGGTGTGACATTTTGTCCACCCCCTATATCTTTTCAAAATTAAAAATATCTACTGTAGTTATATACTCTCGAGTAGCTTGGCACAAAATTCAATAAACAAACGTTTATATGGAATTCAGTTGTGAAACGTACCTTTAAAAAGTTTCATGTTTCGTTATTTTTACGTTATTAAACACAGAACTATACAACTGTATTTCTGCACTGTATTTACCGCAAAGTATATAAATCAGATATTTATGCTATCATCCTTCAGACTTGCCGCTGGGCCACAATTGGTTCAGGTTTTTTTAATAAATTGTTGCGTAGTTGCTGGTATTTAATAAAGATACAGCCATATTAAAATTTATGTAAAAACAAAACGGTGCATAATTTTGTAATTTATATAAGCTATACAATTTTCTTTTATTAATATTTCAACATTCTGTAGTTGTGTTTGTTATATATTTCATACTTATTCCATACAGAATTTGATCAATTTTTATACTTTTATGTCATTAGAATCAATAGGAAATCTCAGCCTCGTCACGTCAATTAAGTTCTGACTGTAGCTTTAGATGTCGGTAAACACTCATTAAAAGTAGTGTAATCAATCTTTAGCTAAAAATGCAACAGCGTATGTTTCCAGATATAGACTACTTATGAGTATTGCATGGGTATGTTATGATATATTGCATGTTAAACGAAATGCGAAAATTAAGCAAAATTTTCGAAAATAAGTAAACATGTATAATTTTTTTTAAATTGTCATACAAACGATTTTTATTGTAGCTGAAATAATAGTCTTTAAATGCAAAATAATAATAATAATCTTATGAAATTTGTGTTTACTGTTTATCATCTCCATGAACACTTCTGCGCCTCTAAATTAAACAAAACAATTTGTTGATATGTTACGTAAGAAAAATCAAAGTTTGGGCATACGTCATAAGAAGAAAAAAACATTTATTCGTGGTATATGAAATAATGCACGTGAACTACACTATTCTAGTGTCATCTTTGTGCGCCATAAAAGTACAGTTCCGAACAGTAATTTATAAAACATTTAATACAGCGTTTGTAGATTTTAGTTAAAACTACAGAAGACAGCATAAGACCCGGATTATTAATATTTTAAATACAAGGTAGTTTGAAAGCCACAGACAGAAAAAAAAAAGAGACAGATATTCAGTAGCAGAGGCAGTGCAATTGGTATACAACTATAAGGCAATAAAAACACACTGATCTTATTTAATCTCTGTATCAACACAAGCAGGCATTATGTTTCGAGTTCTGTATATTAGTTATAAATAAAACCAGTTGTAGTTAATCTTCTAAGCCTCCTTGAGAAAGGAAACTAATGAGTCTACCATTTTTAAAGCTAGAAAAACAATGGTGAAATTTAAAATATAGAATGAGTCAACCATCAAAAGTTAGCAAAACTAATCGAAATGTTCAAAATGTATACCAAAAGTCAGAAAAATACACGAAATTTGAAATATATAAAATAGTTAAAGTAATAAATTTATAATAAATTGCGAACTTAAATGAAGTAAAATGAGCAGTGTTAATTAATACCGTTCACAGTTATCCAATAATCAAAAGCAGTCTTCGCTTTGTTAATTCGATGTCATTCATATATGATGCTTATTTCACCATGGGAAATGTAAAAGCAAATGACTGCTTGAAGCCAGTCCTACGTTGATAAACTTCAAAGCATTATTTATGTTTTAATAAGGGTGGGAGATTAATAAATGCTATATATATATAGATACGTCTTGACTGAGCACTACTACTTAGAAGCAGATGGGACACGAGAACAAAACTTATTGTTATGAAATACATATTTATATATGATCTGTTGTTAAACCTTGCAATGAAATTTAATTAGATTTTCCACAAAAACAAATTAACATTGTATACTTTGCCCCCCAGTGGATCAGCGGTATATTTGCGGACTTACAATGCTAAAAACCGGGTTTCGATACCCGTGGGGGGCAGAGCATAGATATCCCATTGTGTAACTTTGTGCTTAATTAACAAATAATAACAATTGTATGCTTCACAAGAAACATAAATATGAAGACAGATATATTAGATTTCGTGATACACAGATGGATGCTTAATACAGAAGCATAATTAGTGTGGGAGAACGTAAAAACACTTCCTTAAAAAAAACAGCAGTGACAATACGTTCAATAAGCAGTAACACGATCGTATGTTTCCATAATAATAAAACGACTTAGTAGCTATATGGTTGGTAAAATGAAATATATGGAATAACAAAAACAATAAACACTCTTAAGTTCAAAGGATGCCAATTGTTGAATAATAATAATATGTGAAGAGAAAGCAAAATTAGGTTACTGAATGAGAAGCGATAAAGAAATAGGAGAACGTGACAATGGTGTCGAATAAGCCGACTGGATTTCTTGCGTGACAAACGGTCACAAAGAATGTGAGCTGTGGCTTCATAAACCACATGTTTTGTCAATCGAGCAGACAGGCCGAATTCAGCCACCGCAAATGCATGTGAATCCGTGTGGCAGTATATTACATTTAGTTCCAAGTCCTTGCTTGTGTTGACCCATCACCATTACGAGTTTGATGAAGACACCCTGCTAGGATAATTTTTTTGAAAATGTTCCTACTATACATAAGAGCCGTTTGTTTTGAGAATGTCACCTACTACGAAGGATATCCTGCGATACATTAATTATTCAAATCAGGCGATGTTTCTAGAAAGGTCAGTATACGTACTGTCAGCATATACAATAGTCTAGCAACATTTAAGGAAAAATCACCCATATTATATTATTTTTTATATACAAAACGTGTTTGCATTACAGGTCCAGTAAAAGTTGATATACAGATCTTATTGGGAAATACGACCTTCATCACTTCAATATTTCCGCCAGTTAGGTGTTTCTATACTATAAAACAACTAATATAGGTACCTATTTCTTGTTCGAGGTGGGTTCTTTTATTCAATTTGTTTGCGACATATAAGGTATCAGGTGATAGTTGTGTCTTTCCACGCAGCCTGTTGTACTGAAATTTTCCCCATTATCTGAGGAATCATGGATTCATTACCGTACCAGCCTGTTTGAATTTGTGTTATTCTTGCAAATAACTGTACAATAGTATACAATGAAAGAAAATTTGGCCCAGATATCCTGTTGCAAAAGTTATAAGCTTAAAACTTAACATTGGCAGCCATTACATCGTAAATATCAGAATATGTATATATTACAAGAAATTATTTTTCTATAGATAGTGACGTTAATAAACGTTAATAGTGTTTATCTAAAAAGTCAACTGATTTATACATGTAGAATTAAATATGGTAAATTTAGATTCCTTAACTTAGATGTATGAAATTCAAAATAGTAGGCCTGAAAAACTATATTATATATATATATATATACACACACACACACATACATATATACATACAAAACTCTCACACTATAAGTTTATTTAATAATTTATCTATATACAAATGGATCTTCAACTAACACACACACACACATATATATATAATGATTTGTTGTACTTAATATACACCCACTCTACATCTAAGAAGCTAAGTAAATACTCAAGATATTTACACTAAATAGTAACTTGGTTTGAAATCACCCTGGTGGTGTCTGAATTTACTGTGATATAGTCAAATAGGGAACTAAAAATCTAGTACATTAGTTAACCAAGTCAAGTACATGTACTTCAAGAACTGAAGTGTTTATGTTATCTGTCAATCCATTGTCATCTAAGTTTGCATATATTAATAATACAAACCTCCTAATCTCTTTTGTAACTTCTCCATCTTTTAACCTTTTAACGTTCGGCAAACATTAAAAGATTTTTTCACATCAGTGAAATCCCTAATAACAGAATATAATTGGTGTTTTCAATGCATTTCCTTAAGTAAAGACCGTGAATAGTAATTTTTTTGGTAAAATTAGTTGCCAGTAAACAGAATATACTAATTTATCGGGTAATACCGCAGAGTACTTCTTGGTAAAATATTGCTTACTTTGGTTGACCGGTGGGCATCCCGGAGAGTGTGTCCAGCGGGTCACAAATCCTCTCCGTCCTGACCCTTCAGTGGCCTGGCATGGGCAAGCGCGTAAAGCGTGTGACTCGTAATCCGAGGGTCGCGGGTTCGCGCCCGCGTCGCGCTAAACATGCTCGCCCTCCCAGCCGTGGGGGTGTATAATGTGACGGTCAATCCCACTATTCGTTGGTAAAAGAGTAGCCCAAGAGTTGGCGGTGGGTGGTGATGACTAGCTGCCTTCCCTCTAGTCTTACACTGCTAAATTAGGGACGGCTAGCACAGATAGCCCTCGAGTAGCTTTGTGCGAAATTCCAAAAACAAACAAACAAACAAACAAACCTTGACCCTTCCGATCAACAGGAGGTCGAGTGTACTTCTGTTAATGTTGCCGGTGATCAGCTGTTTCCTGTGGTAAAATATTGTTTGCTGAGCAGTTTGCTTTGGATCAGTATTGTGAGTGATAACAAGTATAGTTCTTTGTAAACATGAGTTCAACTTTTTACTTTTTCCAAAGATAATTCATTGAGAACTCGTTCATAAACAATGTAATTGTAAAACAAGCAATAAAAACCGTGGCTCTATCAGAGTAATAGGTTTAAAAAGCTAAATTTCTTACATTAATAGATATATAAATGTCTTTATTGAATAAAATCAAAGCTTTTTTCACTATGTTACATATCCAACTATTACGCAACAGATAAAGTAGTCATAAATGACCATTACGAGTTCATTGTAGTATGTCTTGTTAAGCGAACTACTTTGTTTTATTTCTTGTCCAGCAGATGATCTGTAGATTTTTAAGCCCTCAGAAATGTCTAGCTGATGTTTTATACCAGCAGTGCCTATAATCCTTGTTTTTCTACATTACTAAAGGCCATGAGGTTAGGGCGCTCGACTTGTAATATAATGGTTGCGAGTACAATCCCTGTTACACCAAACATGTTGGCTCTTTCAGCCGTAGGGAAATTATAATAGTACGGTCAATCAAAGTATTCATTAGTAAAAGAGAAGCCTAAGAACTGGCGGTGGGTGATGATGACTAGCTGCCTTCCCTCTAGCATTACACTGCTAAATATAGACGGTTAGCCCAGATAGCCCTTCTGTAACTTTACTCGAAAAACAAAAAATAAACATTAGATATCGTTGATAGTTTTTTTAGTTTCATATCCTACTGTTATACAAATAATTTATAGTGAATGAATAAAACTAAAAGGCTACATGCTTTTTTAAAGAGTTTTTATTAATCTAAGATTTAAAATATCATTATAAGTTAATTAAAATTCAAACAATGCCTCTGAAATTAAATAGGTTTAGGCTTGTTTTTTTTTTTTAAAGGACGCCTTAAACACACAATGAGCTAATTGGCCAAATCAAAGATTTCTACAATTCGTGGATAGCCGTCCATAATTTTGAACTAAGATAAACAAGAGCGAAATCAAGTTCATAGCACCTGCTACCTGAAATTGTTACTCTTAACTGAATAGAAGAATTTGATGTTAATTTTATAACAGACTAACAGCAGAAAATGCGAAGCAAGTTTGTTGACACAAAGCGTAAAACTTGACATACTCGGATTCTCGTTCCGACTCGTGAACAACTGGACCGTGCTTAGACCCAACGTTAATGGCAAAAGTTAAATTATTTGTCATTTGTACAGTTAAAATTAATAACGAAAAAACAAACTTTGTATAACGCATTTTAAATATCATGGTCAGAAAAGAAATCAGTTAATCGATTCAGCTAGTTATAATGGTGTTTTGTAAAGTTGCAACACTTAAAATATTATAAGAAATCTAAAATAATTGAAAACGTATATCTAGTTTCTGTTTCGTTGTTTACTAGTCGTATAAGATAAATAAACCTATAAATATATTCATAATTTTGAAAAAAATGCGCCAGTTTGGTTCTATGTTTATTATTAGTCATTTACATTTTTTTTTAAATTATATTATATCTATTGAGTTTTGTTTTTTGTTTTTTTTAATTTGGCGCAAAGCTACTCGAGAGCTATCTGTGCTAGCCGTCTCTAATTTAGCAGTGCAAGACTAGAGGGAAGGCAGCTAGTTATCACCACCCACCTCCTTCTCTTAGGCTACTCTTTTACAAACGATTAGTGGGATTGACCGTCACATTGTTATGTAATGCTCTCATGGCTCAAGGGGCGAGCATGTTTGGTGTGATGGGGATTCGAATCTACGACCCTCAAATTACGAGTCGAGTGCCATGACCACATGGCCATGTCTTGTATGTAACAATGGACCGTGGTTAGGTTAAAATCAACCACAGTATAAACATATATTTAATACATTCACACAATTTGTAAAATTAACTGTATAAGCTTTTACCTTTTAAATTTATAAAATGTTTCGATTTAAACAACTTACAATTAGACTAAAATAGGTTATTCATCTTTCCTTGCAATTTAAGCATGACTTACAATAATGAGTTCTTAAAATGGAGTCTGCAGAACATCTTTATTGAAATAACAACTCATCAGAAACTTTTAGCAATATATTCTCACTTTGCTTTGTATAAAAGTATATATATATATACATATATGTATTAAAGATGGATATATTTTATATATCTTTAAGATAATAATTATTGTGCTGTACTACAAATTGTGTTCATAGGTTTGTTTTACAGCAAAGCCACTTTAAACTATCCGATGTGTCCAGTGCGTTGAATCAAGTCTCAGATTTTAACGTGATTAGTTCATCAGCTTATCACTGTTCCATTAGCGGACATATATGTAAAATAAAGCTCAATATGTCATATCAAATATATGACTGTATTAATCTTGGATTTAAGCTAATACTTTGTCTTAAATTGATGGATATATAAAGTTGTAATATACATATGTATATTATTTATTATTTTAATATATTTCCCAAGTTGTTCATTTAGGTTTTATATATATATGCAGTATTGATTTATAAGTTGAATTAAAGAATATTATGATAAAGTTACTAAACTTCTGCCTTGCTTTCATGGGTAAAGTTTATCTGTGATGTATTCTTGTCACATCTGTATCTGCACCAATATTGATTGGTATAGAACTAGATAGCGCACGTGCATGTGCATTAATACAAAATTCATAAAATAATTGTACAGTTCCCTTTCTAAAGCTTGAACTCTAGAACGCTTTCTTTCGTTTTTTGTCAAAAGTACTTCATAATAATTAGACGTGCTCAAATGATTTCGAAAAGAAATGTATATTTTATTATGTGAAACAACATTAGCAGTGTTTCATATTGTTTTACTTCTAATATCTCATTTTATCTACATATTTGGGTTCCAATAGTATTATTTCAAAGTATTTTCAATGTTGAAGTCGAATTAATTGTGAATAACTTTCCGATGGAGTTTTCTTGGCTATGTTTAGCAACCTTTTGGTTTTATGTACAATGGGGTTAGGATATGAAATCACATGTGGTCATATTTCCTATATATTAAGAGAAACTTATAATTAATTGCAAAATACAGTGTCATTGTTTTATTTGCTTTTAAGTGCAAAGAAAACATTATATACTAATAACAAATTGTTTGTATTGTTTCGAATAGGAACAGAAAATAAAGTTATATATATATATATATATAAATTATTAGTATTTTGGTGTCCAAAACTATAAATTTTATATTATGTAAATATTTAAGACGGGAGTGTTGATACAAATATTTATCTATAAGTGAAGCCCATTAAATCCTACACCAGATGTAATTGCATTTGTATTGAATCAAGTTCAATATAGTTTCAGTTTTACTACTTTTATTCTTATACATCATACTGAATATATTTAAGTAATTTTTATCATCCTCAATTTTTCACGACAAAGTGCATTTTATTTACACTCATGATAAACAAAGTTTCTGATACATAACCGTTATATCATCGACCATTTACATTTGACTACAGAATTATGAAATTATGAATTCAAACTTTTTATTGCTTTAACGCAAGTTATCATTATGCTACTAGCTCGGTTTTTAATAATCAAGAAAAGTCGTTACATATTTCAAACCTTTACCAGTATTAAAATGGATAGTTTCATAAAACCTTGTTTTAACTATATGTTTTTCGAGTGAAGCGTTATCATAAAGATCTTGTTTTATGAAATAGCTATACGTTTCACCATTATTGTGAAAAAATGTTTCAATATACACATTATTTATGTATAAATATATAGACCGTTAATGGGATGAATAATATACAGTTACTTGACGTATCTGAAAAGGGATAGTGGCCAAAGAATTTCTTTGCATAAAGCGCTTTGAATGGACGCGTTCTATAGTTAACGTGTATTAGATCAATTCTATTTCTCATATCCAACCAGTTGAAAAACTTCTCTCGGAACTCCTCTCTCCCACTCCACCGCTCGCCGCCATCTTGATTGCTATTCGGCAATCATAAGCTTCGTATTTCATTTTCATTCCAATAAAATACAAGTAGAAAGCTTTTAGCTGTTTGCTTTTCTCAGAGCATGATGTTCTTTAGTTTTATTGCAGGATTTCTATATAAGCTAAATCTTGAAACCAAAACAGTAAAATCATATTTATTTACGAATGTATGTGAGTGTGTGTACTTCTTATAGCAAAGACACATGGGGATATCTACTGCGTCTACCGAGGGGAATCGAACCCCTGATTTTAGCGTTGTATATTTTAAAATTTATCGCTGTTCCACCGGGGTACTCTCGCGCACTGTATCTTGAATGCTTTCTTTCAGACTGCCTTCTTTGTATGTTGTCTACACCATACAATTCCTAATCATAACGTTTGCTATGAAAAACATTTGGATATCCAACGCTGGGAAGAATATTGAAAATGAAAATATTTATTTAGAAAGTGTAAAGAGATTAGGTGTCAGCATGGGTTGACATTGAGAAAAGTGAGAAAACAACTAATTATTGACATTAACAATTACAGCACTAATTGGTTATAGAGTTATGGAGAGTTTGTTTGATTGTTTTTTGATTTCGTGCAAAACTGCACGAGAGCTATCTGCGCTAGCCGTCCCTAACTTAGCAATGTAAGACTAGAAGGAAGGCACCTAGTCATCATCACCCACCGTTAAGTTTTGGGTTACTTTATACCAACAAATAGTGGGAATTATAGTCACATTATAACGTTCCACGGATTTCAGTGCGAGCATATATGGTGTGACAGAAATTCGGTATACCAGTCAAGCGCCACGTTGGTCCCGTTATGGAGAGAATGGCCGTCTTTCTTAGTTCAACGGTTCTAAAAGCTACAACAAGCCGTATCAGGTTATGACACGTTTTATCGCAATATAAGAAAAAAAAGTGTGGTTTGGGGAAAGACAAAATAAGAGACAAAGCGATAAAAAAGTAAAATGCTGGAATATGTAAGAAAAAACCTAAAGCCGAGAGAAAGGCAAAGGGTGAGGTATATACCGTTAGTAACGAATAAACCTAGTTTTAAATATAAGGGTTCTTGATTAATGTATTAAATATAATTTATTAGATATATCAGTACGAACCAGTTCCTGGTAAAAATAAATATAACGTTAATAAAATTCAAGGGAAAGCGGAGTGCGGGTATAGAATGGCCATATAAAGTTGTGTCAGTAGTGGTCTATCAAAAACGTAATGCATTTATAAGATTTTAGTCAAAATTAACATAATTAGGTGTGAATATAAGATTGTGATGTCAGAGAAAATAAAATAATAAGAATGGTAAAAAGTATGTTTCTTTAACTTTTTCTTTCTATTGAATCCACCATATCCAAAGAAGAGAATGTAAATTTGATTATTAACCAATTAAATGTTAAATTGATTTCCTTTTTCATTTATGTTTAGTTGTTGTTTTTGTGCAAGTATTTTATATACAAAATGTACATAATGTTTATGCATATTTTGTAATATTTTGATATAACCTATAGCACACTAATAAAATAATTATAATCTAATATTCACGGGTCTCCCGCTAGTTCAGCGGTATGTCCACGGATTTACAACGCTAAAATCAGGAGTTCGATTCCTCTCGGTGGGCTTAGCAGATAGTCTGATGTGGCTTTGCTATAAGAAAAACACACACACTAATGTTAACCATGAACTACTTGTGTGACCTCTAGAGAGAATTTTGAAGAAAAATTATAATATTTCTTAGAAAGTATATTTTGTATTGAAAATTAGACTAACGTAAAAAAACAAATGTGTCATATACAAAATATAGTAATTATCAAAACACATCAAGGAGTAATTATCTAGATTCTAGACCCCATCTTGGAGAGTAAGAGTTAAACTAGTGTTTATTAAGTTACTTTATTTAGTATATTTCTTATTTTAAGTGAAAGCAGAATATAATATATTTTGAAACGTTTATTAATGAAATTCCATATTTTAATGAATAAATTATGCTGTATGACACTAAGTATAAAATATTAATAGAGTAGATACTGAAGACTTTATTATATGAACGCCTCATTTGTCAATGGATTGTGACAAAGCCAATTTTAAAAGGTAGGTATAATAATTCTTAATTGTAACTTCAAATAGTTTCAATATCGCACAATTTTTATTTTTATTTAGCAATACAGCATACTTTAAATGATAGATTATGCATATTTTCTAATAATTATCTCGATTTTAACAAAAGTATAGCTTTGATTATTCATTGTGTGACAACCCGAAACACGTGGTAATAAACATAAGTTAAATCATTTAATATATTTGACTATTGGCTATGCATATAGTTAAGAAAGAAACAGGTTTATACTTCGTAAGTTTATTATCAATAAATGTAATATTTTACCTTCTAAAATATAGGTTATAAAGGGAAACAGTGAATGTGGAATTAAACGATAATGTAGGACATTATGCAGATAATTTGAAGGATAAGCATGTTAAAATATCTGCATATGAGAATATTTAAGCATATCACATTTTTGGTAAATATAATTGACAAATATCATTCAGCTCATCAAAACAGTTTCAAGCGTTGGAAACATCTAAGCTAGTATAATATATAATGTTATAAAAAAATTACATCACCTAATAATAACATATCCTATCGTAACAATGATCATATGTCAATGACCACTGTACGGTTAGAAATATTCTTACACTCAACCAAGTTAACATTCGATCGATTAAATGTTATTATCTGACACTAAAATCACTGGAAACACTTATATTAACATTCTATATTCTTACACATAATCAATTTTCCTATTAAGAATACGTTGTGATGAACAACGTTTTAATTAAGTTTATCTAAATTCTAATTTTGTTCACGTGGCTTAGATTACCAATTATTTGCTTATTGCACATCAAAACAATTTGATTATAACACCATCAGCACCAGTATATGATCTCTAGTGATTAGTAATAATAAGTTTAATAAGTTACATAAAAAACATCAGCAAATGGAGCCTAATAAACCTCCAGAATAAAATACAATGGTTGAAACCATGGTAAGGTAAATTTGTTTCAACCAAACTATGTGTACTTCATTACAGCACTTTTAACTGGTTCCCTTTCGTTTTAGATGAACAAATCTAATTTGTTTACAGCAGGTGACTTTCCATTCAGCTAATTAAGGCGGTACAGGTCATGTGGTCTACAACCTCTGACGGATCAATGTACGCTTTTCACAAACACACACGCACAAATAAGCATTTTTAGCCAAGTATTACTATTTATTACAAAGCACTGCATAATTTTTTTGAAATTTAGCATTAGAATAATAACAAAAAATTATAGAAGAAATTTTAAAAATTATAAGAAAACTGTATACACATATTTTCCAACAATATTACAGTAATAGGCTTATCATAATTTTAGCGTTCCACTCTTTATCTAGTTCCTTAGGGATTTTCAAGAATTAGAAAAATATATGATAACTGTATTTAAACTACATTAATTTAATATGGCTAATTCTAATAATTCAAACATTAGCCCTAAGAGACTAGATAAAGAACGCAATGCTAGAAAACGTAATAGACCTAATATTAATGTCTTATGACAAGTATGATTAATTGTAATTATGTTTTGCCAGCTTGGAAAAGGCGTTCCCACTAATAATAACCAAATTTAGGATAAATTAATATAAAATTAAGCAACTTATGTAAATTATTACTAAATTAAGCATTCATATTTGAAATTGCTACTCAGGTTCCAACTGTTAGCATTCATATAACTACATCTGTTAAGCAAATACATATTTCCGAATAGCTTCACAGGAGTTCAGTACAATGACATATATATTTTAATTTTTCTTAAGCTACGCTATTAAAAAAAATACAACTGTTATTAGAATTGATGTATTTCAAATACAAAAACTTAATTCTGATAGAAAAAATAAATAAAATATGACTGATAAGCAATAACTTAAAATGTGTATACTTCTGAAATTAATAGAGTAATTTTCCAAGATCAACGTTCCAGGTCGCTTGCTATTTCCTTTATTAGAGTGAGGAGATAATCCTGAGTAACTTAATAAAGTTTTGAAGTCAGGTTTTATTCTTCAGTGTATAACCTTTCAAGGTTTTAAAAAAATATATTTAATTTGTGAAATATTTAGACTCTGCCGCATTTTGTGGACATTTTAACCAATTTGCGGTATTTTGAGTTTAAAAAGTTGCAGATTATATAGCCTTTATGAAGTTCTCGGCATCATGATAACTCATAAAATCTTTGGAAATAGTCATGTACAGACCAAATGTATGCAGTTATATGTCATTGATGATAATGTCAAAATACTTTATATAGCCTAAAATGTTCCTTAATAGTTTTAAATGTATACACGTACATGTGTATAAAACCCAGCATGTCATTATACTTATGATTTTTTCTACTGATTTTATTTATTGATTTCAGATCATTGCAGTGGTGCTATAACGTAAAGAGAATGCTAATTTCCAATAATGCGCTATTTTCACTTGTGTTTTGCTAGACATTTGAACATTTTTCTGCTCCAGATGTCTTATTTAGAAGTGAGAGTTCTTGCATGATGGTGGTGATGCTTTAGTGTAGAATGAATAGGACAATGAATCTTTAACATTTAATACATTTCTTCAATTTGTATTATTGTACTACTTAACTGTAGTTATAGTGATTTTTTCCATACTGTACGAGAAGAACATTCACAACTATTATGGATTTTGCCACACTTCCCACCCCCAATAAAAACCAATCAGAAACTGGATTGTGGAAACAATGATCGAACTATATATGGAAAAACGGCTTGTATGGGTAGAACTTTTCCTAACCATACCAGCCGTTTTTATATATATATTTTTCTCTACAAGTGGATTTTCTCGTCATCACGAATGATGGGACTGCTTTGATTAGATAAATCAGCCAAATGTTACATACCAACTGACAGGATATGAGATATTTTTTTTCTTTTTTACAAATGAACTTTGGGAGTTTTATAATTTGTGCACAGCTATTTAGTACAGTGATAAAACTGGAAGTTTGTATCAATAACATACAGCAGAAAAAAACAACGTCAATAAACCGAAGTTCACAAAAGTATTCATCTTTGAATATAGACTCACCAGACTTTCTGACTTGTTCCCATTAGGTCAGCTGCCATCAACTTTGCAGAGGAGTGGTCCGTTGGCTCATAAGCTATGAAATAAAGTTACATGGCGCCAATTTGCTATACTTAGCTTCAGATATCCTGAATTTCTATCTTTAGAAATCATGAAATATAGTAGATGAAAGTACTTTGTAAAAATGCGTAATTTGAAAAAAAAATCTTAAAATCCTGTGAGAAGTAGGCGTAGCACTCAAATGAAATCATCGTGTACGATTCTTTTTTTCCTTTTATTGGCCCCAACTGTATATTTTTAGTAGGTACGTCAGCTGATTTTATGAATTACCGCATCTATCTTCCCTCTCTATCTCTGTTATTGATCATTTCACTTATATGGCCTGATACCGCATTTCATATTCTAATAAGCATATGACAAAGATGGTTAAATCAACGTTAGACCAATGATCTTTATAAGCTTTCCAAAAACGAAACTTAAGCAGACAATAGGAGAAAAGCCAATGGTGCTGCATCCAGAGGCTGACAGTTATGTGAGCGTATGAAATTGTTGTGATTAAAATTTGATTGTGGTCTCTCTCATAAAATAAGTCGTTGATTTCCACGTGTAGCTTAAGGCTTTTAAACCTTTGTTAACCTCAATTTCTTGTTTATTGCTGAGTTAACTTTGCTACAAGATATTTCTAGTTCCAGTATAATGGTTTTTTGTATCTCTAGCTTTTACTTTGAAGATAAGATGTTATTTGAATTATTTTTATTTGTCACTTTTTTCCATTTCCATGAAAAATACTCAATACTCTTTATTTGAAATGTTGTTTTTTTTGGTGTGTTTTTTTTTACTTTGCATCGCTTGGCATTCTGTGTTTAAGAATATCGTTCCTTCTAAAAGACTACAACCTACCATCTAGACATTGATATAGTGCAGGTGCTTGCACTGTCGAGTGGTTAGGAATTTCACCGCAAATAAATATTGAAGTGTTAAACATGTTGCCTATGACTGCAATAAAGTACATAAACTGTTCAAATAAAATAAGAATAAATCACTATAGTACACTTTATTCTGTTTGTTTTTGTTAAACTAGGTTTTAAACCAAACAGTACACAACATTTGAATAATTTCGTTTTAAACATTTGTGTAGATCAACTTTACTAATCTTGTGTGATGCTTGAAATTATTTTCGAAACATTTACTATGTTTTAAGCTGCAGTGATTAAAAAATTTTAATTTTTTAAATGTTTTACTGAGTAAAATTATTAAAATGTTAATGTTTATCTTGAATAAACATTTTACATCTACTTGATTAAACACCAACCTATTTAAATTTATACTAAGAATAGATATTTTAAATTAGTTTGTATAATTACAAATAAATATTCTATGCAGTTTTTGCATCACTATGAGTCAGGACTAAAGGAAACATGATAATAGATCAACTTTATAAAGCATACCATACAAAAATATATGTTTGCTTATTTGTTTTGAATTTTCGCGCAAAGCTACTAGAGGGATATCTGCGTCAGCCATCGCTAATTTAGCAGTTTAAGACTAGAGGGAAGAAAGCTAGCTAGTCATCACCACCCATCGTCAACTCTTAGGCAAAAATATATATATTATTAGATATTACGCAATGTGCCCTATTACTGTGAAAGTATATGCTTTATATTATAGAATTAAATTTTATCAATATTTTCTAAACACCTTAGTAACAGTTTGTTACTTATTTTTGTTCTAATGAAGAATTGACATAAAATTGGTGATACACAGCACTTTCAAGTCGTTTCTTGCACTGTGCATCATTGATATACGATTCTAGCTGCTAAAAATAAAAGGTCATAAATGTTATTTTTATTAATTACGAAGCAAGAATGCCATAGATTAATCATTTTTCACATCAAATTTGAAAATACCCAATATGGTTCTGAAATATTTAAATTATTATTTTTGTCACGAACTTTTACTACCTCTCTTTATCTTCTAGTGGAATATTTCTTTGTTTTATTCTCTCGCTTTCATATATTTATCATCTTTTTTTCATTTTTATTTCTTGAGTTAATGATCACAAATAAAACCGTGAGTGGCAGTTAATTTATATGATAACTGATTTTAATAAAATCGATGGAAACGCCCATTAATTTTACGTAAAAAATATAATGTTATTACTACCATTCAAGTTTAAAAAAAAATATTCTCCAGCACTTATTATTTAAGGAAAGTACAAGAAATCTGAGTGAACTATTTTACTCGCACAAATATTCTTAGACGGTATTAGAGCATTCAGTTTCAACTAAATCATAAAGTAATTAAAGAATAATCTAAAGAATAATAAGGTTCCACTATGTATATTCGAACATACATGTGTACTTGATTTATATATTGATAGTAGTCATATATTTTTGATTGGTTTATTAAAACAATCTTAACTACACATATTTTAACCTTTTCCTTTCTTTGGTTGCAAGATAAACAACATATATACAATAAAAATTATGCTAGTTACAATCATTTATAACGACCAAAACAAAATATTTGTTTATTTTTAGGTAAATTACTAGTTATGTTTATAGTTGTACCGACTTTTGAAGCAAACCACATAAACAGATTTCAAATGGCAACTGAGAGTTAAGATATAAAAACAAAAACAACACACTTTGCAATAATTCAGCTCGATACTATCAGAAAATGAATGGATTTGGTAATTAGCATTTACTGTCTGAACGACACCATAATCGAAACATGGGCTAAGCAGACAGGAAAAAGAGTAGCTAGTCAGCAGACTGTGGCTACTCTTAATAGGGCAGTGAAGTTGGCTGTTATAGTTATAGCTCCTTCATAATTAAAGCCTGTTCATTGGTAGAATTCTGTGTTTTCTGATACCCAGTACAGCCCATATAACGAATAAAATTACCAACAAACAAGCGTTATAAATTGCCAATGATAAAATGGTTTGGTTTTCAATTAATCTAATAACAAAATTAATAAAATTCAAATACTGATTAATATTTCAAATATTTCATCAAAACTCAAAAGAAAAAATTCTGTACTATTGAGTTGTAACATGAGTCTGTAAAATGGCATATCTTTGGAGTTACTCCTTGTTACAGAGTACATTTGTTATCATATACTGTATGAAAGCTTATAACGTTTTGGTGATGAAGTTGTTGCGAATTGTTGCAATTTTAGTTAGAACTAATAAAAGAAGGGTGTCATGGTGCAAATAGGCTTCACTTCACCTTCAACCATTAAAATTCAAAAATGTGTCTTGTGCTACATACAGTTGGTTAAGTAAATATTGATGTCAAATAAATTGTTGTAAGAAGCTGTGACACTGATGTATTGGCCTTGCTGGTTCATTTTCGATCTTCAATCAATGGATGTGATATCTATATGTTAACGGGATGTGAAAACAAACATGCTTCTCTCAGGCGATTATTGCTGTTTGTACCCTGTATAAGAAAAGGGCTCACGCTCAAATGAAAATAATATTCTAGATAATAATATTCCAGTTACTGTAATAAGATAATAAGGTTAACTCGTTTCTTGAATATGGCTAGTAAATTGCTTTCCGTGTACTCAGTCATAAAACTTACGAAATGGAAAGCCATTCTACATTTGATAGAAGATCTGACTTTCCTACAATTGAAAAAAAAAAGACGCAGCCATGATTGTTTGTTTATTTACGAAAAGGTTTGCTACTCATAAGTTAATTCAATAAGTTGGGAATAAACAACTAAAAATAAGCGAAAACAAGCTTCCTCCAACTAAGCATGCCTTTAGACTATTTGCAAGGATCAATACACATCATTCAGTGCAACAGGTTCTTGATTATAAGAAATTTGTTGTTCAGGGAGATTAAAATGATGAGATTTACCCTGAAGAGGTTCGGAAATACTAAATGACTTATGTGAATGCTGTCCGAAAGCTTCCAATCTAGATGAATGCACTTGCCTACTGAATGAGCTTCTTCGCGAAGAAGTGCTTGTTTTTTTCAAATAATAATAATACAGAAAAAAAGACTACGTGGCCAACAGCATAATAATGACGCAGAGAAAGAAGACGAAAGTGTATGTGTTGACAATAACTCTTTTCTTGACTGCTGAATAGTAAAATATACATATTTCAGTGTTAAGCATGCAGTAAACTGTATTTTTAATTTTTAAATGTTTTTCGAAGTATCTGACTTCTGGGATAGAAATATTTAGATAACATGTGCATCAAGTAGTTAGTTATATTACACTTGTATGTTGAATTTTATCATATAGGGAATGGGAACATTCTTCATTACTAAGCAACATTGATTTTGGTCATTTGTTTGTAATTGGCTAAATTCATACATGATTGTTGACGTATATAATAGCCTTTAAATAAAAATACATAAATTAATATTAATATGTATTTCTGTTTATGTGAAATTGTATTTTATTCTTCTGAGAACAAAGATAACTAATTAGAAACAAAGAAACAGTAGCTAACTGATGTCAGGTAGTCGTTATTATTGTGTCATTAAGTTTAAAATGTAAGAAGAAACATGTGTATTAATCTGGTGATATGTGTAGTACATGATTTTAAATAATATACTGCTCTTAAATCCTGCGTACAAAACTTTTTGTTTGATTTACAGTTTAGTATATCTCGCAAAAATACCAAAATATTGTACTGCCATCCATGGTTAGATGTCTTCAAAATTGATAACTTGCTGCAATGTCATCATCTAGTTTGATAACCCTGATATTCTCAGCTTTCATTTGATGTACGATAACAGATGTAACGAATTCGGAAAGTTTTGTTTGTTTTGAATTTTATCAAAATTGTGTAGCTAGATAGCTACACAAGAGCTATCTGCGCTAGCCGTTCATAATTTAGCAGTGTAAGACTAGACGGAAAACAGATAGCCATTACTACCAACCGCCAACTATTGGGCTACTCTTTTACCAACGAATAGTGGAATGGACCGTCACATTGTAACGTTCCCAAAGCTGAAAGGGCGAGAATGTTTGGTGTGACAAAGATTCGAACCCGCGCCATTCGGATTACGAGTCGAGTACCTTAACCACATGGCTATGCCGAGCCTCTTAGCATTCTACTTGCCAAAGAAAATGGTTATGCTGATTGTAATTTCTATCAAATTTATTAACGAGTAATTTACCAGAACAACAAAGCTAAAGAGATTTCCGTTGTTAATAAACACTGTGAAGAAGTTGTTACAAGTACTGTTATAGTTTAACGTATATATTTTCAGTATTTGATACAATTAGGTTGTAACATCATATACTGTTAAACGTTTGTTTCAAACTCTGGTCTCACACTGCTAAATTAGGGACGGCTAGCGCAGGTACCCTCATGTAGCTTTGCGCAAAATTCGAAACAAACAAAGCATATTTAATATTCAAGTTTACTTCAACAGAATTGTTTTATAGGTAGTTACTCCTTAAAAACTGTACATGGTTAGGTTAACTTTGATCAAAGCTAATTAGTTTGAACTAAACAATTACCATTTAAAGATACCGATATTTTTAACAAGTACTAGAAAGGGGTCTTTTATATTATTATGTTAAGTTTGCCGTTTCAAAGCCAATAGCCTTTTTTTTTCTAATTTAATAGTTGAACAGAATTTTCTTTAACTTGAATAATTCTTAAATACGAGGTGTCCCACCGTGTACGAGCGCTAAGCTTAAGGGCTTATAATGTTAAAATTTGGGGCTCGATCTTTGGTGCGAACAAATTGCAGATAGATCACTCATTGCGCATGTCTGCACCTAAGTATAGAGAACAATATGAGGCTCACGGAAAAGAACAAATACTGACAAAAATATAAACAATACAGAGTAACATTCACTGCTATACTTACTTTTAAAGTCTGTAAAGATCCTTTCTGTGTTACCTGGTGATAAATCACTAAAATTAATACCTCCGTGTAGCAAGCTCTTAACACTGTTAAAAATAATTTAGATAACAAAGTAAGAACATTTTAGTAAACTAATTTTACAGAAATATACTTTAAGATGTTATTTTTAGCGTTACATGTTACTATAGTGGTACTTTATTCATCTTTCTATGTACAAAAGTGTCTGTTTGTGTTTTTTTTTTTATAGCAAAGCCACACCGAGCTATTTGCTGAGTCCATACAAAAGTGCTTCATAGTTTAACGTTTAATGCAATCAAGGTTTTATCCTAAATTTATAAACATATTTAGTATATTTTAATATATTTTACTTTTTACGGTTTGCTCCTAATAATCTTAACCTAAAATTACTGTCAACAATAACAATAAAACAACAATGAGAACGTTTCAAAAACCATAAAATTTTCTATTAACACCGAAAAATATTTCTCTGTTGCTCAACACTTTAACTAATCCCGTCATTACTTTAAGAATGTCACTCTCATCGAATATGATAAATAATTTAAAACAAAAGCTGCTGGTTGGTTTCTTCTCTCTCAGAATAATAATTTTTATCCTTTGCTAATTCCTTTCGTGTCATGTGAACCATAATTTTCTCTCAAACTTACTATCTATTCAAGATAGTTTTCCATACCTGTTTGTATAAATTAGTTAACTTCACATCTTTTCCTTTTTCATTCAATGACCAGGTGTCACTTTTATTTTATTTAAAGAATAAAGTATAGTTTTATTTATTTATTTTTAACCATTTCAAAAGCAAAATATACTTAACACCATTTTATATAACTCTCATTGCCGGCCATATCGCACCAAAAATGAAACACACTTAGAATAACACATGAAAAAATACAACAAACATTTTTTGGTATGCCAGAGGACTTTTATGACGTCATTCAAATCCCTTTATGTATATCACTAATTCAATTTCACCACCATTTCTATTTCGCCCCTGAAAAAGAAATGTCCATTTTTCGAAAGCGCTCGGGTTATTGGTTTTCTTTATTATTTTGTTTTTCTGACATCGTGAATTAACTGAATGTCAGAACTGGAATTTAACTAAAAAGAATAAGTTGATTTGAAGTAACATTACTGTCAATATTGATGTGATTTTGATAAAAAAAAAAAGTACTGTTTTTCACAACACCCTAGTAATATAAAGATCAATGAGAATGGCATTCCAGTTGTCTATAATTGTTAACAAGGAGAATTTTTGATTATTAGAGATGACAAAAATAAATCTATATTGATAGTGCAACACACACTTCATGACGTATTTCTTTAAATTTTTTTGTAAACTCTCAATGTAATATACTTTCATTATTGAGCAAACAATCGATTATTACAGAGTGTTCTAATAGCAATCATTACCTAATTTATCACTGCGTGAAACACAATGAATGAGATGTTGAACATTTTAACGTAAATATAAAAAAGATGGTATTCAAAACAAGTGTAGTATAAAAAAATCTATACAAATCACTTTTGGTAAGCAACAATGAGCGGTTTGTACATCGAAATTCAGCGAAGTATTGGAAACTAATGAGCCCAAAACTTGTAATAAATGCTAACTTAACTGCAAATGTTTTTCTCTTAATATGTCCGTTACGGGTCATTGTTATTTTCTCATACATCTGATTTTGAGTCGCAATGGACAAACTAAAAATAGTGTTGAAGAAAAAAACACTGCACTTAACTTAATCGCAAAAAGCTACACAATATGCTGGTTACTTCTTCGTTACTTACTACCGTTATAGAAACCACTCTTTTTTAGCACTATCCTCTGACTGATCCACCCGAAAGCAGTTAAACTGATTTCTGTAACTAGTGATAACGATGGTTATCTCAGATAAAAACTTTATTACAATTCATTAATTATTCGTGTGTGTGTGTGTGTGTGTTTTTCTTATAGCAAAACCACATTGAGCAATCTTCTGACTCCACGGAAGGGAATGAAACCCCTGTTTTTAGCGTTGCAAATCCGTAGACTTACTCATGTACCAGCGGGAGACCATTAGTTTTTCAAACCAATGTCATGAATGTATTTATAAGTCAAAAGAAAATTGAATCGAGATCTGACTGTGTTTGTTACTTACTGAATATTAAAAGGTGTGTGCCAGTATCAGAAGCTATACAATATAAATAAAATACTTATATAGCGAAAAAAAAAGAGCTAAATGTAGAATTACCTTACAAGACATTATAGCTACGTACATAGTAAAAACAAACAAAGGAGCTGTTTTGGACGATGTAAGTCGGATATTCTGAAACTATTGAATAAATTTTCCCAATGGATTTTTTGTTATTATATAGGTAAAAACAGTGATAATTTTGATAAATTATTTAGGCAAAGTGTTCATGATGAAACTAAATTGAAAAGACGGCAACTGTCTGTCAGAAACATAAGGCAGTTGCTGTCCATTCAACTTAGTTTAATCAAAACCATGTGTACTTTATCCGCTATTAAACATACACTGTGTTTTTGATATTTGTTTGTTGAATTTTGCGTAGATACATTACGTATCATAAATCATATCATGACAAGTTGAAAACAACAGGTTTATCTAAGTAACTGAATGACGGTAAAAACATGGATGTTATATATATACATATATAATATAATAATAAACTGTTAATTTAAAAAGAGGGTTAGGAATCGTCAAAAAGTACAGAGACAAGTTGAAACTAGTGAATCCAAAAAACGTAACCAAACTAAACTGGAAGTAGTGTCTCCATTATTTCCTCAAACTACAAATTCCTATTTTAACTCGACTTTTACAGCACTTTTTAATTCTAGTGAAGTCACAATACTTTTGTACAAAATTTTTATACTTTTTTAACAATTCATATTCCACTTTTTAAATTAAGAACTTTAATTATCTTGTTTGTTGAGCTTTTTATATCCATTTATGGAGAACAAATTTTAAGCTATATATATGACTATGCATTCGACAGTCGACTGCTGCTTTGGCTTTTTTCTACTCAACCATTATTTGCTGAGTCAGGTGGTTTTGTGCGTAAAGTTTCGCATAAACATCGCAAATATTATGCATTTATAACTAGTTAAATCAACTTTTAATCAAATATAATAATTTTTTAAAAATAGATCATGGACATTCGCAACATCTCATAGAGTATATCCTTTTAATATTCAGTACAAAATACCCTACCGATTTTGTGATGGGTTTGTGAAACAAAAACATGAATAATAATTATAAAATAATGCTAAAATATGCACCTACAATTCCAGGAAAGTATAAAATTCAGTAGAATAAATTACCAGTAACAAGAGTAGAGAAATATATTATGGTAATTATCTACTGTTAGAAAACCACGTAGAGACAAAGTTCAACAGCAAACTCGTCAAACAATGAAGAACAACGAACTTGAGAAATGATGAATTTTCAAGATGGCAGTTTACAGTTAATGACCTATAAGTTGCACAAGTTATTTTCCACTTAATGTGGATTAATAAAACAACGGATATTTTTCAATGGCGGAAAGAGAAGGACGTAATGTAATTCTTCAAGGCGAAAAAAAGAAGACGCTTGAATTAATTTTAAAACTTCCCTATGACACAATCAGTACTGCATTCGTTACTATCGTTCAAGTTTCAGTAAAGTATTTCCAGCGTTTTTTTATGTAGCATTTTTAAACTTATAATCAATAATATTTAAACAGTAGACACTGTTATAAATATAAGCATTGTTTATTCTAATAAAAAAGGCGTTTTTACTAGTATAATAATCTATAAATGGCTTCGAAGAGCTTATGTTGGTGACAAAAAAGAAATCTCAGCTTTCAAGAACCAGCTTAAAAATAGCGCTAATATCTTTGCATGAGTTTATTTAGTAGCTATGCACAGAAGTAGGTGCAATATACCTAATTCGAATGGATTCAATAAAACGTTCATAGCTGTTTTTTATGTAGTATTATATTTGTTTGTTTATAATTAAGCACAAAGGGCTATCTGTGCTCTGCCCACCACGGTATCGAAATTCGGATTCCAGTATTGTAGTCTTATGAAATAAGAATAATATGAATAATAGCAGAGGAAGAACAAATAAACGAATTTTGCATTTTGTCTAAAAATCAATAAATCAACCTTTTTGTCATTATCAATATTCTAGCAGCCTTAGCTAGTGAGATAGAAAGTTTTAGGTGTCGTTTTAAGAACAACTCTCTTTATTCTAAATTTTTCCTTTAAGGTTTATTAAAATTTCTGACGTGGTTTATGATATCTGAAAGCTAACTATTATCGCATCATTTTTTCACAATGAAGCACTATTTAATGACATGTGAATATACAGAAATCATAGCTAGTTAAGTCTTCCAGTGAGAGAATCTAATTTGATTTAAATGTAACCTCTTCTAATAAACCTTTGCTTCCTGCTAATACAGAGGTTTGTCTACGGATTTACAACGCTAAAATCAGGTGTTCGATTCCACTCGGTGGGCTCGGCAGATAGCCCGATGTAGCTTTGCTATAAGAAAACACACAAATACGCTAATAAAGTTTCTATCAAGTTCGGACATGTGTTTGAAAATCAACAAATGCAATTATTTAAAATCCTATTACAAATATCATGTGAAAAGTTATTAGTATATTTAAAGTGTTTTAATTTGTGAATAAACAATATCTAACGGTCGAAGTTTATCGACATTCTACTTGTTCTTTAAATTGTTACTACTAAAGAGTAAAGAAAGAACAGAGCATGAAATTCGATCATTGAATACTAGATGGTCTAAAAATCAGGATTAAAAAAATTCGTAAAATTACTTATAAAACTCGAAATTGCTAAGCAACAGTTATTAAATTTCGAAACTTCTTTATTCGATAACATATTGATAACTTTCTTTTAAAATATACAAAGTGTGATCAAGAGAATTTTCAAGCACATTAACGATCAATTAGTTTTATTTCTCTGGCTGAATGGAGACTAGAGAAATACAATTGACAATTTAAGTGGAATCAGGAGCAGTTTACACATTTACATAGACCCGACACGGCCAGGTGGGTGGCCAGGTTCGACTCGTAAGCTGAGGATCACGGGTTCGAATCCCCATCGCACCAAACATGCTCTCCCTTTCATCTGTAGAGGCGTTATAATGTTACAGTCAATCCCACTATTCGTTAGTAAAAGAGTAGCCCAAGAGTTGGCGGTGGGCGGTATGACTAACTGCCTTCCCTCTAGTCTTACACTACTAAATTAGGAACGGCTATCGCAGATGGCCTTAGAGTAGCTTTGCGCAAAATTCAATAAAACAAACAAAACTCTCTCTACACATATATATATGTCCTGAATTTTCACTTAATATACTAGAATTTTTGCTTGTTTTCTTGTTTGTTGCAGAATTAACCGTCCCTAAAGTTGAAATTAGAATGAAAGGCAGTTACTCAACTTCATCCCTAACTAATTATTGGGATGATTTATTTTTTTTTCAAGCTGAAAAGTACGTTTTGCCTTTTGCTATTACAGCACACCCTGTGTCCCAAAGTAAGGAGGGCTTTTTATCAGCAATAAACCATTAGCCCTCGGATTCAACATTTGGGTATGCAAAACTACTAGACCATTCCCTGCCGTCAATATATAAGATCTATGCATCTATGCATCTCTTAACCATGTTTCCCATGCGTATGAAGACTATTTTCGCGTTTTAGATGTTAGAAAATTCAGTATCTGAAGTTTTCCATTTCCAAACCACTTAAAATGAACGATAGACGTTCCGTCGATATTGACTGCTTAATTCACTTAATACGTTTTATTTTATATCAGGAAAAACAGCTTTCTGGTAATATTTCTTTTTGGCCCCTGGTGAGTCAACAGTAAATTTACGGATTTAAAACGCGGTGGACAGAATGCAGAAAACCCAATGTATAGCACTGCGCTAACAAGAAACAAAACAGACTACTTGTTAAGTCAGAACTTAAATAATTCTAGGAATTATAGCTAGCTGAACACGTGCTTTGTATATTTATTTCATGTTGTTGTTCTGGAAATGAATCGGTAAAAGAGAAACAAATTGCTGAACTAATAGACGCTTGGTGTGGTGTTGCCACATTGATTTATTCTAGGTATCCGCAGGAAAAGCACACTCAGTAATAGTACCATTTCATTCTGAGCAGAAATGATTAATTCTCGGCAAGTTAAGTGACAAATGAATGAGAACTCGTGTCACTTATTCTCGGACATAAGATTGCTCCAGTTTGAAATATTAGTGTATTGAATGATACAATAACTTCAACCAAAAACTATACCACAAACATAAGCTTCTTCTCATAAAAATATCACAAGAAAAAAATCGAAAAAACTGTTTTAAATTTTTCAGGGGAAGACATATTTATTTATATAAAAATTATTACATTGAGTGGATAATATTCTACAAGTTACGTTGCAAAGTAACTTAGGAGTTTCAGTGTCTACCTATTACGTTTTTCTAGCAATGTAGAGAATACAGAAGAATCCACAATAACCAGAACAACAGTAATACCATACAATAGAAATATTTCTGAAATCTGAGTATAATCTTTCTATCTTTCGCTATTAACACAAAAGATAAGTTATTAAAAATTTAAAAAAACCTTTACATTCCTGGCTTACTGTAATTCATGACATAAATTTAACTACGAAAGCGCCTCAAGTATCATCGTGGCAGCAAGAATCTGGTGCTGTTTAATATGTTTAATTAAATGGACTTTACGGCAGTAATTAGATTTTATAATTATAATCATTTTTGTACATGTCTAGCAATAAAACTATATAAAGTTTATGAACATATGAAGCTTATGTTCTCATAATCAGAAACTGACCTAAAATAAGATAAATATTTGTTAGATATTGCAGCGAATGATCTCACTATAGTAAGACGATAATCTTTTAACATGTCCGAGTATAGAGCATCGCTTAAGATACTTTTCACATACAATTTACATTACAAAATAAAAATAGGTTATGCAAAAATTTAATCAAATGAAATTTCCGTGAACATCGAATAAGACGTTGTAAAAGATATTCATTATTTTTATTGATAAACACTAAAATTTTCTTTGAATGACTTTTATTATGTTGTTTTTACAACGCTAAAATCAGGGGTTCGATTCTCCTCAGTTGACTCAGCCGATAGCCCGATGTGTCTATAAGAAAACACACACACACATTACGATGTTTAAAAATCATTTGGAGTTTATTTTTTAAAATCATAGCTGTTGACCTTTTCGACATTAAGTAAAGCAAATGTAAACTGAATCAAATATTTTGACTAAATTATACATATTTAAATAAGCTGGGGCCCTCGCTCTAAATGTTTCCTTCAGAACGTTTGACATCTCATAGACTAGCATTCAAATGTTTACATTTATATTACGATAGTTGGAGATTTAATTTGGGCTAAATAATATACGGGGAAGAACATTCATAATGTTGTCAGTAAATTTAAAATACTGTGAAAACTTAATATATTTAATTTCTTAAAGTATGTTTAGTAAACTCGCAGAAGATATGGATGAAGAATTACCATGTAAGTTTTAAAGAATAATGAAAATTGGTCTGATTGTTTTAATGGAATTAACACAAACCTACACAACGGATTATTTTGGCTCTTCCTATCACTGGTTTCAAAACCCGCTTCTCGCGTTGTAATTCGAAAGACATGCCTCTGTGTCCCTGGAAGACAATAATGAATTTAATAATTATATTTTGCTCCGTTGTGGGATTATTACAAAATGTTAATATCGTTGGAAAGCTAACGTTACCGGAATATCCAAAGAGCTTCAAACCAAGAGGATTATTTCAATTAATCCCTTAAGATGAGTTATAAAATTTACTGCGTGCTTTATATAATATTTATTTCATTTTAAAGCAAAGCCACGTCGGGTTATCTATGTTCCCACTGCGAAGAATCTAACCCCTGATTTTAGCGTTGTGAGTCCGTAGACTTACCACTGGGAGACGACTTATGTAGAATGAAAATAGTGTCACATAACCCTAGAATGGAAATATAATATAATATATGTATTCAGGGCTAAGACAATAACTTTTATCCTGAATCGTACTACATCTTTCTGCCTCATTGAAAATTATACTTAGCACTAATTTACTGGCAAGTCATGCTTAAAAACTATTAGAATATTTGGAAAAGAGACCCTTTTACTGTTTTTTAGCGTTTTTTCTCACAATTAAATGAGAACATGAAATTAACAGTTTTTAGTTTTTTAGAACTAAATTTAGAGCATATGTAATCCAGGAAAAAGACAATGTTCATTTGTTTGGATATAAGTTAAGCAGAACATTTCTTCTTTGATTGATATTTTTCATGCGTTGCAGTCACAAGGAAACGTTCAGCTCAATAACGTTTCGAACTCTATCCTTAATGTTTCAGCCTCATCATCTGATAAAAGAAACAATACCAAATTAAGGTTTTTACTCATCTCAAGGCTCTGCGTTGATAGAGTTTGCAATAACGTAATAATATTAAACTCCTGAGTAATATTATTTTTTGCGGTAGTAAACGGAAAGATTGCATACACTTTTCGTTTGTTTATATTATTATATTAACGTTAATAATAATATCGTGCAATACTTGCTTAACCTGAATAAAAGGTAGTAATTTTTCAATGGTTACGTCCTTTCACCCGTTGCAGTATAGATACAGAGAAATATTCATTTAACTGATACATAACACAAAATGTTCTAAAAGCTAGTTGCTCCAAGACAGTATGTAGCTATTTTTTATCTGAAACTTGTTTAGAGTAATGATTAAATATATGTGTGAATTTCTCCTTGTTTGTTGTGTTTCAAATGAAATGATATACAAACAGAAAAAGTTTAAATATAAGGGAATTAACTTTTGATTGGCTTTATACAATCTTTACCTTTTATGATCTCTTAGTCTGTCTCTTGTTATTCATATTTAAATAATGCCAGTTTTTAATATTAATTTTGGACAATTGTTTATAAAGAAACAAGCTTCGTGATTTATGTGTTATCATCACAAATTAAAAACATATATCTTCATAATTTACGTGACTGTTACCAGCATAAAATACACCTTTAAGAATGATTTTAGTTCTCTAGTGTTTTGCATTTTTGAATTTTCTTTTCTTGCAATTTTCCTTTAATTTTTTAAAAGTCATTAGTTAAATAAACTTTGTCATCATATTCAAGAAAATTATGAAATGATAATACTTCATTATGACACCCGAAAATAAGATTATGATTTTAAATAATGATTTATTATTTTCTTTGCCCCCCAGTGGCTCAGGCGAAATTTCTGCGGACTTACAACGCTAAAAACCGGGTTTCGATACCCATGGTGGGCAGAGCACAGATAGCCCATTGTGTTGCTTTGTGCTTAATTCAACACAACGACAACAACAACAATTATTTTCATTGGCTTTCATTTTGGTATTTCGCTTATTTGCAACTGTTTGGTAAGCATTTCAAGAGCGTTAGCACAAATCGCAGTTCTACTATTCCTAAATATTCTTATTTATATATTTATTCGAGAGCCGAATAGATTATTTTCTAAACCCATTATACTTTTGTTTAATTTATTATAACATTAGAAATTTCTTGATTTTGTTTTGTACCACGAGAAACTTTGTTTTCAAAATTTAAAGGTCCTATTCACATTATGTAACATGCTTAGACCTTCTAATAACAAGATCCAAATTTAGAGGGTCGTTAAATTTTGGTAACATAAATATACTGTTAAATCTTGTAGCAACAAAAATCGTTGTTATTTAATTGTTCGTGAAATATACTCATTTATAGTAGAAATATCGTTTTACTTTTTGGAGAATTTGTCTGAAAGTCAATATACTTTGTAACAGTATTTGTTATTTCTCGTTTCCAATTAAAATATTTAACGACCATGATTAATTTATATAAAACATGTGATTATATAATTGCGTAATCAATATTATATAACAGTATTGTTTGCTACTGGGTCAGTGGTAAACTTACTGGCTTATAAGGCTAAAATAAGAGGTTCGATTTACAGAGGCGAATAGAGTGCGTATACCCTATTGTACAGCTCTGCGCTAAAAAATACCAAATCTAAGATTCTCTCATGTTTGTGAGTTAAAAATAAAAAAACTGTAAAATGACAAATAAACAATTCAAAAATAAATTTAACTTTGCTAAACAAAATGAATCTATATTTTTTAACCACGATTATGTAATTTAGACAAACATAGTATGTTCATTACAGTTATAACCTTTTTATTATCATTAGCTATATTACGAATAATAAAAGACCTGATGATTCAAGAGGTAGCCACTTAGAACCGACTACGTGTAATAACTAGTAAATGATTTACAAGAATTAGAGAAATTTATAATAATAATATTCCAACCAGACTTTGTTCGCTATATCCATTACCAAATACTCATTTTGCTTAATTTAGAATAATCAAGGCCGGCTGAGACACAATAAATGCAATACTAGTCGGAACTCTATTTATATAAGCTGTTTGTTACAACAACAGTTCTTATGGTATGAACAACTTTTCCAGGCTGTTTGAAACAAAATTCGAAGACGCATTTCAGGACATTAGTGGCAAAGCAGACATCGCCATCCTTCAAAAGGCTCACACAATCATGTGAATTATTGGCTTATACGTAACGTTTTTACTATCACTGTGTTTATTGCGTCCCAGCTGGTCTGATGGGCGCTGGACTGATCAAAACATATAGTCGACAGTGGAAATGGCGAACATAGTATGGTTGGAATACCGTAATTACACACTCTTACAGCTCTTGAAAATCCAAATGGGGCTACATAAAAATGCAGCGTTAAAATATAATATAGCTGATTCTAACGTGTTATGATCAGTATAATTAATTATAATACATGTTTAACTAACTACGAAAATGTATTCACACCATAACAAATGTCTAATAAAGCTATAAAAAAGGACACATCATTTTGAACTCATAACTTGTAATACGTTTGTAACATTTATACACAATTGTTAATTATTAGCCTGTTTATAACATTATACCTTGGGTATATCTACTTACACATTAAAATAAATTTCGTTCCTGCAGAGCTATAAGGATATTAGTTTTATAATGATACAAATATAGCTTTATTTTATTGAAGAAGTTAACTACTTTTTCATTTTTTTATGTGTGTGTAGTCAGATGTTCTTAGGTTTTGGCTAAATTTTCTTACTACAACAATTACAAATTTGTAGAACTGCTTTTTATTAGAAACACATATTTCATTTTTTTCTGGAACTTTCTAGTTGAACTTTCTTTAGGACCTCGCGTGTCCTAAAAGCTACGTAAAACGATGAGCTAGGATAAAAAAATAAAAACGTTATCGTTCTGTAGTACTTATCGTTAATGGGTAAAAAGTCCATTTCTTGGCTTAGACGAAGTATTGAGCAAACAGGGATGAACACAATTTTCCTTGAACTCATGTAGTGCAGATATGTAATAAAAAAGTTTCTGATTCTGTTAACAACAGCTAGATGGTAGCTGGAAGGCAGTAAATACGAAGAAATACGAAAGAAGTACATATGTTTCACAAATGTCTAATATAAAGCAAAAGCTTGAATAAATTTCATTAAACATAAAACATTACCTCATACTTTGGGAATATAGGTCATACATTAATCTGGCAAGCTCTGTTTCTTGGACCCATATACGTCTAATGGGAAAAAAAGCTATATAATTATTAGATAACAATATACTTTGGAAATATAGGTCATACATTAATCTGGCAAGCTCTGTTTCTTGGACCCATATACGTCTAATGGGAAAAAAAATCTATATTATTATTAGATAACAATATACTTTTGAGTAATTTTTATGATGAAATACATCTGAGATAGCTATAGGTGTGTTCACTAATTCTTTTCTCATTCTGATCATTTGGTACCCCCTGTCTGGATGTCCTCATGTATACTGAACTCTGTGGAAAGTGATGTACATAATTCTTCTTATCTAGTTTTCTACATTTGTTTTTTTTTCTTTACTTAATAAACCATGCTAATAATTTATAACACATAAATATTATTTCATTTTTCAAACTGTAGTTTAAAATATTTCTTTTTTTCTAATTTAGCGTAAAGTTACCCGAGGGCTATCTGCGCTAACCGTCCCTAATTTAACAGTGTAAGACTAGAGGGAAGGCAACTAGGCATCACCACCCACTGCCAACTCTTGGGCTACTCGTTTACCAGTGAATAGTGAGATTGACCGTCATTATAACACCCCCACGAATGAAAGGACGAGCATGTTTGGTGCGACGGGATTCAAGCCCGTGACCCTCAGATTACGAATCGAACACCTTAACCCATCTGGCCTAGTTTAGAATGGCCTTTCACTTTTCTCAAGGGTCACAGTCTCTTAAGTTGATTTTGGAAACAAAAGCAAACGTGTAGAATAAAGCTTTTGTTCTTGATGACGAGAAACCCACTTGAAATAAAAATGTATCTCAGAACGGTTGTTCTCTCCTAATCAGTAGCAGTGTTAATACCCATAACAGCCTTTCTGAGATACAAAGCTTTTGTTCCTATATTTCTACAAGTTTGCCACTATAGCTTTCTAAATAACTACGCTAGTACTTAAGTAACCCTAGTTAAACGATTTGGAAACTTTGTAATATAACTGAATTTTGCCATTATACATAAATCATTGCAAAAACAAAATTAAAACACTAATTTATTTAAAAATTGCATATGTTAAAGAATATATAAAATATGAATTTTTTCTTTAATATTCAAAATTTGAAACAAATTATTATCTCGACAAAATACTAGTAAATTAAAAATAATATTTTGATCCTTAGGATAAATGATAAACACATTTCGAGTCTCTCTGATTTTATTAATGCATTTCGTGTTTAAAGACCGAAATTATTTATAGCTTTCCTTAAAAGAAATAACGCATTAAAATTTTGTTTGTTGAAAAATGAATGGTTAATTCGCGCTACTAACCTAAAAAGTGAAAACAAAATCTAATTTTTTTAGTCGTATAAGGTCACATAAAAAATATTACACATTCGTTCTTATGTTCTATCTTTGGTGCTCTCGCTTACTAAAATCATAGTCTTATCAGCTAGAAAAGTCAGAGGAGGCAGTCTTTAGGCTTCTGACTGAGAATTTAAAAAAAAAACACTTCATTTTATGTAAGCACTTTATCTGTAAACTCAGTTTTCTTTATGTGTCATGCCAGTTCCAGAACAAAGTAGTTGGTAATGAGGTTATCAATTTCACGCTATGTGTCGAAGAATCAGGAGATTTAGATGAAGGCTACAGTAATTACTACTTCCTGCAAACACTAAGTTTTCACAAAGCTTAAATTTTCTTTTATGCTGTTTGTTTAAGGAATGTCATCGATAACGGAATGTCAACAGCTTCGAATCATTGAATTAATTCTAATGCTGAAAATAATGGTTTTGTAGCATTATCTGGCTACTACTCAAACAGACAGATTATCACACGACACACTGAAGAAACGCTGGTATTTCCGAGAGAGAGAAAAAATGAACATATTTCTTTTTACATACTTTACTTTTATTGCGACTTCAATTTTCTTCAAGCTTATAACATTTAAAGAAGACATAACTGCCAAATGTAGATTGAAATTCTAACCACAATGAAAATTTCACATTTATTTTATTACATTTTTTTCTGTTCTAGCCCTACTTTTGTCTTTCTTATTCGTTTTTGGATATCGTTTTTGTGTTCTACTAGTATTTAATAAATGACGAAAATAAAAACAGAAGGGGGTGTGTGCCTTCTTATAGCAAAGCCACATCGGGATATCTCCTGAGTCCACCGAGGGGAATCGAGTCCCTAAATTTAGCAAAACAGAAAGGTTAAATGGCATTTTTTTATATTAAGATGATCTCTAATTTGAACCGATAGCAAATAATTTAATAATATAATTAAGAAAAGTGAAAATTCCAGGTCAATAAGATCCCTATTGAGATCTTTGCGTAATGATAATAATCTTATTTGTGGTGATTACTAATTTATCTTTAACACTTTTAGTAGTACTATATACAGTTGTTAAGATCAAAACTGTCTACCATTTATTAATATACATCCGTAAGTAAATGACGTGTCAAAATAACTGTGTGTGTTTTCCTATAGTAAAGCCACGTCGGACTATCTACTAAGTCTACCGAGGGAAATCGAACCGCTGATTTTAGTATTGTAAATCCGTAGACGTACCGCTGTACTAGCAGCGGATATTTTTATTGCTTCCTTAGTAGGACGAATGACATTAATGAAACTAATTAGAAGCAGGTAGATTGAAATATACTAGCGGTATTTCTGTTTATATTAGTAGTTTCAACGACAAAACTAGTTTTTTTGTGTGTGTCTATAACTTATTCTTTTTTGTACGAATTTGTTTTACCTTTAATATTTCTAAGAATATAAATATGATTACTATTTTATAACTCAATAGCTTTAAAAAGATTAATGATAGAAGCAAACCTATCAATAATTTTGAAAATATGTATTAAAAATTGTTTCAAAATAATTTACTTATCTTTTATAAAATAGCTGTAATTATTAACGTTTAAAATTATCATTAACTTTGGTTAGTTTCAAGTATAAGCATTCATAAAAGTTTAATATATAATCGTAAAAGATGATACTTTATTCACGTAAAACATTAACAAATTGACAATGTTTGTGCACGTGAACTTTTAACGAAAAGTACTGATCTACAGGGGCTGAATAAAAGTGCTTCCTCCTAAAAATGTTGTTAATTTCTTATACCTTTCACTAGAAAACAGAAAAATGTGTAAAACTATATATGTTTTCAGAACGCACTCGACAAAATCTCTTCAGATATGATGTTAAGTCCTTATTTTAACTCTGGCTTTTGTAAATACCAGAATTTTTCATGATTTTAGCTCACATTTTCATAAAAAGTGTTCTGCACTTGCTGTAGTTTCTTAAAACTTGTTCCAATTAGCTTACAAAATGACTGTTAATTTGAATTAGACGACGAACTAAACATTAAAATTGCTGATGGAAAAAAATGATGACGTATTACTAGTAAGCATGAAAATACACAACATGCTGTCTGTGCTCTTTCTACCGTAAGTATTGAGGTCTAATTGTTAGTGTTATCGCCCTCATACTTACCAGAGATCAGATGCAGTGTGCTGAAATATAGTTTCGTTTCTTTAGAAATTGAACTAAATGAATTCAAGTTTTTTGGACGTTTATAGTTAAAGAACATCCTACGGTAAGGCTGAATACACTTTTATAGTTAAAAAAATATCCATTATTGATAGAACAAAACATCTTAACACATTTAAATTCGATATTTTAGAAAATAATTATTTGTTATTAAAACCAATTTTTGAAAACAAGCAATTAAAGATACACATTAACAAAACTCATTGGTATAAATTTGAAAGTATATAGCACGTATAGTTCTATACTGATTTTCATAACAGATATCAGTCATTTCTGTTTAAAATGTATCTTAATTTTACCAGGAAAGAAAGTCTTAACGTATGTGACAGACTTTGTACAAACGTATGTTCATTGGTTTCCTAAATGTTTATCATGTTTGATGTAACACAAACAATGCTATTTCGTATTCTTAATAGGAAGTATATGTTTCTTATAATAAAAACTCATTAAACTGTAAGCTCCGAAGTACAGTATGCCCAATATATTATCTGGTTTGTATGCTGGTGGTAATAAGGATCCTGAAAGTTGTTTATAGCTAGTGTAGTTCTGATATTAAATTTAGAAATTTAAACAATCGAACGGAACTGCAAAAATCAATACGACAATAAATGATCAAGTTCATAATACATATCATTTTCCAACTGATTCACTCATTTTAAGATCAGTTGATTAGCTTTTTAACGAGGGCTGTACATTTACCTGATACAGTCCCCATCTGAAACAGCCGTAAGTCTACGACTTTACAAAGACAAAATTGACGGTTTAATACCTCTCGGTGGACACAGTAAGTAGACCGATATACCTTTGTTGTAAGAAAAATACATGCAATAAAACGTAAGATTATCCACCTGGTTTTTGCTAAGAAATTTGATCACTTGATTTGTGTAAGTACTACTCAAAATGTACATATAAATTATTTTTTATTTATTTTACACATCCAGAAGATATGTGTACTCAGTATTTTAAATATATATAAGTTTATATATTATACATAACATATCTAATATACAATTGTATATAATTTGTTAATAAAAAAATACTTCTTTTCTTAGTCTGTTTTAATACTGATAAGGAGCAGAAAATAAAATGTTTTCTATATTTTGCAACTACATAGTATTCATTACATTCAAATTAAAAACTAACCATTTAATAGTTGGATATTCAATACAAAAGCGTTTGCTAGTTCAAAGATAATAGAATATTATAATAGAATTTTAATTAGAATATTATCTGTTTTGTAGTATTTCTATAAAATATTTTCGGGTTTTAATGCTGTCAGAATGAATTCATGAACTGGTGATCTTGCGACAACGAACTTTGACTGAATCTGTCATTGTGAGAATAATGGAACTTCATTCTGCGCTAAAGATAAATGATATGCATATGTGAATTACAAGTTTTCACGGTGTTCACTGCGCTAATATTTCATCAAGAAAGGCAAGGAACTGACAGTTGGCACGAGAATAAGAAGTAGAGAGTGCGCCATAAACCATTCTTCTCTCTCCAGAACAAAAGACCCAAATGAAGTATCTCCCAACTTCTGATTCCAGCTGTCAAGGTGATGGATTCTTCACAATAAAGTATAGCTTCGTGTGAAATGAGCCTAGGCATGCTCCTGTAGATAAAAAAAGGAAAAAAATCTAACTTTCGAAGCACGTTGCAAACATAAACTACCCTTATCAAAATCTAATCACCGAAAGTTTTGAAAAATGAGCTTTTGTTACAGTTTCATATTTATATAAAATACATACACCAAAAGTTTTGAAATGCATTTGCTGTGGTAACATATCTCTTAATATCACCGTTTTAAATATTTTGGAATAAATAATAAATGCGAATACGGATGATTCGAATAGCAGCTGTTATACTGAGAAGAACAGCGAGATTAAAACGATAAGTTTGAACTTTGTTAAGACTAGAATTTTATGTATGGTTTACTGTAGGTACATGTATTACATTCTTAGTAAATATGACACGCATCGCAAGACAAAACATGCAGAATCAAAATAAGTCAATTCACTCATCCATGCAAACTATAGGAAATATGTACTTTTCTAGAACAGTAGCTTGACATGTTTACCGAAAAAAGTTTCATAAACGGAAATTTACATAAACATATCAAATACACGAAATCTCAGGTATGTAGAGTTCCGAAAATATTTTCAAGCATCTATGTTATTTCTCCACACAAATAGATAAATAACCATCTAGAATCCCAGCTACGAAAAACACAACTAAGGACTAGATTGCTTATTATTGTACTATTAAACAAAAAAATACTTACTATAAAATGTATACAATGAACATAAAGAATAAATACACATTTTACGTTGTTAGACTCAACCACTTATTTGAGTAGAGCTTTGAAAGATAAAAATAAGAAAAGAAAAATTAAAATAAAAGACGTTTTTAGCATTTAATAGGGAAAATGTGAACACTATGAAATTAGCATAAATACCATACCAAAAAGAAGTCCTAAACAGGATAGGAAATGGTCCAAAAGAGGTCTGAGTAATGAGTTGCACGGCCGTCATTGCGAATAACTCTAAACATTCGCTTTGGCATGGTCGATATAAGTGTTTGCAGAAGGCTGGAATGTTATTTCAAGTGGTGAAGATGGCTTCACAAAGATTATGCACTGTTTGGAATTGACGTCCACTTCTATAGACTTCCCTTGTCATCCATCCCCAAACATTTTCAATGAGGTTCAGTTCGAGCAAACACGCTGGATAGCCCAAAAGAATCACGTTATTCGCTATGAAAAGTCTTTTGTCCTGCGGGCATTGTGGATTAGAGCGTTGTCCTGCTGAAAATCAATCATTTCCACACAAGCGAGAGACTTCAGTCAATGAGAATGCTCTCTCCAACATGCCAATGTAACCAGCTACTGTTTGACACCCCTGTATAACCTGAATCCATTGTTCCATGAAAAGAGATAGCATGTTTCCTTATACAAAGCCACATTGGGCTATCTGCTGAGCTCACCGAGGGGAATCGAACCCCTGATTGTAGCGTTGTAATTCTATAGACTTACCACTGTACTAGTGGGGGGAAAAAGGAGAAAGCACCCCAGATCATTATTGAACCTCCTCCACTGTATCGTGTAGAAAATATCTCCGGTTGGATGTCCTTATCGTGCCAGTAACGTTGGAAGTCATCTAGACCATCCAAGTTAATTTTTTTTCTCATCGGAGAACAAAACCCTTGTCCACTTTTTACGTCCTATGTTTGGTACTTCTCAGCAAAGTTTAACCGAGCTGTTTCGTGATGTGGAAAGGCGTGGCCTTTGAAAACGTTTACGGTTTTAAAGCCTTTCTCTCATAGATGCCGTCTTATTGTTTTGAGCTGCATTATGCGTCCGTAAGGGCCTTAATCTGGTTCGACGATCGGCTGGTGTTTTGCCGAACAACCCATCGAGTCCTCCCGCTCAACGCCGGCGAAATTTGCTTGGGCCGACCACTTGAAATTCTCGTTCTATATCCCTCAGGATCTTTTAAGAAATTTTCAACAGCAGTTTTACTACGCCCAATCTCACCAGCGATGGCACGTTGAGAGAGACCTTGCTTTTGCAGCTCGACAATTCTGCCACGTTCAAACTCTGTCAATTTTTTAGCCTTTATCATGTTTTTACCCAATGTAACACAGGACATGTCAGTGGGAGATGTTAACAACGCTAATGCTTGAACACAAATGAATAAATTTCGTTACGTATTTACCGATTAACGCTTCGTTTCAGTATGGTCTTAAACTTTTTACCAGCTGTTATTTAGGCTCATTTCATAGTGTTCACATTTTCCCTATTAAATGCTTAAAAAGTTTTTTTATTTTTATTTTCCCCTTTTTTATCTTTTGAAGCTCTACTTAAATAAGTGATTGAGTCTAACAACGCAAAATGCATATTTTTTTCTTTATGTTCATTTCTTTATGTTCAGAGGCGGCACCGGAGAGGCCGGCCAGGCCAGAACCCAACCAGCTGACGTGAAAGTAAATGTGAATGCGAGACGACTCGTTTCAGGGCTGGGCAATAATGTTGTCTTGGCTGAGATCTAAAGATCCAATGCCTAAGATTTGGCTGTGGGGGAAAACGGGAGTGCCCCGAGAAGACCCACTTTCACAGGACAGGCGCAGAAAGATTTACCTATCCTATGCCAAAGATCTGAAAAAGAAGCACATATTATAGTAATGAGGTTTATTTTTTATGCATTTTGTTGTGTGATTTGTGATTACTGAAATATGTTATATGGTAAAATATATTTTGTCGGTGAACTGGCTAATTTACATAGTAATGCAGTTAGTTTGTTTCTGTGTTCTGCTTTTAAATAATATTTGTATGACATTTCTGCGAGTCTGTTCTAAGAGTTGGTAAGTTACTGATTTGGTGTACATAATTTACGGGAGTGTATGATGGTAATCTGTATGCTGCTCTTAGTATTTTATTTTAAACTAGTCATCACTATCCACTGCTAACTCTTTTACCAAAGAATAGTGTGATTGGCCGTTACATTATAACGCCACTCCGGATGAAAGGGCGATTATGTTTGGTGCGACGGAGATTTGAACCCGCGACATTCAGATTACGACCAATTTAACGTAAAGAATTATTGATTGGAACTGTTGCTTATTGTAGCAAGTCAAGGAAGGATGTAAGCTGCATACACCTCTTTGTATTTTAGGTTATATGAACTGTCTTCATTATTTAATTGTATTAGTTCCTCCTAAAGGTCATCTGTACTTTTTAGGTGATGAGTAATTACACGTCCTTGACATTCGGGGTAAAGATTTATAATTTAAAACACTGTTAATGTACTGAAATTTATATGAGCACAACACACTGATAGTTTAAAAAAGTTAATTGTTCTATGTGGGTTTTTGAAAGCTCCCTCATTGTTTGTCAAGCATTCCATCGTTATTGAATATTGATGTTTATCTATATCATGTTAACCAAGTGAAAAACTGTCATTAACAACATTCAAGGTTCTAAAGTTAGTATAAGTTGATTAAACTTTTCACAGAAGAACACAATCTATGTCAGTTTAACGGCTTTAAAAATCTGAAATTGAGAAATTGTGTTGGGACTGCCAACTTATTTACGTAACTGTAACTTAGAACTCAATAATTCAATTAGTGCTACATGTCTTGAACAATCTCAAAAAGTACCAGCTCTCATTAGTCCATCTACGGCGGCGATAGGAATTATATAATTTGCATTTATATGTACACTGATTTTTTTTATGCACACATTAGGACTTCTAGCTGTACTACAGTTTTGGTGGAAAATATAAAATATCTTCAAACAGAGCTTTTGATATAAAAATTAAGCAAAAAAATTGTTAATGAAAATGTTTTGCATTAAATGTAGATCTTGAGCTTAACTTATATCAGTACAAAGGGCTTAGCTTGTCACGATACTGTATTTTACCTATAGAGAAAGATCTACTACAGTAATTTAGTTTTCTTTTATAACATTTGTTTAAATAATGGGAACAAAAATGACCTGAGTCGAATATTTTTTTCTAATAGTGAGAAGAGTGTTTATTTCAATTAAACATTGAATGATTTGTAAACTCTACAGAAAGTCATTATATTCTTGCTGTTTTTCTCCTTAAAAATGGATTGGTTTGGTTTATTTAAAAATGCACGATGGCTGTCTGCATTAGCCATCCTTAATTTAGTAGAGAAAAAGTAGTAACTACCACTCACCGCCAACTCTTGGGTTATCCTTTTACCAACGAATAGTGGAATTGACCGTTACGTTATAATGTCTTCACCGCTAAAAGAGCGAAGATGTTTGGATGGACAGGGATTTTAGCTCGCGACCTTTAAAAATGGATTACCAGTGTGATCAAGCTTATTCGGAAAACAGGTATGTCATCTCCCTTCCCACTTTTTGTGCAGCTTTACAGAAATAGGCTAATGTATTTGGCGGTAATTTCCACGTCCACACTTAATTAAACAGACCGAGGGCATCAAACTATGTTGGATGTACATTGTAGTACTAGAACATTATGTGCTCGAATCGAATTGTGGCGATTCTAGTCTCTTTGGACATATTTCTTTTAAAAATAGCCATTAATTTCTATATGCAACTGCAAGTTGTGTATTTTTGTTTATAATATTTTGTTTTTTTTTCATTGTGTAGTATATTATCTCGTTAATAGAGCTAGGAAATATGTCCAAGCTCACTTCCTTGGCATTTTTGATCTATGGCTTCTTTTTCGTAACAACTGTCTCAACTTTGCAGATGTGGAAATTGGCTCTGATTGTTTTGAGGTGTTGTTTCGGTGTTCAGTGTTGCCTAGGCTCTTTGATGTACGTAGTTCTCCGATTTTATAAAGAACATTAAGTACATTATTCTTATAAATGCTATATGTATTTTTTTGGATCATCTGTATAGTTATGTAGATTTTCTCATTTCGAAGGAGTTGGTAAATATAACCCCAAGCATCAATGAATGTTTTGGGAGTGTTTACAAATCCTATTTGTCAAACCTTCTTTTATATCTGAGACAGATACTTTTATTATGTGAATGTATATCTAAAGACATCTCGGCAATCGGAAGAAAAGGTAGTTTTTATTTTTTGTTCATGCAGTTGTATAATATTTGAATGATCCACGGTGGTGCACTTAGACTACTCAAATATAAAAGCATTATAATATCTTAATAAAATAAAAAATAAAAATTTTAAAAGTTGTATATGAAATACACAGTGCAAAAAGGTTAGCTTATGTAAACGATGCTTTTCTGTTAGACAAAAAGTATTCAAATTTACTAAAGTTTCAGTAACAATAATATTATTATAATATACAATAGTGTGCTTCCCTATATTGTTACTTTTATACATACGATTTTAAGTTAACTATAGAAAAGAAACAAAGTGCAATTTAAATTTATAAGAATGATAATTATTGTACTTTTAAATTATGAAGATCTTTAAGTTTAGTGAAGATTCTACTGTAAAAAGCTGTCACGTTTCATTTCCTGCAAGAGCAGAAAAAATGTATCAACTCTATAAAAGTGTATCATTATGGATAGGATATATTTTCATTATGAAACACACGTTCTATATGACCTCAAGAGAGCTACACGAATCTTTTCAGAAAATTAAGTTTTATTGTGAAACAGAATAGTGGTGTCGATGTACAGAATTGAATTAGGCTTGAAAATGTTGTGTAAATTTGTAGAAAAGAACAAATAAAAATAAAATTTTATATTTTTAAGAGGAACTCTATTCCACAGAGTACTGGTCTTGACTGTAATTCAAATTACTCATAAAAGTAGCCAATTCCTTAGGCAACAATGAAAAAATATTTATATTTTAAAAAGTAGTTGATTCCTAGGGTAAATAAGTAAGCTTTGAGTAGACTACATAGCTCATCAATAACAATGTTTCGAGTGTTTTTGACTTCGTTTGTTTGGTTGTTGAATTTTTCCCACAGCAACTCGAGGTCTATGTAGATAGTCACCCTTAATGTAGATGAAAGGTCAATATCAACTAGCAGACTGCCGACTCTTGGACTATTCCAATCAAATACTATTTTTAATTGTTAGTTATATTCTAATACTTCTATCTAGATAGAAGTATCTAGATACTTCTAAAGTATCTAGCTGAAAGAGCTAGAATATGCAAGGATGGGATTTTAAGCCAAAACTCGCAAGTTGAATAGCCTAACCAGCACGTGGTGCCAGATCCTACCTCCTTTCTATAATTCAAGTACCTCAAAAAGGTAGCCAACAGCTGTAACAAGTTTTGTATACGTAGTAAATAACAAGTAATAAAACCTTCTGGTCAAAGTAAACTACGTTTATAGATCAAAACTAAAAATTAGCCGAGCCATTAATATAGCTAATTAAGTTTGGCTTGTTTTAAATATTACGCAAAGCTACTCAAGGTCTATCTGCGTTAGCCGTCCCTAATTTAGCAGTGTAGGACTAGAGTGAAGTCGTCACCACCCACCGCCAACTTTTGGCTAGTCTTTCACCAACGAATAGTGAGGTTGACCATCCCTTTATAACGTCCCTAAGGCTGAAAATGCAAGCATATTTGGTGCGACGGGGATTCGAATCCGCGACCCTCAGATAAGGAGTCGAATGCCTTAACCACCTGGCCATGCCGAGTCATAACTAATTAAATACACGTTTTCTACGTATCTGCTTATAAAGGTTAGAAGACATAGTTACGTCAGTTTGATACACTTGCTGTTGACAATATTTTCAACCGTAAACCCAAATAATATCTCATGAAATTTTACAATCTTAGAAGAATCAAGTTAGTCCTAAATACAACTTTGAAGCTAACAATGTACATCAGTCGTTATAACACAACATTAAATAAATAACTACAAATAAAAATAAAATAAACACAATTATATTAGATATAGCAAGTATTATATCAGTATTATTAATTAAAGAAATACAAAACAAATAAAATACCATATCTTTATTAGGGTTTTATAAACACTAATTCCAACCCTAAATCGTAGGAACTTCTTTAAGAATGATTGGCTATCTCTAACAACACACTTCACTCCTCTCCTCACTATATAACTTGTTACGTGTGACAGTTAATGCCATAAGTATGAACTTTCTTACCATACAAACAAAATCAATGGTCATTAAAATACAAATTTATAAATGAAAGACGCAAAATTATTAAGTAATATCTTATCTTACCATTATAACATAACAAGGATAAGCGTAATAAGAAGAAAGCGACTAGCGAAACGTAATAAGTAGCTTTAAAAAAATACAAAAACCCTTTGCCACCATTGTTAACATATTCTCTTCTGCCCTTACAATGTATGTTCCTAGTGCAAGGTAATAAAATTGTAAACTTTTACGACACGATCAAACTGTCTAAGAAGCTTGTGTTTTTAAAGGCATAACCATTAGCTTTTAAGAAATTTAAGAAAAAAACTTAAAACCTAAAATAAAGATGAATAAACATTAAACCTGACTTTACTTCTTAATATAATATTCATATCGACATGTCATTGCATTTCATGTATGAATTAACTAGTTGTTCATGCTTTCCGATTTTTACAATGAATTTATTCATATCTAGCACTACTTAATGAGCTAAAATACTCTACTATGCATTTGTAATTTAACTTTTTCCTATTAATAAAAGTATTACGTATAGTATATAAATATATAAGCTTTTGCACTTTGATTTTTATCTCTTTATTATAGTTTTATTATGTATGACTGTACATCTCATAAGTAATATACGAATACTACTCTATCTTTATTTTAGGGCCCGGCATGGCCAGGTGGGTTAAGGAGTTCGAGTCGAGGGTTCGAATCCCCATCGCACCAAACATGCTCGCCTTTTCAGATGTAGGGGCGTTATAATCTGAAGGTCAATCCCACTATTCGTTGGTAAAAGAGTAGCCCAAGAGTTGGCGGTGGGTGGTGATGACTAGTTGCCTTCCCTCTAGTCTTACACTGCTAAATTAGGGACGGCTAGCGCAGATAACCTTCGGGTAGCTTTGCGCGAAATTCAACAAACAAACTACATTTTAGAATATTTATTGCATTACAATTAGAGTATCTTAAAATAGGAAACTTTACTTTCCATACCAATCACGTTGTAAACACTTTTATGCTTTTTCGAGCCCAAAAGTAGCGTTTCAGCTTATCAACTTTGGAAAAAGTTTACTGAAAAATACGTTGCTCTAGTTTCGTCTCATTTTACTGAATATTGACAGTGAAGAAAATAATAAAAAAATTAAAGTGATTTCATTTTCAAAAACGTAAGGAAAACAAATAAATGAAAAAGAATTGACATGGTGTTGTTCTATCGTATCTGTCTTGTCGGTAAAGTCTACACTAGCGTGATTTATGATATGGAACGAAAAACGGATTGAAAGAGGTTACGTTAGACAGAGAAACCAATTTGTGGACAATGCCAGTGGACCGTGATACGCACTTAAGTCTTTGCTAGTATTGAACCAAAAAAAAGGTCACTGACCGAAGCAGTTACATCTTCATCTGAGCACAAGTTTAGAGAACATTTTGAGTGTTTGTATTTCATTTCTGAAACTCCATAAATTCCACTCGAACTTCTTGTTATACTTTCTTTGAAGTCCAGCAGAACTATATATATAAAACAGTAGCTACATTACATACTTGACAATAGCCGTTAACTGAACGGTAAGCTTAAAGGTTTATAACGATAAGAAACGTAGTTCAATACCCACACTTGGCACAATGCAGATAGCTCATTGTGTGTTTATGTGTTCTTACCCACGATCACATACAAATACAGAGATGCCAACCATTACGATTTTGGTGTAAACATTACGACTATACGCTCATACAGACAAATATTACGACTTGTTGCAACTCCCAAATTATTATACATTATATAGGCCTATACAATAAAGTGATAAATTGTTCCCCCAGAGCTTGAAAGGGGTGAAAAGAAAATTTCTAGTGAGATACAAATAACTTTTTATAATAAATAAAAGACATAGTCCAAACGACTACTTGCGATAATCATGTTTGTGCTTGAAATAATAATAAAAAAAAATATTTGTATCTCCAACATCTACCAATAGTGTGAGTGCAGTGCTTCTCCATACTGGGTATGTGGGGGAATCCATAGTTACGTCATCAGTACTTGTCAGCCAATCAGTGCTCGCGTAGATAGGTATTTCTCGTTTTTTAAGCGGCATAAAAACACCAATGCAATCGTTCACAAGATGAAGAAAAAGAGGCCTAGTTCACCAGATCGTCTTGTTTTTGGCAAATCTAAAAGGACTAAAACTGTGAATCAAAAATTTAGGAAAGAGTATAGTGCAAAATATCCGGTCATTGCATCAAAAGTTAGTGACAGTCATGTGTTTTGTACAGTTTGTCACATTGATTTTTGTGTGGCGCATGGCGGGATAAACGATTGTTCCAGACATACAAAATCGGCATCTCACTGACAAAAGGCTGAGGCAAAGACAAAAACGATGCAGATAGCGACATTTATGAGTAAGAATTCAGAATATGAAACCATAAATGCAGAAGTGATGTTCACTCAATTCGTCATTACTCATAATTTACCCCAAGTTGTAGCCAATCATGCAGGACATCTATTCAGAAAAATGTTCCCAGACTCTGATATAGCGAAAAAATATGACTATGCTAGAACCAAAACTACAGCCATTGTGCAAATGTTGGGTTGTGAAGATGACAAAATGATTTCAAGCATACTTACTAACAGTGTTTACAGTTTAGCCACAGATGAATCCACAGACATGAATGACTCGAAACTGTATCAAGTGGTTGTACGATATCTTGACCCTTTTCTTGGAAAAATTGTTTGTTTTCTTTTGACAATGGTGGAATGGAAAGAAACTTCAACGGGAGAAAATATTTTCAAGTTTTTGGACCACGAACTGACAAATCTTCCATTCTAATGGTGACAGTGAAAGGATATTTAGTTTAGTGACTAAAAACAAAAACAAGTTCAGACCAAACTTGAGCACCTCAGTTTTGAGCAGTATTGTAACACACAAGATGTGTATGCAGTCAAATGGACAATGTTGTTATAACTCCCAACCATCCAGAGACATTCTCATGAAAACAAAGGCTGCAACAGCTGCAAAACTATTACAATAAGTGTCATAAACATGATATAAACTAGTCGTTACACAAAGGCTTTTTCTGCTTACTGTTTGTGCATGCTCAATGTTGTTTTACCAGTATGTTTGTTACTCTGAACTAAAAAAAAGATATAATTTCAAAATATTTTTTAAATTGATTTATTAAATACACAAATGAGCAATCTATAGCAATAATAAATAATAATAGTTATAATAATAATATAATAATAAACAGCTTAGAGACATTGGTTAGACCTAGTAGCTGCTCAGTCATTTGAAATAGTTGGCATCTCTGTAAATATAACGCTAAAAAAAAGATACAAATATGCAAGACATTTTCTACTGTCTCTATCAAGTTTAATATTTGTCATTCATTTCTACGTGCATTTGTACAATATATACAATACTTTTGCTCTGAAACATTTTTGCCTGTTATGATATTTATATTTTGTATTTTTAACCTGCTGTAGAAGAAGAAACGAAAAATTTATCGATTTTCTCTCAATTTTATATTATTTGTTGGCTTAAGGAACATTTTTATACACTATAACTTGATTCAATATTTTAGACGTATTTATCCAATCACCTTTATTCAAACTCTTAACACCATTACTTACACATTTTACGTCGCCGTTTTGTGCAAATACAAATATTACCTTTGACAGTGTCTTGTTCGTCACGTAAATTAATGTAATAAAAATAGCTAGTATCTTTATTGTTGTTAAACAACGTTAAACTAAACAAGTTGACAACTTTTGAGCGTTCTACTTTTGAGGCAAGGGAAAACAACTATGCAATCGATTAGAAAACAGAAAGAATTTATACGAATTATGCTAGTAAAAAAATTACGTATATATATATATTCACAAAATGTTTTAATTTCTATTATGTAAATGATTTGACACTCGCTTTGTATATTTTATTTTAAATATTTCTTTTAATATTTTCAATCTATCGATGTTAACTTTGTATTATTTTGAACATCCTTTCGTGGAAATGTAGAATATTGCACTTTGTTTCGTAATAATATGTGCAAAAAACGTTATTGTCACTTCTGTATTTTGTTCTAGAGTTGTCATTGTACTATTTTCATGCTATAAAGCTGAAAGTAATTAGTTGAACCAAAACGTAGGCCAATTGCAGCTAACGGGCCATCTTACCAGGCTGGGGATTTAAACATTCCATGGTTCATGCTCAGTTACTGCCAAGAGTAAATCGTGTTTTGTACTTTCGAAGCATCGGTGTGTTAAACTCTACTCTTGGAGTACATCAAAAGATCGGATTTTTGTTTTTAACATTATTCCGTAGAACTGAAACAAAATTGTATAAATGCATATTTATGTGCATTCAGGCTCTTCGAAGTCGTCATCGAGGATCAATGATAAGCTTAACCTCAGTTTGCAGATTTAACTTTTAATGGCAATTCAAATGAGTTATGTTTTCAAAATATTATAATTGTACAGCTAGAAAATCTTACTCTCTGTTCAACGATAATATTTGTAATCAGAATATGGTGTAGTTATGGTTCCATATTGGTTTCTTCTGTAGCTATTGTTTTCTTTCAGGAAAAACAATGTTTGAACGATTCTCCCAACCTTTTAAATAAATAAATTATTTTAAAATATGAAACTGATGAAAACGTTCCTTAATTTCTGGACTATTTAAACAGTAAGTATAAGGAACCTACTTTTTCTCTTGAACATCAAAAAGATAATAAACTTTCATTTTTGGATAAATCATTGCATACGTTGCCTATCAAGAAAATCTAGAGACGATTCCAATTAATAGTGCACATATAATCTGAAGTACTCATGATTTTTTTGCATAGAAAATTTCCCAACAACTGAATTTAATCTATGCAAAAGTGGCTTTCCAATTTACCTGACTGATCAAATAATTAGTAGTTGTTAGAGGTATGGATGTTTTAAAATTGCTTTTTACATAACCTTTATATATATTAGAATTGTTATAATTTAAAAATGTCCTACTTCGAAAAATGTATCCACTTGTAAGTATTTTTAAATATGGATGTCACCTGTAATAATTCTTCATTGAGAACATCAAATATAGTTTATCAGTTTGCTTGTTCTTATTGCAAGCAAAGTTACATCAGTTTCACGATAAAAAAAGCTGCTGAAGCGAGTAAAAAAACAAGCACATATAAAAATGCCAAATAAATCAAGTGTATTGGAGCATGCTTCAGGTGGGGGTGGCGTAATTGTCCATTCATATTAGTTTAAGATCTCAGAAAGGACCAATGATATGCTTGCTCGTTTACAAACTGAAGCCGAAACTCAATCAGCTTGTAAATTGTTTCTTGCTTTTATTTGTGTGTGTTATTAAATTACATTTGCATGTAATCAGTGTCATTAATTTTGTATTTCAAAATTTTCTTTGAGATATGTTTATAATATTTTTTACATGCGTTCAAGAGAGATTAATTTAAAAAATGCGCTTTGTCTAATGACGGTGTTTTTACTTTATTTTTAGGATGGTAGAATGGTTTTAGAAACTTTTCATGGATCGTTTCATAATTGACGCATATAATAATTTTTATTTCAAGTATGCTATAAATAGTTTTTGAGATTTGGTGTATTAGTATACCATTGCTCGAATGTAACATGTTCTTTGAACATAGGCCTGGCATAGCCACATAGGTAGGGTGCTCGATTTCCAATCTACGAGTTGGAACCCCCATCCCACCAAACATGCTCGCCATTTCAGGCGTGGGGGTGTTATAATGTGACGGTCAAGAAATGTATCCCAAGAGTTAGCGGAAGGCGGTGATGACAAGCCGCCCTCCCTAAAGTCTTTCACGACAAAATTAGAGACAGCTAGCGCATTCGTGTAGCTTTACTTGAAATTCCTAACAAGCCAAATATTTGAAGATAAAAGACATAACTTCCTTTATATAACCGTTAACTAAATCATCATTTATGTAACGATGACAGTTTGAAAAAATAATTATGTTAATTGAAAATAGAAATTATTATAATGCACATAAAATATTTTTTTAGCGTAGATGTTGATTTTGTCTGGATGTACACTGGGTATAATAAGCGAACCGCAAACTTTTTCAGTGCTAAATAGGTCACATTTAGAACAAATAATGTTTCCAAACAATTTATTTATGACAATATTTAAAAGGAAGTTAAATTTAGTTCGAAAATAAATAACAAAATAACACTAAATTTCAATACTAAAATTAATTCATCAATTAATATTAATTAACATATTAATAACATTTGACAGAATTATTTAGTTATTATAATTCATTGAAACTTCTTGGCAAAATTATTAATTTGTTAATGAACGTAGAAAGTAATACCTCATTTTTTTCAACAAAAGAGAAAACTAAGTATAAGATATTGGTCTCAATATGTTAAACTAACAGCTTTTGTTAACATAACAAAGATCTGTAACAGTGTGTTAACCTGTGTTCGTATTGTGAAATTAACATTCAAAATCTCAAACGACAAAATTGATTATTTAAAATCCTAATTTTGTACTAGAAAAGAAATATAAAGAACCTAGTTTGACTATACAAGTTATATTTTGAACAATTTGTATATAAATATTAAGTATAATAAACTTATGTACTGATCTGTTCGTGAGTTGAATATAATACTCAAATGAATAATTATTATGTTGAACAAGTAAACATGTATAGGCACTTATGTACATAAACAGGCACTTCTAATGTTCATATATTTTATAATATTTTTCTTCAACATACTTTTCTTTTAATCCAAACTGTTGAAAATAGTAGGACATTTGGTTATATCTTTGTATGTTACTAATATTTTTATGCTACTCGAGAAGCCTAAACAAAGCTAAATGAACTTTGAAATTTACCACTGATATATTCACAACCAAATTCGACCTCTTATTTTTCGCTTTATAAAACGTTGGGATCTGACGAGATCTGATATGACACTTATAATAAAAGGTGTTTTTCATTGTAATGACAGTTGTCAGGCTTGAGTCTATCTATCATATTGTTGAAATAACATTTCGACTCTGATATATTTGCCATTTCTTGAATCTTACCTCATTATTTACTAGAATTATAGGAGCTTATTAGTGTTTTTATTGCACAAACTAGACATCAGAACGCTATGCAACTTCAGCCTTCGTTTGCTTTTAATTTATATTATACATCGTCTATGATATTGATTTTAACGACTTAAAGGTAACCTAAAAACTGTAAGAATCATCCAATCCGAAACGAAATGTTCAACAAAACATGATAACATTATAAAACACTTTACTCTTGATCTTTTCATGGTTCTGTTTCCATGGACGCGAGCTTAGCTTAGAAACGACTCTGAATTCTCTAGTTTTTATTCTGCTCTATACGAAAATCACTTTATTCGTGAAGAATCCACGTCTTTTCTGTTTGTATGCGTATTGATTTGCGATCAAGATAACGATCAATCGATTTTAAGTTCAAGTAATTCAGGCACTGCTTAAGAAACAGTGCCAACTGGAATTGGCTCAATGCTCGCTTAATTTAGTCAATCAAGAGAATATTATATAAAAAAAAATTCGGAATGACTTTCTTAACAGGCGAATTTAAATGTTTTAATTTTTCTGCCTTAACTGGGTACGCTCTATAAAAGGGCCAAGCACAATTACGTTTTGAAAATGTAAATTACTTTGTGAAATGAGTCAAAATATCCGTTTGCAACTGAGCTTTAGTTAATATGCTCGTATTAATATTACTGTTTTATGCCTATATTCTCGATTATAGAGGAGATTTGTAGATAAAATTTGCAATGACTTAAAATTTCAATCGTTTTAAAATTTCCTTGAAATTTAGTATTATTTTGTTATTTATTTTCGAACTAAATTTAACTTCCTTTTAAATATTGTCATAAATAAATTGTTTGGAAACATTATTTGTTCTAAATGTGACCTATTTAGCACTGAAAAAGTTTGCGGTTCGCTTATTATACCCAGTGTACATCCAGACAAAATCAACATCTACGCTAAAAAAATATTTTATGTGCATTATAATAATTTCTATTTTCAATTAACATAATTATTTTTTCAAACTGTCATCGTTACATAAATGATGATTTAGTTAACGGTTATATAAAGGAAGTTATGTCTTTTATCTTCAAATATTTGGCTTGTTAGGAATTTCAAGTAAAGCTACACGAATGCGCTAGCTGTCTCTAATTTTGTCGTGAAAGACTTTAGGGAGGGCGGCTTGTCATCACCGCCTTCCGCTAACTCTTGGGATACATTTCTTGACCGTCACATTATAACACCCCCACGCCTGAAATGGCGAGCATGTTTGGTGGGATGGGGGTTCCAACTCGTAGATTGGAAATCGAGCACCCTACCTATGTGGCTATGCCAGGCCTATGTTCAAAGAACATGTTACATTCGAGCAATGGTATACTAATACACCAAATCTCAAAAACTATTTATAGCATACTTGAAATAAAAATTATTATATGCGTCAATTATGAAACGATCCATGAAAAGTTTCTAAAACCATTCTACCATCCTAAAAATAAAGTAAAAACACCGTCATTAGACAAAGCGCATTTTTTAAATTAATCTCTCTTGAACGCATGTAAAAAATATTATAAACATATCTCAAAGAAAATTTTGAAATACAAAATTAATGACACTGATTACATGCAAATGTAATTTAATAACACACACAAATAAAAGCAAGAAACAATTTACAAGCTGATTGAGTTTCGGCTTCAGTTTGTAAACGAGCAAGCATATCATTGGTCCTTTCTGAGATCTTAAACTAATATGAATGGACAATTACGCCACCCCCACCTGAAGCATGCTCCAATACACTTGATTTATTTGGCATTTTTATATGTGCTTGTTTTTTACTCGCTTCAGCAGCTTTTTTTATCGTGAAACTGATGTAACTTTGCTTGCAATAAGAACAAGCAAACTGATAAACTATATTTGATGTTCTCAATGAAGAATTATTACAGGTGACATCCATATTTAAAAATACTTACAAGTGGATACATTTTTCGAAGTAGGACATTTTTAAATTATAACAATTCTAATATATATAAAGGTTATGTAAAAAGCAATTTTAAAACATCCATACCTCTAACAACTACTAATTATTTGATCAGTCAGGTAAATTGGAAAGCCACTTTTGCATAGATTAAATTCAGTTGTTGGGAAATTTTCTATGCAAAAAAATCATGAGTACTTCAGATTATATGTGCACTATTAATTGGAATCGTCTCTAGATTTTCTTGATAGGCAACGTATGCAATGATTTATCCAAAAATGAAAGTTTATTATCTTTTTGATGTTCAAGAGAAAAAGTAGGTTCCTTATACTTACTGTTTAAATAGTCCAGAAATTAAGGAACGTTTTCATCAGTTTCATATTTTTAAAATAATTTATTTATTTAAAAGGTTGGGGAGAATCGTCCAAACATTGTTTTTCCTGAAAGAAAAACAATAGCTACAGAAGAAACCAATATGGAACCATAACTACACCATAATTCTGATTACAAATATTATCGTTGAACAGAGAGTAAGATTTTCTAGCTGTACAATTATAATATTTTGAAAACATAACTCATTTGAATTGCCATTAAAAGTTAAATCTGCAAACTGAGGTTAAGCTTATCATTGATCCTCGATGACGACTTCGAAGAGCCTGAATGCACATAAATATGCATTTATACAATTTTGTTTCAGTTCTACGGAATAATGTTAAAAACAAAAATCCGATCTTTTGATGTACTCCAAGAGTAGAGTTTAACACACCGATGCTTCGAAAGTACAAAACACGATTTACTCTTGGCAGTAACTGAGCATGAACCATGGAATGTTTAAATCCCCAGCCTGGTAAGATGGCCCGTTAGCTGCAATTGGCCTACGTTTTGGTTCAACTAATTACTTTCAGCTTTATAGCATGAAAATAGTACAATGACAACTCTAGAACAAAATACAGAAGTGACAATAACGTTTTTTGCACATATTATTACGAAACAAAGTGCAATATTCTACATTTCCACGAAAGGATGTTCAAAATAATACAAAGTTAACATCGATAGATTGAAAATATTAAAAGAAATATTTAAAATAAAATATACAAAGCGAGTGTCAAATCATTTACATAATAGAAATTAAAACATTTTGTGAATATATATATATACGTAATTTTTTTACTAGCATAATTCGTATAAATTCTTTCTGTTTTCTAATCGATTGCATAGTTGTTTTTCCTTGCCTCAAAAGTAGAACGCTCAAAAGTTGTCAACTTGTTTAGTTTAACGTTGTTTAACAACAATAAAGATACTAGCTATTTTTATTACATTAATTTACGTGACGAACAAGACACTGTCAAAGGTAATATTTGTATTTGTTCGATTTACGAGATACACTGTATTTAATTGTCAAAGAACGGTAGTTAATAAGAATTTTAAAAAGTTATTTTAAGTAATGTTTTCTTAAAGTATGAGCTAATGCAATTAAGCATATAGATGTTTATTAAAACACTGTAAATAACGCTGTCTAGTGTATAATCCGATATGTAAACGTCCAGAAAAGAATCCTTAATATCATTGTAACCACACACTGAAATACATACAATTAAAAATACTTATCTGGATGATATATTGAGGTGCACAGTCAAGTTTCTCAACAGCAATTAACAAGCCATTCATGATAGTGTTTATACGTAAGTATGTCAGCATATTAAGCTAATATAATAGCAAGTTAGAAAACAACGGCTTATTAGCATGCTGAAATGATTTGTTTTGGAGAAAACATGCTACAGTAGTGTGTTTCCGCAAAATAAATCACTTCGTTACACTTGTATATCGTTGGTTTTCAATTTATTAAGATAGTGTTGTGACTAACGTCACATAAAATTGCATAAGACGTCTGAGAATGTAAATTTCCGAGTTAGTGTTTTCAGATAACAGCGTCATAGAAATTGAAAAATCTAAATCTCATATTTTTTAATTTGATGAACTGTTGTCACTGTTATTTAATTTGCGTCAGTTTAGAGCTAAATCATATTGAAATAAAATCTATCAATAAGGTAAACCTTTCAAAATTTGCAAGTTTCTCAGAATGATGTAAAGGAAATATCGTTTTAAGAGGTGTAATAATGTCTATGTAGCGTAAAATCATTTAATTAGCTTTTCTATATCTATTAAAGTATTTAAGTATTTGTAGTGTGCTTTTGGTAATTTGCATGTTGTTGTTTTTTTTAATTTCGCACAAAACTACTCGAGGGCTATCTACGTTAGCCGTCCCTAATTTAGCAGTGTAAGACTAGAGGGAAGGCAGCTACTCATCACCACCCACCGCCAACTCTTGGGCTACTCTTTTACCAACGAATAGTGGGATTGACCGTAATATTATAACACGCCCCCACGGCTGAAAGGGCGAGCATGTTTGGCGCGAAGGGGATGCGAACCTGCGATCCTCACATTACGAGTCGCACGTCTTAACACGCTTGGCCATGCAGGGCCAATTTGCATCAGAAATGTTTAATAGTTTTATTTAACCAAAACGATCTAAATCTAGGCCTCAAGAATAAAGGTAATATGATGAGCAACAACGACCCCAACGAGTAAGTTATCATTTTAAATATGACATCACTTGAGAACAAAGGATAATTTATGGCAATGAATATCGAATAAATTTTGAATAATCACGCTCAGGTTATCGCACAGACATCAGAAAGAAATATTTCAAATAAATATACACCGTTAGCAATGCTACTTAGTCGTTCTAACTCGCTTACTTAATAATGCTTTGCTTAAAGATCAATCATTATTGCTTAGAATTAACAGAAACAACATATATTCAATGGTGTTTCAAGTACAGTCCAGAAGGATAATGTATTTGGTGATAAGATTGTGCAACCATGCTGTTTACAGTGCCCCCTCAGTTGCACGGTGGTATGTTGGCGGACTCACACCGTTAGACACTGGGATTCCATATCTGTGGGGGGGAGACCCATTGTGTATCTTTGTGCTTAATTCTAAACAAACAATACTATCAGAGTTTTGAGTTTTTCTTAACACTTCACCCGCTTCATCGATAAACGAATCATACTATTGTAAGTATTGGTTCAAAATATTACCTACAGCAACACGTATCATATTTCTAAGTTTTATAATTATAATTTATCCATCTACTTAAGAAGGTTGAATATGCATTTTCAGCATGTAAACGGCTATATCGAAATTATAAATTATACACGCCTAAAATGATTTTATTGTCTTGAGCTTTTCACATGTTATATAGTAATTATTCTACGCTGAATCCCCAATCATATCCAATTTTCTCCATCACGTACAGATTTTTTAACAAAGTGTAATATGTACTTCTACGTAAGTGAATCATTTTCACAGAAATCGGGTCACATTTTGTTATGCTTAACATGTTTACAACCACTGATTATAGATTTCTCTATATCATTCGCGACGTGTGAGACTTATCGATCGTTCTACAATACAAACAAAATAAACATACTAATAAAAAAAAATGTTCATTATGGTAAACAAAATAACAGTTTGATCTAAGTAGGAGTTTTTTTTTCTTCCCGAATTGTAAAAGAATTCTTACGTTATAAAAAACTGAATGCGGTTTGGTTTGTTTCAAATTTTGCGTAAAGCTACAAGAGAGCTAGCTATCTGCGCTAGCCGTCCCTAATTTAGCAGTGTAAGACTAGAGGAAAAACAGCTAGACATCACCACCCACCGCCAACTCTTAAGATACTATTTAACCAACGAATAGTGGGATTAACTGCCACTTTATAACGTCCCCATGGCTGAAAGGGCGAGCATGTTTGGTGCGACAGGGATTCGAACCCACGACCCTCGGATAACGAGCCGAGCGCCCTAACCATATGGCTATACGAGGCGTGTTTCATATCTCAGTTTTTTTGTACACACAAAAGTATAATGATAATGTAATTATTAATAATACATTTAAGTGTCATTGTTCAAAATTGTGAACTATTGTTAATGAACAGTAACTAATAATCACGGTTATAAGGCCTTTGTTTAATTTAATACATTTGTAATTAGTTTTAGTGTTTTTAGTGTGTGTTTAGTAAGTGTTATGATAACGGGTTTGGCTCTGAAAAAGAAACCAACAATTAACATTATAGTACTATATCCACAGTTAATAAATATGGTATAATATACAAATAATTTTGGAGTAATAAGATAATAAATAAGAGGTTAAAATAGTTTATATATAAAGGTAATATATATTTATATGAAGCAATTTACACATTGATTACACTATGTAACACAAATTTTGTTCCTGGACAGTATGTGTTATTTCTTAATTGTTTATGTTGTGAAAATACAGAAAATAGCCATTATTCCCTTAAAACTTTGCTTTTATGACCTAGATAATGAAATTTAGAACTTAACTTGTTTTCTATGTAAAAACGGGCAAATTTGCACGTTCAAAGTCCAGTATATATCTTGGTGGAAGCGCTCGCCTTGCTCCTCTGAGTATGCTCTAATATTCTCCTTGAATTTATTAAGATGAGCGTCAAGGATATGGACTTTCAGGGACATCCTGCAGCCCATTTTGTCGTAGTTCTTCACCAGAGCCTCAAACAGTTCCACATAATTTTCGGCCTTGTGATTATTCAAGAAGCCACCAAACCATTGAGACAAAGCTGCCCCAAGCTTTTTTCCTTCCTACCGAGCTTTTTGGGGAATTTTATGCACTTTAGAATCTTTATTTGTGGTCCAACGAATACACCAGATTTGACCTTTGCCTTAGACAGCTTAGAAAAGAATTATCGAAGGTACTTGAAGATTGCAGACTCCTTATCAAGTGCTGTGACAAATTGTTTCATAAGACCCAATTGTATGTGCAATGGTGGGAACAACACCTTCTGGAGGTCCACTAGTGGCTCACACTTGACATTGTGCCTCCCCCACAGAGAATTCGGTCCGTTGTGGCCAGTGCTTCCTGTTGTAGTGCGCTGCGGTGTCCCTGCTGTCCCAAAGGCAAAGATAACAGGGAAACTTGGTAAAGATTCCTTGGAGACCCATCAGGAATGCCACCATTTTGAAGTCTCCGATAACCTCCCATCGATACTCATCATACTTCACAGCTTCTAGCAAGGTTTTGATGCTGTAGTATTCCTCTTTGAGGTGCACCGAATGAGCAAGGGGAATAGACGGATACTTGTTCCCCTTATGGAGCAGCACAGCTTTGAGACTTCTGGATGAGCTATCAACGAAGAGGCGCCACTCATTCGGGTTATAGGTAATTACAATTACCTCGCACAGATCGGATACGTTGTGACAGAAGCAGAACCCATATTGACGAGTGAGGAAGCTGGAAAATATCGGTGACGCTTCCTCTGCATTGCGACTTGCATACTTTCATCTAACAAATCCCACTACTTGCATCCTAGATTTTGGAGGTGACTGAAAAAGTAGGATCTTGCAGTTTGGGGTAGTATGGGTTACTCTCACCAGCTGAACTTCTGAAATTGTAATATGGATCTTCAAAGTCTACCTCCTCTTCTAGAAAATTATTGTAAGTTCTACAACATTCTAGAAAGTTCTTGAAAATTTTTGTAAGTTCAAGACAATTCTCTATCAGCTACTCAGCACTGAATTTACCTGGAATGTTCTGGAAAATGGGTAAATTTGAAAATTTCAATACCCAGGTCACAAAAACAAAGTTAGAAGAAAAAATAGGTCTTTTCCATTTACTTTAGGCATAAGTAATTGGGAAATAGCACTCTCTGCCCAGGAACAATAAAAAGTAAAAATTGTGTTACATGTTGGTATTGATTTATATTTCTGTACGAATTTTTCCTCATCCCTAATTTTTTATTTATACTTATGTGATATTATGTACTTATTCTGTTTTTAGTAATTTAGCATTATTTTAAATGTATAGAAAGCTTCAGTAACCATGGTTTCAGTCAGATTTTGTTTACACGTCGGAGTCACTAACGTCCATCTACTAATGTAGCAGTACATCTCGTGCGTGCGTTTTGGATGATGAGGTATTTAGAAAGTTAGAAAACAGTAGCCGTAATTCTCGTACGAACAAACTTTGTACGCGATTTTTACATCGGATATTCGATATGCTTCAAAAACATTCCTTGCCATTCTTTGCGGTAATTATTATAACAAAATACAGTTTAATGACACCCACACACATAAAACAAAAACAAAAAAACGTGACTTTCAACTTTCTGGCGTCTGTCGTTCGTTTAACATATAAAACAGATATGAATTTTCTTGTAGCGCTTGTTCGTTTAACATATAAAACACATGTGATATATGAGCTTCTGTGATCTAATGAACCAGAGCCACATACTTGACCGGAAAGAATAAAAAAAATGCTCATCAGATATAGAAATAGTATGCATGAAAACATTTTGAGTAGAAACAAGTATTACATTATGACATCCCTGTGATAATGCTTTTAGAATTTTATTTCAGATTTATTCCTAAACCTTATTTCTTATTTCACCATGTTGATTAAAAATAAGAGATATTTGTCAGTGACATGAAAACTGCTAATTTCTGCTCTTTTTTAAATAAGATCCTAGGGTACAAGCTATAGCGTGGTATAATAAAATGTATCCTGAGTTTCGTAGGTGACTGAAGAAGCGGGACCTCCAATTCGCTAGTCTCACACAAGAAATAAACACAATTAGACTAGAAATAAGGAGAACAAGATGTGGGTGCTCAAACCCACAACTTCCTACATCTATACCACCCTTTATTATCTGCAGATAGACAGCGTATCTCCAATCAAAGTGGGTCCTACTTCCGTAGTCACCTGCAAAACCTAGGATATATTTTATTAATTCACGTTGTAGCTTGTGCCCCGGGATCTTGTTTACAAAATGTAGCGTATTTTGTTTAATTTTAATGAGTTTTGTTTTGGCCTAAACAAATTATTGTTATAATATAATTAATCAGAGGTTGGGATTTGTTGTTTCTAACACAGCCCTTCTTCATGATTTTGTTTATTTATTTAACTTTATTTAAATATATATACACACACAAAGAGTGAGAGAGAAAGAGACAGAGAGAACAAGAAACATTCAATGAGAAATATTGTAAAAGATTTGCATGAACGTTACATTATCGAATAATATGTATATCTTAATGTCATAAACATCTTAATGTCATAAGAGTCATCAGGGTATTTCAAATGGATCAAACTTTATACTGTATCGAAAGTTCTTAAAGACTCTATACTTTTCCTGTTGTATTTAATTTTTTTTATATTATTAACTTAGTCAAATAATTGGCAGGTAGGTTATTATTTCTCATTGAGCTAAATACGTTTATGTAAACATTCAATTTCCTTTGTTTCTGAACTTATAGAACACTAGCTTAAAAAGTTAAATAACTGTCTCTTTTGATGTAAAATATTTATTTATTAATGTGCCAATGAAAGGGGCTGTTAAATGTTGTAATTGAGAGTAACAGAAATGCTTTTTGTCATCGATTTTATGAACAATATGAAGGACTTCTCACGTAGAGTCCATTATCTACAACGTTATGTGATATATTTGGATTGTTTTGAAAAAAAATATATATATATATATGCCAACCACTACCGTAAATCCATCTTTTTATATACGATATGTAGATCATACGTTTAATTTAATATCTGAAATCCTGATCGTATTTGTACGACAATTTTAACCTCTGTAAGACGCACGAGCAATAATACAAAAAAGTGTTCATAATGTACGGTAATTCTGCAGTGTTATTACATTTAAGACATATCATAATTTTGTTATAGCTAAAGGTTAGTCATTTAATAAATAGTTCCTGAAGCGCAGATTTCTGCATTCCTCGTGGAACACAAAGATATTATTGTAACATAAGCACGGAGACAGAGATCACTGACAACCATTCAGTGCGAACTAGTTGATCACGTGATCGACTGTCTCCTTCTTTTTATATGTTATGATGACGTTCAATTCTAACCGCCTTTGCACGGTGTCGTAAAATAAGAGCGCGGGCGGACTAGCACAGATAACAAGGCGTGAAAGCTGCACATGTGAATGACTGCTAAAAGTTTGAGTGAAATACTATACTAATAGAGACCTGAACAACAGAGCAAAGACGAAAGAATAATCTTATTAATAGATATTGTGTTTTCTGCAAAACAAAGAGTTGAAATAAACGTTAACTTTGCGTTATAAGCTCGCATGAGAAAGACTTCAACTAACAAATTCTTAAACATTCGCAGTGCACAATATTCTTTTAAACAATACGATAATCTTGTATTTAAGATCTTGCGACCCATACCTCACGAAAATAATAATATTATTAATTAATATTTTTAAATAATCACAGAGCTATTTCGTTTACATCTACCATTACAAAATGTTTGCATGTTTTCCGATTTTTAAAGGTGGCGATGAAGATAAAATCTGAACAGAAATGTTTGTAAAAAGTATAAATATATTTTCCCTATCCACAATCAAGTCGCCATTTCTCACAAAAAGTAGTTGTATATGGAACCATAATTTATAGAATGCTTAGTTTTAGCTCAGATAATGAGAGAATATAAAACAAAATGTTATATTTAAAATTAGTGACTGTTAACAGAGGTATTAAGCTATTTGTAATAGCTCTTTCTTTTTCGGAAATAAACAAAATCGAAGATGATTTATTTAAATTAGAAATGTTTCATTATCACTTATTATATTCGTCTTTCTCAGAAAAATAGCAAATGTTTTGAATGATAGTAAATATGGCTTCCATGTAGATTTTAAAGCAAAACACAACTGTGACACAACATGTTGCTCAGCGACAAGTCAGTGGATTTACATTACTAAAATTTGAGTTCGATACCCGAGGTGGAAAAAAAAAACAGAAATTATTTTTAATGTCATAAGGGAGTATTCTAGAATTACAATACTGCATCAATACCGTCGTATAATCTTTAGAAAGTACTTTAGTATCTTTAACGTTAATTAAAAAGTTTGTGTTTTAGAAAAAGTAAACACAACATGTTATTGAAACTAATTATTCTATTCACTAGTATCAAGCAGTAATTATATAGGACCCGTTTTTTATATTAATAAAATACTAAAGTATTAGGATAGCTAAGCGTAAGGAAAATTTATACATAATGGTTGACGTTTGTTATTGAGCACAAGGCTACACAATGCTTATCATGAATATCGAAATCCAGTTTCTAGCAGCATAAGCCAACAGGCATTCCACTGTGCCACTGGAGGGGGTGGGCTACGTACAAATTCAAGATCTGAATCGCATTCAATAAAACTCTCCTTTTTTTTCTCCCTGTGAACAAAATGGAATGATCCAGTCAGCGACAACGTAGGATTGTTTGCTTCTTTGTAGAATTTCGAGCAAGGCTAATCGCGGCTTATCTACACTAGGCGTTGCTAATTTTGAAGTGACCTGATAGAAGGAAGGTAGCTAGTAAATACAATCCACACGCCAATTCTTGAGATAGTTTTCACTAACGAATAATGAAATATGTTACACATTATAACGCGTCGACGACTGAAAGAGGCGAGCACATTTGACAATGAGTTTCTATCCCATGACGATCTGTGTGTGAGTTAAACAGTTTTATCACCACACCATATCCGGTCTACGACGTCAGTCACATAAAAAAGTAAATACAGTACTTTGAATTGAGATAAAGGCTTTGACGGATCTGTCGAAAAATGTTGATTAGTTTGTACTTTAATGTTTTTTATTGCTTTGAAAGTTCCCTTGATTATCAACATGTTTCAGAATTTTCTGGCAAAGTTACATAAAGGGCTATCTCAGCATAACACTCTTAAAATTTTTAACAGGTAGACTAGTGGAAAAGCAGTTACTCAGCAATGTCCATTTTCAGTTTCTGATTAGCTCTTGTTTCTCCTGAAAGTGGGCTTTTATCTCCTCTCTCTTAGTACATTCTCAACCCCAAAGCTTGGAGCGTGATTTAACAGAAACGGGTCGCGAGCCTTAAATCTTCACATTCGAAGATAAATCATGCTAAACAATAGGTAACACTTTGCTCTGATCAATGGATATTAATATTAAAAAACGTCATGATAATAAGTGATAATAAAATTCTAATAAATTATCACATAGTAACTTGCAGTACATATAGAGTTGATTACGTTATATAAAAGGTATTTTGAATATTCAAATTAACAAGTCATGTATAATGTCCTGGTACAACGGCTGGTATCAGAACTACATTCTTACAAGCTTCTACGTTACAGCCTTTCACAATGGACAATAATCATACACGCATATCATAAAGTTTCAAAAATTAAAATATTCAATACAGAGATAACCCTTGTAATTAAAGCTAAGATTTCAATACATATTTTTAAAAAAATTCTAGTTGTTTTGTTTTATTATTTTGTAGGTGAAAACTTGTTTCGTAAAGACTGTATTGTTTTCAGTTTAATATTTTGATTTTGTTTTTTTTTTCTACTTATAATAATAATTTGTTTTTTAATCACATGCTATTCCTTTTCCAGTATCTAATTATTTAGCATCAGCATTATGTTTATTAAAGCATATGAGATGAAACAGCCTCCAACCTTGTCTTTATTACAAGCAATGTTCAGGTAATTATAAAATTGCATTGGCGGTACTGTTATCTGTATGAAAAGTTACACGTTTTCAATTTTATGGTGTTAGATGGAAGCATTCATATTGTATTTGATTACATTACGGAAACCCCGAGAGAATTACTAGACCATAAAATGGGCATGGCTTCCTCAAGATAAAATTTGATGCTATGATAAGTCATACGTTTGTGTTCATTTCATACAATGTCTAATCGAGATAGCACATTTTCTTTTAGCGCAATGCTAACAAATTTGTAAGTTAATTCCAAAAAAAATTGCATAAAGTTACATAAAAAGATATTTTTGTATTGCTGTTTGTAATATTAAGCTGATAGATTTAAGGGAAAGAAGCTGCTAAAATGAATCCTTCACCATCTCTTGGGTTTATGTTCTCTGGCTGAATAGTGGGATTTTACCGTTATTCCTGCATACCCACAGACCCAATCAACGGAGTCTGTTTTGGGAAGAAGGGGCACAAACCAGAGTCATGAGGATTCATAGTTCAAGTAGGTAATTGTTTACCTCTAAATCCAACAGGTAAATATATTGATCTTGCGTAGAATCTCCCTTTAACACACGTTAGCACTGACATGTTACATGATGAAATTTCTTTTTATCCGATATTTTATTCCAAAGAGACCAATTTTTTCTTCGACTTTAATTACTTGTACAATTATAAATTTCTTGTGAAAGTTTTGCAATGTAAATGTATTAATTTCTATATATACAAAAAAGTATAAATTAAACATTCGTGAATGAGACGGTATCAAAGGCTGTTTAACACCTTCATAAATAGACTAGTCGTTTTTTTATTTCCTTCTTTGTTTTAGTACGTGCAATGGCTGTGATCGCCTGTGTTACAGAACTCTAAATTTTAGTTTACGCTGGAATCATCTTGGGGCTAGTAGTTTTATGAAAGAATATTACAATATTCAAAACGTGTTGTGTTATCAATAAATTTATTTTTATAACTTATTTTGTTTATTTTATATATGTGTATAACTTAAAAATATGGAAAGTACCGTCTATGTTATATTATATGAAAGTTACACGATATCCACAATCTGTATAGCATTACGATGGAATGGAATTGTTAGCGTCACGCAGATAGTGCAATGTCACTGAATATTTATCACTTGTGCATGAATATGTAAAATTCTTTCTGATTGAGAATATTCATACTCTCAGATCAGAAAGCTCTGTTTCAGATCAGGAATTTAGAATGACTTTGAAAAACAAAGAAACCTGGATTAACTAAAGACACCAGCATCACATAGAAAAAAACAAACAAACTTGCAACCACACCCGTCAGTCGTTATAAGCATAGAATGGTTTCTTTTCTAAGGTGAGAATTCACCAACTCAAGTGTCAATGTTAAATGTTATCGAAACAGTCCTAGGAAATATAATATAATATAATCTGATCACAGTTTGAAAAAACGAAACAAGTCGTATGTGCACAACCTATTTTCAAGACACATTAGTTCTATTATTACATTCCTAAAAGTGGGCACAATGAAACTGTTTTTTTTTGTACGATAGAGCGATCACGGAAAGCACAGGGATGAGTGATATGCTTTGGACATGACCGTCGTACCACTGAATCTTTTGCCTTAAAACTACGCTACATGACTCATGTCAAGATGCATGGTTGTCAAATGGTGCACTATCAGACGTGGTGATATTGACTGTAATTATATGATGAAGCTCTAACTTTAACCTCTGTACGTGATTCAAGGTTATAAAAAGTAAAAAAAGGAATTAATTTTGTTTTCGAATATTTGGTATGCCTTCTTTGGTTTATATAGTCGACTTCATAATTTTTTTACTACGAAATAATATTTTATATGTTCGCATTTCAAACTAGTTTTAGTGAGTGCTTTTTTCTTATGTCTGTATTATAAGGCATATTAACTTATATTTATTAATATGATCAAAGCTATCTTGTTTCATCGTTATCTTCAAAATGATTCTTCGGTTCTTTAGGTGCGAGTTTTATTTTTACAATCAGATTTTTATGTAAAAAAATCAGTTTCTTAAGTTGCTCAGCACTTTAAATAGCTGCAGCACTTCTCTGATGCACAGAGTCTAATATAAAGTAATATTGCCTTCTAAAACTTAAAGATGTACTATGATTAATTAAAAACTGTCATTCTCAAGCCATAGAAGATGTCCGTACGAAGGAAGAAAAAAACCAGGTTATCTCAAATTCATACTTTTAGATTTTCTTTATCAACATATTTTCAGATTACGACAGCTGAAAGAATGAACAGTTGGAAAAACGAAGCCATTAGTTGCATTAATGCCATTTTTACCATATTTTTTACCGAAACTATCTTCAACTTGATTTCATAGCTTTTAGCTTCTTGAATTTTACATTTCAAATTTTGAGTTGTTTGCATTTACAGTATTAAAACAGAATGATGTATATAAATATATATAAGCATAATGGTACTTCTTTCATCATCAAGTCATGGTTTTATGTAAAATGAAATATTTTGTGAAAAGATACTCGTAGATTTCTCATATTATATAGGCCCAAAAGGCCAGGCGGTTAGGGCACTTGACTCGCTATCTGACGGTCTCGGATTTGAATGCCGTATCACCAAACGTCCTCGCCCTTTCAGCCGTAGGGGTGTTTAATATACAGTCAGTCTCACAATGTATTGGTAAAAGTCTAGCCAGAAGTTGTAGGTGGGTGGTGATGACTAGCTACCTTCCCTCTAGTCTTACATTGCTAAATTAGGGACGACTAGCACAACTGTTTTCGTGTAGCGCGAAATTCAAAAACAAAAATATTACATACAAGCTTATATAACTCCAGAAGCTGGAGTCCCTCAAGAAGGGGTGGTTAGCCCTATTCTCTTCATCAAGTATGTAAATAATATGCCACTTAAAGACCCAAACCATGGATACGCGTCTCAGTTCGCTGATGATGTAGCAATTTGGAAAAGTGCCCCTACACCAGAAATAGCAGTCACTAACTTATAACCACAACTAAATAGATTATGTGAATATTGCGAAAAATATAGAATTAAAATAAATACAGTGAAGACGCAATTAGTAATATTTTCAAAATCTACGAAAACATCAAAAAGTTCAACCCCAAATCTATATGAATAGAAAGCTCCTCCAGACTGCTACATCTACAAAATTTTTAGGATTAACATATGATTCGAAACTTACATGGATAAAACATGTAAATAACATAAAAACTAAAATTTGGCGAAGAATAAACTATGCTAGGAGTCTAACTGGTAAAAACTACGGAACAACACCAGAAAACATCATGAAAATATACAAGACATACAACAGACCTGTAATAGACTATGCAGCTCCTGCATCGATCAATGTAAGTGTAAAACAAATACAAACCAAACTTCAAACATTACAGAATACACTAATTACATCAGCATACAGAGTACTTAAAACCACTTCATCAATGTTCATGCATAATTATTCAAACCCACAAACAAAACCAGATAGACTTCTACATGATACAATGAAATATTTTGATAAAAATTGGCGAAAAAATAAGTTGTTATGCGAACTAGACAGGTATTGCATTTATGATGAAAAGAGACCAAAACTCCTCTCCCCGTTAAATTTATACATCAGATCATTAAGATAAAATCATTTAAAATAATAATAATAATAGTAATAATAAAATAGAGCTAAAATAAAACAGGCCACCTACGTTCTAGACTTATTTTAAAAAAAAGCAAAGAACAATATAAATGGACATTGCCCTGAAAAGGACCTGACTAAATTTATGATATCACTCCAGCCATTTAGTATCTAATCGAAATATACTAATCTGGCCACTTCAACAAAGTCATGGAAGGAGGAAGAGGTTTAGTGTACCTGACCCTTCTGGGTATACAAATAAATATACCCAAATACCAGAGAGAGAGAGAGAAGCTTATATAAAATTATATGTCTTTGAGTCAAATACATTCTTTACACCGTTTGTAACAGAATCTAATTTTAACATTTATTGCATTTCCTTCGATACGGTATTAATATAAAGGTTCTAAATTGGGTTACTTTATGTTCCTGAAGAGGCTTCATTATATATGTATATATATATACACAGCCTTAAATAATCTAAAGTATGGTTCTCTTAATGCTCGATTATGCAAATAAGACATCACGTTTTTCAAATATAAACAGATATTTCAACTTGGACGAGATTCAAATATATTGTGTATATCTCGCTTGTATGTACCCTAAAATTTTACTAACTTACTGAATTTATTATCTGTGTTTTAATTAGATTACACAAGGAATCTTTTTAGACTGGATAACATTCTCATTTCACGAATTTTACTCTATTTTATCGATTCGTTTTGACAGCCAACACATTTTAATATAATGTCCATTTTAAAGGTTTCTCCTTGGAGGGTCATGAATATATTGCATAATATTTAATAATATGTTTTTTGTTATTTGAAAAAAATCACGTATGTAAAACATACGGTAGAATGAACAATGGCATCCATAACGTGCTCGAATGATGAGAAAATCCTCGAATTCTAAATGTTCAAATGGTTGTGAGCACATAAAAATATATTGACTTTGGAGGATAGAAGGGAAAAAATTCTAGAATGCTGAGATCAATGTTCTCATAATCATATTACGTGTTTTCTTTTCTTCTATTCTATGTCTTCGGCGTTATGACAATTTATTACTGGAACTGACATAAATAGAATTAAATTAGAAGACTTATGGTGGAAGAGAGCTATCAGAAGACTACGTCTGAAGGGCGGAAATCTTGTCGTCACGTTTGACTTTGTGCTCATGAAATAATAGCAATGAATACATTTAAAGTTTTAATCACTATTATTATATTATATTAAGAATTTTAAAACTTCACTGTACGTATCACACACACTTAATAGATTTTTCACATCACCATCCTTTTTATAATCATACGAATTCTTCTTGTTAAAGTAATCCAGCAATTGAGATAATTAATTCACATGAAATGTGAAATCACGAAAAAAAAAACTTTTGTAGAATTATTATGCTTGAACAACATATGTATAGAAAAAGATGAAAATAGAATACATATATATAAGTACTTTGTGCTAACTAATGGGGAAATATATAGCTGAGAAGTATATGCCTGAGGATAACACAGCCAAGAAATATTATGGATAGCTCAAAATTTATATTCTTGAAATTTGTTTTTATATATGAACTAACAAAAGTATAGTTCAGAGCTAAGTATACATCAGGATCATATACAAGGTTCTCAATAAACATATAATTATAGATGAGCTTAAATTAAACATCGTACTCTTTTCAGTTTGAAATACAGGGTAATGAATAGGCAAACAGTTCAAAGACATATTTATATTCTTATTTATTCTTTAGAATAACTCTTGAGTTTTATCTAAATAATGTACAAGTATTATATAATTATTGACAAATGATCATCAAGTGGCTTTTCTTCTGGATTGCAGATGGTTGTTTATTCAGTTACGCTCCTAAATAAATGCATGATTGAGTTGGTTTTAGAAACTCAAAGATCGTAGCATTTCAGTTCAATATATTATATGATATGACAAACCACTACCGTAAGTCAGAAACAAAGCTGTATGATGACACAGTCCTTAGACATCTTCGGCTACCCTAGTCAAACGAATCTACCAGAGTATCTTTAATGTTTGGAGCTATCTAAAAAGAAAACAACACGTCTATCAAGGGCATCCGCGCAGGTTCGATGAAACTGAAGTATTTCGAACAAGCAGTCTACTCAATTCGGTTGATTCCCTCTAACTCAAGAGTATTCCAACCAGTTTATCACAGTGTATATGAGCATTGTAATCAATTACGCTGAAGAGAGGCCAGTTGAACCAGCATACAGCAATAAAAATGCTAACAACAGAAAGGTTCTACCTAAACGACTGCATGCTTGTTGTCTAGCTGCACAAATGAAGCGCGATTCATGTGTAAAAATATTATTGATTTTCTGACATTATTTCTATAGACATGTTATTAACACCACTATAGAAGAGTAGCTTTATGCCAAGTTTATCAATGAAGTGAAACTTATTTTGCGTCTGCATACCAGCTGCACCTGCATTTTCTTTTTCTAGCCTGCTATAGTACAAAAGGAAAAATTAGTCTAGGAGAAAAAACTCATGATTGCAATGAGACAGGGGGATGCAGACAGTTTTCATGTATTAATGTTATGAATGATGGCCTTCCTTATCCATGCTAGAGCAGACGCATCAATTGTTTGGAAAAAAATAGTTTGAGACACTAGTAAATAGTTCTCAAATCCTGCTGTGATTGACTAACATTCCTTTATCCAATGGCTCTCCAGTAAGTAGAACACCCAATATTTTCTTCGAGATCTAGTTACGAAAATCCTGGGGGACTTTAAATGTTGTGATCTGCTCCAAAGCGACACCTTTTATGTACGCATCTATACAGCACAGGATGCTGTATGCTCAAACATGTACATATCGCATCATTAGATACTTTATTTGTTTTGAAAGGAAAGGGTGATTAACCATTATTTCATGATAGAGATTTTACTTCGTCATCACTATAATACTACAAGCAAAGATCATAATTTATCTGTTTTCTGTGATGTTTTAGTAAATTTAGAAATGAGTTTATGATAAGCTCCTTCACAAACAGGTTACTTTCTGCATGAACACACTTTTAAGAACATCGTGAAACTTCCAAACACAAAAGACCCTACACACTACCCGAAAATGGGAATTCCACCAAAGATCAACCTGAAAGCTTTGCCTTATCTTTGGAGATATGTAGCTTATAGATAAAAACATAAAAGATCACATTTTGGTATTCCTTACTTCGTATGAGCCTCAGTCAGTATATTTCAAGTCTAATCCCCAGAAGAATTCCACTCCAACGATAATGTTTAACGGTTGTACAAGACATTGTGTAGTGGCACTATCTGATATAAACTGGAGGTAGAATTTCATATTAAACTGTTTTATATATATGGTTCATCCTTATATTTTCTGTACTTATATCAAACATTATAAAAACACACATTTACTTTTATACATACCTAGTAATTTCCTACCTGCATCATTCTTTTCAGTTTTTAAAGTGTAAAGTGTCCATGACGATGCTTAATAAAAACCAACAATTTCTATCAAATGAAATTATACAAATATTGTGATTAGCATAAAATATGTATATTTCAAGTATTTCTTTTCAATGAGACATAGCCAAAAATCTGTTTATTTATATTAAACGTTTGTGAAAAAGCTACACAAAAATTATTGACGCTAGCCGTCTCTAATTTCAAACTTATAAATGGAAGAGAAGGCAAAATGTAAAAGCCTCAACAACTAATTATTGGACTGTTCTGATTGGATAGGAAGATTTCATCTTAACTGTTATAATTACTTCCTTTACCACCAAGCCCTCCGGTGACTCAGTAGTAACTCTGACGATTTATAATGCTAAAAATTGGGTTTTCATATCGGCAATAGGCGGACTAGAGATAGTCCATGATATAACTCTGTGCTTAATAATAAACAAATGAACGAACTTTATATTTAGAAAAAAATTGATATCAATATTGGAAATGTAATACGTTATAAGAGTTAATATTTAATATGGCAAGAGTACCCCAATAGTTATCATGGACGATAATAATTAGCTGCTTTCCCTTTCTAGTTTATAACTTCATAATTAGAAAAAGGATACCACAGATAGCTTGTGTTCCTCTTTATTAACGAATTCAGGGATTCACCATAATTATAATGCCCCAACGGCTGCAAAGGTGGGTGTGTTTGTTGATTTATTTGGACTCCATCTCTCGCAAATTGCAAACCGAGCGTCCTAACGACCAGATGATATCAGTCCCAGAAAGACAACCTTCGAGAGTGAAGTTTAGACGTCATTAAGATACAGTGGAGACCATGATAATATTGGACATAGAAATTGTTTGAGGATATATCGAAAGAAAAAAAAAGAAAAAAGAAACGGTGTGAGATAATCACATGCATGTCGAATAGAATAGAATAATAAAGAAAACCAACAGAAAAAAAATAGGCATACCTGAAAGTGATAAATTTAGAAATAGGTAAGTAATTTTGAAAAGTAAAACAAAAATAGATACAACTGAGGAGCGAAGGAAAGGAAATATGTCTAAAACATTACGAGTGTAACAGAAAAAGTTTGTTTGTTTTAAATTTCGCGAAAAGCTATATGAGGACTATCTGCGTTAACCGTCCCTTATTTAGCAATGTAACTAGAGTGAATGGAAGGCAGCTAGCTATCACCACCCACCGCCACCTCTTGGGCTACTTTTTTAACAAAGAATAGTGGGATTGACAGCCACTTTATAACGCTCCCTCGGCTGAAAGGGTGAACATGTTTGGTGTGATGGGGATCCAAACCCGTGAATTACAAGTCGACTTTCTTAATCACCTGACCATGCCAGGCCAATAGAAAAAGAAACAATAAAATTATGATTAAAACAGGGACTAAGTCAGCAGTAAAGTAATTATTATGTATAGAGAGTTGAAAACGGTAAGTGAAAGGATAAAATGTTAAATTTAAACAGATGAAGAAATGTGTGTGTTTCCTTATAGCATCACCTTTTCTCAAGAATGTTCGAATTTCGATACAGTTTTAGTGTCTTTCACGTATGTGCTTCTATTCGTTTGTTTGTTATTAAATACAAAGGCACAACATGGACTATCTATGCTGTTCCCACCACGACTATCGGAACCCATCTTTTAGCGGTGTGATCCCAGAAACTTACCGTTGAGTCATTGGGGGTAAAAAATCACCCTCTGAAGTGAAATATTTAATTGGTTAATATTGTGTAATATAATTAATAGTAAAATCTATGATAAAATTACCCTTTTCCTTAAATAACTCCCATATGGTTTAGAAAATCGAGTTTGGGTACCCACGGTAGGAAGAGCAAAAAAGTAATTGTGTAGTTTTGTACTTACTGTTTGTTTAGAATTTCGCACAAAGCTACACGAGAGCTATCTGGGTTAGATGCCTCTAATTTACCATTTTAAGACTGGAGGAAAGGCAGCTACTCGTCAATACTCACAGCTACTCTTTCACCAACGAATAGTAGGATTGACCGTCACAATATATCACCTCCACGGCTGAAAGAAGAAGCATATTTGGTGTGACTGGAATCGAACCTTCAACGCTCAGATTACGAATCGTACGCCATAATCACCTAACCATGCTGGGTTAGTTTTGTGCTTATAAATCAGACTATATTACTAATTGATTTTATCTGCGATCCAACATGCCATTATTAGCCTTTTGTTTGATCCTATTCGTTCGCTTCGAAATAACACATAATAAAAAATGAAATAACAATTACTTTTATGGCTTTATAAAACATGGATGATTGGGGTAACTTATAAGTAAATCAGTTTAATAACATAAGAGATATTGCAGTCACAAATATTTGGCATGTAGAGATGTTGAAATCTCATATTATTAAATATTTGGTAATTAAAGATATTGGAATCTAATAGTATTAAACCTTTGATATTGTGACTGTGGGTTATACGCGTGTATTTGTTTTAGCTTAACATGTTGAAATAATGCCCATTCACAACGTAAATATCACATAGGAGCCTAATATCGAACGGTAATTTGGATGGGTGGACTCTGGAAACATTTTAAAAACCGGAAGTTCTTTGCTTTTTTGTTTCTTGGAGGAAAAAAATATTATTAATAGAACAGGTATCATATAAGATTAAGAAAGAGCTTCCAATAGAAAAAATATAATATCATAATTATTAATGCTCTGAAATTATATAGTTAAACTAACTTCAAATATATTAACAAAGCAGTAAGAACAATTTTGTCAGGAAGAATGAGACAGATTATAAAGAAAACCATATAAAAATGTTCACTTTTCATTATTATATTTTAGTTTAATCTTTTTTTATATATAAATTGCTCTCGGACTGGAATCAAATAATTAAGTTATTTGAAAACTATCGTATATCGCTATATAGTGTAGAAAAAGACAGAAACAGCTCTGATTGATGATAGTTTCTGGAATTTTCTAATTACCATTTTATTACATATTTCATTATTTTGTTCTGATACTGGATGGCCATTTTGGTTGATTTATTTGGACAGTTAATACTAGCGTCTTTTATATTTAAATGAGTTTCCCATTTTCTTCCATGTGAAAAATATTAAACAGTAATACACGGGTTTTTTGGAAATTCGCACAAAGCTACTCGAGGGCTATCTGTGCTAGCCGTCCCTAATTTAGCAGTGTAAGACTAGAGAGAAGGGAGCTAGTCATTACCACCCACCGCCAACTCTTGGGCGAATAGTGGGATTGATCGTCACATTATAACGCCCCCACGGCTGGGAGGGCGAGCATGTTTAGCGCGACTCGGGCGCGAACCCGCGACCCTCAGATTACAAAGCGCACGCCTTAACGCGCTAGGCCATGCCAGACCCCAGTAATATACAACATCAACATTTATCTGCGCATTTTCAAGAGAAAAGAGAAAAGCTAAATGACAGTGTAAAGAGTTGTATTGTGAAATTAGTGTAATAAATGAATCAATAAAACCACGAGGACTCCAGGGAATGCTAACAAAACAAAGTGCAAAATGAAGTCAAGCATTTAGTTTTGCTTTGTAAATGTAATTATATTTTTTTCTCAAAAAAAACTATTCTCACTTGAATAGGCCAATAAATTGTTTTTTAAAACTGAACAATAAAACATCTTAACTAATGTAACTGATAATGCAAGTACTAATATTTAATATTTAACTAATGTTTAATATTCACACACAAATACCATTTTCATAAACATTACATTCTGCTTATTATTAAACACAAAACTACAAAAAGGTCTATCTGTGCTCTATCCAACACGGTTTCTAGCGGTTTAAGTCGACAAATATACTGCTGTGCCACTGGAGACAACATTATACAGTCGTATACAGACCAATAGCTGTGAACGAAGTTTATAGGTGTTAAACATGTTAAATGGAATGCTACATTCAGTTCTAAATCATTTGTAATAGCACACACAATTCATTCAAATAAAATATGATTACATCTCTGTAAATAGAAACATGAAAACTACGTATATCAATCAAACTATTCACAATAATGCAAAATATGGCGCAATTAACAAGTCTCACTACATACTTCATTCATATTTGCAGTGCTGACATGCAAGAAAACAAATAGTTGTTCCACAAAGGAGCTGTAAACGAGATTTTTGTTCAAACGCAGAAAATAAGTGTTCTCGGGTTTCATTTTTAAAATCAAGGTACCATTAATGACAATACAACATTAAACTACTGTTCTCTTTTACTTTAAATATATACTACGTACTATTTTTATTGAGTGTTACATTCAATATTTCTTTATTTACAACTAGATGATTTTTTTAATAAGAGAATCTTCTACTGTTTCTGTTGCACTACCCCCCAGCTAAACACCGGGTTTCGATACCAGTGGTGAGCAGAGCACAAATAGCTAATTGTATAACTTTGTGCTTAATTCTAAGCAAACAAACTGTTGAACTACAACACACAATATACAAAAGAATTACAGAATAAGATAGTGATTTGACAAAAATATGTCATAAAAATGTCATTCTAGCCTCAGACAAAATAAAATGTGAATTTTACATTTACATGTGCATAACACAAAATCATTTATACTAAGTGATGTTGAATGGCTTACACAATCATAATATCTTTGAAGGACAGCTTGCAATTTTATAAATTGCTACCACCAAGGTACTGCACTGGTGGTACGACTAGATTATTACATTATTCCAAACATCCAAAATTAAAAATATCATATTATAAACAAAAGTAATTAATGAGATGTGTTTAATAATACGTAAATTAATTTTTTAACGTGGTATATTACTGAAATATGATGCTGTAATGAAAGTTTTTGTTTTCTTATTAAGCACAAAGCTATATAAAGGACTATACTTATATACTTTTCTTGCTAAACAATATGACATATAAGCCATTGTTAGAATTCATTTTTATCAAAAGGCTCTGCCTTTTCTATACATTAGAAGTTGTTATGTAATGAGCCACATCTTTTATATGTGGTTTACAGCTGGATTGCCTAACTAAAAAGTTGCCGAAACACGTGAATAAGTAATACTCAGGTACACACCCTCATGGTCCATTAAGTGTGGTGCAATATTTCAGGTTTCTAGGTTTTTCCTCTTGGACGTACATACCCACATGTATGTCTGACTGTCTATTGCTATCTATAATGAATAATAAAGGGCGAACGCACCTGGCTAAGTAATAATACCTAGATGTACATCCTCAATATCCACTTATGTGTGCAAAATTTTATATTTCTAGGTCTTTTCCTATTGCAGAAATGGCGGGTAGAAATGGCATATGCCTCCCCACTTTAGAAAATTTGTGAAAAACATGTACATGAAAAACATATGTTTTAATAAAACCAGTATTATTTATGTACTTTACAATTTCAAAATTTTCTATTTTCATTTCTCTACGGCACAGTATGGGCAGATGGTTAAGGCACGCCATTCGTAATCCGATGGTCGCGTGTTCGAATCCCCGTCCCACCAAACATGCTCGCCATTTCAGCCGTAGGGCCATTATAATGTGACGGTCAATTCCACTATTTGTTGGTAAAATAATAGCCCAGGAGTTAGCGGTGGAGGATGATAACTAGCTGCCTTCCATCTAGTCTTACACTGTTAAATTAGGGACGGCTAGCGTAGATAGCCCTCGTGCAGCTTTTAGCGAAGTTCGAAACAATCCAAACCAATCATTTCTCTTCGATGGTTGAGCGGTACGTCTCAGGACTTATACCGAAAAAAAGTCGTGTTTCAAAGCTAGTTATGAACAAACATAGAGCGCTTTTTTGTAGTGTTATGCTTAACAGTAAAGAGGATTTACTATATTTTCGTAATTTTTAAAGATCCAAAATGTTTTGTAAATATTATTTTTAACTTGTTTTTAACCACATTACACTGTAAAATGAGACTTTTATTTTAAAATGTTTAAAATGTAATTTAAGTTTTATTTAATATTTTAAAATCTTTCTTGTATCACCCTCGCTAGTCCGTTTTTAATTGTTAGCACCTAAAGTATATTAATATAAGGATGAATTACTTTTCACTTGAGGCTGCAAATAGTGAAGAACCCTACAGGCGGAGGACGTTATGGGCATGAGCATCCACAGATGCTCCGTAATATATTCTATATTATATTGCTTTTTATATAACATTTGTTGACATAAAATTGGTACTGGCATTTATAGGATGAATCTGGTAGACAATCTATCTCCACTTATGTGTGTATTTTCTCAAAGCAAAGCCACATTGGGCTATCTAATGCCCTACTTATGAAGTAATACCTTTGAATGGTTGATAAGCATTATAGATTCCTAGATAATACCTTATCTTTCGAGTCTTTTTTTAAATATTTTATTTTACTTTATCGCTCATCTAGACTATTTGTTCTTGTCGTTTGCACAGATGGTTTGGATATCTATTGTTATTAACCATACAATGAAATATCGTAAATTTGGAATAGTTGTTAAAAACGTTATTCTTAATATTGTTACATTGTTTTAGTCTAAACGATGTTGATTATTTATTGGATTAGCATGTCTATGTATATATATATATATGTACGTGTGAATAACATATTTTAAAATAGCAAGACAAATGCTTTACATCTTTTTATAATATAAGAGCTTTCATTGCAGATGGACTCTTCAGATATTTATAACAGTTGTAAATATGATTTCTCAGACGGAAGTTACAAACAATATACTAATACAGAAGTATGGCAAATAAAAAATAATCTGCAAACATCTACTATATAAACACTGATCGTGAGCAGTAACTAAGGTTTCATTCATGCCACACATCTTATACAAAAAGGAATGTTTTACACAAAAATTTCTACACTTGTATCCGAGGATCTCAATGAAAAAAAAAAAAGACTAGAAGAATTTAGAAAAACTCTATTAACATAGCACTACCTTATAACAGTGGACTCAGCAAATAGTCCTATATTGTTTTGTTATACGAAAAATACACACACACACAAACACTACCATATAAATATAATGAATACCAATGTTACTAAAGCCACGAAAATTTCATCATCAGAGTTATAGAAAACGAAACCAAAAGACGTAGTAAGTAATCAAAGGAAGATCCCACTTATTACCACACGCAATTCATTTAATTTTAAAATAATTTTTATAATCCACACAAATATTGAAAAAATAAAACCAAAGTCAGAAAACGAAACATTTCATACTAGAGGAAAAGACAGTACACAGTCAAAAGCATCAAAATAATACATAAAAAAACAGTAGAACATGTGCAAAGTTTATGAGGAAAAAGGTAAATGTGGCGTTAACATGTACAGTGATAAACGATGCGGCACATGTAAGTACTTATAAGCCGTGAAAGATGTCACAGTTAAATCAGAAGAGTCGTTCGATAATGTCAATATGAACTGTAAATCTGAAAATCCAACTACACCAAAGCTTACATCGTTCAAACCGGAAGGAAATTGTGTTAGAAAATGCAATTCGGTCTACAAGATGAGGAACAACTAAAGGAATATTTGAACACTTGTTGTAATAGAAAATTTGTACTTTATTCTATTTTATAAAATCTTTTAAATAGTAAAATAGAGCGGAAATTAAAAGAAAAAAATTCAAAAATAATCTTAGCCAACTTTTATTTTATCAAAATATCAAACTTGTATGTGTTTTTTGTCTCATTTAATTAATTATGAACGATTACTTTTTATTTCTATTCGTTATTTGTAATTCCATCCATCACGGCATATTTATATTAATATTAATGTCTGAAGAGTCTACTTAGGTAGGCATTTCAACAATCTTATATGTCAGTTTTGTCATGACGTACCCTACACTTTTAACTCAACAGATTTTAAAATTGTAATTATATGACCTGAAAATGAGAAACTAACTTGACTGCAGTTTGTTTGTTGAAATTCGAAAAAAAAACAACACTCGAGAGCTATTTGCGCTAGCCATCTCTAATTTCTATGTGATAGTCTAAAGAGAAGGCATCTAATCAGCACCTCCTACTGCCAACTCTTAAGCTACTCTTTTATTAGCGAATAGTGAAACTAACTGTCACATCATAGCGCTATCGGCTGAAATGGAGGGCATGTTTAGGGACAAGTTTCAATCCCACGACCCGCAGATTCTGAGTCGATCGCTCTAATCAGTAGATCATGCTAGATTAAACTAGATAACATTCTTGTCAAAATGCGTAGTCGTCAAACAAATACTCTGTCGTGAGTCATGTTCAGAATATACGATTTTTCATTGCTTGTTTCTGTACAATGGTTGATTACATTTTACTAAAAGAATTTTGAAGACTTGATGTTACAATCAATTTAACCAGTCTGGTCATATGCTACCTGATGACAGTGCATCTTTGAATAGGCCTACTGAGTAGTTTCTAGTGCTAAAAGTTCCGTCGTAGTGCCTGTAATCACTCTAATGTACGACGACGATGATTTTTCAAGTGCCTTTTCAACAGCTTTATTACACAGAAATATGTACGTGCTATATTAAGCAACTTCTCCGATATATTTTCATACGGTGTAACATGAATAATTCATTTCATTCACAAGCTGATTAAGGTAAGCGAAAGTTAAATGGATACGTCGAGAAAATAATTCATATATACTTTGGTTGTATTGCTTTTTCAGACATGAATTTTTCTTGATTTTGTTGCATGGGATAAATGGACAACTTTTACCACTGATCTTTACTTTTGTTTATTCTTATCCGTTCAAGGCAAATCCTGTACTTTACATACCATGTGATCGAGTAAAACTTGTTACAAGTCCCTTCTTGGATAGTCCTAATGACACAACTTGATTCATGTTCATTGTTTTATCACAACATTAATTGCTGGGGATATCCCCATGTTAACTATTCGGAATTACCGATCTGAACATACCCTTTCGAAAAGTGTTAAATTTTCGATATCTTTATGGTACTTCCGAAACACGAAATAATATTAAAATATATCTCTATAAAAGCTGTCTCACAGTGATTTGAAATCGGATGTGGTTGTTGCATATGTTACTGATATCGATACTCATAATTCAATATAAGGTACATAACCCTTTATATCAAGATAGTGTGTCATGCCGGGAATACAACTTATAAAGCTATACGAACGCTACCAGCGCTAGCCATTTCTAATTTAGCAATAAAAGACTAGAGAGAAGACAGATAGTCATCACTACCCACCGCCAACTCTTGAGCTACTCTTTTATCAACAAATAGTGGGATTGATTGACACAATATAACGCTCCCACGGCTGAGAGGACGAGCATGTTTGGTAGGGCAGGAATTCGAGCCGTTCCCTCAAACTGTGACTGGAACGTCCTTATTACCTGTCCAATACTGGTTCTTTACTTTCTCCAACTCTTATGAAGATAATAGAAACTACATTTTTAGTGGATGTTATCCACAGAACTCTTACTTCAAAAACCAAATTTCAAGACAATCCATTAAGAAATACAAGATACAAAATCTTCAATTTTGATTGAATTTCTTCCTATTTTATCTCACCTAGCACCGCAATTATAGAGATTTTATTAATGTAAAAAGATGCTTATCTTTCATGAATATTTCAACTTCAATTCAATACACTGATAGAGCTTAAAACATTGAATTAAGTACCAAATTTGGTTTAAATATATGATACGTATGCAATTTTATTCGATAAAATCTCAATTTGGACTAAAATATTTGCGTACGTCTACGCGAAAAATCATGTGAGTTATTGATATCTGAACTTTTTTCTACAACTTTATGTAAGAGTAAAAGTGGACCGTTTGTAGTTTTCTTTCTCATTCTGATTAAAGATGCCTGATTTGGAGAATCAAAACTATAGAACGAAAGAAGGTGCCGTTACAAAATTAGCAGTTTCTAGGTCTTTTTCAAACGAATCATCCGGATGGACGGTTTTTATTCATTACCAACGTTTAAACACAAATTTACTAAATTTTATGAAATTCTCCTAATTAAAGAGAGTGTAGCATGACGTAATAATAATTTAAAGAACTAGCTTAAGTGCGGAGAGAAGATGCCAGTAATGAAAGAAAAACTGTTAATCTAGATTCCTGGTCGTTACTATAAAGTAGGTTGTTAACACTATTTTAGAGATAAAAACTCTACGATGTAAATATTTTTAAAATCTGTAAAGTATAGTTCTGGTCCGAATAATAAGATTGCAATCCTAAAGCTAATATAGATTACTACAGAGTGTCATTTTCTTACATGCTGTTGTTTGTTGGTTTGTATTGACAATAAGCTATGATATTTAATCAAAAACACCTGAGATGTTTTCAAAAAATGATTTAGCATGATTCTTAAAGGAATGAAATAAAATTGGCTGCCAAACTGGTAGATGCACTTATAACATTTATAATAGTTTTACAGCAAATATTCATTCATTAGTTAGCTGGGCCACGTATTTTATTCTACCCACCAACTGCCTCAAGTTGAACAAAGAGCGCGTTCTAGCTAACTGATGAAATAATATCTGGTTTAAGATTCGTATCAATGCTATGAATGTAGCTACCAGTTTGGTCACCAATTCTAATTCAATTCCTTTAAGATGCACACTCAATCGTTTTTTTTTTCACACCTTAAGTGTTTTCGACTAGATATATCTTACAGTTACTCATTATATAAAAAGAAAATACTTATTTTGTACCCGAGAACATCTAACAAATCCTTTATGAGAAATATATATTTAAAACGTTATCAAATAAAGAGTAGGGGGAAATGTTCTAGATGAAAGTTTATTACTTTATTAAGTTGTTCTTAGTGAATAACTAAACAAACGTAATAACGAATAAAAAGCAAAATCTATGTTAGAAAAATAAATAGTGCAGACTGCCATATGTTAATGAACAAGGTCTTTCATTAACACTTAAGTGTGATATATTCGGAAAGGATGAATCGTTAGCTTTTCCTCGTAATAAAAATAATTATATATATACTGTAGTCTTCAGTTAAAACAAAGCAGCTGGTTCCAGAATTCTTACTACTACTTGTATATATTCCGTTAATTTTTCCATTTCATCTACCTTTTTATCTGAATTCTGACACTCAATTCATGTACGAACTTCAAAAACATAAACCGCTTCTCGTATGAATAGTCGAAGTAGCTATATAAATAGTTAAAATAATATATAGTAATAAATCACTGACTATAGAACTCATAAACATAAAACAGAATGTTTCGAGATATGTTTAGGAAATCCGCTTAAAAAGGTTTTCTAAAAAGTTCTTTAATCACCGTAAGAATTTATAAATTTACTTAGGATTTCAGTCAAAAGTACAAATTTGTTACTTAGAAGTTATAGATTCTTCACATCAAAAATATTTTAAATAGGGCTCATTAATCTGCTGCATAATTTTATTACTACATAACTTTATTTAATGCGTTGCATAGCTTTGTGAGTATTATTACTACGTAAATTTCATTAATGATGTTCATAGCATTGTTACTATTATTACTACATGTATTTTCTTAAAGTGCTGTATAGTTGTGTTACCATATAGATTTTATTAACGTGCTTTTTAGTCTTGATACTTTACGTGTTTTGCGATTAAAAATACTCATATAAATTAGCTGTTGACTCTGAAATAAAGAAATTATATTACGGATAAAAACATTCATTATTTATGTGTTAAAGCCTAAAATTGAATAATAACGGGCATGTATCATATACAGGTTTTTTCTGTTTCCATTTTACTGTGTAACTTTTTAATTAGTAAAACAGAATAGATTGTTGGGTCATAAAACACTCAGAATATATAAAATTAGTTAGCGGAAGCTTTTGAAATTTGAAACTCAATAAAAGCAAGAAAAAAATAAGATTACATTTGCCCTTGGAGTAAATATAGCTAGAGCTCAATAAAAAAAAGTTGAGAAGAGTGAAATGAAGCAAGATTGTTTATGGGTTACAGTATGATAGTTACAGCCCAAGAGGGGAAAGAATAAATTCTATCTACATACAATAAAGTGTAGGCTTTGTTTTCATAAAACTTTTCAAAATGAAACTCTATTAAGCCAGGAAACACACGTAAAGTTTTTGTTTTCCCACAGAAAACTATAACCTACATTTTTTATTTTAATAATATAACTTAAAACAAGTGTATGCAAATTATATGAATGTTTGTAATTCTCGATGTTTGATGGTAAATTAGTACTAATCAATTTGCGAAATATTTACGTTTATTTTAAAATGATGAGTCTCTTGTTGTACATGGAAAAATGAAGGTGGCGTGAAGAGACGCGAAATTCAAAACAAACAATCAATACAACATAAAATGTGCGGTTAATTTATCTGTGGTGAATATATTACGAATAGCCTATTGTGTATCATTTTAACGCGCTTATTACACACACAACACAATGATAAATAATTAACACTTCAATAATATAAAAATACATAACACTGAAATGACGTAAATTTTATTATCTTTTCATCATTTCACTTTGTATATCACACACATAAACTTCCTCTCTGCTTTTAACATTATAACAATTTAATATATATTTCGTAGTTTATTTTCAAGTATGGCTCAATTTTTTTATTCCGACTTATTTTTTGAGCAATTTTAATTTATATTTCTGATATACATCTGTAACGGTCTAAATTCAGGACATCACAGTAAAACCATTGAAAAGAACTGCTACAAGTTTGAAAGCTGGATTTGAAAGTAGAAATATTGTAAATGCTATGCTGTTACAAGTCTAATCTTACACAGTGAAACAGTGTTCTGCCAACCAGGGGAATCGAAACCCGGTTGGCAGAACACTAATTGGTCATTGCATAGCTTTGTGGTTAATTCTAAACAAACAAATACATGACTAATAAATAGATTTGAGAGTAAAAGTATTGCATGTGTAAGATTCTGTTTCTTGATTTCAGTATTTGTCTGGCTAATTTCAAATCTATGAAGTAATTATTGTTTACACTCACTTAATGAATACGTTAACCAACTCTTTCATACGTTGTTCATTTTATACTTGTAAACTATATGCACGTAAGTGACATGAGGTGTTACTTTCACAAACACTAGTGTGAGGAACGAGTACAAACATATAACTTATATCCAGGGTGTCACTTTGTGATGACGTTGTTCATTTCGAGGAATACAAACGAAAAATCGAAAATGCTTCAAGTTAACGCTGTTTAATGATTTAATACTAAGTTCATAGTATACAAGTCGTTCAAATTGGCCGTTATTACTGAAATAGTCGGGAGTCGATTCGTTCACCACTAGTAGCAAAATGGTAAGAAAAAAAAAGTAACAAAAAAAAACACTAGTATTAACGTCGTTTATTTTATTACCTAAAAACATTGAAAAACGTAGTATATGTTTTTACCTTTAATATTTAACGTGCAAATGTACATGTATATTTGAGGTAAATTTAAGGCACTGTACTTTCATTTTAATATATGGAAAAAACAATTATTTCAACTTATGTAATATATTTTATGAACTTTTTTTTTCAGGTTTGTGTTAAATGTTGTCAGTGTGCCAATTTAGTTTTCTATTATATATTTAAGTTATGCTAACATTAAGCCTACAATTACATAACTGGACTTACAGAAACGACTTTTTATGTGCCATTTACAATCACTCTCTTAGTGCTTTGCTGATACAATATTTCACATGAAAACCAAAAAAGGCTGATGCGTCATATGCAATGTGCACTAAACTACAGTTTGATTTGCTAGGTTACGAATTTTTTATATTTAAAATACAACGATTTAATAAAAATGTAATATATAATATCTTATAATAATGTAATATCTTCATAGCTTACAGTGCTCTTTTTATGATAACATATCACTTGTTATTATGTACACTATAAACATCAGACTTGAAATATGTAACATTTGAAGGACTACCATTAAGGTGAAATGTACGATGAAATTTTATTGAAGATAACATTTTAGGTTTTTAGAATCAGGTATTAGTTAGTATTTTTAACCTGAATAGAACCTTATGCAACACATGGAGTAAAGATTCAGGATTAAAACCGTTATGATCCATATACAGTCGTCCTTAACTCTGAATTATTGACAAACAGAAAGACAGTCAGTCCGCCACCAGCATCTGTTGCCACAACAGATAATCTGGCTTTGAATAATTAATCAAATTGACTGTCACTCTTACAACGTAACCATAGCTGAAATTTCAGTGTTCAATGGCGTCGGGAGTCAAACTTTCGACGTCTAATTCTCAGCCGTTAAGTCATACCTGATCGTTTTAGAAACTGGCTCTAATGTTGTATCCTTACACATCAAAACACCATGCCCTTAGGCAATAGCGGAATAATAATGGTTTAGAAGAAACATTAATATCATTCTGTTGCTTAATCCTGTATCATTAAGAGAAGTAAGGGCGGATCTATAGATTGTTAGGTTTATTAAACTATTAGAAACAAACCAAATAAATGTAAAGACAAGTATAAGGCCATTTTATTATATATAGATCTGCAGTGGAGAGGTAATGAGTGATAAGTTTGTGTGTATTAACATCCAGGAAGAGTTGGTGAGAGATCAATTACACCATGTTAATTATCTTTATTTTCAAAGCATGCCTTCAGATGTGGTAGTTTGCTGTCCATTCGCCCAATATGGCGTTCAGAATAGCAACTGAACTGATTTATGTAATCACTATAACATCCAGACTTCATTAGTTCAGATGTACATACAATAAACTTGCTTTTTACCTCATATCACGACGTTTTTTACTAGACATTCTGAGATCACTCTCACTAGATTTCATTGTAACTCTATTACAAATCAGTCAAGAATTCACGTCTGTATCAGTTACTGATGTCCTGGTATCTGGAAGGTTAGAGATGAACAACACTCAATAATGCAAAAACATTGAATACAGCATTGACATTTATTACGGTGTGAACATTAGTATGAGCGTCATAGGTATTTTGTTATGCATCTAAATGAAGAATATACTAACTTTATACTAGTAATGACTGGACAGTAATAGACTAGACTGAACACACAATTGCTTAAGTTTTGTATTGGCCATCGTAGAATATTTCGGGGACCTTCTTAAACATTCTGTATGTCAATGCTTGAGCTGTCAATTTGAAATCAATGAACCTGGAGTTGCACCAAAATGTTTGTAGTAAAGAAATCGCGATTGCACAGACTAAAGAATAAAACCGAATACCTCATAACGACTGACCTGAAGTATTATTTTACCGATATCTTTTGCTTTTTTTTTTTTGCAAAATATTTTCTTCATAATTCGTTATTAAAAACAAAACATTTTATAAACTTCAATGAAATTTGTGAAATACATGTTAATTTCATTTTCGATTTTTCTTTATCCCCGGGATTTGTTTTGTTTTGGACCAGGAAGGGTTAAGTTCAGCGTTGGTCTCAATCAAATTAACTATAACATTTCGCTAATTTATTAATTGATTAAAATATCAGTTTAACTGTAACAATCCTTTTTAATTTTTACACACTAGTTTATCTAGGTAAAAAACAATTCAAAAGTTTATTTCAGTTAAGGTTTCATATATTTAAAGCTGTTATTTATTGTTGTCATTAATTTATACTTTTGTTTTTATTGTGTAGGCTATCTACCTGTTCATCTTTACAGCATGTTTATTCCAGGCTCATGCTGCATACGATACACCAGGTAGTATTTTATGTTGAAATACTATAATAACGGGACTATAATATATCCTGTTTTACTTTAATAGTATTATACTTGTATAGAATATTAGGAAAATACATCCATATTTGAAAACTATGCATTTCGCTATCATAGTTGTATTTGCTACTTTAGTAAAATTACTTTAGAGCGAGATGACGTCTGCCAATCTCCACACTTTCTTTTAATTACCACTGAATACATATGTTTCTATTTGCTTCCAAAATTAACACTTCATGTGCTGGTTATTTGCTATAATTAGATGATGATAACAACATAGATGATACTCTTACTATAATGCTGTTCCCATCAGAATTAACCGAATATTGGCCATTGTTTAGATATTACCCAATTGAAGTATTTTATAAACCTGTCAATTTCATTTTTCACTTGGCCAGTCGTTGATGTCCATATTATTTATATTGGTACAAGTATTTCTTTATGATTGGTACTGATCATAAATCTTGATTACAAATGCCTTTCAACAGTTTGTCAAAAATCAGTCTTTAATATTGACTATCATATAGCCTGTCAAAAATGAGGACTCAAGTATCATCACCCCCAACCCACATTATACCCTAATCTCCCGTTTCATTTTTAAACCAAATAAGTATTTTTTTTTTGCGAAATCTAGCTTGATCTACAAAGCGGCAGATGAGTGCAGACGGGGCAAGAAAACGTCTGTACATTTCTTTGTAAGCCATTCAAAATTAAGATTATTCATGAAGTGAATTCGTGGCGTATTCATAGAATTGTGATTGATAAAAATCAGTTAGACTAACAAGTGCTAATATATAGTTTGTTTTTGGAATTTTGCGCATAGCCAAAAGAGAGCTATCTGCGCTAGCTGTCCTTAATTTAATAGTGTAAGGTTAGAGGGAAGGAAGCTAGTCATCACCACTTACCGTCAATTCTTGGGCTGCTCCTTTACCAACAAATAGTGGGATTGACCGTCATATTATAACGCTTGCATAGATGAAAGAGAAAGTATGTTTGGTGTCACGGGGATTCAAACCTGTGACTCTCAGATTACGAGTTGGATGTCTTAATCACCTGGCCATCTCGGGCCACCTTTAATATATATAAAAGCCAGCGTGTTTTGGTGACACAACCTTCTAAGAAATGCTATTATGTCATGTTGCTTAGCAGCAAAAAATATGACCTAATATTATTGTTAGTCTGTGTGTTTTTCGTATAGCAAAGCCACAAAGGGCTATCTACTCAGCCCACCGATAGGATTCGAACCCCTGATTTTAGCGTTGTAAATCCGGAGACATACCGCTGTACTAGCGGGGGGTTGTTGTTAGTCTCTGTGGTTAAAGTATAAAATGAAATGTATAGACAACAAATCCTGAAATATATGTGTTGATGATTTAATTTAAGGTCTTTACTAAATAAAGATGTTTTTTTTTATTTAAAATATTCGTGATATAACAGAATATATCTTCGTTTAGAAACAATTTAAGTTTAAAACTGAATCGATACTTTTTACTTTCATGATAAATTTTTATGCACTGGGCTCTAGTTTAAGTGATCTCAACACTCACTACACTTATAACGTTTTACAGTACTCCTCCTCATGGCCCTCTTGCATCCAGGTCATTGACATCTTAATGGCAAACAGTAATTGAACTGTTCTATCTGAATAAATGCATTTTGTCTTTTATGACTCCTCCTATTTTAAGATGATACACACACTGGTTTTTTATACAGGCTAGATTCCTCTGCCAGGAACTCATTTATCATCATATACTCTTTATCATTCTTTCTAACAGTTGTGTAGACAAGTCGTGGTTCAACTACATGGCCGCATTTATAAAGCTCAAGTCATTTAGAATGTCACATATCATTACATTTTAATATACAAATAAACTGAATATTCAATGAATGTACGTTTGACAATATCTTAATAAAATGGCTAGTAAAGTGACACCTTGTTAATTTGTCACCGAATTAGATCATAATTTTTTTTTAAATGCAACCCATAGTCAAACATTAATTTTGTATTGAAAACACTATGTAACAAAATTTTTACTTCTTCTTGTTCCTGGGCAGAAAGTGTTATTTTCCAATTGGTTATGCCTAAAGTAAATGAAAAAGACCTATTTTTTGCTTCTAACTTTGCTTTTGTGACCTGGGTAATGAAATTTTCAAATGTATCCATTTTCCAGAACATTCCAGGTATATTCAGTCCTGAGTAAGCTGATAGAGAGTTTTGTCGAACTTAAAATAATTTTCAAGAACTTTCTAGAATATTGTAGAACTTACAAGCATTTTCAAGAATCTTTTAGAATTTTCTAAAATTGTTCATAGTAATATATATATTTATATATATATATACAGGGACTCACCACTCACTACTTCAGTTTAGTTCTAGCTGCCTAAGTGAACACATAGACCAATCTGATTTTATCAGAGATGGCATCAAGAAGCTGCAAACATTCTCCAGACACATTCTGCTAGGTATGTGGCCAATTTATCAAGACAAGAGCGAAAGCGTTCTCTGTGACAGCAACTGTTAAAATGTGTGAAGCCAACAAGACATATTTCGGCATGCCTTTCGGGGATCAAGACAAACCTTGGGCACCTCATTTTACCTGCGAGAACTGCAAAAAAAAAACTCTAGCAGTTAAGACGGACAATTTTTGCTTGTTTGAATGTTATGATTTTAGACCTTTTAAAATTTAAACATCTTTTACTTTATTTTTTTTTTATTTCCAATAGTATAGAGAAAAATATCACATATAAAATATTTTGCTTGAACCTCTTACACACTGTGGATGAAATAAATTCATTCTTCATAATAACAATCTTATTTCTCTCTTTTGCAGGATGGTATAGAGGAGAAAAGATGGGCTCTGCTTCTTCCCCATTGTATCCGGTCTGTGCGAGGCACAGTATAATGAGTATGGCTGGGAAGTTGTTGGAGACTTTAAAATGGTGGCATTCCTGATATGTCTCCAAGGAGGTTTTACCAAGTTTCTCTGTTATCTTTGCCTTTGGGACAGCAGGGACACCGCAGCGCACTATAATAGAAAGCACTGGCCACAACGAACCAAGTTCTCTGTGGGGAGGCACAATGTCAAGTGTGAGCTACTAGTGGAACTCCAGAAGGTGTTGTTCCCACCATTGCACATACAATTGGGTCTTATGAAACAATTTGTCACAGCACTTGATAAGGAGTCTGCAATCTTCAAGTACCTTCGATAATTCTTTTCTAAGCTGTCTGAGGCAAAGGTCAAATCTGGTGTATTCGTTGGACCACAAATAAAGATTCTAAAGTGCATAAAATTCCCCAAAAAAGCTCGGTAGGAAGGAAAAAAGCTTGGGGCAGCTTTGTCTCAATGGTTTGGTGGCTTCTTGAATAATCACAAGGCCGAAATTTATGTGGAACTGTTTGAGGCTCTGGTGAAGAACTACGACAAAATGGGCATCAGGATGTCCCTGAAAGTCCATATCCTTGCCGTTCATCTTGATAAATTCAAGGAGAATATTAGAGCATACTCAGAGGAGCAAGGCAAGCGCTTCCACCAAGATATACTGGACTTTGAACGCCGCTACCAAGGAGCTTATAACGAAAACATTATGGGAGACTATATTTGGGGGCTGATACGTAAAAGTGATTTACATTACAGTCCAAATCTCGAAAAACTACTCACTTCTAAACATTTTTGTTCATTTTTTGTATAACTTTTGTGTAAATACATGTAAATCTTGATTCATATGTTGTTTCATTCAGATCTTATGTAAATGAAAATGTGTAAATTTGCTCGTTTTTACATAAAAAATAGGTTAATTTCTAAATTGCATTATTCAGGTCGGAAAAGCAAAGGTTTTAGTCATTTTCTGTACTTTTACAACATAAGTAATTAAGAAATAACATACTATTCAGGAACAAAATTTGTGTTACATAGTGTAATGTGAAAGAAGAAAGTATACTGTAATAAAGAATGTTTAAGGATTTGTCGCTTATAGAATTAGTTTTATCATTCAATTTTATTTCGTATGGTGTTTAAAGTGGAATTTTCAACATCGTCGTTAATAATTTTAACAGTTAGATTGTACAGTTCTGATACACACAAACGTTTGCGTAAAAGTTTGTATAATTAATCAAATTCGATAACAGTAAACCTCGTAACAAGAGAATGATTATTATTCTTATAGATCTGTTATATAGAGTATATAAGAAATATAGGAAAATAAGGTTTATCAAATTTTCGAAAATAACATAATTTTAACGTTTTAGTAAAAACAAAATATTTTTTGAATAATTATTTTATATTTTACACTTATTTTACCACACAGTTATTTTCTTCGGAAATTTGTTCATGATGATCTTTGCAGCCCTGAGTGTAATTACTTCCGTGATTCTGCTGATTGGGGTGTTTGTGGTAAGTGGAAAATATTATAATTTTGAACTGTGATGTTCTTGGAATTAATTTTTACTTTGTCTCTATTGCACATTATATAACCAATGTACCTTTGAGCCTGTGGGATCATTTTTTCATTGCAAATTATTTTCAACAGGATCGTCCTAAGCTGCTGATACCATTTATCATAACTATCTCATTCACCACTTTATTACACATGGTTCTTGCCTTGTATTTCGTAACTGAATCGGTAAGTGACATTTCTGCTACTATTTTAACATTTTGTATCTAAAATATTAGTAATTATGTTATTGTATATTTTCTTATCTGTGAAAAAAGTTTTTTGTACAACTAATCTTATTTTAAAGAGTGTTATTTTTGAATTAACTTTAGAATAGAAATTCGCCAAAGTCTACAAACTTAAGCAGTTAAAACTTTGAACATTACAAAGACAATACTTTAATCAAGATCTTGCAATTCAATTATTTTATTATCCATTTCGTTTGATTTACAGATATTGTTATGAGTTATCAAACCAGTAAATCTGATACAGTCTATCATTACAGACCTTCATCGTCAATAAACGTGAAACATGTTATAGAAAAAAAAATCCAAAGTTTATGTGTGAAAAGAAGTAACAGGAAATTTTGCTGTCTAAACTTCAGAGATGAAAGAATTAGCTTCCTTTTTCAGTGGCTTTTTTCATTACTACCCTTAATGAGCACAAAATAAACAAATTGTTAGATTATAAAATTTCTTTAATCTTGTTAACAGAAATTCATATAATAGCTACCACCGATGATGTTCAAATAGTCTAATTTCGAGACAAAATAAAAATAGTTTCAGAGGAATATGAGAACAATCATGAGATAAACTCATTTTGAAAATTCGAAAACAAAACTGCACAACAATATTTGCTTTAATAATAAAAGTGTTCAATATTTTTTTTTACCTGCCACATTAATTGCAGCTTCCACTTTTTTTAGAGTTTCCACATAGAAACACTGTGTGAGAAAAATAATGTTATTTTATCTGGGCTCAACCGGAATATCAGTCATATTAAAAATTTTACTAAGGTTATTTGTATGAAAAAAATAATGATTCACCACAATATTTGTTAATTTTCAAATTATTATTACCCACTGGCTCATTTACTTCAATGAAATATTCTGATCTTAGTATAGAATTCTACATTAATACTTTGTCAGGAACAAAACAAAATAGACTTCAACTAAGTAATAGTGCTTTTTTTTTTAATATGATAAGGTCTGTTTTAATTTTGCATTTATTTCGATTTTGATTGAAAAAAAATTTGCCTTTTGTAAAATTCTTGTAGATTTAATATGACGGCAACCCGCAATACCAACATCAGAATACGTATACTTTAATGTATTATTAATAATTAAACTATTTATATTGCGAATCTCCCAGGACACTTTTCACAAAACACGTCGACTGAGGAGAAAAATAAACTAAAACATATATCACTTTAAAAAGTACTCAACACTACCACTAAAATATATTAAATAAACAAGTACATATCTGTATTCTTCACTAAATTGTGCTTATGTTGTTATTTATAATTCATTATTATAAATATGATTGTTAACAAAAAATTTTTAAATTTCAATGTTTTCCGAAATAATATCGTAATGTGTGTGTTTTACAGTAAATGCATCACACAGTACTCATAACACCATGGAAATCGTGTACATACAGAAATATTTATGGAAGAAGAAGAAGTGAAATACTCATTGTTATGTCTTTGAAAAACACTATTAAAGCTGAGTCCTACGACTAGAATACTATTCTATCTATATTTTAGGGCCCGGCATGGCCAGGTGGGTTAAGGCGTGCGACTCGTAATTTTAGGGTCGAGGGTTCGAATCCCCTCGCTCCAAACATGCTTGCCCTTTCAGCCGTTGGGGCGTTATAATGTGACGGTCAATCCCACTATTATTTGGTAGAAGAGTAACCCAAAAGTTGGCGGTGGGTAGTGATGACTAGCTGCTTTCCCTCTAGTCTTATACTGCTAAATTAGAGACGGTTAATACAGATAGCCCTTGTGTAGCTTTGCGCGAAATTCAAACAAAGAAAAACTTTATGTGTTTATAAATAAATTAGAAGCTGCTGTACCTAGATAATGAGGTAATTAACATTGTATATATAAATATATACACCAAACAAACCTATAACACTGGTTTACAAAAAAATATTTTTTGTCTGAGGCAAGAATGTGAATAGGTGTTTTTTACTAATTTAGGTGTGCTGAATTCGAATTTATAAACAGTTTTGCTCTATCACCTCTAGTTTTCTGGCTTTTAAATAGTCTCATTTTAGTATACACAGAGTATATACGTGCTTATTTCAACAGTTGCAGCAGCTTATTACAGATAAAACAGGATAGATAAAGAACATTGACGGAATAAATATACTTGGATGACACAATGTACACAATTCATAGTACCGCAGACAGTTAGAAGTGTGTTTTCTTAGATGATTTGGTGTATTTTGCCTCCGGGATGTCACGCAAGAGCATCCAGCAGAAGTCTCCCATCATGCTGGGGTTCCACTTGCCTTGGTAGTTGCTCTCCATCTTCGTAATGTCTTGGTGGAATCTTTCTCCGTGCTCATCACTCACTGCTCCAAGGTTTGGAGGGAAAAAGTTGAGGTGGGAATGGAGAAAATGAATTTTGAGTGACATTCGGCATCCCATATCCTCATAAGTCTTTAGCAACTTCTCAATATAGGCTTGGTAATTTGGTACGCGTGTGTTACCAAGGAAGCCACAACAGACTGACTTAAATGCTTCCCATGCTCTCAGTTCCTTTAAGGTAAGAAGCTCCTCAAAATGAGTATCCTTCAGCACTTCTCGGATTTGACGTCCGACAAAGATGCCCTCTTCGAGCTTTGCAGCACTGAGACCTGGGAACACAGTAGACAAGTGTTGGAAGGCAGCACCATTTTTGTCCATGGCCTTCACGAAATTCTTCATCAAACCAAGCTTGATGTGAAGAGGAGGAAGAAGCACCTTCTCCATGTAAATCAGAGGATTCTCCTTGACGCTGTGCTCGCCAGGAACGAAAGTGCTTCTAGGCCCCCAGTCTTTCTGTTTGTAATGCTGAGATACAGCTCGACTATCCCAGAGACAGAGAAAGCAACAGTACTTTGTGAAGCCCGCTTGCATACCCATAAGAAGACCAATGACCTTGAGGTCCCCACACAGACTCCACTGGTACTGGTTGTACTTAACAGCTTCTAAAAGAAGCTCCATATTGTCATAGGACTCCTTTAAATGGACAGAGTGTGCAGTGGGAATGCTGGGATATTTATTCCCGTTGTGCAGAAGCACAGCCTTGAGACTTCGCTTGGAAGAGTCTATGAAAATACGCCAGTCTGAAGGATTATGTGGCAAACCAAGGAAAGTGAACAAGCCAGGTACATTTGTGCAGTAGCACAACTTGTTTTCCATGTCGAAAAATGAAGCAAGGTCTTTGTTCCGATTCCTGAAACTGGTGATCCTTACATCTTTCTGTTTAATTAACGTAAATTAACATTGACTCGTTAAGTTTTAACGAATTAAAGTGTGAAAGACAACCCTGGGCGCTTAGAAACATTAGTTTCTCTTCAGCCCTCTGAGTGATTTATTATTAGGTGACGCTAAAGTTTAGAAATTTTAGATTCTCGTGAATGACAAGAGTTTTGAAGTTATTCTAGATAGTAAAATTGGGATTATAACAGAATATTTTGTGATTAAGGAATGAAAGAAAACTTTGAACCGACAGGAAGTTTGTTGTTTTGTTTAATCTCGAGCAAAGCTACACTTGGGTTATTTGAGCTAACCGTCCCTAATTTAGTAGTGTAAAACTAGTGAGAAGGCAGCTAGTCACCATCATTCACCGCCAACTCTTGGGCTACTCTTTTATCAACAAATAATGGGATTAACTATTATATTGTAACACATCCACGGCTGAAGGGCGAACATGTTTAGTGCGACAGGGATTGGAATCCGCGACCCTCAGATTACAAGTCGAGTGCCCTAACCACCTGGTCATGCAGGGCCCGACAGGAAGTATTTGAATAGTAGTGTAACTGAATGAGTGATATATTAAGGACCTTGTGTGGCGCCATGAAGGCCACCTTGGCTTCCATGAAGTGTTTTTGTATATTTCACAAGCTAGTGTTGTAATTATGTCTCAACAATGTCTTCAAAAAGGTGTAAGAGATGTTCTGTTTTACAATTGCCCAATAAATGTATACCGAAATGTTGTTAAACTAACAATTTGATTTTGAGTACTGTTCCGTTTAGTGTTAGTGGGGTAACAGCTTTTACAGTGAAGATATTGTAGTCTGACTGTAGGTTTTTTATACGAGTTATTGTGTAAAATTCTGTTTGTTATAAAGACGATTCCAAGAAGGTTAATTTGTGTAGGAGAGTAAGTAAAGCCAAACTTGATTTTTTTGTGAATGTTTGAATATGAAATAAATGTAATCACTCAAACAACTCTTAAGAACGTTTCAACAATCACAAATCCTATTAACACTAGAAATACATCCCCGTTGGTCAAAATATTAACCAATCCGATTATTCTATTAACGATTTTACCATCATAGGCATTGAAACTGACTTTAATGCTGATAAAAAGATAAAAGAAGCTTACTGGATCAATAATCTAAACACTGTTTAACTTTGTGGAATAAATCAAGATCTTGACGATTATTAGTTTATTCATTATCTGAAAAATAATTTTACGTATTTATTTGTTTGTTTTTTACTCTAGTGTGAACTTTCGATATTTATACCTATTTTTTTAATACTCACTATTTATTTGTGATACTTTTCTATGCATGTCTTGATAAATTAATCGGTTTAATATTTCTTTTCATCAATCTCCATGTATTAGTTCTATTTAACATCAATTAGGTATATTTTTCTTGACCATTTGTGATGCAGCTGCCCAACAGCGATGGTGGTTCTCACTTCTTCATTCAATGTGTGACAGACAAATTGCGTCTTCCATAATTGTATTTTCTGTTTTTTCTCTTAATGGTGCTCAAACAATGTTACCAGGAAAACATCGTTTACAATTAATTTGTTTGTATCATTATTATTGCAACTTCTGCATTCGCTATTTATTATTTCATAATTACTTAATTTGTTATATGTGACCTAAAATAAATCGTTTAAAATAAAAATACTAAAGTAAACTTGTGTACAATAAAATTCTATAAATTAAAAATATTAAACATTATTTTTATGTATTGTAAATATATTAAAAATAATCCTTATAACATTCTAATGACAATAGAAACTTGAAAGAGAATTGTATTTATTATTTCTTTTAAATTTTGTTTTAATTTTATTTATTTCAATAAAAATAAATCTTTCTTTTTTAAAATGTAATTATTTTAATTTTTTCTGTAATTTAGGCTTAGAAAATTGTTCGTGCAAAAAAGCAATAGGTGTATCAATGAGTGATCTGGTTACTAGTCTCAACAGATTATTCTGAATTGTTAGTAATGTTCTTAAAGTATTTATATTAATATTAGACAAAGCCATCCCAACAAAATCTACTAAAGATCTAATATACACTTTAAAAATTGTATTTATCGTCAACTTGTACATAATTTTGATCACGTACAATTATTTACAGCTTGTTTAAAGTTATCTTTGGTAGCTATAGCAAGAGTTCTCTTTTATAACGTTCTGTAGTATTTTTATATTTTACTTCTTCTCCTTTATTATATTTTACACGACTTAGAGCATGCAACATGATCCTCTCCACAGTTTGCACAGTTAGTATTATATCTTTCTTCTTTGTACATTTTCAATACAGGGCTTCCAGTACAGATATAACGGTACTGAGGTAATCCAAATTTTTCTTGATTGTTAATGGTTTTGTTTCCTCATTTGTTTTCCTGCACATTGTTTTTTTTTTATTATTCATTTTCTCCACGTTGTCTTCAGGATATATAGTGTAATTTACACCTATAAAAACTTATTTTTTTTCATGGGGTAATCTTACTGTAATATTGGCTTTATGACAACTTCATTTCGTTATTTTAAAATAATTTAGAGAAGGTTTTTTTCCCATTTTGTCCTAATGAAAATATCACCATTTTTAATGTTTAATCTATAAATTACACAAATTTGTTTATCATTTCTCTAGCCACATAAAATATCGCTGAGTTTTTAGTGACAATTTATTGGAGACAAATTTAAATGTATATTTTGTCTTTTTGTTTGATTCTACTTTAATTAATTTCTTCAACTTTCTTTTTATTAACTGGCGATCGTTTAAGCGTTGGTTTTTTAATAGTTCAGCCTTCTTCTTCTTCTGTATCATTATAGATCCTATTTACGATGCTGTGCGGTTTCTCTTTATATTTCAATTTTATTTTCTTTGTCTACTTCCTTATTTTTACTCCTCTTACTTCATCTTACTTTAGCACCTCTTATTTGTTCTTCAATATCTGCCAAAATCAAAGTTAACCTTATAAATAATTAGGGTTAGTTTAAATTAAATAAAGTTTAGTTTAGACAAAGTGTATTATTTAACTTTCTTAAACTTATGCCTTTCTCATTAAGAAAGCTATTTTCCACAGATATAAAAGCCTGAAAGAATATCATCCTTAATCACAATAGTTGTTTTTTTTTTTCAAATTACAGTTCAATTAACTATTATAACACAGAAATGAAGAAGAACACGTCTCCATACATGATAATCACCTGTAATACATTTTTAGATAATGTACATAACGCTACATAAATGCAACACAATTACAAAAGTATATTAAAAATATACAAAACACTTCGAAGAAGCACAGATGACCTTCATAAAGTCACTCAAGTTCCTTTATATATATATATATATCACTCATTCAGTTAAACTACCATTCCCAGTTTACCCAAGAATAAGAAAATCATTTATTCAAAAGGTTAGAGGGTTTTAACCGTTTTACATTAAAACTTCTCGTATTTGCTTGTATTTTTCTTTTTTTTATATTTTGAATTTATTTATGTTAAAATATTTTCAGCCCGTGAACATTGTTCTGGGAATTTTATTCGTCATAGATCTGGCAATATGTGTTATCAATGTAAGTATTTTTATTTTATACACAGTTTGAACATAAATGTTTTTATCAAGCAGAAAGACGTACTTGAATATTAATCTAGTGAAACATTGCTCTACGTTTCGTGATTTCTTACATAAAATAAATTGAATTTTAACATTTTGTGAATCAATAAATAAACTACCTATGACTAAAACAGGATTTAACACAGCTTAGGAAATTATCCACAGGCGAATATATTACTACTGATAAAAAGAACACTTTTTAACGCGCTTAGAGTTAAAAAGTCTTTATTACTTAGCTGCAATATTGCATATACAGAAAATATATAGAGTGTATTCTTTATGTAAGTGTGATTCTACGGATGTTTTCAGTTATTATTTTGTTTTAAAATATTATAATATCAACTTCGTAAAACTATAATTTCCCCAAAAATATAACCAAATGTATTTTCAAATGTAGTCAGGTTACCTAATATTTTTCAACTTTTTAATTTCATTATAATAGAGATTTGTTGTGGTGACTTTATATGCATCTGACTAATGTACAAACATTCCTAATAGACATCATCTTTCGTTCTTATATTTAATATTCTAAAACATGATTATTATGTTAATATATTCTTAATGTTGTTGCTATATGGAGTTTGGCTTGGAGAAAATGAGAATTCAAGTGATTCAAATATTTTATTATATAGCATTTTACTCCACATCTCTATATCTCTTACTTGGACAGTCCTATCTGGTCTATTGCTATTCTGTTCTGTATTTATGAAAAAGAGCAAGATTGAATATTCTTTGAGTATTCGAGATGTTCATTTCAGTAAATCAAATGCACAGAATGCCATTGGTGCAGTATGAGAAGTCTTCTCAGAAATGTCTAAAAATTCAGTGACAGTAACGTCTGCACTGTTTTGTATATACTGCGGAATTTGAGACTTAAAGGAGAAGCACGATTTATTGCTTTGCTTTAAAGATTTTTTAGTATTTGTGGCTAGCTTGTACCAATCATAAATCTTATCCACAGAACTGGGTCTCAAAAATCTCTTCTTTACGGTAAAAATAATTTGGAATTTTTTTGATGATCTTCTTAGAATTTTATTTTTCTCGCTGGTAAAGGCATTAACTCTTCACAAAATTTAATAAACTATTTCAACTTTTGAATTTCACTAAACTTATTGCATTCAGTGAATGGACACTATTTGTGAAACTTTCGATATTTGCTCTATTTTGGAGGATATTTTAAACTTAAAATGTCTCATGAACTTTGTATTTGCAGTTTGTGAAATTTTTTTTTTAATTTATAGACTTTGTTTCAAAAAATTGACATAACTTTCCATAAGGTCCCTTTCATTTTACTGTAGGCGTACAATTCCATCATTTTACGATATTTAAATTGTATTGAGGAATATAAATAACATTCTATCAGCAATCATAAAATATGCATAGACTGCACAGATTTATAACCATAATATTTACACTTTTATATTCCCTAAACATTTCCATTTGAAATGCGCTACTACTTACTGTAATTTCATATTTTGTGTCTGTAAGGAGTCATTATCGTAAACTGAAATATAAGTGTTAGTTATGAATCTGATTATATTACTCTGTCTTCTGAAATTGCTTATCAAGCATGTAAAATGAAACCCAAACGAAATCTTAAATGTTATCCTAAAATAACTTCTTTAAATCATGTCTTGCCGCTATTTTTCTGTATAGTATCATTAATATGAATACATATTCTCATCAATATATCTTATTACTTTAGTGTGTTTAGTATTCAATATATGTAAAAACATTATAACGGTCGTCATATATTTAAATACGATCATGGAGTCGTAACACTTTCGGAATTCTCACTTTCATTCCGTTTTGCTCCCCCCACCCCAGAGCTTTCCAGGTCCAATTACAAAACTCTAAACTAGTGGTTGTGTCACTCGTGGTTGTTAGAACACAGATAGCCCATTGTGTGGCTTTATGTACATCTTGAAGCAAATAAACAAATCACTCCACTTTTCTCGACAACAAACAAAATTAAGTGTAGAAATAAAAAGGCATTACCTTTCGAACAACCAGTTTTGACAAGTAGCTATTCCAGGGGATGTTTCTCTTAAATCAATTAAATCTTACCTAATCCGCGGAAGGTTTTGGTAAAGTTAAATTTAAAATCACTGATTGTATGTGTGTGTTTTACAATTATGAAAAACAAAACCCGAAAATAAGCCGGTAATGTTTGTCCTATCATCAACTATCTTGAAATATGATTACAGTGTATGGCAATTAATTTTCTCAGGAATCTGAACTGTACAAAATATATAAATGTAGGCATTATCTTTTAAATTTGATTAACGAAACATAAAACAGTTCACATTGAAGGTACATATATGATTTGCATTTCGGATAAACATGGTTGTTGATCACCAAGACGTGGAGCATATGTTCAAGTGTTCAGACAACTAATCAAGTAGAGCAAGTGCTTTCTTTATAAAAATTAAGTTTAGTAAGGATTTTATGGTATTTGAAAATAAAATATTTTTATATCTCATTCTTAGAAGAAAAATCATATGCAATCCACAAACCTCTCTATGAGGTAAAAGAACACAATTATAAATCACCAAGTTCTCCACATCGTTCTTTTTTAAATTAATATTTATTTGTTAAGAATTATTTACAATTTTAACTTCTGTTCATCAGACTAAAAACATTCTATACGTCACGAAGATATTTCCTTCTAATGATTTCTTGAATATTCTTGAAAAAGATACATAGTTTCCCATTCATCCTCAAATGTTTATAGTATCGTGTTGGATATATAAAGTATATACTAAAAATAGTATGAAGAAATGAGAGTTACCTCCTGTACTTTCTGACAACAAACTAGAAATTCCAATAAAATATAGCCACGTGGAAAAGATAGAGTAGAATTGTACAAGACATAATCTATGGTTATATGACTGGATACACATCTATATAGACATTTAAACATGTGTTTTTAACAGAACAATACACGATTTTCATATCTTCATTTCTCAGCGTATTGTATTTCACACCCAGCATCCCCTTTCTTTTCCTGGTTAGGATTACCGTGTATCTCATGTAAGCGTAAATTTGGTTAGTTTTGAATTTCGCACAAAGCTACCTGAGGGCTATCTGCGCTAGCCGTCCCTAATTTAGCAGTGCAAGATTAGAGGGAAGACAGCTAGGTATCACCACCCATCACCAACTCTTGGGCTACTCTTTTACCAATGAATAGTGGGATTGACCGTAACATTATAATGCCTTCACAGCTGAAATGGCGAGCATGTTTGGTGCGACGGGGATTCGAACCCGCGACCCTCAGATTACGAATCGAATCCTTTAACCACCTGGCCATACCGGGTCTAATAAGCGTAAGACTAATGAAATTTATTTTCGTAACATTTAGCTTGTGGTATTTTGTGAAAAACATAATCGCAAACACTCTAACTCATAATTAGTCTACATCAATGACTTACTTATAAGCCACTTTATATTACCTTACGTACACTTTCTAGATAAACTAAGACATGAAATTTTTACCAAACCATGATGTTTTCAAAAATGGTTGTTAACCACAAGAGCAGTTTTCCAGCTAATTAACGTTACTCAACAATAAAGAAAATATATATGTTTTATCAACTTTCAGGGAGGGAGGTAGAATGAAAGAGAATTGAATTTTTCTTATATTTCTCAGGCACGGACTTCTTTTGTGGATGGTTTGTTGCCAAACTATTTTCAGATCCTGGGCTTAACTACAAGTCCATTAAACTGTGAATTCAATACAAAAATAAGTCTTAATATTCGCCCTACAACTGTAATCATATCAATGACAGTTAATGTTTTAAAACTTGAAGAAGACATGACTAATTATTCATTCTAGTAAAATATAATTTAAATTCCTTAAATTATTCAATTTCAGTGAGACTCTGTTTAAAAAAGACATGACTTAGTCTTCGAAAAGACTTAAATTTAAAGTAATTTTATAATCTTTAGCGTTTATTCATTCACAACAGCTTACACGTTACAAAATAACAAGAATACGATATAATTTTTATTGTTTGTTTTCAAGATCAAAATTACACAATGGGCTATCCGTGCTTCCACTTTAACTACCAAGTACCGACTTTGGATATCGTTAGCCACTGAGAAACAGTAAAATTTAAGCATACCAAAAGAACAAAATAAAATATTTAGATACAATTTAACCTACACTTATGTACTATAAGGCATTCAGGTATTCCATAAATAACAGTTATAGAATCAAATATCATGCTAGTAATAATAATTTAAATCATATTTATTAGGAGTTTGTGCACGTGATCAAAACTGTTAAAAGGTTCGTAATTCAAAATTCTACTTACTAGTTGTAGTTATTTTATATAGTTTATAATGAGGTGTATCTGACAATTAACGTAAAAACTAACTCATATCACAAAGTTTTACAAAGTGGTGTTCTCAATGTGTGGAAATCGTAGAAGGATTACTGACTTATTTTTCCCACCACTGAAATAATTCTATGTACTACACGGCAAGAAATTTCCTCGCAAAATACTGAAGACAATGATGTCTCCATTCCCTTTAATTATTTTCATAGTCCCGTTAACTGTACGTAAATGACTTCCAAGGACACTTACAGAAACCTCTAAGCACAGAAGTCCACAGAACAATACTGCAAATGGTAGATTTGGTCTTGTCACTAGACGTTTTACTTTGATGAAAGCATTCTTTAGTCATAATCTAGTGGTTAGAGTGTTCGAATAACAATGAACGAGTCGCGAAAATGACATTCATCACCGAACATCAGAAGGCGTGATAATGTAACGACCAATCCCTCTATTATTTGATAAAGAGATGTTCAAGTGTTTGTTGTAGATGGTATTGACTAATTGCATTCTCTCTATTCTACCTCCTCAAAATTAAGTGCAACTACTGCTGATAACCTTCGAGTAACTTTAGATAAAACCCAACAAACAAACAAACCATACAATAACTTGTTTCCTTATGGTATTGTGATACAAGCATATTGGCCTGGTTGTATGTAAGTTCGTTCTCGCATGTTTTTCGACTCTTGGGATGTTTAACTTACCATAGACCTGTAACTATCATAAAACCTTTGAAAACATTCGCTGCATGGTCTGTGCTTTTGTTTGATTAAAATGTATCACCGTTAAAATTATAGCAAATACATTTCGTTTTGTCATAAAGTAGACAAATGACCAGGTGGTTAGGGTGCTGTATTTGTAACCTGAGAATCATGGGTTCGCATCCACGTCACACCAAACACTCTCGTTCTTTTAGAAATGTAGAAATGTGACAATCAATTCCACTATTTGTTGGTAAAAAGAAGCCCAAGAGTTGACTTACATTACTAAATTAGAGACGGCTAACACATATAGTCCTCTGCAGCTTTGCGCGAAAATTTAAAACAAACAAATACTAGATATCACTGATAGTTTTTGTAATTGTTCGTCTATTCAGCTATTAACTATTCCCATATTTAGTGCCAAGTAGCAACATCCCTAAAAGTAGTTAAAGACCATTATTACTGTTTAAGAGCAGTTTTCCAGCTAATTAACGTTACTCAACAATAAAGTAAAATACATATGTTTTATCAACTTTCAGGGAGGGAGGTAGAATGAAAGAGAATTGAATTTTTCTTATATTTCTCAGGCACGGACTTCTTTTGTGGATGGTTTGTTGCCAAACTATTTTCAAATCCTGGGCTTAACTACAAGTCCATTAAACTGTGAATTCAATACAAAAATAAGTCTTAATATTCGCCCTACAACTGTAATCATATCAATGACAGTTAATGTTTTAAAACTTGAAGAAGACATGACTAATTATTCATTCTAGTAAAATATCATTTAAATTCCTTAAACTATTCAATTTCAGTGAGACTCTGTTTAAAAAAGACATGACGTAGCCTTCAAAAAATTGAAAATCATTGGAAATCCCAGACTTAAAATGTTCCTCTACTGAAACAAATAGCTAACTTTAACTGGAAACAAACAAGGTAGCGAAATTAAACCATTGATCAGAAACTCGGCTTATAAGCATCTGAGATTGAAAATATAATTCTAAAAAAGATTACTTTCTGATCGTCAAACAGTGGCTCAGCGTTATGCCGGCCGACTTCAACACTAGAAACAGGATTTCGATACCCATGGTTAGCAGAAAACACATTTGTGTAGCTTTGTGTTTAACCAGAAACAAACAACTCCTTCTTTTCTTCCTTAGAATAACTCTTAAATATCCGGTAATAAACTTTGTGTTACAGGGAAGTAATATTGAATAAGGTATTGTAAAATAGCTCAAGTCAGTAAATAATTCTAACATTTTGGCTGAAGCATCATAAAAACGCTACCCATTTTTCATGTTGTGCTGACTTTCGGCATTATAACTGACACAGAAAATATATCCAAAACATTGAAAACAAATAGTTCTGTTTTCGTAAGATACCGAAAACTTCTAAACGCATTGAAAAAAAATGACGTATTTGGGTGAACTTTAAATAAAGTTTTCCTTTTACATGAATAAAAGTGGCCAAAGAAGGCCATTTTAGGTTTAAAATACCCATATACAACTGTAAAGAGATGATACAAAACAGTTGTAATATTTAATATGGAATGACATATAAAACATTACATTATCAGTTTGCGTGTTTTTCTTATAAGAAAGCCACATCAAACTATTTGTTGAACCCACGAAGGGGAATCAAACCTCTGATTTTAGCGTTGTAAATCCGTAGACTTACCTCTGTACTAGCAAGGGTTGCGTGTTATTAGTTTATTATTGCTATTGCGATGTTTATAATTTAGTTTTTCTTAACAGCCATACATATATTTTCTAAATCTCTACACAAACATTTTGATTGCTAAAGTTATACACATATAATGCATCCAAAATTATATATATAATGTATTTTTCAAAAAACTAGGAAACTGTATTTATCCTGATTGTAAATGCAGAAAAAGCACAGAAAACTTCTATTTTTTCTCAATCAAAACATTTTACGCACACTAAAAAGGAACTTAAAAACTTGTTGCTTAATGAGTATGAGTACTTTTGGACGCTAAATTTTATGGATGTAAGAAAATGCTACACAATTCATTTAAAAAAAATCATATTTCATAGGCGAAGAAAACGGCAAAAAATCAAAAGATGTGTAGATTTCAATTCAAACTTAAACGCAGTAGATTACTACACGAAGAAAAGAACTTCTGATCATTGTAAGCTACCTGCATAAATCAGAAGTAAAAATTAATCCATTTATTAACATGGCTAATGTAATACTATTTTAATTAAAAATATGAAACGCCATAAGACGGTTATTTATAAACTTTGAAACGCATTGATTAATCAGCAGAGTACCACGGTGTTAGCAAGAAAGTTTTGACAATTTTTAGAATCCATGTGTCTGAATATAAATAAATATACTAGCTAGTGTAGTAAAATTACAACTGTGTCAAAAGTTACAATGCACTTCTAAGAATTAAAAACTATATGAACTATGTTTATTAACTGGCGTATGTATTTTAAATGTGTGTGATTTTACTAAAAACCAGACATCAAAATAAAAACTGTACTTAAAGCTTGTGTTATTCTTTCTTTATACATACTGTATTTCCTTCCTAACTGTGTTGTGAGTGAGATTTCAATAATGCCAGTACCAACAAGTTCTTTTATTTTAGTGTAGTGCTATCTGCAATTTATCCACAACAAGGAACTGAGCTACGAACTTTAATACCGTAAAGTCAGTAAAATTACTCACCGACCCACTGGGGAAAACCGAATAGGAAGTTTTACATTGTGCTTCAAGATTTAGGACATGAGCTTCACTTTTGTTTCAAACGCTCGTAAAATCTAAAGTTATAAAAGTGATTGATGTTAATTATCGATATTCCATAAATATGCACGTAGTTATAAAAACTAAACACTGTGATTTTCTGGCTCTTATAGAGCGACTTAAATGTACTTACAAACCAAATAATACAACTAGTAAAATCGTACTAAATGTGAAAATAGATTAGTTTCATTAAAAATAATAAATCAATAAACATACATTTTATTTTTCATTTATTTGTTAACTTAAATCCAACAAGGAACTACTAAACATTTTTAGTCAAATTAGTTTCTTTTTTGCAACAGCACTTCTTTAACTACAACATTTCTAGATTAATAATAAAAAGTAATTCTAATCGCAGACACCGAAATCTATAAAGTCTTAGGCCTAACATTAGTTAAACCTTTATTAGATAAAGCATATATGGGATAAATAAATAAATTATGTATGTTTTTGTTTTGGTAATATGGAGCGTGCGCATTTTCAGAACAGACAAAAACTTATAATGGATTTGGAATAGGCATTTGCCAAGTGTGATCGGTCATACACTATGTGAGGAAAGTGAACTTAACAATGGTTCTGAAACACACTTTCCATTATTAAAATTTCGGTCGAAAGGCTTTTGTGTCCAAAGCATGTCATTCCTTTCTGAAAACTTTCCATAATATACATATCGTGTAGAAGAAAGGCAGTTTCTAAACTGTATTTCAATAATCCAAATACACAGAAATCCATACAATATGTATTCGCGCAGAATAGCATGAGCACCTATTTCATTCCGTAGATGCTTGAGGTATTCAATGGTTGATTGTATATGTGTGAAAGAAACTTATATTAACGTAACATGAGTCACTTTTCTAAATGGAGATCTTTCTTGATTATGTTTACTATTGCCGCATATTGGTTGCGTTTGTCATGTGGTTTGTTGATTTCCATATTCAAAATCGTTTTAACATACTAAACTTTCTGTATAATGCATAACATTGTTGTTAAAGTGTTCTCAAATAAATGTAGGATACACTTGTAAAACTATATTATTTGAACAAAAGTTAAAATCGTAGCATTAAAAAGAAGCAATTGTGGTAAATTGGGAAATATGCATACGAATTACACACAACACTTATAATTTTTAAATATATATTTTTAGTTGAAAATATTGTTGATATCGTTTACATTGTTCATGTTATATTTAACCGTCTACAGGTTTATTGTGTACTATGCGCGATCTCACAGTATCAGGAATATTTGGAAGGACGAGGAGGAGGAACACAACACGGTCAATTTCAAGTAAGATATATAAATACATCAAACTATATTTTACTGAAATAGAACACGTTATTGTAATTTCCACATTTCGGTAGCAAGTGATATTAATGCATTTTCGTATGACGCTTCGTCATAGTAAACCAAAACTAATATTAATTCTAGTAAATAAATTCTATAAATCATTCATAGCAAAGACTTATGGGTTATATACTGCCGTCCTTAATTTTGAACTGACGGCAGTAAATAATTAGTCGCCAGACAGCACCAACTGCTAACTTTAAGTCAACTGTCTATTAATAATGAATACTGACTAGAACCTTATGTGATAGGCCTAGTATAGCCAGGTGATTAGGACGCTCGATTCGTAATCTGAGGTTGCACATTCGAATCTTCGTCACACCAAACATGCTCGCCATTTCAGCCGTGAGGGCGTTATATTGTGATGGTCAATCCCCATGATCCATTGATAACAGAGTAGCTCAGGAGTTGTTGGTGACTAACTGCCTTCCCTCTAGTCTTAACTGCTAAATTAAGGACGACTAGCACAAAGAGCCTTCGTGTAGTTTTGCGTCAAATGCCAAAAACAAACCTAATATTATAACATCCCCATAGCTAAAGGTCAAGCATGTTTAGCGCCGAATTTCGATTCCACAATACACAGATTGCGAGTCAAGCTCTCGAGCCATCCAACCTCTGTGTAACACAATAATTTAAGTTGCCCTACTGGTTGTTTGGTGTGCTATTTCTTTCGTCGTATTTTTAGAGAACCACTTTTGTGTGTACTTCCCATAAAAAACAATGTATATATATATATATATCACCTTTGTAAAAGAAAATAACAAATTAATTCTGATATGTTGTTTTTCCTTAGTCAGTTCCTGTTGTTCGATTCGACCGAGAAGGTAGCTCACCATGCTCCAAACCTGCTGTTCCAAGACTCGCTGTGAATGGGAAACTCTCGCCTTGTTTTCTGGAAGTTCCTTCACCAAGTGCATCGTGCAGCACTCCCTCTCGGTCACCCATGTCAACTGAACTCAGTTCATATGTTGAAGAACAAACAGTTTACGACATCCCAAGGCTGAATGTCAACAGAATCGGCTCTAACTCCATAAAAAACAGTCTTCAAGTCAAAGGTGAAATCACCCCAGTAATTAAAGTTATTGTGACGGAGCAAGCTGAGCCATCTGGTGACAGCATAGTAAAATCAAAAGAATCTGTAAATGATTGTGAGAATGAATTGTCGAACAGTTGTTTGAGAACCAAAACTTTCCCAATGGGAAATCTTACATAAAATTTACGTTCTAGCAGTATAAGTGATAAAAAAGAATAGAAATGTTTATCATTAAAGAGAAAGTCAAATAATCTTCAAGAAGACAATTTTGAAATACCAGCTGCATAATATATTATCCTATTACTCAAGGATTATACTAATTAGTTTTGAGAACGTTACATGATTAACTGGAACAAAAAGGCATTTGAACTTAATATTATAGAGAATATCTTTTTCAGAAATTTGTGTAAACTAACAATATTTTTAACATGTTCGTCAAAAAGGTATCTTAACTAAAACAAGAGATTTTAAGTATTCCCACAGAAAAATAAATTTAAAAAAGAAAAACAAAAAAGATTGATAACAAGTACAACTTTTATAAAATTTATTTTACACGTATTAATAAATTTAATTTTAAATGAACTTATTAAACAATATTTATACTAAAGAAATATTTTTTTTAAACATTACCGGAGAATTGTAGTTTAAACAATAAATGATTATTTGAACGCCATAGAAATACTTTTTTTTTTCATTTTCTATAACTCGACAGATTTTAATAAGCAGTTAAGTACAATCAGTGTTAACTTTAAAATTGCAAATCATCATATTACAATATTCAGCTGATGAATCAATGCATTTCAAGTAATTTGTAGATTAACTGGATAGATTAAGTCATCATACAAAATATGTAAACTTTACTGAAATATTTGAGTTTTCCTTGTGTAACGTAAAACGATATATTATAGTTCTTTTTTTAAAATTATTTTAAAATAACGATTTAACTTGGCAAGTACTTGAAAATTGCTCATTATTTATTATCTAGTTTTAAACGTGCTGTTTAAAACAAAAATATCTCGTTTGCACGCCTATTGAAATGTTATTATATTCTACGACAGCTGGTATTTCTGTAACTCGTCAAATGAGGAAAAAAAGAAAGCGAAAGTGCTTCTTTTGTTACTAAATAAACTATCAAAATCTGTAAAGTATGAAATTTATCCAGTTATTAATTATAGCTTAAGAGACATGGTAAGTACTTTGCTTACAATGTTAATATAAGAAATGTAATTTAGAAAAAGTTGTGTTTTCTCGTTGAACTATGTAAAATACTTTTAAGAGACATTGTGAACAAAATAAGTACTATTAAACTACACGAATCAGCCTCTTTGATAGCTATTGTTAAAAATAAGACCTTCAAAATACGCGTATGTTAGCTAAAATTATTTAAGAGTACAGAGGCCTGAATTAGGCGTAACAATTTTTTCTTATATTAACGCGTAGTAGCTTTAGCTGACAATACCAGATTAAATAATATTTGAATTCAAGACAGAATTTAAACGAAATTTCAAATATGTAGCCGAAATGTAACACGTTACTATTAGTAATGACATAATAACAATAATGAAATAAGCGTTAAAACATTAGTCTATATGTGGTTGTTAAAAATCATCCTAAATAATTGGTCTTTACGAGTCCTTCAACGTTACAGCATTATTGAATCCTAAAATACCTATGCCAAAACACCGGCCTATGAATAATATTTAAAACATTAAATGAGCAAGTATATGTAACAAACTTATAATCTGATATTTGGTTCACATCGTAAACGTACATTACAAAATAAGTTATATGCTTAGTGAGAAATTTGGACCTATCAATAATCTACCAAATTCGACACAAAGGTTTCGACTCTTTGAACGTTTTACGAAAGTAGGTTGCTTGAAATTTAACATATATCAAGAAATACCGTAGTGTGTCTTGCGGACAAAGAGCAGTCTGCAGTGCACACTGGGTGTTATTAACGGGAGTGATAGTTTAGCAATTTTCCACTTTTTGTAGCTAGGACTGTGGTAATCGAAACTAAAATATATCTTCAGTGAAAGTGCTTTTTCGGACTCTAAGTTGATATGTACAAAATTTCGAGGTAACCCATTAAGAATTACATAAGATATAAAATATCCAATTTTGATTAAAGTTCTTCCCATTTGTTTTCTTCGCACCGAAAGTACAGACAATTTATTTGATGGAAAAAACATACTTTACTTCTATGGATGATTTTTTTTTTCAAATTTGGTACATGATATATCTTTACCATCTAAAATTAGGTATCAGATTTGGTATAAATATAACTTGTACAAAGTTACTCAATAAAAAAATCGCTCATTTGTGACAAACATTTTTGTGCACGTCTATACAAAAGGTCACGTGGATCATCGGTCTAAAATTTTTACTACAGCTTCACTTGAGAGCAAAAGTGGGCACTTTCTGGTTTTTGTCATTTGGAATAAAGATGGCTGATTTAGAGCAGCAAAACTATATGATGAAAGAACGTAAAGATACATAAATATTAGCTAGACCAAGCAAACTACATCAGCAGTTTCGAGGTCAAGTTTTCAAAATTATCTGGATGAAATTGTCTTAATTAAAGAGTGTATAGCGTCACGTGATAATAATTAAAACTATTAGCTTGAATAAATATGCTGTACTGAATATATGCCAATGATGACTAAAACTGTTAATCTAGATTTCATGGCATTACTATAACTGTTTTTGTTAGGAAAGCTACAACCATATTTTTTAAAGAATCTGATTCGTTGTATAAAATATAGGTTTGTTGCGATCCTAATCTATGTTACAATCAAATCTCATTTTCTTATTTGTTGTGGTTTTTTGGTATGTATTGATAAAAATTCATGATTTTTAAATAAAAACATCTTACAAAAAGGTACAGTCAAAAAAGGATTCAGCATACGACTTAAAGGAATGAAATCGAAACTGGTGGCCAAATTAGTAGCTGCACTCATAGCATTGATAATAATTTTTAAGCAAATATTCATTCATTCCTTGCCTAGGCCGTGTTTTTTATTTTAACACCATACTTCATGTTGAACAAAGAACGCGGCCTGGCTAACTAATGAATGAATATTTCCTGTAAAATTTTTATCAGTGCTATAAGTGTATCTACCAGTTTGACCACCAATTTTATTTCATTCTCTTAAGTCACACTCTGAATCCATTTTTTAACTGCATTTGATTATATATACATGTGTGTGTGTGTGTGTACAACAGTATAAACTATAGAGAAAACGTACGTAGAAATCAAGTCAACTAGAGTACAGTATTCAGATTCACATAAACTACTATGTAAAAACCAAAGGTTAAAGTTAAAGCATGAGGATTGAAATATAAATTTGTTGATTTTACCTTATTGTATATAATATATGGCTTTATTTTCGTGTTGCTGTAATAGTTAGTTTTATATTACAATAAAATAGTGGACGAACAAATTTAATATTCTTATCTACATGTGATCACTTGACGTAAGTTGTTACAACATTAAACTAATTTATCGTTATAAATCTATTATTTCGCTATGTTTATCATCAGAAGTTTAATTTCAACAAAACTGTGCCTTTTTACACAAAAATACAGTTTGACCGTCCTTCATTTTCTTAGGTTTTCATTTAGTTGTTCCCTTAGTGGTTGTTCTTTTTCGACCCCCGCTAGTACAGCGATATGTCTTCGGATTTACAACACTAAAATCAGAGGTTCGATTCCTCTCGGTAGGCTCAGAAGATAGCACGATGTGGCTTTGCTATAAGAAAATACACACTTGTTCTTTTACGTTCGTCTTTTATCATATTCTAGACAATATATTGTAGCGACATCTGTAGTTAATACTGTGCGCTTTACAACACATAAATGTTGTAAATGTATTTTTTCGTGATAGATACGTAGAAGAAATAGAGCACTAAATATTTCTATAACAATTAGTCCAAACTTGCTGTTTCTAACGTACCTATATCTATATAATGCAAGAAATATATGTGTGGTTTAGTGTAAATAGTAATGAAAGTAGAAATACCAGGTAACTGACTAGATAACTATTGTAATAGGTAAAATTGTCAGATGTGTGTTTTAGGAGGATAAATGATGATGAAATAAGTTGGAATTTTTCTATGTTAGTATAAGTAAGATACATAGATATAGGAAAAATATTGTTATAACTGAGTATTCGCACCTGGTTAACTGATGAATTCGCATTGTATATGTTTGTGCCTGAGTGTATATGGAGTTGAATATATATATTATTATTATTAGATATTGAAAGCTAGGGCGAATGTAAGTATTTTTAAATACGTTTGTTTTTTGTTGCTGTTTTATAGCTTAAAATAATAGACGTCAAGAAAATAATACGTTTATCTTAGTCAACACTTTAATTTCGACTTTAAGAAATGTAAAGTTAAAAGTTTAAAGCTTACTATTGTAAAACCAAAACTGAAAGTTGCTTTTGGTTCAAGTTAATGAATTGCAAATGCATTTACATTGGTGGTATTCTCACTTGGTGAGTTTATGAATAAGCTAACTTAAAGTTCTTTTAAGGGAAAGGAACACGTATCTTCAGTGTTGTGAAGAATAAAAAGATTATTGTACTGATAATTAATGGTGCCTTTTCCCAAGGAAATACTAATAAAAGATCGGTTTGCACCTTTCTCGTTTTAGTTGCCGCCAAAAGCTAATACATGGATTTGATGTAATACATACTTTGTTTTCTTATAGTTTAAATCTGTGATATTTGTTTCAATTACAGTAGTTCTTTTTTAAATACTTAACTGTGCATTCTCTTTTGGTGTAAACGTTTTAGTTCGCAGACTTCTAGTTTGGAGAAGCTGGATGTCCGAACTTTATGTAATTATTGGTATTTGTTGTAATACCATCCTTCTGACCGTATTACAGATTTTGTATATTAAAAGTTGTTAAATCATTTTTCGAAATACTAGAATCATCTGACTTAGATTATTTCTAGTTAACAGTAGTGTATATTAAATTTATCAAGCGCTGTTGTCTTAAATAATCATAATTTCTTGCTTGTTTAGTTACTTAATATGCGACAATTTTAAATGTCATAATTCGCATGAACATGTCGCCCGAAAAACATTAAATATTATTTTTAAAGACAAAGTATAAAGTTATAACACCGTATGATAAAGTAATATTTTGTTCTCTATTCTATCTGTTGTGTTGGTATCAACAATTTATATACTCGGTTTTTGTCAAAATTTTGTTTTGTGTATATACTCACCATGAGTAAACAAAAATTACTACATTTCAGCACATAATTAACATAGATCTCTTGTTATTTAGAAATACCGTAACAAGCGATAGACCTTCATCATTTCCCATAAAGAATAATTTTCAAAATCCTTTTATACATCAAACGCTGAGAAACACTGTCATTAATCTATTTGTAGAAACGGCTTGTTTGGGTTGAGAAAATTTTTTTACGTAGAGGAGCGAACAACGTTTCGGCCTTCTTCGGTCATCGTCAGGTTCTATATTGGAGAAACAAGTAGAAAAATGGAAACCAGATTCAAAGAAGATAAAAAGTCACTTTCACACGTTTTCGAACACTGCAAGTCAAATAAACACAACATAACCATAGAAAACACTCAAATACTAAATAAAGAAACAAACATAAACAAACGCAAAATTAAAGAAGCCTTGCTTATACAACAACTCAAGCCCGAAAGAAACCAATACAAAGGAACACCTTTACACCTATATTAAAAATAATATAATAAATAATAATAATAAAATAAATAATATAAAATTATATATTAAAACATCTAAGCACGCCCTCTACGTTCCGACACTCAGTTACACAACCCCTTTCAAACATGTGGTCAGCATCGGGTCAGTTACCTCTTTCTTTCTTTGTGAACCTGACGATAACCGAAGAAGGTCGAAACGTTGTTCGCTCCTCTACGTAAAAAATTTTTTCTCAACCCAAACGAGCCGTTTTTACATATATTTACTTTTGTAAATGAAAATATAAAAACTGTAATTAAGTTTTGTAAACGACAATTGATGCATTGATAAACTATTGCAAAATCATTAACAAAACATTTAAAGAGATAAATTCGATATCGAATATTTAATTATTAATGGTTCCCTTTTACAGAAACTGTTTAATTCTGTGTGTTTTCTTATAGCACAGCCACATCGGGCTATCTGCTAAGTCCACCGATGGGGACCAAACCCTTGATTTTAGCGTTGTAAATCTGTAGATTTACTGCTGTCCCAGCGAGGAACGGTTTAATTCTCCTCATTCACCAACTCTTCAATTACTACTGTAAATTTTAAGGGGTAGAGGAATTAAGAAACTAATATTATTATAAAACTATGATTTATATACAAAGCAATTAGATAAAAAAAACATTGGAACTATTTTACATAATATAATTTGCAATTTAATGCCAAAATGTTATCTTTATAAGAGGATCCATAGGACCTTAACCGCGTCACAACACACATGTGAGAAAAGGCCTCTTTTTCTTCAATAAACATAGTACGATGAAATGATTGAAATATTTTTGTTATTGTTTTACTGTAAAGCTGCACGATTTGCTCTCTGCAGTGTATTTACAGCGTTTTGAGTTTTAAAACGTACCGATGAGCCGTAAGAGAACAAACTTAAATGTCATTTATACAATATATCTTTAAAATATGCACAACATTGTCTCTTTTTAAAATTTTAATCTTTAGTTTTCACTAGGTGTTTTTTATCAAAGAAACTTAGTTACGGTAAAAACAGCTATAAGTCAGTTTGTTTTCTGAATTTCGCGCAAAGCGACTGAACGGCTATCTGCGCTAGCCGTCCCTAATTTAGCAGTGTAAGACTAGAAGAAAAGCAGCTAGTTATCACCACCCACCGCCAACGCTTGGGCTACTCTTTTACCAACGAATAGTGGGATTGATCGCAACATTATAATACCCCCACGGCTGAAAGGGCGAGCAGTTTTGGCGCGACAGGGATGTGAACCCGCGACCCTGAGATTACGAGTCGCACGCCTTAACACGCTTGGCCATGTCGGGCCTATTGCATTTTGACTGGCCTGGCATGGCTTTGTGGTTAGAGCGTTCGACTCGCAACCTGGTCGTCGCGGGTTCGAATTCCCATCATACCAAACACACTTCCTCTTTCGGCCATAGGTGCGTGTAATGTGAAGATGAATCCCACTATTCGTTGGTAAAAGAGTAGCCTAAGAATTGGCGGTGGGCGGTGTTGACTAGCGACCTTCCCTCTGGTCTTACCCTGCTAAATTAGGGACGGATAGCACAGATAGCCCTAGCAAAATTCAAAATACAAACATTTTAACTTTACATTCAACTAGCAATTTCTTTAAAGAACATTATACATTTTATTTTCACATTTTAAAGAGACGTAAAATGAATTATTTTATCTTAAATTTAAAGTAATTTTATAATCTTTAGCGTTTATTCATTCACAACAGCTTACACGTTACAAAATAACAAGAATACGATATAATTTTTATTGTTTGTTTTCAAGATCTAAATTACACAATGGGCTATCCGTGCTTCCACTTTAACTACCAAGTACCGACTTTGGATATCGTTAGCCACTGAGAAACAGTAAAATTTAAGCATACCAAAAGAACAAAATAAAATATTTAGATACAATTTAACCTACACTTATGTACTATAAGGCATTCAGGTATTCCATAAATAACAGTTATAGAATCAAATATCATGCTAGTAATAATAATTTAAATCATATTTATTAGGAGTTTGTGCACGTGATCAAAACTGTTAAAAGGTTCGTAATTCAAAATTCTACTTACTAGTTGTAGTTATTTTATATAGTTTATAATGAGGTGTATCTGACAATTAACGTAAAAACTAACTCATATCACAAAGTTTTACAAAGTGGTGTTCTCAATGTGTGGAAATCGTAGAAGGATTACTGACTTATTTTTCCCACCACTGAAATAATTCTATGTACTACACGGCAAGAAATTTCCTCGCAAAATACTGAAGACAATGATGTCTCCATTCCCTTTAATTATTTTCATAGTCCCGTTAACTGTACGTAAATGACTTCCAAGGACACTTACAGAAACCTCTAAGCACAGAAGTCCACAGAACAATACTGCAAATGGTAGATTTGGTCTTGTCACTAGACGTTTTACTTTGATGAAAGCATTCTTTAGTCATAATCTAGTGGTTAGAGTGTTCGAATAACAATGAACGAGTCGCGAAAATGACATTCATCACCGAACATCAGAAGGCGTGATAATGTAACGACCAATCCCTCTATTATTTGATAAAGAGATGTTCAAGTGTTTGTTGTAGATGGTATTGACTAATTGTATTCTCTCTATTCTACCTCCTCAAAATTAAGTGCAGCTACTTCTGATAACCCTCGAGTAACTTTAGATAAAATCCAACAAACAAACAAACCATACAATAACTTGTTTCCTTATGGTATTGTGATACAAGCATATTAGCCTGGTTGTATGTAAGTTCGTTCTCGCATGTTTTTCGACTCTTGGGATGTTTAACTTACCATAGACCTGTAACTATCATAAAACCTTTGAAAACATTCGCTGCATGGTCTGTGCTTTTGTTTGATTAAAATGTATCACCGATAAAATTATAGCAAATACATTTCGTTTTGTCATAAAGTAGACAAATGACCAGGTGGTTAGGGTGCTGTATTTGTAACCTGAGAATCATGGGTTCGCATCCACATCACACCAAACACTCTCGTTCTTTTAGAAATGTAGGGGTTATAATGTGACAATCAATTCCACTATTTGTTGGTAAAAAGAAGCCCAAGAGTTGACTTACATTACTAAATTAGAGACGGCTAACACATATAGTCCTCTGCAGCTTTGCGCGAAAATTTAAAACAAACAAATACTAGATATCACTGATAGTTTTTGTAATTGTTCGTCTATTCAGCTATTTACTATTCCCATATTTAGTGCCAAGTAGCAACATCCCTAAAAGTAGTTAAAGACCATTATTACTGTTTAACAACTATAGAAGAATCTTGAGAGCACGTGTGTGTTGCTTTGGTAAGTCCTTAAAAAGAGTAAATTATCTAATGTAAAGTTCCTCGGAACGTTCCTGGCTGAGCTATAATAGATCACTATGCTCCTAGGTACTTATAGTGACGAATTGTTTATCTTCCTACACTACTTCTCGTGTGATAAGTTGAATACAGAGTAACTTGTGTTGTTATTATTGAAGTCACGTTTTTCCTTAACTTTTTAATATGTTTCAACCCTAAAGATATCATTTTCTCAGAAACGCTAAATTCCATTTCTTGCGAGCTTTTATGATCTAAAAGAAGGAAAAACTAAAGGTTAAACAAATCTTGTAATACAATGTTTGCATAAGGGTACATTTTAGGTGTTACCTGCATTCTTAAATCACAAATTTCATTCAATTCCGAGAAATAGACTAAAATTTTATCTTACGTAATCACATTCTACGAATATATCTTTGGCAAGATTACCGGATATGAGTATTGTTTTTACAGGTCGTGAATAGCTCTCTGTCTAAAGAAATCACACCAGTGGCTTTCATCTTAGAACCATTTATTATGTGACTGAAAAATCACAAAATATGTGTTTTTGTTTTAAGGATTTGCTTTTCTAATATACTGTTCTGCAATTAAAGAATCGCAGTATAAGTTTAATGGTCATGTTTATTAATAAAGGTAAAAAACCTACAACTCCTGTGGCGCTTTTGTGTCTAAATTACCTCAAAAAACATTGGTTGGAGAAGTGTTCCATTAGCTTAAATCATTTAATTATAAGGATATAGTGAGATACTTATAATACTTAATGAATCTGGTAGTATTTGAACAGTGATGATTTACAAAAGTTAACAGAATCAAAATTACCATTTTACAACACTTGAAGTTTTTTAAGATAAGATTAGAGTGAATTATTCTATGAGACTTTTTGTTTCCTTCTTATCAACTATATTTCTCTTTTTCTAGCGATAAGAACTATGGGGCGCGCTTATATACTAATTCGAATTTATTACTTCATCAGGATCTCTACCAGCCTACACTCAAACTGAAATTCTTTTAGGCTAGATTAGAGCAAGTTACTTTGTGGGGCATTGGGTATGGTCAAATAGATTAATTGAAAGGGATTGATATGCTGGACCTAAAACTGTAATTAGATCTCAAATCGGTTAAGAGATGACGGAGCTATGAAATAAAAGTTTGTACTTGAAAAATAATCTCGAAACCATTCCATGAGTCGCTTTGCCGCGGCTAAAAATTAATAACAGTTCATAGTAAGTTTTGACAACAATTGATGTATTTTTAGTTAAGCACAAAGTTACACAAAATACTATGTGTGCTTTGTTCACCACAAGTATCGAAACCCGATTTTAGCTTTGTAAGTCCGCAGACAAACTGCTGTGCTACTGGGGTGCTTTATCACGAACCAATAATTTCTGGGTTATATGGTCATATTGGTAGTACTAATTTTGATTAATAGTAATGAGACGGCTGTTAGTTATTACAATATATTCTTCGAATTGATTGATTGATTATTTGGAATCAAGTACAAAGCTACACAAATCTATGTTCTGCCCACCACAGAAAACGAAACTCGGTTTCTATCGGTGTGATTTCGCAGACATGCCACTGGAGGATATTTTTCGAATTAATAAGTTCTTGAAACTCAATGAACTTTTTAAAATTTTTACTTCATACAAATAATATTAAAATACTAAAGAAAGCAACTACTCCTAATACTCTTACTTCAACGTCTCAAAAATGTTTTGTAATAATTTTAAGTATATCACATGTATAAACAGAAACATAGTGACAATATATATTAAAAAGTTGATTTTTGTCGAGACAATTTATCCACAAATGCTTATTAGATGTTCTTTTAAATAGGCCGTTAGGTTGTTATTTCAAAGAATAAACGATATTTTGTCATTCCAAGTTTATGAGTATTTGCTGTGCGAAAATAAATGTAGAGCTCACCACTATATTTATAGTTTTCTTATACAGTGCAAAAAGAAAAATTCTAATAAAACCTGGGAATGCGTTTTGTTTATATCTTTTAACGCGTCTTGATAGAATACCACGTCTCTATTACATCTGACAATTTCATCACACTTAGTGAATCTGAGAAAGAAAAGCAATAAAGGTTTCGTGAGAGACAAGAGTTTGTGAATCTGAAGTTTGTTTCCAACCAGGAGATTTGGCACTTCTTGTTTTTCTCAAGCTATAACCTTATTATTATTCACTTTTCTCGGGGTGTTGCATGTACACTACTTTTTGACGAAATGTCATTATTTATTAGGACAAAAATTATGTGGTATGACACTTTATGGCACACTTCAGTTTGTCTTTGCATAAGCTTTTTCAGTCAGAAAATTTCAGGTAGTTTTGCCTTCAAATGCAATCCTCTGTTAGCTTGTTTATTTCATTTATCTAGTCCTATCTGACCTGTTAAATACCTCATACATCTAATACATCCTCTGTTAAAGTTTGAGTTTTATGGTATTTTATGGTACTTTGATAAATGTTATAGCTCTTTCTTAAGGGGAAGGAAGTAGAGAGTGCACTTATTCCCCTTAATAAAGTAGCAAATATAATATGGAAATTCCTTTTTTTGAAAGGAATATATTTATTCCATTTGAAGCAATTGACAGGAAGTATATTTAGTATCATGATAAATCACATTTACTCCGTTTTTCTTTTATAAGTATAGCTCTCCAATGGTACAGCAGTATGTCTCCACACTCACACAGTTATAAACCTGGTTTCGATACCCGTAGTGGGCAGAGTACAGAAAGCCTATTATGTAGCTTTGTGTTTAATTCCTAACAAACGAACTTCTTAGTACAATTATTCATTTGTTTTTTTAATTTCTAGTCGTCCCTAATTTGGGGGTGTAAGGCCAGCTGGTAATCTTGTTAACTCTGAAATTGTATGTTATAAAATAATTGGGTGTTAGGAAAGCTTTGTGGTGTTTTAATTTTAGTATCAGCTTTCACATATTAAACATTAACTACTAACATAAAAAACTTTAGTTTTTTTTATAAAGAATGTGAAAAGTTCATTCTCTCCTATTGTCAAGAAGTTTGTTTTTTGTTTGAATTTCGCATAAAGCTACTCGAGGGCTATCTGCGCTAGCCGTTCCTAATTTACCAGTGTAAGACTAGAGGTAAGGCAGCTAGTCATCACCAACCACCGCCACCTCTTGGGCTACTCTTTTACTAACGAATAGTGGGATTGACCGTCACATTATAACGCCCCAAAGGCTGAAAGGGCGAGCATGTTTGGCGCGATCGGGATGCGAACCCGCGACCCTCAGATTACGAGTCGCACGCCTTAACACGCTTGGGCCCACGTTGTTCTCTACTTTACTTCAATCAATCATATTGGCAAATATCATAAATTTGATACATATCGAAATTTAATTAACTTCTAAACCCAAGTCGTAATATGAAACATAATAAATTGAAAAGTCGTACGAGATAAATTATAACATTATAATTTTTTTAAAATATAAACATATTTTATAAGAACACCCCTCTACTATACCTTATTCTTTGTATCACATATAAACTATGTTAACAAAGTTTATAGTCTATAGTGTTTATTATTTAGTGAAAATTATTTTACATTATAACTGTTTTGTGCAAATTTCTTATGTTCAATGTGCATGCAGTCACACATTCTGTGCAAAGAAGAACAAATTATAACATGAGAAAGAACTTTGGTTGTTTGTTTTATAACGTCATTCAAATGGAATTTTCGAAGTAAAATTTCATATTGAAGCAGTCTACATTCTTTTCTTTCTCGATGCTCATCGAAAGCTTTAATTTTTGTGTATTATCAAATTACTTTTCTGTTTGCTTTGTAAATATATTTTCAGTAAAACACTCTGGTGGCTTAACGGTAGCCTTGATGGACTTCTATTGCTAACAACTGTGGTTCGATACTTGCAGGTAGCCCATTGTGTAGCTTTGTAAATAAGTAAATATTCGTTATTGCAATTACTTGTAATTTATAGCTTGAAAAAATTCATTTTAATTGTATTATCATTAGCAAGTGCATATCAGAAAATTTTCCAAAACGACCAGTAATTTATTTATTGTAATAAGTCATATATTATTTATTCATTAGCACTTTGTACAAGGGCCTACTTCGACCAATATGTTTTTTTGCTAACGATGTTTATTTATAACCTAACACATATATTTAATACATTTATTCCTTTTTGTTAATTCATAATTATTACCGTTATGACATTTGTCTTTTCTATAATGGCTCGGCACATCCAGGTGGTTAAGGCGCTCGACTTGTGATCTGAGGGTCGCGGGATCGAATTCCCGTCACACCGTGGGGGCGTTATATTGTGTCGGTCAATCCCACTATCCGTTGGTAAAATAGTAGCTTAGGGGTTTGGCAGTGAGTGGTAATGACTAAATGCTTTCCTTCTAGTGTAGCCCTCGTGTAGCTTTATGAAAAATTCCACAAACAAACGTTTCTATAAAAATACAATATTCCAAGCTATACATATGCCGTATTTTTATACTTGTTTGTTTCTTTTAAAGTCGTGTGTTTTATTTTTATCATAGAAACTTAAGTAACAATTTGTTGAAAACAGGGAACACTTAAACTGTTGGCTATACTATATGAATAATAGAAAAAGTGTAACTAATAAAAATTATAAACAATGTAAAGATTTACTCCTGCAAGACACGGAAGAAGTAAAATAAGTATCAGGAATATAAATGAAATAATTTTTACTGGAGTTTTTCAAGTCAAAATCGATCATAAATGTCAGTTCTTCAGGTCGCATTTGACCATTGTAAACTTATCTTGAAAACTTCACGTAATTGTTGAATAGATAGATAATCTACTGATTTTTTGTCGAGCGTCACTGAACTTCTTGAAAGGTAATGTCTTCTTGTCAGTAGCATTATCAAATCCAACAGGACATGTATAGGATCTGAAATAAAGTGTTGTTCCTTCAGGCTTCGATCGTTTTCTGTTGCATTCTTGTTGACATGACCTAGAAGCAGCTGTCAAGTCTGTGAATTAGAGAGAAATAGAAACATTCACTGTTATTTTGTTTTACTCCACCATAAAGAAAAGAATTGTACGTTTAAAGAACTAGGAAGTCAACATCATCTGCAGTAAGAATGATAACTGTTAAATCATCATCATAATACAATGTTAATACTGCAGTGAATAGCTGATATGTGAAACTAATATGGCTGGCGTGGTCAGGTGGTTATGGTGCTCGACTCGTAATTTGATGGATCATTCATACTCACTGAAAATATGATACTAGATAATTTAAACCATTAAAAAGTATTAACTCAGAGAATTATAAAGGTGACGTATGAGGAAAACATTGAAAGGTGATATGGCTGTAAACTAGAATAAAAGCTTTGAAATTATCCTATCGACAGCAAATCTAATGTAACAAATCAGATATGCTCGCCCTTTCAACCGTATGAGTGTTAGAAAGTCACAGTCAATCCCATTATTAGTTGGTAAAAGAGTAGTCCAAGAGTCGAGGGTAGCTGGCGATGAGTAGTAACTTTTCCTGTAGCACAGATAGCCCTCAAGTACTTTGTTTAAATTTAATACAAAACATTATTATGTTAAATTCTGTACACATAATAAAATGTTAAGTTTTGTCTTTCTGTTTGTTTTTCAGCACAAAGCCGTACAATTGGTTATTCGTGCTGCGTTCAACACAAGTATTGGATCCCTGCTTTTTTAACTTATAATTCACAGACTTACCTTTGAGTCATTGAGGAGCGAGGATTAAATCGAATAAAACGGCATATTCATTTCATGGTGAGAAAAACCCAACTGAAGTAAAAATGTATTCTAAAGATGTTTGATACGGGTATTAAAAATTTAATTAAAATAAAGTATAGAACAACGTTTCGACCTCCTTAGGTCATCTTCAGGTTAACAAACAGAACTTGCAACTGATCGTTGCTAGGTAGATGTCTTAGAGACGAGAGTGTAAAAGGGTACGAGGTTATAGGAGGCGTTGCAGTTAGATGTTATGTTATTAATTAGTATAGGTGTAAAGATATTCCTTTGTATTGGTTCAATTTTGGTTTTAGTTCTTGTACATGTAGGGCTTCTTTGATTTTTCGTTGGTATATATTTGTTTTCCTACTTAGTATGTTGGTGTTTTCTACGATTAATTGTGTTTATTTGATATGCAGTGTTCAAAAACGAGCGAAAAAGCATTGATTTAGTGCAAAATATAGGGAGAAATACATACCCACGTTTCATTTAATGTGTGTATATATACAGAAATACATATCTTGCAAAATTGTTAACCAAAATGGAATATTAAAAGTGCACGTATAATAAATGACTAGGTCAGAGATATCTAAGACTGGTTTATTCGTCCCTCGTTACAGTTCCCGATGCCACGAGAACTTTGTCTGACTTTATGAACTGAATAACGTGATCGACTGGCACTTTTATAAAGTGCCCACAACTGTAAGTGTAGAGTGTTCAACAACGTCCTCTTAAACCTTGAATAATAGGACCCACATCCCCACCCACTAACCCCTATTTTGTTCACGTTCAAGCAATCATTTAAGCCTTATCTTCCACAAAGCTGAAATGGAATCATTTTTAGGAGATGAAACGTTTGTTATATATGTACTTATTGAGATAATATTATTTCATCATTCATTGAGGACCGTGTGAACAAAAACGTATTTTAAAAACAAATGCAAGTGACATTCGATTGAAAACAACTTGCTTAATACAGTAATTTCCTTATGTCTGTGTTAAAATACCTGCAGTAACTTCGTTTATAATTTCTTGTGTCATTATCAGATTTTCAAATTTTTGTACATTTTCAACAACAACAAAAAACACATTTCTCAGAACACACACACACACATATATATTATAATAACCATTAGTTCAAAATAGCTAGGGGCACTTAGGGCGTTTGGCACCCATCTAAGAATCGCAGGTTCCAATCCCTGTCCCACCATATATCCTCGTTATAGCTGACGGTCAATCCCATGATAAAAAAGTAACTCAAGAATTGGCGATAGGAGGTGATGATTTCCTCCCAGTTTTCCACTGCTAGCGCAGATATATCTCGAGTAGTTTGACGTGAAATACAAAAGCAATTAAAGTACTAAACAAAAAGCGTAGTAATCAAATCTTTATTGTTTATAAGTGTCAATCAACATCATTCACAATGTTTAAATATATTAATTTTTTACAGTAAATTCATACTTAAAATTTTTATCACAGGCCAAAAGAATACTTTGAGTAAGCTTTGAATATGTATTGAAAATGCTTACAAAAATGATAAATTTGAAAGTCATGTAAACATTTATGTTGTCTTTTTTTTTGGGTGGGAGCTAGAGGGTTATTGACATCACTCGATGAGTGTGTTATTTAACGTCCGGAATTTTCTTGAAGCTTTAGAAACGATTTCAACGGTATAAAAACATGAGTTACATACAGTTGATTATTGAGTACGTTACAAAATATAACACCTAAAAGTAATACGTAAAATGCCTCTAGTAATTAATTTGATAGAGCTTTGCCGATACTTACGGAATGATCTAATATTATTCCCTGAAGAAGAAGTTATCAGTGGGTTATCTTCACTGAAGTCTTGAGAGAGTGAAAGGACACAAGATACTTTTCCACCAAGTGACGTTGATCGATTTATACAACTACTCCTGATCTTGTTGCACTCACTCTTTTTTTCTGTTGAGTTTTGCGGATTCGAGAGAAACGTAGGACTTTTCTTTGTTAGTATGTAACCAGCCGATTCCTCACAACTCGTGTCGTCTACACTCCTGTGAAAGTCACTAGAATGTTCTTCTGAGATAGACGTAAGTTCCGATGACTTCTGGGATCGTGAATTTGAGATGGAGTTGAAAGGAGGTAAAATCTGGCTTGACGTTTTGGTTCCATTTTCGCTTATCTTTATGGTAACTTCCGAATGCTCAGATCTTTGGTTAGAATTATCAAATCTCACGTTGTACTGTCTTGGTCCAGATCTCTAATGAAAGATATAGTGAATGTCATACTGTTAACAAAATAAAAATCTTTCCATTGCAGACAATTTTTATGTAAAAATTTATTTACAACAGTTTTATTCGCTCCAAGTTAAATTTATTTCTAAGGTACTTTAACTTACAAAACACGTTTTGACAAAAACTTATCTTAGTTTGGAAAGTTACACAATAAACTATTTGTGCTCTACTCACCAAGTGTATCGAAATATGGTTTTTAACTTCGTAAACCTATGACGTAAAGTTGTGTCACTAGAGACGAACATTAACTGAAGTGGAGCGTCAACATTGCCATAAATAACTGCTGGAAAATACTCGTTTATTTATTTGAATTAAAAAATGTGAAACACAAACTATTTAATTATTATTAATATAGATATAACCGAATAATGTTTAAAGTAGCATGGACATAATACGAATTAAGTAATAGGCCTAGTAATATTATATGTCAAGGGCAAAACGCCAGTTTGTTGTATTTGAATTGGTTTGTGTTTTCTTAGAGCAAAGCCATTCCGTAGACTTAACGTTGCACTAACAGGGGGCATTTTAATTGGTAGATCTAAAGCAAAACATATAAGTAAAAGAATTCATTCAGCAAACATAAAAATCTTGTCCAAATAAATGTCATTCTGTATCGATTTTTGGCGGATGTAGTTGACTAGTATTTATTTATTCTTTTTTTTTCAGGTTTCTTGGATATCATCATATCTATCACAAAATTCGAGAAGCATTTATGTTCCTCACAAACAGCACAAAGACTGACCTATAAGATACAAAAGCAAGCTTTCATATGGAATGCTGAAAGCAATTAACGATAAATATATATAGTGTCACCAACATATTTGCGGGTGACTCATAGATATAAGTAATATTCAAAATGTTTGTTTCCTAGATAACTAGAAGAAAGCTAAGCATCTGCATAGTAGGCTTATCTCCTGGATGTATGTGCCAGGTAATGCAATTGTAAAGCTAAACGAGGAAGCTGACAAACTCGCAAAATAAACCCTTATATCAAACTCATCACATCTTTGCTTGCAAGTTAGTCTGTTTTGACCTTCAAAAGGAGTGAGAAAGCAAAAATAGAAATTCGATGGGATGTTATACAGTCAGAAAGCCACTTTAACACGAATAAAGGATACCATTCTTATTGTGAGGTTGCCAGTTAAAGGGGGAGTCAGGATGTCATCACTGCAATAACTGAAACCGTCACCTAATATTCAACTTAATTCATCACAAAACTGATCATACCCGTTCCAAGAAGAGTGACGTAACTGCGAAATTGAAAGGTTGAATATAATAATTTTAGCAAACTATTTTCATAATTAGTTCTTAGAATTTCCCGAAATTCAGTTTCGATTGTTTTTGAGAGTATTTTTGGTACCATACCTTCAACAGGAACAAAGTAGGTGAAGGAATGACACAACTGGTGTGCAGTTATCGTTGAGATCGTACATAAAATATATGGCTTGTCACACAAATTTTGTTTGAAAAAAACTGCTGCCAAAGTCTGTTAAAAGTTATATAGGGTGGCCAGTAGTACAATGAATGTAAAATATTTAGGCTATGTGTGATGTTTTTTTTTTTTTAAACTTAAAAAATATATTTTTTCTATAGAAAAAGTGTCCCCTTAGCATCAGTTCCAAGATTTTGCATTGATTAAGTTAAAGATATTATTTTCCTGTCAGAGTAAATAAATGTTGAAGGAAGAATGGAAACTGCATAATTAGAAGGCTTGTGACTAGCAATATAGAAGTTGAGTTTTAAGAAAGCACGTGACTAATACATTATACAAGCAGGTAAGGATCAGAGGGAGAGTAATGGCAACACTTCTGTTTAAAAGTCAAGAACAGTCAATATAGCAACGCCAAAATTAAAAAAAACAACATAAAGGAATTTCTGGCTATAGTTTTATTTATATTTATTCAATAAGTCTAGCTTTTCGAGACTACTTAGAACTTTTAAACTCACATGCCAGTAATAATTGCAATATCTACCTATCAGGACAGAGATATCAAAGAAGATACAGTAGTTTTATACCATACTTTGCAAGTTTTATTTTGTTTTTCTATATACAGCTGGATTTGCCTTTAATTTGAAAACTTTGAGTTATTATCTTTATAAGGTTTTATTTGTGAGGTTTTTTTTTATATAGCGTATTACAGATGATACGAGATTAATACTTAACTGACATAAGCATGGTATAAGAAACTATGTAAAGAGTCACATTTTTGCTAGCAAACCCTTGCTATTTTTTACAACCTTCTAATGGGCGACAATAAAAAATATTTTTTTCTACTGTTTCACTCTTGAAAAATGCTCCTTGTATGAGACAAAAAGCAATTATATGACGTTCAATGGTGTGTTAAATTAAATATGTTAGCACCATTAAAGCTCTTTCGAACTTAATGTCTGGAAATTTAACTCTAGAATGTACTTTATGAGTTATGGCTTCAGATCATTTTAGAAGATTTTGCTCTAATAATTATTCCAATCATTTTCATTTTGTAGGTCTTATGCAACCTAATAACTCAAGTACAAAGTTTTAAAAATTCAGTTCTGAGTGCACGTAAGCAACGTATTTACAAAATATTAATACACCATCTCTAATTGCAACGATAGTAAAATGCAATATAATATAAATAATTATTGCACTTGAGAAAACTTTGAACAATAACGTATACTTATGTGGAAATTTCATTGCGATAGAGGTTTGTTTGTCTGTTATGAATTTCGCTCAAAGTTACACGAGAACTATCTGCGCTAGCCGTCCCTAATTTAGTAGTGTAAGAGGGAAGGCAGCTAGTTATCATCATTCCCTGCCAACTGTTGGGATTCTCTTTCACCAACGACTAGTGGGATTGATTGACCTTCAGTTTATAATGCCCACATGGCTGAAAGGGCGAGCATGTTTGGTTGGGCAGGGATTCAAACTTGCGATCCACAGATTGCGAGTCCAGCGTCCTACCACCTGGCCAAGCCAGGCCTTTTCGAATGTAAAATGCACGAGTGTAAAATGGTTTTACGTAGTCTCGCAAGTTGATTGACCTCATAGCAAAAGTCCGTAATAATTAAGACGTGTTTTGGCTCAACCTGGTATTCCTTGTATATAAGTTCTATACTCTTAGTTACATTGCAATAATGCCTACTTTGACATGAGTTTGATATTATGATAAACAAACTGCATACCAACAGCCAGGAATATATAACTTTCAACCGCAGTTATATTAAATTTTACGAAAAGAAAGTGTTGGAATTTAATGTCGTGAACAATTTTAATTCAGATATTTCTATTTTAAGTAATTACAAACTCAACTTTTCAGCCAATAGGTGCTTATATATATGTGATTAGCAGCAATTACACATTCAACGTTCTTAATTACACACAGCCCAAAGATCATTCGTTCCTATGGAGAGAAACGATCTAGTTAAAAGTCTTTCAAAGAAGCATTTTCACTGTAAAGCTATTAATTATATAAAATTTAATCATTAAATGGTATCTATATCTTTTAAATACGGTGTTTATAAATTTCCTGAACAATGTATGTTTGTTTTATAACAAAGTCAAATTGAGCTATCTGCTATGTCCACCGTAATGGAATCATACTCGGGTTTTAGCGTTTTAAAGTCCTTAAAATTAGCGCTGTCCCATCGGGGGAGATTCTCTAAGCATCAAAGTCTCATTGATTTTTGTTTTAGGGTTTTCGGAACCGACAAAACAAGTGACTATTCCCAGGCAGTTATCAGGTATTCGAAACACTATTTTTAGCCAGTAAGTAAACCTGTGTAATATTACTTGGTAAATTTGTTTATTGCCATTATCAGTACAGAGACCTCGCAGATAGATATTGCTTCAATAATTTAAGATTCTTGCAATACTGCTGTAGTTTCAAGGTCTTAGCGTCACTCCTCAGACATCTCAAACAGTACACAATTATAATTATTACCAAATAAAACATAACATGCTAATTTATACTTAGAAAAAATAATACGATTATTTTACCCTTTTATGAATAACATGAGACAAAAGAACTTTTACGATTTTAATAATTTTCAAATCGTCTGTTACACTCAACCTTAGACTGTGATGTGCAGAACCTATCTAACGGTATAAAATATTGCTTTAATATACTGATCGAGTATTGACCGAGTATTGCGGTGGTTGTGTATAATATAAAGCGTTGTGAGAGTGAAATTAAATTACCTTATTATTTATTACATACTATAAAAAATATTTTGTTTACTTAACAATCATTGATTATATTGGCATATCACCTTCAATTATATATATATTCTTTTTCCGATTATTAAAAGTTTCACAAATAATTCATCATCACACATATAATTAACATATTTAAACGTAATTTATTGATAACATGATTAGGTGTGCCAAATATACTCTCAATCAACGAAATTGTCGGTCGAATACTACATTTCAAGAGTTTCGTTAGACCATGATATAAGTAAATATCGGAATAACAGGTACGCAATATTATAGAATATTCAATTAGACTGGGAAAGATTTAAAGAAAAGAGTTGAAAGCTTGCTCAGTACGGAAAAAAGTAGTGACTGAATTGCTTTTTTACAGCTGCTAAAAAGTATTTTATATTTTATAATACATAGTGCTCTTCTGAGAGTACTGAGAGATATTTCAAGCAAAATTAATAATACAAACACTTCAGTTTATTAGGTTAAAATCTCTCACGTATATATAGATAACAATGTACTGTTTTTAAGCCTAGTACTACATTGGGTGGCATTTAAATAAGGACTGTCGAAGAACAATGTTCTCATGACATAAGATGAGAATAATAACGCATTTTGAAAACAAAATTTGATCACGTTAAATTAATTGATGTTTTTAAACACAAAATTGTAGAAGTAAATAATTTAATACGTATTTTTTTCTTATTCACTTTAATAATTTTTTTTGAATTACACAATTAATCTTATTAAATTTATCTCCATAAGTGTTAACACATAACAAAATAAATAATTTAAAATGAAATAAAAACATTTCTTCTGAAATTCATAACAGTTTCGAAAAATAAAGTTTTTAAGCTTACGGCTGGTAATATCAAAAGGTAAATAATAAAAAGCCATGAGAATAACATATTTAAGGTTGTTTTCACTCCACTAAATTTTTTCGGTCATTTTTTGAAAGTAGGATTAACCTTTTTTGAAATAACTCCTATGTTATCAGGAATGACAGAAATAATTTCATTACAGCGGTTACAATCATAATGAGAGTTGGTATAAATCTTTAACATGTTACCAAACTCTTTTTGTTATAAGCCTGTATTTTTCTCAAAGATGTTAGTATCCATATCGTATACAGATTACTCTATATACATAACTTATTGATGTATAATTACAGGAAATACTATTATTATCTGGACGTAAGACAAAACTAAGTACCGATGTAATATGATTGTTTGTTTGTTTGTTTGTTTGAGGTTAAGCACAAAGCTATACAGTGGGATTTCTTTGCTCAGCCCACTCCGGGTATCGAAACCTGATTTTAGCATTGTAGTTCTGCATACATGCCCCTGTGCCACTAAGGAGCAATTTAAAATGTATTTCCAGTCTTTAGTTCTAGTTTATAACTGGACAGCAATTATTTGCTTTAGGTCACGGATGAGTCCATAATGTTGGCTCTGGGCTATTTATTTTCTGCTTGAAATATAAAATGGATACCGTTCTATTTGACAAAAGTGGACAGCAAACAAACGTTTGTATAATCGTACCAGATTTCTGAGTATGTACAAAGTACTTTGCTGGAAAATATATCCGTTAAAAACACATGAATAACTTAAGCAAGGATAGAGGAAATATGGACTGATGATGAGACTAAGAGTGAAAACTATTCCACGACTAAAGCAAGGACAGGGAAAAATACCGACTGATAATGAGACAAAGAATAAAAACTATTCCACAAATAGAGACTTTTTTTGTAAAGATAATTTTGCGGAACAATGTACCAGTGACGATGAAGAGTTTGTGCGTGATAGCAGTTGAAAAGAAAGTGATATCTTTTACGAAGATGGTAAACCTCAGGAAAGATGTTAAATATGATGCATAGTAGTTACTGGAGAAAAAAACGTCTCTCACACAAATATTCCCTTGTTTGACAAGTATTTAGGAATCCTAGATGATGATGTCAAAGATAAGAACAAGAACAGAATTTCACAGGCTGATATCTGATACTCATACTTTGAAAGAAATTAAATTAACAGCATATGTTGACATTTTAATAAATATTTAAAACAAACATATATATATATAGAAAAATATCTAAAATCGATAAAATTTTATTATAACTGAGATATTCATAAATGCATTGAAAAAAATCCAACGAAAATTAAAATAATGAAGATAAAACTAAATGGACTTCCTGAATCAGAAAGTCGATTAATGATAATGTTCTCATGTAATAACACGTTACGCAAAATAACAAAACAGCATGAAACAAAATTAAATTCGTATATCATTATTAACGTAATAAAATAAAAATCACAAAGTTGTATGCATACAATTAATAACTCATAAGCAATAATTGAACGTCCTGGTATAGTAAAAAAAAACATGTAATTATAAAATGTCGTCAGTTTTAGTACTCTCTGTACTTTGTTGGTAACTATCTACAGAGAGTACGTTAACGTTTGAATTAACATGAGTATAACCAAAAGATTTATTGCCATACTAATGAATGGTGCCTGAAAGAGACGGTCTGGTTTGAATCGTAAAATGGGTGTCAGTCGTTTAACAATTTTTATTTGTTTTACTCATTGTACATTGAAACCCAATATACAAACTTTGTCTATGACTTTTGCTGTCATTGTGTAAGAGTTGTTAACACCCTATGAAGGACGATTGCTTCCAATAAGGTTGAGTACACTGAAAGTAACCATCTTGTGCTCCAAAATATATCTTCTAGAAAGGCTTCAAGCCAAGTCCCGGATTCAAGAGAAAAATTCCAACTATAAGTTTCACAACTACAAAGGGAAATACTAGCCACGCACACCTGCGACACAAAATCAGCAAACTCTCCTAATATTCTTCTGGAACATCTTCCGAGTTAAGAGTTAGATTCAGAATTTTGCAGTAGAGGCCTGCTGAGTGAGAATATAACAAGTAAAATAACTTTGTTTGTTTCGCTCTTATATTATGATGTTTAGTATCTTTTCTGGGGCTGTCAGCAATCACTAAGAGGTAGTGGTTAGTGCGTATTACTTCGTTTGAATGCCTATAAGTTTTAGAAAAAGCTTTGTAAATGGTAATAAACACACAAAATTAATGTTATGTGTGTGTGTGTGTGCGTGTATCATTAAATTTTGCGACATCTTAATCTATAGTTATTAAAGTCAGTGGCGTAGCCAGATTTTACACTAGCAGTGAGTCAGAAAAATAATGAAATTTATGTACATTTTTAATAAAATGGTTATTAAAACAAATCAAATATAATAGTGTTCAAAGAACTTTTAAGTTTTTACTAAGTGATACAAAACGAGGTTATGATGTATAAAAGCTGAAAAATAATATGTGGTCAATACATCTGGAATTTTTCAGGAGGCCGAGACCACTTGGCTACGTCTCTGATTAAAATCAACGCTTCTAGCATTGATACAAAAATACAACTTTTTGAAAAGAAAATGAAATAAAATCAGTTCGTAATTTTCAATACAATGAAAAAATTGACAAAATCGTATTTCTTATGGAAACGTTACTGTCGTTTGTTTGCTTTTTTGAATTTCGCACAAAGCTACTCGAGGGCTATCTGTGCTAGCCGTCCCTAATTTAGTAGTGTAAGACTAGAGGGAAGGTAGCTAGTCATCACCACCCACCGCCAACTCTTGGGCTACTCTTTTACCAACGAATAGTGGGATTGACCGTCACATTATAACGCCCACACGACTGAAAGGTCGAGCATGTTTGGAGCGATGGGGATGCGAACCCGCGACCCTCAGATTGCGGGTCGCACGCCTTAACGCGCTTGGCCATGCCGGGCCCCTGTCGTTTCCATAACGCCCATTTGTCAAAACTGTATATCTCGAATGCTACACTTAAATATTTGACATAACTGTACTTACCTTTCGTAGTCTTTTTTTTACCTAGTACTAGGGACAAGAAATTTTTGACGTAATATAAAAACAAATTTCATAACGTAAATGTTTTAGTTTAAAAAAAAATCATTCTGTCACATAAAGCACGATAGTATTTACGGAAAAAAAAATATATATAGTTTACAAATTACAGAGATACGGCTGGTCACATCCAGCAGAATTACTGTTTAATATTGTTTCGTATGAAAGAGAGTCAGCGAATATGAGTAATTGATTCTACTGAGTTCGACACCATAATGCAAGCATAACTCCAGATAATAGACTTAAAATATCGTTCATAATCCTAATAAAAATCTATTTAATGTATATTTTGGGTCACAAGCTTTCTTTAAGCTAACCTATGCTGTTCAAATACAAATAAAAAGGTGCTCTAACCTCTTCACTTCCATAGTTAGACCGGCCTCTTCCTGATAAGTATTCTTGGTATTGAGATACAACACACAAGATGCAGTAGATCTGTAAACCGAAAAACATGTTTTTCTCTAGATTTTTTTGTTCAGATATTACAGTTTATATCGTTTATAACAATGTAAATTATTAATCTAATGTTGTAATTCTGGACTTATATTTTTAGAACAAATATTTTGGGCCTCATGAATCGATCGATTGTCAATGTTATAAATTAATGTACCATAACAAATGAAAAATGCATATGATTGTTTGTTACTTTAGAGCAAAGACACATTCGGATATCTGGTTTGTACATCGTTGGGAATCGAATCCGGGATTTTATTGTTGTAAGTCCGTAAAGGGACCTTAAATAATAAATTACTTGCATTGAATCATCAGATGATACGTTCGGGATGGTGATATATACAAATTAAGCCAATACTGGAAACAAAAGTTAAAATATAATAAAAATCTTATTGCAAAAATATTATTTGATAGTTTCTTGTGCATTATTTGATAACAGAATAATGCAAAGTTTAGTCAGCATAATATTAACAAAAGAGTTTTATTTCTTGAAATTCAACAAGGTAATTTAACTGAGTTTGGCTGATAGCTTTATATTCATAGTGAACGCCAATTTAGTTTGTTTTTGTTTGATTTTGAATTTCGCACAAAGTTACTCGAGGGCTATCTACGCTAGCCGTCCCTAATTTAGCAGTGTAAGACTAGAGGAAAGGCAGCTAGTCATCACAACCATCACCAACTCTTGGGCTACTCTTTAACCAACAAATAGTGGGATTGATCGTTACCTAACCCAGACGGCTGAAAAGACGAACATGTTTGGTGTGACAGGAATTCGAACTCAGATTAAGATCGTCTTAAGCTGACACATTTTGGGCTAACTGAGTTAATATTATTTGACTTAGAATAATATTTAAACTAACAGACTCGCCAATCAATCATCATATATTCTAGTCAATAATCATTCATCATATTCTCTAGTCAATAATAAATAATAAATCATCATAAACTCTAGTTAAAAATCAATAATCATATACTTTAGTCTAAGTTACGTTTTACACTACCGAAATCGTTCTTAAACGTTCCAAAAGTGTCTAGCTATTGTAGCTATGCTTATCAAGTAACATCAAAACTTCCTTTTGAGAAAGAACAATACAAACGTCTACATAAGAAAAGAAGCATGTCCTACAACTCTGACCTTTCTGGATTAAGACGCTCTTTAAGCAATTTTACTATTCAAAGAAAACAATGGAATATCAAACTTAAGTTTCCATAACAATAACGAAGGTCGTGAGTATTACGAGCATTAATATTTCTAAATCTATAAATTGCATTCATTAAATCATTACTGAAATATGTAAAACTGAAAGCACAGTCGAAAATTTATTTTCTCGAACAAAATCTTCTTTTTTTTTAATTTTCTAGTCTCCCTAAGCTGTTCATTCAGCAAATCATTCTAGTAATTGTCTTTTAAATGGCTTATGCTAAAAAATAAAAAAAATACACAGAAGAATTTCTAGTCCATTACCAACAACTGCTGCCTTTAAACAGAAGGATGAAGGAGTCCATTTATCACAACTATCAGGAAGTGTTCTTACAGGAATCTTAGGTTCTTCAATAATTTGACTAATTCCTAATAAAATATTTTGTGAAGTCATCTATTAGACGATTCTCTTGCTGACGTACCTTAAAAGATAGTCACAGTGTTTGGATTGGGTTTTATAGCACTTTAGATTTGTTGTTTTCACCATCATGAGCTTTTGTCCTTGATGTGTTTCGACATGTTTTATCTCAGAACTTATGACCATTTCTCACTTTGTAAATTTTGTAAATATAATATTCTGTACTTTGCCGATGTCTTTTTGTATTTTCTCTTATTTTTGCTTCATTCATCCATGCTCTTTTGCACATTTCCTGCAGCTTCCTCAATCGTGGCCTTCATTAATCTATTTTGTTATTGCTAATTTCCACTAAATGTTCAATCTCGCCTCTTGCAGGTTTCTTCATCCTGGAGTTGTAGCTTCATCTTATATTATTTTTACTAAAATAATCCTACATCTGACACTATATCTGACAAAATAATAGTGTTTTATTCTATGAAATTCAAATCCTACAATGTAATTTCACTAATGTTCGCTGATAAGCTTAGGTTTAAAATAGATGTTAATGAAACAAGTTCACATACTTGCTAACATTTCTCGTATATACTGCAATTTCTTGGGTCTTTATTTCTTCGTCAAAATGCAAAATTATTATTTACAGCATTAAACTAATCACTGACTGAAAATAATAATCATCACCTATTTCAGCATAACTTCTGTTACGTATTATAATTAAAAATAGTTTTTTGTAATTAATCACAAAGCTACACAAAGAGCTATCTGAGCTTTCCACACCACGGGTATCGAAACTCTGCTTTTAGGGTTATAAGTCCGCCGACATACTGTTCTGTCACAGGGAAGTATTTGAAATAGTCTAAAAATAAATAAATTATAATTTAAATTTAGGTATTAATTAAATATAGAAATGTATCAAATTTATGGTGTTTATCAACAAGATTCATACACACGGTTTTATTTCTTAATACAAATATATTTTTATGTGCAATCAATAATACAATTTATAATAATTGTTATTACAAATAATGATTTATTGACAAGTTTTACAAACAAACAGTATTGAGTGTTTTATCTGATCTGGAACTTCTTTGGTATCTTATCGAGGGTTCACTATGAGCGAATTAATTCTGAGATGATGTCGTTACAATTCATTTAACGAAGAGATTCTTCGCTGACCACACGTGAATTTTTTTTTTTACTGCTGAAATTATCTAATCTCTTCGTACTAATACTAATGTCCGATATTAATCCACTGAACTTAAACGGTTTGTAGTCAAATATCTGTAGCTTCCAGATTGCGTTAATCACAGTTATAGCTTCCGAGGTTTATGGCATACCAACTGTAGCAAACCAACAATATTTACTGTCTCTCGGCGTGTCGATTTATAAACATAGGCAAGGTTCTCTAAATTTCAGTTAGCAACAATACTAACAGTTACTGGTGTTTACATATGCACATAATACATTGGTAATTCTTACATTCGACAATCTTCTAGAACTTTAGTGAATAAACGGGAATTTCACAATACCGATTTAACAGTATAAGTTACATGCATTTCTAAATATATATTTGACTGAAACGAGCATCGATATTAAAATACAAATATAACAGTAAATCCGTAACGTTTATATAATTATGCTGCTCATACCATTTTCTACACTTTTAAGAAGATTCTAGTCATTTAGATATTCCTATAACATGAAGATAAAACTCCCTTTTGCCAAACAATAATACGACGTCTAAATTTGAAAACATCGTCTCCAAAAACAGCCCAAATATTTTACCATTTAAAAATAGGGGTATTGAGATATACAAGAAAGTATAGATAAAACATAAGATAAACAAATGTATACGCATTTGGCAACTTACGGAACAACAGAGATTAGTTAAGTCGAAATGATCTTATACATGTACAATATAACAGGTATTAACGTTTTCTGCTATTTTGTTATACAACAAACACCAAATACGTCAGTTAATCAGTATAGTTCACTTAATGTTTTAGCTCTGCTGTGAATATTACTATAAAATATACTATGCTAAGTAAATAGGTATAGCAACAGATAATCTCATTACTTACAATGCGATGAACACCTGCTGAGACATTTATACAACTTGAAACCAAATATTTTTTCTATAATGAAAATTTATATATTATCCATTTTCATTATTATTGAAAAAGCTTACTTACAATGTGATGAACACCTGCTGAGACATTTATACAACTTGAAACCAAATATTTTTTCTATAATGAAAATTTATATATTACCCATTTTCATTATTATTGAAAAAGCTTATAGATTAGTTTCCCTAGTTTTAATCTGTATTACAATTATTCAATATTTTCTTTAATACTTAGCTACAGTATTTATTGGGTAGAAATAATATGATAACTAGGTTAAAAAGCGACTATTTCACTTCATAATATAAACGTTCAAGTTAATATAAATGTGTAATATTTATACGTAATTGACTTAGTATTCTTATTCGTAATTTATTTGATTTTTAATTACTTATTTAATATCAGAAGCAAGAGAAGTGCATATTCTAATGAAATTACTAGTAATAATGATATTAATTCACTACTTTTTATTTAGTATCTTTAATGTACACCATATAACTATATATTAAGTCAATAACAAAACTAAAGAACTGAAAAATGCTTAGAGATTTTACTTACGTTAAGTACACATATTAGAATATCAGTGGCAAAGAAAATCGCCTGACCTGGGTCCATTGTCTGTAACCATAATAATATGTAAAATGTAATTACATTAATAATGTAATTGTAAGCTTAAATAACGCATGAATAGCTCAGTCAATATGACATTTTTGAACTGAAAAATAAGTGAAAAGAAAATAAATAAAAATAGGAAACTGTCCCAGAAAATGCTTGGTTTGTACATTAATGGCTAACAATCACATAATATTTTTCAATCAAAAGTCATCACAAAATATTAAAACAATTCAAAACTTATAGCTTTTGGTATCCAATTAATTTATTTTCGTATCAAAGAAACATATGCATTACACAAATTAGCATTGCAATATTCTTGTTTTCATATACGTGTTTTCACTAAAATAATGAACATGGAAAGCTAAAACCTTCTAGACTTCTGTATGTATAATGGTAAATCACATCAGTAAACTAAATAAAATATACTGTTTATTTATAATATAGATTCACTTTTATGTTTGATGGTTAGATAATTCTGAATTCAAAAGAAAAAGATATTCCTAGTGCTCTTCTCCTCATCTTGAAAACATTTATAAATTTCAATATAAGTAGGTGAAAAAACACTAGTAAACGTCCTAACTTTTCGCTTAGAGTAAATTACTTTCAAATATGAAAATGAAACGTTTTATTACATAAAACATTACATAAAAATTTTCTGTTCACTTACTAATTAAACTAGATAGAAAATAAATATTTACACAGTACAAAATGAATATTAAAAGAGATGTTTCCCCACAGTACTATGTCTGCTGATTTACAGCCCTAGAAACTGGGTTTCGATACTTATGGTAGGTAGAGCACAAATAACCTATGGTGTAGCTTCGTGTTTAACTTTAAACAAACCGACCAAAACAGATCATTATAATTATTTCAAGATTTTAGTTCAAGTTATAATAATCTTAACCTTATTGTACATATCCAAACAAACCAATCTTAAAATAACAGCTTGATACTTTTACTAAGATTTTAAGTAAACTTTTTTATTTTACTAATTAGTTGATTAAACAATGGGTTATATGTGCTCTATCCACTAAGGATTATAAATCCATCGACTTACCGTTGTGCCACAAGGATGCAAATAAACAACTGGAAATAAATAATTAAATAAACCACATAGAATATTGAACTTTAAATTAAAATATTAAATATGAATAATGAAATTTCGAACTATATTTTTGGAACATAAAAAATATTACAGTAGCGTAACAGATACAATATAAAAGAAAAAAATGGGTTTCTCGTTAACAAGAATATGAAAGAAACGTAAGACAAAACATGTAAATATGATTTTTTTTCGCATACTTTATGATATTTCCAGTACATGATTAGGACTCCAATGTTTGGTTTTAAAAATATTGCATACATGGAAAGTTTTCCACAAATCGATGCATTTTGGTTTACATTAAATATGGTTTAAAGCTTATAAGATTAATAAAAACAAATAAAAAGTAAAATCTGAGAAATTAGGCGTTCAATTAATACATTAACACGTTAATAGTATGTCGTGCCCCTCTTCAGATTAATTGTATACTAAATATTTTTCATGCCAAAACAGTTTATTACAAACATATAGGATTTTAGTAAATAAAACATACTTCAATAACATATCTCACTCTTCGTATACGCATGTAAACAGTAAAACATATCTACTTGCAATCTGAGCTATGTAGATAAGTGGGAAGAGCATTGAGTAGCCTAAGTAGACAGTTCTGACCAAAGTTTTCAAAGTAATGTTGATTCTTAATATTAGAATTTAATTTGCAGTTAACCAATGTCCAATGGAATATATGATTTAGCAAAACATTTGCACGCACTCTTAGTTTAGTGAATGATCTCTGCAGTTGCAAAATAGTTGAAGTATGTTGTGGTTATAATTTAGTAGGGAATTTTGGGTACATGGGCAAGACTTTGACAGAGTAGATGATAACGTGACGATTAGGCCTAAAAGCTAACTATTTAATAAATAAGTTCAAAGTTCAAGTAATGGGAGAAATCTAAAAAAAAATAACATTGTTTACGCTGATGTAGAGTTAGAGCATTTGATTTCAAGCCTCAGTCAGCGTCGATTTTTAGAACATTTATTTGTTATACTATTTCACTATATACAAAGTAATATCTTATTTATCTTTCATTTAGTTTATGGAATCAACTCATTCCTCCTTCTGTATTAACATGCATACTTAAAATTGATCCGAAAGAAAAGCTAAGAAGTATCGTCCATATTCTTGTAAATTTCGACAAACGGATTCTCTACATCTTTAATGTTTTTTTAAGTTTATGTTTTTATAAAAGAAGTTTTTATTCTTTATGGACTTATTGTTCCTTAAAGCTTATTGAACCAGACGTGGTTAAGTGCTTAGCTTACCGGAATGTGAAACCGAGGGTCTGTGGTTCGCGTGTTGTTGTTGCAAAATGGTGTTCACAATATGGATCCGTGATCGGTTTTAACAGAGGTGGTCAAATCCAATTATTCAGTTGGAGTAAATTAAGAGTCGGCAGCGGGCGCCGTTGACTTGCTGCATTCTATTTAGTCTGTATGTTCAAAATTACAGACGTCTGACACTGGTAGCCTTTGTGTAGCTTTGTTTAAATATTTGGAATAAATAACAGCTCGCATTTCATATTTCCCTATATTAAATTTATGATTATTATCAATAAGTCGTCGTAAATCTTAGTTAGCTATCGTTTGTTTAAAAAAATCCTTTGTTTGTTTTGGAATTTCGCACAAAGTTACTCGAAGGCTACCTGTGCTAGCCGTCCCTAATTTAGCAGTGTAAGACTAGAGGGAAGGTAGCTAGCCATCACCACCCACCGCCAACTCTTCGACTACTCTCTTACAAACGAATAATGGGATTGACCGTAACATTATAACGCCCCCACGCCTGGGAGGGCGGGCATGTTTGGTGCGACGCGGGCGCGAACCCGCGACACTCGGATTACGAGTCGCGCGCCTTACGCGTTTGGCCATGCCGGGTTAAAAAAATCCTCTCATAACAAAATAGTCATTCATACTAATTGTTCAATTTCATTAAACACACATGTCGTTCGTAGAATACTTTAGAATTAGCATATGCTACAAAATTGTATTGTTCTAACAAGATCAAATGTGTTATACGGATCTGTCGAAGTACTAAAATATATAAAATAACTTTGGTTTCTGCACGAAGAAGACACATATCAGAATTATACATTTATTTTGCAGATTGTTTTCTCTAGATTGTAAAATACGGTTCTAAGTTAGAGAAACATCATTAATAATTTGGTACGCGTAAAACATATAATATAAACACTTTCACGAAGCAACTTGTTTCAGTCGGGTTTATTGTACATTTCTTTATTATAGAGTCGAAAGATAGCACGTGGTGTGAAGTAATTAGTACAGCCTTAAATTCCATATAAATAATCCTTGCAAGCATTCCAACCATATTAACGCATACCGCTTAAAATTAGAAATGTCGTAACTTTCTTTAATACGCAAGCGCTAAAAACTTATTTCGTAGATATAAATAATAAACAAACAAATTTTGAGTATGTTTTGCGTTGAAACCTTTCTTTGTCGAAATGTTCACATTCTGTCATTACATTTTAGGCTAGTAAGATGGAAAGCTGTCCACGTGTTTCACAGTAGATATCACTTGGAATGTCGCTTTCAAACCTCAGGAACTTATTGCTTTTCTTGGTTTCGAATTTTTACTGCTAAATTTTTTGAAAGCCAAAAGAAAAACATTTATTCTCTGCTCAAAGATAAAGCAAGTTGTTCAACTGATAGAACATTCATTTGATTTGCTGATCGTTTACTACGCTTACAAATTTGTGTAGTAGATAAAGTGTACTTTAGATTAAAATATTTTGAAACCTCACCACATCATAAAAGTCAATCTTATTACGCCCGACCATGCTTTATCTATCGTGCAACAACCAAGAAGCATAGTCTTCATTGAAAAAGCTTCCGTTGTAAAACTATCATGTCCGAAGCACACCGTTCTTCTCTCACACTTTCTATAGTCTATCTAGTGAATGATAATTTCTAAGCACTCACAGCTAGGTAGTTAAAGCACTCGACTTGTTATCTAAGGGTAGCAGTTGGGACGTTATAATGTGATGGTCAATGCCATTATTCGTTGGTAAAAGAGTAACGGATAGCGCAGATAGCCCTCGTGTAGCATTGAGCGAAATTCAAAAAGAAACAAAACAAATCTTTCTAAGTGCCTGTATCAATGATACAAACGCACAGGTGACTCGACTGTTATATTTTCGTATAGAATGGCATGGATACCCATCCTTTTGCTGCTCGAGTTGTGTGATATTGTGGAAGCAGCTTGTGTGCACATGACTTGAATTATTCTTGATTATGTTATATACCGATTCATCGAGTGCGTGGACGACTTTTGCTACCAACCTTTATGTTAGTTGCTTCTTGTTTGTTACAAAATGTTGGATTGGGTACTGCTTTATGCAAGTCTTTACCTGGGTGGTCGTGGCACCTCAATCTGATCCCTATTCTTTTGTTTTCCAATACTATTATATATAAGTGGTATTCGTCTTAAAAATCTTAAATATCCGATCTAAGTATATTGTTATGATATTAATAGATGAATATTTTACATCAGAAGGATCTGTTGCATACTGTTCCAAAAACCGATCAACTGACATCACGCTGCTACAAAGAAGACGATATCATAAAACAGTCCCGATACATTCCGTTCCACTGTAGTTTTACATCACTTGTGGTTCTCAAGTGACTTGGTGATTTATATCTTCAAAATTGTTTGAAAATAGCATACTTCACGTTGTTTACAAGACAAGATAAATACACATATACTTATTAAATGTTAAATTCGATTCTGTACTTAATACTTCAGTTAAAAAAATATAATATGAATAAAACAAGTTATAATACTAAGTGAAAAACTTGAAAACCCTAAGCAAAAAAAAAATTAATTTTATAATATAAATAAGTAAATAGGCAAAAAGCAACATTCTATTACATCATCATCAATTCTCGTGCTCAGATCCGGAATTTAAAGCCCCAGAATGGTTCACAGAGGCCAAATATTGATAAATACCATAAATTATATCAAACTACTTATAAAAATACCCAATGGGATACGTTAAACATCTGCTTATGATACCAAAAAAGGTGTCTCAAATAACAAACTTGTGATTGAGTGCATAACCACAGTTTCAAAAATGACCTACAGAAATTCCAGAGGGTAGCCAGGAACAAAACGTCTGATGCCAAGTTCGGATTCAGAGATCCTACAAACCTACTCCTGAACCTCTATCACGATTGGGTAACCTACAGGAGACGTTCTAATATCCTTTGGTGTCCGCTTTAATACACCATACAATAAAGACATTTTCTATCAGGAGTCAGTTTTCCAAATTTGATTCTTCTAGCTTTATTTTAACGGTGAGAAAATGAAAGGTAAAACATATTCTCAAGAGCACAGCTTGAATTAATATAGGATAGAAATATTAGAGGTAGGGAGATATGTAGTAAGCAATGATGACTATCAAACACCACACTCCTTTTATGAATGTATAAACCTAATCGTATAAGACTATGCATATAAACTGAGTAAATCTTGATAGCAATCACTTATAATGATACAGTTAACAACTTCCTTTGTTCCAAAAATATATATAGTTTTACTTAAGTGAGAATATTCATAATATCTTCCCATTTATTCACTAAAAGGTTTTTCATCCTATGTGTAATCTTTAAACGAGTAGAAAATATTTAACTTCATATCTAAAAAAAATAGATATGAACTAAAAATATGTAAAATATTTTTTATTAGTTGTTTTACAAAAGTGTTGATAATGCAATTTTTTTTAGTTCAAGCAGACAAAACAGTAGTATTATAAATATAACTATGAATCGCAAAAACGTATTTAAGAAAGTAAAAATTAGTCCTTATCAAATTATAATGTTTCCTTCAAAATTAATTGAATTACAAAACTCTCAATATGAGAGTTGTTTCAACTATTTTCGTTATATATTTTAATTGTTTTTTGCTTTTATCTGCCGTTTTTTAAACTTCTTATTTTCATAAAAACACATATAATATTTAATGTGGAAATTACAACAGCTCCTTGTTTTCTTTTCAGAAAACCTACTAGATACTCCCTCTCTATACGGCCGCCTTCTCTCATCTTCTTGTACGTAGTTTAGATCACAATGGCACTATTAATGATGTGTTAGGCGATTTGAAAAAAAGGCTGATTTTTTTTTACTCTGTATAGTTTTACACAGTGTTATCAGATATGCTCGTTTAGTTTGGCGGACGCCAGGTATTTTAGTACAGTTATTCATGTGTATAGTGATTTCTTTCACATAGAGGAAAAAGACTTTCCAAGAGTATCAGCTCTTACACATTCTCTAATAATGTAAATTTAATCTTAAGTAGACGCATTTCTTTTTTAACTCTTTTTTAAAACCTTCCTTTGCTCTGGGAAAAAAGTTTTGGTATTTTAATTTTTGACAAAAAGTTAACATAGTACTATAGATAAATACCCATTTTATGGAAGATAAAAACAAATTTCAATAATAGGAAGACATATTTAGCCACTATATTATACTTTTGTTCTAACTATTTTCCTTTCATAACCTAGAGGTTAAGGAATTCAACTCGCAATACACGACACGCTGTATCAAAACCTGTCGTTGAATGTGTTTGCTTTTTCAGTATCACTATTCTTTTGTAAAAGGTAGCCCAAGAGCTGATCGTTGGTGGGGTTGATTACCCTCCTTCAGTTTAACTTATCACTTCAGAATGGCAAAAGGGTATTGGAAATAATATAGGCGAGTTGTTTTGTACGAAATTCAACAAACTATAAGAACCCATAATTTTTTGTATTTTATAATCTTTATAAGCAGCCTTTTCTAGCTGAAGGAACCACGTAATGTTCATTTCGAATAATGTTTAGCTATTAATAAAGAATTATTCAAGATAATCCTATAAACTATAGTAATAGTAGCCGTTCTAGGTAAGTTTAATCAATGATGTTTTGGTGCCTTTGTTATGCTATATTTGATTTTCTTCAGTAATGTAAGACTTTGTTCATTTTTTTTTTGAATTTATTGAAGATCACTTTCCCCTTCTCATTTTCAATAAAATTACGAATATTTTCTATAAGGCTTCGATACGCTCTCGTTGCTCTTTATAAGTTCATCATACATAAACAAAAAAATTCTATCTGCTACCTCAAAGCATATGAAACGATATGCTGAGGTCTGTGCTCGCCCTCTCTGATTAGTTTTGTAAAGTCAGAATTATACACATAAACTAAAATTATTACAAAATATGTGTCATACAACAGAAACAGTTTAATGAACTCACCGCGTCATTGAACAGGTAGAAAAGAGAGATTATATTTATTAATGTTGTGATTGTAACAGAAAATATCCAAGGAAGTAACATCAGTCGATAGTCCTGTAGGAAGAAAAAAATATTTATATTACATTCTAAGATAAGTGTCGATGAACTGTACTTTTCTTAAATAATGCACAGTGTCATAACAAGAATACGGTATTACGAGAATCAAATTGTTTAGGTGTGCTAACATTTCGTTTTATAAACAAACGGCAACGTGCTAAAATTAGGTATGCTTACATTTTATTTCATTGTGGATAAAGTAATTTGAAATTGTTTTATCGCATTACAATTTAAATTTTATTGTTTTAATTATTGATATTTATTCTAATCCACTAGATTGCACCATCTTTACTTTCACTCGTGCATCACAGCATTATTAAAATTTTCATTATCAAAATAGATTTTACTGTTAAAGAGAATAATTTCAAAGAAATTGGGATGTTGTGGCTAAGTAAATAAATTAATAAATTTAAATCATCTTGTCATTTTATTTACATTATAAAATAACACAAAAATTGTTTGATTGCTTTAAAGCAAAGCCACATTGGAATATCTGCAGTGTCCACCACGGGGAATTGACCCCCGGCTTTTAGCATTGTAAGTCTTTAAAGTTATCAGTATTTGGATGAGAGACAAAAAATATGTATGATAAAATTTCATGAGCCAGGTTGTTAGAGCGCTCGACTCACAAACTGTAAGTCGCAGACTCGAACCTCTGTTTTTGAATATGTTTGTCAGTTATGGGGACGTTATAAAGTATTACTCGATCCCACTTTTCTTTCATCAAAGAAGAGATCAAGGGTCGGAAATGTTGACTAGCTGCCTTTTTTTTTAGTTTATTAATGCTAAATTATGGACGGGTAGTAAAGATAGTTCTTCAGTAACTTTGTACAACAATTCAAACCAGATGAATATTCCATGCAATTTTGTTGAATTATTTTTCAAGACGAAATATAAGCAATTTATTACAATTAAAAACATGTTTATTGGATTGTTAAATCACTGACATTCTTACAGTAATGAATCTAAGTTATCGAACATATCTAAGTACTTAGAGGAAATAGGATTAATTGATCCATAAGCATTAAGCTACACAATGGGCAATCTGAGGTCTGATCACCACCAGATTCGAAACTTGGTTTCTAGCGTTGCAAGCCCACAAATATTCTACTGTGCCAGTGGGGGGGGGACGGTATTAGGGACATGCTCAATAGTTCTAGCCAATGAATCAGAAAAATTAGTAATTATTATTAATTTATAATTACTATAAAAATTTTATATTAATGTGTAATATATACTGAATAAAAAGTAGTGATAATTTAAGTGTACACAAAGTTAACATTTTCCTTGGACCAATAATCTCGAACTATGCTTACCAAAAACAATCCAACGAGAAGAATTACCGATGACGCAACACAGAGTCCAGCAAACACAATAATTAGAAGACTAAGAACCAAAAGCTCTGAAAATAATAAGAGCAACAATAGAATTATGTCTACAATTCAAACCATTCTTCATTTCTTCAGATTTATACGCTTATGAGTTTCTAACACCATAGTATTAAAAATATACATTGTTCATTTACCGAAACCATATATTTATGTACTGAGGCATTACAATTTCTATACACATCCTATAAAATGTTTGAAACAGTTAAAATGAAAATAGTCTCATTTTCAATAATAAAAAGAAGTAAATTTAACGATTTTAGAAAGAAACAATGAAGAAAACTTTATAAAATAAAATTTCAAAATTTCTTATATTAACCAGCAGACGTTGAGAAATAAAACTAGAAAGATATTCTAAGTATGGAAATATTCACAATGAAAAAAATTAGAAAGTAAAATAATTTAAAAATACAGACTTTAAAACTATAGTCTAAATATTTACCAGTTTCAATCCTGTTTTGTTAGATTTTAAGTTTTTATAAGTCACGAAAGTATGTTAACTTAGAAGTTTACCAGTATGAAAAAATGTTAAATTGGTTTACTCGTATAACTTGTGATATTCATTTAACACAATCAATATACAACTTAAACTTCAAATACTTATTGTTGCAAAAATAAAAAAAAGTTAAGGAGTTCCAATTACATTTGTTCTGGTCATCACCAAGTAAAATAAAAATAAACAAGATAACAGTATACAATATTGTATTAAACAACTCCTTCCAAAACCCCTTTGTACGTGTTAATTTGAACGTAACGTTCTGTTTAAATGAAATAACACCAATAAATAAATTAACTGTATTAAATGTACTATTGTAGTTTTATTCTACTTAGGCATGTACGTTTTAATGTTGAAAATGTAATAAATATTTTGTTTCTACAATAATATGTATTCGCAGTTTAATTGATACATTGATTGTATTAAATGTAGTTTTCGAGATCAAAGGAGTTAAATTGCGTATCAAAGTGTAGGTAACTCTGTTAAAATTATCGACTGACATTAACTTGTAACATTTTAAACCTTAAGCCAGGGTTCTTGAAACTTTAATAGAGGACATGATACAAAACCCAGCAAATCAGAGTAAATCGGAAAAATCCCATTCGTACAATGCTTTGTAACTTTACCAAAATGTCATACTTCAGTAATTACTGAAGAAACACTTTCGTAAAGTAAAAAAAAAGTTTTAGAACCTAAGAAAAAGCACATGAGTATGTGGCGTACAATACGTGTGGCATCTTTAAATAATGACTAATTAATATATATTTATAATCATAATTCGTAAATCAGAGTAATGCTAGTCACTCATAATTATCCAAATAAAATCAGGTGTTATATTACCTGAAGAATGAAGAACATTATTTACATGTAGTGATCCTGTAATGGCGATAATAGAGTAGAATATCTATGAAGAATAGTAAAACAATTAATTACAAAATAAATCACAGAACTATCAGTCTATTATATGTTTCACAAGTGAAAAAGGACACAAAATAATAAAGGTAAAATAATACAGTAAAAACAAATAAAACGTTATTGTCGGGCTTAGAAAGTGCGATTGCTCATCACATACATTGTTCTTTCTTACACATAAATAACTACAACAGAGTTAAACGGTTATAAAATGAACTAATCTGGAGATCCTACCAGCACCAAACAACAAGAAATATTTCAATGGAGTCTCAAAATTGGTAAATAGAAAGGGGAGGTATCTCTAATGAATATATTGAATCTCCTACTTATTTATTAAGCCTGGTAGTTTTGGAATTGTTTATGATCAACCTGAGCATAAATAATTCAATAGAACTATAAACATATTTATTTACAAAAGTTTAAGCTATATTCGTATATATAAGTATAAGTATATAAGTAACATAAAATATGCTGATTTAAGATTAGGTATGTTGACGTTTTGGCTATCGTAACTAGATAGCTTCGTGACTGGCCCAGCATGGCCAAGCGTGTTAAGGCGTGCGACTCGTATTCTGAGGGTCGCGGGTTCGCATCCCGGTCGCGCCAAACATGCTCGCCCTCCCAGCCGTGGGGGCGTTATAATGTGACGGTCAATCCCACTATTCGTTGGTAAAAGAGTAGCCCAAGAGTTGGCGGTGGGTGGTGATTACTAGCTGCCTTTCCTCTAGTCTTACACTACTAAATAAGGGACGGCTAGCACAGATGGCCCTCGAGTAGCTTTGTGCGAAATTCAAAAAAACAAAAAAACAAACAAGCTTCGTGATTTGTACTTGTAGTCGAGTGGTTGAAACTTTGATGCTGGCCTTGGACAAAATATTTTACCCACTTTCTCCAGTTTACCTATCTGCAACGGAATGACATCCCATCCCGGTAGAAAATGGATCAACATTCTCATTTAATTTTGCCACTTGAAACTGGAATTAGAAAGCACTGGCTCCATATGCCTTGCAAAGGCACGGCAAAGACGTATTAACTGCCTAATTGTTGGCGTAGTATACATGAAATGATTATTTAAAAAATAAGATGGTAAGACATTTTTTAAACATAAAATCCAACAAATAAAGGGCAACGTACAATGTATATTGCATTAATGTATTTTTTTTTGAAAAGCGTAGATGTCAGCTAAATCAAAACCTAAGGCTTAGAAACTAATGTAGCAAAAATATGTATAATGATGCTGGACTATTGTCACTATAAATATTCTATCAAATGCCAGAAACAGCTACAATAAAATTTAGAGTGAAAGGAAGCTTAAATTGTTTAACATTAAACAATCGAACATATAGTGTAAATTAATTTTAAACAGAAGGATGTTTGTTTGTTTGTTTTCGAATTTCGCACAAAGCTACTCGAGGGCTATCTGTGCTAGCCGTCCCTAATTTAGTAGTGTAAGACTAGAGGGAAGGCAGCTAGTCATCACCACCCACCGCCAACCCTTGGGCTACTCTTTTACCAACGAATAGTGGGATTGACCGTCACATTATAACGCCCCCACGGCTGGGAGGGCGAGCATGTTTGGCGCGACTCGGGCGCGAACCCACGACCCTCGGATTGCGAAGCGCACGCCTTAACGCGCTAGGCCATGCCAGGCCTAAACAGAAGCAAAGAAAATTACTGCTGAAACTGCATCGCAGAATGTTACACTTGATTTTAATCATTTTTAATATTATTTTATAGAACCACTTGACAGAAAAACAAACTGAAATTACGTCAAATATTAACGTTTTAACATTAACAAAACTTAGAAATTAGTCAAAATAATATCAAGCCTAATCACACAAATATATATACTAGAGTATAAAAGTATATCAGAATCGATCCGCTGTCATGGTTTATTGAAGCTATTTGCTTTTCCATGTATTTTATTTTATATTTCAGTTTATTATTGCGTTTTCTAAAAACAGCTAAACAATTCAAACAATTAGTTTAACACACGCAAAAAATAAAAAAATAAAAAGTTGATATTTTCCAGTTTGTGTTCATATAATTGAACAACGCACACCATGTAAGTTCAAATAAACACTAGTTTTATACATGAAAAACTAAAATAAAATTACCTGTGTTCTATGGTCACTTCGTAGTAATGTACGTTAAAGATAGAGTCGTAAAACCACTCATATTTATTCAATTATATCAATTCACTGATTGTAAACGTTAAACTCATACAGAACATACACACAATTAATAGGATAAAAAACTTGGAATGAAAAATTGCAGTTAACATTAAGACGCAGTTTCCTCAGATCATTAAAAAAGGTTACAGTGTAATAGCAGAAATGTATTAAAATTCGCATTTACTTTTGAATGTAATTATGAAAATACCATTGCAAAACTGCAATGTATAGTTAACCTTTATTTTGACTAATCAAAACATTGACAACTAACCGAATACAAATTTCTGCATTTACAAAAGAATCAGAGATATAGCAGATAAAACACTTTCATTGTCATATTCTTTGCGCTTTAGTTCATTATTCTATTTCAATCTTAGTTGATTAATAAAACAGTGCTTGAATCATTCATTGGTTTGGATGTCACTTCTACAAGAAATATATTATTTCTATTCTTAAACAAATTTTTTGTTAACAGAAAGGAATATTAATTGCTTATAAGTAATTTATTCTCTACTAATGTACATACACATGAATATACATACGTATTATTAAAACATACCTACTGGATTTTGAAAAATTGCTATTTGTGAGACTGTTTTTCAAAGTGTTTTTTCTTTTTTTTCAACTGAATATACTTTGATAAAAATCCACCTAGTCAATCTTGGTTAAAAGCGTTATAAATTTGTATATGATGGAAAAAAGTTAATTTTTGTTTCCTCACTTCATTCATGGGGGGGAGGGAGAAAAAGCCGGACATGCTCAAAGTCCGTCGTAGAAGGAAACATAATATGACCTCTTTCTGATTTATATTTGCACTAATTTTTAACTCTAAGTAGAATCGTACCTGAAAACAAATTGATAAATAAATAAAACTTAAATACACATATATTCATTAAAAATAAATGAATAAATCTAAATATCAAATGGTTTCATGTCAGAATCTATAAATACTAAGTCTTGGCTGTGATCTATAATTCCAATGTCGTAGAGTTGAAGGGGAGAGGGGGTTGGAGATGGCCTTGAGAAAACGTACTTTCACCGACAGGACGCCAAAAGTACTACACGGCTAGTATCAAAAATCGAGCATTCATTAAAAAAACAAACATTTTATAAGCTGCACGCATACACACGCTGTGTGGCACAAATGCGTTAATTAAGAGCATATTGTTTTTTTTTTCCTTTTTAGAAAAAAATTCACGGTAATCTTCTTAAAGACATTGAACATTATTATTTAATCTTTTAACAATTAGTTTCTGTGTTAACAGCAACAAATGTGTTTAAACAAGGATGTTTGGGCTATTTAATTATTACATTGAGTTATACGGAGCATTCGAGTTGGAATTCTGAGCATCAACAAAAGACAAGTGACTCATAAAAAAAACTGTGTACTTGAGGATTATATCAATTCCAAATTTAAAAAGCCGTAATCCATGACACCTTTACTTCAACAAATTCGTTTTGTTCTTGAATTTCGCGCAAACCTACACGAGGGCTACCTGCGCTATCCGTCCTTAATTTAGTAGTGTAAAACTAGAGGGAAGGTAGTTAGTCATCACCACCCACGGCCAACTCTTAAGCTACTCTTTTTCCAACGAATAGTGGGACTGATTGTCACAATATAACGACCTCACGGCTGAAAAGGCGAGCGTATTTGGTGTGGCGAGGATTCGAACCCGAGATCATCAGAATACGAGTCGAGGGCTCTAACCATCTGGGCATACCAGAACCTAATTCAACAAGATCTTTTTAAAAAGTGTGTGTACAATTCCTTTTAGCATTCCATTATACATATTACAACACATAAATCAATAACTTTACGAAAACAGTGTATGCGAAATTTATTATCCTACGCCTAGCTCAACCAAAACGACATCCATGTCAGTCAATGTACACATTGCACTATAGACAACATCATATGCAGCAAGGGCTCGTGTACCCCGCTGGTACAGCGGTAATTAAAGATTTACAACGCTAGAATCAGAGGTTCGATTCCCCTCGATGGAGTTAGTACATAGCCCCATATGGCTTTATTATAAGGAAACACACACACTCTCTCTCAACGGCTAAACCTCCAGTAAGAATTCACCATTAAGGAGAACAAAGACTCTGACAGAGCCTATCGAACACCGCTAAGACATTTTTTCAACTTTTTCATCTAGTTTCCTAACTCTGTTTTTTTTCAAACCATGCATTAATGATTTTTTAAAATAATGCATAGACAGTGTCATTCAATTTTTTCCACTCTTTTATGAATAAAAATCGTTTGAAAAGTTACTATTTTATTACTAATTGAATTATGCGAATCTCATTTTTACACATCACAATTGTAATGTTTTCCTGAAGCACGATACTAAATAAATAACGACTTAGTTTTACGGGATTATTTGATATATATATATATATATATATATAAGAAAAACAAAGTTACTAAGATCTCCCTTATAAACTTACTCTTTCAATTTAATTTTCAATTAAGAAAATTTGGCATTTCCGCATTCTGGGAATGCATGAGTTAAATTAATGGAATTATCATATAGATCAAATATAGATATTTGTATGTGCGAGATTAAAAATGTTGATAATTATGAATTAACACATGCAATACAAACATTTTATTTAAAATTTAAGTAGGTATTCAGAATAAATTTGAAGAAAGGGACACTTTTTTCTATACCTTATTGTTAAGGTGGTCTAATAATAAATCATTTGTGATTATGTTATTTCTATCCAAGAACGTAAACTGTCTGCACTAGTATTGTCAGCATGTTTCTGTGGTACATTTCAATAACTTTTGAATTTTTAACTCTATCATAATAATTTCGACTTTACTCATTACATCACTTAATTACTCACGTGACTGCAGAGGTTGTCATAAAACTTGAAAAAAACATTTCCTTCTTATAAATTTTATCCACGCGACATTTTCCTTGTTCATGTCCTTGTTTTTCAAATTCACCTACCTCTTTTCAATTCCTATTAGTTGGTTCATGACCAATATAATTTTTGATTCCTGTTTCTTCGATAAAACGATTTTTTTTTTCTGCTCAAAGTAAAGGAAACTAGTTGACAAACAATGGTCTATCCGTTAATGGAGGAGATAAAAAACTTATGTGAAAATGCATAGTTTAGGAAAATTTGGGAACATTTAAAAGTAAAGAAGAAAAAAGTTAAGCAAACAATGTCCTCTCATATGCCAATCAATCTAATAAATAGTATTTGATTGAAATGGAAATATGGAATATTCTATAATCTAAGCATGTAACTCACTGAGAATAAAAATCACTGAAGAAACTAAAGTATATTAGTAATTAGAATTTCTGTTCAAAAGAAAATTATATAAAAATCGGAGACAGAAATAATGATAAATGATTGAAATCAATTGAGCCTGACTAGGAGTAAATAACGCCTAAGATCAATACAACAAACAAAATTTAACAATCATACATAATTAAGTTAAAATATAACGTTTTTAATCTATGCTTGACTCGCAACGTTAAAAAACTAACTGTTTTTTAAAATAAAAAAGCACATCAGTGATCCTTCTTTTTACAATTCCAGCCATATAGCTTAATATACTTATAGACCAACCACACCATTGCAAACGATATAATTTCCATATCAAACTTCACACTTAAAGTTTTTAACGTAGACGTATTAAACAGGTTATTAGCACCTTCTAAAGGATCATTATATAAGTCACAACAAAGCACATTCTAAGTGAATCATTTATGTACAAAAGGCGTATTATAACTGAAGATAAAGCCTGAATTCAAAGAACAATGTGTTACTTAAAAAGGGAATTCAAACATTTATCTATTAATAACTTAAATAAGTTTTTGGAAACACAATATTCTTAGTTAAAGTAAAATATTTTTGCACCTCATGAATAAAATTTCTCAGAAAAATTGTATACTTATTCCATGGCCCCCCGGTAGCATAGCGGAATGTTTGGGGACTCACACCGCCAAAAACCGGGTTTCGATGCCCGTGGTGAGCAGAGCACAGATAGCCCTTCGTGTAACTTTGTGCTTAATTCTAAACAAATAAACAAACAATACAACTTAGGGAAAGTACCAAAAATTAAACTTATTCTATGAATTATTATATGACTAAAGTTGTATGAAACTTAAAACGCCAGAAACAAGATTTCGATACCTGTGGTGGAAAGAGCACATATAGTCCTTTGTGTAGCTTTGTGTTTAATTTCACACAATAACAACATAACCTAAAAACGAAGAGAGCACTTTTAGTTAACCGTAACTCCCGTTCATATCACTCTGTTTGGAAGATTAAACTGTACAAGAGCGGAAATATGTGGTAAGAAAAGAATAATAGCGCCCTTCACAACGAACCTTTAACTTGTTCTGTACAAGAAAGATTCGAACTTGAAAAAAGTGAGCGTTTCTACAGAAAGGATTTATATGTTTCTGTAATGTACTAAATAATTCTAGTTTGGTTTTAATACGACAGAGCAGAGTATTGTCTCCCCTTTTCCAAGAATCTTTTTGAGTTAACAAATACATAGGCCTATAGATACAAACATAAGATGTGTATAATAGTACACTGATGTTTCGAATTTTCTATCTTATTCCACATTGTACGTTGGAATCAAATACAGGAATATTTATGCCAATTGTATAGGTAGTGATGGAAGTCAGATGTTTTTTATGTGTAAAAACATGGATCAGCCTTGGTAACTGTGAGAAATGTTTTCCTACTGTGGAGAAGAAATCTCATGTTAGAAGTGATTTATCCGTTGTTAAATATTTTATTTTTATTTTGGTAAAATAAGTCACAATGTCAGCCTTGGGGGAAATATGTAAGCAAAAACAAAAGCAATTGAAACAAAGGAGAAAAAATGACACAAAATAAATTTATCGATTCCAATAACTGATACAAATTGCCACTTGAGAGTAATGTTACATCTGCGAAGAGTTTTGGGTAACTGACCAGTGAGATTTTCTTGTTTTACATTCTACTTTAGTCTTGAAGTCTTTGTATACAACGACGAAAAAAACAAACAAAAATAGAATGGTGAAATTTATAGCAATGTAGATCCAAAAGTAATCATTTTATTTGCACTATGAACTTAATGTTATCGAAATCGTTGTTCATTACCATTAGGATTCATTCTGCTCTTTGATAGATTAATCGCTTCCAGTGAGTAAAGCCAGGTGGTTAAAGCATTCGACTCGTAATCTGAGGGTCGTGAGTTCGAATCCCCGTCACACCAAACATACTTGCCCTTTTAGCCGTGAGGACATTTTAATGTCACGGTCAATCCCACTATTCGTTAGTAAAATGTAGCTCGAGAGTTAGCGATGAGCGGTGATGACAAGTTATCTTCCCTCTAGTCATACACTGCTAAATTAGGGACGGCTAACGAAGATAGCGAGTAAAAAATAAGGTTAAAGAATTAAAATTTCAATAATGTAACAGAAAAGAAGGTTAAAAATCGGAATAGGAACTCTTTTTGTAATATGACACTTACCGCTGTACGTGAAATATGTTAGGCCCTACAGGTGGATACAAGTAATTATTTTCCTATGGCACTAACATTTTGTTATGTAGGCTTCTTTTTGTATATGGTGTTTTACGTATTATTATTTATCCAGGACGAGTCTACAATTCATTGCAATTTCAAATAGCAATATGAGTTGAATTGTAATATAAATATTTAGAAGTTATTTACATGTAAAGAGATATCAAATTTATCATGTGTGCCAACAAAACTGATACACACAGTTTTTTTAACCTATTAACTCAAATATACCTGAATATACAAACAATAATAAATTTATAATAACGGTTATTACAAAGTGTTATTACGAAAATAATTTATATATAAATGTTTTACAAGCTTACAAACAACACTGAGTCTTCTATCTGGCATGAAACTGGATATTTTATCTACGGTTCACGATGAGAGAATTAGTTCCGAGTTGATATCAGTACAGTTCACTTAACGGGTATCTAGCTAGTTCTCTATTCTTGGGTAGTCACGCGCAGTTTACAAGCTGACTTTTAAACAACGAAGATATCTAATGTCCTCGTAGAAATATTAACTTTCAAAGTTAATTCCCTGAAGTTAAACAGTTTATAATATTCGAAATATTTGTAGTTTCTCGATTCATAAATATCTATTACTGTTATAATGTTCGACGCTTACAGTATATTAACTGTAGCAAACCAATAATATAAAAGTGTCTCTTCGCATTGTGTTGGTTACCTTTTATAAGCTTAAGAGAATATTTTCTAGATATTTCAAGTAAGGAAACAGTACTGGCATACATATACCTATTGTTGATTCTTACTCTTGAGAGTCGTCTACAAATATAGTGAATGATTGAGAATTTTGCAACACATATTTAACAGCATATTTTCAACTAAAACAATTATCGATATTAAAATAAATATACCTTAATAAATCCGTTACAGGTGAAACACAATTTTTATGATTTGAAGAGGGGTGCTATGGATTCTTCGAGTCGCACAGAAGCCAGATATAAACGAAGGGATGTAAGGAAAGGGCTTTCGGTGTTTATGTGACAAAGAGGCTATTGAACTAATTTAGTGTTCATATATAAGGTGCAGAAGAGTGAGATATTGATTAATATGTGATAGTTCCGGTTATATATGAGCATATATAACCTACAACAAGTTCATCCTATCTATCACGTTATCTATTAATTTTTTATCTTTTTTGTCTAATTATTTATTATTATAGGTGAGGCAAATTCTTTTGTTAGCTTTCTTAACTATACCAGCTATGCTGTCGATGACTCGAAGTCACGAATGGCGCAATGATACCTGGACTTCGCAGTGGCAAGTGTGATACTACAGAATTCTATAATTAGAATGAAGAGAGGCTGTGCTTTGGTTGGTGCTAAAGTCTCCTTCATCGTATAACTATAGTTATATATAATTATAATTTATAACTTAACTATACTACATTTACTTCAAGTTTCTATAAAAAGTAACTAAGTTAGAGTTGATAATTGATAATGGAAGAAACATTTTCGAGTTCAGAATTTAACAGATTCAGGAAGAAACAATGTGAAGTATTTATTCCAAACATTTATACAAATGTAATAAATGGGGAGTTTCTAAGAACTTTGGCCAATTAATTCTAATTTTGTTTCATAAATTTGGAGAGACATTATTGTGAAAAGGAAACTATGAATAACTTAATTTTATTAAAAATAACAACTTCATTTGTATAATACGTACACAAGTTTTGTGAACAAAAAAGTTATATCATGTTATAAATCATACATTTTGAGACCACCGTCGATAAGTAAAACCTTTATACGTTATTGGATGTCGTGAATATGTAAAGGTTTATCGTAATTTACGATTAAATGCCTTATTATTTATATATATTGTCTTTTTGTATCTGCAACTTTATCTTTTCTTAATAAAGTATTTTAGAATTTCAAAGTTTCAATATATTCTGTGTTTAAGCAACTAGGAACAGTGAATTTCTAGTGAATCGAAGCCAAGAAGAAACAGAAGAAAATAATCCAGAGGAGTTAATCATAAGTATTGATGTTAAACATCCTAAAATAAGCTTATTTTCGACATCTTGTGGCAAATTTGCCCCTCATTCAGTTTAAAGCGGTATTTATTCGGATTTACAACGCTAGAAACCGTGTCTCGATACCCGTGGTGGAGAGCACAAATAACCCATTGTGTAGCTTTATGTTTAACTGCAACAACCAAACAACTATTTATGCAAATTTTCCACTTTGAGACTTAATGTGGCATTTTGTGATACTAAACAACGACGTTAATTGTTACATATCATCTGTGCAGTAAGTGTATAAGTGTTTATGAAAATGTTTATTACAATAGACAAATGTGGAAGAGGGGTGATATGGATCTTATATAGATATATATCTTATTCATTATGAATATTGTTGGGTGTTACAATTTTATGCTTACATGAAAGACAAGTTACGATTTGTTCACCATATTATAATGTTCACCGTTCTGGGATTCATTTTCATAAGTTAATTAGCCCTCTGCTAGTACAGCGGTAAGTATCCTGATTTACAACGCTAAAATCAGACTTCGACTCCTCTAGGAGGGCTCAGCAGATAGCCCGATGCGGCTTTGCTCTAAGAAAAACCACACACAAAAAAAAACACATAAGTTAATTAGACACATATGAAATATAATTAAAATGATAGCCACTATATTCGATTTCTTTCCTTGTGTTCCCAATGTCGTGATGATTATTAATTTGACTGGCCTACTGTACGTATACACTGGTATTTTTTATAGTTCTAATCCTGTTTAAATTCCCATTGTGATAACAGAAAATTCAAAGGATTATTGATACCAGCATTTGTACTTCTTCACATTCAAATAAGTTTTGGGGCCACATGTGTAATATATATACACATTGGAATGAACCTTTAAGGTTCAGTAATAAACAAATGATAAAACTGATGTGCATGAACAAAATAAAATTAAGATTATGACCTTTTGTCATTAATTATTTAGTAATAAATTATACGAAGCTAATAGGTTCTTATTAAAACTCTAACAGGTTTAGATAAATTATTGACGAATATTACAATAAATTTTGCCTATTTCCAAAGTTTTACTCTGATTTCATCACTTAATATTAACTATATTTAGAGCAGAGCAACAAGACATGACCAATGAAATCTCGGTTTCAAAGTCCATATACTGGTGACGCTCAACCGACTCACTTTATCAAGATAATTAAAATGCTGAAAGCTAAGAGGCATGAATTTTTTAACAACACAAACACATTTATTTAAAATATTGGGGACTAAGCAAATAAATTTATGTAAGTATGGTGCTGTCATGTGGTTACATTTTAATTTTATCTAGTTTCATTATTATTAAAAATATCCATATTATCCAATATAAAAAAAAGAAATGATTTTCGCGCAAAGCTACTCGAAGGCTATCTGCGCTAGCTGTCCCTAATTTAACAGTGTAAGACTAGAGGGAAGGCAGCTAGTCATCACCAACCACCGCCAACTCTTGGGCTACTCTTTTACCAACGAATAGTGGGATTGACCGTCACATTATAACGCCCCACTGCTAAAAGGGGGAGCATGTTTGGTGCGACCGGGATTCGATCCCGCGACCCTCAGATTACGAGTCTAATGCCTTAACCCACCTGGCCATTCTGGACCCAATAATAAGTGAAAATAATAATTATTATTTCGTATTAGTTTAACCGCAGGTGAGGGAATAAAATATAATGTATCATAATACAGAAGAGGGTACTAAGATGGCACTTGTCTAACGTGTTTTGACAGAGTTATACAGATTCATAACGATTATGAAGTATTAGCAAACATTAGTATACGAACAAATAAAATATGTAGAACGATGGTGCTCACTGTAAGTTGATAAATCCTAACAGGTGGTTTAACAAATTAAAATATCTTTAAAAGAGAGATACAAATAATTCACGAGCTTTACCTTGATAACAGCAGACTAGAATTACCACAGGTTAGTGTGTGAGGCTCTATAATATTAAAACGAATCGTGGCCAGTTGAGAGCGTGCTGTATTATGGCTATGTGGACGCCACAGTTTGAATCCGTTACTGCCAAAATTGTTGGTCAACATCAGAGAAAGTTAGTAGCTCAGATTTTCCTTGAGTAGCTTGACGCGCGTGTCCAGAAACAAGTAATTTTTTGTTGTTGTTGTAAAAAGTTTATTCTTACTAGGAGAAACTTCGACAAACTAATTAAGTTAGATATCTTTAGTGTAATAATAATATTATTGTCACCTTATATTTTGTGAAACACATAGATCCAGTGGGATCTTTCATAGAGTATATTAAAATTATTATTTAAAGGGAAAGAAACAAGTTTTAATTTTCATTAGAATCAAATAAGACTAATAAATTCTAAAACAGCAGTGTTTTGTAGAAAACTTATAAAGGTAATCCAATATGTGTAATGTACAAGAACTACCAACGATGAACTTCTCAATAAAAGAACATTTATCTCATTGTGAACTTCATCATTTCTGCATATGCTAAGTTCATATTATTTGCGACTGACATGCATGTACATTTGCGTGAAACTCAGAGTTGCGTAGATGGTTGACAGAAACCAAATCAACTACACACTAAGACGATTACCTACATCTATATGCAGGGGTAAAGGTAAGCTAAACGAAGAAGCTGAGAAACTAATGAGTAAAACAATTATCAAATCCAGCACATCTGACAGAATATCGACTTTATCTGAGTTACTGAGGCGATAACGACAATCATGGAAAGGCTACATTCAGAGAAAATGAGACTGCTGGAAAATAAAGTACCGTAAAGTCTAGCTAAGAAAATAATGGATCAGTAGAACAATGTACAATCAAAAGGCCACTGTTAACAACAATGAAGGAACTCGTTTCTACCTTCAACGAGTTTGCCAGTCTGCTGACAAGATGTCAGTGCATCTTGTTGAAACCTCTAGGATTATCTCCAAGTAAACAAACTCAACGTATGCCACTTTCTACACAGTACGATTAATCACATCTAGAATTTTTTTTAAACTGGTTTAAGTGATTACAGAAAATCCATAGATATTTCTTTAAACTGTTAATGAAAATTAAGAAAATATACTATTTAAGAGTTGCATTTATATGATTTTATTAGTCCGAATTAAGCGCTCTTCCTGTAATTATTAATTATATTTTCAAAGCTATTTCAAAAAGTCTATTCAGACTTATAAGGTTCACACAAAAATAAATAAAGATGAAATTCTGACATATTATGCTGTTACTCGTATGAGAGTAACATTCATATATCCATATTTTGACCATAACGCTTTTATTAGTCTAAATACAAAAAATATTTTCAAATAAAAAAATTTAAAATTGGTAATTGGTTGTCATATTTAGGGTATTCTGATTGTGGTTGGTTGGTTGAAATTAAGCAGAAAGCTACACAATAATCTGTCTATGTTCTACCCACCCAGGGTATTAAAACCCGGTTTCTGGCGGTTGCAGCTCGCAGACATTCCGCTGTATCATTGGGGGAAGGGGGCAGTAAATAGTGATTCTATAATTTATTTTAATTTAAACGTATATAATATTAATATCAGATTTTTTCTGAATACGTGATAGAATTTTTTTTTGTTAAAGACAAAGTTGACACGGTTGCGGGATTCAAATCTATAGAACACATACTTAAATTTTCAATCACATTAACTCTATAATCCCAACATTAACTTCACATGTGAACAGGAAGAAAGCAATCAAATATAATTTCTTAACCTCAAAATTACAAGAACCGACACACAATTCAAAACAGAAATCCACCGAAAAATCACCCATACTGGACTATACATTCCTTGGGACTCAGCACATGAAACAAAACAAAAACTCAACATACTAAGAAACCAAATAAACACAGCCATAAAACTATGCTCACCAGATAAAATTAACGATGAATTAGACAAAATAAAACAATACTTCATCAACATCAATAAGTTTCCTCCACAAACCGTAGAAAACAATATACGCACGCACGTACACATAAAGCAAAATCAACTAACAAAAGTAAATATATCCCACGAATTAAAAAATCATGAAACCATATACTGCTGCATACCATAAATTCCCGACATCAGCAGAAAAATAACCAACATTTGGCGAAAACTAGTAACAAAATACCAGTTAATACCAAATTTATTCAAAAACCAGACACAAAATGGAGGTATATACTATGTAAAAATTACCCTGACAAACATCACACCAACATTATTTATAAAATACAATGTGATAACTGACACGACTTCTATATTGGAGAAACAAGTAGAAAAATGGAAACCAGATTCAAAGAACATAAAAAGTCACCTTCACACGTTTTCGAACACTGCAAGTCAAATAAACACAACATAACCATAGAAAACACTCAAATACTAAATAAAGAAACAAACATAAAAATACGCAAAATTAAAGAAGCCTTACTTATACAACAACGTAAACCCAAAATAAACCAATATAAAGGAACGCCTTTATACCTATATTAATATAATAAAATAAATAAAATTATATATTCAAACATCTAACACCGCCCTTTACATTCCGACACACAGTTACACAACCCCTTTGAAACATGTGATCAGCTTCCGGTCAGTTACCTCTTTCTTTGTGAACCTGACGATGACCGAAGAAGGTCGAAACGTTGTTCGCTCTTCTATGTAAAATATTTTCTCAACCCAAACGAGCCGTTTTTGCATATATATTAAATACGTAAACAAAATCATGAGGAAGAATTGCGTAAGATTACTGTGACTGTCGTGCTTTTATGCCCGGCTCAAGGTGTACATCTGCGTAAAATAGTGCCAAATTCTTAAATTACCTTGTTTGTAACTAAAAATAATTATTAGTAATTTTTAGTAAAATGTCCCTGATTTTTTTTAAAATGCAGCGTATTTTGTTTAATTTTAATGTGTTTTGTTTTGGCTTAAAAATTAGGTTATAAGATGTGTATATATATATATATAAATTAAAGCTTCACATGACGGCGCATATGTACCATAGTCTCAGACTCCAAAATAAGAGAACAAAGATTGCATGAATTGTCAGTCCGCATTCAAAGAAGAAACTACCCAGTAACTTTATTTGAGACAGGAATAGAAGGGGCCAAAATATACCAGCGGAAATCCTGAGGAGAGTCAAACAAAGAATAAACGATGACAAAAACATTACATTTGTACAAACACACAATCCAAATAATCAAGATATTTACAAAATAATCCAAGCATCAAAGGAAATACTCCACGAATCAGAAAAAGGAAGTCTACAAAATCTGGTAACGCAACTTGGGTGAAAAGCACCTAATTTGAAAAGAATTCTTACAAATTCGGAGTTTAAGCAGTCAACCAAGGAAAACGGGGCCAAACGATGCAATCACTCACGTTGCAAAACATGAGAACTTATTCAGGAAAGCAAAGACTTAAAATTCAGAAGTTCAGGAGAAATTTTTCATATCAGCACAGAGATGGATTGTACATCTAAAAATCTAATATATTGTATAAAATGTGCAGATTGTGGATTAAATTATATTGAACAGACTGGGGGCCAATTAAAGAATAGAATGACTATTCGCAGAAAACAGTTAAAACCCAGAATTGCGACAACTCGGACTGAGTAAACATTTAGACCAATGTGCGAAGGAAAAACACCCGATATTTAGTGGTGTAATACCATTCTATAAGGTTGGAAAAGGCTGTGAGCAAACCATAAAAACTATAGAGAAACATTTTATCCCTAAATATGAGCCGGAATTAAATGAAATTCCTCTAAAATAATGGTATGAAACATTTTACAAATCACTTGACTCTGATGACGATCTCATCAACAATCGAACATGCTAATGTTCTGTATTTTCCCGCCATTTTATAATGTAGTGTGATCAGTGAAGCATGAAACGTCTAACTGCAAATAAACGACCTTAATATCGTCATGTGAAGCTTTAATTTCTATATCAAGTACGTGATTAGTTCATTTTTACTTTTTGTATATATATACTAGCTATGTTGTCGACGACTCGAAGTAATGAATGGCGCAATGATACCTTTACTTCGCAGTGACAAGTGTGATATTACGAGATTCCATAATTAGGAGGAGGAGCTGTTACCAAACGTTAAGATCATTTGTTAGCAAAGTACAAAAAATATCTAATAGCTTTTAAGTAAGTGGTATTTATTAACAGTTACTAATTTTCATTTCAAATAAAAATGAAAATGTTAACAGGTGCATGTATATATATATATGTATATATGTGTGTGTGTGTGTGTGTGTATGTATGAATGTGTCTATGTGTTTGTGTGCGAGCGTGTGCATTCCTGTATGTTCACTTTAATCCAAACGTGTGTTGTTGTTTTCTTGTAATGTCGCTGCTTCTTAATGGTATGTAATTAAATATTATTATTCTTTTGATATTTCCAATGTTTAGCTTTCCCATGAACTAGCAAACACACAGCAATTTAGTTTATTGTAACTCATAATGACGTTAATGGTAAAAGATGTATTCAGATAACTGATCACAGTAATCACTTAGTGTTTGCGCGACACTAGCCATTCTGGGAATAGGAATGATGCAGTGGCAAGTTAGACAAATACAAGTATCGTTGAGACACTAATGTCCTACCAGTTTTATAAAATTAATGAACAAGCACAGAGTCAGATGTAGCCAAATATCTTCAACCATTTTATACAAATATTTTTTGAAGAAACACGTGGATTATTTAGTTAATTACAAATAGTACAATTAGTTATTTACATATGAACATTTTCAAATTAACAATGCGTTAACATTTATCAACTTTTGCTTCATAAAAATAATATGTTTGCACGAATGTGAGCTTTTATCATATGCTTTAATAATTATAATCACGAAAGGTTGAATAACAGAAAAGAAATATTATAGCCTTAACGATCGACTTAAAACTGAATGTAATGCATTTAAAAATTTTAATTGTAAAAGAATCTATATTATATTACATAACACTTTGTGCATAATGTTGCGTGTTGGATTCAGATACGATGCATGAAAAAATACTAATTTTTATGCGTCTCATACTTAAAATTCGGTTCATTAATAGTATTTGTTAATATTTATACATATATATTAAATTATTTATTTACTATTTTTTATCTTATTCATTTATTCTTATTTTAGTTTTCACACATACGAGTATAATTTTGGATTGTGAACTAAATGCACGGATTTAGGACTAACCATATTGAACTAAGTTGCTCAAACCTCATGAGATATTGGAATTATTGTTGATGTTATCAAAATATAGAAATACTGAACTGGTGAGTTAATATATTACAATTACTATGTGTTTTCGTTTTATGATAACACACTATACAAATATACTAAATTATTTAATTATTTGCTAATTAATTGTCATTACTAATGTTTGTAGGAGGTTTTCTCAGAAATTATTGATAACACTATGTAACACAAATTTTGTTCCTGGATACCATGTGTTATTTCTTAATTGCTTATGTGCTAAAAGTACAAAAAATGGCCATTATTCCCTTCAAACTTTGCTTCTGTGAACTGAATAATGAAATTTAGAAATTAACCTATTTTCTATGTAAAAATGGGCAAATTTGCACATTTTAATTTACATAAGGTCTGAATAAAACAACATATGAATCAATATTTACATGTATTTATACTAAAGTTATTCAAAAATGTATAGAAGTGACTAGGTTTTTTTATATTTGCGACTGTAATGTAAATCACTTTCACGTATGAGCTCCCAAATATAGTCTCCCATCATGTTTTCGTTATACGCTCCCAGATCACAAAAGCAAAGTTTCAAGGTAAAAATAGGCCTTTTCCATTTACTTTAGGCATAAGCAATTGGGAAATAACACTTTCTGCCCAGGAACAAGAAAAAGTAAAAATTTTGTTACATAGTGTAATTCTAGCTAAGAGTGGATCTTAGATTGTCTGTTCAAGTTGTAGCACGATTATTTTTGTATTCTTTTTTAAATCATTTGAAATGGAGTTTTCTTTCTCAGTAGATTCAAATTATAAAATTACGTATGTTTTGACACTTGTAATTGTTTGAATAATTATTATAAAAACTTTTATAATTTTTATACTCGACGCAATACGAAGAACGACAATGAAAACTCAGAGCTCTTTTACAATATATGATTAATCTTTAGAAGTTCGTTTTAATAGTTGTAGCATTCAAATTGTTTACATTACGTATAATAAACGTGATGTTTGTTAAATAAGGCGTATTAGCATGTTTGTTGTTGTTTTTAGTTTGTTTAAAATAACTTTTAAAGCAAAAGCGTGTGATTCATTATTAAAGCTTAATGGGTTCCACCATTCTTTTCAGCTTGTTTAGAGAAACTTTTAAATTCACTCGTGTAATCGTAATTGGAATATTTAAGAATAGCAGTAAAACTGAAATAAATTTACTGCTATCATCAGAGTAAGACTCCAGACATCGAAAACAACCGTAATTAAGTAGCTAGAAAATACACTAAAAATATTAATGTTATGCAATGGGGAAAAATAATTTAACTAGCAGCGATTATTATAATTTCACTAATTCTGCTCAACATTGCAGTTTCCGCTGTTGTAGAGGACACTATCATCTTATTTCTTCTTTTACAAATGTTAATTAAAATATATGTCTGATTATATTGTTAGTTTCTTTTTTCAAACTAATTACATCATGATTAATCTTTAGTAGTTCGTTTCATTGGTTGCGGCATTCAATTTTTGTACATAAAATGTAATAAACTTGTGATACTTGTGAAAGAAATCGTATTGGCATGTTTGTTGTAGTTGTTTTTTAGTTTCTTTAAAATAAATTTTAAAGCGAAAGCGTGTGATTCATTATTAAAGCTTAACGGGTTCGTCTACTCTTTTCAGCTTGTTTGAATTTAATTTTCCAAAGCTGTATGTAGTAAAAATGGGGTCGATTCAGGAAATATAACCCGTCATTTTACATATTCTCATTTCCTTGTATCATTAGATTTAGACTGTACATAAGGTTGCATATATAACAATACCAGAAAAAGAGAGATGCAAATAAATATCAATAAATCATTAGGTTTGTGAACGTGTTTTATAAAAACAACAGAGTGGTGTAAGCTCCTGTATGTGCGTATGTGTTTATATATGTATATACAGGTGTAGCTTTTAGAGTAATCATGCATTAATATTTAGTGTACATTAGGAAAACGACCAGTAGCTTTCCGGTTAGAAATAAGCTCAGATACTATAAGATGGTTTTAAGTATTCTTGGTTCTTCTCATCAATTTTCATTTCATTCATCACAAGTGTTTGAAACTTTAAAATAGAAAACAAGACTACTGTTTCTCCTCTTCCCCAGTAGGTGAATGGAAAATTCGATGTTTGATACCCTGCTGTGGACAGAGTGATGATAACTAATTAATTTGGATTTTCGATATTTGTTCTCTCCATATCCGTTTCTTTATGTGTTGTTTATAATTATCGTTTTCCATTAAGGTTGTTTGTACCTTCTATAGATGTTTTGCTTCCAAACAAGTTTTCAACCGATAAACCGCAAAGTATAATATGTTCTTATAGCTTCTGGTAATGGACACTTTATGCTCTGTCAAAACAAAAAGAACCCATACTATATGGGATTCCACTCTTTATTTAATTATCAATTTACCGTGTGGTTCACTATATGAAAGTTTTATATGTTGTGTTATCATATTTTTAGATTTGTTTAGGTCAGCTGGCTGACTTGTCAAACATATGAAATTATAGATAGTTTCAGCAATTATGCATCATATAATAAATAGTTATTTGATACATGATTTTGAAAGATATTCATATTTTGATATGCACATTTGTGTAAAAGATCATTTTCACCTGTTCTAGTTTTATAGATAAAAATGTTTTGTTTTTTCACTCATTCATTTTAATTTATTCAAATCTTAAGTGTGTAAGAACATTTCAGATCATATTTTTCCTCCAACAGCTTCCTACCTAAGATACACTTTGTTCAATACCAAAACACATTATTTGCACTGAACGATCAGGCATAAACGTTTCTCAGGAAACCTGTAAATACATTTATCCCTTCATATGTCGATTTCGAATTTCAAGCCAGAGGACCCGATATGCCTTGGTGGTTAGAGCTATCGACTAGGGAGTTCAAATCTCCGACCCACTAAAGATGTTCGTTCTTTCAACTGTGAGCGTTACTACGTGCAGCCAATCCAACAATTCGTTGATAAAGATATAGATCAAGAATTGGCGGTGGGTGGTGGTGACTAGCTGCTTTTCCTCCACTCTTTCACTGTTAAATTATGGACGGATAGCGCAGATAGCCTTCGTGTAGATTTGCGCGAAACTCAAAACCAACCAATCCATGTAAGATGAATATAAATATAACATTTGTTTCCAATGCTAAGCCAGAATTTAGGACTTTTAAGCTATAATCTCTAAATGGTACTTGACCGTATAAACTGAAAATTGGAGAGGAATATTAAAAATTATTTCTGTAATAATTATCACTATCAGTACTAAATGATAGTTTTAGATTTTATTATGACTGTGTTAAATTAATCATCTGAAAAGCGTGTGTCGTATGTAAACTATAACAGCCTTCTCAAGGGTTCTGAGCTCGTGTTTTGGAGCCGCAAAAACACACTCCACCTACTGGGGCAGCGGGTATGCTTTGAGATTGACTGTCCAAACCAAGTATTCCATCAGACAAGAGTTAGTGGTAGTGCTGTTGGTTGGTTGTCTTTTTCTTTAGTGTATCTGTTCAAAATATAAGAATGATGGTGTTATTTAATGTTCAGTACTGCTGCTCCATATTTTGTTTGTTTGAAGTTAAGCGCAAAGCTGCACAATGAGTTATCTATGCTCTACTCATCACAGGTATCGAAATCCGTTATAATTCCGCAAACATAGCGTTTGCCAGTGAGAATCATTCCATATTTAAATAAATGCAATATATATAAACCTATGTTAAAACATTTTAGTTGCTCACTGCTAAAGCAATATTCAAAGTATGATTTAATAAGCTGTGTATATATGGTTTCGAATATTAGTGCAAAATCACATAAGGGCTGCATTAATTAACCAAACTTAATTTTGACCTGATGGACTAGAGGAAATGCAACTAATTAAGGCCTCACTGTCAACTCTAAAACTACTCTGATAGAATAGAGGGATTTGACTGTCGCGTATCTAATGCACTCACAGAGTCAAAGTGCGGAACACGATTTTACAGAAACTAGATCGCATTCACAGTCCGGCGCGCTAACTGTTAAGAAATGCTAGCCATCCCTCATTTAGTAATGGTAGACTAAAAGGATGAAAGCTAGTCATCATCATCCACAGCCAGTTCTTAGGCTACACTTTTAGGAAGGTAAATAAAAATAAGACAATATTTCCTAGTGTAAACGAGCTGTTACAGCGCAAATATAAGAATCTTAAAGTTTTTAATTTAAAATCGGAATAATTCGTTTTCTCTTTGTCAACTTTAAACTCCGAAAATATTAATCGGTTTAAAATAATTATATAAAACTCTCTTGGGTGGTGAAGACATATCAGACAGAAAGCTGTATATATATATTTATCTCTCCCAAACACTGAAGAACTACATATATGTTTATATTGCTTTGTTTTTAATAATTCACGTGGACAATCAAGAATATTCAATACATTTCTTTCTACTTATATCAACGCTTCCCCACTTTATTAAACTTTAAGCAAAATGAAAATAATGCTGGTGTTATAGCTATGTATGAAAACTTCTGATAATTCCCATTATTGTTCATTTTCACAAGCAAAATAAACAAAACAAATAATTATCAACACACACATTCTTTGCAGTTTTTCAGTAGCTTTGGTAACATCATCACTGTCTAATTACATAAATATAGTGAGCTTGAAATATATTTCTCATCAAAACACTCCGAAATACAGTATATATCAAATCTCCAAGCGTATTGTTCACTAACGCTTAATGCTGCATACCAATTCTTTAAAAAGGTTTTCTGAATTAAAGATATGTCGAAAGTTTGCAAATTGTTTTTTTAATGATGATCACAGAATGAAGGTTTATATAATTTGACTACCTAAAGATAAAATATGTTTAAAATGTAAATTTATATAACTTCACTGATTTAAAATAAAATGTTTCCTCAAAAAATCTAAATATATGAAAACAAACCTAATGCAATAAACTACAAGCGCTGGGTCCTAATATTTCAGTAGACAAAAGTTATCATATCTACTCCATTTAGTGTGAAAGGTTAACATGTAATAAAGATTGTACCTTATAAAGTAAGATGTATAAAATATCGAACATTTTGAGAAAATAAAAACAGTTATTCAATACAAATAAAAATAAAGGACTTAAGACTTAAATATTGCCACTTTAAGAATACTTGCATATTCTATAACAAGTTAGAGGATTTCTGTAGTTTGTACTTTATTTATCTTACTTTTGCTCACTTTATAGTAGACAAAAAGTGTTTTCATTTGTTATATAATTTGAACACACTCGTATGTCCCGAGATGGGTAAACCGTAAATTCGCTAACCTACAATGCAAAAATTCGGGGCTCATTTTTGATCGTGAGCCCAGCAGATAAGCCATTTCCGTCTTTGTGGTAAATCACACACAAACATATTTCCGTAACATCTGTATATAACTCTACAGTTGTCATTTTATTCCTAAATATCATATGCTATATCTGAATGTGAATAAATATACATCTGTGAGTAGTTGACTTTAAAAACATGTAAAGATTTGATAAATTAATACATTTATGTGAAATATACTTTCTTCTTCTCCGCAATGATTTTAATCTCAACTAGCACCCCGCTAGTACAGCGGTAAGTCTCCGGATTTACAACGCTAAAATCAGGGGTTCGTTTCCCCTCGGTGGGCTCAGCAGATATCCCGATGTGGCTTTGCTATAAGAAAAACACAATCTCAACTAACTACTTTTTTTTTGGAATTCAATAGTTTTCATAATCAGATTTATATACAAAATAAATAACTGAGCGTACCTTTTTTGTGTGGGGGAGATGAATTAAAAACTGATAATAACTGATTTTTGCGCGAAATTCAAAACTTATCATATTGTTTTACATTTTAATTTTTTCTTCCGCTAGGGTTAATCGATATATATATATATATATAATTATAGTGAAATTAAATAATTACATTTAAATGAAGTTAAATAAGTAAACAAACTCATGAGAAAGGACTGCGTTAAAAACAGCAAATCCCAACCTCTGGTTACTTATATTACAACCACAATTTTTTAAGCCATAAACAAAACACATTAAAATTAAACAAAATACGTTGCATATTTTTAAAAAAAGATCCTAGGGTATAAGCTACAATGTGCGATTATAAAATGTATCCTGGGTTTTGGAGGTGACTGCGAAAGTAGAACCCACATTGCGGTGGGGATACAGCGTCTATCATTCTCAACCTCCAATTCACTAGTATCACATAAGAAGATTATTAATTAGGAGTGTGAGATGTGGGTGCTCAAGCACACAACATCCCACATCTATATCAACCCTTCACTGCTTGCAAACAGTTGTGGAGAAGTAACTGCTCTCCCAAGCTAAAATAACAGTAAGAAAAAAGATGAAAATAAAACAAAAAATAAAAGAAAATAAGGTACTACCATTTAAAGGTAAATAAGATAAAATTTACCTCTTGAAGTTAGCATTTTTGGCCCCAATATGGTAGAGGCACTGATTAACACGGTACTGAACCATATTCAGTATACCAAGTTAACTGTGACTATCGTGGTTTTATAGGCGAATGTACATCTTGGAGAAACTCACTTGTGATCTGTCAGAACAAATTCAGTCGCCACAAACCATCGACAAGATAACAGCAATGTTCCGGAAGAGGGGAGACTCGATATTTTTTGTAAGTTTATAAAACGTTTCTATATAAATCATTATTTGTAATAACCATTATTATACATTGTATAATTGCTTGTATATTAAAATATATTTGTGTTAAGAAATAAAAGTGTGTTTATTAATCTTGTTGGCAAATATCATAAATTTGATACATCAAATTTCATCAGTTTCAAGCCATTTCAAGTTGTAATACCTAACATAACTAATTGGAGTGTTGTCCGAGATAAATTATAATAAGTAAAATAATAAATTAGGGATCGTCTAGGATAATACGTAACAATATCAACCGAGTACTTTTAAAAGGTGGATCTTTCTTTTTCAAAAGCAAACGCTATTGGATTATAGGGCTTCGTACCTTTGTTTATCATTATACAAATACTGTCGTTATAATTTACTGAAAAAAAAATTATTGCTTATTTTTTTTATTTCTTCTTGTCTGTTTCACAATTAAAATATTTGTAATATTTGAAGGTATTTGTTAAATGTTCGATGTTTCTTCACCTATTAAAATAATAACGTGAAAATTTTGTTTGTTTTTAAATTAAGCACAAAGTTACACAAAGGGCTATCTGTGCTCTGCCTACCACGGGAAGCAAAATCTAGGATAAGAGAAAATAATGAAAATTGTTAGATCTGTCTCGTTTATTTTACGTGATAAATACATTTAAAACAAAACTGATTTCTCATCATTTAAATAGATGTTTTTTTTCTAACGTGCTATATTATTTAAAAAAAAAATTGTAAACTTTTAAGCATACAACTCGAAGTCTCGGTTAGTAAAGGGATTTAACAAGAAAAATATGGATTTAATTGCTCATGTTGTTTGAATTTCGCGCAAAGCTATACGAAGGCTATCTGCGCTTGTTGTCCCTAAGTTAGCAGTGCAAGACTAGAGGAAAGGCAGCTGGTTATCCCAACCCACCGCCAACTCTTCGGCTACTCTCTTACAAACGAATAGTGGAATTGACCGTTACATTATAACGACCTCACAGCTGAAAGGGCGAGCATATTTGGTGTGAGGGGAATGTAAACCCGTGACCCTCAGATTACGAGTCGAGTGCCTTAACCATCTGACCATGCCGGGCCTGGTTTATGTGCAAAACGTTTTTATGATAGCCTGTATATACTATAAAATTGGTTCTTAGCTTCAACATGAGTTACTATGTTTTGAAGTTGATTTTATATTTTATATCGTAGGCTTCAGGAATAATAACGCTAAAGTGGATTCGATCCCCATAACGGATAAAGCTCATGTAACCCGTTCTGTGGCTTTGTATTAAAACAAACATTGATAATTTATTTAAGACATTTTATTTGTTTTACTTTCATTATTGAATTAAATTATTTTACAACATTTCTTTTAAGTTTTCATTATTATGTAGATGCTTGTAAGAGGTATTTTATATTAATTTATCATACGATTGTTTCATTCGTTTACACATACACATGCGTAATATTTACGTATATGGTTTACCTTTCTAGCACCTGGTATTATTATAAGTATAATGATATTATAATTTGATTTCATGCGTGTATATATATATATACAGAGAGAGAGAGAGAGATACATATGTTAATATGGAAAATATAGGTTGTATCCGGCTTAGTAAAGCCCTTATATAAACCCAGTAACATTCATCCAATTAATCTAAGTAACGAACTGTAATGTAAGAACTTGATAACGTCTGATAGTTTGAAACCCTTAAAGCAACAAACAACCTTTCCTCAACATTTAGAAATAAAGCTTATTTGTGCAAACCTTACAGCTACCTACAAAACACGAAAAACCTTTCTAACTAATTTCAACAGATAGAGATGAATGCTGGGAAATGTGTATATAACATTGCTATATATAATATTTATTCATTTCGTGATAGAACCTGTAGGATGGAAACTATTTCACTTATTATTTCGTATAATTCTGCTTAAGTAAAAATTGTTTAACTTTTATTATTATATAATAAAGTTATTTAACAGAAAGTAATGACAGAAATATCCTTATAGAACAGTCTTGTTCGCTTCAACGTGTCTTACGCAAATCTGAACCACATTCAAGTGTTCTTCCTTTATATAAAGACGTTTTTATTATTATTTACAAGTCATAAAATTTATATATCTCAGCTACTAAATGAACAATATTACGTTGGTCGTGTGAATATTTATTTTATAAAGCTTTTTCTCTCACACTTTCTAATAATAAGATAAAGTATTGTACTAATATTTAGTAGTGATGCTAATAATAAGACAGGCCTACAAATTTAAACTTCATGAAAACTTTTTTGGTTTAAATAACGGATTTTCCATAATTCAGCTCCAAAGATTTCGAAAATAAAATTCTTTTCTTTTCCATCACCTAAGATATGTCTAGAAAGTGAGAAAAAAAGTTCTTACTTAGATCAAATTACTATTTCGTTTACTACAATGAACATTTTTCATTATTATTTTTGGTTTCTAAAACAATCGATAAGATTATCACGTCACGATTGGTCTAGAGAAATCTATAGTCAGAAATTGTCGACGTTTTAAGCATAACGAAATGTGACAAGATTTGAATGGAAATTATTCACTTATATAAAAAAACACACGACTTTTTATGAAAAATCTGCTGTGATGGAGAAAAACGGGCGTCATTTTCGAATTCATGGTACAGGAATTACTGTAGAATGTGTAAAAATTTCAAGACGATATAAATATCACAAGCCTGTGTAATTTAAATTGTTTGGTTCTTTATTGGCCAAATATTTCAGTTGTATTACGCAGACGTGACGTTTTTTTCTGTTCCAATGTGTACAAAGCTAGAACAAAGCACAGAAAGCCTAATCTGAAAAATTATTTTGTCATTTGTCTATAAATGTGGTAGAAATATTTGTTTTACCATACTTTATGTGTAGAGAAGTAATTTGGAATTGACATGAGAACTTCTTTTATACTTTTACACAATTTCATAATTCAATCCTTTCGATAAATATATAATGTTAAATTGTTTTTCGCTTAATACAGGTGAAATAGGTTACTGAGTTTAACTTAACATTAAAACGTGGAAAAAAAAAACAATAAGTGTAGAGGCTTTCTTCTTTATTATACTTTTTATTTGAAATCAATGATGAACAAATTAGACATAAAGTGAAAATGTTTGGTATTTGATATTTTATACTTGATCGACATATATATTATTTTACACAGAAAAAAAGACAGGTCAAATACTTCTAAAATTGAAGTATAATCATTCCTAGTTTAGAACTGCTAATCAGACGAGGAAACCGATCAGTCTTGTTTAGCCCTATCAGGATTGGTTGCCATAGTTATTATATCCTCATAGGTCAAGTACTACTAGTGTTCAGTAATAAACGAAACAACATGGAAATTACGATCCTCTACTTGGTACGCTAACCAAAGGTCATGTTTAGCCGGAAAATGAAAAAAATATATACAAAGAAATCATCTAAAATTTAACATGATTTTTATCATAAATACAGCGTTTTTCCGTAAGCCTAAGCTATAAGCTAATGTATCAATTTGTGACCTTCATTTCATTTCGTAAGTTATCTGTACGTTAAGATACAGATATGATTTTTATATGATTCCGTTATAATCGTTTCTAAGACAGATTGCTACATCCACTATATTTTACAGTAAATTTTTTTTTATCACAATTAGTTCATAAAATAATAATATATTCACTAATGCCGTTGTTATTTGAAAATATCGCACACATTGTTACAAACAAGTTGCAATAATCACTATAAAATTATTTGGTGTACAGATTCCAAATAATGTGTTTGGGAATACGTAATAAATAAATAAATTATTCAAGTTGCTTTTTAACTGTTTGAATGTGATATAATTTTATTTATTTCCTACTACTCAAACAAATTATAGTTCACGTGAAAAATATCACAAATACGTCAGTAATGAATGTTACAAGTGTATATAAATCATATTATTTGTTTTGAATCCTTTCGTAACATGACAACATTTTTATCTTTGAGATGAAAATAAAAGGTATTGTTATTTGGGCAATAAAATAGTGGCAAAACACTGACTAAATTAATAAAAACAAAAGAAAAATTTTAACAAAAGAGAATCATTGGCATATGTCCGAACACTCGTTATAGAAGGAAAATTTAGCTCACTTCAACAACCAAGAGACAATATAAATTAGCTTTAATTTTATCATGTCACTTATTGCTTTTGTATAATATTTTTAGTAAAGAAAAGGTAACTATTTTAACATAAGACACAGTACCCATATTTTGAAACAATGGATAAATAATGATTTTTTTAAAACCGGTTAAACACATTCAATCAAAATAAAATTACTAAAACATTAAAATATAGTGTCAAATATCGCAAAAAACTATTATTCTAAATTTTATATTTCAATATGTTTTGTCTTGGAGTAATTTCAAACTAACTAGAGAACTGAATAGAATTTTCTATGAGCTGATTTTTCTTTAGGGCTTGATATCTATAGCGTTCTTTACGCTATGTTGAAGCTTTCTGGTCACTGTGCTCAAACAATATTAATCTTATAATATTTATGACAGACAGTTATAATTATTTTACTCGTAATACGACTAGAGCCCTTGATAGCATTGATCATAATGCTTGCTTTACAATTCTAATAGCTTCAGAGAACTGGCGAATGAAAATGAAATTTTAATTATGTTCTCTTACAGATAAAGTTTCAAGGACAAAGTACGGAGGCAGAGATTTTAAAGAATAAATGTAGCAAATTAAAAATTTACTTTAACATAAGATAAGTAAGATTATTTAACTAATTAAGTTTTAAAGTTCAACCATCTTTGAAAACAAAAACAGGCAAAAATAAGTTTATAATACCACAGCACGATTATTAAATTGAAATAATTCGTAAGTAAATAAATTCTACGCATATACAAAGATGGCCAAAAGCATAAATGAAAAACCAAAAATTAAAGAAAATATATAATCATGAAAAAATAAAATAAATTTGTAACTTAAAACTAGCAATAAATAAGCATAATTATTACACAAAATAAGAATAAATTCCAAAAACAGAACTACATGAGCGGCTTCGGAGGTAATGAAACAAGTTCCAAAAAATCCAGAAGAAAAAAGAAATAATGGAAGTACAATAAATTTCAATTAAAATTAAACACACACTAATTTTAATTGAAACACAGAAATGAAAATCTATTGTTTTCAAATTCGTTAATTTAATTTCATATAACTAAATTACTACGAAAAATACATATATGTTTCTTATAATCTTTTTTATAACAACTTTTCAACTCTCAGTGACGGAGTATCTTCTTTAATATGAATATATATTTTTTCTTGTATAGTTTCATCTTAATAACTTACTACTAGTCATGTATTCGACTTTAAAGAATTTGAAGTCTACTGAAAATATAGTGTAACAAAGAGTAAATTGTGGCTCTCTTATCCTATAACAGGTCTAACATATGTATAAATATATTGATTTAGAAATGCTTGGAGTGAACCAATTTGAAGTTCTGCATTCGGTTTAGATAAAGTATCAATTTTAATTCACACATTTTTTTTTACTTGTTTCATGTATATTTTTACTTGAGTTCTTATGCAATGAAGATAATCATATACTTGAGTTATTTCACCCTAAAGAATGGCATTATAGTGTTTTCAATATTGTCAAAGTAAATTATTTTAAGAATAATTTTATAAAACATTTCATATTCTGTTTTGCTCGAATTTTATATGATTTGTCACAATACGTATAAACACTGAATGCGAGATCATTAAAGTTTTAATTATCTGAACAGCTAGATTAGTACCTTGATTTGAGTGGAGATAGCAATCAGTAATTAATAAGAACAAAAAGAGACTAGAGCATGAGAGGTATTTGACACACGGTGTAAATAACAAATGACTAAGTAACGAACCAAGGAGCATCTTAGCTATAGATAAAAGGTTTCAGAAAAACCGTTCACTATAAATTTACTATTTTTGTCAATCTATTCTTCAGATAAAATAGTTTTACTCACAAAATACTTGAAAAGGAGGTTATTTTATCCAAATGAGGCAAGAACTTTACTTTATTATGAAAGAACAACAATAATAAATCTTATTTAATTAAGTGTGTATATACACTGCTGGCCAAAATCTTAAGGCCAATGACCATAAAGAAAACATGTGCATTTTGCGTTGTTAAACTCAACCACTTATTTGAGTGGAGCTTCGAAAGATGAAAATAAGAAAAGGAAAAATAAAAACAAAAATCTTTTTTTAGCATTTAATATGGAAAATGTAAACACTATGAAATTAGCATAAATACTAGCTGGTCAAAAGTTTGAGACCTTACCAGAAAAAAAGTCCTAAACAAGTATAGGAAATGCCCAATAAGAGGTCTAAGTAGTGAGTTGCACGGCCGTCATTGCAAATAACTTCAAACATTCGTTTTAGCATGGTAGATATAAGCGTTTACAGAAGGCTGGCTGGAATGTCATTCCAAGTGGTGAAGTTGGCTTCACGAAATCATGAGCTGTTTGGAATTGACGTCCATTTCTATAAACTTCCCTTGCCATCCACCCCCAAACATTTTTAATGAGGTTAAGTTCAGGTGAACACGCTGGATGGTTCAAAAGAATCACGTTATTCGCCATGAAAAAGTTCTTTGTAGTTCGAGCATTGTGAATTGCAGTGTTGTCCTGCTAAAAGATCCAGCCATTTCCACACAAGCGACGGCCTTCAGTCAATAAGGATGCTCTCTCCAACATGCCAATGTAGCCAGCTGCTGTTTGACGCCCCTGTATAACCTGAAGATTCATTGTTCCATGGAAAGATAAAGCACTCCAGATCATGATGGAACCTCCTCCACTGTGTCATGTGGAAAATGTCTTTGATGGGATGTCCTTATCGTGCCTTATCGGTTACATTTTTATCACCAGAGAACAAAACCCTTGTCCACTTTTTACGTCCTATGTTTGGTGCTTCTCAGCAAAGTTTAACCGAGCTGTTTCGTGGTGTAGAAGAAGGCGTGACCTTTGAAGATGTTTACGGTTTTTAAAGCCTTTCTCTCGTAGATGCTGTTTTATTGTTTTTGGGTCGCATTCTGCGTCCGTAAGGGCCTTAATCTGGTTCAACGATCGGCTGGTGTCTTGTCGGACAACCCGTCGTATCCTCCGGCAAAATTTTCTTGAGCTGACCACTTAAAATTCTCGTTCCGTATTCCTCAGGGTCTTTTAAGAAATTTTCAACAGCAGTTTTACTACGCCCAATCTCACCAGCGATGGCACATTGAGAGAGACCTTGCTTTTGCAGCTCGACAATTCTTATGACGCCTGTCACAAAATACCGCGTTTGCTTATCACAGTTGGATTATACCTTGTTGCAAGTCTCTTTATAGATGTTTCTGGTACTCCAAGTGAATCTACGTTCTTTTATTTTCCAATGTCATTAAGCACATGATACCCCCGTCCTTGAAATTCTGAATCCGCGCTCGGATAAAGTCTATATCTGAGTGTATGAATATTTTGCACAGGAAACACTTGTTGCATATCTTTCCCAAAAGTGATCAGTTTACGGTAGCGTCACACATAGCACTGAACAATGTCAGAATAATATTTCGGATATATTCTGTTCCGCTGCGACTTTAAAATCAGTTATGGCTGTTACATGATTTGCCAAACTGCTAGGACATTGTTAAAGAGTACAAATTATTTTTGATAGATTGTTTAGGCAGAGTATTTATGTTGAAACTTTGTAGAATGGACAGCAACTGCCTGTTGTGGAGACACAAGTGTAGAGAACGACTTCGCAAAAGTACAAATTATTTTTATAGACACATTTGAACCTTCTGATATTAAAGTTCACGAGTTTTCTTGCGTTGTACAAATTATCTGCAGATTGCAGATGTTTTCTTACAGCAATACAATTAATTATCAGAGTTAAAATACAAGTTTTAGCTGACAAAGCTACTTCATATATATGTTATGAAAGAATTCGAACAGTATCCCGGTAGGATATAGGTTCTTTTTCACTTCATGTAAATAGTTCTTAAAGACCAAGAAAACGTAACAGACAGTTTATTGGAGTAAATATTACACAAAAATGTGAACCTGCTATAAAAAGAGAATAATTATTATGTGTATCACTGATGATATAAGTGTTAGAGATGTATTAACAAATGTACTTATGCAAATTTATTTTAGGTAGCTCTTAAGAAATGGAAGATTACTAGACGTGCTAATGAGAAATAATGGTATGATTACCTAAACATAACCAGATTTAAGTTATTGGTAACTTTGAAATACCTAGGTCGACATCGTACATCTGACATTATATCCACCACCATATAATTTAAAATGTGCTCCAAACCATGTTCTTCAGAGTGCACAGAGAACTTAGAGTTGCTATATTCCATAAATGGTATTATATCTATAATATCCTTTTCTCAGTCGTTATGCAAGGTTCTGACTTCTACGGTGCCTTAAGTATCAAAACTGTTTCATCTTCTAAATATTAAGGTTGTGAGACTATTATGGCACAGGTATCTTTGAGTTACTTGGTCAATACTTAGTACATAATGAAACTTACAATACTTCGAAGTTTCAAACTATGCTCTTCTTCTTCCATTGATAGATTTCAACGTGATAAGTCACCATGCCAGCTGTTGAGGTACTAGTGTTTTGGTATATAAATTAAACCTTACAGACTCATAAACATTATTACAAATATATTATATAAAAATAAGAATACAAATAAAAATACTTCATCCAACCTTAACCACTGGAAATTATATAATGTTAGAGTAACATGTTTCGCTATCCACCTAGCTGGCGAATGGTAGCTGATGTCGATCCTATATATTTTCTTTAGTGATCTTACTACTTGTTTATTTTTTAGAGTTCCATATCAAACACTGAAAAGGAACAGCATACGTGTTTCAGTTAGAAATAGATTGAATAATCTTTAACGTATGCGAGGTTTGTTTTCTTGGCATGTTTTCATTTAAGATTCAAGTTTTCTTTCATTTTTACCAACATATGAGGTGAATAAACAAACGAATGATAAAATGTAATGGAGAAAACGATAATAACTAAACGTTATTGAGATTGGAGTTTTCAATCTGATTGTGGACGTGAGATTAGGCTTAGCCTTCCTTTATTTTAAATTACCAATCAGAAAAAAAGGCAATAAACCGTCAGCATTTGCAAACGCCAACGTTACTTTGAAGTGAATAAAGACGTTGAATGTTACTTTTAAAACACGCCATCGCTACAAACTTTGAGATGTATTTAGTAGCATTACGTCTCGAACCTTAGACCGTTTGATTCACATCCCTAGACGATAAACTCAAGACATCATCCATCCTATATTTTAGTTTTATTTTAAATTTTACATCTTCAAATTTATTCATGCACTTATTTATCTAAATTGTTGAGACGAATCGAAAATACTGCTGTGCAAGCGTATTTAGTAGTCGCTATGAAACTAGTATAACTAAACAAAACACATTGATCAATATATAGATTGAACTGGAACTCCCTTTAAGATTAAACAACTTTCGAAATACCAAGTTTATTCGTTATATCTAACCCTTCTCATCATACGATGGTTATGGTTCGTGACCATGACATAAAAGACATACAGAACATTGACCTAATTATGACCAACTTCACTCCTTCACCCAAAAAGAGTCAAAATAAAAGAAAAACAAAAAACTAGCTAAATTCAATAACCTTCCACGAAAGGGGACGAAGAGGAACCACAACGTTCCTGAACACCCCAGTTGGAGAGAGAATTCTTCTGATTTCTCTCTCTCTAAACTAAACCCCTGCCACGTTAGTTTGCGTTGGGACCTAAGGGCCCGGCATGGCTAAGTGTGTTAAGGCGTTCGACTCGTAATCGGAGAGTCCGGGTTCGAATCCCGGTCGCACCAAACATGTTCGCCCTTTCAGCCGTGGCGACGTTATAATGTGACGCTCAATCCCACTATTCGTTGGTAAAAGAGTAGCCCAAGAGTTGGCGGTGGATGGTGATGACTAGCTGCCTTCCCTCTAGTCTTACACTGCTAAACTAGGGACGGCTAGTGCAGATAGCTTTGCGAGAAATTCCAAATAACAAACATTGACCTACATTACTATAATCATAATTGATAGCTTTACAACCTGAAAATGATATATTGCTTGAATGGGTGACTTTAGTATATTTTAGAATTCTGGTTTTATTTAATCTACAGCCTGTACTACTTTGAGATTGTTAATAATATCGGTCGTCAGATATATTTTTCACTATTTATAAAATTACGAGACACATTTATCATAACTGTACCTCGGTCAGTTATAGAATTTCGCGCAAAGCTACTCAAGGGCTATCTGCACTAGCCGTTCCTAATTTACCAGTGTAGGAATAGAAGGAAGGCAGCTAGTCATCACCACCCACCCCCAACTCTTGGGCTACTCTTTTACCAAAAATTAGTGGGATTAACTGATACATTATAACACCCCCACGGCTGAAAAGGCGAGCATGTTTGGTCCGATGGGGGTTCAAATCCGCGACCCTCAAATTACGAGTCAAACGCCTTAACCCACCTGGCCATGCCGGGCCTTATTTTTACTTAGAATTAAAGAATCTCAAATGTGAAATAATAAAATAAATAAAGACGTGGTACAGCTTTCGTCTCATGTTAATTATTACCTAACTTGAAAGTCACTGATATACAGTAAACTTATACAAAAAGATTATGCATTCCTTTGTTTAATTCTCTTGTAAAAGAAACATAATATACATTACAGAAAAGTCGGATGCATTTGATTTTCCACAAACACTTGAAAATTTTGATTGAAATATGAGTGTGCTATAAACTATATAAATTGTTATTGTAATGCAATTAGGTATTATGTTTATGAATTTTTAAAGTGTTAGTTTATCGACAATCCATTGAGGCGTTGTAACTGTATATTTTTAGCGTAAGAACAAATGTTATTTAATTTTACTTATACAGTTAGACATGTTCTCTTCATTTTTGGCGTTGTTAATGTTTGCATTCAAGAACACTCAGCCTGGCTCGCAAGATAAGTTGAATGTTCGATACAATTCCTTATCTTTAAAGCAGACAGTTAAAATCAGAACAGTTACTCTACGAAGACCAAAAGTACTTTGCACTGTTTTATAACAAAACGATGTTTGAGGTTTGAGGTTTTTCTGTTCGAGGGAACTTCAACGGAAACAGACTTGCTTATATTAGACAGCAAATCCCGCATCATGACTAGCTGAGACATGCAGTTTCAAATTGTATCAGATCTCGTTACTTCAGCAAGGATAACGTTTTCTACGCCTCTATATTTTTAAAGCTCTTTTGAATAACATTCCAATGTCGACCAAGCTTGCCTAACGAGAAGCGGCATATAGATTATATAGAATGGGAGTTGTTATCGCATATCAGCAATTGTTTCATATCATAGAAATTACCTTCAATGTCAATTCTGTGATAAGTTAAGGTGAAGAAGCTGTGTTTCTGAAACCTAAAGTGTACCATAGCAACACAAAATATTTGGGTAGGAGGTGAAAAGATACTGTGTTTCAAACCGTGACGTCGTTTAAGAACAATGTTATTTTACGACGTAAATCGATTTAAAAATTTATCACAAAACACGTTCAGAAATCGTTAAGCATCTATGTTAAGTTATAATGTTAAAAAACAATAAAACACAATTCAGTTTTTTATACATTGGAATAAACAAATGTATTTAAAAAAGTTACAAGGGTCATTTTGCAATATTATTATTAATTATAGAGTAATAAATGATGATAGTTAAGACTATATTTGTCTGAATGTAAATATAAGCAAAATTTGAGTCTAATTTGTTTTTTGGTACTTCCTCAAAATACTCATATTAAATATTGCTACAAAAAGCAGTTTTACTTAATCTTAATATAATGTATATCATATTCTGCGGACATACAACGCTAGAAATAGAGTTTAGATACCCATACATCATAAACTGAAAAACTTCATAATTTCAGAACTCTTCGCCTTTTCTCTAGAGTTATTTCAATATATTTGTATATGTATATATGTATGATAGATTAATGTTATTATTTTAGTATTCTTCATACATTTCACTTGTTACTAAGAGAATAATGATATATCACTTTTTATTTATAACTGAACCACGTGATAGAGAAACACAATATTGTTCATCAATATTAAATATGAATCATTATATTGAGGTGATAATCGTATTTCCTGTACTTGTTTCTTAGTGTAATAAATGTAGATAAACTTCAATAGAATCAATGAGTTTTTAATGCTTAAAGAATAAGACAGTAATTTCATAATATTCCAACTGAAATATGGTACGAGTACAAAGCTACTACCGTGGGGGCGTTATAAAGTGACGGTCAATCCCACTATTCTTTGGTAAAAGAGTAGCCCAAGAGTTGGCGGTGGGTGGTGATGACTAGCTGCCTTCCCTCTAGTCTTACACTGCTAAATTAGGGACGGCTAGCACAGATAGCCCTCGAGTAGCTTTGTGCGAAATTCCAAAACAAACAAACAAAGCTACTAATGACTGGCTTGTTACCCCTTGCTTTTATTATCAGTATCATCACAGAATTAGTTACGTTAACGGTTAAGAGCATAATTTGGTAATTCTAATCACAAGAATGTAATTACTCTGCCGTGTGTTTGTTCACAATAAAGGAATGTGTGCTAAAATATCAAAAGTCCAATATATCTTCGTCACACTAATTGCTTTTACTTAAATGGTGTCTACTTAGTAGTCCTGTGGGCGAAAATTCTAAGATAGATTGTTAACAGAATGTGATGGATTGCATCCGCTCTACGATTGTGCTTAAAGGACTATCAGTTAAAAAAGATGAATGTATACACGTGTTAAGTAATCGTCGTTAACTCAATAAATTTATCCCTACGTTTACACAAGTAGATAACATCATAAGGGCTAGAAAATAATTTAATTTCTGTAAAATTTGAAAAGAAAACGTCATCTCTCTCAAGAATATTTAGTGATTAAAATTTTCAGTCTGTCTTTCTTTTCTTTTGTTAATCTGTTTCATCCATATATATTTATTATTTTTTATTTCTCTATTAGAGGCCCGGCATGGCCAAGCGTGTTAAGGCGCTCGACTCGTAATCACCGTATGGGCGTTATAAAGTTCCGGTCAATCCCTCTATTCGTTGGTAAAAGAGTAGCTCAAGAGTTCGCGGTGGGTGGTGATGACTAACTACCTTCCCTCTAGTCTTACACTGATAAATTAGCGACGGCTAGCGCAGATAGTCCTCGAGTAGCTTTGCGCGAAATGTAAAACAAAAATTTCTCTCTTATTCTTGACTTTGTATTCGTACAATATATATATGAATAAAACAGAAAATGGTAATTGAAAATAAGATGAAATATTGAATTTTATACGTGTATTTCTATGTAAAATATTACAAAAAGAAAAATGCTCATTTTTTTTCAACAAAATTTACAAAAGTATTTATATGTGCGTAAAATAAATAAATGAACAAATATTCATCTCTTTGAAACAGACCACATTGTCGGATATCTCGTATAGTTGGATTACTTGTAACTATAAAGGCATTTTAAAATGTTTTTAGGTTTGCCGATCGATATTATTCTTACGTATATAGATTAATCTGTGGTAAACACCGCTAGATAAATGAAAACTGACTTCCTCTTGGTTTTAGTTGCTCTAATTTAATGAGAGTTGCTTTACATGTTCGCTGCTTTCTTCATAATTAAAATTTAAATTATTAATACCGTGACAACACTGCTGACACTTTCCTTATAGAAAAATCAAATATAAATTGCAATATTAATGAATTCAAAAATTCACAAATCTCTCGATGAATATACAAAATACCACTTTGAATCGACACCAAAAAAATGTTTCTTGTGAGAAAGAAAGAAAGAAAATAAAATAAACCTTCAAACCCCTTTAAAGAATTTTATGTATTACATATTGAATGTTAAACAGTCCTCGTTACAAATGAGGGCTTTCAAAACAACATATTTTTTAGATAAATTTCGTTTACGGTGCTTAGTGAAACTTAATAGATTTATTTAATATAGCATTTTAAGGCATAGCCCTGTTCTGCTTTTTTTGTTTAAGACTTATAGCAAAATATTTCATTGACGGGGACAAAAATGTTCAGGTAATAAGTTAAAATTGTGAACTTAATTTTTAATAATGAAATGGTGATCTCATGCTGAGCACAGATATCCCATTGTGCTTGCCTACAAACAAGCTAAGGTAGTTTAGTTTAGTTTCTGAAAAGTCATTTTACGTTTCATCTTATTAAACATTTCAAACAATGGAACTATCCACACATTTCTCACTTACAATAGAATTCTGTCACGTGTAACTATAACCACAACTTGACTGATGACGAAAATTAGCCTGAAAACTACTATATTGGAAAAAAAAAAAAAAAGACGCAACCGTTTCTTATCAGATAGTTCAATGACACAGAAATGGTCATGAATCCTATGAGAGACACAACTATGTTTTTTACACTTAACAACAGATACGTTGATAATGACAAACTATCCTTTGCTGGCCCCATTATCCTTATAAAATAAAGACTGAAGCACCTTGGGATAACATTTGATAGAGAACTAAATTTCAATAGCCGCAATTACAAAATTATAATCAGAGTTATCACAGGTCTCCGTGCATTGAAATTAACTGTAGGAAAGAAAACTGAAAAAGGTAACCAGTTAATGCTTAAATATTTATCATGTAAATCCTGGAATATGCAATATCAATGATAGATATTAGTTATACACAGTTAGATGAGATTAAAAAAACACAAGGAACCTTTTACGATTGGCTAGGAGCTGTATTTCAATCCACTCTTAAAATCCTTGCTACACCTCACAAGTAACAACAGCTTTGCAGAGCATCAACATACAAAATTACTTCTTGGGATCGTGCAGTGTAAAGGTCATGCATTCTATAAAACAAACCACTTCCATTTTTAATAAATATACTTAGTATCCCGAAAATTGTTTAATTCCAAAGTCTAAGTTCAAGGGAGTTTCAGTTCAGTCTACACTTTGATCAATGTGTTTTTTTTATATTAGTTTCGTAGAATTGCACTCTTTACCACTAACTCTGAACACAAGTTAAGTAAAGAAAGATATACTAGACCTATTAAATAGTGAAAAGTTTCAAACTTACAGATGAGAAGTGCAATTTTCCAAAACTAGTATAACTTAATAACACACGCTGACCTGGACCTACCTTGAAGTTAGACTTCGGAATACTAATTTTATTTATTATGTCTGCTATTGTGCGAGTATTTTATGTGAAGAACTGAATAATGCCAATTACACTTTTTCTTCACTGCACTATATCTAGTGTGTAGGCTATTTTCACGGCGACTCTAAGGCACGTTCACACCAACAATATCTTTGACTGTTCTTTCTAGCTAGAATATCCAGCTCCACATCGTTTCTGCATACATCATCTAACCAAAGGTTTGCTTGCAGGAAATGACATTGTTAGATAGTTACTATTTATGTTCTGTGAGTTTATCAAAATATTTAAATAGTTTGTATGACAATTTTTAAATCGATCAAAAACTACAAGAAACGAATTAAATATTATCAGTTGCTAATTGTGACTTAAAAAACAGTGCGTCCTCCAAAAGCCTGGCACTTTCTCCCTACGTTTGTTTTTATAAAGTAGTCTTTTCTATCCTTCTACAAGAACATTTATGAACCAATGGGACCGCCATGGCCGGGTGATTAGGGAACTCTACTCTCAAAACTGTAATGATTATCCAAAAAAAAAACATAACATGTTAATTTATACTTAGAAAAAATAACACGATTATGAGCCACTCTACCTTTTTATGAGGCCCGGTATGGCCAGGTGATTAAAGCACTCGACTCATAATCGTGGGTTTGAATTCCTATTACTCCAAACATGCTCGCCCTTTCAGCCATGGGGGCGTTATAATATCATGATCAGCCCCATTATTCAATAGTAAACGAGTTAGCTAAGAATCGGTGGTGGGCTTACTTATATGTATCATTAGCATTCAGTCTTGGACAATCTAAGCTAGGTAACTTTAAGTTCAATCTCCAATGTTACATTGAAGTGTTGGTCAATAAAATCTTAATAAAGGCAATTCATGACCAAAGTTTAGCATCCTTGTAGTTTTATTTCACAGTTTAATTACATACAAGATCTATAGATGTGAGTTGACTGTCACATTAAAACAAGTTGAAATATTGGCAAACTTGTAAGGTAAAAATTTGTTGTTCATTTTCTTTCCTTTTTCTCTATGTCATCTCTTAAAATTTTCACGGATTTCTTGTCACATATAAGTATTGGAAACAATATTTTTGTTTATATCCACGCCAGCTACAATACAACTTCGAGAAAACATGTAGTTTTCTAAAGTCATTTTATAATTCTCACAAAAACATGTAGCATACTGAAGTCACTTCTCAAAACATAAAATTATCTGACTTTTACTTTATTGTAATACGACTAGCTGGACACAATAATTAAATGTTATACAAACATATGCCATACTGAATCAAGTTAAACAATCATTTTATTAGAAGAATAACAATTTATATGACTGATAATATTAGCGAAAAATGAGCCACTCACTCATCAGTGAAAATAAAGCTTCACTTTCTTCATACCCCTTATATCTTTGAAAGAAACATATCATCATTTCCCAGTATATTTGAATAGTATAGCATTAGAAGGATTTGTTAATAAATTCCCTAGAAAAAATAATAAATTTATTAAGCATGCATGATAAAATACTGACAATGCAAGAAGTGGTCTGTGATTGTTTACATTTAAGAAAGTTGAAGTGTAAAAACCATTTCTTGAATTTTTGTTATGCTGTATTAAAGATAAAATGAAATGACTTTAAATAATGCCAAAATAACCCAAAATTTTGAAGGTTTAATTGTTTAAAAAAGAAGCAGAATGTATCCACAACCACAAGAACAAAAACCTAACGTACTCTAAGTCTTTAATTACTTCCAGTTATGAACATAAATGTTGGTTTGTTTTTAATTTCGCACAAAACTACGTAAAAACTATCTGGCACTAGCCGTCCATAATTTAGCAGTATAAGACTAGAGGGATGGCAGAGTGTCATAATCACCGAGCGCCAACTATTTGGTTACTTTTTTATAAACAAATACTGGGATTGACTATTACATTATAATGCCCTCACGGCTGAAAAGGAGAGCATGTTTGGTGTAACAGGAATTCGAATCCATGACCACTCAGATTACGAGTCGATCGCCCTAACCACACGTTCAAGTATTTAAAAGTTTCGTAAAATCCAGTGTTACGAAACATTAATTTCAAAACATTTAGCTATTTTGATCTCTTTTATTGTAAGCTAAAAATATCATGAATCATAAACACCATATGATAATATTTTTACACTTAGTATAACAAAAATCACCTATAGCTCAATCAGTTGTAGATCTCGTTTTCAGTTTAGAAAAAAATAGTCACACAAACGCTTACGTGAGAAAAAACCAGACACTTGAGATAATATGCTCTTTACTTTTCACTTATTTTTACACTAAATGAAATGTCAGGATTCCTGACTTCTTGAAAATTACGTACATAGATCAAGATTTGGTGTCACATTGACGTGAAAAGAATGTCAGTAAATCCTAGAAAGCATTTGTGTGCCATGAAGACATGTATTCTATCCAATCCTGTAAGCTCTAACGATACCTGCAAATCTTTTCATAAGTGGATAAATAAAACAAAGTAAATACTAGATTTACCGTCTTCTAGGACAAATAATATGATTTATGTTGTGTATCGTTCAAATACTTAAATAAAAGGAATTATCAAAATGTTTCTTAAAATGATATCGATCTATAAATAATTGGTTAACATGGTCATTGTAGAAAAAAAGAAATGAAATATCCAACTGACTTCTAAGAATTACAAGTGAAAAAATCCGCTTATAGCGAAACCATTTCTGGAGCATTAAGATAGATTTATTTGGATTTTATTTTTCGATTCTAGTCTTCAAACATACACTATTAGTTATGATGTTGTGTTACAAACACCTGGTCTGGCATAACCAGGTGATTAGGGCGCTCGACTCGTAATCTGAGGGTCGTGGATTCAAATGCCCGTCACATCAAATATGCTCGTCCTTTCAGTTGTGGGGGCGTTATAATTTTACAGTCAATCCACTATTCATTGGTAAAAAGAGTAGCCCAAGATTTGACGGTGGGTAATGATAACTAATGTCTTTTCTCTAATTTTATACTCCTAAATTAGGGATGGCTCGCGCAGATAGCCTTTGTGTAGCTTTGCAAGAAAATTCAAAACAATGAATTACGAAGACCACCTTTGTTACTTCTTTTATTAAGCGTAAACAACTTGTTTTGTGATGTAATGCAGATTGTTACTTCACAACTACTAAAATTGTGTTCCCAGACACCTGTGTGAACTATAGTAAAATTTATTGTTTTAGCAGTATAAGCATACAGGTATTCTATGTTTTCCAAGAAAAATACTGAAGTGTTGTTTTCAGTTAAAAAATTTTATTAATTTAAATATATTATTGTTTGGTGAAGTCACATTTGGATTTTGAGAATGAAGATTTGAACACTTGTATTGCGTTTTGTTAGCTTTGTTATTACTAGAACTTGTGGTATAACTACTGAAACACCGAACTTGTGTTGTAATATTTTAGCACAACGGTTTTTTCTATTCTGTATAACATGTTTACTAGATGATTTTCTACTGGTGCCAAGACACTGATTGCGGAAATATTACGCTACTAATAGGATAAAAACTAGATGTTCTCAGCACAGGAGAGTGCAAAAATTGTATTCAAATCACATGATGAAAACGCAATAGAGCCAAAACAAAACGTAAATAACGAATTCAAGATAAGAATAACAAATGTGTTTGTTAAATAAATCAAAACTTCTGGAACTATCACAAAAACTGTTCGCTAGGAAACGTATTAAGGTTGATAGAACTGTATAAAAATACTGAAAAACAGAAGCAGCTCATAAATAAGTTTTTCATTTTTTTTCCATTTTATTGCCATTTGTACAGTTGGGCATGTCTCTATATAAAACGTATAGTTCACGGATAGTTTTCTCTGTGATGTTTCTGGGTATTATTCGACTTATATTATTGATAAGCAGATATTCATAGTGTTGAATTCAAATCTTTTGCCCAGCAAAACATTTTTTAATGAAAACAAATTTAATACTGTATTGCATACCAGTATGATTTTTATTAGTTGTAATAGATTTGATATCTTTCCTTCTTTTGATGATGGTTGTGTATATTTTAATTTTGAAAAACTAAACAAAACTTGGCCAGATTTATATATATTTTTAGTATTTCTATTTGCATTTCGATCAGACATTTTTGAAATTTAAATATGTAATACAAATGGAAAGCTAGGGAAAAATTTGTAATATTTTCATTTTTATAAAATAATAAATCATTTAACTCATATGAAATGCAATCCAGATGCGTGAGCTGATTGGATGTCTCAGACGATACATAGAGAGATGATGACGTCACAACTCCACGAAGTGGCACCAGAGGTTGTATTACTAAGGAAGAGGTGGCATCATAGTTCCACGTAGTGGTGATAGAAAGAGTATTGCTAGGAAAGGGGTGACATCATAGTTCAACAAATCCGTACCAAACCTTACTAAGGATAATGTTATTATGGTTACATATATCAACTTATTCTACGTTATCACTTTTTATTTTTAATATGCTTGTATGTCCTGAGAAATTTTATCACACCCAACGTTTCGCTTTTATAGGACAGTTGATCGCTGATGGACACGTACCTCCAAGTTTCTTTTGTGTTCAGCAATCTTGTGAAAGAAATTAATAAATTTCTATATTATTCCTAGCTTTTTAGATATCAATTCTGATGTTTATAGACTGCTCAATTAATAATATAGACTGTACTTCTGGATAGGTGAGAGCACATATAGTTTTGGATAAGGCGATGATATCGAAATGCATCTCAGTTTGTAAATGTCCCTGCTTCACCAAGTTAAAGTGTGAGCATCTAGCAGATAGATCGGGTGTCAAATCATCAACAACAAAAATCGTATATCCTCTCGATTACTCATCATACCCCATATCAGTTTCTTGATCTTGAAACTGTTTCTTAATATCACGAAATAATGTTTCATAACTCCATGCATACAGTTCACCTTCAAAATCTGGATTTGAAAGTCAAACAGAAACCTGTTTTTCATCCTCACTCATTGCCAAAAAAAATCATACTGTAATGTTCGAAATATATATAGTACGAGTGTTGTTTTTTCCAAGAGATGCCAACCATTACGATTTGAGCGTAATCATTACGATTTTGGTGTATTCATTACGACTGTACGCTCATACAGACAAATATTACGACTTGTTGCAACTCCCAAATTATTATATACTATATAGGCCTATACAATAAAGTGATAAATTGTTCCCCCACGGCTTGAAAGGGGTAAAAAGAAAATTTCTAGTGAGATACAAATATATTTTGATAATAAATAAAAGACATAGTCCAAATGGCTACTTGCGATAATCATGTTTGTGCTTGAAATAATAAAAAAATATTTGTATTTCCGACGTCTACCAATAGTTTGAGTGTGGTGCTTTTCCATACTGGGTACGTTGGGGAATCCATAATTACGTCATCACTGCTTGTCAGCCAATCAGCGCTCGCGTAGATGGGTATTTCTCGTTTTCTAAGCGGCATAGAAATACCAATGCGATCGTTCACAAGATGGAGAAAAAGAGGCCTCGTTCACCAGATTGTCTTGTTTCTGGCGAATCTAAAAGGACTAAAATTGTGAAAGGGCTCTGTCTATAATCATTACGCTCAGTCATTTGAAATACTTGGAATCTTTGCATTATAAATACATTCATTAACAATTAAATCTTCAGGTTCTTTGTAATGACAATTCCATTTCTTCATCTCACAATCTTTACATTTATAAGGCATATATCGAAACTTTACTGAGTTATAATGGGAAAGCTAGGAGAAATCATTAGATATCTTCTTTGTGGATAAAGGGTATGATAGGTAGTTTTGACTATCTCAGCTTTAATAATGATAAGATGAAGAAATTAAAACAGACACGTAGTAATAATACTGTCGACATGATCAGTCATCTACATCTGGCCATCGTTTTAAAGTCGTGTTAAATGATATAAATTTGAAACGTCAATTCATACGAAGCAAGATTCTTTTTATATTATGTCACGTGATAAATTAGAAGTTAAAGTAGTTCTATAACACATTTATATCTATACAAGAAAATTCAAGATAACCTCTAAGACATTCTGTTGCATACTAAAGCTTTTTACAAAGAAATGGATAAATATCCAGTCCATTTCAGTAACTGGTCAGTCTAGAAAACCCATAATGAGATACCTAAGAAGCCAGAAAGATTATAAAAGTTATTTGTTACTATTACAGGAATTGTGTATGCACAAGTAGCTCAGATGTGTATTTTCCAGTTATCAACTACCTTATAAAAGCAAAACAGTACGCATGATAAAAACTTCTCAGCATATATAAACAAAGTACATATATAAATTACGAAAAAAGAATAAGTTGAGACATGTTAAGATCTGTAAGTAGTTCAATGACCACTTAGTAAATTACAGAACTAACATCATAACACTATCCTTTGTAACCTCTGGTGCCAATTTGTCGAACTACAATATTATACCTCCCTAGTAACACTTCCTTTAGCACCACTTTGCGGAACTATAATGTAAAATCAAGTATGGTTGAAATAAAACAAGTTTCTAAACAATTAATTTTTTTTGATAAATAAAATGCTATTCTCGTCATTGCCGGATCGAGTTGAATAGCAGTGGTGCCGCTCTTACCTTACAATTTCTAAACTATTGATACCTTGTAATTTGCCCCACTGAGTACATTGGAATAAACAAAAACAAAATATATAAACGAACGTATATGATTTCTAACATCATGAGAAATGTTTGACTTACCTATTGAATAGTTGCAGTGAGTGATTGGTTTTTAATTACATTGGAAAAAGGCTCGACATGACATTTTGGTTTCTGTGCTTGTAATTTGAATTCGATGGTCGCGTTCACTTTTTACAAAAAAACTTGATACGCACTTTGGAATCACAGATGCACTATAAAAGTGACGATATAAGATTAGAATAAATTTGCAGCAAGTGTTGTAAAATGAATGTTTTCCATATATTTTATAAGTAAAAAATTATAGCAGGTTATGCGTAAATAGCTCTTGTGTAACTTTGCATGAAACAATAAAACTATTTAACAAACCCTCTGAAAAAAAGTTTGACATTTCAAATAAATAAATATTTATTCTTTCAGACATAAAATACAGGGAGGTATGTTAAACAGTTTCAAGTATATAATAATATTTATATTCATTGGAATTTTTTCTTGAATATTTTAGCATCGTTACACTTTAGACACGTACACTGATTGGCTGCCTCAGGTCCTCATAAAAAATAAGACTACTAATGCTTTACTATTTTATGGACCAAAGTGTATAAATGCCTTCTTTACGATTTAATGTCGGCTGTGAATATTTCAGGATAATTGCTCTATATAACAACTTAGCTAACTGTATGATTTTCTCCTTCTCCCCATTTGCACTGCTGTATATCTGCGGACACACAACATCAAAAACTGGGTTTCAGTATCCGTGATGGATAGAGCACAGATAATTCATTGTATAGCTTTGTGCTTAATTCTAAACAAAGAAAGCATGGTTCCTTATTAATTGAAAGCAAACTCACTTTTCAGATGGTGAAAATGATCTTTATTTTTCTTGAAAAATGGAACTGTTTCTATCAGTTAGTTCTTGATTAAAATAGGTTAAATCATTCCACGTTCTGATAGCAAATAAATGTTGTTATCGAGCGAAGTTTTAATAGTTTTAAAGAATTTTGAATTTTTTTTGTAGTAAAGATAACTTACTTTTATTGAAATGTTTCCTCTTCCTTACGAGAAATGTTTCTTAAACATTTTTGTTGAGTTTGTGAAAGTCAAAAGTGCGTGTCTAAATTTTAAAATTTATATTATTTTGAACTACCGTAATTATTATTGTAAAAGTTTTAAGTATGTATGACTAAGACTAAAAAATAACCCAAATAATTATTAAAATAAATATATACATAAAGACATCATGTATGGGAGAAAATATAAGCCGAATTCTGGTTTTTGAAGATTGGTTTCAGAATGAAAGTTTCTTCTTAATTTCCTTCTCACCTTTAACTGTTAATAAATTTGCCAGATTTAATTTTTCTTTAAGACAAAATCTTCTACCTTCTGCTTTAGCAAGGTAATCATTATATATTATTCTGGTATAATTATATTTTTTTATTAGTTTAATAACCTTCCGAAATTTCGTGTTCGTTATCATTCTATTCTTTGCTTTCTTGTCATTTATGAAAATTATTTTTATAATGACTTAAAATTTTAAAATATTTTTTCACCTTTTCCTTTTATATATGTAATTTTTGAAGAAACCTTGTACATTTTGCATGTTTATGTATTCATCAAAATGTATTCTTTCAAGAATATATTATATGATTCCATGAAAATCACAAATAAACAACAAACAATTTCACCTCCTACTTCTTCGAACCACGTTGTATAAAAAATATTTTGTATAATGAGCTCCTAATACTCAAATGGAAAATATATTTTGCATATGATATTCAAGAATGAAGCAGGATCTCCAGATGATTTTATACGTAATAACACACTTACTTTCAATGAAATGACTAGCATAATGCCTTTTTCTTACGGATGTAAAATTTTACAAAATATTTATCTGAACATTCCTTAATCTTAATGCTTAAGTGAAACAGAGAGGTTTACGACAGTATTGCAAAAAGTTTAAGGCATTGATTTGCAAACCTTTTATACAAATGTTTTTAGGTTTTTTTTTATTTTTCTGGGGTAAGCCTGACATGGCTTGATGGTTAGTGTTCTCAAAACTAAATTTATTTATGAAGATATTGAAACCCTTTACCAAATACACGCAATCTTTCAGATGGGAGGGGAGGGGTTGTAATGTTACTGTCAATATCACAATTAACTGGTAAAGAGCGGCTCATAAGTTGGAAGTATGTAACGTTTACCAAGTGCCGTAGCTCTAGTCTATTACTTGAAAAGTTCAAAATTAGGGACAGCTAGTGAAAACGGCGTTTATATAGGTTTTTGAGAAAATTCTACAAACAAGAAGAGTGTTTAAATAAATAACGATCTATTAGATTAATAATAGTTTACATTTTTATTTTTAAAATGAATGTTTAAATTTACTAAAAACATTGTAAATAAAATCTGTAAAGTTTCAATCTATTAATAAAACTAATTACACGGTTTTAAGAGAAATACAAAACTAAATTAGAGTCACAACAATTACCTTTAAGTTAATTAAAAAACAACTGTTAACATTATTTTACACAATAAATATTTGATATTCCAGAATATCTCTAAGAATTTACAGTTGTCTGTTATTTAACGAAAAATCATAGTTTTAATAGGTATATAATTTAAGGTAAATAGTATTTTCTAGACATTTGGTTTGGTGTATTATATAATTTATTACATTTAGCTGACGTCTGTGTTTCTTACCCATGCAGTCAATAATCATCAATTGATTTTTATTCTGCATGACAGAAAAAAAAATGTTACTTTAAAATGCCTTTTGTAGACTAATGTATCATATATAATATATGTTTCAAACCATTTTCATAGCTCTTTTATCAGTAAAATGTGCCAATTAGATTTACCAGTTAATTAAGTATAAAAGAGTTATTCACTTTGTTACTCTGTCGATAACACTTTCACGCTCATTGTTTGGTAATACTCAATAATACATACTCGTATTGTCGCTTAGGAACAAAACTCACTTGATTGTTCTTAGACCAACTGTGGTGTACATGTTGAATGCATTTTTATAATTCTATTTTATTTTTATATGTTACTTTTATTAGCTCATTTGTAGCTTCAGTATTATGTTCTCGAGCCTGCAAACCACTTGTTATTTGTTCTTCCAAAATAACCCTTATATTAACAGTTTCATTGCCAATGGTAACTTGGTAGAGAGCTGTTGCCCGAAACATCGTTTTCTTATTTTATTAATAAAGTTTCCCCCAATGGTTCAGCGGTATGTCTGAGGACTTACAACGCTAAAAACCGGATTTCGATACCCGTGGGGGCAGAGCACAGGTAGCCCATTGTGTAGCTTTGTGCTTAATTCAAAACAACAACAACTTATTATTAATAAAGTTATTTTAACTTGGCAAGTTTTTCACTGCTAATTTATAATCTGTTTTGCGCAATACTCATGTTGGTTTGTTAGAAAAATTTGTTTTTTATTCTTCAAAATTTATCTGTAGTGTTTCAACTAAGCCTTACGTTACGTTAATGTATTAATTAGCCCTACTATTACTAAAGTTATATAGTCACTGTTTAAAGTTTCAGGTAGTGAATAAATGTTAATAAATATTAACACATATAATATCTACTTGGCCTTAACACATAGAGAAAAACAAACGTTTATTATTACCAAGTATCTTTAATTTATTGTAGAGTTGAAAAAGTTGAAAATTTTGTGTCAGAATATCCTCAGTATGTTTTCTACTTCCTGGCCTAGAATACACTGAAAAGGCTCAAGAGTGCTATTTGAGACTCTTTTAGAGTACACATGTACTTTTGTTCACGATAATATTTCATTTTTTCTGCATTTTTGCTGAAAATATGATGAGTAAAGAATTACTTCGAGACTAATGAAATAAGAGAAGAGTGAGTGAAATTTGAAGGTGCGGACAAATTCGTGTTAGCTAAATTTTATAATTTTCCTTAAGCATTCAATAATAGTTTTGAGTCATTTTGACGGGCTTTTATACTAAATTTAAATAATTTCCTTATAATAAATATAGCAGTAAAACCACGAATATTAATGAAAGTTTGATTTTGTTTTATGCTCAAAAACAAAATCGAGCAATCAAATATTTATGCTTAAAAGCTATATAATGGTATTATATGTAGTCCTAACTATATCTAATATTGTTTTAGATTTAACGCTAAGCCATCAGAGAGAGTAAAAATTTATTTTAAAATGTTTTAGTTGTTGTTTTAGCAATTTTTATTTGATAGTGTTCTCCTCTCAAACCTATATTTTTATAGTTAACTGAACATTTAGTTATATACATTTGAATAATTGATGTAGAATAATAAAAATAACCTCGTTTACTAACTTCTTAAATTTGAAAAGATTACAACAAATTTTCTGCTGAATTCATTAAATGCACCTTAAACTTGAACTTTCCGAAATCAAATTATCAATGGAATCATTCTAATGATAATGAAATAAATAGTGAGTCTTCTTACGAAAACTTTGTCCAATTTTATTATATAAAATAAATCATTTAAAAAAGAGGCATTATGGTTATTTAAGTCTCAGACAAAAACAACGTTGACGTAGATAATAAAACATTAAGGATAAAATTAAATGCAAGAAACCCAACACCTACGTTTAGTATTAATGAAACGTGTGGTTGACAAGTAACATTGGAGTAAACCTCAATACTGAAAAACTAAAAGCGATTAAAAAAAAAAAACGCCACTCGACTAGCAAGAAAAGAAGTTTAAATTACATTGTACATCAGTTTTTACTTTAGAAGATACTGTATACGGTACGGTAATATCTACTAAACACTTGTAACCGACGCCACTAGTATGTGATAAATCAGCATTTGATACAATGAAAAAAATTAGCTTGGAAATTATTTATTTAGACAGGAAGCAATGATAAATCAGGTAGTTTTATAATAACCACGTGCAATTAATATTCTTGATATAAAATTATTAAGGTAACAATATTTTTATGGTAAAATAATATACACATTTTAATTGAATTTTATTTTCCCAATAAATAGTGAACACTTTCTTATATCATCGGGTTTCTCGCCAACCTCAAAAAACGTAATCAGTACCGTGGTTAATTTAAATCTATAATGACGGGTATTTAAATCATTAAGTCATATATTCTCGTGCAGAATATAGATTTCGGTGCAGGCTGTTAAATTATACTATCTGCCATAATAACTAATAATAGCCAGTAGATATCACCAAGATAAATATACAGGTCAAAGGAATAATAGTTTATGATAAATTGTCAAGACTCTATAATACTTACGTGGAGTGGGTGATAAAAATATAAATTAAACTTTTACACTTTGTACACAAGCCAAAGATGGAATGCCTTTTATAAAATTTAGAGGGCACTAAAAACTGTGATTTTAGTTATAATGATTTTCAGTTACGTGGGTTCAATATTTTCATCTTTATATTGGTTTACCTTGCTTACTCTAATCTAAGAATTATACCTACTAATTAAAAATCAATCAATATTATCTTTTTGACTTATATGTGTAAGTTAAACACATAATTAAAACTCATCAAACACATGTGTTATTTATTGAAAACAGTACACCATTATATATTAATAGAGTACCTTAAATTTTAAAATTAAATAATATGTTGAACAATCGTCAAATTTGGGTGATATTTTTAATTAAAGAAAGATGAAGTTTCATTTGTTTGTTTTTGAATTTCGTGCTGAGGTGCACGAGGGATATGTGTGCTAGACGTACTTAAGTTAGCAAACTAAAATTAGAGGGAAAGCAGCTATCACCATCCACTGCTAACTCTTGGAGTACTCTTTTGCAAATGAATAATGGGATTGATTGAAATTTTACAACACCCGCACTGGTGAAGGGACAAATGTATTTGCTGTGAAAGGGATTCGGACCCGTGACCTTCAGGTTATGAGTCTAGCGACCTAATTAACTGCCCATATCGGTTCTGATAACGTTTGGAGCTAACGCCGTTCGTTAGATCGTACAGTTTACAACAAAGGGAATTTATTTCGATTCCTTGGTCACCTATGTGGTCCTAATTATATATTTATTTTTATGCAACTTAAATTTTGAACGAAAGAGTTACATATCCGATTAAGCCCTAACTGACATGTATATTATTACCTCTCAAAGATGAAAGACAAATTCGAGAACTACAACGAAGATCTTTAGACGTCGATGACAGCGATCTTGGATTTATTCCTAAAATTAATCGAGCAACCGAAGATCTTATATAAGCTGAGGCATTATTTTAAAGATAGAACTGAACTGAAAAAAAAACACCAAGGAAGGTTACAGTTTTGTGATGACAATGAACTAAAATCGACTGTTAAATCAATACATTAACTAACTATTTTAACAGAGATATGATATACAGCTATATCATAGTGATTATTACATAATGGATTTAATAATTCTAGTACTATAACCAGTTAACGGTTAAATTCACTGCCAACAAAGAATTGTAATGTTTGCGCTTTGTACAGTTTAGTAAATACAGTGTAATTCTCATATCTTATAAGTTATTACTAAATATTTTGAAACATTTTTAACACTTACTAAGATGTCAATTTCCGAAAAGCAGATAAATCATTTACATAAGAGTTTTGTGTGTATTACTAGCAATAATCTAAGCATTATATTTTATTCGATCAAGTGAGAACTGAAAAGACACATTAAGTTAGTCAACAATTCTCAAAATTAACTTCCGTTTCTATTGGCAAACTAAATTTTGAATTAGTTAAAATTAATTGAAATAATGTTCAAGTAAAATTGGTCGAATAATTTAACATATGAATTTAATTTATAGGTAAAATCACTGTTAGAACTATCTTTCGCCTGAATAATGTTAGACAAGCCTACTGCTTACCATATTCAAGATAAGACAGTGTTTTATGAAACAAAAAAAGGCTGTCATAAATATATTCACGTCACTAGAGACTATTTTCTTCAGAACAATCGAGAAAAAGAAAGGGGTGGCTTTGAAGTGTTAGAAGGATCGAATGTACATAAAGTGTACTCGTGGAAGGATACAACAGAATTTAATGTTAAAGATTTGTGGCTCAACGGAAAATTTATAGTTTGGTTGGATCAACAGTATAGGAAGAAAACAAAAGAAGTACATGTAAAGCTTCTGCATGTGAGAAAGTTTAAGAATAAGCTTAGTAAACATTAAATCTCTTTTACAAGTTGTCACATTTAGTGCCAGATCTAACAGAAGAATTGTAATTCCTGATTAAGACACAATTGGGATGTTGCTCTTGGCAAATCATTTACTTATGTAATAGGGTGTCTAAGATTATGCTTTTCAAAACCTTAGCTTTTCTCATTGTGCTTTAATACTTCTAATCCTTGATATCTTTAAGTTAATTATGTTTTAACTTTATTTGCATACCCTTTCACGTTTCAAAGATTAAGGGGACGTTAAGTACTAATAATTTGTCGTAAAAGATAATTTTGTGAAAGATATTATTTATTTTCAACGTACAGGCGCATTGCTATCTAGAAATCAGAACTCGTACTTTAGTGTTATAACACTGATGAACATTCAGGAGAGGGACATTTTTATCAGATAGAAATAACTGAAATAAAAGAAAATTTACTTCTTATATGTCATTAATATATTATCCTATATTGATGATGCTAACCTTCTCAAATCTAAACCATATGTTTCAGATTTATTATACCTCATATTTTAATATGAAAATGATTTATTAATAAAAGCTTATAAACAAACACTGTGTAGTGTAAATAATTATATATACGAAGTTTCAAATTGTATCTAAATGGTAACAGTATTGTGTTTGCAACTTACATGGGTTGATTCGTTGTTTGGCGTTTTATGGCGCAAAGCAACTAGGATATCTACGCCAAACAATCGGTAAAAAAAAATTAAAAATTGAGTAAAATTATTAAAATTCGTAAAAGAATCATTTTAGTGTAAAACAAAGTCCTTTTTTTTAAATTAAAGACTTAGATAGCATTAAAAATACCAATGGCCCTTAAAAAACTAAAAACATTTGTAAGGTGGACAGTGTTACCATTGCCAATGATATTGCCAGTGTCAGAGGTAAAACTGTGGGCAAAATATGTCTTAAATGGTGCCGTCGTTGAGAGTCGTAACGACGGAATGACAGTAAAATGTGGACTATTGTGACTTGGCTGTCACATCTACCACACATTGGTACATCAGTACTATATAAAATAATACAATGAGCTAAAAAACTGTGACTAATGTATAGTCTAGTGAGGACAACGTCTTTCTGATCCTTATTGAAGCAAGACGATCAAAGTCCAATAGAGGGTTTTATCTGGAAAAACGTGTTATCACGTTGCTCACTCCAAATAAACTGCCAACTGGCGTGGAGCCGAGCCTTGAATGTAGAACCGTAGTCCATGTATGGAACAGGCACAGTAATGACAGCACTAGAGCAAACAGACTTAGCTGCGGTGTCAGTGAACTCTTTCCCGCGAATACCAACATGGTCTGGTATCCAGAAGAACTGGATAGAAGTAGATGTTAAAGATAAAAGGGCCAGTTGGTTTTGGATATCGGCGAGAACAGGGTGAGAACTAACGTGAAGCGATTCTAGGGCCAGTAGAGAGCTAAGCGAGTCAGTATAAATTATACAATTTGAGTACTGCTTTGCTTCTATGTGATTCAAGGCAAGAGAAATGGTGTACCGGTTGGCAATGAACACAGAAACTGTACAACCACCAAACCACAATAACTCATGGTAGAGCCCACAGAGTCACCTGATTTTGAACCATCCGTATAAATGGGAATGGAATGATGGTTAGAAAGATGTTCAGCAAAAAGAAGACGCTACTTCCAATCGGGAGTATTCGCCTTTCTCAGATGGTTCAAATAATGGTGGGAATGGTAATAAGCCATTTGAGATGGACTGATCAGTGGCTACAGCAATGTTATCCAATTCATCCAACTGCGCCTGGATACAAAAGCCAAAAGGAATAATGGCAGTCCGCCTGTTCTGAAAAAGCATAGCCCACTGACGAAGGAAAACACAACCCCAGGTGGGACGCTGTGGTAAGGATCGAAGTTTTGAATCATAAAGAAAGCCAACTGCAAATGACGGAGATGTAGAGGAGGTTCATTGGACTCTGTGTACAAATTTTGGACTAAGGAAGTGTGGATAAGTAGCCTTTTCCCATGTAAATTCTTCTTATTGTGGATTCCTGTACGTAGTACGTAGTTCCTGGGATCTAAACATTCACTCACGTGTTTACCGTGCGTGGCGATTTGTGAACGGGAGGAAAGGATCCTGGTGGTTGAAGGGTCTAACACTGGTACTTGGTTGACCCTAGCCCAAGTAGACCAGCCGATTGACCCTGGAGGAGCACTTCAATGCCGTCCATCTACAGGAATTCAAGGCCAACATGATGTATTATGGTTCTCAATGGGTGTTGTGGACATTGTGTCTGAAGCTGGTGTTTTGGTGTAGTGCTCACGAAAACCTGATGCTGCAGCAGTGTCCTTGATTGGCATTGTAGTGCGTCCCTTCCTAGGACTCCATGGTGGGTGGGGCTAGTGGGCGCTGAAATGTATTCCCTTTGCTATGGATACCCCAATACTTGAAAAAATAAAAATGAAAAAATTGAGAAAAACAGATTATCGAAAAACGACCACGACTGTTGTATAGTCACCGTCTCAGTCAGATTCTGTATCTCGATTTATAATCATGCACTCTTTATCTGAGAAATCCTTAAGGCAAATGTCTCCTTTTTTATTCAAAAGAAATTATAGGGGCTTGTTGGCTTCCCCAAATCAGTAAGGAAGTTATGATCTGGAGTTATTTTGGTGGAAATATCTTCACCACAACATACTAAACTTCTCCTAAATTCGAAGAGCATTGAAGTTACTCCCCTTACAACTTTGAATTCTTCCAGAGGATTTATAGTTGAGAGGGATTTAAAGAACATTTTTTGAGTTGGAAATTCTCGTTGGTTTCTCCAGCCAAGGAATTTCTATAATGCGCCGAACCTCCACTCGCAAAGACGGAATTATGGTATCTACAAATGTAATTATTTTTACTTTCACATCACCACGTCCACCTCCTACTATCAAAGCAGGATACGTAAGTAGTAAGGTTAGACCACATATTCCAAACCCTTTCCGATGTTTTCAATGCCAGAGATTTGGACATTCAAAAAACACGACACTTACAAATGAGAACTTCAGTGATGACGAGAAACCCACTTGTTGAGAAATTTATATGCAAAAACGGCTCGTTTGGGCTGAGAAAACACTTTTACATAGAAGAGCGAACAACGTTTACAAAGCACTTTGTGAACCTGACGATGACCGAAGAAGGTCGAAACGTTGTTCGCTCTTCTATGTAAAAGTGTTTTCTCAGCCCAAACGAGCCGTTTTTGCATATAAATGAGAACTTGAACCATATTGTGTCAACTGTAATAGCTCACACCCGTCGTACATTCGTTCTTGCTCTAAGTGGGTGGAGGAGAAAGAGGTACAACGTTTGAAGACTGTACATAATATGTCTTATTTAGAGGCTTGGAAATTAATGCCCCCCACTCCATCACGGACATATGCTTTTGCACTCCATTCCACTGCTACAGAGAAAATGCAGACATATTTCTCCAGCAGCGTCATTTTCAAATCACCTCAAAAGACTTTTGCCCTCTATGATTAAGAGAGTAGATGAGACACCGTCTACTCCCATTTCTGCCTCCATCACGTCTTCCAGTGGCTCCTCATATCTGCTTTCTTTGAATTTGGGTTCTGGCGTTTCCTTGGGTCCATCTTCTTCTTCAGACCCAAGATGCAGAATGGTCATCCGTTCACATTCTCAGTCACTGGAAACTTCGTCCAATGACAGAGACTAACTCAATCGACCCATTGTAGGATCCATGGAGTTCGATAGGCCTCCTTTTAATAAAGAAAATAAACGTGATTTAAAACAGAAGGACTCTTTACCCAATTCGCCTACATAAAAGTAAAAATGACCAATTTGATACAATGGAACTGTCAATGTTTACGTTATAATCTGAATGACATCAAAGCACTGATTGATTTTTACCATCCTGTGTGTCCTTTCTTACAGGAAACATTTCTGAAACATTTCGGTGGTTTTCTTTCTACAGACAGGACAGGTTGTGTGACGGACGAGTGCATGCACTGCTGGTCGATCAGCATGTCCCCATCCTGTCTTTGCCACTAGACACATCCTTGGAGGCCGTAGCCATTCGTGTTTCCTTGGGTTGTACCATCACTGCTTGTTTTCTCTACCTGTATCCATCAGACCTTGATGCTCTTATTCAACAGTTGCCGTCTCCCTTTTTAATTCTGGGGACTTTAATGTACATAAGTTCTTTTGGGAAGGTGCTAATATTGACGGAAGGGGTCGCTCCATAGGGCATATACTCACGGATCACAATTTTTCTCTCTTCAATACTGGTGTTTATACTTATTTTTATGCATCTATTCAGTCTTTTACTGCTGTTGATCTCTCTGTCTACTCCCCTTCACTATTCTCCCACTTTTCTTGGAGGGTTGACAGTAAACCACAAGACAATGATTATTTTCTTATCATTTCGAGAGAAACTGACTGGTCGATGCCACCCGACCTGCATGCCCCGATAGAAGCTGTACCAAGCCAACTGGTTCTCTTTATCTGCTCTCTCGTAACTGTGGTCCCTGAGACAAAATTCTCGGGGCTTATCTTTGACCATAAGCTGACCTTTATATGACACATCAAGCAGCTTTGAATCACGTCTACAAGGGCACTGAAAGTCCCCCATGTCCTTTCCTCCTCCTCGAAACTGGACTATGAGTTTCTGGTCTATAGGTCTGTCGAAAACTCAACCTTGAGTATACTGATAGGCCCAGTACTTTAAGAATATTAGGTTTATTGGTCCAATCATTTTGTCTACTTTTAAAGCATAAAATCAGAGCATTATACACATTATTCGGTCTCGGATGTTGTGTATTTGTTATCATTATGTTTCTGCTCCAGTGATGAGTTCTAATATTGAAAAATAGGTCTGTCTGGAAGAGAATTGCAAAATTTTGTTTTTTCCTACTTATTTTTGCATAACTTTAATTTGAAATTCCTAATGGAAAGTGGGAGAACATGTAGAGAAACATGCTGTATTACATCATGTTTATTAAGAGTATAGCTTAATGTCTAGTTTTGCATTGAGTATTCCATTATCAAACTTCAAACTATATGTTTCCAAATAATCAATAGCACAAGCAATTATGAACAACGAGTACTGTAGCAATTGTATATAGACATCAATACTCTCATGGTATTCGGAATAATAACTGTACATGTAAAGCTTTCAAATACAGGTTAAATCTGATAGACAAGGTATTCCTACTACTGTGAGTGTTCTTTTTACGGTTACACCTCTCTTAGTAAAACAATATTTTACCCTATCCATACCGATTTTTCTAATTTAGTTGTTTTAACTCTTGGTATATTATGTACTAAATTTTCTGTTTGAGGTCCTTTTTTCTGTAAAAAAAATTGTGTATTAATTTCGTCATGTATGTATATGTATATTTATTTTGCAATTTATACTGATATTTTTAAATAATATTTCAATATCACTGTATTGCTATTATTTACCTATTCTAAAAGCCTATTTGTTCAAATTATTTTATTATACCAATGTGATGATGCTATTTCTCTTCAGAGATCCAATACCTTCACAGTGTCTAAGAAAATCGATTTTCTCCTAATTCAGAAAAAATACAAAAAGAAACATTAGGAAACATACAACAAATGGTGAAGTAGTATGATTTTATCGAAGGTTGCAAACATAAATAAATAATATTAAATGTACAATGGTAGTGTTTATGTTGTTTTCGTATAATAATTTTAGCCACAGTAAAGAATATGGCATGTTTTCCAGACTGAAATGCAATACAAAAAATATATGTTAAACAGTGATAATGATAATAGTAAACAGTCTATTTAAATCATTTATTTCTTAATTTTATTAGATTTCAAAATCAGCAAGTACAAAACCATCTTAATAAACAAAAAATGCGTATTACAGCATTGATCATCACATAACACGGTTTAAATCAATGAAGTAGAGAACTCCTTAAGATGAGAAAACGCGTGATATATTTTTATTTATTAGAAATATATCAGTATATGTTACTCATAAATATTCCTCAATATGTGTATTAAACACTTTGTGGCCTTATATAAAGTTAAAACTAGTCAGAACAATCAAAACATTTATATAATCTTCCTATTTCTGTGTTTTATAACAATGGAGTTTTTTTATTATGTATCGTATAATAGTAACGTCAAAACTTGATGCAGTAGTAACTGTAACAGAAAAAATTACTCGTTATAAACAAACAGATTTCTGGATTATAATTTTATTTTATTCTGTAAGCAAATATTTGTTGGTATAAACTTTAATCTAAGTACTTAGTTTAAAAGCACTGGTTTAATGTTTAGAGCATAAAGCAAACAAAATATAACTAACGTTGATTATACTGTATAATGTCCTTAGTTCTCTCTGCTAAAGACATTTCTAACAGTAATTCCAGGTAACACTGTGTGAGCTCAAGGAAGACTAGAATATTTGGTTTCGATTAAATTAATATAGTTAAATAATTCAATGCAAAGCAATAATTCTATAAATTTAATTATTTATCAATAAATTGTTCAAAAATTTAAATAATTTAATTGGGGATAAATAAATTCAAGTATTAATTTTGCACTTTTTTATTTATTAGCGCAAAAGCACTCAAATGGACCCACAGATACCTAATGTTTCTTGTTAGACATGATATACTTATCGCATTGTACACCAAATAACTTCTTTTAGCATCTTTCTTAACATTAAAAACTCTATATATTTACTAGATTTTTATTGATGAGGTATATATTACTGTCATGACATCAAATTTATTTTAAATATCGCTGTATATTTAACTTATATCTCCGCTTATGTTTTCTTTATGCGAATGTTACACTACTGTGTTAAGTTTATTTCCGTAACTCATCCAAACAATGAATAATTAAGATGTTATTCTTAAAGTCTAGAACTCGTCAAAAAAAATTCTATTTATTTATTATCGGGTGCTTTTTCTAGTCAAATGGATATCCATACGTAAAAGTAGCTGCGCCCTGAGAATTTCCGCTATCTTCTTAGGAAAAAAAACTGGTGTTACAACGCAAAAATTCGCTCTTGTGACACAGATAAATGATAATAAGTATGTAATTTTATCCACCTACTAAAGAAAGAATTCAAATGCTTCCTTGTTTTTCTTATGCGTCAAGAGCGCAGATTTGTTTTCGCAAGTAGTATACGTTTTAGACATTTATATATAACTTACATATACGATATCATATTGAAATAAAATGGTAAAAAAAAACTGTTCACTCACAAGGAAGTTTGAAATATTACGAAAATAATCTGAACAGCTAAATTTGTATTAAAAATATTGTTACGTACTTCTGTAATATCTTTGTAAAAAACTTATTTGAGATGCGCTGCAGGTGTATCGCCTGATCACTGACATGTAAATTAACAATGTTTGGCATACGCGCTTTCTGACAGTTTTTTTTACTAATCTTATATAAAAAGTTTCAATTTTCCGTTAAAGAAGGGAGAAGTAATTTGCTTTGTTGTTTTTTTTCTTTTTTAGAAACTTGATTTAGTTGAATTTGAGTGACCATTTCAAACAAAGATTGTCTTTATTGAGCTCGAAAGTGTTTTTGAACTCAGGCATTGATCGTAAGTTTTTGTTATAAGCTATTATTAGTTTTTGTTATAAGCTATTATTAATTTTTATTATAAGCTATTATTAGTTTTTGTTATAAGCTATTATTAGTTTTTGTTATAAGCTATTATTAGTTTTTGTTTACGACTCTAAAGTGTTAGTAAAATTAAGATTTTGTCTTTTGTAACTATAGTAAACCTTGTGCTTTTGAGAACTGTTGAAAACCATTTTGAAAATATCTGTAAATTTTACTGCAGTGGGCATTGAACAGTAAACTTGTGTAACTGTACATGTTGCATGAATGAGAAATTTCAATTTACAACCTGAAGATGAATTTTGACATAATACGTTTGAAGTGACTGCACTGAATTGCAGGGAGGGACAGTACCTTCGTGGATCTACCAAGAGAAAGCGACTTTGTTGTATTGTAAACTATTTGCATATAAGTTATTATTTTATGTCTCTGTTTTCTTCATTTTACGATACATAATATGTATATATAAAACTTCAAATTATAGAGTTGTAATTTTCTTCGTTTTAAGTTTTATACATTACGGTAATACAGGATCATATACTAGTTATGGAGTTTAAAATTTCAATTTATTTAGAATTAAATTAAATGCTTTGAAGGCGTTATATTCTATTTTGTTGTTTTGTTGTGTTGTTTTCTAATAAATATGTTATATTTGGTTCAAGTCTATATAAATATAATAGCACTGTCTGTTGTAGGTCCATGTAACTGCTTCATGAATCTTCATCAAAATTGGTGCGGAGGTTTATTGGATGAATGGAAAGATACATGCAAATCTGCAACTTCATAGTTTGTATTTTGCAATTTTTATAGGCGTTTATGTATTTTTTTACAGATACATATAAGGGAAACAACTTTTCATGTCCTGAGATAGCTTTCATTAACTATGAATTTAAATAACTTCTGTCCAGAGGATAGATACTCCAACCGGTTTAAAGTAAAATACTTTCTACCCCGTAATTTGTTTTCTACATCTTATGATACCTATTATGATATAATAAATATTATTTTAAATAATTAGATAAATTACATACGTGTCTTGATATCTTACGAATCCTAGAATAATTTAACTTTTTATTTCTATTGATTTTAATCGGTAAAACAGTAGCTTATATTAGTATTGAATTTTACAGAGGATTTTAAACAGAAATTTTAATTTATAACAAAGCATTACAATGAAGATAGACAAAAAATATACGATAACTACTGAGAAGACAGGTTGTATGATTCATTATATTATTAGAAGAAATATTATTGTATCCATTTGTACACAAATACAGGTTTTACATATTATCTATATCATGAAACATTAAAGTATATTACCCTACGAAATACGTTAGAATTCATAATCATAACAAGAGAATATAATAATTAGAGCGTTCAAACTCTGTGTGAGATAAATACTGGACAATCTGATATTTTAGTATAAAACATCAACCATTAAAAATTGCTTCTCTTGAGCTTTAATAAGAAATTCAAGCCTGATTTTCTTCTAAAAAAGGCTCAAATCCCATTACCTAACGTGCTCGCCTTTTCAACTATGGAAACTTTATAGCGTGACGATCAATTCCTCTATTCGTTAGTAAAATAGCAGCCTAAGACTTGGTGGTAGGTGGAGTTGAGTAACTGTCTTTCTTCTACTCTAACACTTCAAAATTAGAAATGGCTAGTACAAGTAGCACTAAAGTAACTTTATGCGAAATTCAAAAACAAATTATTCTGTAATCAGGACCATAATTTACGAAAAGACAAGCACGTCACTCACACACACCACATATTTCATTTTATATAAGATTTACTTCTCACTAAAGAAGTCAAAGAGCGGATAAGTATAAACACAAACTTTTGGATAAGAGAATAGAACAGTATTTTTTTTAATAAGATAGTATTTTACTTGTCATAAAAGTAATATTCAAAATAAATACAGCTTAATATAACTTGATAAATACGAAAACTATATTATTAGAAATTGTTTTGGTAATGCTCCAAATATATGTTTCTGGTACTATTTTTCTCATTGTAAAAGATGTTTTTTGTTACACAATATGGGAGATGTGTATACTGTGAATACTAATTTTCAATCATGATTTCCCCATAAAAAAGCTTATGATGTTTTGAAACATCTCTTTTTCTTCGCTAAACTTTAGCGACTTACAACGCTAAAAACTGGGTTTCGATACCAGTGGTGAGCAGAGCACAGATAACCCATTGTGTAGCTTTGTGCTTAATTCAAAACAACATTTTTTTTTTACAATTAACGTTTGTTATTTCTCTTAGCCTTTTCCAAAGCATATTGATATTCTGAAATTGAAGAACTCTTGTATTAATTACATATAGCGAGAAGTTGGATATATTTCACCTGATTTTTATTTTTTAAAAAATGTCGTTTTTGATATCCTGAATCATATGCCTGGCCTGGCGCGTTAAGGCGTGCGCTTCGTAATCTGAGAGTCGCGGGTTCGCGCCCGAGTCGCGCCAAACATGCTCGCCCTCCCAGCCGTGGGGGCGTTATAATGTGACGGTCAATCCCACTATTCGTCGATAAAAAAAGTAGCCCAAGAGTTGGCGATGGGTGGTGACGACTAGCTGCCTTCCCTCTAGTCTTACACTGCTAAATTAGGGACGGCTAGCACAGATAGCCCTCGAGTAGCTTTGTGCGAAATTCCAAAACAAACAAACAGAATCATATGCCATTGATTGTTTTTATCACAACTTACCGAATGTTTTCAAATAATTTTATTCAATTAAACATCTATTTACTATTTTACTTCTTTCACCTTTAATCATACCGAAGTATATTGTAAGGCGAACAGCATGCATTAGAATAAAATACTATATAGTACATCAAAAATTAATCTAATAGTAGCAATATATAATTTTCTCAATGATATGTATCAGCAATTTAAACGTAATTTAATAATAGCAATACAATTTTCTCAATTGATTTATATTAGCAGAAACGCCACCCTATGAGCGGTTGTTTGTGCTACTAATTACTATGTTGTTGTTGATTTGAATTTCGTGCAAAGCTCGTGTGGCCGTCCCTAACTTAACAGTGTAAGACTAAAGGGAAGGCATCATCACCCACCGCCAACTCTTGTTCTAACGAATAGTGGGATTGACCGTAACATTATAACGCCCCCACGACTGAAAGGGCGAGCATGTTTGGTGCGAACGGGATTCGAACCCGCGACAGTCAGATTACGAGTCGAACGCCTTAACCCACCTGGCCATACTAATTACTAAAATTAGTGTTAACATCGCATTGAAAACAATGTAAAATACTGCCCAGGTAACATGTTTGGATTGTTTCTTTTATTATTACGCAACACATTGCATCACAATTATTTAACGTACAGAGCTGAAAATTCCCATAAATGTTACTGATATAAACTTTAATATTTTTATATTTTAAAAGTAGTACAGTTTATTGTAAAAGTTTTATTTTTAACAACAACAGTTTCTCAGTATTAAATTTAAAAATTGGGTCAATAAAAATATAATCTAACCGTCACGTACAGTCTTAGTGAAAGCTGCGTTCTTTTTATGAGGAAAAGACTTTTATTCAAAAGTGTGTCCTATTATAAACAGATAGTTGTTACACATACTAAATTGATTTTATTTCTAATTGTCCACATCCTGTATACCCAAAGTGTAAAGTTTTTATGGATTTTTGTTTGTGATGCCATTCAATAGATGTTACAGGAGTATTGGTTGCATACACAGATATTGACATACACGCTATGTATATTGTAGTAATAAGATTAATCATATGGAAAAAATTGTTGATTATTGTAAACTTTTATTTCATCTGAAAAACTAACTAAAACTCGTACGTAAAAACTCAGAACTTATATCTGAAGAAAGGAATTCTTAAAGCCATCGTAGCTGTATCTTAAACAGTTTCACTCAATTATGGTTAAACGTAAGATGTTTTACAAATTATCACACCAGTTCAATATTAAATATAAAGGAAGAATATATAAAAGAATTATTGTCGTTATTTCAACTAAGAAACTAAATAAATTAAACGCTGCATTTTTAATTATCTGTCATTTTTCATCATTCTATATTATTTCATATTATTCCTACTAAATTTAAAAGTATACTAGAGCATTTACGACTTAACCCAGACTTATTAGTCACATGGTTCAGTGATAATATATAACACACTGTTTTGAAAGTAACAGAATACTAAAGCGTTCTTTCAGTGGTATCTGTCAAAATCTTTTAAACACAAGAGTAAGAAACTCTGTATATGATCATTTTTGAAAGGTAGACATTTCTACATCACGGAAAAACTGAAAGCGATACCATGTTAAACCTTATTAACTTTCATGCACAAGAACAAATTTATATTTTATTTTATTTATGCCGTAAAGAAACATTTTTTTCATTAAAATAAATCTTTCCATGATGTCATATATTAGGAGCTTAAGTTCTTGAGTAATCGAGAAAACTAATAAATCTTTGTAAATTTTTGTAGTTTTCACGGTTTCTGGAACTGATTGATGTATTATCGAGCTGTTATTAAACGTATTTAATATACACAGTTTATAAATGGTTAATTACAAGTGTGAAATATAATAAATCGGTCAACATTTGACTAAGGTAAAGTTGACTGTTCTCTTTTTTCTTTTTTTTTTAAAGAGACAATTACGACATGATGCAAAGTGGTACATGATCATTATATAGGTTTTGTCTCTAATGAAAAGATGCAATCAAATTTTACTTTTTCGTACATATATATATGTATGGAAGTAGACTACTGTTATTCATATGATTGGAAAACTAACATTCTGCTTTTACGAAGCTTTCCGACAGAATATATTAAGCTCACCAGTGGACACTTCAATTGCTAGGGTACATCAGTAGAATAATGATCTCGTAAAGGCCATAAAAGATGAACGCCGCTCTCTGCTGACTGTCTAAATGCATTAAAATGATATTTGATTGTGATTGATGTCATAAATAGATATCCGGACATCGGCGTACTTTCGACTTATTTCTTTCTGTAACACCTTATTACACATTACTAGCCTAGAAAGAAGAATGTGAATTATTATTGCCAAAAGAAAGTTATTTATGATCTGCACCTTGAACAAAATCAACTTGCTTTCCTAATATTTTACTTAACTTTCTGTATAACACATCTACGCGCCTATCGATTATACGTATAAAACATTATTCTCAAATAGGACTTTCAGTGATATAGAATTACTAAGTGCTATCTAAAACAACAAATACTATTATTTACTTTTTCATTCATATTGAACGGAATTCAAATCAAAATGATGAAACTAATAGGCATATTAGGCGTTTAATGAATGTGTCCTCTGTAACTACTTTTACCCTGATATGAAGATACTTTGCAATAAACGTGTAATCCGACTACTATTTAATAATTAAACGATACCCATCTTATTGTTGTTGTTTTAAGCATTTAAGGAACAATTTTAAATTGTACTTAATGTTTTTCATTGTATATTTATTAGTAATAGTCGGTCGTTGTATATTACAAAGTTATAAATTAGTCACAATACCATAACGTCATTTAATACTATTCACACATCTCAATTAATTTAGGTTACCGTACGGTGAGTTAATAAAGCACGTATTAATACACGTGCTTCTCCAGCGGTATAAATAATTTTTAAAAGTAAATTTGTACTGAACATTAACATTAAAAGTACTGAGAATGACGCAAGATCTAACCTTCTCCGTGATTTAACAAAACTGAAGATTATATAATTTACATCAGAAGTATGAACGGTGGCTAACTTCCATACAATACTTCAACGAGAGAACTTAAATTTTACTTAGTATTAAATCTCAGTTTCATTTGAAGATAATAAGGATTAGTAGTTCATTTAATTTCTTCTTTACATCATTTCTATGAGAGCTAAAAAGGGGGCATGTAATACTCGACGATGTTCGTTTCAGTTAAATATGTATTTAAAAATGCATTAAAGTATACTGTTAAATCTGTATTACGAAATTCCCGTCTTTTCACTGAAATTATAGAAGATTCTTGAGTGCAATAATTAACAATGTAGATCTATGTATGTAAATACGAGTATTGTTGTTTTAACATAATTTTTTTAGAATTTTGCCTAACGCTTATAAAAGGTAAATATTGCAGACTAAAGTTAAAAATACAAATTTATAAGTGGCGAAAGGACATGCATATGAGTGGGTTAAGGCTAAAGTAAATGGCCTCAACGAGAAAACAGAAGTACCAAATTTTGGTTGCTTTTCGTATAATCTGGCAAAGCTTGTGTATGTTCTACAGGGTAAGTCGTTAAATATATCACTATTTCATTTACATTTGTTACAACATTTTCAAAGGAATAAAATTCTATTTTCTTTATTGGGATTATTAAATGCAATAATCAATAATTGTGTGTTCAGGGAAGGAGGTATTAGTTATGGACCACAGTAAGTAAGAGTAATATGCAATCACAGATGAACAGGAAACAAGGAAATTATAACCTGAGTCTCATTTTAAAAATCTCCAAGATCAGGACATTCTTAAACGTAAGGTCTATCATTATTCAACCAATAAAATTTTTGCGATTTAAGATAATTCACGAAAATTTCAAAGTTTACGAAGAGACACACAGATGCTTCATGAATCCAACGGAAATTTACAAAATAATATAATTTAAAAATCACAAAGCACACTTCCAGAAAAACATTAATCCTCTTCCTTAGCTTACAGTTCTCTGATTAATGCTGATACTTAAGGTCTTAGACACAAACCTCTAAAATAATAAAAATTATGATTTATGAAACTGGCTTCGGACAATTGTTAATCTATGAAATGTCTAATATCATTGTAAACTGATCTTTCTTATCAATGTAGTATCAATCTGTGTTTTTTTTCAAACGGGTATCGAAAGGCGATTTATAGCATCGTAGATCCACTGAAATAAGATTGTTTTACTGTAGAGGACATCAAAATCAAAAAAATAAATAATTTCTCACTTTAACTGATTCGTAAGATAATATAACAAATTAGCGATATATTTATATAAAAATTTCCTATACTTGCGTGGCCTGGTTGTTAGCATGCCGAACTATTCGTTCGTGGTTCACATCCAGTTATAATAATTTCGCTTTAGAAACTTTAAGACCGTTAATATGTTATAAGAATTATATTCAAGCAGGCGATAGATGTTAGTTGATTTCTCTATAGTGTATTTGATCGCCATTCTTTTAAGCACTCGTGGCTTCAAAGTGAAAATAGTGATTTGCTGGGGGGGAAGAGGGGTAACAGAATGTGATAACTGAACCCGCGAAACCAGTATTTGGAAAGCTAACTACTGGACCACGTCCAGTATTTCAATTTAGCTAACTTCAAAAATATCAATTAAGTTATTAGAACATTATGTTCTTATAAAGAAAATAAACAGCATGTGTTATTTCTTAATTGCTTGTGTTATAAAGGTACAGAAAATGGCCATTATTCCTTTCAAACTTTGCTTCTATGACCTGGATAATGAAATTTAGAAATAAACCTATTTTCTGTGTAAAAACGGGAAATTTGCACAATTTCATTTACATAAGGTCTGAATAAAACAACATATGAATCAAGATTTACGTTTATTTTACTAAAGTTATACAAAAATGTTTAGAAGTGAGTAGGTTTTCGAGATTTGCGACTGTAATGTAAATCACTTTCACATATGAGCCCCCAAATATAGTCTCCCATCATGTTTTCGTTATAAGCTCCTTGGTAGCGGCGTTCAAAGCCCATAATATCTTGATGGAAGCGCTCGCCTTGCTCTTTTAAGTGCACAGAATGAGCCAGGGAAACTGACGGATGCTTATTCCCGTTATGGTGCAGCATAGCTTTGAGGCTTCAGGATGAGATATCAGTGAAGAAGCGGCACTCGTTCGGGTTACAGGCAATTCCAATTGCCTCCCACAAACCGGATACATTGTGGGAGAGAGCCCATCTTGACGAGTGAAGAAGCTTGAAAAATGTCGGTGTTGCTTTCTCTGACTTGTGACTTGAACACTTTCTTTAACAAATTCCACTCCTTGAGCCTAGATGTCAAAAGCTCGGCATTCGACTTTGTTAGACCAACATCTCTGATCAAGTCATTGAGGTTTCTTTGGTTGGGATTGTATGGGTTTCTCTCTCCAGCTGCACCTCTGAAATTGTACTCTGGATCTTCAACGTCTACCTCCTCTTCTAATTTGCTGCTCATTTCTGAAAATGGCTTCTTTCTCTCTGATGGACTGGGTACAGGGGGCTCAGGGTAGTGTGGCTTTGGAGCGATGGACGATGGAACGTCCGGATACATGATAGCAGATGCACTCTTGCCAGCCCGACGTTTGTAAGAGTCCATCATGCAGAAGTATCAATGTCTTGAGTGGTCAGTGGGTTCACGCAAAATTCTTGAAATATCGAACAGACCGGATACACTGGGGCAGAATCAGTGTCCATCTTTTCCCCTCTGTACCATCCTACAAAAGAGCAAAATAAAATTGTTAATATGAAGAATAAGTTTATTCCACCCACAACTAATGTGTAAGAGGTTCGTGCAAAATATCTTATATGTGATATTTTTTCAATACTATTTGAAAATAAAATAATAAATTAAAAGATATTTAAATTTTAAAAGGTCTAAAATTTGTATAATATAAAACCTTGTTATTCAATCAAGCAAAAATTGTACGTCTTACCTTATAGAGTTTTTTGCACTGCTCGCAGGTAAAATGAGATGTCCAGAGTTTGTCTTGATCCCCGACAGGCATGCCAAAATATGTCTTGTAAGGCTTCACACATTTTAACAGTTGCTGTCACAGAATACGTTTTCACTCTTGTCTTGATAAATTGGCCACATACACAGCAGAATGCGTTTGGAGAATGCTTGCAGCTTCTTGATGCCATCTCTGATAAAATCAGATAGGTCTGTGTGTTCACTTAGGCAGGTAACTAAACTGAAGTGGCGAGTGGTGAGCCCCTGTATATATATATTACTATGGAAAGTTCCAGAAAATTCTAAAAGGTTCTTGAAAATTCTTATAAGTTCCACAACATTCTAGAAATTTCTTGTAAGTTATACAACATTCTAGAAAGTTTGAGAAAATTCTCTATTACCTACTCAGCACTGAATCTACCTGGAATGTTCTGGAAAATGGATAAATTTGAAAATTTCATTACCCAGATCACAAAAGCAAGGTTTAAAAAAAATAGGTCTTTTCCATTTACTTTAGGAATAAGGAATTGGGAAATAACACTTCCTGCTCAAGAACAAGAAAAAGTGTTTTTTTTTTTTTTTACATGGTGATAATTAGTTCTAGAATGCTGGGTGTCAATTTCAGATTAGTTACCAATAGAAAACTTCAGATATTTTCTCAAACTTACTTGGTCTAAAGCGTGTCTGTTTTGGAGATAAAAATGTAGCTTACTGAAAAAAAAACTTGTAGGTGTGCAACTGTGTGTAATGTACTACATTTATGTTTTTATATGTCAACGTTACATTATTAATAATATTTCAAAAGTCGTGGCTTTCCAGTATCATCCGTTACCAAATTTATAATTATAAGAATGTTTTCACGACACATGGAAGATATTGCTAACAAATGGCGAACCGTGAGCAAGAATGATGCACAAAACTGTCTTTCATCTGCTAAACTTATACATTATTTTGAGAAATGTATTACAAAAACTTGAAATAAGGAGTCGAAACTTTTAATAAGGAACTCAACTATAATCATATCAGTGTGTTATTTTTTAAGGAAATCGTCGGCATTTAGGGCTAGTAATTATAACCACAGAGATTGTGTTCGTGATCACATTTTTTATCCTGTATGTACCTAACATTATTATGATGCAGTGAATTAAGCTATACTGGTGTGCAATAAATCCATGTTCAACGTTGCTAGCCCTAATAATTATGATAAATTCAAATTAAATTGTTTCTCTAGAATTAAATTCCATGATAGAACTGAATATTACAGTTGAATCTAACTTGGTTTGAGATATTAAATAATAAATTAATGCAGATTTAAAAACTAAGTTTCACCGAGTTTAGATGATACAGAATGATTAGGATAGACTCTGTAGCACTAAAGAAATTAGTTTTAATAGTTTGATAACGACAGGAATCTAATTTTGAGTTTAAAATATTAATATGTTTTACAGAACAAAACTATTTTAACTTCATTCAGTATCCTCAACGTTATGTGTTATATATCTAAAAACCTGATCTCTTTGAATCGTTTTGTGTATGTGTGTGTTTTTCTTATAGCAAAGCCACATTGGACTGTCTTCTGAGTCCACCAAGGGAAATCGAGCCCCTAATTTTAGTGTTGTAAATCTGTAGACTTACCGCTGTATCACCAGGGAACGAACCGTTTAGTTTATTTTACTTAAAACTGAAAGACGTAGTACCATTTTAGAAAGATAACTTATGTATGTGTTAACTCTATTATCATATATATATACCCATTCACTAAATGCCTGAAAAAAGCTAGCATCGATTTTTCCAGAAACACTGAAACAAGTAAATTAGAAATTATTTGTATCGCAGATAATTTTGACACGCATAATAAACTACATTTATCTTTTACGAATAAAAAAGGTGAAACGTTGTGGACATTCCTAATGTATAATTAATGCTGAACTTCTTGTCGCTAATTACTTTTCGTCCTTATTAAATTATCATTTATATATATAAGAATATTATCAACTTTTATCATCACTCAAGAAAGATATTTGTTTGGGATTACCACAAAACCTGGTGAATGAAACGTAGAACAGTTATGCAAACCTTGGAACAATAAAAGCAGAAACAACTGACAAAAGGCAGAGTTTTAGTTTTTATAGACTATTTTGGGACAACGTTTAAGATTTTATAATAATCGAAGTCAAAGTTATAAGTTTTGAAGTGTCTTTCTTTAGTGCGTTCCCGTGATAGAAATAGAGAGCAACATTCCATTAAACCTAACACTGCTTAAAATAGCGTTAAAATAACGGATAAGAGAACTATACTATCAATGAATATAACAACAAAAATTGTGAGCCTTTTCAGCAGCAGTTCACTGCCAAACTTTTATAAAAAAAAAAACTTCTATATTCTAATTTTTACGTTTTATGTCGCTTGTGTGCAAATTTTAGTATTACATCTATCGAAGATGGCTCCCAAACTTATGATAAAAATAACTTGAATTTTATTACTACTTAGAACAGATATATGTAAGATAGACGTTGAGATGGAGTTTTTATCATCTATACATACAATATCAGATAAAAAAAGCTGTACTATCACTTAAATGACGTGAGGTTCCTCTTTTATCTATTAACCTGCTTCAATTCTTTAGAGTAGAGCATTTAGAAGCTGAATTATATAGCACAGTTTGACACGAAGTCTCATTATGGTGATCTTTCAAGCACTAATATATTTATTTGATGACAAGTATGTCATGCTGTAATAAATTTTGACGTTAATCTTATTGCAAAGCCCAAAATTGTACAATTTAATTAAATAAAGCACTTATAAACCGACTTCCTATAATCGTTTTTTCTTCCTTGAAAGTAACAGTCAAATCATTGTTCTTTCGTATTTTGCTTGGCAACTAAGTTGAAATAGAGTTTGCACATGCTTAAATGATGCAGATGAGCTATCTTAGACGTAACTGAAGTAATCAGTTGATCAGTCAGTTAAAGATCTAGCTAGTCCAAATAACATATAGAAAAAGATGGGTACTTTTTAATCAGGTTTTTCATTGTTTTTGTCTAGACTTGTATAAAGCAGAGTTATTTGTACGTCTATTGTCAAGATGAATCGATTTCGATATAATCTGATAAATAAACTATTTGTATAATTAAAATGTTAAGTTTAAATGCATAAGTAATCGTAAAAGTAAATTTATCGATCTAAAATCATTCACGAGGGTTGAACTGAACCAAGAGATCTGGCGATGAGAAAGAATAACCCTTGGAAGCGTCAGCAATGTGTTGTTTCGTGAGGTTTAATAGTTCTGTGAATAACTTCAGAATTGTACTTTGAGTTACTTTTAACGTTACTTTTGTAGCATAAAATAAAATTGATAATTTTAACCCTTAGATCAGAAGAATTAACCATTATAACTGAAAGTTATAGCAGTGACATATAAATAAAGTTTGCACTTTAAATCCTCTCGCGTGTTTTACTTCTACGTCTTTTCTAGCAACGTTATGCTTCTCTAAAATTTCATTATCATGTTTTGTTTCATATCACGTTGCTCAAATAAATATCTGCTGATTTTCTTAATTTATTTCTTTTGCCAGGTTTCTTCTTTACACAGTTACTAAGAGGTTCTGATAAAAAGCAGCCATTTAAACAAATTTCAAAATCAAATTAAATTTATTAATGAAAACAATCCCATAAAACAACTGTCTGAAAATAATTAATTTTATGAATCAAAAATTAAATATTTAATGATTAGAGTGTTTTAAATCACCACAGAGTGTCTTCACTGTTAATGATATTTCTAACCATAACCATAACCACAGAGTTAAGTCAGCCAAGGAAGTTTAGGTTAGACATGAATACACGATGTAAGCCAACTGTGTAAAATAACCTTTATAACTAAAATTGCAATCAAAATATTTTTAAACACAAAAACAAATAAGATTTGGTACAACTTACTACAAACAAAAATGGAATATTTTACGAAATATTTTATTTAGCAGAACCGCTAGATTAGAGATATCTCTCTGTCTGAGCAGAAAAGATTTGGCTCATTCCTTTTTTCCTATTATTTGTCATTATTCCTTCATAATCTCCTGATTATCTGAACTAATATTTGAAAATCCGAATCAGATTATAAAATCTTAGCTCTGTTAGTTTTGGTATAATAACTGCATTTTTTTTCAACTTTACAAAAGGTTTTTATCGCTACAATACCTATTAATGTTTGTGACCGTTAATTAGGGCTTTATCGAATGATTTACATAACATACTATTAACATTTATGTTTACTAAAGTACTAAAAACATAAAACAACATCCTTAATTATAAAAAAAATCAAACATACTATGTACTTTCTATATGTTGTAATAATTAAAATGCACTGTTACTTCTTTCATATTGCACTGATGTATCTGTAACTTCGCAAAACATTAATTGAATCATTAACTGGTATCAGTAGTATTCCCTATTTTAATGGTTATCTGCACTAGCTGTCCCTAATTTAGCAGTGGAAGAGTAGAGGGAAAAAAGCTCACCATCACCATTCACCGCCAACTCTTGGGCTACTCTTTAACAATGCATAGTGAGCTCACCGTCACATTATGACGCCCCACAGATCATAGGACGACCATGGTTGGTGCGACGGGGATTCCAACCCGCGACCCTCGGGTTACGAGTCAAACGCCTTAACCCACCTGACCATGCCGGGTTGTAAAGTGAAGTATCTAGTGCTGAACAAATGACAAATGAGCACCAATAACGAGCAATAAAACATTTTTCAGAGTATATTCAAAGATCCTTTTAATTTATGAAATGTTTATGACTGTAATATAATAAATATTTTTTACTGCACTGAAGTTGTTAATTTTATTTTTCTATGTCATTGTATCTATACAGCATGATAAAATTTATTATCACAAATCCGATTAGGTTGCACACCCGGCTTCAAATCAGTGTTATTGCTAAAAGAAAAAAACAAAAAACAATTCATTAAACTTTATTAGTTTTACTGAAAAATGCATGTTTGGTTGGTAAAATTGAATTTATGGCACAAGCCTCATTTGACAACTTACAACTGGAAAGATAGCTTTAAATTCAGTCTTAAAACAAGTTTTTTTTTCAGAATTATATTTTATTGTCCTTGTTTTGAACGAACGTCGTTTTCTATAAAACAACAAAAACTAGACGTTTCTCGTAATAAAGTAATATTGAAGTTTCATTTATTTGTTGATAGGTTCTTTTTTAGTATATACTGCTCAATCTTAAGACCATTACTCAAAGGTTGTCAACCTAACTATTTGTAAAGATAACTTGTGAAACAACTTACATTCCAGACAAGGATTACAAGGTTTTCAATTCTCTAAATTACAAGTATAACCTTGATTTATAAATATATCTAAGATTTTTTCCATAACGTGTATTTTTTAGCTAATACTTAGTTTACTGATCTACGAGCATAGCTGTAATAGTATTCATAAATGTCTACAGCTCATTTTTTGTTAATAAACAACACTAGTAATTAAAGTCAAGAGACCCCACTTGCTCCAGGATACAGACTGTGTTAACTACGTCTTCGATAACGTATTCGTGAAAGGCAGAAGACTACAACATAAATAAAGACAACTTCTGTATTTCCATATATGTATGTAAAATCAGGCGATCTTATGACTATAAACTTTTTTTTTATCAGATCAAATATCGCATTCAGTTTTGAAGTGTTTTTTTTCTGTGGATGAATGCATCTCACTGTGCTGGCATTAAATGTATTACAGCTTGCTAATTTTTAGCTTTAATGCTCGAATTTCTATATACACACTGATCATTTAATTATTATTATGTTATTGTCCTTGTGATATATCAATAATGCTCTTGCCAATTTCACGAAGCGTTTGTTCAGACATATTGTGATATGATTATCATAAGTTGCAAAATATAACACTGATAATGTTCAGTATCTGTAACTTAAAGCAGTATTTCACGCATGATGTGTCTATTAAATACCAATAAACTATCTACTTTACAATAAGCAACTGAACTAAATAAAATCGTGCTAACAATTAGGATCAAATAATAGTGTTAAAAGCATTCGAAATTTGCCCCCTTCTAACCATAATTTGTTGGTCGATTTTAGTATGAGATTCCAATGTCATTGTACAACTTAACAGTATTACGAAGAACATAAAGATTTAACCGGATTTCCTACGAATTTTCTTTCAATTTTTTAAGTTATTCAGAATACTTACTACAATTTCTGATATGTAATTGAAGCCTTATCTCTTACGTTAATGACTGAAGATAATATGTTTCACACAAGAATTATGATCAACGAATCTTTGAAATTATACGTTTCTGCTCAACCTGATTTTATGGCCTCTTTAATTCTAAATCCATGTTATGTTGTTTCACAACAGTATGTAGCAAATGGTTTCAGTTTTATCGTTGTTTCTTACAAAGTTAGGTACGATTGGTAAAGTAACATCTGCTTTTAACTTAAGCGAAAAAAGGCGTTTACTAAACGAAGTTTCAAATAAACAAGGAAATAAAACTTACATTACCAGCTTACTAATCGCAGACCATGTCTTTAACTTTTCAGTCGACTGGTTTAATGTATCTTATATCTCGACAAAATATTTCTTGACAAATGGAACATCGAGGAATTAGTTTGGTCTAAAAATACATATATATCTTTTCACTACCGTTACGATGCGTGTTATTTAGTCAAATATTATTTTGCATTTTGTTTGACGAAATTGTTATCATATGATTTTAAACTGCAAAAAGAATGTAGTCTTTCAGTAACAACAATGAAAGCTTTCCAACTCGTAACTACGCGCTTAACAACTGAAACTACTTACCAAAGTAAAGATAGCGCTTGCGAAACATCCCTGACGTACAGACCTCCAACAGCAACAGGACTTTAATATGGCCATTTTAATCTTTGTAAGATATTCTTACTGTCTTTGAAATGTCTGCCTTGGTCGCAACAGTAAATAATATCAAGTTGATACGGTAATAAATGGTTTGATGTCAATATCGGTCAGAACAGTAAATATGAAAGGCAACCAATTGTGAAAAGTTAAAGTGGGGAAACGGTCTTTACTTCATGTTAGTGGCAAGTTGACTAAGTCGTTCACGCTACCAACCCATACTTATGTAGTCAAATCACAAAGGATGTCGTCTCCTTCAGTCCGCGATCAATAAATAATCGTCCACAGACAACAAACGAGCGCAACCAATCGTTTTCTATTTTGACAAACACAGGAGCCATCCGTTTGCAAAATCAGTACTTAGTTTAAAAAGCAATAAAAAATTATTAGTAGTAAACTTAGTACCTGTTGAAACTATAGCTCCCTGTGTTAATAGAATATTAAAAGTTGTCATGAAGATTAAATATATTTTCATTAAAATAGGTACTTTACATTTTTAGTTCTTATATATAAGAAATAAAATATCCAAACTGCACTGCCCCTCCCAAAGAAAAGATGGAATAAAGTACTTAAATACTTGAATATTTCTTATAAAATGGTAATAAGCACAAAAGCAGCATCATATTGTAGTTTTAAACTATTTTACGTTGCTTATCCCGTAAACTCAGAAAGATAGAAATAACTTTTTTCTCTTTATTCTCAACACACGTACATAAGTATAACGGCACAAATTTATTCATAATAAAAAAAATCTATTCTCAGTGTTTTTAAACAAAAACACCGATGAAAATAAATGGATAATATATATATATATATATATGTAATTTTGAATGTGTGAAAACGATCATTGATTTTACATTGAGGTATTACTTTTTTATGTATGTGTGAAGAATATATCAGAAAGCCGAATGGGATTGCTGCCAAAAAATAATTGCAATCAAAATACACGTATCCACGGGAGATTACAGGCTAACAGTAAAGTTATGAGTGATTGATTTAGACTATTATATGAAAATATCACTTTTATTGGGCTGTAATGACTGTATGGCTCAGATTTTCGTTTATTTATTCCACAATAATTCTTTTATTGATTCGAAGGAATCCAGAAAAACAATGACGCTTTAAATAACATTGTTTTCCCTACCCCTCCAAAGAGGATGTGTATGTACAGTCATGTGAAAAAGTTAGGACACCCTATGAAAGCCTGTGTATTTTTGTAACAATTTTGGATATATAGATATTTAATTTCAATTTTAACAATACTGAAAGATTATAGAAATATAACTAAACAATTAAAACTGAAGAATTACATTTACAGAAGATCTTGAAAAGTCTTTTCTTCAGTTTTAATTGTTTAGTTATATTCCTATACTCTCAATATTGTTAAAACTGAGATTAAACATCTATATATCCAAAAACGTTACAAAAATATACAGGCGTTCATAAGGTGTTCTAACTTTTTCAAAATACAGAAAGAGAGAGAGAGAAAAAAAAAAACTGTATGTTTATGATTTTTAACTAAAACATATTTCCCTTATTACATTAATTTATATATGTATTGTGTGCGTTATAATTATCAATTCCAAAATTATTAGGGCTGGTTTCACTGGTACCATTTTGTTGGAAATTAACTTAAAAATTTGTGATTACAACACTATTGCATACATTTCTTCTGGGAGAAATCGTAAAGGTTAAAAACAGCTATGTAACAGAAACTAATATTGATACTTAATTCGTTTTTCTGTTTAAAATTGAAGAAGTTACAACCGAAGTTGTAAAAACGCATTTAGTTTCAGACAACAGCTGACAGAATTAAATCAAAGGCTCTACATTTTTGTCCTGTGGGTTAAGGCAGTCGACTCGTAATCTGAGGGTCGCGGGTTCGAATCCCAGTCAAACCAAAGATACTCGCCCTTTCAGCCGTGGGGGCGTTATAATGTATCGTCAATCCTACTATTCGTTGGTAAAAGAGTACCTCAAGAGTTGGCGGTGGGTGGTGATAACTAGCTGCTTTCCCTCTTGTCTGCTAAGTTAGGGACGGCCAGCGCAGATAGCCCTCGTGTAGCTTTGCGCGAAAATTCAAACAAAACAAAAAAACATTTTGTCTAAACTTTGAGACCATTCAAACCCGCTCATAACAACTTCCGGTGACTAGAAATAGCTACCATTATATACTTTATGGCTGACACATATATTATAATAGAAGCTTCTGATAAACGTAGCGCTATTAGGTCGCTTCACAATAAATACTACATTACTGATTTCAGCTTTATTCACACTAGTTTTTGCAAAAACACTGACACATGATTTTACAAAATAACTTACAAATACTACCAAAGAAAACTTAAAGCAAATTAACAAAAACATCTTCCGCTATATGACATCTGAACAGGCTCGCCCAGGGAAGTTTTCTTTATTATCACAAACTTCGTCATAGATCATCTTATAATTTACAATAATAATAATAACAAAATCAATAGCATCAAAAAAACTATCTGTTTATAGTTGACCGTTACACAAAATACATCACTATTAAATTCTTCCTTTGTACACAAAAAATGCAATGCATTTTATAAACATAATATAAATAAATTAATGATAAATTATCATTGCCTTCCAACAGTCTTTTCTGAACGATGAAAGTTTCTTCATTCAGAGTAACATATTGCAAAACGAAGATAGTGAAGTTTAAGAAACTGTACTTAATTTATAATCCGTTTTTAAGTCAAATATTCTTTGACTTAACCAGATTTGTTTTGCCAATTAATGGCTTTAAAGTCAATAATGAGTAGCAATATTATAGCAGTTGTATACAAGATTCTGGAAAGTTTACGAGAAACTGACACTGTTTATAACAGAAATGTTCGAGATAAAAATTCAGATCTTCAAATCTGGTGTAAAGTATTTCTGGATATGCTCTTTTTGAGTTAGACGTCGTTCGAGAACAAATCTGGACATCGACCATATTGTAATAACAGATATGAAAGTTACCTCGAGAAAAGAAGGAAAGATTAACTGACTCTCACTGAGACAGCATTATTTCGATTTACATTTCTAAAATCAGGGATTCCATTCCCCTCGATGGACACAGCAGATATCCCGATGTGGCTTTGCTATAATAAAAACATACACAAAGATTAGCTGGCGGTGATTACAATTGGCATATGGCTGTTCAAATACCGTTGCTTTGAAGAGGTAATCGCAGTAAAAGGTGAAGTGGGCGTTGGAACACGAACAGTAAAATGAGTAAAACTAGAAATATATACTATTTAGCAATGAATCCAGAATATGATTGAGTGGCAACAATTGGCAATAGTTTATTTGACATCAGAGAGAAAAATGACGTCATAACCAATGTGCAATATCTATAGTGAAGTACTTTAAGGGATTGCAGCAATTCTGTGGCTACATTCAGTCCAGCTAAAGGTGTCAGTAATTTACATAAAACAGGTAATACCCTGACGACTGACATATACAAATACAGTCTGATTCTTCATGTTACTGTCAAGGGATTCATGTTTCAGCAGCACAGTAATCTGAACCATATGCCAAATGTGGTGAAACGATATCTTTATGGTAAAAAAAAAAAAATCAGTGAAACGCTTATTCATGTTTTTATCTGTGCAACTCCCTTATATTAAAATTCCTGAGTCTGCATTGGTTTACACTGAAATCGAGGAAGTCAAAAGGCACCAACTAGATTAATTTAAATTAACGTGAGTATTATATGAGATCTTGGACAATTTTCCACAGTTGTGCTATTATTAGCTTTAAGGTATCAAAATAATATGTAATGCTCTGTGTAAACCAAAGGTTTATTTGTTTATTGGTAAACACGAAACTAGACAATGCTGTGCTCATCGCAGGTATTAAAACACGATATTTAGCATTATAATCCTTCATCCTTATTCAAGCGCATATACGTAAATACGTTATGTAACACATTAAATTATTTAATATGGCTTTACGTAATAAAAATTATAAGTGTAGATCCATGACACATTTATGTGTATAACTGTATACACATCTCTCTTTACGATGACGTACGTATCAAATAAAATAATCAAAAATTTACTAGTTTATAAAAAAGTATTTTGGAAACAGGGTTGCTGCGAATAGATGTAATTTTAACAACTTAACATTTTTGAAAAAATTAAAACAAAATGTTCTGTTGTTTTTTTTCAAAATCATTTAAATGAAATGACGTGCATCATTAATAGCTAAAAATGAAAGTAAGCAAAGAAAAAAAAGTTGTAACTACTATACACACTATTATCTGCGTAAAAATAAACGTATTGAAAAATTAGACAAAATACCAAAAACAATATCAAATCCCTCCCATACCAAGATGCGGGAATTGATGCTGAACGGTGGCTTAATTGTTATTCACGGACGAAAATGGTGACACAATCCATTATGGATGAGATGTCCGTCCGCCGCAAGTTATCCAACACATTATACCTAGTACTATCATATGGCTGAGTGGAATGAAATGATAGGGTTATAGTTTCTTGCTTAAGGACACAACAGCATAACGAAAACCAGTTTCAAAATCACAACCATTCAACTACGATGCCAGGATCTGTTTGATTTGAATTTCACACATAGCTACACAAAGTTTATCTGCGCTAGCCGTCCCTCATTTAGAAGTTAAGACTAGAGGGAAGGTATTTAGTCAACATTTCCCGCCTCCAACTTTGTGACTACTCTGTTTACAATGCATAATGACGCTGACCGTCACATAATAAAGGCCCCAAAGCTAAAAGAGCAGCGATTCAAAACTGTGGCCTGTAGATTGCGAGTTGATAGTCGGAACATACGAACGAGTCCAAAGCCTGAAGACACATAAAGAGTCTGACCCCTCCATCCATAAAAATATGTAATGAAGATATTTTGTAGTGTTTTATATCTTGCATACTTAAAGTATGTGAGAAAGGTATGGAAACAAAATAGCTCAAAGGTATAAAAAATCAATTCATATTTCCAATCGCAAAAGTACTTCCATGTAATTATAAGGCATAAACCAAGTATTGTTGTGTCTGTTAAATATATATGACATATAATATAAATCTAAAGGTAAACTTATTTTGTAAATTGTTATGCTATGTCATAAAAACAAGACCCTCTTACGTCTATAATGTTTACTTCATCATCAGTTAAAGAGATAACATAATAAAAACAACAATGAGATTTAGATACTCATGCCTCATGATCTATAGCGTGAGAAAGTTCGATTTTATTTTGGTAACTACATTTTCTGATACTATAATTCTCATTCGCCAAAGGCACAGTGATAGGTTTGTGGACTTATAAATAACTCTTAAAAACCATGGTAAGCACAGAACAAATAGCCTACTATGTAGCTTTGCGTTTAACTACAGACAAACCGACAAATCAATGCTATAAGAAAATAAAATATTGAGGATCGTTGTAATAAAAACTAATTTTTTATTCATTAATTTACTAGCGATAAGATGCATTAAAACAATGGAATTAAGTACAACTAAAAACTATTGTATGTTGGTTTTAGCGCAGAGCTACTCGAGAAATATCTTCGCTTGACGTTCCTAATCATGAAATGATAGACTAGATTGCAGGCAGTTAATCAACACCATCGATCGCCAAATCAAATAGTGTTATTTAATCGTCATTCTTACAACGCACTTACGTCCCCAAAGAGTCAGAAGTGTGATCATTTTTTTGTTTCTTTTATTTTGGAGGGGGGTGCAGTAACAGGCGCAAAAATGTATCCACAATCTGTCTGGTTAACCGGTAGGCCGTACCAAAATAGAAGTGAAAAAAAATAAGCAAAAGTTGAGCTGTTGATGAGCTGCTTTGGGCGCATTGTCTCAAATGTTCTGGATCTTTCCATACGCATTAACGACAAATTATATCTTAAAGCACACCAAAAATTTGTTTGTTTTAACTGCAAAGCTACACAATAGATTGCATGTACTGTGTTGACAGCGGGAAGTGGAATTTTAATGTTATAAGCTCTCAAACATTTCACTAAATTATCGTGGTGGAGCCGAAATACACAAAGTGTTATTATTTCAACGGTATTGTGATATACTGCGAGATCGCCCGCAATGTATATAGCGTTTTGGCATAATCTTCAGTATCCATAAAATTCACGATCTTATTGAAAATCATTAATATTAAATATTTTTACATAAAGAACAATTTCGTTTTCTTATGTTACTTGTATATTTTATATATTACTTGACAATAAAAAAATTCACAAGTGAAACGCAACACTTAGCTAACACAGGCCGATCAACAACAAAACAGAACGTGTGTGAATCTGACGAAACGTGTAACAATAGTTATTTGATTCTGACACGTTTTCACTGTCAATATAAATGTAAATTGACAAGGCACCATCGCTTATCCAGTCCACAGAACCTAAAACATATGTCTCAAACATCTAAAACAAATACGTATTCTTTCGCGGTTGTCTTCCTTGCTTAAGTTTTAAACTGAGCTGCTACTGATCTAATTCAAACTGTGTTAAGGCTTTCTACCTTCCCTAGTTTACTTTTATTTTTTGAAAAATATAAGACACTTCTAGTAAGTTCGACTGACGTCAAAATAAATAAATAATAAGCTATTGGAGTGAAACACTAAAAGAGGTTAATAAGAGAACAGGAACATGAAATTATTTTTTTCACTCAAGTATAGAAGTCTAAATCACCTTTCTTTTCAACAATCACAGTCTGACCTCATAAACAATAATTAATGAGTATACAATTGATCTTGACGCGTAAGTATTAACTAGACTATCTGTAAGATGAAAACTTAGCTGTCACCCTTCAGTTATCAGGAATCGTGTCAAAAAAATCGAAGGAATAAATTTCGTCCTGCTAAGAATGATGGTGTGAGTCCTAATAGTAATCCAAGCAGTGAATATCTAACATGTTAAAATGCATTACTGAGGAAGACAAATGATCTTAAGTATTATAACACAGTGCAGAGAGGTAACAGCACAAAGAGAGCAGTGCACGTACACATACTGTCATATGCACGAAATATGATTGCTATTTTCCCAGGAGGAATTTCAGCTAAATAGTGTATGAGGCACTCGATAGGTTACAATTCATTTATTCTAATATCTCGATGTTTCGCAACTGTATCAGTTATAATGAAATTGAATGGAATGGTACAGTTCTCAGAAAACTACATCGTATCTCGAATGAGAATGGTGGTTCTATCAAAAAACAAAAATGAAATAACAAAAACTTTATACCGGTAGAGTTTTTGCTAACAAACAATGATGATATAACTGAAAATATTTAAAGTGGCAAATAAATCAAGCCATTCAACATCATAGATTTATGGTATAGCCGTATGAGTTTTAAAGTCGCTGTTTTTCTTCATGTATAAACCAGGCCAACAGGCATAAACATGTTTAGAATACTCCAATTAATCAAACAAACGAAGCTGTAACTTTTCGTATCAAAATACCTTACCCCAAAATTACAGCTGTTATTTTTTGTTTGCTTGCTTGTTTGACAAATAGTTGCTACTGACTCGTTGTAAAAGTTAATGGTTGGTTTGCTGAATATGAAGTGGAATACATATGCTGAAGATATGTTAACTTTTTTACATCATCCAACTAAATGAATGGTTTGTTTTCGAATGTCGCGCATATCTACACGAGGACTATCTGCGCTAGTAGTCCCTAATTTAGTAGTGTAAGACTATAGGGAAGACATCTAGCCATCACCTATCCTTGGGCTACTCTTTTACCAACGAATAATAGGATTGACCGTCACTTTATAACACCTTCATGGCTGACAGGGCAAATATGTTTGGTGTTACGGTGATTCAATTCCACGACCCTCAGATTACGAGTATAGTGCCCTAACCATCTGACCATGCCGGGCCTCACCTCAGCTTAAAATGATCGGTGTTTCTCACCTGAAACGAGGAAGTATGGTTCTTTAAAGAACGAGCGATTAGAACATTCAATTATAATAATATTTATTGAACATACCAATAATTTACAAATTGTGGTAATACATAGGTCAATAACTCGAATAAGCTTACAGAAAAACAAAGAAAATAAAGTTTTAGTTAGTGTTGATAAAGTAAGCATTTATTGACTATTTTAAAGTATATATTTCTGAAAGATAAGCAAAATATTCACCATTCTGTGCGCCATCCACAAACAGTCAACAGTAATTAATGACTAGCAACGTCTACAGTTATTACAATAATATATATTACCTTCAGTTACACATGATTTTATACAGCTTAACGTATTTAATATAAAACTTTTATACAGAAGTTGAAGTTTGTTCTGTTACGGTTGAATCAAATTCATGAAACTCATCAAAGAAGAAAGACTATTGGCTGATGTTTAATGTTCTTTAACTAGCTTCTAAATACTATTGGTTGGTGGACACCCCTTGGCTAGTAGACCTTACTGAGTAAGTGTCTGTAACATCAAGCTCAAACAGCTTTAAATATGGATACGGCTTGCAGTGTGAATTCTTTGTGTTTGTATAAAAAACATCCAGTTTGGTCAGAGCATCTCTTCTTTTGAGGTCAAGGAATTTCTCTTTAGAAATTTCTTGAATGAACGTTAAAATGTTCGCTATGCACGTGAAAACTATGCTATTTTACTTGGTTTTCTTTCCCTTTTTTAAACTTTTCATAATAATATGTTCATAATAATGAGCTTTCTGTACATACTTCCTTGAGTACTGTAGTTCTAACTAGTTGCCCTTATATCATGGAAAAACTTGTTACAGTTTTCTATGCTTATCCACTATTAATACGTAAAATATTCTCTAAGTTTGTAGATGAACCAAATGCTCTAGCATTTTCAATATTAAATAAAAATTATGCCAATGGTTATCTAAAATGAGCTACTTTCTTGTTAGACTCATTTCTGATGTTTTGTCGATTAACCAACTCGCGTTTGTCATGATAAGCGAGGCCCCGGTATGGCCAGGTGGGTTAAGGCTTTCGACTCGTAATCTGAGAGTCGTGTTTTCGAATCCCCGTTGCACCAAACTTGCTCGCCTTTTCAGCCGTGGGAGTGTTATAACGGTACGGTCAATCCCACTATTCGTTGGTAAAAGAGTAGCTCAGGAGTCGGCGGTCGGTGGTGATGATTAGCTGCCTTTCCTCTAGTCTTACACTGCTAACTTAGGGACGGCTAGCGCAGATAGCCCTCGAGTAGCTTTGCGCGAAGTTCAAAAACCAAAAAAATAAACATGATAAGCGCTAACATCATTTCTCTAGTACATGGGTTCACAAACTTTGCCAACCAGAGGACCTACTCCAATTTCTTTACTGTATTGGTGGACCACCTGCCATTAAAAATAGATTTTATCATATATAACTGGTGTATCACATGTATATATTACTACCTTTACAACTTCATTTTAGTTTTAAGAAAAGATCAATTAAAAGATATTTAAATATTGAAAATTAAAAAAACAAAACGACTTACTTTAATGTGAAGGATGATACTGCTTTGCTGAAACAATCTTGCAGATTTCTGGATCAATGTCTGACAATTTCAAAAGATGATCAGGCCCCACCTTCATCTTATTTCTATACTTCGATTTTATATGTGTCAATTCAACTGGAAATAAATTGTCTTGTTGTTTGTCTACTTGTTTTTGCGATTAGCGGGCAACGGCGCCAGTTGCACAATGAATTTACATAATTCAGTTTATGTTAAGCACAATTACTAAGTCAGGATTTATAATATTACTGTATTAGTTTTATAACGCCTTCGCATTTTATTTTATTCATTACTCTTTAAGTGAGCTATAATTTCATAAATTTAGGGTATTACTGAGCAGTATTCACTACCCCTTAAGTATTATTGCGGACACTCAGGGGTTCTGATCACAGTTTGGAAACCTCTGTTCTAGTATGCTCTCAGAATGTAGTGTAACTTTGATATTACTCGTGTTTGAACTCTTTGTTAGTTTCTAATTTAAGTATTCACTCCATAAATATGTAATGCTTCTAATCATGTTACTTAGTAAATGTTTACTCAGTTTATTAATGTATCATTTATTTGATTATGTTATAAAGTAATAATTTTATTTCGTATTACAATTTATGGGAGATGAGGGGACGAGTGCTATTAATTAGACTCAGTTAAATTGAATAGCATTAAACAAGTATATTAAAATCGTGTGTGAAAAGGTAGGATATATTTCCATGATTTGGTTTGTTTACTTACAATGCTAGCGTCTTGCTTAGAATATACAGATTGTTAGACGTTAACAAAAGGCATTATAATAAAATTTACAGCTCATACGTTATTTCTGATACGTAGATTTTTAAACAGCTATATAACCGTTGCTCATTGATAACATTTTTTGCTGGTCATATTCTGAGAATTATAATTTGTTTGATGTAATATTAAAAAGTGTAGCACTAACCTAGTCAAATCACTTAATTTGTTGATTTGCAGTGGCGCACGAGGCTAAATATTAGGCTATCTGTACTGTCCCCACTGCGGGTATCAAAACTCGTATTAACATTATGAAGATCTTTTGAAGTACTGCAATTAGGACAACTTTTAAAATATGTTAGGAGAAAATCAAGTATTTCTTTTTGTTATCAAACAAACTAATATTAAACATTTTAATAAATTCAGTGATTATAAAGTTGCCGGTTAATAAGGATAGAATGAGGAATGGGACAGATCTCTGACCTATTGTAGACCACGCTGGCTACTAATAAGCAACTTTTATTTTCAAGACAAATTAAAGTTGCTGTTATATTTTACTACGTTCTTTTTATTATAATTAGCTTTTCTCATCTGTCTCTATAAAGTATGAAAGATGTCTTTAAGCTATACCATAATGAGAACTATTCATGATTCTGTTATCTACCTTTAACAATAGAGCAATGGCAGAGAAGCTCTGAGTAATGTTAGTTTATAACGATCACCATTGATGTAATGGCTGCATCTGATTCAATACAGGCTAAAATAATAACCAGTGGCCAGAGAGAACATCTACTAAAGACTTTAACATAATACTGGCCACTACCAACTCCTAGAGTTAATAATGGATTCTGAGACTCTCTAAATTTCTGTTGCTTTGTTTTTAGTAGAATAACACAATTTAAGATATATATAATTATATTCCATTCACATAATATTTTCTCTGAAACAAAAAAGTGTTTAGTTATATTTTAAATTTGCACTTGATAAAACATTTCATAGAAAACTAAACTCTTTCTCTATAAAAACAAAACTAAAAGAAATTTCAAGCAGTAAGCTTAGGAATTTAATAAACGCATCTCGTTATGTTGTCGAATAAAGAGGTTATTTGTTTGATCAGAGTTTGTGCGACATTACATTGCTATAAGACTAATAATATTTGTTTTTAATATTTTTGTACTAGATTTATTGAATAAAAGGCCATGTCGACAGTGTTATTTGGCTCACAATGTGTTTGATAAAAATGTTTTTATGTTCTTCTTACTGAAAACACGTATTAAAAATCAAGTAAAGAAAGATTTGCTAAAATTATTATCAGTTTTGCTATGATGCAATGTCACACAAAAGAACGATCAAAAGAATAAGTATTGGTATATTGTAATAAGCTTTATTTTCAGCGTTTCAGTTTAGATGTCAGTTAAAGGGCGCATAACATTAAAGTAGACCTAGAATAGCTGAAATATTCTAAATGACGCCAAGAGGATATTTCTTTTTTTTTGGGGGGAAGGGGAATTTCGCGCAAAGCTACACAAGAACTATTTACATTAGCCGTTCATAATTTAGAAGTATAAGCTTAGAGGAAAGGCAACTAGTCATCACCACCCACCACTGACTCTTTGGCTACTCTTTTACCAACGAATAGTGGGATTGACCGTCACATTATATCATCCCTACGGCTGAAAGGGCAAACATGTTTGACGTGACGAGGATCAAGAAGATCTATCAATTTTGATAAATATTTAGAAGTGATACATCAGATATAGATACGAATAGCACAGTCAATCAGTAAGCCAGAAGCGAAGTATTTAGACCACAATTACTCATCATGTATATTCAATGACCAATGAAATTATACAAGTAAGTATATCTTTATATTAGTGAAGTATTTCTATCTTAACGTTATTTTATAAACTTATGCTTGTAAATTACAACAATTTACAAAAGGAGGTAGATTGTACAAATATTTACAATATGTCACAATGTTGCATTTACAGGGTCTTTCTTGGCCTGGCATGGGGAGGTAGTTTGGGAGCTCAACTCGTCACCTGAGGGTCGCCCTTTCAGCCGTGGGGATGTTAAGATATTACAGTCAGTCCTACTATTCGTTGATGAAAGAGTAACCTGAGAGTTGGCAATAGGTGGCGATGACTAGCTACCTTTTCTCTAATCGTATACTGCTAAATTAGGAACAGCTAACAGAAATAGCCCTTGTGCAGCTTTGTGAAAAATTCAAAACAAATATACAGTACAGGATCTTTCAATGCTACTTAAACTGTGTTCTGATATTGTGATTAAACAAATATATTTCACTTAGAATATAAAAAAAAATCTACTTTTATGATATTTTCCAATTACGTATTGCTCATAAACACTGGATTATTTTCTTTTTTTATCTTCGTAAAAATTGCACTAGAAATAATTACTTGTTCTTCATTTTACTAGAAGAAATACCAAGCAGCTACTGAAATTCGCAACAAAAGAGCATGTTAGTGAAGTTCAAAGAAAGCTCTTTCTAGAGTCTTACAGTGAAAATGTCAAACCCATACGGTGTAGATAAACTGATAAAAAAAGGAATGAACAAAACAAAAACACAAAAAAATTGGTTTTAACACAGTTTTACTCGTTTATTTTACAAATTCTTAAATATTATTGAAGCTTTTCAGTATATTTGAAAATTTTTAATAAATAGTAATTATATTTTTCATGTTTATAACAGAAAGGGAACTTATTAATGCTGTGTATACATTTTTATCTTATGATATGTACGTGTATGTGCAAATTAATTTAGAAGCAATTAATTTAGTTGCTTCCGGATACATAAATGCTTTTAAATCTACTTTCTCAGGAAATTTCATTAAGGATTTCACTACGGTTTCTGTGTGGATCAATGAAAATAAAGTAATATTTAACCATGGCGTACATTAACTTCATCTGTACTCAACTGTTAAATCAAATGAAAATTATAGCAATGATTTTATGACACTCATTGTATAACACAAATCCCTATTTCACACAATTTATTACACTACAAATGAGAGCCTTGCTAATCCTACAATTTGTATATGCTTAAATGCCTGCCCGGCATGGCCAGGTGGGTTAGGGCGTTCGAGTCGTAATCTGAGGGTCTCAGGTTTACATCCACGTTACATCAAACATGCTCGCCCTTTCAGCAGTGGGGGCGTTATTATGTGACAGTCAATCCCATTATTCGTTGGCAAAAGAGTATCCCAAGAGTTGGCGGTGGGTGGTGATGACTAGCTGCCTTCCCTCTAGTCTTACACTACTAAATTAGGGACGGCCAGCGCAGATAGCCCTCGTGTAGCGTTCTGAGAAAATCAAAAACAAACAAAAAAGTTAAATGCTTACAAACATTTCTAAAAAGAGAAATGGTTACGCACTTGAAATTGATGTTTGAAGTACTGAAAATAAATTCTAATTAACATATTTAATTTTCACCTAACATATGGAAGTTTGTATATCATTATTCAAATAATCTTAAGGTATTGTGAACACATGGGCTTTTTCACTTTCATGCTGAGAGAAGTTCACGCTAATTTAGTATAGCAAGTGGATTGTATGTAGTTATATATATTTTCTTGTAGCAAAGCCACAATGGGCTATCTGCTGTGTCTATTGAGAGGAATCAAACCCCTAATTCTAGCTTTGTAAATCCGAAAACTTACTACTGTCCTACCGGGGGAACCGAGTGGGCTGAAAAGGCAAATGAGTCTCAAATTTTCCATTTGGCGTGGCTATACAGTCAGCTAGTTTGTTTAAGCAGTTAAAGATATTTTGGGAGTATTAAGACATATAAAAACAGAAAAACTTTATATTTTATAGACCATAAAGATATTATAAATGAAATTAAACTCCCTAAAAGCAATACATGTTATTTTGTGGCATAAATTTGAAATATGCATTCAATCACAATATATTTTTGTAGTGTGTTAAGAAAGTCCATGTTTACAGAGAGGTAATTTTACTTTATCATAACGTATTTCACGCGTAGTCTGTTTTCTGGGGTATTGTGATATATACAAAAATAGGTAAACTGAAAAACTTTGTAAAATAGACCCAAAAGGTATTTCAAATGATATTAAGTATGCATAATGTCTGTACATAACTATGTCACTACACTTTTACAATGAAGGATATTCATACAGGGTGACTATTGAACAAGGTAGGGTCAAATGACACAACCTTACAAACAAAAGCTTTTGAGAAATTAGAAAATCTCATACAGCATAATGTCTGGAGTAACAACGGGCGTAAAAACCGCTTCTCATGCTAATCTGGAACAACGCCCTCATCCACAAAGTGAAAACGATGGCTACGAAATCTCGTAAGTCAAAGGTGTGTAAGATTCTCGTAACACGTTAAAATAAATGGCTGTATTTATGTGAGTGGTGGTCCTAGAATTCTAATCGTGGCAATCCCATTTGTTCACTTGTCAGTTTTTCCGATCAGCTCAAATGGACTTTTGTGCTTTAATGAAATCGTATGAGAAGTCATAGAATATGGCAATTAATTTTTATATATTTCACTATGAGATTTTGTAACTTTTTTTTCTACTTAACGTTACTGGAACTAATTCTAAAATAGACGAACCTTTTCTGACATATTCTGGTCACAAACGTCTGTATCTGCATCGAGAATTGATGAGTATGGGGTGGTAGACGATGTATAATTGTATATGAATATACATTGTTTAAAATTTTTTTAAATGTCGCAGTAAAAGAGAAAATATTGGAGAGTAAGATATGATGAAGGAAAACATACATTTTATTCCCCCTTCCCCAAAAATAACAACAAAATATGTACTACTTCGATACATAATTAGTTTAAAACCTTGGACTTTTTTCTATAATTCAACAAGTATTATTTACTAGGACAAGTCCCACGTTGGTATAGCGGTAAGTCTATAGATTTACAACGCTAAAATCAGGCGTTTGATTCCTCTCGGTGCAACCAACAAGATAGTTTGATGTGACTTTTTTATAAGAAAGCATACACTCCTACAATAGCGTTATAGAATATGGCGTCTTTGAAAACATGCAATTTTATTTTCTTATAAATGTCCTTAAAATACTATCTTATAGTAATAATAAAATTTCTTCGTACGAAACTTTAACTGCATTGTTATTGCTTATAGAGACAACACTGATGTAAGTGATTAAAGGTTGTATAAACAACATTATTGTCAGTTTCCCAAAATAAATAATTAGGTTCTTTCCCCAAGAATTATACCAAAATATAATGCTTTGCAATATTCCATTGGTTCGATGCACATTTTCAAACCAAATCTTAGTAACAAAGGTTCAACATACTCAAAGTTGTCATACATTACTATTCTTGTGGATCTTTAATTTATTTAATTATTTTTATTTTGAAATATGGATATTATCAATGAAGAATTGTTACTCATTTGTTTAGAAATTTTTTGTACAAAGGAGTTTGATACTTCATCCCATGTGGCGGCATCTGTTGGGTATTAGTCAAGGCGATAATTAGTTTGAAGTTTGTTGGCCCACGTAGCAGCACAACTGTCGCTACGTTAACTTCGTTTTTTTTTCAACTTATAAATCTTGACATTCAGACTAAAAATGTATTATGCTGGAATATCTTTAAATACCGTTTCTGAAATCTACTTACGTTATACAGTTTCCAAAATTTTTCAAGATTTTTAGGTCTGAGATTGAGATTGCCGACTTTCCCAAACTCTTTTTGCAGTAAAAATTGATGTCGGATAACGTTGGATAAACATATTTTAGGCTTATAAACATTTATAAACATATCTCCTCTAAGTTTGAAGACATTTACCCCCATCGCTCGTACCATCACATTATTGGTCCAGTATGGCCAGGTGGTTAAGGCACTCGACTCGTAATCTGAGAGTCACGGGTGCGAATCCCCGTCATACCGAAGATGCTCGTCACCCTTTCAACTGTAAGGGCGTTATAATGTTACGGTCAATTACACTATTCGTTGGTAAAAGAGTAGCTCAAGAGTTGGCGGTGGGTGATGATGACTAGCTGCCTTCCATCTAGTCTTAGACTGCTAAATTAGGGACGGCTAGCGCAGATAGCCCTCAAGTAGCTTTGCGCGAAATTCAAAACAAAAAAGTTATCACATTTATTCTATTAAACAATAACTTAAAACAATTATCTTGTTTTAGAAAGTCCTACACTTTTAAAATAAGAGGCATTTTATAAATAATGGAAATACAATCAAATGTAGTTCCTGATCTAATACTGTAAGAAGCTTATGGTTCTAGGCAATCGATAAATATCTAAAATTTAGTATAGAGTTTATGAAACTACCAAAAGAAAGCAACGTTATTCATCTACAAATACTAGAATTTTTGACGATGATCCGACTTTCGTATATATTTAAATTTACCACTGAAAGAGAAAAGCATTTCCAGAATCCGTAAAAATTACGAACTCTATATACACAAACTTCCATTAAAAAGTTTTTTATTCTGAAGTTCAGATAAATTGAATTGTTTGAATTTCGTACAAAGCTACATGAAGGCTATCTACATTAGTTGTCTCTAATTTAGCAATGATAGACTACACAGAAGGCAGATAGTCATTACTATCCACTGCCAACTCTTTTTCCAAGGAATAGTGGGACTGACAATGACATAATAACGACCCTACAGATGAAAGGGCGAGCATGTTTGGTGGGACAAGGATTCAAACCCGCGACCCTCAGATTGCGAGTCGAGCATCCTAACCACCTGGTCAGGATTGTTTTATTGGACTTCCACCATACCTTTCTCAGGATGCATAATTCTTAGCACATTTCAAAGTTAGAGTATTGATGTTTTTAAAGCTCTGTAAAACTGGAAGATACAACTCTCCGTCTCTATTAAAAATTATTATTAGAGATGTATAACTTTATTTGAATCACTTACACGAATTATTCAAGGAATCATTTCTTCTTTACCACTAAACTTAAGATTTTAAGTACTTTTCACTTTAATCATCTTAGAGCTTTAGTTTTTCAATATGCTATTTTTCTTCGATATCGATACTTGTGGTCCCTTAACATGTGTTTTATTGGGGTAGCGCCACATCGAGCTACCTGTTGATTCCACGGAAGGGAATCGAACCACTGATTTTAGTGCTGTAAGTCCGTAGACTTACTGCTGTACCACCGGGGAACTTCCCTTATTAATAGTAATGATAATAATAAATGTTTTGCATTTATTTATCTTGCTACCGACTGAAGGATACTGGATATATGTTTTGTTTTTCTCTGTACGTAAGTGTTGAAATATTACACTCACATGATTTAGTAACAAATATATGATATTTAAGGTGTCTTCTCATTCCTATTTAAAACTCTGTTTTCATCTATTTATCTTTGTATTGAGTAGCTCAAGTTTGAGTGGTTGATTTTTTACAGCTCTTGCCTGATTGCATGGATTTCCATTCTTAACTTGTGTTATACTTCCTTTGTGACAACAATTTAAATGCTTTGAAGTTCCTCACAATAACTTGTTCTTCGTAGTCAAAAATATTAGAATCTTCAAAATTAAATTTATAAAATGTTATCTAGCCAATAATATGGACACTTTCTCTAAATACCTTATTAAAGAGAAAATACATGTAAAGTGATTATGTTGCAAAGAATTAAACCGCTTTGTTTGTTTATTGTGAAGCGCAACGCTATATAATAAGCTATCTTTTCTCTGTTTCCCACAGGGAATCGAACAATCTATTCCAAACTTACAACTCTGTAAACTTACCATCAACCCACTTACTTCGCCTTTTAACATCTTTACTTATCAATTTAATAGATACGTAACTTTAAACTTTTCACGTATGCCTATTTACAGATTTTTTGAAACATTACTGCAAGCAACATAAAATGTTAATATTTAAGTTGCATTGTTACGTAGTTAACAGTACACAAATTCTTGTTTTACGGCAGTGGTCTACTTTTATTTTCTTACTTATGTTTCATAACCCTCTTGCTTTTTAATTAATGTATCACAATGCTGTACAAAAATCTGTATTTTCTTGCAGCATTTGAATGTTTTTTGTTTTATTTATTTAAATATGTCCGTTATGTTATTTCTCTGGGTCGCTGGCCAATATCAACCAAACGTAGTGAGATAACAGTGTGAAACAAGGGTATATGTTGATGGGGGGCTCACAACCCCTATAATTATTATGTTGTTACCGAGCGTTTACTATCTTTAACATAAATTAACTACAGTCATAAATGGTGCCACCTCCTTGCACACACATACACACACACACACACACATAGAAAACATTCAATTTTCCGTAACACAACATATACAAAGTGTGGGAAGAGCGTACACAAACTTTTTATACATCTAGTGTATGTGTGAACACTATTTATGGAAGAATGCAGTAAAAAATATAGTTGTCACTACTGCACTGCAACATAACTTAAGAGGTAGTTTCTATTCCAACAGCCACCATAAGGCTGATATAAAGATCTGTTTCGTGAATTACACCCACTTCCTACTTTAACCCGTGACCTTTCAACTTGAGCCCGGAAGTTACTTCTAAAATTAATTAATCACGTGAAACACTGTGGAAATTTATTAAAAATGGTAATTGAAAGCGCTTAACAGAATTCACCCATACCACCACTATTTGATCCACTACCTGTTCCAACAAAGTCACTCTAACCATCGCACAGTGTATATCATATTTTAAGTATAAAAGTATTAGTTCTTAAACTTATACAAAACGTTTGGTGAGGTAATAATGAATACTGTAACAATACGTTATAATAAATAACTTGTGTGAACGTTTAGAATTGTTTGTTATTTATCATAACATCCCCACCCAGATTTTTTAAATTTTATAGCAAGGATAAAGTATAGTCACTTCAGCTTGTTATCTATAATTTATACTTTTGTTTTGAATGTCTATGGAAGCTAGGAGTCCTATTCTTACAATGTTTAGCCGCGGCATGATGTCTTACAAAATAGCTCCGAGTTTGTAAGTAAGTACAAACTTTTAACTTATAACTCCCTCATCCTTCGACCGATTTGATATATAATTATAATTGTGGACTCAGGAGTTAAGTCAAACCCTTTAGATAGATGAATTTGATCATACTCAAGCTCTCATAAATTACTTTAATCCTGCATAAAAGAATTTCACTTGCTACAAATACTGTGTCGCTTATTTGTGTTTGTAGTAAGGGAACAAATTGTTAGACCCACAGCCAAACACACTCTCCACAACCCATGTGGTCACATTTAGCCCGTAATAGAGAAAAACAAACCAAAAACTAAATTTACGGAATTACAGCTGAACAGAAGTTTATGTGGATGAGATAACTTTACTGGTAAAAGCATATGTTTATTACACACACTAAACGAAATAACATGCGCTGTTATTTACACTGTTATGAGAGCACACCTTAAAAAGACGTTACGTTTCGCAGTTAATATCTAATTTGGATAAGATGATCCCACTTCAGATAAAGTGCATAGAGATTTTAGGATCTGTTTATTTTGTTGCTGTTCGAAAAAGTCGCAAACATTACGAGTAGTCAAGACCAATTCTAGGCATTTTATCAAACCGCTGCCGGCTGCAGCACTAGTTACGTGTTGATGATGCATTAAGAGCTGAAAATGGGTTTCCTTTTTTGTATATATTTTGTTTTATTAATGTCGCAATAGATCAATACACACTAACTACTCACATTAAAACCAGTAAATCGAGTAAGATATAAATACAACAGATCCACACGTAGATACTATCACATTACTTTTCGTAGTTGGCACGACAGAGCCATGTACAAGGTGTCCTCCAAGATGCTATAAAATCCAGTCTCAACCATCCTAAGGGAAGGAAGTGTACGATGATTGTGTTTTAAAAGATGTTTTTCAGCCAATTTTCTTTTAATCCGTCCTTCATTGCTCACGCAATTATGAAAGCAATGCTGTAGCTTTGACAGGAAAACTAGTTATATTAATATTCTTAAGTAACGTGAATGTTCTAGACTAGGAGTTGGCAATTCGTAGCTCTTTGCGTAATTACATGTTTCTTTATAAATACCTCCTCCTCAAATAAATTATTTTTCAGAATAAAATAATAAAGATGTAATCAACCATATAATATCAGAATCACATTTCACCTTCAAATTCCGAAGCCTTCATTACGTATACGACAAGCATCAACCAATTATAATAAATGGATGTGCCTCATTAGGTGTTAGAGCATGTTGCAGTTTTCAAAATGTATTGGTCTTAAATAATCACAAGAATATCACTCTTCATTTAAAGATCGCATACCTAAAAGTTTCAAATTATACTAAATGTCCAACTTCTGAACGCTAAGTGTTTCTACTTCACAAGATTCAAAGCCACATGGTAAAACGAGTGGTAACTTTTAAGTTAGTTAGCCAAATATTCCAGCTTTCAACGTGTGTGTGTATGTGTTAACGTTAGTTATTTTCAAATTTGAAAAGGTAAAACTGTAAATAATCTTTAAAAAGTCAAAATTGACTTAAATATCTTTATATAAGATCAGTGACAATTCTGTATTATACAAATACTTCCCAAACCAAGTGCAATAATAAACTGAAGAAATTAAATATCAAACTTTCTTTCACTTGAAAAATAAATTTCACACACACACACACACAAAATCAATTTCAGTTGGTTGACAAACTGAAAATTATCAGATACTGCACATTATTATTAAATGCAACAGAGAATGCAGGAAGAGTGGTGGGCTCCAACTTATGTCTAGTTTATCGGAGAAATATATACATGCAAAGGTACATAAAAAAGTAAACAACAGAAGTTTTATCCTCCAATTTTCTAACATTTTTTCCTTTTAAAAATAAGCTTTGTTAATTGTTTGCCTTGACTTCTAGTGCTGGATAGCGTCAGACACATTAAGCCCCCCTACATCATGAAACTGTTTTCATATCATTCACTACCAGAGAACTGAAACTTACATAACACTGAACAATTTTTTGCAACCGAAATATTTAGATGAAATACACAATAAACTTCACCAATAAATAGTAACATAATACAATCGCAATACCGATGGATTTTCTTAATTGTTGTTCACTGGTTATTAATGAGCTAGTAGTAAACAATTCTTGTGCATTAACTGTTTGGTCCATAAATAATTTTAAAAAAAAATTCTGTCACCATTCCAATGCAAGAAGTGTTTTCATACGAGGGTGGATACATACAACATTTTCTTCCATCGTAAATTTGCTGGTCAAACTATGACACTCTCACAATCAGCATATAGCTCACAAGAAGGATAAGAGCCAATACACGAGAAAATAATCATCACTGAGTTACAGTAAAACAAGGCCTTAAACATTCAAGGCCTCAACACTGCATTTCAAATTTTGTGTGAACTTCCTTGAACATCTAATGTAATATGTTCAAATTACTCTACCTACAATTTGATATTTTGTATTGCTTACTGTCTAAACTAATATTATAAATTATCATTTAAAGCTACCATGTTTTCAGTTATATTTCAAAAATATTAAATGTTCAAAATAACTTTACCCACAAACTCATTGATGCACAGTTAAACTTTAGGCAAGCAAATATCCTCATGGTTACTGATATTATATTTTTCTATACAAATATCCCATTTAAACTTCAAATTTGAAATTACAAAGCCAGATATGTAGAAAAGAAACATGTGGTTAGCTAAAATTCATTTTAAGATCAGGGAATAGTTTATGCATAGCCAAAAAGTTTCGTAACTGAAGAATCACATTTGAGAGTTCTAGTTTCAAAACAGTCACGAGTTTATAACTGGATAGTGAATGCAAACTTGTGTAAAGTAAAACACATCAAATGAATCTACTGAAAGTATGATAAACAAACTACTCTAATCTCATCGAAAATAAGAGAAAAACCTAAAATGTAGAAAATGGCATAAATAATAAGACAAATGGAGACTTCATATTAAATCCCTATTTTAAGTGGACAACATTAAAAAAGTGTCAAACTGAATTACGACAAAACATTTAAAGTTGATAACTATGAAATAAGTCAAAAGGATATTTACTCTTTCATCATAGAGATAAACATAATAAAAATAAGTCTGCTACAGAACCTATTGCCTCCTCAACACAAACAATTTTACAAATTACTAAAATCACTCCCAGAGGTGTATCAAATCAAACTTAAAAAAATTCTGAAAGAATTATAAAATAAGATAATACACACTAATCACATTATAAAAATATACCAAACTACTCACTGTAAAAAAATGTGTTAGTCACACATAAGAAAAATAAAGTTCAACTGAATATGAATTTGTTAAAATAATACATAATAAATGTTTCATGTGATGTGCAAAATAAGTATGGCTAGATAAAATTGTGAAGTTGAGAAGAAATAGTGCAACGTCTAGTAAAAGAGATGGCATATGAAATTAAACAAAGTCTTCAACATTCAAATGAGATCTTTAGATAGTTAAAAAACTCTGAAAGGATACAGTTAAATCACAGAAGAGAGTAGGTGAGCAAAATCAAACAATGCATAAAGTTAGAGTACAAATAAACTACAATATTTTGATCAAGTTGGACAAGATATTAAAGAAGTTGAATTAAGGTCTAGAAGGCAGAATATTCTATTGGCATTAAACCATAAAGTGATTTAAAATACATAGTAATTGCATGAAGAAATTAAGTACTATGCAGCCATATTAAGATTGTTCATTGCAAACAGTTAGCTAGTAAGTTGCATAATTAATGTAATACACAGTGGAGTCAAGTAAACTGTCATTGAATGATCTAACAAAACAAGAACTTTTTAATGAGCAATTAATTGTTTTAAGTAAATACCTTTAATTGTAGGAATAACTCAATGGTTTTTAGCAACGTTCAATATATTTTGTCTACACTACCTCACCAGATACTTCCATATCCTTTTTTGTTTTAAGAAATTAGTAATAAACTAGGAAAGTGGCAGCTTGTGACTAGCACCTATAGCCAACTTTTCGGATACTGCTATATGATCAACTGGTGGAATTTTACTGTTACTTATCCGTTTCTAGAGAGGTCACAGGTCTAATCATCACGCTTTTGACCCACATTCAATAAAATTTTAAACTTATTTTATATCAATATGTTTGGTATCAGATTGTAGATTATAGTATTCAAGTTGTAGTATTATACATTAGTTAATTTCTTAATTTCAGAGTAAATATTAAAAAAATACATTTAAATATCAATTTTTGTGAATCACATGATATGTTGAATGCAGCACTGGTTCAAATTAGATGTTTGCCATATGAAAATACTAAGTTTATAGTTTTGTATGAATTAGGAACTCAATTTATAAATATTAACAAGCTAGAATATAAAACAAGAAATTTGTATCCTTTAATTTTCCTGAGACATCACTTATGTACTGAATCAAACACAGTGGCCCTGCTCACTTTTTTCCATTTTTGGAAATGATCCCTTACTCCAACATATGACATGTGAATAACTAACTGAAGGTTCATAATGTCTCCATACTGTTTTCTCAGTCATTTTAACATGTTAGTAAGCCATCTCATTCTTTTGAAATATGATTTCAAGCAGGTAGGTTATGTTTTAAGGTCTGCTCGAAATTTCATATTTTTAGACAGAAATGCATCTTAGTTACTAAGCTTGATAAATTACAGCAAAATCCTATGGTATTGGTATAGTACTTCACAAATTTAGTTATTCAACTGTACATATACAAAACCTTAATTATTTTATTTCATATCCTTCATGTACTAAACTTTAAAAGGCTTAGCAACCTATATAAAGCAGCAACAAACTACAAAGGTCATAGCTAGAAGAGAATTATTTGCTTAATTTCTTTATTTACTGTTTTATTACTCTAAAAAAAGTTTAATAACTTATTTATAAATAGTAATAATATATATAGTGTAATAATTAAAACGTGATAGTATATTAAAAAAAGAAGAAACTAGTCTACTAAAACAACCAAGACGTCCGTTTTGTAAAGAATTAAAGGTCAGTTTAATGTTAGATATGGGAAAATGAGCACATATGACCCATATCGTTTTAACTTGTGTATTTGTTGGCAAGGTATTGCTGAAAGGTGAATATAACAACTATAAATATATAAAAATGTTACAAGATAAGTTATTTAGTCTAAACATTTGTGTTATGTTATATTCTGTTGTCATTCTACAATGAAATAATAATAATTTATTTATATATATATATATTTATTTATTTAAGTGGTCATGCTTTCTGTTGCTTTCTCTGTCTCTGGGATAGTAGAGCTGTATCCCAGCATTACAAACAGAAAGACTGGGGGTCTAGAAGCACTTTCGTTCCTGGCGAACACAACGTCAAGGAGAATCCTCTGGTTGACATGGAGAAGGTGCTTCTTCCTCCTCTTCACATCAAGCTTGGTTTGATGAAGAATTTCGTGAAGGCCATGGACAAAAATGGTGCTGCCTTCCAACACTTGTCTACTGTGTTCCCAGGTCTCAGTGCTGCTAAACTCAAAGAGGGCATCTTTGTCGGACCTCAAATCCGAGAAGTGCTGAAGGATACTCATTTTGAGGAGCTTCTTACCTTAAAGGAACTGAGAGCATGGGAAGCATTTAAGTCAGTCTGTAGTGGCTTCCTTGGTAACACACGCGTACCAAATTACCAAGCCTATATTGAGAAGTTGCTAAAGACTTATGAGGATATGGGATGCCGAATGTCACTCAAAATTCATTTTCTCCATTCCCACCTCAACTTTTTCCCTCCAAACCTTGGAGCAGTGAGTGATGAGCACGGAGAAAGATTCCACCAAGACATTACGAAGATGGAGAGCAACTACCAAGGCAAGTGGAACCACAGCATGATGGGAGACTTCTGCTGGATGCTCTTGCGTGACATCCCAGAGGCAAAATACACCAGATCATCTAAGAAAACACACTTCTAACTGTCTGCGGTACTATGAATTGTGTATATTGTGTCATCCAAGTATATTTATTCCGTCAATGTTCTTTATCTATCCTGTTTTATCTGTAATAAGCTGCTGCAACTGTTGAAATAAGCACGTATAAACTCTGTATATACTAAAATGAGACTATTTAAAAGCCAGAAAACTAGAGGTGATAGAGCAAAACTGTTTATAAATTTGAATTCAGCACACTCAAATTAGTAAAAAACACCTATTCACATTCTTGCCTCAGACAAAATATTTTTTTTGTAAACCAGTGTAATCTGTCACATTTCATTAACATACACTAACTAATTTAAACATTATAGCATGAAAATTATAACAAGCACAAAATGGTTATGAGGTCAGTCTCAGGAAACTGAACTAATACTGAAAGACATGTAATAATCCAGGGCTTTAAAGAGCATAGCACATCTTTTCACAAATAGGTCAGATTCTCAGTTGGGTCACGACAACTAATAGACCATGTCTCACTTTATACAATTATGAAACAATGTATAAAAAGCAATAACCACTATAATTTTGCAAAGAAATAATAAAACAGATGGAAAATGAGCACAGTCTACCACAGTCCATACCAATATTTATTGGAAGTTAAAATGCTGTTCTACAACCATGTTTTACACTATACGCAGACTGGAACACTATGTACAACTTACAAAGTGATACAGAATGGCTACCAAATATATTACCTTTACAGCAAAGTTTAATTTTTATAATAATATTCAAAATGTAATTTAAATTCTAATAGCAAAGGAGTTTTATTTTCCTTTTTTTTTACTTCTGTACCTAATTCTTCATTGGTGGAGCCAAATTAAGGTCAATATCACCACTTATTACAGCCTGTAAAGGAAAAGTTAGATATTTAAACACCACATGGCCAACAAATACATAACATATTCTTGCTATATCAATAAAAAAAGAAAACAACCATGCTTTTTTACATTAACAACCTTTGCACTACATGTCAATTATTCATATTTACTAGGTAGAAAAGTGACAAAACTGTTTGCAGTTTACAACAGTTTAATAAATACTAAAATTTACAAGTAAATAACATACAGTGCAATTACAGAAAAACTGTTACGTAATATCTATTAGTAAATAGGAAAATATTCATAAATTTCTCAAAACATAATATAAAATTGGAAATCAGATTCCCAAAAGTAACACAAATATGGTAAATTTAAAATGTCAATAACATTGATTTTTTTATCTGCTTCTGTTGGATTGTTGTTATTTAGTATTCTTTTCAACTGTTTAAAAAGATACTTCTACCATAAATGTAATTTTGGCAACTATACATTTCTCATACATGCATTCAGTTTTCAATTACAAAAGACTGTTATCTTAGGTAAAAAAGAAATATGTTGCTCAATCTATCATTAAATTTACTCAATTATTAGATGGTACCAGTTTCATTAATCAGTAGTAACCTTGGCCAAAGGCAAATTGAAAAACAGACTAGGTTTCACATAGTGGTGGAATGCATGTTACATGCATGGTGTTTAAGAGATGTCACAGCAATAGAAATGCCAGGATTATTCCTAGGCTTCATAATATTGAGACAACATAAATCAAGAAACTCCTCTTCCTGCCAAATCTGATTAAAAAGTAAGATAGATAGCATATCATCTCATATCAAACATCTGATTTGACCGATATACAGCCAGATGAATGATGCAAGACCAAGTTGCAGTTCCGAAAAGGTAAATGGTCAGTTATGATAAAATTATAATTAGATCAAAAAGAAAGTAAGAATATTGATACTGATATCTGAATAAACAAGAAAGCAGGAGAGAACAAGTGAAGGCATTAGGGTGGTGGGAAAAAGACCATAAAAAAACTAGAAATTTCCTGTCAGTCATTTCTTGGTCATTATGTTCAGGACTGAAAAATGATGGAATGTTTATTTCCCATTCTTGTTTTCAGTCTTGTTGGAAGAGACTTTCAGTCTACTGGTGGAAGAAGAAATGCTGGAAGTGAAATTAATCCAACACTCCTTCTGGCTTTGAACCTGACCTGTTGGCCATGGGCCTTTAGAAAGGCTATGTAGTTGGAAGAGTGGGATGTTTGTAAAAGATATGCCAGGTTCATTTCTAAATCTGTCATACTTTTCACCAATTAGCTGACATACCATAGAAGAGCAGACCATAAAAAACCTGTTGAAGCTTCCACTTTAATGTGGTGCAAGAATTATCTGATAATCAACTGAAAGCAATTACCACATGAAAGAAGGAAAATCATAACTGCCTTGTGGATCACTGTTCACCTCACAATGAAAAGGAAAGAAAAAAGTAAATAAATGACCATAAACATTTTTTCTAAAATTCATATTACTAGTATAAAAATAGTTCTATTCTAAAGTATTGAAAAGAAAAAGACTATGATTTGAGAGTAAACTATCACATTTTTCTATCAATCGGAAGTGCATTGAATCCATGTTAATTACCCTTTGACTGAAATGGTCACTCATAACTTTGAATGTAAATTCACAACTCAACTTTAATAATTCACTTCAAAAATATAAGTTGAACTCTAATACTTTTTTCTCTAAAATTTCATAAATCTGATATTTTAGAATGCTTACTTAATTTATTAAAAAAAAAAAAAACCTCTGTCAAATGCTCTAAGATGTTTAAATTGTAACATCCCACCTCTACTTTTTTAAATTTAATTTGTTCAAATTTCAACATTTTCAGTTAACTTTACATTAACTTTATAATCCTATAACTTCTGTTTCTTCAGCTATGAAATTTTTCATTAAAATAATACTTATTGCACTGTCATTTAATTCAAATAAACAAGATTTTTTTAAATAAAAATTGCCAATAGTTACAATTCTAGTTAATGTGCTGGAATTTGCTATTTTGTCACTTAACTTTGTATTTGTGACAAAATATGCTAGGTGAAATAGAGGATGAGGTTAAAATTCTATATACTTACGTAAGCTACTGATGCAATAAAGAATGCTGTTCCCAGCAGAAGCTGGATGTTATACTTGCTTTGTTTCTTATTATATAATTCTTGCCATGATACTGAAGGAACTGGGAGTTCATTCATAGAAGGAGGTTTAAAGTGAACTGGTGCATGTCCAGCCATCCCTCGTTTGCATTGTCCTATAAAAAAAAAAAGAATAAAAACTTTTTTCAGTTGATAATAACCATTTAAGAAGTAATTTCATTACTGTTACAATGATGTATTTAGAAGGTATAATTCACTTTTTTTTTTTTAATGGATAGCATTTCAGAATACACAAGACTACACGTCTATATGAAATATAGATCAGTTATTGCTCAAGCCCCTGATGGTTTATACATACACATTATATAAAAGCAATTAATTTCATTAATTACGTCACATGCACAAGCATTGATCACATGAATTAGTGTCAGATAAAAGTAATTAGTTAACTGGAATTATGATTAAGTCAGTTTGTCATGGTAACCATCAAATTACATGCCGAATTATGATTGTTTTAATTATTCCAAGTATTCGATATAGTGCCAATATGAATTTCATTATTTTAAATTAATTGATGATTGTTCAATCATCTTAATTACTGATTCAAATAATAACCTTTTGGCTCACTTTGTACCAAAATATTTTGTACAAAATAACTAATTTCGTACCTATAATTAAATAGATGAGAAATTTCACTAACTTTTGGAGAGGCAAACTGCATACCCAAATCTGCCCTTGGTAAATGCCCAACAGATTCATTAAAAGACTAAAAATAAACTAAATCTAGTCCATATTCATTTTGTTTTTTTGAAGCTCTTGTAATCCACTTTAAATGTTTTATGATACACATAATAACTTTTATGTGTATAAAATTTGTACAGCAATTTTTAGTAGCATTTAATCTTTACAAAAAATGCTCCAAGGCAAGGGTAGTCGATTGGAAGCAAGTAAATGCATAAGTTGAAAAGTTTAGCAAATATTGCAATGCACTTTGTTACTTGTTTAATGTAGTCCATTTCACAGTAGAGATATGGTTAAGAGCCCTGCAGTTGGAATTTGATAAATCTAATAACTCTTAAATTTCACTGAGAAACCAGAAACTGTATTCTGCATCACAAAGTAAGAAATATCCTAAACATATTTTAGTTACAAACTTTTCTAATTCAGAAAAGAACAAGAAATGTAAACAGCAGTTATATCTGTATACTCTGCATTGAAGCTGGATACTTTATTACTGTACATTTTGGTTAATATGGGAAAAAAGACAAAAAGCTGAAAATTTAATTTACAATCTTTGGTTTGTAGAATTTCACTGTGGTATTTGTTTTCTTCAATCTAAACTACTTACAACAGCTAATGCAATGATGATAGAGATTATTTTATAAAATATAATTAATTTTCAAAAAATTGGAAAACTTCAATATCAATTTTGTTTGTTTTCAAACTACTAAGTTAGCATGTTAAGGTTATTCAGGATTAGTCAACTCTTTTAAGGAGGATATGTATCCACAGACAGTTTTCCTTGATATTGAATGTTTACCACATCCATATGGCTTGACATGAATATATTCTATATATCAGGTATGGGAGAAATTCCTGTATCCCAATTTTTATATTCAGTTTCACCTTAACTTCATTCTGTAGAACTGGATAATCTTCTCCTCTACCTCTAACAAATAATGTTAAGTTTATGGTCCCTTTGTATCTAAAGTATTCATGTCACCAGATGACTGATCACATGAATATAGTAGCAAGTTGCATTCACCATCAAATGCTTAATTATCTTCATATAGTTTTGTTCATATTAAAAGGTGTAAACTCATCTACCAGAAATAAGTATACATAAATTATGTTAACTCATGCCTAATAGTTATATTATGTTTAGAGTTTTTCTGCCTTAACAACATAATGTAATGTTTATATTAATCAAGAAAAATTCAGTACCTCTGGCAGTCAAAATACCCACTTGTGTATGTACGTGTAAAATATGTACAGATTTGGAATGGCATGGACTAAACAGAACATCATTACATCCTATAGGTGTACAATAAGTTTGTTTTACATAATACCTTTTAAGAGGAAATTAATTTAGAATACAAAATTGGTATATTATGAAAATTATAGAAAAACCTATTACTAAAAATAATGCAAAATAATTAAAATTTCCTAACTGTATTTTGCTTCAAATAGTTACTATAATGTTCCTGCTCTTAAATTTTGTAACATATGCAGAAAAAAGAATACTTCTTTCTACCAATCCCACAATTTTCCTTAATGGTCTCATGCTTGGGACACACAACATTATTAATTCAATAAAAAATGCAACTAGCTCTATTCCATGAATTTTTTCAATTATACTTTAATAAGTTATATTTTAACAATGTGAAATATTTATTTTGCAAATTATCCCTAAAAATAATTCAAACATACATACCTTTCATACAACTTACTGTGTAAACTGTAAACATCACACTTCTAGATTTATCTTTTTGTAAATAAATTTTATACCAATCAAATTTCAAAATTCTCTATAAGCATACCATTTTATGCTTTTACACCTACTGTTTGATCAAAAAAAATGTTTGACTGACACTTTAGCTAAGAATACAATAGTATAGTGTGAAAATTAGTCAAGAACTTTAAAAAGAAACAATGGGGAGGAACAGAAGTTTGAGTAGAAGTAAGAACCTGTAAAGTACATTTTCAGTGTAGGAAAATTTTAAAACTTTCCAAATTACTCTATTTCTACTCACTTACATAGCTAAAATTTCACACTGAGTAAGTGGATAGACCAACACAAGGGAGAAAGTAGAAGCATCCTGAGAAAGTGTCCTAAGGGCACGCTAACAAAGGAACCTTCTAATAAGAGGATTATATATGGGAGACTACACCATGTCTGTACCAGGTATACTCCTCATCCAGATCTGGACAGAAAACTGAAAGGAACAAATCCTGTTGGTAAAGAAAGCAGTTGGACAGTGATACTAACCACAATATAATTTCAATCTCCCCAATGAACAGCATGTGGATAAATTAAAAGACGTGTCCAAGGTGCAGAGTGCAACAGATTGTGCATAGCAAGTTGACCACATCCAAATTTTAATTGCTGGAAACCAACAGCCACAAGGAAAATATGAAAGGGGATCATGCTATTTTTATTGCAATGCAGTCAACAGGAAGAAATTCCACTAACAACCTGTGAACAAAAAATATGCAAAAGACATGAAATAATACACACACATATCCCACTCAAATCAAATAGAGCAGAAACACTTCAAACACAACACCTTTGGCATAAATACAGCAATTGGTAGTGCAGAAGAAACAATTTAAAACACAAAAATGTGCAACCACCATGAGATGTTGGGTACAATGCAGATCACTTGATAAAATGCATTTTGAACAAAACTAGTTCATAGGGTAAAGCTACAAGACTGGTACTAAATCACTAAGTGAAAAAAACCGAGGACAACATCCCAAAAAATTAAAAATAAGAATGTGTACAGTGGGAATTCTCAGTCCTGCAGAAATTGTTTACCTGATTGTGAACAAAGACTATTTATTAAAACAGGGAGAAGCTAGAAGTGATTGATGCAAAACTGATCAAGCCAACACTCCAATCACCATCAATTATACAAGACAAATGGAGATGGTTGGTTGGTTGATTTGGTGTTTTATGGGACAAAGGAACTAGGCTATCTGCACCAAAAATTTGGTAAAAAGTTAAAATTAAAGTAAATTTAATAAAATTCAATGAAGGAAATTGAGGTAAAATAACAAAGTTAAAAACAAACATAAATAGCATAAAACCAATGTTTGCATCTAGTCTACAGCATTAACAGAAAAACTACAGTAGTACAAGTTGTAGAAGACTTTCTGTAGCATAACTGTAATTATCGTAACTCATCAGGAAGACTAACAGGTAAGTATAAAAACCACCAGCAGTCACCTGAAGTTAGCCTTTCCAGTCCTGGTTGACTTATTTGACATTATGGCCATTTTCAGAAAGTAATCTAATAAAAGATTTAAAAAGACTTGTAGCAATATTTTAATAATAACTTGCCAGGATGACTAACAGGTACTTCAAATAGGTAGTTGAAACAGCAGCATTAGCCACCTGAAGTTGGTCTTCAGTCCTGGTTTTGAGTTAATTGACATTATGGCCATTTTCTAATTTCAAATCCAACTAGATTGACTGTGATTCTTAAAAGGGAATCATATTAAAAAAGGTCTAATGTATAAATTAAATATCTTAAATAGCATTAAAAAGATTAATGGCCTTTAAAAATGTAAAACATTTCTAAGTTGGACAGTGTCACCATCACCAATAACACTGTCTAACATTATGGACAAACCTTGAGACAGAATGTGTTTAAAATGGTGCCATCATTGAGAGTAATAACGATGGCAAGAAAGTAAAATGTGACTTATTGTAACACGAGTGTCACACAGACAACACATTGGTGCATCAATCTCAGATAAAATAAAACGAGTTAAAAAAATGTGACCAATGTATAGTCTAGTTAGAACAACTTCCTCTTTCCGATCCTTTTGGAAGCAAGATAGCCAAAGTCCAGTATAGGGTTTCATTTGGAAAAGCTTGTTTTCACGTTGCTTACTCCAAGTTGACTGCCAGCTGACACGGAGTTGAGCCTTAAATACAGGAACATAGTCCATGTACGGAATAGGCACAATGGTAATAATGCGAGAGCAGATAGATTTAGCTGCAGTGTGTGCGAGCTCATTCCCGTGAATACCAACGTAACCTGCTATCCAGATAAACTAGATAAAAGTAGATGTCAAAGAGAAGTTGGCCAGTCGGTTTTGAATATTAGCGAGAACAGGATGTGAACTAATGCAAAGTGATTCCAGGGCCAGTAGAGAACTAAGAGAGTCAGTATAAATAGTACAGTTTGAGTACTGCTTAGCTTCTATGTGATTACAGGCAAGAGAGAGAGAGAGAGCATACTGCTCAGCAATGAACACAGAAGCTGTAGAGAGGATTCTGCAAGCAACCACTGAACCACAACAACCTGATTCAGGGCTGGGCAATAGTGTTTCCTTGGCTGGGATCTAAAGATCCAATGCCAGAGATTTGGATGTGAGGGGGGGGGAAACTGGAGTGCTCCAAGAAAACCCACTTTCACAGGACAGGTGCCAAAAGTTTTACCTGTTCTGTGCCCGGATCTGAAAAAGAAATGTAAATATATACATGAATTCACCTTATCTGTGATTGTGTATTTTGTTGAGTTATGTTTTGTGTATTATTGCTCAGTTTTTAAATTAAAGCTTAGTGATATACTTTGTACTTCACAGTTCAATTAAGAGTACACTTTAAGTGTATATTATTTCTGGTTTAACTGTGGTTCATCTTGTGGGTAAATAAATAATTTGGTTAAATATATTGCTTTCTGCAACACAGTCTCATTTATGTATGTTTTTCAATACAGATTTACCTAAATCTATTATATCAACTATTTCATTTCTGTCATTTTGTATAATTTATACTTCAGACCCATTTAGAATGATATACATTTTCAGTTTTTTTCCATCTGTTATGTTTGTCTTACCATGCCTACCTCAACATTTTTAAGCCACTTTTCACAGTATAATTTTCTCCTTTTCCAGACTATGTTTCATGATAAGCATTTTTGCCTGCATTTTGAGGGAGGGCTCTTACATGTCTTGCCCTTTGCAGGCTTTGTCTCAGTTTGTCTTAGCTTATTGTTATGCAGATTTTTTCTTCATGATTCTACATATTTAGAACCTCTGCTACCCATATGCAGGACAGTCTCTTTTTATCATATCTATTTTATCTATCCAGAAAGCTTTCCATGTATGATCCATGTATACGTTTAGGATTTTTGTGGGATACTTCTTCCTCCCCTTTTTGTTGGGGTGTTTGTCATATTCAGTTCTTTCCCTCCATCTGTGGATTCTTTACTTTTGGGATCTTCTGAGGTGGAACAGTGTCTTGCATCATTTGTTTATCATACACTTCTAATAGAGACTTAACAGTGTCTCCTTTTCTCCAATGTACATTTTTGGGACTACTACTGCACTTAGCATGTGGTGTATCTATGCTTCTATATTCTTTTTCTCATTTTTTTCTTAGTAATTCCCATCTTTGTTTCATGGGTAACATCTTCCCATCTTTGCTTGTCTTACCTATGGCTTTCTCCATTTCTCAGCTGTCTCTGTAATACCTTAGAGAGAATGGTTAATGCTTATCTTGTTTGATTTCTCAAATCAAACAACCTCGTCTCGCCCACCTAGTGTGGGTTCCGCCGACAGCACTCCACCATGGACTACCCGATTTGACTTGAAAAATTAATGTCTACCAAATTTTGTAAAGATACACATGCTCTATCAAATAATATAGTGAAAATACTTAATATGTGCAAATGTGTAGACAAACTTGTGCATATCATACAGAACCTGTTACAAAAGGGTTAATAAGCATTCTTGTACTGTACATTATGCCACATGAAATATGTTTGGACTTCAACTAATGTTGCAGAAGAGGTAAAGTGAGTTCTCTAATAGTAAACTACACAACCTTTTTTAGTTGTATATACATACTAAGTAAGCTATGAGGCAATTGGAGAAAAGATGTCTATTGCATAAAACCACATAAACCTTGTGTTGAACAACTCTGTAGTAAAAGAAAAGGAACATTTTTCAATGTTATTTATACAGTTTCAATTGAGGATGTCACATTTTAATCATTTATAACTGTCATTCAGCACAATAATTATACTGACAGAATTGAAAAGAACTGCAATAGGTTACTAGAATGAATGACCCCTTAAACACATACCTCTATATTCTCTCTAAACCACAATACTAGAGGCAATTTAATTCAGGTGTTGAAAAATTTTAGTTTTGGATATTCTTGTTACAAGTGATTTAAGGATTACATAAAAAAAGTTTGAATTAAAAATATAAATTTTAAAAGTAACAAATTAAACTTCAAAAACTTCAATAAAAGGCTTTTTAAAATTGTTTTCAGTTAAGCCAAAACAACTGTGGAATGATTCACCCAATATCAATAATACACATGCAGCTAGTTTTTTGTTTTTTTTATCAAACTTTCATTTGCTTTGCGAGTGAATGTGTAAAAGTTATATTTAATTTGTTGTTTGATGTTTTGGTGATCTTGACGAGTCAAATTATATTTTAATTATGTTCTTATTTTACGAATACAAACAAGTTTGAAACAGAATACAAAATTTCACTTCCAAACATATATTTTCATTAAGAAACAAATAAAAAATGACATTACTTAAATTCTAGTATAGATTACAACATTCTCATAATTTAGCTAGGATTTGTTAATTTCACCAATTATGTACTGGAACATGTTTGGCATTTCCTTTTTCAGTACTATGTGTATAATCTTAAAAACAAAACAAAAATGTTCTTTTCATAGTACCAAGATCATGATGTCAAAGTTGGTTATAATTTATACTATTCTACAGTTGTAATTTATACAACTATTGGACAGTTTCAGGATAAATTTCTATCAGATCACACACATTTTCAATTTATTCAATAAACACGTGACATGTCAAAATGGTTGTACTAAAAGGCTGTAGACTTTTGAAGAGTTAACAGTATAACCATATAAACTTCAAAGATTTAAAGAAGTCATCAGATAGGTATGTCATACTATAGTCAGTATTAGTGTAAATTATGATATAAATTAATACAGTTAACATTTTAGCTATATCTAGTTTGAATTAGTTTGTAAGGTAATCTACCTTTCAAGCTAAATATTTGAAACAATTTTAAATTTGGTTGATTCTGGACAACAATTAAATGTGAATTAGCTTGTATTACTATATTCACAGTGATAAACAATTTATGGATACAATTACAAAAATAACAGGCGAAATGTATTACCATGGTATTACGTTATTACTGTAAGACCAACTTAACTACAGTTGTACGTTAAAAAAAAAGATGAAGCATACAGACTGGTTGGTAGACAACGTAATTTTTCCATATGATCAATTTACGATATCACTAGTATTAGAAGTATCGCTAGCAGTATCTGTGTACGATGAAGTCAGACAGCACAATTACAGTTATATTTTCAAGTTACAGAAGCTGAACTACTTTAACAACTTACAACGATGAAAGCTTTAGTAATAGTCTATACAGATCACAATAACTACAAGATTACTGAAGTCGGTTAAAATCACACTCAAAGTAGTTTACGTTGAATTAAGTTTAATAAACTTAAATCAATTTTTTTTAGACTTGGAGAGAAAAGGTTTAAACTTAGAAATTAGATTCAACTTTTCATATTTCGAGAAAAAAGATGTTATATTTTCTACAAAATATTTATAAGCCAACTTACGAATAGCAGAAGGTAAAATACTTCTTAAAACAAAAACGGATTGCATATCGAAACTTTATAACCGTGTTTTCAAAACACCAAAACGATTCAGATATTTTAATGTTTCTATTCCTGGTAAAAATACGGGTACTCGCCCTTTACCACTGCGTGCTTTAGAGGTTATCCACTAGAGCTCGGTGAATAGAAGGGGGCGTTAGAAAAATTTGTAATTTAAACAATTTCGTGATGATTAGAAAATTAACAGAGATATCCAAAGAAATTGATGTTGAACAACTTACGTATATTATTGTGTGTAACTAGGTTCAAAAATAAAACTAACAAAATATACTAAACTTTACTTTGGACTAATTTATCAGACCATTTCCAATTTCTTTTTAGCTTTCGTATTACATAAAAAATGCTTATTTTAAGAACAACATAGTTTAAATTTTTTCCCTAGTGACTACCTTCTCCCAGCAGCAGAATTCTTCAAACTTTGATTAAAATTATATTGCAGTTAAAACATTTTAATTATTTTTGTTGAATTTCTATCAAAGCTACTCCAGGGCTATTTGCACCAGCCGCCCCTAACTTAGAAGTGACATAATAGAGGAAATGCGTTTAATAATCACTACCCAACCGCCAACTTTTATGCTACTCTTTAGCAACGAAAAATATAATTTACCGTCACAATATAAAGTAATTATAGTTTAGAGGTCAAACATGTTCACTGAAGGTAGATAGTTTGATCGGTGCAATAAATAAGGGTGTCCGTTGAATAGACGTGATATTTGTTTTAAGTACATTAATGTGCAAAACTGTTAGAACAAGATATATTTTGTCATTCGTTTCATTTTATGGGAATAATTCTTCCATGTCCCAACGTAATGTAAATCTCAACATTATAGTGATCCTTAATTGACCCCTTTTGATAATTACCAGGGTTAGAATACTTATCATTCTTTAAAATTCCCATTACTTCTACGAAGGGTATATTATAAAAGCAGTGAAAGGATGAACATACTGATTAAATTTAGGGTCTGAACTAACTGTCATGATATCCCATGCAATGTCTTAATTACATAAAAAGAAGTTTGCACTCATGTGGAGGGTTATTATCAATTTAACAGCATTCCACAAATAGATCTTGATACAAACAGTGTTGAACACTATATACTAAATTTTCTTCCCATTTCACTTTCCAGAAAGCATAAAGAACTATTAGTAGAGCAGAGAGTTCACATAAAAGCTTTACATGATGTGTTTGAATTCTCCGACAAATTGCTTCTGAATTGAAATGATACAGATTATGAAAATGATACAGATAAATTTGAAAATAGAAAAGAAAGGGACAGAACACCTAAACTCAGTCATATTGTTGTTAAGTATCTTTCTTTACCGAGACTTGAGGACAGAAGGATGATTGCCAATAATTCTAAGCATGAGATAAACGATCATGTAGCAAATGATAGAAAGTATCCAGGTCTATAGTATCAATACAACTGAACAAGAATGGAATATTTGTGTATCCGTTAAACAACTTTTAATTCTCTCTTCAAATATCGTAAAGAGACTGAACTTTGCTAAAACGTTTAAAAGTGTACTTTTGATGATTGGAAAATGGTGTTATGAACAGATTGGTTCAAGTTTGAAATATTCGTTTCAAAGCATAAATTGTGCACATGGTGGAAGGGTAAAAGATACTTATTTCAATGCATAGTACATTCCATGAAACATAGTTGAGGGAGTGTTATGCTTTGGGGTATTTTTCTGCTGAAGTGACAGGGAATTCTTGCAGAATAGGTGAAATAATAGATCAGCACAAGTACCATCATATACTGATCCGTCAGGGTATACCCAGTAGTTTGCATTTTATCGGTAAAAATTATACTACCAAGAAGTTAATGACCTCAAATATTCATCCAACCTATGCAGAAGTTACTTACCTAAACACGAAGGTACTGGAATCTTTGAAACAATGCAATAACCCCTACAGAGCCCAGATCTTAACCCAATTAAGCAGATCTAGGATTTGATAAATCACAAACTTGACTAATGAAATGTTACTCCCAATGAAACTTTATGGGAGTGTATCAGAGACATTTGTAGTAAAATCTCAAAGGACACTTTGATTAAATATGTTGTAACAATACCTGAAAGACTGTCTCCAGTTATTATAGCAGAAGTGTGATACACAAAATAGTATTTTTTTTTTCTGAATTCAACTGAGGCTGCCTCCCAGTGGTACAGCGATATGTCTTTGGACTTACAACACTAGAATCCGGGTTTTGATACCCGTGATGAGAAAAGCACAGATAGCCCTTTGTCTAGCTTTGTGCTTCACCACAAACAAACCGCTCAGCTTATGCTGTACTAAATATGAGTATTAATAACATTTTGATGTTTCGCCTGTGATTTATATCGCACTGTTTTTGGAAGTAGCCTGAAATATAATTTTATTTTGTCCTAACACTTTTGCACGGTATTTTACGGGAAAAAATATCGGTTGGACGATACAAAATTCACATATTTTAACGTGGTTCATCATAAATAATTTTATTTTTTTATTGCTGATTGAGTGAGTGTTTAGAATTAAGCACAAAGCTACACTGATTATTGATTTTGAATAATGTTCTCCATAGTCTTCATATTTCAATATTTTCCTACAGTGTTGTTTCGTGTTGACATGTTTCACTGAGCAAAATCATATTTTAGAAACATTTTTAATAACACCAACTGTATTGCATAATGTAATCTGAATGAATGCATATAATTGCAATTATATTCATTATTCACTTTTCACCTGTTAATTTTTATAGTAAATAGTTGATGTGAAAAATATAATTTGTTTCTTTTATCACTCCAATAAACATGCCCCCCAGTGGCTCAGCGGTATGTCTGCGGACTTACACGCTAAAATCCGGGTTTCGATAGACGTGGTGGGCAGAGCACAGATAGCCCATTGTGTAGCTTTGTGCTTAATTCAAAACAACAAAACAACAACAACAACCAATAAACATTTACGGCTTGCTTGCCTTTGTTGAAGTATATTGTTATGATAAACCAAAATACGCGAGTCCCACCAAAAAAAGTTGTATAAGAAAAAAAAAAGAATAGAGATCTATTCAGACTTTCTTAAATCCAGTCTGTTTCATGTTGAAAAGGCAGAGTGTTGGATACCATAATTTCATTGTTTATACAAGCACCTTACATTTCTTGTCTCGTATAATCTCTCCCATAATTATTTGCCATAGATTAGATAAACAGTAAAATCTGCCTACTATATCTCATCGGTGTATTGTAACCGCTCAAAGCAGTCAATAAACAATAATATAGGATCTAAAACTTTGCAAAGAGTCTGAGTACTAGTGATACATGGAAGTTTCTTTAGATGGCACAGAAGAAACAAAACAAAGTGATAACATTTATTTTATTTGGTTGCATTATTAGTTCAAAACAGATTACTACTGTACAAAAATTAGCTCAGTGAAACAGAGCCAAGGTTCAAAAGATGAGATATTAAAACATGCAAAACACTTGAGTGCAGCACCAAAGTAGAAATATGTTTCACACTATTTAGCTTAGTAAAGATCTATGCTTTTTATAATCTGTCTATGTTATCTTGTACAATCTACGCCACTTAAGTGTTTCATTAATAAAGAAAATACAGAACTCTTCCTCATCATATGGTAGCATGTAACAACAAACCAGAAGACAACAAATTATTTGATAATGATGCATTACTGAAAGAAAAATGTGGTTAATGAAGCAGAATATAAATGTAAATTTGGAACTGCAGATGAATTATTATACAGTCCCTTTCGGTAAGGAACAGAAAAAAAAATAACAGTAATGAAACAGCTTTCAATAACAGTTTTCAGATAGCGCAAATTTACACCGGAATAGAGCCTATTGCGTAGCTTTATACTCAACTACGAAGAAATCCACTCACGTATGGAATCACAATTTGGTTAAAGCCCAAAATAAGTTAAAAAACTATTGTCTCTCAATATTCATCTATCCAAAAACAAGTAGAAAAGAGGTTTTCTCAGCTAACAGCCCCAGTATCACAGTGGTGTGTCTGCGGACTTCTACCGTTAGAAACCGGATTTCGATACACGTGGTAGGCAGAGTACAGATGGCCCATTGTGTAGATATGTTCTTTATTTCAAACAAATAAAATCAGCTAACACCAGAAAAATAGTTTATAGCAACTGTTAGTTGCAGAAATATCAACAGTTGTTATTTTATTTTGTCTGTTTTTTATTGTTTCTTCTTCTTCCAACGACTTTTAAAGCGACTTTTAGTTCTTCATTTCTCGACGGATTGATTTGAAATCTGCTAAAATTATATCTTGGTCTAATAGCCCAATCATTTTCAATTTGATTAGGCCTTTTTAAGGATTTTATTGTATCAAAGATAAAACCCAAATATGTGCTTCCATATTTACAGCAATGACATAAAATGTGAAAAATATTAATATTCCTTCGCCAAACACACTGATATAAAAAAGCGGAATTAGCTTAGTTTTAGCCTTTTCATTGGGGTTAGATCTCACAAAAAGCAGAGATTTTTAGTCAATTACTTGACTGTATTTTGAACAACTGAAATGGGATTTGGTACATAGATATTATTCTACAAGCCCCAAACATTTACAAACAAAACTGGTGGACTTGTCTATTTTAGTTATTTTGGGAGATCAGAATGCTAGGAATATCATTCCTGAAGATTAAGGTGTACAGGGAGCATGTGACATTACTTTTGGAGAACAAGATATTTTATATAAATCCAGTATGGTTACTGAATGTTGATTCATTTATTAATTTTTACTCAGTTTTTGCATTGTAGTGTGACACAGTGAACAATATCGAGCAGAACTTTCAACGGATCTAATATCAGAGCGGATATTGATAAGAAGTGTAAAAGACATATTGGTGCTTTACACAAGGAATAGGAATAACAGCAACATAGCGGTTGGTACAGCTTCTCTCCATGCTACCTTGCAGCAACATGCCATGCAGGAACTAAATAGTATAATATATGAAATCAGCACCTAGAACAAGGATGTTTCAACTGTTAGACAGGTTAGAGATGTCAGTGACACCCTCAAACTCATAAAATTTCTGAGAAATATGCTTTTTTTGTGCCAAATTAGTCACTGTTTAACATTGCAAAGGAAATAATAGCCAGAGAAAGGGTTAATGTTGAGAGATTAGAGGTGATAGACACGTAAATTCTTTAGTCTACAGTTGAATAATGTATTCATAATATATGAAACTAGCACCCAGAACAAGAATGTTTCAACTGTTAGATAGGTTAGAGATGTCAGTGACACCCTCAAACTCATAAAATTTCTGAGAAATATACTTTTTTTGTGCCAAATCAGTCACTGTTTAACATTGCAAAGGAAATAATAGACAGAAAAAGGGTTAATGTTGAGAGATTAGAGGTGATAGACACGTAAATTCTTTAGTGTATAGTTGAAAAAACGAATTCACATTCCGGAAAGCTGATAAAGCAGTTACTCTTTTTCTACATCAGCAGTCAGTAACCAAGAGGAAACAGTGTAGGTAGATCCTCAGTTGTTATCCAAGTGGCTCATAACTGTTGGAAAACATTTGCAAAATCACATTCATTGCTTAGGCATGAACTGTGTCATCTATTAGTGGTGTTTGAGGCTTCTTTTTTCCCACTTCATACAAACAAGGTAGCTCTTAATGATGCTTTATGAGAGGCAGTAAAGCCTTTGCAACAACAACTGATGGAAAATGTCCAGTATATCCTTAATGGTGGTGTTATGCTTCATCATTTTCCACGGCATTCAGGTTTGACAATTGATACGCTATGTGATATGTGCATTAGGCATGTGATACAGAAATATGGTAGGGTTGTCATTATATTTGATCGCTACAGAGAGGGTCCAACAATAAAAGATGCTATACACCTGAGGAGAACAAGTTCTTTTAAAGGTGTAGCAGTGCATCTCACAGTAGTCCAGTCAAAGCAGGAGGAATTCTGAAACAATAAAACAAACAAATACTGCTCTGTTCATCACCTGAGTGACAAACTATACAGAGCTAATTGTAACACTGATCATGAAAGGCATTATAATGGTTTATTGATTGTGAAAAATGTCGTGAGGTCTGCTAGAAGCAAGGACACTGTTGTTTGTGATGATGATACACATGTGTTGGTATTTTTGCTTTATCATGCTGTGCTAGATGGGTATGAACTGTTCGTGGGTCAAAAGCCCGACAACGTTTTAAAAAAGAACAGGATATGGTCCATGAAATAATCTAAGCAGTACCTCGGTATCATACAAACAATCATGACATATGATACAACCCTCCCCACCTGTCTGATTTCGGAAAGAGTATTTCTATGAAGAAGATAATGTCCAATACTCAGCTCTACAAGCAATCTAAGATGTTTGTTCAATTCAGTACAGTTTTTTAGAGGGATATTCTTGAAGCGGAATAAATGACGCTTGCATAATTGCAAGGAGACACAGGAGAAGGATTGGATATAATGTAGTACAGAAGATCTTGTGAAAAGGTTTCTAAAATTACATCTTTTTAAAACGCAAGCTTTATCACCAACAGCAGTTGCGAATAGATATCACAGATTCTGTGTATTTCATCAGATTATGGAGTGGCAAGTGAACTCTGTAACCTTGAAACCAGATGAGTGAGGGTGATACTTGGTGGATGTAAAATGTTTTCCGATCCAGATTGATCTATTTGCAGCACTACCAGAACTGCTTGGTTATTACAAACTGTCGTAGACATTGGTTGCCTTGCAATGCTATCTGCAAAGTGTAATCGTGAGATAAGCTATGCAAATGCAAAGGTGAAAGACTTCAGAATGAACATGGTCAGGGGTACGGGTATTTTGTATAAGACAACGCATACAATTGAACTTAACCTTAGTGCTGTTTGAAACGCATTTTTCTGCCTTGTTATATATATTCATACAGATAGAGATTGTAAAAAGTATTTTGCTGAAGGTTAAATGACAAAATTTTGTTTGAGCTGGAACACGTTCATTGTGTGACAATGAGTAGGATATCCATCTTGTGACTCTTGAGTCATTACTATTTAGTAATCCCTTTATGGCCACAGTCTACCAGTTTCCAATGGCTACTTCCAACAGGATAATATGTCATGTCACAAAGCATGCATCACCTCAAGTTGGTTCCACGAACATAACAGTGATTTCAGTATACTCCAATGGTCTGCACAGTCCCCAGACCTCAATCCAATAGAGCACTTTTGGGATGAGGTGGAACGGGAGTTTGTCTGCATGAATGTGTGGCCGATGAATCTGCAGGAACTACGTGATTATGTGATGTTAACAAGGACCAAAGTTTCTAAGGAATGTTTCCATCACATTGTTGAATACATGCTACAAATAATTCAGACTATAGATAGGTGTACCTATTAGAATGGTCACTGAGTGTACATTTGTATAAAATTGTACGGAAGTTTTCTTCTTCTTTCCCTTAAGTTGTTTAGTATTCTAAAGACTTTGGAATTCTAAATTGAAATGCTGATTAACTTCGTGATAATCTGTTTGATAGTTATTTCTTATAAGCGACAATTAGTTTTAAACGTAATATACTGATGATCAATTTGTTTAAAATTATCAGAAGTTTAGGTGTTTCATATTGAAATTGAACCGAGAAAATTGAAGTAAGATACTCATTAATGTGAAGTTCATTTTAGAAATATGATAAAATATTGTTTAATTTTATACAAACATACTCCTTCTTTTTTTAACGTTTTAAGTTGTCGTACTTTATGGAGTATGCCCAAGCTTGTTTTTTTTAATTAACATTTACCATAGAAATTTGCAAGGATTTCTAACAAACATGGCATAAATTTGTTCTTCGTCAGCTGAGCAGATAACGGTAGTTATTGGTTTGTTGTTAAGTGCAAAGCTGCACAACTGACTATCTTCGCTGTACTCAACATAGGTACTAGGGTATCAAAACTCTAGCCCACACTGAGACAGCATTAAGTCTCTGGATTTACAACGCTAAAATCATGGGCTTGAAAGAACAAAAAGAACAAGCACCAAAACCTTTTTTTAGCGTTATGAGCCTTTAGACTTACCGCTGAGCCACTAGGGGGCAAGTCTAAAGGCATGTACTGTAGGTATTTGTAATCGCATAAAAATTAACTATGTTTGTGTGCAATACAACTACATCTCGAGAGACATTACCATGTTGTGAAATTATTCATGCTTTTTGTGTTTGCTTGCAATTGGTTAATTCTAAAAAGATTTGTTCCAGAACTCTGTTCTCTATGTTGATATTGACCTGAAACACGATTTTATAAATGAATTATATTATTCTAAATACACCAAGGTTAAAGACATTTTCCAATCTATAAACTAAATATTGATTTGGAAATGAACAATTCGTGGTGTAAATTGTTGATTTAATTTCTAATATTTAGTTAATCATGTAATTTTCTTTACTTAAATTATTCATAAAGCAAAGTATAATTCTCTAATTGTTACTGAGTTATCAAAACAGATTCGAAAATTGTTTAGAAAGTTAACTTTAACAAAAATGAATTTATTCTACACAATTCTCTACGTTTTTGTGTTCTCCAACAAAGAAGACAAAGTAAGGTTAAAAATTCTGTGTTAGCAAAAGCAAGGTTAGTTCAGTTTAATTTATTTGATGGTTCATTACGTACATAAGATATTTTGAAACATCAAAGATAATTCATTTCTATTTTAGCATAATATGCATTTGGAGCATAATAAAGCCATGTTGTCACATACTGTAATCGAAATACTTTTATGTCTAAACAAGTTTTATTCTAAATTACTAATGCAATCTTTTTAAATTTAATCAGCTCAGCATTGTAGATTTTGAATTCGTGTTTTAACAAAATAAGAAGTTTGCAAGTGAGTGTTTATTATTTTTAAGTGGACTGGACCTAGCATTACCTTCACCAAATAGTCAAAAGTAATAACCACAAAAAAAGTGTTAGAAGAGGAATTATTTTGATTCATGTAAAATATATTCTAGAGAAAACTTCGAGATGATGATATACACTCAGAGTAAGACTGAAAACTTGCTGGAGATAACTGAATAGCGGAAAGAAAAATAAGAAAAACAGAAAGAACATTAAAAGAATATAGAGGGAAACTTAGCTGAAATTAAAAAGAAAGATATATGAATATAAGAGATAGATTAAGATAAAGTGGTGTAAGATTTTAAAAAGTAATTCAAAAGAAAAATTAATTTTATTTAACACAAAATCGAAGAGCATATTGGATATATAAAGAAGCTGTAGAAATTGTACGATACATGCAAAAACATATCGCTATTACCAAAGATAACGGAAATGGAGTTTGCATCATTTTTGCTAAATAATGAGGAACAACCCAATCGATGATAGGAACTATAACAACAAGATAATGTAAAAAAATATCTGACACAGGTAAATTAAATAATGGAAAAAAGTAACTTTTTTATTCATACTTTTTAAAGGTCTGGCATAAGAAAGCAATAACGATGAATTTTATTTACATAAAACGAATCTCAAAAATTAGAATGAATATAGTTTTACATATTATTTCCTAGTTTTTTTTAACTTAAACGTTTATATTTTTCTTTCGCCAGAGGAAAGTTATTGTCATGTAATAAAAGCGTGACTTTAAGGCTGGAATTTTTCAAAATTTAGGAAATGATTTGAAGAATATAAAAATGTGTGTTAGGCGAGACAACAGTGGAGTTAGTGTTAAAGAATTAATGAATCTGTTATTGTCCTCATTGGTTTTTAATGTAACAAATTTATTAATCAGTTTCTTTGTTACAACAGCTTCCCAATGGCCCAGCGGTAATTCTGTAGAGTTTTATATAAGACTAAAAAAGCAGAAATAATCCATTGAGTAGATCTGCATTTGACAAAAAACAAGCGATTTTTTATTCAAGTTCGTGAATACTGAATTAATGTTTTTTTTATAAAATAATAGAGATATGAGAAGCACCATATGTATCGAAGTTAGCAATTCAGTGTTTGTTTAACATTGTAAAGCTAGGCTTATTGTTAGTTACATAAAAATTACATAATTTCACCAGTTGTAGAACCTATAGCCAAATAAATGAAATGTTTTCATTACCATTAAGCTAACTGAATTTACATTACGTTTTGATGAATAATTTCAACTAATCCATACAATACTAGAATCCTTTACAACAATAATTTTAGAAGTGGAGTTTTTTGGTTAAAATAAAATTATAACTCAGTTTCAAGAAAATTCCAAATGTCAAGTCACGCGCTAATCACGTAACACCAACACTCATTTCAGCCAAAAAAACAGTACAAAGATTATATTTGAAAAAGTCTATTCTATGAAAATAGCCTGTTTAATAGTTGTTTTACATAATGAATTGAATATACAAATGAAATGAAGTAACATTATTTATTGAACAAATGATTTTCTTTCCTATTAATACAATGAAATGTTATAATATTAGGTTTTCAGCGTTTAGCGATCGGTTTGAAAACCTACTCTCCCTAAATAAACTTCAGCTTAAAGGATTATAACAATCATAATGTATTATTATTTTCATTAATCAGAAACCAATCTTCTAAACATAATAACAAAGTGCTCATAAAAAAGAGCACTCGCTACAATTAAATGAACTGTTCAAGTAAACTATAAACCACATCAAGTTTTTCGTTATTCTGAGATAAGGAAATGGTGCGAACTGCTTAAAGTGTGAATAGTTATATTTTTAAAAATCATGGAAATAAGTGGCTCAGCGGTAATTCTGAATATTTATAATGATTAAAACTTGTTTTTGATACCAATGGTAGAAAAACACAGTTATCCAACTGTGTAGCTTTGCGCTGAAGAACAAATAAAAAAACAAACAATAAGCAATAACTAAATAGTTAATACAGTTACAAATTGTGTCAATAGATGGCAATACATTTGAGCAGTTAAAAATCGGATTGTTCAGAATTTCTAGGTAGGTTGACACCAGCTCCTTGTCTATTCCAATTTCTCTGAATAGTGATATCTAATAGTTACTCTTTAAGCGTGCCTACACACGGTCTTATACTTTGGAGCGCATTGTTATACCAATGGGATGCGAACTCTAAATACTAAAATGTATATTTTAAGCCAAGTAAGATTAAGACGAGTTAAATACATATATTGAATACGTTAGTAAGCTTCGAGATACTTGTTTTAATTCTGCTCGAACATTCATTCCTTGACTTCGGCTGTATTTAGCAGTTGTTACCTTTCCCTCTCCATACTGATAGCAGTCAGGTGTCGTGTAGAGAGAGATCAACATCTTGTGTTCGAATGGTGATCCAATTCATTTACAGCATTTTTCTTCTAATTGATCAAAAACAGTGAAATTCATGACAGGATGATACAACTGAAAGACTCATCAAACTTCATTGCAGGATTGGAGCCAACATTTGTCTAAAGAACACAAGTAAGGCTCTTGAGAGAGTTAAAGGTTTATTTGATAACGATCTGTATTCCAGGCCATCCCGGAATATTATTAAAACAGAAAAACAGACCACCTAATTCTTTTGCAACCTGTTAGGATCTCTAAATGATGTTATTAATGAAATAGAATGGATATTGAGAGGAAGAGAAAAAGGTGGAACAGAAATCATGTTGGTCAGCTGGAATGTTGGAGGAAAGAAAGTGTAAATATAGAAATATAATGACTGTAAGACTATATGAAAAAATAGATGCTATTTAAACAAACTGAACTGGATATTATTGCTAAAAAAAAGAGCCCTGAGAAGACATTTTAGGAAGGGAACCATTGTCAACACCCACACCATAATCCTGAAACTTATAATATTAGTAGAAGTAATGATATTGAAATCATATTATCTACTTTAGGTAGCTGATGTTGGAAATATTAAAACTCTCTATATACTAGAAACATAAATGAGAAAGGTATACAATGACTAACAATAACAAAATAAAAAAGTAAAAGTGGTTGTTACCAGTTGGGCACCACCAGTGGCACAGCGATATATGTCTGTGGACTTATAATAGTAGAAATCGGGTTTCGATACCTGTGCTGGGCAGAGTACAGATTGATCATTATATATCTAAGGGCTTAATTACAAAAACAAAACGAAAATAACCTTCAGTCAGTGTTTGGGAATTCAGAACGGCGTTACGATACTTGAACTAATAAACATGCGTGAAAGGCTACACAGCTGAAGGGAGGTGCAACGTTTGTGTGTTTTTGTACTTTCAGAGATATTCTTTGATATTGGGAAACATGATTTAATGTGTCTATGATTTTCTTGCTGTTTATTGCTAGTGTTTATTTACTTTATATTCTTTTCTATTAAAAATGTAACGTATCCAATGTCAAGGAAGTTTGTGGTAATGTGTTTTATACATTCTTTTTGTCATCTGCTGCATTACAGATCTAGTTCATACTGGGGACTAGACAGTCTGCGCCAACCGTTTCTACACGTTTGAGATAGTTTAGTCTGTAATCAAGGTGTGTATCAACATATGTACTATATTAGTTAAATGAAATGTCTTCGTAATAAACTTGTCTAGGAACGGGAATGTATTTTTTTTATTTTTAATTGCATCGTTGGTTGTAATTTATTCAGATGCTTCATAAATTCTGAATATTTTCCTGTAGTGAGTAACTATACATCGAGTCCCATTGATATATCTGAGACACGTCCGACAACTTAGAAGGGGTGATTTGATGGCATTACCTTCGAAATGTTGAACATAGAAGTTAAAGAATTCTGTAGTAGAAGTATGTCAATTATTATTTCTTTTTACTTTTGGTGTTATTTTCATGTTAGAAATAATTTGTATTGATACAATGGTTGTGAGTTCTATTATGGCGAAAGTTGTATATTTGTTTATTTATGGATTTTGCGCAAAGCTACACGAGAGCAATCTGCGCTGGCCGTCCCTAATTTAGCAGTATAAGACTAGAGGGAAGGCAGTTAGTCATCACCGCCAACTAACAACTCTTGGGCTACTCTTTTATTATCGACTAATGGGATTGACCGTAACCTTATAACGCCTCCACGGCTGAAAGAGCGAGCATGTGTGGTGTAACGGGGTTTCTAACCGGCGACCCTCAGATTACGAGTCGAGTGCCTTTACCACCTGGTCATACCGGGCTTGTTGTGTATTGATACAAATGGTTGTGAGTTCTATTATCGTGGAAGTTGTTAATTGGAAACATTTATTGAGAAATCTCTCTGAATCTACTGATAAGATATGCAAAGCGCATACATTCAGTAATCAGAACTGGATTCATAAGACACCATGAAACAATATACTTGCAATTAATAGAGACAACGTATATATATATATCTATACTATATGAATACGTAACAGAAATAATAACATATTCAGTGAACAATGCATAGAAATCAGGAACGGATTAATATCGCTCTTGAAGTCATACAAATAGTTGAAAGCTTCAAGTCCTAATATGGTCGATTCCTTACGAGTATATCTTTGAAAAAGAAGATTCAAGATTAAAACTCTGACTCATTTTCCTTCTTAGAACTTTCCTGAAGACGACAGCACGTTAAAAAAACAAAAATAAATTATAAACTAATCAGTATCTAGTATTCAATTATTAAAAACATATCAACTAATTGTTACTTAAATATAGATTATTTGTTATTTGTTTGTACATAAGTACAAAGTTATACAGTAGACTACCTGCGCTTTACCCACCACTAGTTTCTAGCACCACTGAGGGCAGATATAGATGGTCGTTTCGGCTACTAACCATAACATCAGTTACCATCCAATCAACATATTATTTTCGCATGTAATTAAATTATTTCCGTTAAGATTGTTAATTGATTAAATAGCTATCTGTTGATTGATATTATTACATATGATTAGGTATGTTAAGAATATAAGATACACTAGAATAAGTTACACCAGTGTATATGTAGGTATGTCACAGAAGACATAATTCTTCGCTGCTTACATGTCTGTTTGTCGCTTCCTAGTGCGGTCATGTGGCTAGTGTTTCGAACTACGAAAGAAGCAGGACGTAGGTGAGTTATAAAAATCAAATTTCATTATTCTAGTAGAGTAGCCCAAGCGTTAGGATGGTTGGTGTCGTTGAGTCTACTAATTCAATGATGGGTAAGGCTGGTGCAAATAGTCTTTGTGTAGCTTTGAGCAAATAACCGAAAGAAACAAAAACTATGTTTTTATTTTCTTTGTGACTTATTTGTTTGTTTGTTATTGAATCGCGCAAAGGTACAGAAGAGTTATCTGTATTAACTGTTCCTAATTTACCAGTGTAAAACTAGAGGGAAGGCAGCTAGTTATCACCACCCACCGCCAAACCTTGGATTACTTTTTTATCAACAAATAGCGGGACTGACCGCACATTATAACGTCCCACGGCTGAAAGAGCGGGCATGTTTGGTGTTACAGGGACTCGAATCCGCGACCCTCAGGTTATGAGTATAGCGCCCTAACCACCTCGTCATGCCAGGCCTTCTTTGTGCCATTTGACAACATTATACAGTTAGATATATGTTCTGCACTAAAAAGAAAAAAGAAAGACATTTGTAGTCCTATCTAAATACATTTATTTAATGTATAATAAATGTATTAATATATAATTAAAATTGAACAGTAATGGAATCCTAAAGCTAAATTCAGTTTAAACATACCTTGTATTTTTATTAGAAAAAAAGATTTGAAAGAAACGATATATGACTTTAGAACGTTTATTAATAAACATTTGTTGGTATGTTTTAGCACACAGTTGGGTATTGGGAATCGAAACTCTAGTATCATAAGCTCTGAAGCTTACCACTGAAGTGAACCACGAAAAATTATAATTTTTACCAACAAAATTACATCTCATGACACTTCAAAAAACAACAACTTTTTATTATTCTTTAATCAACTAAAAATACTTATTTTGTTTCTTGTGAAAACAAAGCTATACAATGGGCTGTATGTACTCTGTCATATACGAGGATTTAACCCGATTTTTAACTTTATAAGCCTTCAGATTTACTATTTAGTTATCAGGAAACACTGCCATATTAAGTAAGCTTTAAAGTATTCTAAAAGGGCTTTTTGTTTGTTTGTTGTCAAACATAGAGCTGCATAATGTACTATCTACGATCTGCCACGCATGTATCGAAACCTAACTTTTAACGTTACAAGCACTCAGACTTACCGCAAAATCACTAGGCAGCATTATATAAAGTTTGGTTTGTTTTGAATTTCCCGTAAAGCTACACGAGGGCTATCTGTGCTAGCCCTCCCTAATTTAGCAGTATAAGACTAGTGAAAAGGCAACTACTCATCACCATCCACCACCAATTCTTGGGCTAGACATTTACGAACGAATAGTGGGATTAACCGTCACACTATAACGCCCCCACAGCTGAGAGGTCGAGCATGTTTGGTGTGACGGGAATTCGAACCCACGACCCTCAGATTATTAGTCAAGTGCCTTAACCACCCGGCTATGCCGGGTATTATATAAAACACTCATTTTAAATAAACATTTTATATATACATAGTTGAACAAGAATTAAAGCATTTCATTATCATTTTTCTCTCAGAACTTATTTCATGATATGTGTTATACTACTGACATACTAGAACCATAAAGAATATGTTTTATTTTGTTTACAGTTTTATCGCCTTAAATATTGGTAGTCTGTCTCTTTTTAAGATATGCTGTTGTAATGAATGTGAAAGCACAGAACACTCTAAATATATTTACCAAATACACAGTTTTCATTAATTGTATATAGTAAACATCGTACGTGACACCTGTCTAAAGCAGAAAGGAAAATAACTGCAAGTGAGCTAAAGATAAAACTGAACATTATTACTGAGAGTGTATCGAAGGTAAAAGGTTGAAAGATATCGAAAAATACATGAGTCAACATTAACGTTGTACCTAGAGATATGGAAGCTTGGAAAGGTGTTACTAGAAATGATGTTAGTCGTCACTGTCGTGCTTATAACGGATAGTCGTAATTTTCAATATGCCGCATATTATAAATATTTTACTATAAAAATGTTATCATATTATTCCTTACGACCTCATTGCATTTTATACAGTAAGTAACCTACTTCTAATATCTTTTTTCTTTTCTTTTTTATAGCACAACTGCTTTAATTGTCTTTTGAATATTTTTAAAGCCTGATCAGGTAGTTTTTTACTTACTTCCCCCTCACTGGCATAACAGTATGTCTGTGTACTTACAGCTCTAAAAACCGAGTTTCGATACCGTTGGTAGCAGTGCACAAAGGGTCCTTTGTGTAACTTTCTACTTAATTAAACAAACTTATTTTTCTTGAATGTTTTGTTTGTTTGTTTTCGTAATTTTGCGCAAACCCACTGGAGGCAATCTGCACAAGCCGTTCCTGAGTTAGAAGCGATAAACTAGAGCGAAGGTAGTTAGTTAACATTACCCACTGTTAACTCTTTGGCTGATATTTTACCAATGAAAAGTTGTACTGACCATTACATTATAATGATTCCTCAGCTGAAAGGGCAAACATTGTCGTTGACGGGATTCAAACTTTCGGTCCGCAAAATACGAATTAAGCGCATTAACCGTCAGGCCAATGAAGGCCCTAGCTGTTTTGAATTTAAATATAATTCCTTGTTCATAACATAAAGAAAAAAACATTATCTATACTTCAATTTCTAGGAGCTTGTCTGCTATTTGTAAAAACCTCTCATTAGCTCAGCAGTAAGTCTAAAAGCATATAAAACTAAAACTCTAGTTTTTTTAACTGTGGTAAGCACAGAAAAACCGCTGTGAATCTTTGTGCATAACAGCTAGACAAACATATCTATGAAATTTAAGAAAAAAAATTCAATCTGAAGATATTAATTTCCCAGTTTACACATAAATAGGTAATACCTTTAGGTCACAATGTTTATCATATCCGGATTTTAAAACTAGTATTTACAAATCTGTCTTTCGGTAAAACTGGGTAGTGGAGTGATAGTTTTGGTTATCTTTCACTTATCGATTTAAAAGAATACTACATGCACGTGAAACAGGTATTTACACTTTTGGCGGTGAATTATCTAACGGCTTCATAGAAAAACTGTGTTAAAATATAAGTGGAATACAGGAAATGCTGTGTATATGTTTCTTATGAAGTTAGTAATACTAAGCCTACCTATTAGTTAAGCCAGTTAATCAGTAAAACAACAAAAACATTTTTATTTTATATAGATCGGTCGTTTGTGTGACATTAAATCATATTAAAACTGATTGTAATTTTTTAACAAATCTTTCTTTACTGGACCTACAAGAGTTTACAGTAAGATTATAGTAGCATTTTGTCCTCATATTGGTATAATGCAAACCGCTGCCGAATAGTCAGTCCTCTCTTTAAAACCAGAATTTGTCAGGCATGCAACACGGACAAAGCCTCGATCGTATTTTTGTCAATAATTCATAAGCTATCGATTATTATGGTATATAACGCCTTATGCTAGCGAAGCGTGATGTGTAACCCTGTTTATAAGATACCGTTTCGTTGACATTTACATATATATGTTTGGAAATTTTGTACGCTTATCCATGACGTAGATACATAGCAATGAAGTAATTATCCGCAAATCACCACAGCTTTTCCCTAAATAGAATTTGGAATTACTTCTGATGGAAATACTAGGCATATTGTAACCGTTTTTATTATTAATACAAATCATGAACATTTACACCAATATCTCCAGAGGTACAATTTAGTAATGAAAATGAAAAAAAAACAAAACAGGTTGTCAGGAAAAGATGAAATAATATGTTTTGTTTCATAAGGAATAAAAGGTATATAGGAGCTTTAATATTTTCAGAGTTCCTAATATATATATTTCTTACCATCAAACGCTAGATTAATTTTCTCTTATAGATTTCAATAACAGTGTATTAAAGAATGGTACACCAATCAATAGACTGAGCTGATACAGAAAACCAATAAAACATTTGAAATTATATCATTACAAACTAGTTCTAAAAAAAAGAAAGTAGAAAAAAACAGAGAAAAAACTTATTTAGTTATATATAAAAAAGGTAGACTAAAGTTCATTGAGATCATTGATGAAATTCGTAGGCAGCAGTTGATCTGGGAAGTATAGATAACGCTTTTATTGTACAGTTTATCTGGATAGGATGGTAAAAATGTTCTAGTGATCTTCCATTTGTCTTCATTACATGACTTAGATAAATAGAAGTGTGTAAAAAAGTACACTCAAATGCGTTGGCCTGATGTTTCCAAACAGATTATATTCAGTATATCCTTACAACTATTTATGACATTTGATTAATATTAAAACTATTTTAAGCCATGTTGTTAATACTTCTATAACGGCTGTACTGTTTATAAAGCCAATCCATCTTACAAGAAGCTCCCATTCCTTTACATACGGAAAATAGATATTTAACGTGTTGTGATAAATGATTGCTTGATTGTTAAAATGGTAGACGTAGTCATATTATGATTAATCTTCAAGACAATGTATACGAAAGAGCAAAGATATCACCGAATTAAATAAAAACGTGTGTTTTTCTTATAGCAAAGCCACATCGGGCTATCTGCTGTATCCACTGAGGGGAATCGAACCTCTAATTTTAGCGCTGTAAATCTAAAGATATACAACTGTTCCAGCGTAGGATAATAAAATAAGAGGAAGCTATGACAATAACAACTTAATTAAAGAACCTTTTCCTCTTTGGTCAGATTATAAAATATATCAATCATAAGAGACTGTCGTCGGTAATAATCGAAAAGAAACATGATTACCACGAGGAAAACTACAACTCTCTCCAACCACTGCTCGTACACGGAGGGAAAAGACAGTAAGACAAGGTTGTAACATGCTACGATTGACAGTGTTTCAATTTATGAACTCTTTCGTCAGCAAAAGGACTTCATTTTATTTAACTTATCGTGTGGAGAACATTGGAAAAGCTTTCAATCAGGCCCAAAACCGCTAATCTCAGATGTAAGCAAAAAAGCACGAGCTTAGTGATATTTATATTCTACACGTGGGGACACTAAATGACTGAAAGCATATGAAGTGGTTGCTGTTTCACGTTTCACCATTTTTTGTACTGAAGATAGGGTAAAAGTATGGGGAATATCACATGAAGTATTTGATTCTCCTTTTATTATTCAGACAGTAGAAACTACTATAGATAGAGTTTGTTGTGGGAATCATTCTTGAAGCAGAGGTAGGAGTTTTTGATTTCGGTAAAAGTGGTAGTAAAATTCTTAAAAGTCTGAAGGTACTTAAACATTACTGTCAATAAAGCCTACCCTACATCCTGATGGAAAAGAGCTTCTCTTTCAAGCCAGTAATGCAACAATCCACTATTCTTGTATAGATAAATTTGTTTTGAAGAAGGTTATAATGATCTCATTCATACGACTGAACGTTCCACTCACAACTGTAATCCTCAGCTGACACTCGTGAATTAACACCATAGGTTGTCTGAAGTATTTGGTTTAGTTAGTTTTGAATTTCGCGCAAAGCTACACGAGGGCTATATGCGCTAGCCATACCTAATTTAGTAACGTAAGACTAGAGAGAAAGCAGCTGGTCATCACCACTCACCGCCAACTCTTGGGCTACTTTTTTACCAACGAATAGTGGGATTTACCGTCACATTAGAACGCTCCCACGGCTGAAAGGGAGAGCATGTTTGGTGTTACGGGAATTCGAATCCGCGACCCTCAAATTGCGAGTCGAGTGCCTTAACTATCTAGCCGTGACAGGCCTGTGAAGTATTTGCCACACTGAGTTCAGGATATATATTTCAATAAAATCTGTCCAGTTATATATTATACGGGGGTTCAAGTTTACTATTTATAAATAAAACAGATAAAACGAAACTATGTTTTTTTTTAAATCGCTTATTTAAAATTCGTAGTAAACATAAAAAGAAGAATATTCGTTATTAAGCACTAACAACTTTCTGTTTAATCGTGTTTAAGAAGCTAAAAACGTAATTTCCTTTTTTGTTAGTAGAAAATATTTTATAAATTAAGTTGTATTTTAAATCTACAAAATACTTACACTCTTTACCTTAAAACGACTAAAACTGTTTAAACTTTCCAGACAAAGTACAATTATCACATCTTTTGACAAATGTTCCATCTTAAAACAGCAATAAAAATATTTTGAATTGCTACGTTGTTTTTAGTATTTGTTTGTTAAACTTAACGCAGTGTTACTCGAAGCCTTTTTTTTAATTTTGAAAGTGTTAAGCTAGAAAGAAGGTGGTTAGTTAGCACTATTCACTTGTATTCCTCCGCTGTTATAGCGGTAAGTCTAGGGTTTTACAACGTTAAAATCAGTGGTTCATTTACCCTCGGTTGACACAGAAGATATCCCGATGTGGCTTAGCTAAAAGAAAAAAAACATATTAACTCCTCCTCTATCTCTTGTGCTACTCTTTATCAAAGAATAGTGGGATTTGGTGTCACACAATAACAACGCTTGCACAGCTGAAATGGCGAACTTGTTTGCTGACGGCTTTCGATCACGCGACCTACAGATTGCGAGTTTAGCACTCTAATCACCAGGCCATACAAGACATTACATTTAGTAACACATTTCTCTCACACGTTTACAAATAATTAATTGAATTCTTCTTAGTGACCTAAGAATATTTTATTAACAACAGTAACGAATGCAACAATTTCAGCTTTACAACATCTCTAGGAACAAAATTAATGTTATTTCTGGCAAAGCTATGAGGAGAATAACCTACACTTTACTTATCAAAATAAATATAAAATTGCAAATAAGTTTGGAAATATATTTTAATCTTTAGCCATTTTAATGAAAAACTAAGTGTTCTTCAAAAGTCTAAAAGATATCCATAGTCAGTGGCTAGTCTTGTCAAACTGAGCACTGGGATTTGTCTGTCATTCTTTTAAGGTACCCACACCCAAAAATGCATAGGGGGATTTTCCTGGCGATAATAGAACTTGATTCACGGAATTTTACAATTCGTCATACTAATGGTGGACCACGCTCGGCTAAAATAGAAGTGCATAATATTATATTTTTGGGCGGTCAAAGGTTGTAAATACATTTGAAAAATGTTTTCATATTCATTAAAAACATACTCATAAACATACCAGTTCTTGTTACTAAAAATGTTTCGATAATTAATTACTTTTTGAAGTTATTACTGTAAGTTAGTATGTGTATCAAAGATACCTTGCTCTTAAGTGTACAACACAAAACATTAGTTTTCAATATAATTTATCCTTAAATCTTTATTGTTATCTCTTTGTTTCTCTGCAAAAAGTTTACTTAACATCTATGACAAATATTTCTTTACTTCACTCTTTTCAGTAGCAAGATAAACCATTCACACGCTTATGAACTGTATCGACAATCTGCACTTTTCAACACGAGAAACTTTTTACAAGTTATTCTGCACGTTTTTAAAAGAAGGAAAACATTCCACCAAATATATTTTTCAGTGAGGCGTGATGACAGTTCTGATGTAGACAAGGAATCGCTTTTTGTCTGAAAAGCTAAATATGCTTCAAAATAAAAGAGTATATAAAGAATATATAGTAATAGAATAAATGTCACTATTTCTTGACGTTCGGTATTTAATAGTATATACCCTCTTGTTTGAAAATATTTTGCTTTTTACTATAAGTAATTTCTATACATCACATAGAATAAAAGTAACACCGTCTTTAACTCATATTGTAAGAAACTACGAAATATACATTTAAAATTTCCCTTATTTTCAAAAGTTATTAAAATCCACACAAGCATAAAAATCAAAACATTATTATACTGACTGATCACAGCCTTAATATATATATATATTACTTCGTGAAGGATGCTGAAATACATTTTACTAGCTCTGAGAAGCTAGAAAGAAAAATGCCAACAGTTATTGCTTTACTCGGTATGCAAAATCAATACACACATATGTATAGAAAATCCGTGTGTGTGATTTATATCAGTAGATACACTGCATCTTATGGTTTTAAAACAAATTGTCAAAAACATTTACACTGTAGCAGCTCCTGTGGTGCGAGGAAAAACACTAAAAAAATCTACTAACATCGAAAGACATTTATACTTAAACCTCAACACCTGCACTTAAATATGTTCTGTCTCAGAATGCCTGTACGTTTTTGTTCGTATGTGACAAGCTACTGAGTGGTAAACGAAACGAGATTCATTCATTTTGTCACTTGCTTCTCTCTTCCAATCATCCTGTGAGAGTAAAAGCGTCTTGTAAACTCTCCAGGGAAGAAGTTCGTTGAAGGTGTAAAAAGACAGTGATTAAACTAACAGTTTTAAAACTGTAATTTTTATTTTCGACCAACTTTGTTGAAGTCCGTAAATTTGGTACCTGCTAAATACTAGTAATTCGTTGTGTTGAAAATGTTTAGCATCGTTGTATAGTTAACAGTTACAATTATCATGAAATATATTTTGTCAACTGATTTGTTTCAGACATTTTTACAGACTTTGTATAATGATACACGGTGTTCCTTTGATGATAAATAATTTATTTGGTAAAATAATACTACATTACCATAAGAATTTATTGTCCGTTGGCTGGACAGTTGTAAATTTATATACATATAACGTTAAAATTACGGGTTTGATTCTCATCAGTGGAAACTGTAAATCAAAGGAAGTATTGCTCAAATAATCCAAATGTATTTTTTTTTCATTTTGGATTTCAATAAATAATAAACACCATGAGAAACGAGAGGTATTCTTGTAGTATGGTATAGTATTTTGTTTCCATAGACCTAAAATGTAATGCATTTTTGTAAACAATAATTAGATGTAAAGTGTAATTTAAAATTATACAAAAAACTTTCGAAATGTGCTAAGACTTTGCTTATTTCCAAGTATTATTTTTACGGCTCTTTTCTAACTCTTACTCAATTATAATCAATGGGTTTTCTTCGCTGTCAAATATGTCCAGCTGACAGAATACACTCGAAGGAATGGTGCTTGTTAATCATTTTTGTCATTTCCGATCTTTCGTTCTTGATAAACTTTGCCAACTTATTGATTGAGATTTCTTGTCTTGAACGTCTTTCATATTAGTATATGTCAGTGTTCTCTAAAGAACAAAAAAAAAATTTTATTCACAGCCACAGAACTTAGTGCATCAATATTTAACTTACCTCCTATACCACCCTTGAGTTTAAAGATAAAAACAATGCTCTATTATTATTCGGAGAGAGAATTAAAACAGGCAAACACCGTATAATGTTGTTGATACGCAACTCACTACATACTATACTTTTCATTTTGACATTTCACACAACATAATCGTTAATTGTTCATAATTTTTGAAATATGTCTCTCATTTTTTCTTTTTTAACTTCAATATTCTTTCTTTCCATGTTATGTTTTATTATCTTTTATGCTTCTTTTCTTACTATGCTGAATTGCTCTTTTTAACAATTATGTAAACATGAAACTTTACACACTGTAACTTTTAATGTGATGTATACGCCTTCACAAATTCCTTATAAGATTTTCGCAAGACTTACAGTTATTTTGTTGACAAAAAATCGTATTTTTTGAATTATTGTTTTTATTAAACAGTTGCGTATGAATTTAGTGAGCCACGGTCTGTGTCTGAGTAGAAGGCGATTTTAATATTAACATTAGAAATACTTTTCCATCTCACACCTTTCAAAGTTCCAATAAAATTTTATATTTTGTCAGTTATTTTCTTTCATTTATATTGAACATTAACAAGAAAATAAATTAAGTGTAATAACTATATCTTAATTTTTGAAGCTTAACAACCAATGGCAATGACATTTGTATTAAAGGTTAACAGCATTCAAAAAAGAACGATGTTACATGCCTCGTGCTGCCCTTGTAAATACGCCAACCATCATATATTGTGTTCACATTGATGGTAGAAACGGCATAAAAGAGACACTTAACACTAACTCATTTATGATTAATTTGTCGAAAAAGGCACAGCATGGCCAGATTGTGAGGGCGCTCAAATATCTGTGGGTCGTGGGTTCGAATCCCCGTCACACCAAACATACTCTTCCTTCAACTGTGGGTGCGTTATAATGTGTATAGTGAATCCCACTATTCGTTAGTAAGAAAGTAGCTCAAGCGTCTGATGTGGGTGGTCATGACTAACTGCTTTCCCTCTAGTCTTACACTGCTAAATTAGGGACGGCTAGCGCAGATAGCCCTCGTGTAGGTTTGCGCGAAATTCAAAAAACAAACAAACACTTTGATGGTTATGTTTATCACTGTTGCCTGTCACTTCAGTTTTAAATGCAACAAGTTTAGGCCAATCATGATTCTTGTTTTGAAACAGAGTTTCGTCATTCGTAACAATATCTTCGCTTTCCGAATTAAGATATTCTCTGAACTTGAACTGGGCGTGGTTTTCAACTTGTTGCTGTAATTATATTTTCGCAAACAGGGCAAAAAATGTCACCAATGACGTCATAGCTTATATATCCAAGTAGCCTTTGTGAAGTTCGACTAGCTTTTCGTATTGTTGGTATTTTAGTCAACTAAAAGTTAAGAATAAAAATTGAAATGTGCACTACGACAATACGTGTGCCGACTTACGATGCTAAAAACCTAATTTCGATTACCTGGGGAGGGCAGAGCACAAATAGCCCAATATGTAGTTTTTTACTCAATTACAAACAATTCCTATACAATAAAAATACGACAGTCTATAACCAGGGCTTGTTATTTCAGGGAATATATACTCTGAATAAATATTTATACAAATATAGCAGATAACTGCTATTGCACACATATGAGTAAATATATTAATGCTGTGTAAACACACATTAGTATCTATGAGACGTGTTTACTATTTAATAATTCACTATAAACAACTTTTGAGTTAAGAAAAAAATAATCAATCTGGTAATACCGGTGTGTTGTTGTCGAAAGGAATGTATTGAAATAGGGCCTGGCATGGCCTAGCGCGTTAAGGCGTGCGCTTCGTAATCTGAGGGTCGCGGGTTCGCGCCCGAGTCGCGCCAAACGTGCTCACCCTCCCAGCCGTGGGGGCGTTACAATGTGACGGTCATTCCCACTATTCGTTGGTAAAAGAGTAGCCCAAGAGTTGGCGGTGGGTGGTGATGACTAGCTGCCTTCCGTCTAGTCTTACACTGCTAAATTAGGGACGGCTAGCACAGATAGCCCTCGAGTATATTTGTGCGAAATTCCAAGAAAACCAAACCTGTATTGAAATATCCATTTAATGCATAAAAGATTCTGATTCAAACTTATATCGGTTAACCGACGTTTGTGTAGTTTTAAACGTATTCCCATGCATCATGACTGTCCTGTAGAGGTACATCAAGATTATACAGACGTTGAACAACTTTATACAGAAAATAATCATAAGCCCTACAATATTCATATGACAGCGTAAGAAATGTGATAGTTTATTTCAATCCAATTAAAATGTAAATATGACTTTAGTGAGTTGTATTATTATAACTTTGATATATGTTATAGCATAAACTGCTCGTAATTTACTATTGGAATCTTACTAGCACATTTATGGGTAGTTTTAGTCACGAAAAATAATAGAAACATGCATAACTGTCGTAACTGTTTTATATACAGATTTTTCGTTTTGAATATAAATCTCTGGATGAAGCATACATATATAAAACCATCTAAGATATATTGAATTTGAGAACTAAAGACCACGTAGTACATACTGAAGAAACAGTCAGTGACCGCTGTAACCACTTAAGTTTCTTTTGTTTTTTTTATTTTTACGTTTTGCTTTATGGCTTTTTCATGAAATGGTCAAGCACCAAAATTACTTTTGAAAAAAACGTAAGATGAAAAATGACGAAATAGAAAAAATTCACTGATTTTTCTACATTTGATGTTTATCTTTACTAAGTTGTGAATTTATTAATTGTTTTTAACATAATTAAGAATAAATAGGAATAAAGTTGTTAAAATCTGTTGTTATAGCACTCAGATCAAAGTTGACATATGACATTTAATGTGATTTCTTTTGTGTTATATTTCAGTGAAGTACATATGAAAACGAAAAGTATCCTATAACATTAATGAAGTCTAAGTCCTCCGCTGGTGCAGCAGTAAGTATACGGATTTACAACGCTAAAATCAGTGATTCGATTCCCCTCAGTGAACTCAACAGATAGCCCAATGTGACTTTGCTATAGGAAAAAAAACACACCCACATACACAAGTAATGAAATTAAATAAAATATACGTTGAAGGGGACTGAAGGTGATATTGGATATATGATATAAAATATAAAAATATTTTCGGAAAAAACGTTCAACTGAAGTTTGGTACGTTGTATTAAAATTATTTTTGAATTTCACCGAGTGGCTATAGTTCCCACTGTTACATGCGTTTTTTTCTTTTTCTGCCAATCGTACATTTTGATAGTATCTTTGCAAAATAATTTCAATTGGAGAAAAGCTCCGTCATAAGGCTGTCAGGTCCATACCACACCAGTCCTTCCTGAATTCTTTCGTAATTCATCTAGCGTATGCGGTCGGTAATTTCTCAGCGTATATTTCAATAGTCCGATCGCACAGAAGCCCAGTGGTGGTATTTTCGACAATGATTGGTATGAAAACTCATTTCATTCTATGGCACTCTGTAATGCAAAATGCTTATGTTATTAATGATTTCTTGAAGTACACGGTGAAAAAAAATTCAAATTAGTAGAACAACATGTGTGTACTATTTTTATTCATTTGATTATTTTATTACTTAATTATTTTTATGTGAGACTGATGAACGGAGGTTAAGATTAATAGATGGTGTATCCCCACCACAATGAGGGTCCTTCTTTCTCAGTCACCTCAAAAACCTAGGGTATGTTTTATATCCCACATTGTAGCCTGCACCTTGGGGATTCTTTTAATTGGTATAGCGTTTTTTTCATTTTTGTTTGGGCTTGTTTTAGTTTATAACAAATTACACACACACTTTTAATATATCAATTTGTTATAACTTAAAAATTAGCCCAAACAAAAATAAATCAAACAAAAAGCGCCGTACTAACTGAAAAGATCCCAGGGTACAAGTTATAATAAGGGATTATAAGATGTATCCCAGGTTTTGGAGGTGATTGCGGAAGTAGGATCCACATTGCAGTGGGGATACACCGTTTATTAGTCTTAACCTCCATTCGCCAGTCTCGCATAAGAAATAAAAGAGTAGCAATAGGTATAGAAATTAGAAGAACGAAATGTGGGTGCTCAAGCCCACAACGTCCCACATCTATATCACCCTTCACTACATGCAGTTAGTTCTGGGAAGGTGACTGCTCTCTCAGGTAAAGAAGAAAAAAATAATTTAAATAAAATTAAGAAAAAGAATTAAGGTACTACCATTTGGAGATAAATAAGTTGAAAACTTATCTATTAAAGTTATATATATATATATATATATATATACCTTAAAAATAGTTGTCTGTATATTGAGAAGAGATGGCTGCACACATTTTTATAAAAGTTGATTGAGGAACACAGATGGATCTTTTAAAAATCGAGCATAGTTGGATGAGCAAGCCAGCGAACGGTTCCAGCTTAGTAGCGATTTCATTTCAGTTTTACCGCTTTCGTGCCAAGAATAAGACCTCAACTTACGAAAGAACGGAAACCAAGTTACGTGAAGCGGACTGACAAAAGAAACTGACACTTAAAACTGGACGAAAGATTGTACACTACGACTCAAAATAATGGGAAAGGCTCACGCCCACATTTATTATACTAGATTACATTTTAGTCCCAGCATTCTAAATTACGTACTTTAGTTTATCACTTCTTCTTTTTTGATGTTTTAGAGTCACCCAGATATCTTATATTAGTTAGCATTTTGTCTGTTCGTCCTCGCACTTTTTTCGTAGTTCTGTAGCTAGCAAGACCAAAAGTTCCAAGTGGATCGGGGAGTGTCGCAGGAGCACTAGTATTCTTATCTATATGCTAGTACAGCGGTAACTCTATTGATTTACAAGGCTAAAATCAGGGGTTCAATTTCCCTCGGTGGATACAGCAGATAGCCTAATGTGGCTTTGCTATAAGAAACCATACACATAAAAACACAGAAAACACATACACTACATGGTGCAGCCATTGTGTCAAGTTGGAACAAAATGTGGCCTCAAAAAGCCACCCATGTATAGTAAGAGTAGGTTTTCATGGTCTCTTAACCTCTTAACTCAAATCTGGAGTTAAGTATTGTGTTCCTGATCTTTATCAGGATCCTGGGGACGCCATTTTTGAAACTGCATTCATAACCCTTACTCAGAAGCTAGTTGAACTAAACTTGGCACACAGTTCTTTGTAGAATATTACACGAAGCCACTTGAATTCTGTCTGTGTCAGCCTTCCTCAATTTTTTGGTGATAGACAAGTGAGAAAACAGTCAACACTACCCAACATCAAGCTACTTTTTTTATCAACGAATAGTGGGATTGACCGCCACATTATAATGCTTAGAAGGCTGTAAAGGCGTGCTTGTTCGTTGAGAAACTCGATTCCATTATTCGCAGATTCTGAATCCCCGCTCTTCTTGGTAAAGGCACTCAGATATAATGGATAGGTATTCTAACGGGTTTATCATATGGACTGTCCTTGAGGTAACTATAGAAGTAACTGTGGGTAATGGATAAAATGTATGGGTATGTTGGGACTTCTGTGAATCAAGAAATCTACTTTAAACCCGACAACAGAGCGCAAGTATTTTATGTTACTTTTTGTTCAAAACTGAGGCATATGATTTACCAAGATGTCCTAACCGGCGTATCACGAAATAATATATATTATTAGGGATTTTGAAATCCAAAAGCATTAACAAAATAGACTTATTTCTTCTTATTAAAAAATTAGCTTGTGAATTATATCTGCTCTTTCTAAGGTTTTCAATTTATTAGAGGAAAATAAATTGGCAAAGATTGTTTCATTCCTTATATTGTCGAAAGGACAATTTTGCTTAAATTACAATGAAAATTACACCTAGTATTTTTTTATTACACATATAGTTAATTATTAAATATGATCACAATACGTTCTTTTTATTCTTTCGTTAGTTAGTTTTAGGGCAACACCACAGGACTTAGGAATTTGCAAAATTAATTCTTTTTTTTAGAACTAAACGTGTTATAAATACCTTTTTCACTTGAAAGACCACGAGTGCATGAAAATAAGACAGAAGGTATTAAAAAAAAGTGAACAGTGTTTCCTTTTGGCCCAAAATATACTTTCATGTGTGTTATATGGTTAATGAATTTATCCAGTGAAGGTGTTTCACTGTTTAGGCCTCATTAATCTCTTGCTTTAGCATATCAACTTAAGAATACTAGTTAGAGTTATTCAAATCATACTTTAAACTGGCCCGTACTGTTTGATTTAGTAAATTTTTAAGTTAAAATAGTTCATATATTTTGAGTAACGTTCTCCTAGGTCTTAAAGCATATAAAGTGGAGAGTTGTTTTCACACAGTAGTGGCCTGCACTGTTCGTTATGTGTAGCATGCAAGTGGTCTACAATATGCACCTTGCCAAGAAACCGAATATCTCTAACTTAATTAACCTATGTGCATTATGGTGGTCCTCAGTTTGTGTTTGACAATATATATTACATGCTACTTTGTATAAACATCAGAAACAGATCAAAGTAATATCTGTATCATTATATTCAAGTACACTTAATTTCGTGTTGTCATTAAATCATTACGTATCCATCATTCACACAAACAAATATCAGTGCTAAATTTTTGACCTAAAATCATAACCAGTTATTGTATTATGTCATATAGAATTCATTTTATGCCATTCAAAACGTAATTCAACTATTCCTACTCATTAGCGTATAGTTTTAAATATGTACAAACAATGGATATATATTAGTTTACAATTAAAGCAGTCGTTCAGAAGTAATATTTTTACAACAACATTATGATTCCGGAAATATTAATTTGTGAATTGATTTAAATATTTTTACATACTTTGTAAAATATAAATCAAACAGTTAAAGTGATGTGTATTTTATTATATACAAAGGTTGATAAAACCGAAAACAAGTTGGCATTTTTAATAAAGGTATGTGTGTTTTTTCTTATGGAAAAACCACATCAGGTTATTTGCTGAGTCCAGTGAGGAGAACCTAACCCCCTGATTTTAGCGTTGTGAATCCGTAGACTTACCGCTGTACCAGCAAGGAACTTTAATAAAAAAACCTCGATAGAAATATATGTGGATTTGCATATGGTAAAGTTATAAAATTTACATATTGTTCCGAAAATTGAGCATGTTATATTACAAGATACTCAGCCACAGCTAATATAAATTTACTGTGGAATGAATGTACCAAAACTACAGTTTTGATGTCACCTGAAATTGACCGCTTTGGAAAGTTGTGCAAAGCCTTTTCAGACCCAAAATGTTCATACAGTATGATAATAAAGATATTTTCATATCAGGGATTTAGAATGTCCAAGACGGTAATATTCTTGTGCTTAATGAATAAAAAAATTAAGGGTCCTCCCAGAGACCTGCAACAAGTAGTTTCCAAGCCTTGAGAAGAGCAGTACAGCGTCTTGTAACAAGTGAAGATCCATGAGTAAAAAAGTGGCAAAATCGTTTGTTCAAAGCAGCATCATAATCAAGGAATATTTTCCGTTTGATAAAACAACACAAGTGACGCGAACATTATTTCCTTCTATGACATATCTGTCAGCCGCCACATATTAAACGCATCTGAAGAATAAAACGGTTATTCATGATATTCCAAATGAGAGCATTCCAGACAAGTCGCTACACATAGCGACTATGATTAAAGCGTGAGATTTAAGGAAAAATAATGTATTAAATAAATAAAAATAAATATAATTATTTCAGAACTAAAGGTACGAACAACGAATTAACTGTTACTTTTCTTATTTGTTGAATTTTGTAAAAAAAACTTCCCAGGGTCTTTGTGCGTTAATAATCTCTAATTTTAAAACATGAACTATAAGGAAAGTAGAAATCAACATGACTCATTATAGATTTGCGGGATAATCTAATTGGATATTGGGATTTAACAGACACTCTTATAACGTAACCAAATTGCAGAGCAAGTTTTAATTGTTCTTTTTAGGGTGTACTTGGCACTAACCACTGAATCTCTGATTTACATTCCGACCCGCTAACCTTTGAGCTGTGCTTGGCTCAAATTGGTTGGAAAATTCTTTAAAACTTTGAACTTATTTTTAATTATACATTAGTGATGAACAGCAAGGAAAGGTATTGGTAAAAATAACTTGCGTTATTTTATACTTTCCTTTATAAGTGTGTTGCTAAATGTGGTTGTTTGTTATAGTAAAAACAGGTATTCGAGCCTCAGGAAAGGAAAAAAAAACAAACATCCCTTGGTATATTATAAAATGTTCTCGTCCTATATGATGTTTAAGCTTTATTATCTTATTAATAGTTGATTTTGCAAATTTTTCGTTAGTATTTACGTTATGAAAATAACGTATATTTTCAATGATAGTGTACTTAAATAGGAAACTAAATGTAGTTTTATTGCAATCACATTTCCCAAACTGCGTATTAAAACAGATATTTGTAAGGCTATGAATCGAAGCAATTAATTTATGTAAAAGTTATATAATGTCTCCAAATTTAATTCACATAAACAACTCATGTTTGATACAAAATATAATGCACTGTTCAATTATCTTTCCATATGTTAATTAGTGATAGGGAAACATAATTTAGTCACTTATAAGACATATTCATCTTAGTGCCTTTTACATATAATCACTGCTCTTTCTCAAACGTTCTGTTTTAGTGGTTAAAAGCCGTATTCTTATATTTTTGTTTGGTTGGTTACAAAATGAACAAGTTTAACCATGATATTCTTAAACGTGTCAATTTATCTTCTGTCATTTTTGTCATATTGTGTCAGATATCTATACGATTTTATATATTTTTGTTCCTGAGAAAACTGGAACTACGGTTTAAAAAATACAGTAACTTTATTTAACGCACACTTTACTAAGTCTGCGACACTGAAATATAAAAGTTTTTATATGAAAAAGAAAAAGAAAAGAACACAAACATTAAGACCCAGATGAATTGGTTGTTTATTATTTTCTCCAGACATTGAAGTTAATAATGACTATCATTTAGCCACCTATTTTGGCACATATATTATACATTACGTGATGACGAGAAACCCACATGTATCCGAAAACGGCTCGTATGGGTATTAACACTTTTACTAATAAAGCAGAGAACAACATTTCGACCTTCTTAGGTTATCGTTAGTTGCAGATGTTCACAAGGTTTACTATTTTTCTTCTGCAGATGAATATGAAGTCATTAATAAAACATGATTTTTCTTGAAATTTCTTAATTAAGGTAAATACTAAAACAAATTATTTAAACGTGTTTTTTTCGTACTGCTTTTCTTACATGTTTCTTACTATAAAATATAAAATGGGGGCATTATAGTGCGACGCTCAATCCAACTATATATTTTATTCGTTAGTAAAATAGTAGCCCAAAACTTGACGGTAGACAGTGATGACTAGCTGTTTTCTTTCTACTAAATTAGGGACGACTAGCGCAGATACTCCTCGTGTAGCTTTGGCGAAATTCAAAACAATAAACAAGTGTCAAATGTTGTTTCTTTTGCTATTTTTTTCAAGTAAGCAAATATTTTGTTCTTAATGTTTCTTATAAACCAAGTATGGTTTACTATTGTGTTTTTATTATCCATTTTCTTTAACGATGTGCTCTTTATGTTTAATCCCAAACATTCTTAGTTTCCGTATGAATTCCATATGAAACAGGTTAAATAAATTAGATAGCAAAAATCAAAATAATACATCAGAAAAGTGTAGACAACAATAAAACATGCAAAATCTAGTAACTAAGGTCACAACGTTTACATGTCTTACTAAATAAAGAACACTCTGAAACATGAAGTGTTTGCCTTAATATCTTTAAATTAGTTTACTTACAAATTATTTAATATCGAAAAATATTTAAAGCTTTTTCACAGTTCTTTAATATGTAGTACATTTTTTTTCTTAACAAAGTTTGTTTGTTTGGTATTGAAGTTAAGTATCATTAAAGTTAAAATTTTAGGTTTTCTTGCTGTGTGTCATGGAAAAATAATACGTTAACAATATAACGTTTACAATAAATTTATTTTTGTTTGAATAACCGCTTCAGCCAAAATAATTGTTATATGATTGGGTTTTGGGAGATCTTCATGTTTTTACTTAGTCGCTCTTAGGTGAGGTATTGAACCTAAAATGTTCTGTTACGTAGTCCTTACGTGAAACTGTAGTATAACACTCTACATATTATAAAGCACGTCATGTTGAACAACAATATAATATGTAATCAGTGATGTCGAGAAAACCTACTTGTAGAGAAATATATATATGTAAAAACGGCTCGTTTTTACATAAATATAATACATACAAACTAAGCTTCTTTCCAAATCTTCGAGATTTAATCAACCATGCTTGGTTATCTGTTGCCAAGACCTCTTTTCATAGTTCAATGTACAAGAATTCATTGATGTTGCATCATGTAACTTGATAGGTACACCTAAATTTGAAATTTGCTTTATTCCAGTCTAAAGCTTTATCCTTTACACAGAAAAAAACATACAAATCGACTTCGAGGACTTAATACAAGCCTCATCACTATGTATCTCCACTTGCCGAATGCTCAGGTCGTATATCACCTGGGGATCTCTTTTGAATTTAGAACACGCTTTCCTTTCAAGTATTAAAATTTTAAGCATACTTTCTCTTTCCAAGTTTCTTCTTTACAGTTATTTCCATTCAGACATTGAAAAACTTTGCCTGTCTTCGAATAATCGTTTCAGGTTTCGGTTTTTACCTTGAAGGCAATAAATATGACTGAAACTCGACTTCATTAATATAGAAAAATAAGTGATTACGAATAAGACCTGTCCAATCTTTTTTTTACCTTTCATGTACATATAAATATATCTCTTCTTCTTTTGCAGATAATACTCTTCACTAATAAATAAATAAATAAGTAAATAAATGGTGTGACCAATACAAGAATAACGTCACATAAAATATATTTGTGTTTGTTATATAGGTTTAGAATACACGAATAACGTTACATTAAAATATCTTTGTATTTGTTACATAGGTTTAAAGTTTCATTATGTTAACTTTTAGTAAGCTGAGCGACGTTCTTAATGTAAGATATCGTGGTTGCCGCAAGAACGTGCTTCACACATTGAAGCATCATAAGAGTAACAACTAAATCCCACTACTTGCTCAGATAATAATAGCTCAGGATTTGGGATAGGTGTTGTTAACTAGTTGTATTTTTTCTTTTGTTGCTTATCAGTTAAAAATTACAACGATTATGCACAGATACTCCTTATGTAGTTTTGTGAGAAAAGTCATTGTTAACTTGAAACTGGATAGTTTTGTTAATTTATTTATCCATAAAATGATCCAATTGACGTGAAAAAGACGCTGTATATTTAGACGTTTGTCAGTTCTACTGATTAATTCTTTGAATAATGTAAATGAGAAAACTTCAATAAAAACATATGGTACAATTAACTGCACCTCACAAACGGATTTGTACTTAAAATCCACAACAGCGAAGTTATATTATTCCATTTAAATCATTTGGTAAAAAATCTAGAACAACCTGACGAAATTCTAATCCTAAAATGACAATTAAAATGCTTTTCAGATTAAGTTTAAAAACAAAATTAGACTATAATTCTCGTCTTTGTAAATGTGTAAAAAATAGCAGTTAGAATAGTTTAAACTCTACGTAAGACCATAATTAGTTGGCATTATAAAACACTATACGAAATTATAAAGATGTTCAGGATTGATACCAAACAAGAAGACCTATAAAATGTCTCTTTTTTTGCGTTATGTGCACCTTAAATAATTGGTAAGTTTCGCTTTTTAGATTCTTCCAAGTTTCTTTCATTATACAAACATTTAAATTTAAAGATAACTGTATTTCATAATTTTCCCTTTTTCTAACAAGCTTTCTAATATAGTATACATTAAGTTTGTTTTCGGTACATAAATATAAAACTTTTGAATGCCGCAAGTATTGAGGATAGCAACCAATGTTATCTTCGAACTGCCATGCTTCCAGAACCATTAAGAGACCTTTATTTGTGTACGTTAACATTAATATAATTTGTTTACACACGCCACTATCTTCTGTCGAAAGCCGAAAAAGATTAATAGGAAGGACAAAACTGAAGGTTTTATTAACAAAGTTGGTAGAAAGATTAAAAGACTAGATGGGTATCCCCACGACAGGAATAAAAGACACATAAATAATCGTTTCGGTCCATAAGTTGCTCAGTTATTGGGTTACGACAGTTAAGCTCTTTGAAGCGCCGTGTGCTCAAGTGCTTTACTACATTGCACTGCATAGGTGTATCCTACCAAGCAAATAATCACACGCCAAGTTAAGCAGAATGACGTACTTGCACGCTATTCATTTAAAGCGTTTTCTATTTCATAGATAAAACTTGAGAGATGTATTCGAAAGAAATCTCCCATTTTCCCAAAATGAAAAGCTTTTTATGAGCAGATTGACTTACAAATATTTAGCTAATCTGAAGCAACATAGCGAGCGCTTTTACATGAACTATTCACAGTTTGGCTAAGACATTTTAATATATCATAACCGAGTTTTAGAAATACATTGTATTATTTTAAAAAAAGCTCATGATTATTTTACAACTATAAATATTTAATGCACGATTTTAAAAATAAGATGGTTTCCAGTCTCAAAAGTACACCTGGAAACTGTTTTATTTTTAGAAGTGTGCATTAAATAATCGTAAGTTTTTTAAACATTGAACATTAGAGAATTGCCAAGGGATTTTAAAAAATAAATTATATTAGTGTTTTTACAGGATAAAACTACTTTTAACAGTACAGATTGATCTATATGTATACAAATGTGATTGTTTTTTAAAATGATATGAAGTTTTGAAATTATAATCGAACTAAATTCCTTTGAGTAAATATAAGTGTGCTTGAAACCTAACTGATGGTGCATATTGAAGATCTTTATTTGTAAGTAATGATACCTTCCACATTAATGTGCTAATTGTTATGTCCTTATGACATTTCGTCATAAGTTTTTGTGACAGAGCATTTCACTAATACATAAAGGCTTAATTTACAATTAATATAATAAACTGAACAAATGTTAAAACACAGAAAAAATCAAGTACGTTTTATTTTATATGGAGAAAACGATTTTTGGTGGCAGTGTTAATTTACTTAAAACAATGAATGTTGATACTTGGTAGAAAGGTATTAGTTTTGTTTGTTTGTTTTTGAATTTCGCACAAAGCTACTCGAGGGCTATCTGTGCTAGCCGTCCCTAATTTAGCAGTGTAAGACTAGAGGGAAGGCAGCTAGTCATCACCACCCACCGCCAACTCTTGGGCTACTCTTTTACCAACGAATAGTGGGATTGACCGTAACATTATACTGCCCCCACGGCTGGGAGGGCGGGCATGTTTGATATGACGAGGATTCGAACCCGCGACTCACAAATTGCGCGTCGAGTGCCTTAACCACCTGGCCATGCCGGGTCAAGATAAATAACACACCCATAAATATCGCAAAATACAAAACTGTAAATTCGTATGCATAGACATAATGAAACTCCATACTAAATTTGGTGAAGATTCATGCACAACCTCTGAAGTAATTACATGGACAGAAATAAACAATACTATTACATTTATATAGATACGAATGCATTTCTCTGTGATAAGTATTTTGCAAATTAATTAACCTATTTCAAAATAAGCTTATTTTATATATATATATACATCACTTGATTCGTTGTTGATATGGGAGAAAACAGTGTTTTAGGTAAAAATGAGCGGCTTATGGGCATTAACACTTTTATTGATAAGCAGAGAACAACATTTAGACTTTCCTAGGTTATCTTCAGGTTAACGAAACGTTGTTCTCTACTTATCAGTAAAAGTGTTAATACTCATACCAGCGGTTTTGAGAGACATTTTTATTTCAAGTTTGTTTCTCGACATCATGAATCTGGTAAACACGGACATTAATTTGTTTGATGATAGGGACTTCCTTCTACTTTATTTGACAATCCAGTGAAGTATGAAAGCCATGAACCTACCAAAGAATTTATGAATAGCTGCATTTGGAATAAGTATAATGTTTAAAACACTAAAGCTACATTTATATTATAGATACTAAAATTAATTACTTCCAAAATCCGAAAGATCATAGCATATACTTGTCTAAAAAAATGTGTGATAACTCTGTTTCAATCGAAATTTTCTCGATCTTATTGTTTCTGACCAATGATATTAAATATTAAAGTATTTGTTCAATGAATAACTTTCTTAATTTCGAATGTTCACTTATTCTACCGTTCATACTTTTCGTTATTTTACTTATATTTTACAATTTATAAGATAGAAAATTAATAATATAAGTTATATTTTATGTATTGAATAAGTCATATGCTTTTCATGTTTTATAAATATTTATCACCTGAAATACGAACTGTAAAATATATATGATTTTGGCATGTTTGTATACAACTCTATTTTGTGTTCTGTTTCTCACAATTTCATTTTATGTTCTGTTTTCCCATATTTGGTTTCTGAGGTACTTCCGCATTTTAATAATATATCAAAAATTATCCATATTTAATTAGTCCTGCATAAGAAGAGAAAGATTATTCTGAATGAAGCTAAACACAAAGCTATAGAATGGGCTATCTCTCCTCTGCCCACTACAGGTATTGACATCAGGTTTCTCGTGTTCACTATCCAGTGATCTACTGCTGTATTATTGAGGTCAAAATGGGGAAGGGAATTTTGTTAATACTAGACTTAAATTCAGATTTTACAATGATAGTGAACATATAGATATAAATAACAATGAATTTCATAATGCACATTTCAAAGATGTAATACTTTTAATGTTAAATATTTATTTAACGTGTTTTTAAAGAATATAAAAGTATTTTCTGAATTCATATTGATTATCAATTATTCATATTTAGTTTATTATATTATACATATACATTAACAAAGATGTCCACAACTTCTATTTTTTGTATTATAGTTAGAATCTTCCAGTCGTTTCAAGTACCAAATATATTCTTTAAATTTGGTTAACTTATTCTTTCCTAAATTTTTATTTCGGATGAAGGTATATTTGAGTTAGTTTGAACCGTAAAAACGACAATTCGAACTAAAATGCTAATATTCTGTTTAATGTAGCTTATATTGAAATATATTATAACTCGTATGTTTGTTGTTTTGTACTGTTCCAGTTACTCGAAGCTAATCTAAAAGCATGTCATCTAGAAAAATCAAAAATCCGCATGTGACAGAAGTATCACAATATTCCTTGTGATATCCGTGTGTTGTACAATTTGTAGCCCTCCAATGAGGAGACGTCATTAGCAGTTGTCTGTTCCACATGGATACTTCACATGGAAGTTGGCAGTTTCTCACGTGACTAGAAGCTTTGAGAATATCCAACCAACCGACAAGCGGTCTGGTGAATCAATGAAACACCCAGAAACATTAGGAAGATAGCAGAATAAAGCCTTGATATTTTGAATCCAATAGACTTCCGTGGACATACAGCTTCCTGATATTACTGCAATATTTATCTAAGGATCGATCTACTGTAATAGGAAATAGTTGTAAAATTTAGACAAACAGTGGGGTTTGAAGATAATTCACTATTACAATACTTACGGACATACACTGTATACAACACCAATAATGGGTGACGGCAGATAGATAGTCACATGATACAAGAATATCCAGTGTAAATAAATTATGATTTTACCATATGAAAAATTCCCAGGTATTATTTCAACGATAAGTATATAAAAGTATTTCAATAAGAAAAAAAAAGTGACAAATGGTTTGTTAAAGAACGTATGCAGCTTAAAATGGCTGTGTGGCGGAAATTCAAATGTTATTTAACTGGTTGAAATAAGGATTATTGCAGCAAGTTGTAACGGTAGTTTTGTAACAGTAGTTTGTTTAAATTTAAGATGGAGAGAGAGAGAAGAGCATTAAAACATGAGTAGAAAAATTCTTTGTTGTGACTGATGATTTGCAGTAGATTCTAAGAGTAGTTTCTTTAAATTTAGCAAAAACAGAGAGAGTTTAGTTTGTTTTGTTTTGAATTTCGCGCAAAGCTACATGAGGGCTGTCTGCGCTAGCCGTCACTAATTTAGCAGAGTAAGAGTAGAGGGAAGGCAGCTAGTCATCACCACCCACCGCCAGCTCTTGGGCTACTTTTTTTACCGACGAATAGTGGGATTGACCGTCACATTATAACGCCCCCATGGCTGAAAGGGCGAGCATATTCAGTGCGATGGTGATTCGAACCCGCGATCTTTGGATTACGACTCGAGTGTTTTAACCATATGGCCATGCTGGGCCGAGAGAGAGAGAGTAGAGCATTGAAAGCATGTTTAGAAAAATGTTTTCTTCTTACTGATGATTTGACGTTAATACGTTTGATAAATATTTCGCTGCCAGACACATCACAAAAAATATACGATATGCAATATTCCTAGAGTGAGAACGATATACGCTGCTCAAATATCTAATCATAATTTTAACTGAAGTGTATTGTACAAAGAAATCATAATTTTAGTTTAAAATTGACAGACAGTTAAGCAAACTATTAACTATGTATACATTTAAGTACAATAGAATTACTTAGATCAATACTTATGTAAATGTACATTTGCAAGTATATAATTTTGTGTGGTCATATATCAATAACTAGATAAGAACAGTGAAGATGTCGATTAACAAACCTACAGATAGCACAGGTTCGAACTTAGTTGTAGAATGACAAACCTGGAGTGGGTTTATCTGGAGATTAGCTGTAGGGAGAGAGAGAGTAGAGCATTGAAAGCATGTTTAGAAAAATGTTTTCTTCTTACTGATGATTTGACGTTAATACGTTTGATAAATATTTCGTTGCAAGACACATCACAAAAAATATACGATATGCAATATTCCTAGAGTGAGAACGATATACGCTGCTCAAATATTTTTAGGATGGAGGCTAGGCATAGAAGGAATTGTGATACAGACATATAGGTGAAGTCTTTGTGATTTGTCTGAATAAAAGCTTTGACAATAATACTTTATATTGTAATATTATATATAGAACTCATAACCTGATTATTTAAAGAGTATTGTGAAAAAGCTCGTCATTTTTGTAAACCAATACTGTATAATATGGTCTGATTGACAACTACTCAGATATTTTTATGGTCTTCTAGAGTCGATGCAGGAAGCATACGACGCTTAATCGACGTTTACCTATATCTAACATTCTTTTTTCAAAGTACTATATTTTTAAGGAGATCAAGCCTTACGTCTAATAATCTTTCTTTTGTATCAGTGATGTCTTTTGTATGTAATTGATTCGTCATACAAGAAGAAAAATAAACAAATATTAGCAATAATGACGACAGCCTTAAAGCCTTCCATCTCTATACAGGTCTTAAACAGTCACATTCTCAAGTTTGGAAAAGCTTGTTTACATAATCGTGAACAATAATACTACAAGAATAACAAAAAAACATGTTCAATTGACTTTTCCCATTCAATGTTTTCTCTACATAATAAAAATTTAGTAAACCTAAAGTGGTAAACAAAATTTGTTTTTGTAAATGTTACCAGTCGTATAAAAGATACACATAACTGAAAATGAATATGAAGTAAGTTGGAACAAGTTTAGTTCCACAGAAAAATACATTCAGTCATTTAATTGTAGAAAATTATACCTAATTAGGGTACTCTTTTTAATGTATAGTTTCTTATCTGAGTGGTCTTTAATTAGAAGTTGAAAATCATAAAAGCTTTTTATGGTTAACGGTTGGATTTGTAAGTAAGGTACATGGAGATGAGACATTAGACTTAGAGAATGTTACCTAAAATATTTCTTCTACAATAATATAACAATTTAATTCGTAACAAAATGCATTTGACAAAAAACACGTTGCTATCAAGAATATTTTGTGTATTCATTAATTGTGAACTGTTACTATACTAGTGAATGAATAATTATTAATTTATGGGCTTAATAAGTTCACTCTTTTATTACGTACTCAAGATTTGCATTTCGTAAATGCAAAACGATTGCATTTTGTTGTCCTAAGTAATATCTTATGATCTTCAGAGAACCATGTACAATATATGGACCAGTTCTAAGTTCTATGCAATTATGTAGTGCGCCATAAACATAATGTTTCAATGAATAACAGATGATAGGCACTATGATATAAAAACAAGAATGTCTTCTCTTAGAATACAGTAGTTAATACTGTATATGTTTTAAGGCAGAACAACTTTCACAAAATATAACAAGGAAATGAATACATTAACTATGAAACTATATATCAGTGATTATAATATAAATTTATAAAGACAATTACTTTTGGCAGTTGCAATATTTAGACTTGCTTGTAAATTTAAATACAGATTAATATGTTTCAGTACATTTATAATAAAAGCTAACTCTTTTACTTTAAAATATTCATTTAGATGAATTGTGACAAATATAACACGTGGAAATATTTAGTATTTATGTAATTATTTAGATCAATGGGTTTATTAGTAAGTTATCAACTTTGAAGCCTAATAATATAGGGTGAGAACACGACGTTTAAAATCACATATGGGGAAATACTGAGTTAAGAATAATATAGATTTGAATAGTATAACCGAAGTTTATATGGTATTGAGTGTGTTAACTGGTAGTTTCACGTGCCATTTGCATTTACAGATATTGTGTTTGTTGTTTTTATATCTTATTTTACCATCCAGCTGTAACGTTGGATTACGTGAATTTTATGCTGTGCGAATAACTGCAAACAATATGAAGTAAACACAAACAAATGTACGTGGTAATGTAAGTTAAAAAGCGCAAAATACATATAAGGAAACATGTTAGCGAATGAGGTATTTTTAGTTTATCTATAACTTTGTCTCTTGTACGTTCAATTCATAAAGATAAACTACAGCTTCTAAAATCTTATATCTATATATTTGAATAAGACGAGCTAATCTACTTATTACTCACACATTCGAAGAGGAGAAAATTGAATTGTGTTTAAACCAATAATACTGTACAACGAAAAATCATGTGTATTTGTGCAAAAATAAATTTTAAATAATTTCTCATACTATAAAACGTGATATTTATTTTTTAAAATATAGTTTATTTTAAGCCTGTTAACCACTAGAAAGACTGCTTTTTACCGTTGTAAAATTGAAATGAATAGTTAAAGAAATGTGGTATCGCAAAGATTCAGTGATTAAAATAGTCATTACAGAAATAAAAAACATTATTTTAAAATTTTATTTTACATTATAACGTTTTATTTTATAATTGTATTACTTTTTCCGTCCTACAAACATAAAAGTATTTTCTAATAGAGCATCATGCATAGTTTTACCAGCATTATGAAATTACTATTTTTTATTTAAAAGAAGTTACCTGTATGATCAAATAATCGAGTTTATTAATTTATTTTATAATTTTCTTATACTAGAGATAATCGTTTAAATTTGTTTTTGATGCTTTTTCCGTCAGTAGATCAACACTAAATCTGAGGGCTTATAACACTAAAGATTAGATTTAGATACCCATGGTAAGAACAGCACTGGTAACCAATTTGTATGCTTGATAACAAACCTTATTTTTTCATAATAATTAAACTTTTAAAATTATTAATATATACGCGAGCCATTTTCACTTGTTAAGAAGTATAGAAATCAGTTAGTAAAACTTTAAATTATGGTACTCTTAACTGAAATGGAATTTTATAATTATCGCGAATATCGAAAATGTAAAAAAAGCATAGTTATTATTTTATGGTTTATTTATTGATCATAAAGTAGAAGGTAAATATGATTATGTGTATATCTACAAAAAGGTTAGTGCCAGTATATAAGCACGATTATGTTAACGTCTACAAAAAAAAAGTGATTACTTCGTGACATTAGCAATTTTGTTTGTTTAATTACAAAGTTAGACGATGGGCTGTCTATTTGTGCAATACCCATCTTGGGTGTCGAAATCTGGCATTAATTAAATATTGTAAACTTCCGTACTCTCCAGTGAGGAGCTGGGAAATGGGTCAAATTGTGAAACTTAAAATAACGTAAAATACCAAAGATTCAAAGAACAAAACCGAAAACAATGAGACATCCACATTGAACAAATTTTCATATATTAATTAAGATTGGGCGTGACATAAACACTTATCAACAATATCACAATAATAAATAATTCTGCACTTATTTCAACATTATCCTCAAAATCTTAAAAAAAAGAAGTAACTTATTATTTCCGTTCTCAATTTCTGCTTAAAAATTTAGATTTTGTATAAAACATACGAAAGAAAGCAATTTTACCATTAAAATAAAAAAATAGCATTTAATTTCTTGTAAATAGTGTGGTACCGATTCAAATTTAAAAAAAAAATGTTAGAAATTTAAATTGTAATTAAGCAAGTAAAAGCAACTGGGCTTAGAAATATAGAAAGTAGGAATGTACAAAGAAAATAGTGTTAACTGAGATATGAAAAATACATCAGATAAAAAAATGAATATTAGCAATGTTACTAACCTTAAACTTGCACTTAAATGGATAATTTGAGGCATTTTTACACACCTTTAGCTTTTATACGCAAATTATGATGTTAAGAGAAATAATTATGTAAATTATCTTATAAATGTTTGTTTAAAGTTGTAACATATTACAAATAAAAGTAAATCTACTCTAGAACACATATACATGTGCCTCGATATACTGATTTTTCTAACCATAAATTGCTTTTGTATGATTTTAATAGTATTAAACGAACGACTACAGCCTCAAGAATAAAATTGTTTAAATTACAATGATTTTCTTCATTCTAAACTTCAGATGATAACTGATATATATATTTCAATTCAGTAAAATACAAGAACGTGTTATAGCGTTTATACGTCAATATGTTGACATTTGAGCAGTTTTTGACACGTAAGGCAAAATAAATTGCCGTTATTAAAACTTTAAAAAAGAATGTAAATTGTATATGAATGATCTCAGCATTTTATGTTAACAATAAAAGTAAAATATTGGTGTATATAACATAAATGAGGATTTTGTAAAGATTCAATGAAAACATGTTATAGGACAACAAACTCAGCAACAAACCATAGAAAATAACTTCTAGTTTTCAATGACATGTTTATTTTAAATATATGTCGTAGACTTAAAATATGTATATATTAATTTTCGTTTAACTGTTTGTTTTTAAATATAAAGCTATATAAAAAGCTATCTGTGCTGTGCTAACCACGGGTAATCTTAACTTTCGATCCAACATAAATACAATATATTAATTTTTAATACATCACTCTTCGATGTTTACGGCAGAAAATAAGTCTTTAATAAAACACAATATAACTTAGGAAACATTATTGCACTGACAAACCAAAAGAGACTCTTTGTTTTCAAATAGCTGATTAAAAATGTAAAGTAAAATCCATAACTCTCTACTTCTAAATTAAAATAGATCAGAAGGTTCTGGATACAGATGTTTTAGTTAGTCCTTCCAGTTCTCTATTTATCACATATAATAATTAATATTACATACATGTATGTTTTCCACTCAGTTGCTATGTTTTAAAAAAGAGGGAGCTTTTTACAATGAGTTAACAATAATAATAATAAGCAAGCATATTAATACATGTAATATTAATGAAATAATGCAGCATTAAGTAATTAATACAGAGAAATAATTATAAATAAGCACCATATTAATACCTATTAAAAATAACCAGACAAATTATTTATGAGAAATTTACTAAGACACCAAAGGTAAAACAGTCAACTTATTTGAAACTACTTTAATGATTTCTTTCACATTGTGATGATATTTTAGTATTCTTTTATGTTTGCTAGTTTATTCTTCAAATATTATTGTCAATACAGTCAGTATATTTGTTTGTAACGACTAACTACATAGAAAAAATTTAATTTTAAAATTATGTTGAAACACGTTTTTCATCATATCTCTGTACTCAAGTGAAAAGCTAATTTCATTTGCTTTACTTCAGCAAAAAACAGTTATATCATTTTATAAAATAATATATTTACCTTCATGATATTATAATAAATCCAAAATTATTCCTACAAATTAGCTTCGGAACAGATCAGATTTTCACTTTAAAAATAAAATGTAGTTACAAATATATGATATAAAACTTAAAATTACGCTACTTTAGAATTAAAGCTTTCAGTATTTGTGATTCTGTAGAAATAGTATACTTATATATTTGAAAATTAGTATCACTACCAACAAGAACAAAAATGTGTTTCTACGTACTTTATATATCCAAACTTAATACATATATTTCAAAGTATCTGCGTAGTCTTTGTATTCGATCATGAAAACCAGTACATTTCTCTTTCACTAGTTATATCTCTTGAACAGGGTCATTCACGTTGAACGTGGAATGTACTGTCTTGTGGAAAGAGGTCTTATAAAGTTGAGCATACTTTATGTTGTAGCTGTGACTGACCAACCTTTAGTTATGACGGCATAGGTTTTGTATTGAGGCTTAACCTCAGTACACAGGCAAAACATTGTTGTGCAGTCTGTTGAGTATGAGACTGAATAGGGTAGTCTATAAAGAACACCTGGCCATGTTTGGGCCAAAGTGACCCAATCTCCGGTCTTATCAATAGCAATCTACTAGTCAATAAATATTGTGTTTGTGTTTTTCTTATATCAAAGTCACATCAGGCTATTTGCCGATTCCACCGAGGGAAATCGAACCCCTGATTTTAGCGTTGTAAATCCGTAGACTTACCGTTGTACCAGTAGGGGATATCAAGAAAGACTAGAGGTATCTCTGTGGACAATGTTGACCAGCAACAGTTGTTTCGTCAGTAACTGAAACAGTGGGCACAGACTGGTGAATTTTGTGATCCATGAAGTAGTGTAATTTCCTTTATGATGGGAGATAGGCAGCCAGGGTAACTACGGATTACAGAGAACCAATGAATGAACTACTTATGGTAACTCGCAATTCTTCACCCACGGGCTGAGATCTAACACTCATTTGAGTATAGGAGTTCTTGAAAATGCCAAATTTACCACATCCATGGCATTTAAAATGGCTCAGCATGGAGTTGACCAAAAGTCTGAGGGAAAGAGGTTTGAAACAAAACCATAAGTTACTGTGAAGAGGCTAAAGAGATCTCTGAGTTGAAAAAAAATTATTGTAACCAAACTGAACCTTTCATGAAATTAACTGTTTAAGAAGCTTGCAGCATGAAGGAATCCGCCAAAAATGTATTCATTGATTGCATCATTTGTAAGATAAGGCTACACGTCAAGATAATGGAGCATTATTTGCAGATGAGACTTATTTTTATCATAACCAAAGACGTTTCGGTACAGACAAAGTTCGAATGTGGCACGAACTTAAAATAAATTTACAGTACTAGATGTAATGGCTACATCGTACAAACTTCTCTACTTGATTGATTGTATTTTGATGATATAAAACACGACATATGGCAAACCAGCAGTAAACACATTCTCATTCTGCAACACATTTTCACTTGTACTCAGTAAATTATTAGTATTCCATCGTTCTTCAACAATGTTTCTGCCACAGTCAATGCTAATGATGCTTCCAGTACGAAATCATTTTGAAGGGAAAACCAAAACACCTATTTTGTGTGTGAATAGATGAGTGACTTTAACTGAACTGACTATGCCTTGCTATGCATCAATATAAGCACAAATACTAGTTTTCATCAACTAGCTTCAGTAAAGTTAATGGTGATGTATTACCTATTGTTGTTTCTAATCTGATAAAGTAATCGAGCCCAATTTAGGTTTGGTCAGTGATTTGAGGAGTAAAGCAGATATATGTGCCAAACTGTACGATGGTCAGTGCTGCTCCCATCAGGATTAGGTGTCACTTTATATTCTATTTGACCTCACTATGTAACAGGCACTCCCAGTGAAGCCACCACACTAGAGTTGTTTTGTTGCGTGGTGATAGAATAGACATGACAGTGGGGACATGGCTTTTACAACACCTAGGTAATGTTAATCACAGAACCATTTAATTTTGACAAAATTAAAATGGTTTATTGATTGCAAAGTGCAAAGTTAATAGGCCCAAAACATGTTGCACCTTTACTCTTTGAGCTATCATACAGAATATCTGCAGGATATTAAATTATAGGTACTCAATTATAGCCAGTGTTAATATATGTAATGCTTTAAACATCAACTTGATTTAGCTGACCAAAGTTCCTGAAGGTGCAGAACTTAAGTCTCTGGAGCTTACCAGACTAACTTGTAGTACGCATGTGTAACCTAGGACGTTAGAAAAAAAATCTCCTTGTGATTATGCTACCTTTAGTTTAACGAAGCCTATTTTTATTAAATTACAAGCTGAGACATCTGTTTTAAGCTAAAGGGCAAAAGGATTAAATGCAGGACTTGAAGTAATAAGTTAAATAAAAAAAAATTGTATTTATATGCATAATTTATTTCATACCTACTTTAGAAGAATGGTGTTGCGGTTATTTTAATTTACTTTATCACATTTGTTAATGCATCTCCTCAGACTAAGTATTTATTGACACTTTAAGTGTCTCTTGGAAACTCACATTCAAATTTCTTTCATCTCTTCCCGAGACTAAATAAAAATATGTTTTGTGATCTTTCTCTTAAACACCCAATACAGAACTGACCATGTGAAATTCAAAGGGTTTTCAGATGTAGCCCTGCCATCTTAAGGGTCTGACCTCGTGCTTTCTTTGCCATCTCACCTGCAAAGATGTAAGTGTTTGACACTTTTAGTGAAATAACTCTAAATATTTTAAAAACTCAAAATAAAAAGTAGGAAAAAAACTGATCCAAAATCGTAGAGTCATTATCTACAGAAACATAATATTGCTGTGGGCTTTGTCCAGAGAGTGTGTGGGATTTGGTAATCATCATTCTATGATATGCACCTTAGTCCATTATATCCTCTTACCAAATTTGTTTAATATTGGAATAAAAACCACAGAATAGTTCGTGGACAAACAAGTTTTTTTTTAACTTTCATAAATATAGACGTAAAATAGAAATAAATAAGACAATAAAGCATATACTAATTTAACATTTATTTATATACACCATAGCCTAAGGTAAGAGTTTTCATTTTCATTCTTTTATTGTTGATTTTCAATTAGGTTACTATACTCTTGTTTTCTTTGTTTTATGGTTGTTAGCATATTAAAGCTGTTAATGCTATAACAACTCACTTACTAGTTGTGGTCTTTACTCACTATGTCTGAAATACTCATAGTATCGGCCCAATCAAAAGTTCATTGTATTTTTGAAACAGAATTGACTAGTTTTATCCGAAAATCGTGTTGGGTGTTTTTGAAACGATGTGAAAATACGATGTTATTATTTTTAAGTAAAACGTCGATGGCAACCTAATTATAAACGTACCTTTTACTCTAGACCACACCTTGTTTAGAAATGACAAACATAATCTTCATGTACTGTGAGAATCTAATGATCCTTGTCAAACGTTGTTTTACTTCTTTTTTGTTTTAAAAATACAATTCTAATTCATAAATATTTTATAACTGAAACGCTTTGCAGTGGATATCAACTCAGACTGAAGAGATTTCAAGAAATGTAAGTAGCAGTTTATTAAATGATTAGCCCCCTGCTAGTACAGCGGTATGTCTCCCGATTTACAACGCTAAAATCAGGGGTTCGATTTCCCTCGGTGGGCTGATTAGATAGCCTTTGTGGCTTTGCTAAAAGAAAAACAAAACAAATTAAATGATTCAGTACAGTGTTGTTTACTATAGATGTCCAAGGATTTTATGTTTAATATTTATATTTCAAAATGTAAAATTTAAACAACTAATTAGTGAATTCAACAAGGCTCGAGGTTTTTTCTTTTATAAATGAAATGACATAAATACAGATTATTCGGAACTACATATACGCTTAAGGTACATATTTATCTTCAATTGTATATATTATGTTTTAAAGATGCGAATAAAATTAAGTTTGAGAAATGTACTTTTAAAGTTACTGTTGTCGGTGCTCTGCTTTAATCCATCTTGATAAAGCTTGGCAACATTATATATTTGGTTTTCAAATAACCGAAATTCAGTTATGAATATTTACATTATATCCGAAATTTTATTAATTAACTTAATATATAAATTTATTTTCTTAAAATTACTTGATACTCACTAAAGTATTTGCTAACTAATATTAATTCCTTTCTAGATTGTGTATTCAGTGATGAAGGATAATACACTTGACAAATATTTGTATCACTACGAAAAGTATAACTTACATTTATCTTATTTCTTACAATGTAGGATTTTGTTTACAAAGAAAACTTTGCTGACTTACAATGGTCCATTAGAACTAAATTGGAGACTGCTGCGTTTTGCGTTTACTTAGAAAGAACAAAGATATATCTTATTGAGTATTTTAGGTATTTCAATCGGATTCCCACAACGAATATAAGCACTTGAAAGGTTAGAGTAAATCGGATTTTACTTTTTCTTTAAATAATAGTTCAGCTTACCTGTAAAATATACTGAAGCTAATGCAGTTCATTACACTTCTTTACACACAGAATGAAAAGTCGATATCAAATCCGGCTAGGAAATAACACAACTCGAACGTATGGTTATCTAAAAAAAAAAATCTAACTCAATTTTATTTTATTCTACGCTCTCCAAGTTTAAATAATATTGGAATATACTTTATAATAACAGAGGAGTGAACAATTTCCACTGGGTTTATAACTGAGATAACCTTCTCCAATATGAACGATCACCCACCTCATATCCAGAGCAAACCAATTTATTTACTCGCAAAATAATATAATAGCATTTATATTCCCCAAAAATATGTCTCTTTCGAAACACGTCGTATTTACAGTGTCATGCATTAGACATGATGCGTCAAAGGAATGTTTCATAATATGTTACAAAACACAGCATGCACATGTTTGAATGTTAAATTGTATACTGTACGGATTCTCTTTTACAAGTCTCAAGCACACATGCTTAACTAAGACTTTTTTTAGAAGAATTGAGTTTTAGGATTTTCTCTGTTTAAAGGTCCTTACCCAAGAGCTTGAGCCCTGTTTTGTTAAATGTGGACATCGAAGAGCTAAACATTATGTACAATAGATCGAATTAAACTTCTTCATAGATCAGAAAACCCATACATTGAATTTTTCAATGTATATTTTGTAAGCAACTTTATATCCTAGGTACGAACGGTAAGCACTGGACCCACGACAAAACACTTTCTTATTAAAATTATCCATTGGTGCTTAAACATTGTTAATTTTTTTAATATTCCTTTGAATACACAATTAATGTTTTTATTCTTTTTCTGATTATTGATGTGAATAACATATCATTTTGAAAATACAAGTTTTAACTTTGAGATATAATATGATTTTTTTCGTTTTGAATTATCACAATAATTACAATGTTTTTTTCTGAAAACAGAATTCTTTCATTAAAAATCCAAGCAATAAAATTTTTTTTAATAAACTACATATATCACTGGTAACGTAAATGATTCATTTTTTAAACAATAGGTTATTTACTTTCTGTTCACCATGGGGAATCAAATCCCCTGATTTTATAATTGCAATACCGTGAAGACAAAGTAAAAGATGACAATTATAATACTTATTTTATTTTGAAATTTGTGAATTATTTTTAGCTTGTGTTGTTTAATTTAAATTATTATAAATGATAAAACAGATTTGTATGTTAAAAATGTCATATAAATGTATAAAAGCAATTTTCTTTGAGACATAGCTGAGAGTTTCAACTAAAATATTATTGTTAAATATTTGTATTTCTATATATAAGTTCTTATGCACTTAAATTATCTTATGATTTGATTCATCTGGGTCCAAAATTAAGGATGAAACGTTTTTCCGACATACAAATGCATTATGTTGAATGCACATGCTGAAAACGAGAGCTCTTAGAAAAGTTGCAGTATCTACTTCGTTGTTATTTACACGTCTAATAATGAGTACAATTTCTGTAATACTTGTGAGCTTATAGAGAATATAGAATATTCTTTTTTACGGATATGATATTTCAGAGTTTTGAATAAGAGATTAAATAATTTTCAATCCTTAAAGAAAAGGAATTTACATGATAAAGGTACCTTAATAAAAATGTATGTAGAAATGAATTAAAATGATAGGATATTTTGTATAATTTATTAGAAACTTATATTTGCACTTTTAAAGGAATTTAGTTCATGAATGCTCTATTGCTACAAATGTATATTAGTTATCAGTCTGGGAAAAGATATAGACGAAATATGTATGTTTCATTATCCTTTCGATCTCGTGCAAATATCATTTACATCTGTCTTGTTGTATGCAGACTACGAAACTGAACATTTTGATTCAAAGTGAGTTTTTCACATATACAGGATTGAAAACGTTTATGTTTAACTTTTATTTCAGAGCAAATCGCTTGACATATATTCTTTAATGTTTTTGTTCCTCAAACAGCTCACTGTCATATTACCCCAAAAATGATACATTAAAAAGCTTTCTTATTTAAAAATATTAAATAAATAAAATACCTTAACTTATAAATCCAATTTAAAAAAAAAAATATGTAAACTTGTATAAATTTTATATGATGATGAAAAAGTTTTTCATCGTAAGCGATCTATATAATAACTTATCGTAATAATACATAATTCAAATGTATCTCAGAACAGCTGGTATGGGTATTAACACTTTTATTAATAAGCAGAGAACAGCGTTTCGACCTTCCTAGGTCATCTTCAGGTTATAAAAGAGAGAGTTTGAAAGCGACTGTTGCCGGAAACAGGTCTTACAGACGAGTGTATAAACGGATACAGGATTGTAGGGGGCGTCGTAGGTGGATGCAAAAGCTTTTTTTTAGCTTTATAAAATAGTTAATGTTAATAGTACAGGTGGTTGTGATACAGAGTCAAAACTCTCCGAAAGTGTTGTTTGGTATTTCACCTCATGTTCTTTACGAGATAGACGACGGTCGAGTGCAGGTTGGTTTTGGTATAATTACAAATCTAAACGTTATTTCAAGGACAATAAAATACACATTACCATAAAGTGGTCTAAGTGAATATATAGCTGTTCTAAAACCTCCAAGCAGGTCGGAATTGGCATCAGACTACAAACTGTAGAATAAGGAAAGCTGGATTTAGGTTGTTCTGATAAATGAAAATAGATTCTGCAGTTTGTTAAACATTGCATATTAGAACAACATCTTGGCTATTTTACAACACCTACAGTGAATCATGATGAGAATTAGTACAAATTTAAAGTTACATCTCACCTAACAGTGGAAGTGATCCCCAACACACACATACACAAGTACAGCTAATACAATTAAATTAGCTCTATCGCGCCATTCTTTCGCGCACACGACTATTGAGCAAGGAATTTTCTTCCAGTAAAACAATGACCTTAAATATATAAAAATTATGGTGGAAGAGTACTATGACTGTAGGGAGGCAGGTGTGACACTCATAAGCATGGTTTGGTCTGCATAAAATTCCCCATATGAAACGTTTTGATGTTACTCGTATGTGGGCTTATGTAAAAACTGTCAAGCTTAAAAGGTAAATAAACAATTAAGCTGAATTGTGGGTAGTAGTGTGGAACTTTTGGTAACGATATTCCATAATCTTTCACTGATAAACTGTATAGCAGCATCAACTGTCTCTTTGGTTGTTTTGAACTTCACACAGAACTACATGAAGGGTATCTGTCTAGCCGTCCCTAATTTAGCAGTGTAAAACTAAAGGGAAAGCCGCTAGTCATCACCACCCACCACCAACTCTTGGACTACTCTTTTACCCACGGCTGAGCATATTTGGTGTGATGGGGATTCGAACCCGCGACCTTCATATTACAAGTTAAACGTCCCAATCACCTGGCCATGGTTGGCCTTTTATGACAAATTAGTTATAAATGAATTAGTGTTAAATGTCCATATTATGACGTTTTGGTTATAAATGTTTTAACTAACTAATTGTAAATGAAAACAAGGTTTATAGCTTTTTCTTTAAGCTCACACACACACACACACAAAGCAGTGCATTATACGAGAAAAATTTATTGTGCTTTGGTCTTCATGATATAAGTATATCGATTATTAGATAACATTAGCAGTCATATATCTGCTGTTTATTTGTTTGTTTTTGGCATGAATTTAATTCGGGGCACGTTGTAATACAATTATACAAATTATTTATTAAAAAACACATTTTACAATATACATGCAGCGTATAAAATTATCAAGATGAGGTATTATTTCATTGAATTTTGCTTAGAAAATGAAATATTCTAGCTTTACAATATGATATGGCATACATGAAAACGGGTTGAATTTAATTTTCACAGATAATATTTTTATTGGCCGTATTCTGAATGATGAAATTTAGGTTTAAACAGGGTGTTACAAACAGATTAATGAATTACAGTAGATTTGGTTTGTCTGAGGTTAGGAACAAAGCAACACAGTGGGCTATTTGTGCTCTGCCTACCATGAGTATTGAAACTTGGATTCTGACGTTGTAACTCCGCAGACATGCCGTTGTGCCACTGTAGGTTTGGCAATTATAATAGAAAAAGGACTGTCTCTTTGTTCGCTTTAGCAGAAGGATACATATCAGGTTATGAGCGTTCTGTCCACAATAGAGAATCTAGACTCGGAATATAGTACTTTAACGTTATAAGCCTATAAACTTACTGCTGACCCAATGAAGTACTTGAAGATACAAGCTATCGTTTCTTATAACGAACGTTCTGTGATAAACTTCCAGTTATTCATAGATAGATCAAAATATAATAGTATATATATAATATATTATCAGGCAGCTGAAGATCGACACAATATTATATCTTTCTCTGTCCAGTTTTAATACACAACATATTTAGATACATAAATATATAGCATCTTCTTCCAATGTTTCTTTTCTACATCTATATTTTTTTCGTACACTTAGAAAATTAAATAATTTTCCTTATATTTTGAAAGATACGTTGATAAAAGAACACATCAATATATCGTGAATCACTAATTCGTTAAATCAATTGTAAGATTAAATTAAAGTACTATAAACCTTGAAAAAACTACGCTTTTTAAACAAATAAGTTTTGTAGCTACTAATATCATGTACTCGGATGAAATGAAATTTTCAACAATTTTTTGTATTTAGCGTAGAAGTATGAAGCAATTCAATCAAATTTTTAAATTTATAACATATCTGTCATTTCCTCTTTTCCACTACCTGGTGTAGATGCAAAATTCTTGTTTATTTAGCTACTTTTTCCAGAACAAAGATAGAAGCCATTTTATTGTTTAAATACAATTGATTATGATATTGCTTTAGGTTTAAGTTTACTAAAGTTATTTCACTTTATTGTCTGAAGCTGACTGTTTGAACATATGACCAGATACAAGGTTTGAGGTACAAGTTATGTGCTCCGATTAAAATAATATGTGTGTATCATTCTATAGTTTGATAAGTGTTCCAGTTGGTAACAGTTAACTTTTGTATTGTAAAACATTCAGTACTAGAACGATATTTGTCGCTTTGGTTCTGATGTTGCTTAACTCTTCTTCTGTCAGGTAAAATTTCATTAAATATATACATAAATGGCAATAAGTAATTATTTCATATTTGTAGAATATAACAAAAATAATTTACAGCAAACATTGCTTTTATTTTGGCAAATATATCTCAGATTTATTAGAAGAGGAATATGAAACAGGTGCGCAGAGTTAAATTAAATAATAGAGCTTGCAAGGTGTATTTTCTTTGGTGCACTTGTTGTCAATGTGTTAGTTTTACCGCAAATGGCAGACTATTGTTTAACGTTTAGGAACCAGCAGCGCATGTCTCCTGCACCTCTCCATCTAGGTGAAGATGCGAACGGTGGTGCACAGGAAACGTGCGCTGTACGTCCTTGCACCTTTTACGTCACAGCCACGTGCAGAAACGCCACAGGTTGTAGCCTGCATCCCACCGTAGCAGTGTAGCAGATACAGTGCTACGTAGGTCACGCGCTCTCATTTATAAACAAGCTGACCGAAAGAGCTCAAAGTTAGTTACAATATGAGCGTCAGACTAAAGTCAGTTTGTTTTCCCCCTAGCCTTGGGGTAGCTACAGACAGACACGATCCTCCTAACACATGATTACCTAGTATGTTTTCTCCTTGAGCATACTAGAATGTCCTGCTACAAAGAGGACCTGTAACCATAGCATTGATAAGTTTCTTTTATGAATAATATGTTTTTATATATGACTTCTGTTTTCATAATTAATTCTGATATTGTTTTATTTTTTAGCTTTGTTCAGTTAAGAAAAAGTTCTAATTTAAATCGAAGTGACATAACTAATCAAGCAGCAGCAGCTAACATATGGTAAGAATTCAGTTAGACGAGAATTTAAGTTTCAAGTTAGAAAATGAGCGGTAGGAAATCGAGAGAAGATATTGTACAGGCTTCTCGATTAGCGAACAAATATCGTTATTTAAATGTTCGTTGTCGTTGAAACCTGAACGAAACTCCTCATTCCAACCACATTCTATAACCAAGCATTTCAAGCTGTCGAGTAAGAAGGCGTTAGCTGAAACTGCTCTGTGGCCAGGGAATCTAAGACATCGACCCATATGACAGTCGATAAACGACCACGGGAATTATATGTCAGGTATGCAGTTTGTATTAGTAACGTACTATGTCTCAAGAGTATTTTATATTTTAACGATTTTTCTCTTTTTTTTTTGTTTAATGTTAACCTTTTTATAAAAGATTTTGTGTGTAGTACTAGATGTAATTATTCTCTGAACCTCTAATATACTGTCGATACTCTTTCACATTTTACCTCACAAAATCCACTGTCTGATGGAAACGTTTTTGTTTTTTTGATAAGCAAATTTTAGTCGTTGAGACAAAATCTAACAAAGAACTAAATATACATGGAAAAATAAATTTGGGTTATTTTTATACTAATGAGATCTATTTTTTTATAAAGTAATTCACCTGAGATGACCTAATTTACCTTTGTCTTTATGTTTATAAAAGATTGTAAATTAATAAGTAATGAAACACAAATGGAATATTTTAACCTCACAATACTTTAGCTTTAAGTAACTCTAACAATTACTAATGTAGAACACGGCAACATGAATTATCTGTTACGAATACGCGTTTTTGATGGAAAAAACACTATACAAACATGCAATAAAACTTATAATGTCCTGATTGTTTGGGTTTTGATAGAAAACGCTGAAAACTAAGTCACTTTATAAGATCTTAAATCAATCGAATGAACAAATAAAGTGTACAAAATATATCCAGATTTAGTTGATTCCGACAGAGTTCTTTAAAAAACTCACCACACAGGTATATATATATATAATTATTAAAAACGTGCTTAAAATTCAACTCATCTGGAAAAGATAATAAGAAAAAAGGTTAAAATATCTGATAAACATTATACAGTATACCTACTCTTAACAAGCTAATAGAGTAATTTATTTGAATAAAGAAAAATAATAACTAAGAAACCAACGCCACCAAACGTTTTCATAAAACCCTACTTATACCTCAGTGCTAACGATGATGAAACAAATTCGTGACTCTTGTAGACGTACACATAATTTTTAATCAATTTCAATGTCAAAATATATTATCAGTACTAAATAAAGTAACAGTTTTTAAAATTATGCTTCTTCATAAACACATACCTATTTTTTGTTGTTGTTTTGTAATTTCTTTATTAACTCTTTGGTTATAATCAATCATTATTTTAAAGTAAATATTATTGATAATGGCAGTTACTTGTAAAATTAATTTCACTCTTCAATTTTAAGTATATACAAATTCAAATTAGTGTTGTGTAGCGATACAAGAAATCGGAAATTAATTTTATAAAGAATATCCACTTTATAACAAGAGCACCAGCTACCTCTTCTATACTTTTATAGAACTGTTAACACCAAGTTCCGGGTATTTTACCTGAAGAACCTTTATTGTAATGCTATTCTAAATATTTTAATTTAGAGGTCCTTTCAATGAATTTGAATATGGATTTCTTTAAAAATAGCGTTTTAATACATTTCCATATTTCTGGTAATGAAAATATTTCAAAAGAGAATAGAAATATATGTAAAAAACACAGATCCAAAACCCTTAGTGTCCGACTTTACATCAGTTGTGAAACTCTGGTTGAATTATTATTCAAAACACTGGATTTTAGTCTTTTACGTTTGAATTGCGACACAACATTACTATTCATTATGGAAACTCCCGTCTGTATAAACTTTTCATCACAAACAATCAAACTTTTTCGAATTTAGAAAGCAAACGCTAAAACATCAGCCACTTTTATAAAAATCTGCTTTTCTTTTCACCTTACGGCTCTTGAATTAATGTTTATAGAATTTTTGAGCAAGCAACTAAAACGACTTATAGTTTCAAGTTTAGAACATTGTACCTATTATACACCACTGTGGGATTCAATAAATGATTAGGAATAAAATTTTCACCATGGTATAAACAAAAACTGTAATTGTCGTAATTATGTACTTAATACGCTTGTATTCGTTTGTTTGTTTTTTAATTTAGAAAGAATATTATTTGTACTCAATAATGGTAAAAAAACAGAAATCTGTTTTATTAAGTCCTATATTTCGTGTAACTTATTTCTTAAGCAAGACCTACTTTATATTAAGTTTGTCGCTCTTTCTTTAAGTTGAACAAAGTAAATACATTATTAAAAAAAAAACCTATTTATTTAAAATTGCTCAGGTTTACTGTTAATGTGCCTAGAAACTTACTGGCTATCAAAACCGAAGTTAAACTTATTTGAAAATTATTTCTAAGTAATGATATTTTTAATATTTACACTACGGCCTGGCAACAAAATGTCAACCATAAATCCCACTACTAAATTACGATACAAGGAAAATAGTTTAAAATATTTTACCTTTCTATTCTGTGCTTTACACATATATTTATATGAACATTTTACGCTTTACGGCTACAGAGAAAAAAATCATGTAGACCCCACGTTCCCTAATAATATAAATTATTTCACACCTTTTGTATACTTCGATTTAACTACACATCGTTACAGGTTTATCATTACATGCTCTAACTAAAAAAACTCTAGAATGTTTTATAAAGTCCCCCAGTGTGTTGTCGGTAAGCTAGGGTGTTCATAACGCTGAAAATTGGGTCTTAATACACGCGATGGGCACATAACAGACAGCTTATTGTGTAGCTTTGAGCTTAAACAAAACCCAATAATTAAAATCACTGGAAATTTATTAATTGTCAGTAATTTTTTTTATACCTACTGTAATCAAAATGCATGTACCAGTTTTACGATTTTATGGTTTACTTGTAATTTAACATAGCTTTTCCCTTCCATGCAATTTTTTCTCGAAACTTTTAAATAATTCAAAATAAGCCAATTGTGAAAAATGACAAACCCTATGTTATTCTATAACTCATAATTATTTTAAAAATAGTACGTTACGTTTTTTAAAACTTCTATATTACTAAATAATTGCTGAGGCTCGTTTAAAATTTATGATGAGTCATACTGTGGAACTAATTACTTCAAGAAGGAAGAATTAGCACGAATAACTACAAAAAGTAATTAGATTTCAAAAGACTCAGAAACTCAGACATATTAACGTTAGAAATAATATACATTATTTCTGAGAAAACCAGTTCTTCAGAATAGTCATGTTTTTACTATTCATATAATCAGTAAGATGACTGAGATCATACACTGTGTAATAGGCTGTTTGTTTTCTGTTTGTTTGTTTTTTAATTTTGCCCAAAGCTAAACGAGAGCTATTTGCGCTAGCCGTCCCTTATTTGGCAGAGTTTCGCTGTTTTCATTGTTAGATTTGCCTAAACGTGACAAACCGTTTTAGTTCTAAGACAGACATATATATTTATGGGCTTTGTATAATTTGATGATTACCCGATTTCGATACCATTTTTTTACCTTCCCTTTTTGGCTTCTCTATAAAAATAATTTTCATTACTTCAACGCGAAATTATAATTGGCATGAAAGAAAATAATTGTGCCCAACAATTACTAAATATGATTTTATATAGTACTTATAATTGTCATTGAACTGTATTTTTACTTCATTTTTTAAAATATGCGAAGGTTCAAAATGTATTTCTTTTACACTCCAGAAAATAATTGAATTTCATTTACTGAACAATGCGTATTTTAAATTGATATCAGATGTTGCTGTTTTTTTTTAAGCATTATACAATAAAATAACTAAATGTTAAAGTATTTTAAGTTGAATAAAAAAGGAAAATGATAATATGTTTGACATTTATTCGTACATAAAGTATTGTTTTTTTTGTGAATTTCGCGCAAAGCTACACGAGAGCTATCTGCGCTAGTCATCCCTAATTAGCAGTGTAAGACTAGAAAGCAAGTAGCTAGTCGTCACCAGCCACCGCCAATTCTTGGGCTACTCTTTTACCTACGAATAGCAAGATTGACCGTCACTTTATAATGCCCCCATGACTGAAAGGGCGAGCATGTGTAGTATGACGGAGACTTGAACCCGCGGCTCTCTGATTAGGAGTCGAGTGTCTTAACCATCTACTCATGTCGGGCTATATACGTATAATGTTACTATTAAAAAGGTTTTTGTTTAGTTTGTTTTTTGAATTTTGCACAAAGCTACTCAAGGGCTATCTGTGCTAGCCGTCCCTAATTTACTAGAGGGAAGGTAGCTAGTCATCACCACCCACCGCCAACTCTTAAGCTACTCTTTTACCAACGAATAGTGGGATTGACCGTCACATTATAATGCCCCCTGTCCCCACGGCTGGGAGGGCGAGCAGGTTTGGCACGACTCGGGCGCGAATCCGCAACCCTCGGATTACGAAGCACACGCCTTAACGCGCTTGGCCATGCCGGGCCCATTGAAAAGGATATGGACTATTCCCTCATATCGTTTAGCAAATTAAATTTTAATACAAATGAGCTTCTGCGTCTCTTAAAAATCTACTTGATTTCTTCACTAAATATGTTGAGTGTACTTTCCGATAACTCATGTAAAAAACTAAACTTATGTGGTTAAAATCAGATTTAAAACATTTATATTCAGTTTAAAGATTTTTATATCGTTTCAAAATATATTTTAAAGCGTTTGTTTTATTAACACGTTAATAAGTGTCTAGATACTAGTCTTGAGTATTCAGAAAGTTAAGGGTTCTTGTGAATCATAAAATCTATATTTTTAAACAGTAAATATATATTAGAACCGAAATATCTTAGTTAAACTTATGCTATTAACACTGTTAATCACTGGGTTCTTTGCTATTTGTCCGTAATATAAAAAAATAATACTAATGAATTCCAAATATCATGTATATTTATGTTTAAAAGTCTTAAATATTGTCTTTAAGAGAAAACGATAACTTGTTTAACTATTCATACAATAACTAAGATCACTGCCTGAGATTATTCTCAACGTTAGAAAAGAGCTGCTATTAAAGTATATATGAAGATTCGGTTAATATCGTCTTTACTTTTTTCTCTTTTTTTTTTTTAAGCGTAAGAGCTTAACTTTATTATATTGAAGTTCCAAACTAGTTGTTCACTTCAATATTACATTTTAAATTATTTATTTAAAAGTCCTAATCTGACTTTCCAGACTTTCATGTAAAGAGATCTATTCTACTCATTTATTTAAAACTTGTTCTGCAATTTTAAGGAATAAAATACAAATACGAAAATACTTTCACAAATTTCTTCCCTTTCAAATATTTCGAAATAGAATTCAAAAACTTGCATCAATAACACATGAAAACCCCCTGCTGGTACAGCGGTAAGTCTACGGATTTACAACGCTAAAATCAGGGATTCGATTCCCCTCGATGGGCTCAACAGATAACCAGATGTGGCCTTGCTATAAAGACACAGACACACAACACATGAAATAAATCTTTGATGTAGAGTACTATTGAATCCCTTGAAAATAAACCTTTTCTGTTTCGCTTTCAGTCATTATAACACAAAGTTTTATACCTTCTACCATATAAAAAAGTTTTAACTTCAGGCTTTGTCAAACAAAGAAAATTCGTGGAAAGCTACATAACGGCTATCTGCACTAGCCGTCCCTAATTTATCATTGTAAGACTAGAGGGAAGACAGCTAGTCATCACCACCCACCGTCATCTCTTGGGCTACTCTTTTACCAACGAATAGTGGGAGTGACCGTCACATTATAACGTCCCCACGGATGAAAAGACGAACATGTTTGGTGCGACGGGGATTCAAACTTGCGACTCTCAGCTTACGAGTGGCATCCTTTAACCTACCCGGCTATGCCAGGTAACAACTGCAAGTTAACCCTTAATTTATCTCTGTTTGTTAGTGTTATTATATTCCAAGAAATAGCCCCCTTGAATATGTTGTTACTTTGCTATGTAAAACTATATGTTTTAAGAACGCACTCAACAAGATCTGTTCAAATATATTATCAAATTCTAATTTTAAACATTTCATAGGCTAACTGAAATAAGAAACTGCAGTAGGCTTACAACATTTTTTTATGATAAAATGTAACTAAAATCATTAAAAGTACGGGTATTTACAAAAGCAAGTGTTAAGATTAGGACTTGAGGTCGTATATCAACAGATCTCGTCGATTACATTCTAAACACATATAGTTTTACACATTTTTCTGTTTTCTGATAAAATATATAACAAATTAACAACATTTTCAAGGTAAGCCACTTTTAGTACACCGCCCGTAAATCTTAAGAGAAACAAACCGTACCAGAGTAGTTTCTTGATTACTTTCATCTCAGTTCTTTTGTAGATCACTGAACAGATCAATTTCTTTTCTATTCATTTAATAAAAAAATAGTTATTATTTTATGTACTTTGAAATATATTATTATATCAAGATATTTTTGTGATTTTATTTTAAATCGTAATGGTTTGGCTCTTTTTACTCTAAGTTTGCCTAAAATTATTGTAAATGAAATGATTTATTAGTTCCTTAAGGTTAAGATCTAAAAACTACATGGTCTTTTTAATCATTCAACATGATAAATACTTATACTCATTTACTTAGATTCATGTTACTATCCAACAGTTTTAATATGAAATAGACTAATATTTTATGCTTTCAATCAAGAAATTTCTTAATTAAATTTGAAAATAAATGATGATTTACTTTAGTGAATTAATTTCTTTTTCATAAATTTCCCACTGTTGTTTACCAAACTATCTTGCGTTCGTTGAGTTAACACTCCTACGAAAAGACGTTTCTAGTCCTGATTTCTCCAAGCCCGTTCCCCTGGCTGTGGTTTCGCTAGATAGTAGATAGGGACAGTGGGAATCTCGTTAATCCATTCATTAATGGATTTAAATGGCAATTTCATTTAAATACAAAATTATTAGCCTAATATTAATAACCTTTCAAGTTGCTCTGGGGCCTATTAGGCCCCACTTTTCGTAGGAGTGTTAAGGGTTATACTGGATGAATGGTAAAAACATATTCTCAGAATACATAGTAATATGATATCAGTGATGACTTATAGCACATGTTGGATAGCAACTCCCCAATACAAGCCCGAGATTTCCAGATAATCAGCAGCACAGATAAAGAGGCCGCATTTGGAATCCAAAATATCCCAATAATTAAATATCTGACAGTAACTCTTAGCGGAATCAATCTTTAGGTTTTCTTTTAGGGTGTTTTTTTTTTTTTTTTTGTATGGTCTGTTAGAATCTGAAGCAAAATCATCACCTGTCAGGCTTCCAGGAAGAAACCCATTTGATAAATATGCTAATAAGTAAAACGTAAAAATTATATTCCTGCATTATCAAAATATAAACCAAAAAATGTAATTATTAATTTTAGGTACATTTTACAATAAGTACTCTCAGAATATTTGAAAACTGCAAGGTTTACTTCACATTTTCAAGAATCATTTCCGTAACATTGTCGAATACTAATTGTTGAATTATATGTTTTACAAACTTGTCTTTTGTAGAATCATTAGCATAGTTTATTGTTATATTTTATTACTATCATACCTCTTGAATTACTCTTTGATTTTTTGTTCACATAACCATAAACCACAATAAAGAAACATAAGAATTATATAATTAAGACTATGGTTGCAGTTATAATAAAATAAATTTAGAAACAACTTCATTTTAAAATCTAAAATTATTATTGTAAGGTAAATGCAAAACTGGAAATTTTTGATGACAAGAATCCAACTTAAAATAAAAATGTATCTCAGAAGGGTTGGTATGGATATTAACACTCCTTATCTATAAAATAAAGTTAAGTTCTTAACCTGAAGATGATCTAGTAAGGTCGAAACATTGTTCTCTCCTTATCGACAAAAGTGTTAATATCCATACCAGTTGTTTTGAGATACAAAACTAGAAACTTCTATCAATATAAAACAATAAATTACAAAATATTTTGATAACAGAAAACTGTAACAGTTGATAAATGTCTGATGTTATAAAAAACAAGTTTCTTAAAGCTTCCAAATAATGAGAACTGATATAAAAAAAATGCATTAATAGCATCGTTCAGTGTATCTCATAAAGTTTTAATATATTACGTTTTGTTATTTTAGGGCTTCATTTTGACTCGCAGAAATGCCTTGTTTAAATACTATTCTTGTATTAAATATGGATGAAAACGAAAAAATTATTAGCCTTTTGAAAGAGTTGCTGTTGTTGTTTATTTTCTCAATATGTTTATTTGTTTAACATTTTTCATGATAGATGAGCTTTCCCTGACTGAAGCCATTCGGAGGCTCAACGGAAAGACTGAGAGCTGATAACGCTAAAAATCGAATTTAGATACATGTGGTAGATAAAGCACAAATAGTGTGGTTTTGTGTTTAGCTATTTTAACTCAGTCTTTTACTAGCTCATTCAACAATGACCTTGTGAGTCTTAATTGTATTAATATTATTGGAATTTTACTTAGTAAAATTCTTCTATTTGTAAATCAGTCAAGGATTACACAATGTAACAAAATTTTTATTCGTGATCAGAAAGTGTTATCTTCCAATTGCTTCAGTACTGTGGATTCAGTACTGAGTAACTGATAGAGAATTTTCTCGAACTTTTTAGAATGTTGTAGAAGAGGAGGGAGACGTTGAAGATTCAGGTTAAAATTTCAGAAGCGCAGCTGGTAAGAGAAACCTATACTACCCCAACCAAATAAACCTCAATGACTTGATCAGAGATCTTTGTCTAACAAAGTCGAATGCCGAACTTTAGACATCTAGTGGGATTTGTTAGATGAAAGTGTGCAAGTCGCAAGTCAGAGAAAGCGTCACCGACACTTTTCAAGCTTCTTCACTCCTCAATATTCTGCCATAACATATTCTGTATAGGCGAGGCAACTCGAATTGCCTGTAACCCAAACGAGTGGCGCCTCTTCATTGATACCTCATTAAGAAGCCTCAAAGCTTTGCTGTTCCATAACTGGAATAAGTATCCGTCTTTTCCCCTGGCTCATTCGGTGCACCTCAAGACCTTAAAGTGTGATGATTATGATTGGGAAGTTATCGAGTACTTCAAAATGGTGGCATTCCTGCTGGGTCTCTAAGTAGGCTTTACCAAGTTTCCCTGTTATCTTAGCCTTTTGGACAGCAGGGACACCGCAGAGCAGTTCAACAGGAAGCATTGGCCGAAACAGACAGAGTTCTCTGTGGGGAGGCACAAAGTCAAGTGTGAGCCACTAGTGGACCTCCAGAAGGTGTTGTTCCCACCATTGCACATAAAATTTGGTCTTATGAAACAATTTGTCACAGCTCTTGATAAGGAGTCTGCAGCTTTCAAGTACCATCGAGACTTCTTCCCTAAGCTCTTTGAGGCAAAGGTCAAATCTGGTGTCTTCTTGGACCACAAATAAAGAAGATCTTGGTGTGCACAGAATTTCCCAAAGAGTTTGGGGCATTTTTGTCGCAGTAGTTCTGGCCTTCTTGGGCAATCACAAGGCCGAAAATTATGTGGAACTGCTTGAGTCTCTAGAGAAGAACTATGGCAAAATGGGCTGCAGGATGTCACTGAAAGTCCATATCCTTGACACTCATCATGATAAATTTAAGGAGAATATGGGAACATACTCAAAGGTGCAAGGATAGCACTTCCTCCAAGATATACTGGACTTTGAACGTCGCTACCAAGGAGCGTATAACGAAAACATGATGGGAGACAATATTTGGATGCTGACACGTGAAAGTGATTTATATTACAGTCGCAAATCTCGAAAAACTAATCATTTTTGAACATTTTCGTATAACTTAAGTATAAATACATGTAAATCTTGATTCATATGTTGTTTTATTCAGACCTTATATAAATGAAAATGTGCAAATGGAAACGATTTATATAGTGTGATAGTAATAGTACTGACCTATGAATTTAAACATTTATTTTCCCAAATCAACTTTATTGACAAATACGTGAAATATAGTTATATCATTTGAAAATACGTTGACAGATATTGTTCATACAAAAGTAATTATTTTAGCTTTTATATAATCTACAAATACTATCTGATATTGAGATTCGTTCGTTAATGTTATAAGCCAACATTAGAAAGTACATTAACTTGTAAGTTCAATAGTATCGTTAATATATTCAAATTTCTCAGCATTTTGTATATAAGTGTGGTGGAGTACCAGTTAATAAACTAACTTAATAATTACAAATTCTTTGCTAAACTAACTTCACACATTTTCTGTTACAAAATACAACTACACTTTATACCCACCAATTCTTGGAAATATCTCTTCACTTATTGAAATAGCTTTAAATTGTTACGATTTACCAGTTAAGACATTTGAAGAACTTTTAATGTGTTTTGGATAATCAAGGTATGAGTCTTCGTTTGTTTCGAATTTCGCGCAAAGCGAGGGCTATCTGCGCTAGCCGTCCTTAATTCAGCAATGTAAGACTAGAGGGAAAGAAGCCACTCATCACCACTCAATGCCAACTCTTGGACTACTCTTTTACCATCGAAAATTTGGATTGACCGTCACAATATAATGCTCCCACGGGTGAAAGAGCGAGTATATTCAGTATAACGGGGATTCAAACCCGCAACCCTCGGATTACGAGTCGAGTGCCTTAATCACTTGGCAATGCCGAGCCAGGTGTGAGGCTGGCTATCAAAATAATTAAAAAATAGGTGTATTTACCACATACATACTTTTTATTTCCAAAATAATACCATATTTTACTCATTGAAGTGTAAGTTTTTTTCGAATGCCTCGGCTTCGGAAAGTTTGAAAGAAAATCAATTTTTAGGAATAATGTTTGCATCTGGTTCTGGGCACCAAACACCTTTCACGTACTACATAAACAAATGCTAGTTTATTCCATAATTTAACCAAAGGCTGATATATATATATATTTTATGAGCATTATATTTGTACCCACAAAGACTCTTTTTGTTTCTGAGATTTTTTTTTACTTTAATCGCTTCCCGGAAGACAAAAATTTTGGACGGTAGGAAGACAGTCACAGCCGTGCTTCACAGTTCAAGGTTTAAAAAGTATTCGTAAAATTCTTTACTAAATCAATCGCTCTTTTTCCATATGTTTGAAAGACTGGGATTTTCTTCTTTTTGTTTAAAATTTCAGTATTTTGAAAAGCGTTTCAAGATAACAAATGTTAAGACGTTTATATACAGTATCTTTATGATACTGAGTACATTTTCTGAAGACAAAGTCTAAGTTTAATTATTAAACTTGTTTGGTAGAAATAATACTATGTTAACAGGATTTTAAAGATAAATATTCATGTATATGATATTTTATGTAATTTGTCAATGAATTATGAATAAAAACAGAAAGTAAACAATCCAATAGAACTCTTAGAACAGGTATCGTATGTTATTATTTCCTTCTCAAAACAATACATACGTATAGTTTAGTTATGCGTTTTTAGAATTTCTCTCTTATTTGATTTAAATAACACGTTTGTTACGTGGACGACAAAATAGCTAACAGCTAATTTTAATTAACAATTTGTATAATGTGGTGTACCAAACCTTACGTTATTTAAAATTTGACTCTTCATGAGTCAAATAGTACTCAATTTTTTGCAATGAATATAGCTTAGAATAGCAGTCCAAAGAATTGAAATTTTAAGAATCACTACAAAAAAACATAACATTACTCTTCTAATTATGTTTCATGTTTGTTTTGTTTTTTACATATACATGTATATATATATCTATTTGATATGAGAATTTCTTTGATTTGATTACCTGTTGGCTAGTTGTTTCACTTGTTTTAATTCAAAACCATTTTAAAAGTTTCATAGTCTCCTAAGGTAATTGTAATGCATTAGTTTCTCTAAAATTTCAAAATATAATAAAAACAAGCGTTCAGGTTTTACGTATGTATTTTAGGTACCTTTGGTATAAGGTACGTAATACTGCCTTTTTTGAGATCTTAGACTGACGCAGGAAGAAATTAAAGCCATAAGATATGATAAGCTAATAGAATAAGTGATATTTTTAAGGTAAAAATAAATATCTTCCTTGACCATTCATAAATATTTAATTAATTTAGATATACATTTAGAATACAATAAATAACGTGGGTTAATTTGAGGGTTAACATGATTTTTACTAGGCTAAGCTTAGTGGTTCTTTATACTGGTACAATAGATACAGGGTAATTTTTAATGTTGTACAGTGAGTACCGTTCTTTAATCTTTACTTGATTATATTTAAAATACAGCATTATCTTCTTTAATTAGAAAAAATGCCCATATAAAAAATAGTATATCATAATTTCCACATAACGACAAATGAAACTTAACGTTTCATAGCGTGTGTGTTTTTTCTTATAGCAAAGCCATTTCGGGGTATCTTCTGTGTCCATCGAGGGGAATCGAACTGTTGATTTTAGTGTTGTAAAACCGTAGATTTACCCTGTGTCATGGGGGGGACTATTTCATAGCCTCACAATTCAATTTAGGTTTTGGCATAAGGTTTTTTACGAATAAATACTAAATAAAAGTAGTAAATCGTTGTGGCAGGTTGTTTGGGCAATTTTTTTAAAAATCTGATATACGTGAACCAGAAAAACAGAAGTTACGAACGAAACTAGGAAACGTGGGGAAAAGACACCAAGAAAGAGTAAAGAGATACGAAATTAAAACCTGCATCATCTGTAATGGTGCACATTGCAAGTTGTCTTGAGTTTCTGATTTTGTTTTTACCTTTATTGATCTGTACCAGTTTACTATGCAGTTAGATATTGATTTAATTATACAACTGCCTCTGCCAAGTTCTCTGTATAAATACAAATGCGTAATGTGTTTAGTTCAAGTACTTTGCAGAGTTACCAACTGTGTGGTTTTAGTATATTTCACCATGTTCATTTTCAGTGTATAATTGTTTGTGTTTAGTTTTATTGCTCGCAGTGTTACAAGCGGCTCAGTTATAAGAATAAGGCATGGTGTCACAACTTGTTACATATCAAGCAACTGACTTTAATCGCAATTGTAGGTACTGTTATTTGTACTGTAATTACAAGTAAAGAATTAAAACTATGTTTATTATATACCCAATAATATAATTAGCTTCAGTTACTTTTAGGAATTACTTTTGATGCAAGAAGTAACTTATTGGTAAGACTTGTATTATTGTTAAATCACATGGGGCCTAAATATGTCCAACATTAGAGTGTTAAAATTCTGGAATGTGGGATCAATGATAAACATAACCTAAATCTTTAAGCTGTATCAGATAATGCACAGACATACGTGATAAGAGGAAATGACATGCTGCAAACTCTGTTACCGGATTGAAGAAATAACATATAGATTCCTGTTGCCTATCATAATCAGGGCTGATCAGCATAACGTTCTGCGCCATTTAGGTTTATCGATGGAAGAAAGGTATCTTTATACCCCATTTCCCAATGTGCACATAGCTCAAGAATGGAAGCCTCTTTCCAATAAGCTACTGACGTGCTATCAATCGCCCGCCTTGTTATGGAAGAGGGGACAAGGAACAGTGGTAAAATATTACTTATAAGTGACGATAAATTAAAGTATAGTGCCCATATAGAGGTTCCCAAGGAAGCGACAGAACTCTTACACTAAGAAGGAAACCTTAAATAATTTGTAGTATAACGAGTAAACCAGAAAAAAATAATACACAATACCGAACTTTTGAAAGACGCATGCATAGAAAGTGCAACAGTGTTCACGAGATTAACATTATTGCACGTTGTTGCAATGTGAAGAGTGTCACGGGCTTGAGAAACTCTAAATTCTATGACAACATACGTTTTAAAGAAACTAAACTCTTAGACTCTGAGAAGTTTACTTTCATTGGCTTTAAGCTAATTCTGCATATTTACTCAGAGACTTAAATAACCATCACTATTCTACATGACAGTAACATCTGTTATTAATATTATGCCATACTTCAGTTAAATAATTAAAATTACAAGATACAAGCCTTTCAGATATTTCACTCGAACCTATCTAAAGACGTCAAAGTCACCAATGTATGTCTGCAAAGTAACACAATACTTTTACTGAAGATTGGAGGTTCCTGCTTAACATGTCTGACAACACTTCTGCGTATCTAGCAACAGGAGACTTCGAAACCAGGCACTCCAAATGGAATACAGAGGAAAACACCAAAAACAATATGTAACAAAATTTTTACTTTTTCTTGTTCCTCAGCAGAAAGTGTTATTTCCAGATTGCTTATGCCTAATGTAAATGGAAAAGTCCTATTCTATTTTTCTCTTTAAACTTTGCTTTTGTGACCTGAGTAATAAAATTTTCAAATATACCCATTTTCCAGAACATTCCAGGTAAATTCAGTGCTAAGTAGCTGATAGAGAATTCTCTCAAACTTACAAGAATTTTCAAGAACTTTGTAGAATGTTGTAGATCTCACGAGAATTTTCAAGAACCTTTTAGAATTTCCTATAAATTTCCACAGTAATACATATAGAGGGGCCTACCACTCACCACTTTAGTTTAATTCTAGCTGTCTAAGTGAGCACATAGACTTATCTGATTTTATCAGAGATGGCATCCAGAAGCTGCAAGCATTCTCCAGACGCATCAAGAAGCCTCAAATCTGTACTGCTTCATAACGGGAATAAGTATCCGTCTTTTTCCCTGGCTCATTCGGTGCACCTCAAAGAGAAATACAAAAGCGTCAAGACCTTGAAGTATGATGAGTATGGCTGGGAGGTTATCAGAGACTTCAAAATGGTAGCATTCCTGATAGATCTCCAAAAAGGCTTTACCACGTTTCTTGTTATCTTTGCCTTTGGGACAGCAGGGACATCGCAGAGCACTACAACACGAAGCACTGTCCGCAATGGACCGAGTTCCCTGTGGGGAGGCACAATGTCAAGTGTGAACCTCCAGAAGGTGTTGTTCCCACTATTGCATAAAAAATTGAGTCTTATGAAACAATTTGTCACAGCTCTTGATAAGGAGTATGCAGCTTTCAATTACCCTCGAGACTTCTTCCCAAAGCTCTCTGAGGCAAAGGTCAAATCTGGTGTCTTCTTGGACCACAAATAAAGAAGATCTTGGAGTGCACAGAATTCCCCGAAAAATTTGGGGCATTTTTGTCGCAGTAGTTCTGGCCTTCATGGGCAATCACAAGACCGAAAATTATGTGGAACTTTTTGAGGCTCTGGTGAAGAACTATAACAAAATGGCCTGCAGGATGTCCCTGAAAGTCCATATTCTTGACGCTCATCTTGATAAATTCAAGGAGAACATGAGAGAATACTCAGAGGAGCAAGGCGAGCGCTTCCACCAAGATATATACTGGACTTTGAACGCCGCTACCAAAGAGCTAAAAACGAAAACATGATGGGAGACTATATTTGAGTGCTGATACGTGAAAGTGATTTACATTACAGTCGCAAATGTCGAGAAACTACTCACTTTTAAACATTTTGTTCATTTTTTGTAACTTTAGAACAAATACATGTAAATCTTGATTCATATGTTGTTTTATTCAGACCTTATGTAAATGAAAATATGCAAATTTGCCCGTTTTTTCACAGAAAATAGGTTAATTTCTAAATTGCATTATTCAGGTCACAAAAGCAAAGTTTTAAGGGAATAATGGCCATTTTCTGTACTTTTACAACATAAGCAATTAAGCAATAATACGTGCTATCCAGGAACAAACTTTGTGTTGCATAGTGTAATGAAAGTTTCCATTCTGCTCTCCAACTTTAAACTGCTATCTTGGGTGAACAACACAATTTGTCTAGGGTCACCGAAAGTTGCAGCAGGATAAAACTCTAACGAGTGTCACTGGTTTACTCACACAAACTACTGGGGTTACAAATTACTGCTGATTGATACAGGTGCTATCCAGTTGGAGTAGGTAAAACATATACGAAGTATTTGTTTAAGACAAGTCAGAAAACGTTCTTTAACCACTCTATCAAGCCCAATTACACGTCATAAGCCTCTGTAACATCGCAGAACATCAACATCGCTTAAAAGCAAAATTATTCACTAAATATTCGGAGATTAAAAACCATGAACTTCATTTTTAAACCACTGTTTTTTTAATTGGGAAACCTATCTCCACAGCAACTCTATTTATACCAGTTTAGCTGGATATTGCTTTAAAGTCAACTGAAGAGACATGGGTAGGGGGGTGGTTTACAGCAACAACTATTATAATAATTTGTCACCACGATATTTTAGGCATCCCCATGTGGAATAGAAGATAAAGTTAGAAATCTTCTTCTATTCATATACATTCAAAAACAAGGATGTTTTTATCTTTAAAAAAAAACATACAACACCACTGTAATTTTTGGAAATTGACGTAACAAGAACATGCGGAGAATAGGTAAAGGGGTGAGAATGACTGTTTCTCGAATAAATGTCACAAAGTAGAGCAACTGGATATATGAGCAAGCGATATAGAGCAAAAGCTAAATAAAAAAGAGACAAACTCATAAAATAATATCTGTATATCAAACCTGACACAAATCTAAAAGCAAGATAACGAGCTACACTGCAGGAGTAAGGAAAGAAAAACGGCAACCATGTCAGGTGTTCCTCAACATTCAGAGGGAATAAGACTGCTGGAACATAAGTCACCATATGATATAACAAAGAAAATAAAAAAATGAGAAATTAATAGGACGGTACACAGATAGGATGCCATAGTAATAAAGAAAAAGCTGACTTACTGATAAGTGGACAGTGCTTTCAGCACAACCCTTTGGATTATCATCTGGTACTGAACTAAAGTTTATGGCAGTTTAAAATTTGCTAAGCCTTTCGTCTCTGCAGATTTAATGAAATATATATATTGGTTTATCTCATACCTCGAGATAGATGTATTGCTTGTTTGTTTTTTTAATTTCGCGCAAAGCTACTCAAGGGCTATCTGCGCTAGCCGTCCCTAATTTAGTAGTGTAAGACTAGAAGGTAGTCATCACTACCCACCGCCAACTTTTGGGTTACTCTTTTGCCAACGAATTGGGGGATTGAGAATAACATTATAACGCCCCCGCGGCTGAAAGGATGAGGATGTTTGACGCCACGGGGATGCGAACCCGCGACCCTCGGATTACGAATCGCACGCCTTAGCACGCTTGGCCATGCGTGCCATTAAAACTATTTAATGTAAGTTTGATGGATAACATATCATTTAAAACTATCGTACTTAAAAATAGTTCTATATTATTTGAAAACAATAATGTGTGGATAATGACTACTTAAGTATTATATTCTTAATGGCACTTTTATTTAACATAATTTTATTGTCAAAATTACAGATATTTAAATATATAAATAAAATTTATTTTATTTATTTTGCTAGTTGTGTACATCACAAATATTACTGATAAATGATATTTCTCAATATAAGTTTACAAATCACAAAAAGGACGAAAAAAGAAGAATCTTTATTTAAACTTCACAAAATATAAATTGTTTGTTTTTCTTTACTTCTCTTAATTTATTGTTATATCCAACAATATTCAAAATATCTATAAGATTATATATGCTCCTATTTCTCAATGTTTTTCATTTGTATTGCTTTTGTTTATTAATGTAACTGATTCGTGAAGTAAATTTTCTCAGGTGATCGTCACATACGTTTGTGGATACTTTATTTTAAATATAATTTATTGCTTTATTATGTTAAATAGATATGTTTTAAATTAATATTTCCAGAAAATTTACTAGAAAATTTAGTTGAGTACTTACGTCGTAATGTTCTTAAAACAAAAATTTAGTCAAAAGTATACAAATCATTACATTGAGCAAATTTTGAAAAAGTGAGTGACTATTCATAATTATTAATTAAATAGTTAATGTTACGAATTATAAACAATGTTAGTTAAAGTTATGAAAATTTGTCCCGTATGTCAAGTCTTGTAAAACAATTGCAAAGGCCGAACTGAACAGAAAGAAGAAAAAACAGTTAAGCCTGATATACTATAATATCGAATCATCACATACGTTCCTTTACGAAATATCTAAATGATTTGGCTTTAGTACTTTTCACTAAAGAGAGACTTATGTTTAAAATACTTTGCAACGGTAGGTTATCTATAGTTTTAAGAGCACCAATTAGGATAATATTGTCAAATCCCAAAAGAAATATTTCTTAGTTAAAACTAGTAAGCTAAACAAAGATAATAGATTGTTTGGAGATCATGTTTTGGTGTAAAATTAAAACGTATATTATAAAAGTTCAACAAATAGATCATTTTACTAGTTTCGCAGACCTGTACGAAAAGATAAACCGATGGCCATAAGAATACCATTTTATGAGTCGTTAACAATAAACATTATAATTACAATGTGGTATATGTGTGTGTGTGTGTGTGTGTGTGTGTGTGTGCGTGTAAGATATTATATAATGATGCTTAATAAGATAAATATCAACGTTTCGACATAGATAAGGTTCATCATGCTTTAAATTTTTTTAGAATGATATTAATTTGATATAAGAAACAGAACATATTTTCTTTTTTCTTTGGCAACCAGTTTTAAAATATTTAATCTCCAAATTAAGAACGCAGCTAGATGATATTCAGACATTCTTTGAATACACATTATGACGTTCCTTTACAGAGTACATTTGCAAAATTGAAATTTTATAAATACATGTGAAAATTATAATTAGAAATTTGTTGTTGCTCATCAAATAGATTGTAAATGTGGAAAGAATTATCAGCAATTATGTTTATATATGTGTTAAATGCGTACCCGCAGAATTAACATTTTTGAATGTTCGGCGAGCTTACTTTCATTCTTTTATTCAAAATATTTAGTGGCAGGCGTTCATATATAGTACGTGTGTTTAAACCATCCCATTTTATCCCAGTGACGAAAGAACAATATCACAGTTTCTTCTAAAATGCTACAAAATATTCATATTGACGATTCTAGATTGCGGTCACTTCTTGCTTTAGATAAAACTTCTACGTTATGTCTACTTTCAAACAGTTGTATCTACAAATGTTTAATAAGTCAAAATAAAACGATTTTGAGATCTCATCGCTTTTTGCAGTCCATGTCCAATCATGATCTTTCTGACAACCGTGATTTTCAGCGTAGATTCTATTGCAAAAGACACCGACGTATGGCTGTTAGGTCCAAAGTGCACATATTCTTCCTGCTTGTCTTCCAAAGGCTATCTAATGTACAAGGATGGCCGTTTAGAAAATAGTCCAACGCAAACAAGTCCATAAGCACTGCATTCAGTGACTTAAACTGTATGTCTTCGTATGAAATAGCTTCAATAGCCGTTTCTATTCCCTATAGCAACGGATCACAGGTTAAAAGGCCATTTCATCACATTTGTTAACTTGCATTCAAAATTTTATTAAACTACTATTTTATGAATTTATGTCAATATGTTTGATATCAAATTGTGGATTATAATTCAAGTTTTAGTATACGTAATTGTTAATTTCTTAATTTAAAATTAAATATTAAAAGAACACACTGAAACACTGATTTTTGTGAGTCACGTATTACGTTGAATGCAGCACTAGTTCAAATTAGATGTCTATGATGTCAGAATACTACGTGTATAATTTCATGCTAATTAAGAAATCGAATTAGCGATATTTATTAGCTAGAATATAAAATAAGAGTCTCATATCTATTCTATACGCTGAGATATTACTTATGTACTGAATCAAGCACAGTTGTCCCACTCATGTTTTTCCAATATTGGAAATATTTCTTTATATACACTTACTTTAATATATGATATGTAAATAACCAATCAAAAGCTTGTAATGCCCTTGTAGTCGTTTACTCAGTCATTTTAAAGTGCTAAGAAGCCATCCTGCTTTCTAGAACCAAGATTTTAAACAGATAGGTGTGTCTTTAGTCTGCTCGAAATTTAATATTTTTTGACAAAATACAGCTCAATTAATAAGCTTCATAAAGTATAATGGAATTCTATGGTATTCATATAGTTATTTATGACTTTTTGTTATTTAAAAAGTATCTATAAAACCTTAAAAGAAATATTTAACATCATCCATGTGCAAAATATGAAAAGACTTAGCAACCTACAGTATGTAAAAAATTGGTACAAAGGTCGTCCGAAAAAGAAAATATAATTCTTTGCTACACTTATTTATTTACTATTCTATATATCCGTGGTAGATTCGTATGTAATATTGTTACCTAACATTCTGCTGAAGCTTTTATATTATCTGTTGTTGTAACGTGCGTTGTTGGCTTGAATATACAATATTGGTTTAGCATTTCGTTCTCATCCTTCTGTATGAGCGGTTAAATCTTATTCATCTGAATGAAGTATTAAGATTGGTATGTATACTTCACTGATTAACAATTATATATCGACTTTTTTATATGGTGATGTTAAACTACATATGATAGTGGTTTATAATGATATGGATATAAAATCACTGCCCAACTATTTATTTTGGCCGATCTTTTCTTTTACAGTTGTTTAATTGCCTCAAGTAAGCAGACGAGGATGATATCTGGATAGTGACTATGATACGTATCATTTTAGCTATATGGTTACTATAATTTATCTGATACACATTGTGTATTTTGATTGGTTTGTCTTGGAGTTTTGTTCATCACTGATTGGTAAAATGTACTTAGTATTTTTCACCTACACTGGCAGGCAAAGTAATTCAGAAAATATTATCGATCGAAACAGTTTTATATAGTGCTTCTTACGATTATTATTGGACATAAGAAATATTTGATTTATTTTACTTTTATATAAAAGATGCACAATTTAAAAAGTACATTTAGAAACAAGAGGGCTATTCAGTAGGAAGCATACCTCCGTCACACAGTTTTGATCATATTTGGCCATTTAAAAAAACGAAAATTGATTTGTATGTTCGCCGTTATCAGTGAACACAGACCATTTATGGCAAGAAAATGAGAGATAATATTACACATAACTCTACTATGTTCCATCACAAAGTTTGGCTGAGTTATTGAGCAAACATAATGTGAAAAATCGGCCACAGGTTAACAGATAAGGATTTGTTTTTTTAATTTTCATGACCTTACAGAAACCCTGACCTACAAAAGCTAATGAACTCTGAGTTGGACCATAGTCCAAACATAAAGCAACTTTCGTCCAAATCCATTCAGCCTTTTTCTATAAATCTTGCTGAGAAATATACAGATAAAAAACAGACCCAGGGGCGCAAACATAATATCTTTTAATAGATATTCTTGATAGAAATTATATTTCTGTCCATGTTATTGATTGTATACATTTTCTTACTCAGTCGTTCCCACAACGGGACAGCGCTAACTTTACAGACTGAAAACACCAAAATTAGAGGTTGATTCTCGGTGATGGATATAACAAGTAGTCTAATGTGGCTTTACACTAAAGAAAAGTAAACTTAATCAATGATATTGGATGGACTGCCTGAGATATTTCATTTTTTATATATGAATTATTACCTAAAGTTTGATTGACATTCTTGGTGAATTAATTATTAATTGTTTTGACTTAAAAGTCGAAATTATTATAACTTCTTATAATTTTTTATAGTTTGAGCTAAAACATTTTCCTCACAAATCCTTATATACTATTTTAGGGACAATACTAAAAGTAGCTGGGTTGCCATATATTTATTACATTGTCTCTGTAAAGAAGATTTGGAAAATAGACAATTTAAGTTAATCAGAGCTGTCACAGTTGATATTACATTTGCCCCAAAAGTAAACAAATATATTATTAGGTTGTCATTGCTATTTGGCCATTGGTATTTGTTTTACTATATACTAATTGGGTTTGAATTTAGAACCATACAGAATGTGAATTACCTTTTCTGAATTTTTCCAAACAGCATATATTTATATTATGGAGTTTTAACTTTGTTTACCAGGTTAAAAATAAAATTCCTTTATACAATTTTTGAATAAAACAAAATACTTTTATCATAAGTGTTTTCTTATAGTAAAGCCACATTTGGCTATCTGCTGAGCCCACCGAGAGGAATCGATCCCCTGATTTTAGCGTTGCAACTCGGTAGACTTACTGCTGTACTAGCGAGGGTGTTGTCATAAGTAACATTACTTATTTTTAATAATTTTATATTAGTATTTCTGTCATCCGTTTAACTTAGTAAACTGTAACAATGCTCAAAAGTTTATTTGTTTGTTGCAAATTAAGCACAAAGCTACATACGGGGCTCTCTGTGCTCTATCGTAGCCAGGTTTCTAGCGATGTGAGACCACAGACATACCGCTAGGAGGTGTGGTACTCGAAAGAAAAATTCAAATTAAATAAGTCAAATTGCCTTGTATAAAGGGCGTTTGTACGACATTTTACAATACTCCATAACCTCTTGTTCCTCTTATGTACAAGTAATTATGTATATTTTCAGTTAAGACCAATTATTATACTCACTTGTGAATAATATCTGTAGCGCTATAGCGCTACTGCTTTTGTTAGGTCCTTGTAATTAAATAGTTTGGAAGTTTAGCGTGGATGTTCGTTCTAAATTCAAGTAAGTTGAGAAAGTTGCACAAGTTTATGAGATGAAATGAAATTAAGTCTACAGTTGTATAAGTATTTACTTAGTAATTACTGTTATTCTTCGACTGAAATTAAGCTTGTATATTAACAACAGTCCTGTTTCATTTTAACATTGATTTTACAAAGATTCATAATTGTTTTTTTACAAACTAATTTAATTAACAAACAACATTTTGTATCTTAGAACAACTGATATGGGTATTAACACTTTTTTTATAAGAATAGAACAACATTTCGACCTTTCTAGGTCATCTTTAGGTTAAAAAATGGTGTTAATACCCATACTAGCTGTCCTGAGTTACATTTTTATTTCAAGTGGGTTTCTCGTCTTAAGAAACAACATTATGTTTGTTATAAAAATAATTTACACTTAAATCTTAAAATAAGTAAAAGTAGTATGCAGACACACCATTTGTTTACTAACATGTGTGTAGTATGATTAGTATAAAATGTCGATCAAGGGAGCTACTAATTTTCACTCACCCTAGTTACTCACGGAACTAGGTCTTTCAGTTAATTTGTAATATGAACTTTCTCGTAGAAAACAAATACTGTGATGCAGAATATACCATCCAAAATAGACAGTAAAATTTTCCATTGGCTCTTAGATGTTGTTCCAAGGATATATCATCATCTCTCATCTTGAAGTGAGAGTGACTGCTAGTCACGTGAAAAGTATCTGTGTCCTGAGAAGAACGACAGTATTGTTACTTGTATATAATGCTATTTTTTTAATACTGGGGTGTGATTAATTTGGGAATAAATTTATCAGATTTTAACCAACATGAAATTTAGCGCTAAGAGAATATACTCATTATACAAATTCAGCATAGTCTAATGTTAGGATACTCGACTCGCAATTTAAAGGTCGCAGTTTCGAATCCCGAGAATGCTTGCGCTCTTAACCGTGGGGGTGTTATAAGGTGACAATTAATTTTATTATTCGATGGTAAAGAGTAGCCTAAGAGTTGGCGGTGGGTAGTGTTGACTATGTCTTCATTCTGGTCTGTCACTTCACAATGACGAATGGCTATTGTTTGACGCGAAATTTATAAAGAACAAAAACACTCTCACACACAAAAAGAAAACTCTAACTTTTTTATGCAATTAACACACTAATTTATGTGGTGCTATTGCCAATAACAAATATAAAATACTCAAAACGTTATTCAGAAAAGAAATTTATTTGATTAAATACTGTATTCTGCTAACAAAAGACATTGAAATTTAACTAGTGAATATGCTAGTTTTCCAGACAGCATTTAAGTTTCAAAGCCATAGATCTTTTGATTTATTCTGAAGAAAAAAAATGTTGAGGAATATTTTCTGAAATACTTTTATTGGAAAAAAGTAGTTTGATCATTGATTTTCTTAGACCAGTCAAAAACGTTTAATCATTAATATTTGTATAACACGCATCGGCTTGGATTCTGAGTAATGAGTGTGAGGCAAATATGGTGCATTACGTAAGCCTTATGCTTTAACTGTCGTTTAATGATATAAGATTAAAACATTTTTCCTCGTGAATATTAAGTATTGTACGCGCTTTCTTCAAATGCACAATTCAATGATTAAACTTACGGTTCCTATTGTTCCAGAAATCGAAAGTAAGAGACACCGACAGACCTCATTATCAAAGTAGAAAAAAGTTGTTGCTTTTATAATAGTCGAAGGTATGTTAGATTAAAATGAATTCTGATTCGTATTTGCATATAGTATTTATGACACAGCTGTTAAAGCTATCTGCCGCTGTCCTTAATTTTAAACTGTTGACCAGAAAGATGGAAGTCAGTCAACAACATTGTATTACTCACCATACATGTTAATGTAATGTACCCACAACATAATGTACGAGTAATAGTTTGTGGTCTTGTACAGATGCGAATGCTCCTTTCCTCGGCAAAACTAAACTCGAAGACCTACCTCAGGGCTAGCATATGTCGACTTTTTAAAGGAATTTTAATGCCCTTTATCACTCCTTTATAAAGTATGTTATTCAAATTTATGCAGACAGCGCTACATATATATATGTGATGTTTGTGCGTTAGGTCCTGTGTAGTTGACTGAGTGAAGTTCTCAACAACATGAAAGTTAACAATTGGTAAAATCACTCTCTCTATGTGAGAAGTATTTGAGTTACTTGGACAGTTAGGAAAGATGGAAATATTTCATGTTATATCATTTGTTTCATACAATCTACAGTTAAATACATAGATACATATTTCGGGATTTCCCTCTATTTCAGACAAAAAGAATAGTATCAGAAGATACATGGTTCATATCTCTTTAGAGCAAAAGCTCTTTCCGCAATTTTCAGTCATAGGTGCGCTATAACAGAGACAGTGAACTCCTACTATTAGAGTAGTCCAAGAATTGGTGATGGGTGCTATGGGAGCTATAGGTCCTCCAGCTTATCAGATTGAACGTAGAGACAGTTCAAACAGTTATGTCTTGTTTAGCTGCACACAAATTTCCATAACAAACAAACAAGTATTTTCTAAATAGATTTCCCACGCTGGGACAGCAGTAAATGTACAGATTTGTAACGATAAATTAAGGCTATCTACAATGATGTGGATTTGCTGTAAGAGAAAAACACATACTTCTATTGTCACACTTCTAATAACGTTTTGTTTTCTCATGTGAAGTTAAGCAATTAAATTTGATAGACAATTTTATATTTATATCAATGTAATAGTCTTATATTTCCAGGTAATTCTCTCATTATGTATATTTATTTATTTATCTATTATTTCCTCGATTTATGTGATATCATGATATCTTGCACTTTTCACTCATATATATATGCGTCTGGAAAAGAAAACTCTTTTGTAACAATGAACTTAGTTGCACACCTGCTTTGTTCAGTATTTCCTGAAACAAAATTTGAACACAAACAGAAATAATTTCTCTAAATTTTCACGGGACTTCCAATGTGACAAACTGTCGAATAAAAGATAATGAAAGTATTTTAATTTATTTTATCACAGATAAACATAACTGTTAAATAGCGCTGAAATTCAGGTTTCGATATCCGTGTATAACCTTGAACTGAAGACAATCAAACTAACTTATTTCACTATATTGTTCTGCATGCAACGAAGAGTCTACAAAACTAAAATAAAATGTTAATTAAGACTTGTTTTAGAACATGCTGCACAATCATAATTATCTCCTTAGATATATATATATTTGTACTAGATTTTATTAGATATGTTTGGACATTATTTTTTGATTTCATTACTCTAATAACACACTACATATTTATGATTTCTCTACTATACTCTTATTTCTTTACCTCCAACAATACAATATATTAACACTATATATATTTATATATAAGGAACATAGAGAAAACAGAAAAATTCGCTAATACGGCATCACACTACATTCCACCTAGTCACAAATCATCCTATCGTCAAAAGTTAGGTGGTTTCTAACTTACAGATCTACTTATACACCACATTGCGAACTACTAGCGGTAACATTCTGTTCACGTTTGTTGGCTTTGATAATCGCTACCCCAACCCCTTTTCTCCTCCCCTTTATTCTATAAGAATCCTTCATCTGCTTGTTCTCTGACTTAACATTAGCCTACAGCTCGCTAGCCTGTCTCTTTCCGTGTAAGGGAGGTGCAGCTTGATCAATGAGCATAAAATAACGCAATATAAAGTCATCGCTATTGGAATCAGCTTTGTAGAACTATGAACAAATATCTTTGTAGGATTCGTTTATTTGCTCTCAGAAATTGATACTGATTATTATTCTTCCTACGTCTGGGATATGTTTAAGGGTGTACTGGTGAACGTCCACTGAGGTTACTGTATTGTTTTATTGTTTTATATGATTACACGCCAGGAAAAAGACAATGATAACTTTGATGCCTTTCTCAATCATTTTCGCGGCAGTTCACTTAGTTAACTTGGGTTAACACGTTTGCAAAACAATAAAATTTACTTGGTATGGCAGACGAAAAGCGAATGAAAACAAAATGCTTTTATTGTTTATTTTTAAGTGTTTGATGTTATAGTTTACACTTAATAATAATAGCTGTCGTCAGTGTTTAAAAACGGTGACAGAACAAATTTAAAATAAAAAAGATTAATGCATGAAAAATATCCTGCAAACGTGTCCTAAAGCTATGAATTTCCACCGCTATCAAAAAGTGATAATGATAGAGAATCATCATTTATCAAATTACAAACTTTTGTTGTTGCTGATGATGTTTTGAATTAAGCACAAAGCTACACAATAGACTATAGGTGCTCTACCCACCACGGGTATCGAAACTCGGTTTTTAGCGTTGTAAGTCCGCAGACATACCGCTGAGCCACTGGGGGTCAATTACAAACTATCTGATTATTTTCATCTTAAATATATATATCAAAAATATTTCTTTTTATGGAACTGTAAAATATTCTAGAGATGTAACAAACAGTTCAGCTAAAATAAAGGCCAATTTACTCAACTAAAAATCAAAATAATTTAAAACTACACCCGCCTCAAAAATGATATTTTATTTATTATTACTATGGTAGATACAAATTTGTATTCCATGTGCTACATTTTAAGCTTATCAAATTTTAGAACCAGTTTTACATGCATATATTAGTATGTTCCACCAGTGTATCTATTCACTGTGAAAGATAACTTATATTTATTACCGACTGATTTTATTTACACACTAAAGAAGTTTATCACCGGCCAAAGCACAGGTACAGTTCCCTATGGAGTCTCGTTGCATTATATTCGTCAGTTCTATCACAGGCGTTGCGCAGTCACAAATCACTGAGAGGGAACTGACCTGCACAATTACTGTTACAGTTTATGTTATTATTATTAGTTATTAACGCATGTATGTTTCCTAACTAATTCAACCAATGTAAGTAAGATGTTTTGCATACTGTTATGCTTGTTAATATTGTACGCTTCAGGGTATTCTAGTAATGATGCCAAAATAATTTTAAGTAACATTTGTCATTCACAACTTTTAAATGACATGGAAATAAAACAATAAACTACAATGTCCGACTATTCAAATTAACATGCTATATCATATCCATAATAATAAAAGGGCGTCTGCGGGTCTGTGGATTTGTGCGTCTGTGTGTGCGTGTGATCACCATAACTCCAAGAGGAAAAACCTAGGAGTCTGAAAGTTGGTACACACATATAAAGTGCAACATAGGGGTGTGCACCTAAATGTTGTTACTTAATCAAGTATTTTCACGCGTGCACGAGCGCATATTTTTAAAGAGGCAAGCTAGCAAGAAACCGCATAGAAAAGAATATATGACTACCATAGCTCCAAAAGCATAGAACAGAGAAATCTGAGAGCGTGCATTTGGTATTAGTACTTATCTACTTGCATGCGCATGTAATCTATAATATTAAAAGTGCGTGTCTGTGGGTCTCTGTGTGTAACCACCATAACTCCAAGAGAAAAGAAACTAGAAACCTGAAATTTTGCTCCCATGCTAAGAGAACTCTGAGAATGTGCACTTGAATATTACTAATTTTATCCATGTGTGTGTTCGTGCATGCGCGTCCTCGTTTATTTTGTGAGGTAATCTAGGATTGTGTTTGTTTGTTTTCTTGTAGCAAAGCCACATCGGGCTATCTGCTGAGTCCACCGAGGGGAATCGAACCCCTGATTTTAGCGTTATAAATCCGTATACTTACCGCTGTACAGTATAAAAACAAATCGAAAAGAAATGTGAATGCCAAAACTACAAAAAGAAAGATCCTAGAAACCTAAATGTTTTATCCATATAAGTGAGCCGACCCTGAATGTGCACTTGTACTTATCCACATTCATACACGCATATTTTTAACGAGAAAAGGTAGAGAAAAACCAGATAGAAACAAAGTGGTTCATTAATATTACAGCTTTAAATATACAAAAAAGCCATTGCGTTTGGGTAATAATGTGTTCCAACAATTGGCTTATACATCATGTTGCTTAATAACAAAAATATATAGCTTATAATTTTATGCTAAAACTGGTTCAGAATACACACACTTCATAGTAAATTAGAACACATCAGCCTACTAACATTAGTGACGCCGGGTACTGTGTAAAATATTATATATTTATTTTGGTATATAATATATTAAATTTTCAAGTAGGTGTAGGTCTGTTTCTTAAGGTAATTATAGTTGAGGAAACAAAAAGACACATGTTATCCTGCCAGAGGACAACGTGAGACTGAACAGAAAAAAGAATGTGTCGATAATAGTTTATCCATTATTATGATTTCTAATTGTTTGTTCTGTTAATTTTATTGTTGTTATTGTTTTCTGTCTGTAAGTACTTCACACGATATTTTTTATTTAATGATTCTACTTCTGAGTGTTTAATATAATTTAACGGAATGTAAGCCCATACTGTCTAAAATGAGATAATAGTATATACCCAGTTAGTATTTAAGAAATTCTTGTAATGTAAAAATAAATTACTTTTAAGTTAATAAAAGCAAGTTAAAATTTGCTTGTTAAAAATTTTAACTATAATTTTTCTTAATGGTTTACAAAGCTTAGCACAGATTATTCGAAAATTTAAACTGAAATTATTATAGTAACCTTATGTTCACAAGAATTTACTTTGTAAGTTTTACGCCTAAGCAATTCTATAAATAAATATTTAAATTTAGAGTATGTTCAGTACGCATTTTAAGAAGTTTTCTTTAAGATATTAAATCTTATCAACTAGTAGTTTTTATTCTTGGTGTTGTACATCCAACTTATTATTATAATTAATATAAGTTTTAGTGCTGATTTTAGAAAATCTTAATATGTGATCGAATTGTTTGAATGTCCAGATTTGTTTTTACTTTCTCAAGAATATTATGCTTTAACTCAGTTATACTAAACGTTTTCAAAATACATTTAATTAATTAACAAATTCAGAACATTGAAAGATGAGATGAAACGATGATACATTTTTAACACACTTATTTTAGACATTAATAGGTAATGTCTATAACCTATAATGTCTATAATGTATGTCTATAAACTCGTGACTCGTCCATTTGTGATACGTCCACGAAAAATACGTGCGCTTTTCTGAAGAATGATTTATTTTACATTTGTACATACTGATATTGCCGAAATGATAAGACAAACATAGTTTTATAACTTGCTAATAGTTAAGACTTACTCGTATAGTACATTTAGGGCATACATGTACAATCTTTAATAAGTGATAAATATAATTTGAAAGTTATCATCTTTTTTTGTGATGTCTTTAAAACGTGATTTTGTGTTTTCTTAAGACGCACACAGTTGATAAGCTAAATTTTTATTTCAAATTTATTAACAATTCATAACTGGTCATATCTTTTATTATTCTAAACAAGTATACAAATGTGTGTTTGAAATTAAAATATCAAAAGCTTATATTTGTTTAATTAATTCATAGTAGCTATTGAGTACTGTAGGGTTTTCCACAACGCTTTACTGAATTGCGATGAAGTTATTTATCGTTAAAAAAACACAAAAACAAATATATGAGAGCTTTATTGTTTTTCGTTGAATTAAATACGACTAATAGCTTACAATAGCTTCAATGCACTTAGAACCAAGCAAACGTATAATCAAAACCAAAAAAATGTCACTTCAAAATGTATTATTTGTTGCTTAAGTCTTCTGGATAGCAGGCTGCTTGTCTTGTGTTTTATATATTATAAAAGAAACTATTTATAAAGATGTTTTATCATCTGCAAGAACAAAATAACATATTAAAAAAACGACAACTTAATAAACATGAAATATATTTTCGTTAAGTAATAAAATTAAAGTTAACTGTATTTAATGGAACATTTGTGTGTGTCTGTGTTTTCTTATAGCAAAGCCACATCGGGCCATCTGCTGAGTCCACCGAGGAACATTTGTACTGATGTAATGTAAAACTGTCAAACTAATATTTGTTATGTTAACAGACTTTTCTTTACCACAAATCTTAAAATATTGACAAACATTATTGAAACTTTTAAAAACATGTTTCATCTATTGCTAGAAGAAGGTAATGGTAACCAATAAACTACAATGAATATCCAATAAAATGAAAAAGCTTTTAATTCCTGAATAAAAATATTTTATTTTATTGATTCTATGACATCTGAGAAGAGAATTGAAATGCAAAGTTATCCAGTTAGGCATCACATTCTCTGGCTTCAAACAAAGCTCATAATTAGTGTACTTATGGGACTGTTCATCATACCAATGAAGTACTGAGAGATGAACTGTATGTATAATCTCATCGAAAATTGCACGAATGGGATATTTAAAGCATAGAACTAATCCACCAACAAATTTCTTTAGGTAAAATATTAAAGAACGGAACTTCGAACCATAAAATGACAATAAAACGGATGTTGAGCTGTAGGAAAATATTTCCAAATTTGATTCTTAAATTAAAATCCAGTGAAGTGAAAACTAAAAGGGACAGGGACATGAAATGCGCTAGGTCAATTAGTTAATGCAATATCATAAGACTAATGTAGTCGAGTACGTAACAATAAAACTATATTGGAGCTTCAATACGTCATTATGTCGCCGCGTCTGATGTTGCTCTGTCTGACTACTATCCATATTCATGTTCACAATACCCCTACAACATAGTCTCCATCTCAAACGGAGCAACAGTAAGAATGGTATGTGAAATCACACACCTTCTCCAAATTCCTTTCCATAAACTATCTAGTGTAGAAAAACAACGGTTTCTTAGAGCCCGTTTCAACGGTTCGATCGCACAGAAATGCATCAACACTGCATCTGTCGACTAGATTTGTATGATTTCGTGCGAAATAGGGTAGAAAAACCATTTCATTTCCCAGCTTCTTGAGATATGCAATAGTTGAATGGATATAAGTAACATTCATACAAGTAACTTGTGTTATTTCTACAGATTGAAATCCTTTTTGTTTATGTAATAGTGTTGTCTGAGTCATATGGATGTTTTTACTACTGATGTTTGTGTTCGTACGTTCTCATCAATTACACGACATCGCACTATGCTTAACACAGCTGTAGTAGGACTTGTTGCAGGTCTCTTCTGTGATAGCTCTCAAAATAATGTAAATTCTAAATTTCTGATCTTAACACATCTTTGTGGTCTCAGAGTATATTTATTTTGCGTAGGAAAGGATTTTTACACACACTTCCCAAAAGCAATACTTTTTATGTCATCAGACAGCCTACAAAAACGCAAACAATCTCAAAATGTATTTCTGGTATATGCCGTTTAGCCGTGACTCTATTTCGATTGTGATTGTTACGTAACTACTGATGTGCATATTCAAATTCATTTTAACATAAAGTATTCAACCTTATTCGTTTTTCAAAACAAATTAAATGTAAAAATAAAATTAAAATATTGTAAAACACACTTTAAAATTATAATATCATAATACATCATAATTGTTTTCTTCCAGCTGAGGTATTTTCTCCTTTTTTCCTGATTGTAAACTTAAAAAAAAAACGTAGGGAGGGATGGGCGGATAACTGTCCACAGGAGAGGAAATCTACACTTTACTCCTCGAAAATAAGAAACATAATTATATAATTCATAATTAAATGAATCTAAAAGTTTTGTACCACTTTCATAATTTCCCATTACTTATAACAATACTTATAACTTACATTCAGTTATAACAAAAGTCGCCATGCCTGTCGGCAGGTTAACTTAAAATCTACAGGCACCTACCATTAGCTAAATATAGAAAAACTTGACTACCTAGCGGATTCTTGGATGTAAGACATGGCAATTGTCACTCATCAAAGGGATTGACACGGTCTTGCCAACATCTCTTGAGCCCTCCTACAATGGGATCGGAGTCATCCTGTTGCCATCGGCAGAGGGTTATCAAAGAGACTGATGCAGTTTAGCATATGGAGTATGGAGTGTACATACCTATAAGATTGTAGTGTGGCTTAAACTAGCCTTAAAAGTATTAAAACTATCAAATTTGACTCTGGTAGTTTGCCTATTTCCTTAATTATAATCGTAAAACTTTAAAGGCGGGTCCATCATCCAATGATTTTGATTTTGACTTCCTCCCCGAAACTTTTCTGTAAACACCCATAAAGGGATGCTACGATAAATCATATAGAATTCCTATAGTTCACATAGTTTTTATAAAATAACATTTTATTGCAGTACTTATTATTATCTCGTTAAACGTTATGTATAAGTTTTAAGAACTCAATTGTATATACTTAAAACATGGCATATACTGCAAGGCACAGCTTAGGCTTTAAACGTAAGCTATTTTGAGATAAAGTTTACGAGAATAATTTAATTAATTTAGTTTACATGATTTAGTTTAAGTGAGATTTTGACTGTCTTTCGATGACAAGCAAGAGATTTAATTGATTGATATTATTAAAGGTGACTTACCTAATCAGTTACTTGACGGATAGTGGACTCAGAATTGTTGTTGTTTTGAATTAAGCACAAAGCTACAGAATGGACTATCTGTGCACTGCTTACCACGGGTAACGAAACCCGGTGTTTAGCGTTTAAAGTTCGCAGACATACCGCTAGGCAACTGGGGGCACTCAGAATTGTCTTACAGACCGAAGTTGAAAGATCACGGGTCAAAACGGGAAGTAGATATAATTCAATAAGCTCTTCATATGAACTTTACAGTTTGATCTACCAGCTGAATGGAAGGATTCGTCAACTGCAATGACAACGAAACATAAAAAATATGGGAACGATAGTATCGTTTTCTTCAGAAAGGGAGATTTGAAGCACATACAAGAAATCATTAGTTAAAGCCAAAGATGCAATATTGAAGTTTAAGCAGATGTACGATGCAATACAAGATTACTTTCTTAGCATTACAACTACCGTTTTTGCAATAAAAAGTAAAGTTAAGAAGGTATACTGCTCCGTATAGTTCCACCAAAGTATAATCCATATAGATTTGATTATGTCATATTTTTATAAATACTTTTTTTTCGTTTTAATATGGCTTCGAGCTTCTTTCATTGTGACCTATCGAAATAATCCTAAATCACCATTTTCCAAAATGAGCTTCCTGTTCATAATTTTAGGTTTAATACTAAAAGATGCTGAGCTGGTTCGTGTAGCAAGTGTTAAAATGATCCTTTTGATTGTGAAAAAAAATTATAATACGTTATGGTAATAAAATGTTTTCAGCTTGTTGGTACTTACTATATACAAAGCAAATAACAGTATGCATGTAATATTAAAATGCTTCTTTAAAATTTGGAAAAAAACTGTCAATTTTTTGTAACTGTTCTAATTTCTTAAACATTCTTCATACAGCTTTTGCTTTATAAAATAATCTTGTAAATATTTTATATAATTAAAATACATATTTTAAGAGATGATTTTGAATTTTTTAAAATACAGAAACAAACTTAAGAAGTAAAAAATTTCTCACAGTGATGCATTTAAGTTACTGAATGACTAATGAAGTTGAAAGTGTTTTTATTACAAATTACTTTTAACCTAAAAAATATCAACATTAGAACCAAATAGCTCAGAATCATGAAATCTATGATGAGACATATAATCAAAACTTACTAATGACTTATGCTCTAAGAAAAGAAGCGTTGGCATAAAAGTATAGCAAATACATTTAAACTGAGTAAAGTCTGTTTGTATTTCCTTTAAATGTCTTTAAGAATAAGATATTCAGAAGAACTTTATCAAAATTTTCATTTTTTTGTGAATTTTTCTGCTGAGCTCTTCTGGAATACATTATGCTTCTGTTTTATACAGTCTCAGCTCTTTGAAGATGATTCTTTCCTATAGCCTTCATTGATTCTTACTGTAATTTGCCAGAAAATATGTGAAAGAAAAACTATTTTAGTGACATGTTTTTATAATTCTTATTTTGAAGAGCAGTTAAACATAAAGCTGATGATATTGTCCTATATGCCTGATAGCCCTCCAGTGTCACAGCGTTCTGTCTTCGGACTAGAAACTGAGTTTCAATACCCGTAGTGGGCTGAGAACAGATAGCCCATTGTGTAGCTTTGCTTAATAAAAAACAAAGTAACTGATATTAGTTACTCGGGATGAGTCAACATTTTAATCCCCTGCAACTAAATATTTTTATCAAACTTTTGCAGACATTTCTGTATTCTTTTAGTATCTTCGTGCCATAATGTAATAAGTAAAAATATCACATTTCATCAAGTTTTCCTCCAGACTCCAGTTTATTTCCATAATAATACACAAGAAAACGAGACAAATGCTAGTACCATCTACATGTATTTAGGGCTTAAACTGTAAGTTATTTTGAGTTAAAGTTTATGAGAATAAGTTTATTAAGTTAGTTCACTTATTTTACTTTAAGTGAGATTTTGATTTCTTTCGATGACAAGCAAGAAATTTAATTGATAGTTATCATCGTCCTGTATAATATTCTCAAGTTTTTATTATTAATAAATAATCTAATGTAAATAATTATTATCATTTATATTTCGGGATTTTGATATTGCTCAAGATGCCAGTTGCGCATACTCGAAGGCATTTGACCATAAAATTGAAATTATTATCACATATAAAATAAACTAAAATATTACAAAATTCAATCTAACATTACTTATTTCCTTCCATGTGCTTCGTTACTGTAAGGTTTAATACTAAAATTCTTGAAAGTTATCACTCCTGGAGTGTGTGTTGAACAAGAATGAAGTGCAGATTTAACATTTATATTTGCCAGAAGATAAACTTCAAGAGACTGAGGTTCTCGTAGAACCTCGGCTTAATTCTAGATTTTACCAAAACTTGTCGCAAAATTGAATGTATTACTACATCACTAGCTAATCTGATGCTTTATTTTGTTTTTGTTTTGTTTTTAATTTTGCGCAATGCTACACGACGGCTTCGTTACTGTAAGGTTTAATACTAAAATTCTTGAAGGTTATCACTCCTGGAGTGTGTGTTGAACAAGAATGAAGTGCAGATTTAACATTTATATTTGCCAGAAGATAAACTTCAAGAGACTGAGGTTCTCGTAGAACCTCGGCTTAATTCTAGATTTTACCAAAACTTGTTGCAAAATTGAATGCATTACTACATCACTAGCTAATCTGATGCTTTATTTTGTTTTTGTTTAGTTTTTAATTGTGCGCAATGCTACACGACGGCTATCTGAGCTAGCCGTCCCTAATTTAGCAGTGTAAGACGAGAGGGAAGGCAGCCAACTTTTGAGCTACTCTTTTACCAGCGAATAGCGGGATTATAAGTCACATTATAACGCCCCCAGGCTGAAAGGGCGAGCATGTTTGGTGTGACGGGAATTCAAACCCGCGATCCTCGAATTACGAGTCGAGCGCCTGATGCATAAAAATAGATTAATAATCAAGTAGGTAAAACCTGTGTTGATAGTTTTAGTTGGGAAGTTTATATATATATATTACTTTTCTGAAAAAAGCAAATATTTTTGACCATTTCATGATTTTTAGCAATGAACTTAAACATTGAAATATTTAAACAACTTATTTAAATCTATAATTGTTCAACATTTTCTATTAGTCGGACCAAGTACTATTAATAAAATCACTGATGAACAATTTGGGAATGAGATGAGAGCTATTAATGTTATTAGCAAAACTTACAGACATTTAAAATACTTTCAGACTTGATAAAAACAAAATAAGGAAACAACTATGTAATACTGGTCGTGTATATCACCATATTATTTATTAATTATTTTTATCTTGTGAATGCGTACTTTTAGAATCTTAAAATACGCAGATCTTCCTTCATTCTAAATAAACATATCTATAAATGTATTAACTTAGAAGTACATCAAAAAAGAACTATGTGTAACTTAAATTTAATAAAATTTGGAATTAACATTTGCAATCAAACTGGGTGATTTGTTAATAACCGAATATACCAATTGACAAAGATACTAAGGTTAAGCGTAATCTTAAAGGGTACGTGTAAAATTGTGTAAGCTCAACTTTCTATTATCAAATTACAGAAAATTATCTTTCAACGCAAATCTTTTAAATTTTTGTTAGTATTTAAACATTAAGTTTCCATTTCAAACATTACCATACCTATAAAATGAAATTGGTCCAACGAAGAACAGTAACTAGCAACCATAATAGTCAGAAAGCTCAGGACCATATTTTCTATATATTCAGAATATAGATTAGAATGAAAAAAAACAAACTTTTTTTTCACTTTTCTTCTTTAGGTTCTGAGCTATTACGTTTTGCTAGGATCCAACCAATCACTGCATTTTAAAGACTTCATGGGCCGTTTCTTATTTCGTATTTTACATATTTTTCAAATTTAAAAATCAGTAAAATCATACATTTCGGTGAAACAAGAATTTTCATCTGCTTGTATAGCATGGAAAGTGCCATAAGTTGATGTACATTACATAATCGCATTGAAAGTATTTTATGGTGGAAAAAATTACTCCAAAAATTAACATTTCAACCAATAGTCACTTATATCATTATGATAATATTAAAAAATTTTATCATGTTCTAAGCTAAGTAGAACATGGTGGAAGGCACATATTTATCTCATTTTAACATCATTTATATTTCCACTTTTTTATGCCATTTTCCCTTTTTGCTAGACCCTTCCACTTCTATTATGATTTTTCAATGATATAAGACTGACATGATGGAGCTCCGCAATTTTTTTCTATTTTTTAGTCATTATAAGCAATAAAAACTGAGAATGAAATTGCACAGGAAACCAGTTAACAGACCAGAGACAGAAACTACTGACTGGTTTGAAGGGTACCTTGGAAAATGGTCTAGAACCTTTGTGATCAATGACGTCTTTGTGATCATAACTGACAGGTATAATATGATTTCTACACAACAAACCCAACTGCATACTTTTGTGTCATTTGTCAAAGGCAAGATCTTTATCTATTTTCATGTCAATGCCACCTGTCATGTTTTTGGCAAAAACAAAGCCTTTGTCTACCTTTCTAAAATTGTATCACAGGCTGCTATACGTTTTCTGCTTTCTTTAGAAAGTGGAATAAATTGGCATCGGAGGCCTTGAAGTAATACCCTGAGACGTCCTTGGCCTATGGTTACATAACAATAAGTCCTTACAAACCAAACGTAGCATATTAGAATTTCCAAGTTCGGAAATGCTTCACAGACGTTCCACACGACAATAACAGAAACCAGGAATTTGTTCAAGAGGTGAATAAGGAACTATTATACAAAAGAATTACAATCGTGGAATACATTACGCTCACTTAGAATACTCTGTTTCAGAACTCAAAGGGCTTCAAAGGGCTGGGATTGGATCATTTTCGGTTTTCCGTCTGGATTACCCTACCCATAACCTCCAAAGTATGTAATGAACCGGTAAAGAATAGATGTAAAGCCAAGAATGTCTGTTGTGCCTTTAAAAAGGCTCATTGGAAGTGTACCAAATTTTGAAGCTGTCATTGATTTTCTGGTGTGAACTAACCTCATGTATACAACTTATAATATTGTATTATTCAACATAATCATTTTAAGCTCAGTTTTATAAGTTGTATATACTTTCCACTTGTAGCGTACTAAGTGTTCTGTAACGATGTGGTATGCTGTACAAACTTATCTTTAGAACCACTGTCAAAGATTTAAGTTAGAAGATGTAATCACGAACAAAAATTGAGCATTTTGAAAGTTCAATGACAGACATTTGTATCACTTTGGTTATCAGATACACAGTTTTAGTTTTTAATACAAAAAAGCTAAAACATTCTTGTCACATTATGGAGAAAACCAAAATATGACATATTATTGTTCAAAGGCCTTTATAAGTTAAGGGGTTATAAGTCTACTCCTATTAAGGTGATTCTAATAGAAACTTATTTATGCTTTGGTTTGAGGCGTATTGTGATAGGTCTGGTAAAATGTCAAATCTTAAAACCTCAAAAAGTATTAAAATCAATATGACTCTTTTATTCGGCTTGCATTTTGCTAATCTAATAAAATTTAGAGACAGTTTAAATGAGTAACGAAAAACTTTATAACACGTTTCCTAAAACCTGTACATTTTTTTCTGTGTGACATTTCTAATAAAGATATTTTCGTTTCTCAATCAAACTCTCGCTGAGCTTTATAGTCTTAAAAGTGGGTTCCTTGTTACAAAATTTTCCTAGGCTGTCTGAATACATTTTAAGATGGTTTGTACAAAAGACGTGATAAGCAAACGTATGAACTGAATGAATGAATGCCCTGTGTAGTACACTTCACTCATTTTCACCAGTTTTGTTTTCATTAGAGAAATTAGTCTATTACATTTTAGAGTCTTTTTTGTTGTTATTGTTACTTAGATCAAAACACCAGCAATTAACTTACATATATTAAAAGAGATAAGAAAATAAGCATTTTAAGAAAGCTATATCAAAATTTTTTTTTTCCAATACTTTGTATAACTTTTACCTCAAGCATTGCTTTCCATGGAAGAAAATCCAACCCAGTGTTGAATACGAAATAAAACAAACTTTCACAGCAAGATGAAGTTTAAGAATGCAAATAAATCTTCAATAAGGAGTTTTAAGAAAGTTATAACAACAAAATGTTTACAGCTAACTGTTGATCTTGCTTGTTTTGTGTTATGCATAAAATTCCACAATGAGCTACCTATGTTGTGCCTATTATATGTATCAAAACCAGAGTGTTAGCGGTACAAGCCCTCACGTTTACAATTGAGTCACTAATCAGCGTTAGATGTTGATCTAACTAGTTTTTAATGAGTATAAGACATAAAGTTTTAGGTATAGCCTATCAGTAGAATAGCTATTTAATTGGGTAGATTTTTTTTTACATAGAGATATCATGTTTTGCAGCCTTTGGGCATTTTCTACAAAATCAAGTGAAAACTTAGTGACACACGTGGTAAAAAAATGATTCATTAGCGTATGGTGCTTCCTATAAAAGCAGAAATAATTTCAGTTGCGTATTTATCAAACATTTGAACTATACTTTTCTTCTTACTTATCAATTAAGAAACACTGAGCAGATAAGATAAATGCTTTTCTTTATACCGTTTGCAAAAATAAGAACATTGCACACATTCCAAAACAAAGTGCCACGAAAGGTTGCACTTTAAAATTAGTTATTCATAAAATGTAAATAGTTTTTAATGAAATTATGGTGGTAGCATTAGAATTTAAATTAACGATTAAAGTTAATTTTCTAGTTTATAGTTTTTTTAAATTTCCTAATATACAAGTGATCTTGATAACAAAAATAATAATTTCCTGATTGTCTTGGTTTGTTTTGAATTTCGCGCAAAGCTATACGAGGGCTGTTTGCATAATTTAACAGTGAAAGACTAGAGCAAAGGAAGCTAGTATTCACCACCCCAGCCTCCCAATGGCACACACTAAAACCGGGTTTTGTTACCCATGGTGGCAGAGCACAGATAGCCCATTGTGTAACTTTTTGCTTAATTCTAAATAAACAAACATCACCACCCACCGCCATTGGGTGTTTTCTATGGTTTTATTTGGTTATTTCATTTGCAATGTCCGAAAACGTGTGAAGTTGTTTTGTTTTATAAATCTTGTTTCCATTTTTCTGCTTGTTTCTCCAATATAGAAGTCGTGGCAGTTGTTGCATTGTATTTTATAAATTATGTTGGTGTTGTGTTTGTCAGTATAGTGTTTACATAGTATGGACTTTAGTTTTGTACCTGGTTTTTCAATAAATTTGGTGTTTACTGGAATGTTGTGTTTTCTTATATATTTTTTTTCTCCAAATATAAACAAACGCAAAATCAAGGAAGCTCTACTTATACAGCAACTAAAAACAAAATTAAACCAATACAAAGGAACAACTTTATACCGATACTAATTAATAACCTAGCATCCACCTGCAACGCCTCCTACAATCCCATATCCGTTTATACTCTAGTTCTTAACATATGTGTCCGTCAATCGCATTCAAACTCTCTCTTTTTTAACGTAAAGATGACCTAGAAAGGTCTAGACGTTCTTCTTTCCTTATAAATAAAAGTGTTAATACCCATACCAGCCATTCTGAGATACATTTTCCTACATGTTTGTGTTTATTTCTTCTTTATTTTTAAATATATGTCAGAAAAAAGGAAGAGTGTGTGCGTTTTCTTATAGCAAAGCCACCGAGGGGAAAATAGGAAGAGAATGTTACGTCTAATGACACTCACTGCATTTTAAATATCATTTCTAATTACACACCTTTTTCTCAGATTATGTCTAGTTTGTAAAATAACATTATTCACTTATATAAATTAAGGTGTTTAATGCTATTAAGCAAAGTCTCCTTACTTAAGCGAGTAATGAGAACCAAAGCAATTTTCAAGCTGCGGTCTGTTGGCTCAGGTACAAAGTTTAGCCAACTTGCAAAATTACCCACTGCGAGAAGCTGTGTGTTGGTACGTTACCTGACAAGGTATAGTTGATAGGCATCTGAATAATTAAAGTAGCAAATTAACGTTCCAATCAGATTTACCAGGAAAATAATTAGCCGTTCTATCATCCCACGGTAAACAGACCAACCTTAAAAGTAGGGACAGATTAGTGTACAGAGAAAGCGCTTTGGAGGTTGATTAAAATTACTATTGGAACAAAGTGAATTCACTAGTGTGTAACGAATCTTATTAGACCAAGCAAGTTTACGAAAATGTCTTAGAGCAAGGTAAAATAAAGAAAGTATAAATTGGAAATGTGTGGCGGGACTACAATTCTTTAATGGACTAAGTCTACATATATAACATTCTTTCACCTCTATAGGTTTAGTTCTTTCCCCTTAAAGTAAATAACATCAGTCATTCCTTAATTTAATAAAGGTGAATGAAACATAAAAAAAGATCACAGTTTTGTTCATCAACGAATAAATTTTGAATCGAAACTGAAACTATAATGGAATGTATTTAGTGGAAATAGTTGTGGATGAAAAATACATTTTTTATAAAGATGAATAACATAAAAAATCTCATTTAACGGATTAATAGGTTTGGGAAAAATGGCATGATAGTAATATTTCATATGCGAGCTGGGCTACTTGAAATCAAAAACTCAATCCTAAATCAACATCACGTAATGCAAAACATATTCGAACGTTCGTAAATTAGGTCCTTTGACGATATGAAACTACATTAAGTTTATCAGAATATGACAGATAAGAAATATGTCTGTAGTGAATGCCTTGTCTATGTTATCTTTTGGTAACTGATTGTTACCTAGGTAATAATCAGATGCTAGAGATTGGAGGTAATTCAATAAAGATATTAATTGTTTATTCATTTCAACGAATATTCAAGCGAAGTTTTAACAGCAATTAAGTGACGCATAAAAAGTGATAAATTTGTTTTAATTTTTCATTAATAGAAGAACTTTTTAGAATTAAAAGTTCTAGAAAATGAGTCAGTTAAAAATATATAATGATATATAACTTTCTACAGAATTATTATATAACTGACGGCAAAACATTTAAAGTTCCACTAAAATAAAGTTGCTCAATACAATTCAGAGCCATCAATTACTAACTAAATATATTTCACAAATCTCTTACTTTACAGTACAGAGGTTGAATACATCGTATCAAATCACTTTGGAAACTCTCTAAGTCGTTACAGACTATATCGCCAAGTATAGTCATGATCTGTTTAAATAATACGAAACTTGACTGCAGCCTCTAAAAGTAGTTTGCATTGCGATAGACTTCATCGTAATGCTACCATTAACAGAGCATGAAAGTGAAAGACTTTGAAATCAGTGCACTTTAAAATGAATTTACTATTTAACAAAAAAAAAACCGTTGATGGTGAAAACGTATAAATTTGTGAAAGGGTATAATTTTCCTTCTTAAACATTTTCAGTACATGGAATATCTTTTAAAAATCCATGCATGTCAAATTATTGATGCCAGGGAACATTTAATGTACTAAATTTTTTCTAAATGGTTTGGATTTTGAATTTCGCGCAAAGCCAGAGCAACTGCGTTAACCGTCCGTAATTTAACAGCGATAGACTGAAGTGACGGCAACTAGTCAACACTTCCCGCCGCCAACTCTTGGGCTACTATTTTACTAATGAAAAATAGGATTGGCCGTAACATTATAAAGTCCCTGCCGTTGAAAGAGCGAGCATGTTCCGCAATGAGTATTCGAACTCGTGAACTCGTGGATGCAAGTCCATCGCCCTAACCACCAGGCCGTTTTGTTTACGTGATAAAATGAAAAAGCAAACTCCCCAGGTGGAAGATTAATTTAAATTTTGTCTGTTCCAGAAATGTTCCCTAAAATTTTCTAACCTCTAATTAGGACAGAAAAAACATTATGTTGAACAGCGATTTGTCACTCAGTTATCGTAATGTAATAGTCCCTGATTTTATATAAGATTAACCTTCTTTCAATCTAGCGAGCGTGAATAGAGTCTTGCTGAGTTTATTGAAGTTGTCTCTGACATTGTGTTGAATGTTATGGAAATATTAACAGGACGTCTGTCATAAGTTAAATTAGCTTACAACGCCTATACCGTATTCTTTAAATACATCACCTGAATTTCTCTATGCGAAAGGTTCAGCTTCACCTTATATGGCTGTATATGGACTATTTACCAATATTGCAAAGTCTTAATTGTATATCCGGCGCTAGCAATTAGCTAAGGGGCTGGACATCCTGAAATCTCTTCTAAGTTTAGGTTTACTCCTTGTCTTAAGGAAACTAGAGTAGAGAGTTCTTAGTATAGTTTGCTTACGTGTACTTTCTACGTTACTAAATTTATTAAATTCAAAGACTTGTTTCATCATAATAATAAAATTTAAGATACAGCAACTTGTGTTATTTCTTGTAGTTAAGGAATCGAAACAAGTATGAATACATGAATCACATGTTTAAACAAGCTCACCCCAGACCCCAGTGAATCAGCAATAAGTCTACAAGTTTACAACTCACTTTCGGTACCCGTGGTTGGCAAAGTCAGATGACATATTGTGTAACTTTGTGCTTAACTAAAACCAAACCATGTTTAAACCAATATCGTTGTTATTTTTATTGGTAAATATATAATTTCATACTCTACATAAGCAAGGATAACAACTGATGAGTTATGAATTGAACACAGAAAGTTATCAGGCTAGCGTAATCGACCTTATTTTTGGGTGTCTCCTCATTTGGGTTTTGTAATGCTCATTGGAGTGACTAGTTACGCAAGGAAACCTTCCATTCTTAAAGAAAAGCATATGATATTCACAAATGTCTTACGTCATTTTAATTAGAATAATCATTTTTACAGAACTGTTACAAAATGAAATAATTATTTTATCAAATGACACTGTGAAGCAACTACAAATATCAGTTAATAAACTGAAGTTTTGCTGTGATATTAAACATCACATTTATAGAGTAAAACTATAATATTAGGTGACATACTTTCTCGGACCAACGGTATGTTAATTGATTGTTATAAAACACGCCGCTCATTAATACTGAAATTTTAATTGATTGTTATAAAACTCGTCGTTCATTAATACCAATATATTCTTATAGTATATTGTAAATTGTTGCAAGTGTCAGATTTTCAATTGATGAAATGTTTCAGTTTCTGAAGTACGATAGTAGTCACACAAAACTGTTACAAAATGAAATAATTATTTTATCAAATGACACTGTGAAGCAACTACAAATATCAGTTAATAAACTGAAGTTTTGCTGTGATATTAAACATCACATTTATAGAGTAAAACTATAATATTAGGTGACATACTTTCTCGGACCAACGGTATGTTAATTGATTGTTATAAAACACGCCGCTCATTAATACTGAAATTTTAATTGATTGTTATAAAACTCGTCGTTCATTAATACCAATATATTCTTATAGTATATTGTAAATTGTTGCAAGTGTCAGATTTTCAATTGATGAAATGTTTCAGTTTCTGAAGTACGATAGTAGTCACACAAAACTGGTTTGAAAATATCTTTGCCAATTTCGATCAAGTAGCAAGATTTGTCGACACTCAATAAAACAATATGATCACAAACTAATGTTATACTCCATGTCAGTTTACTTCACCGAAGAGATAACTTATTACCTAAAGGTAGAAATATCTTGAAAACCTATATCTAATCTCAGAACGGCTGTTATGGGTATTGACACTTTATTGACAAGCAGAGAACAACATTTCGACCTTCCTACGTCATCTTCTATTTAGTTATATATCTTGTAAATGGCTCGAGACCGTTATGCCTTTGAAGTACCACCCATCTACGTGATATCAGTACTGAAACTCTAATCATCAGCGCAAATTATCTTTGTTCTTCTAACCTATTGAAGTTTCTGCTAGTACATTTTTATCATAGTCAAGAACATTAATGCTATCTCAGTACTGATGTTTATGAAATTATGAAATTTTATATTGCTTTAAAAATGCGCAAGCTGGACAAACGTTTAAAATCGTTCTATGCTGACACTGATAACTGACTAAAAGCAGAGTTAATTGTATATGTTGGTGAGGTATAAAGATAGATTAATAAAATAATTAATATGAGTAATTAGACCTAAGCAGGTTAGAGAGAAAAAATACGCAGTATTTAATAACAAAATCTAAGACCATTATGTTCTGACGTGTTAGGAAACACAGAGAGCTAAAATCTGGTACAAGCCTCCCCTGTTATAACAAATGTGTTTATATTATTATTGCTATGTATGCGTTATATGCCAAAGTAGACTTTTTTTCTCAAAATAATGTGAAAATAGTGAGAAAATCATTGTCACCACATTTAATGGCTCACAGATACCACCTATACTTGTCCTCCGGTGGCTCAGCGGTATGTCTGCGGACTTACAACGCTAAAAACCGGGTTTCGATACCCGTGGTGGGCAGAGCACAGATAGCCCATTGTGTAGCTTTGTGCTTAATTCAAACAACAACAAAAACGACAACCTATATTGATATTTCCGACTCAACTCACAAATATATTTCTGATGAGTTTGATTTAGAGAAGATCAGATATAAATTATAAAAACAGTCGATTATTTAGACTTTTAGGTTACGCATATGTGTTATGTTTTGGATAAATCAAAGGGCCTGCTATATATACCATTTATAGGATCTGTTCAAGGTTATTTTAATGTTGGTTTTAACATTTTTTGTATAAAAGTGAAATAAGTCATATTTATTTACTGGAATTAACTTAAAAAGTTTAGAATACTCTCTATCTATAACATTCTATGTTGTGTTTGTTTGTTTGTTTGGGATTAAACATAAATCAACAAAATGAGCTATCTGTGCTCTGCCCACCCGGTTTCTAGCAGTGTGAATCCGCAGACGCTGGAGACTAATTTTTGTGTAGTTATTTTTTTTTTATAGAACGTTGTAAGTGGTGTCTTGTCCTTGTTAGGTCTTGGTTGTTTCAGTGATTATAGTGACGTAGTATGGACATGTGGGTCATCCTTCTTGATCCTTTACTAAAAAAATTAATATTAATCTTCGCGCACTGACATTTAAGGTTGTGGATGGTTATAATAGTAGCAACCAAATCTCAAAATCCGATCGGACAAGAGTAGCCCAAGAGCTAGTGGTAGGTGTTATTCACTAACTACTTTCATTTTAGTTAATTAGTTGAAAACTGAAACAGCTAACGTAGATAGCCCTGGAGCATTCATTCCCGAATATTCAAAAGTAAACAAACTTAACCTCAAAGATGCATTTAAACAAGACACAAGAAGAGTAATATTATCTGTCATTCTGATTAAGAAGCTAAGACACAGAATCACAAATAAACGTTGTAAAGGTTTTTAAATGAGACCCAAAACTAAAACGCTTTCGAATAGCTCATATAAACAATTTATTATTTTAATGAAGATTAGTAAACTATTCGAGAAAGCTAGAGTTTTAGGGTCTCACTCTAGAACCATTATCTCTAACATCATTGTCTATACATTTTGCTTCTTTTACGAGTATTTTCAGCTGGTATTTTTAAAGCCTTTTATATGTATTGCTCTAGTATTTTATTTCTGACTCTTTGTTGTTTTGGTAATTTTAACTGTATGCATCAAAATCCTTATACATGAGATCCTTACAGCCTAATGTAGTATCTCTACTTATTTTGTAAAGCTGGTTACAACTGATACTTTACTCGTTAACTCCAGTTGTTTGAGTAGGAGTTGTCGGTAATCCATCCTTGCGTAGGTGAACAAGGAGATTAAAAGTTTAAAAGTTCTTAATTAACTAAATTAATTTGTTTTGAATTAATTTTTAACAGGATGTTTATAAATATATGAGATTTACTATGCATTACTGTTTTCGATAGATTAAGTCATTTCTAAGTTCACTTATTATGATAAGATTTATAGAATATAAGGAGACTTTAGACCTAATGAATATATTTTTGTTAAAAACTTATATTTAATTTTATTTCTTAACAAGGTAAAGCATGAAGTATACATCATACATTTGTCTATTTTATGTATGAAATTCATAAATAATAACGCCTGATTAGAAACGTGTTTATTTTAAAACTATTTTAAAATATTGTGGCTTTGATAAAGCTTAGTTTCAATACGAGAATTATTCTAAAACGAAACTGGATTTTAAATTTATATCTCGTTTCATGTTGTTTTTCATTTGCTAGAACGTAAAGTGAGTTCAGGTTTTGTTTTTAATATACATGAATTTTAATAATTTATATTTTTTAACAGGGTAAAACTGTAAACTATGTGTGAGATATAAAAAAGACAATAGTTAAAATAATAAAGGTATAGAAACTCTTTATTAGAGTCAATCCATAAAGATGGAAAATATTTATTATCACTTGTGAGATATAACTAAAGCTTTTAGACCTTGTCTTCAATACTTTATTTAATGTCTGATTCACAATGTAAAATGTTTCTTAATATTAGCACCATGATTCACATTTGTTTGTAAACTCACTTGGTATTTAACTTGCTGTATCAATGATAGTTTAATAACGGCTATTTTCCAAATATTAGGGTGATTAAAGCATTTGTTGATAAAATTTAAATAGATTAATTTCTTTCAGACTTGTAGGTGTAAATTTATTTTGTGAAAAGCAACCTTATGATCATGGCAAGTTTTACAGAATTTAATATTTATACATGGTATCTAAATTTATTGACATGATGAAGTAAATTTGCCTTTTCCTTTCCAAGACGATTCCACACTAAAAGACACTTGATTAACCAACTGATTTTTTCAGCACAGTTTTAAACTATGACCTTCCGAGGAAAGAAAGACTGAAATGCTTAGCTAACATTAAACTGAATTATAAACAAAGAAAATATATGTGTGGCTTCCTGATATTAGGAATTTTGAGCTGGTGACTTCATATTCTCGAGAGCTTACTATAACGTATACTAAATTAATTAAATGTTGAGATTCGTTTTCTCATATTAATGCCTGAACCAAATTAGGAAATGCTCTAACAGGTTGTAGTGAGAGAATAACAGTTGTGTGGATATTAATTCAATTATTGTTAGTTATCGGATCACACAGGAATGTGTATACGCTAAGATGTATCAACAGCTTAGTATAGTAGCCACTTTCGTATATACATATATATTTACATTCATCAATCCAACAAATAACGAAAAGTTTAGTCTCAAGTAAAATGTATAGAACATAAAAATACACTTATTTGTTTGAATTTTAAAATTATATGTGTACGAGATGTTTTATAAATACATATATCTGTTCGTTGGTGACTGACTTGTTTGCGAAACTGCGTTAAAGGAAGTACACATACTTCTACATGGTATTATATGAGATGACAATGGAACATTCAGTTTATAGCTGTTAAAACTATGTTTATCGAATGGCTGCTTTCAGAGATGTATGTAATTAACCTATGTGGATTACTTAGGATATTAATAACGCTGTACATATATTAGTGTGTGTCAAGATAATTACCATCATGCATTAACATCTCTAACAAACTGATGTAATACTTGAATCAGTGTGAAGAAGTTTTGTATTAAAATTACTTGGATTAAATTACAGAATATTTGATAATTACCTGATATTAATTTCAAAAATATACGACATTTTCGAATTTTATGAGATTTTTTCAGAATATTGTGTTAATATTATTGATTATTTTCTAGACTATGGTTTTACTTTCGATTTAACTTGGAAGCTTAATCCCTTATAAGAAAGTTTTAAATGCCACATATATAAGTGTGACAGTTTGTATAATTACCAGAATAATACGTAAATAACTATTAAATTTTGTAACTCACTTATCTCGTCAAAATGACAACGTTAACGTGACCAAAAAATACGTTTTAATATACAGTTTCTAAAATCCAAATCCATACATATAAATCTGTAGATGGCTTTTGAAAATATTTAATTTTATAAAAGAATACCAACATTTTGAACTATTCAGTACAAGGTTTTTAATTAATTAATGAAACAACTAATTTAAGAGTAAGTTGCAATGTGTTATTTAATGAAAAATGTTATGAATAGTAGGAGAGCTCAAACAATCGAGAAATTATGCCTATCATCAGTGGTAATAGCCCGATTTAACTGAACACCTATATGTGTTGTATATTTGCAGAAAAAATCATAGGGTGAATGAGATTTATTTACTTGTTTAAAGTATAACTTGTAGTTGGTTTTTGATTTTTTCTCATAGGATTTTAGCAATCAGTTTGTAAGATGTATGATTGATTTTCACAAGTGACTTCAGAAACTGAATATTATTTTATTTATTCAATGCTTATTGTATAGGAATTAGCGTTTTCTTAATATTATTTCAAAATTCCTATCATTTATCGACAATTTGTCTCCATTAGTAACGCTTTTGTCGTGCAGTATCTGTTCATGTATATAGAAATACGTGAATATTATCTGCGCATATTATATGCAATATAAACAAAAAATGCACTATAACACAGGAATGATAATTTTAAAAAAATGTATATAAGCGCAGATCTGTTTTGTGCGTAGTGGTGCAAAATGCACCGTATGTATTTTAAAGTAATTTTGATCAAAACGTTATTTAATTTTTTTAATATTCTTGTTAGCCTTATTTATCTTGTTCAAAACAATGTCTAGGAATAACTCTCAAGAGGACACTTTTTTCCATCGATTTCAACGATGTTCTTTGGTGTTTTTATTATGTGATAAAAAATTGGTGTACCTACACAAAATAGAAACCGAAAGAACGGTATGTATCTCAGAACGGCTGATAAGGGTATTAACACTTTTATTGATAAGCAGAAAACAATGTTTCGACCTTCCTAGGTCATCATCAGGCTAAAGAAAGAACGACATGCTCATTAAAGTGTCCTTGCTTTACAAAATTAGTAAACATTTAATGTAATTTAATATCACATTTGCAATCGCAAATGAATTGAATACTTTGTAATATCACATATCACAAACTGGGTGCAAAAATTAACATTTTTTTTTAAATTTATTATAATTATTCCATGGGTATGCAGTTTCTTTCAAAACCGTATTTCGTACATCTTAAAATAGGCTACTAACGTTTGCTTAGAAATCCTTAAGTATACATATTTGCTGTTAATATCAAGTTTGCCCTGCTGGAGAATCACTACCAATGTCTTGTTGAACTATCATATTTGTAAGTAATTAAATATGATCTAATTTGGCAACATATGTAAACCATAAGATTACCATTAGTTTGCATATTTTTTAAGGTTTGTCATTAATAATAAATCTTCTAAGAGATGGTATAATGCCGTTCACGAGTTATAAGGGTCGCACTAATGCAACACGGATTGCACGATCCCATTCTTCAAGGTAAAAATCTTGTTCAGTTTTACTCTGAATAATTAGTGTGTTACATTACACTAATGTTTGAAGTCCACTGTTTAAACTATTTCCATTCTGTTGAAGGAAATGTGATATTTTCTTTGGTTGGATATAGTTTTCGTTTTTCAAAAGTTCTTGAACTGTCGATAATAAAAATTCAAATTATTCTCGTAAGTTTATATAGTGGTGTAACGTTCATTCCGAAAAGGATAAGCATGAGATGAATCAGGCGCTTCTTTACTTTCTATAATAGTAGAGGATTGGTTTGTTTTGAATTTCGTGCAAAGCTACTCGAGAGCTATCTGTCCCTAATTTACTTGTGTAAGAGTAGAGGGAAGGCAGCTAGCCATCACCATCCACTGCCAACTTTTGGGATTCTCTTTTACCAAGGAATAGTGGGATTGATAAACACATTATAACGCCCCCACGGCTAAAAGCACGAGCATGTTTGGTGTGACGGGGATTCGAACCCGCGACCATCAGATTGCGAGTCGAGTGCCTTAACCAACTGGCCATGCCGGACCCAGTAGTATAGAAACCTAACTGTCGTACTTTCTGTTTTACTGATACTTCTTCGTTGTTCAATTTGATACTTGACACCATTTCACTGTTGTAAACAGTATTTATTTTATTTACAGTAATTTAAAATATAAAATCGTATATAATTAGTAAATCAAATAATTTATTATAATTAATATGACACTGAAAATAATCATTACTCTGTCAAGAAAACACAAAATTAAATTTATAATAAAAGAAATGTAATGATATATTTACATTTAAAGACTGGTTCGTCATTCTTTCTTCCATTTAGCAGAACTGCATCATTCTGATTATTAGTGATGAAAGGATCGGAATATTTATAAATGAATTTACAGCTGCTTGAATATGGTTGAGCTACCAAGCTCGGATGTATATTGCTAATAGACTTTGTCAACTTAGAAGTGACATCTGTCATGGGTGTCAACAACCGGATACCCGATACTATGTATCGCTATGTCTAAATATATGCATTCATTATTTCAAAAAATATATATTTGCTATGACGACTACCTAAGAATAGAACAATGTCTAATTAGTGGCAATGTATTATAGTTATTTTTTTTTGTAAACCTTTATCATTAATATAAAAGTCGCATGTTTAAGCAGAACCTTAATTTTGCTCTAAGTGGACCGAAACACGGACAGTTTTCTCTCTCCTCCTTTCTTCTGAGGCATCCAATCAGCGTGAGACGGCACACTTTGGATATGGAAATACAGCTCTTACTACTGTCATCACGTTGTCGTAGCCCAAAATTGTTTATAATCACCCTATTAATTTATTTTATATGTAGTTTAAATTTTATGAGCCACATAATAAATATGTAAAATATATAAGTTTAACTATCTAATTTATGTATTTGCTTTTCATTATTTCATATGGTTAACTGTATAAAATGATGAAATATCAAAATAATGTGTTTAGATAGTTTAGTAGTTTTAATTAACATCAGTTGATATAAATTTATTAGTGTGTTGCAATAAACGTTCTGTAACGATAATAAAAGTTTATACCAATTCTCCTAGAGAGAAAAGAATTAAAAAACAGGTATCTTTCTGTTATTTTTTAAAAAAAACAAATGTTATTCAAATTTGTACACATTATTACATATTAGAAAAATAGAGAAAACTTTGTCCCTGCATAGAACAACCATGTATTAAACAAACAAATATAACCCGCTACTTATATTATTCACTTATCTACTTATATTTTACATTTGCACTTTAAACTATATTGTATCTTTCATTGTGTGATTTACCTAATTAAGATTACAACGTTATTTTTCCCATGATAGATACTTTTACTTCAGTTTGGTTTAATAGATTCTACTAAATAGTGCTGTAGTATAATTAACGTGAAGACATTAACATTCTTGTTTATATGATGATAATAAACGTTTGGAAATAACAACTAAAAAGTTATCAACATTTTACAAATGCGTTTTTATCATTAAAAATAATAATTGCCAATCATTTTGATCATGAAAGCACAAATATCAAAATATTTTAATACGTGGAAAGTACAAATATCATCTAACTTTTCTTATCTTAAATGTTATAAGGTTCTGATACGACAAGGACTCGGAAATCTGTGGTAATACCTGCATAACGTTCTTGTATAAGCAATCAACAACATCTCTTTTATAAGCTGTAAAGGTATTGTAAAAACTGTAGTTCCTTTTTCAAAATAATAAAAGTCTAATTTTAAAGATAATTTTCATAATGTGAATCAGTGAAATAATATACAAACAAAATGTTTTTTGATAAATATTACATCATATATATAATTGTAATACGTTATTTGGTAAGAGAATTAATTTAGTTAGAGTTGCAGGCACAATTATGAATATGAATTTCGAATAAATATTATTTAAATACGAGAAAGAGTTTATCTTTATGAAACAAACCTCTCTTCAATTAAGATTAATGGCGACTAGTTAGATATTTTTATTATTTGAAACAACGCAATTTCCAATCATTTAAATTTAATAGAGTGAGATTACTAATCAATCAAGCTATGATTTGAAAGAAACTATACAGATGGTTGAGCGTATTCTCTTGCTTTACATAGTTTATTTGGTGTAGAAGAGTGACAGTTTCCCAGTGTTATTTTGAATAGTCTGATCTCACATAAATCTACAAAAGCTGCGTCCATCTTCATAAAAAATAACTAAAACGGTCGTTTTATACTTAACTATCTCAGGTAGTGACAGTTGAACAGATTTGTTGTGGAAGTAGCTTGTGTACATGAGACTCGTGTGTGGCTTTTCAAGTAAGGGGGTTTACTTAACCTTTCTGAGTATTATTGCCCGAAACAAGTGAGCGGCTTTTGACACTGACCTCTGTGTTCATGAGGTCTCATCTGTTACAGACCTCACATTTTATTTACGACGCATGGTTGCAGATCTTTTTCTAAATGGTTCTTATACCTCAAACTGCCTCATCTTTCTTTGTATTTTAAATACCATTAAGTATGTGTGTATGCGCGTTTTCTCATAGCAAAGCCACATCAAGCTATTTGCTGAGTCCACCGAGTGGAGTCGAACTCCTGATTTTAGCGTTGTAAATCCGTAGACTTACCGCTGTACCAGCGGGGGACCTATGAAGTATAAGGAATATCTCTGGCTGTTACATATCATTTCTATGAGCCCTCTATTTCCTATAGTATCATCATACTATTTATACGACATCATATAGCAAACCGTAGTTTTGATAAGAGCTATTCTAACAAAACTTTATAATGGTTGTGTTTATCACGTGGCTTGCTCATTTGCCTATCCAAAATCATTAAAAGATATCACAATCAAATCTCTAATGGTTGATAAAGTCTGTCGAAGACAATTTTGTGGTTACTGTTTGTGAAATATATTATTCTTCCGTTCAACTTGAATATTGCATCTACTTTATTAGATTATATCCCGAGTTATGCAAGATAAATGACTTCCACAACAACACTTATTATTTATTAATCTTATTCATTCAGTACTCGAAATTCCTGTCATGATTTATATTTAAATTTCTTCTCAGTAATTCTAATTATTATAAACAGTTATAATTTAGTTACGAAAAAGGAACGATAGGAAATCGTTATTTAACTCTCTTTCACGAATTCTTGAAAGTATTGAACGGTAAACAGATAATTGTGTGTTTTTTTTTATAAAACTTATTGTTTTATAAAATCTCGATGAGATAATATTTTAATAAACGTTTATAAACTATATCTAATATTTTTTTTCTCAGTTTATATTTCGGTTTGGTCAAATGCAGTGTTCAATTTATTAGGATTATTAATTAAATGCTTAATTAAGAAACATATAAACACAGATAAACAGATAATAATAACACGGTGTGGCCCAGAGAATAACATGCTCTGAATGTAAATACAATGATACCTATTCTTTGTAGGCCCAGCATGGCCAGGTGATTAAGGCACTCGACTCGTAATCCGCAGGTTAGAATTTTCGTCACACCAAACATGTTCACCCTTTCAGCCGTAAAAGAGTAGCCTAAGAGTTGGCGATTGGTGGTGATGACGAGCTGCCTTCCTTCTCGTCTTACACTGTTAAATTAGGCGGCTAGCGCAAATAACCCTCGTGTAGATTTGCGCGAAATTCGAAACAAAACAAACCTACTCTTTGTAACAATATTATCATAAAAAAACGTACTCCACACCTTGGAGTCGTGGACACTGTATAAGAGTGACGTCAAATTCCACTGTTTTGGCATTCATGCAGTGGACAAAATCTTGGAACTGGGTAGCACTTAGCAACTATCTTCTCATTGATTTGCCAAATGATAATTGGAACCATTTCTGCGGCAAGAGCTATTTTTGTAGCTTTGTATATAATTTCCGAAACAATAACAACAAACAATAATATTTCATGGTATTATAATTTAGCATTTTTTAACAATCGCTATTATTAATTCAATTTTGGTTATATATTTGTAATATTAACTTATTAATTTCCTGGAATTCGACCTAGTATTTGGATTAGTAAAACATAAACTTTCCTTATATTACGCCAATACAACTTTTTATTAGTTTTTCAATTCGTTGTGACCATAGTTTAATTTTATGAATAATGATGCAGAGCTTAAATACATCGATTCTCCTGGAAATCTAATTTTTAGTACTATAACCATCCATTATACAGAAACTCGACCGTTTTGACGTCAGCTAATATTTATGTTTGGTATCTTAAGAACTCAAAAATAAGCAGATCAATAAAAAAGAATTAAAATTATTCTATATGCAGATTTATTATAAAAATGTTTTACATTCAGCAAGTTTAGCTCTTTCAAAATACAATAAACTCTGTTCATTTCAAAAGACGATCGAAAAACACAGGTAAATTGTAGTGATTTTGAAATTTCGTCACCAGAGAATATATGAATTTCCTGAAAGTCATTTGTGTATAACGAAATAGTTTTATTACAAATATGAACACTTAATAAAAACAAGTTCAGTTACAGCTCGTTTTTAAAAAACAAGCTCGTTTTTTGTCATCCATCAAATATTCGCTGTTTATGTTTGATACAGAACATTCAAACTGATACATGAATTTTCATCAAAATTTTATAAAATGTAATTATTAAAACGACTATATGATGAGGATCGTAGATAAAAATTAAATAATGAAGTATGATATGTTATTGCACCCGAAAGCGAAGTGTATTTACATAATATAATCATAAAATTTAAAATCATCCGATTTCACATCATTACCTTCGGATGTAAATTAATCTTGCTGAAATTAATTATATATGAACCAAATAATATGTTCTTGCCATTTTAGTCATTCATAAAATAAATCACCTACTCAACTAGACAGATGGTCATTTAGTCCTCTTGCAACGTTCCACAAATAGAGCTTCCTAGACAAATGCTAAATTATAAGTTTTGAGGAATAGTATTTGGACCAAACAAACTTTGTGCATAGCCTTATATACCACCTTACATGTCTTATTTATCGTTTTCAGATAACGTAAATGCACATTTGTAAAATATCGGCTACACGTATGCCTCTCTTATTTCGAATGATGCTTTCCAAACTTGGCAAACCTGCTCTGTTTATTGAGTTTAAACCTTAGAGTAATTGTTGTTTACTGTTAGCACGTTCTTTGAAAGATCTTAAACTTGTCAACGCTTCTCATCTACGTCAGATATAAATTGCACCTTTGTTTGTTTGTTTCTTGTTTAGCACAAAAAAAACAAAAGGGGTTTCTATGCATTGTCAACCACAAGTATCGAAAACTGGATTTCTATCATTTTCGCCTTTAAAACTTAATGCTGAGACACTGGGTGGTAACTGTATTTTTTTATCCATATCGAATTAATTCCATTGCACTTTCACCAACCCTAAATTAGTTGCATATTTTCGTTCATCTTTTTTTTTTTCATTTACTTCCATTAGTGTTAGTATAAAAGTTAATTACTGTTTGATTTTTTAATTTCGCGCAAAGCTACACAAGGACTATCTGCGCTTTAGCAGTGAAAGACTAGAAGGAAGGCAGTTAATCATTACCACCTACCGCCAACTGTTGGGGTACTCTTTTACTAACAAATAATGGGATTGACCGTCACATTATAACATTCCAACGACTGAAAGAATTCGAACTCGTGACCCTCAAATTACGAGAAATTTAGAAATACTACAGATTGAAATTAATTGCATTAATATATGTTTCATACCGCAACTTAATGTTAAATTGAAGGCTTATAAAACTAAAAACGAGATTTCGATACCGGTTGTGGGCACAGAACATTGTGAAGCTTTACACTTAACAACAAAACAACCAAATTATGTTTTATCAAGGTCAGATTTGAGAAATAAAAACGTTGATATTCTTCTACAAGAACTTAAGATTATTTCTAAAAGTTAAATATTAGGTAACTTATTGACATAATTTTCTAAACTTAATTATCTTTTGTATTATAACTATAAGTAGTTAAGGTTTACAGAAAATTAATTAAACTAAAACACTTTGCATTGTAATCCAGCCACCATGAAGAATTCTGATGCTATACGAAAGGTCTTGTCGTTGGCGAGGTCAAACTGATAACGTATACTACACACTCTTCTTACCGAACATCCACGTTGAGCTCGTAAGAAAAAAATATGATTTAAATCATTACTAGTCTTATTGTGGTGCTGTATCATAGTATTATTAACCAATGATAGGGTCATGCGGTTAGAGCACTCGATTCATAATCTGAAGGTCGCCGATCCAAATCCCTGTCACACCAAACATTCTCGCTCTTACAGTCGTAGGAGTGTTATAATGTTACGGCCAATCCTACTATTCATTAGTAAAAGAGTCCCATTGTGTTAAAAACGAGAAAAGAATAATACCACGCTATGTCCGTCATACTCATTGATGTATATGTACTTGAAATAACATTATATAATATTTATCGGGTTTTTAAATCTTTTCTAACTCATCATAAAATACCCTAAATAAATTTAGGTTAGTTTATGATATTATGGCATTGCGCCCAATTTATTATTTAATATTTTACAGCGGTTCAACTATTTAGTGCTTATATTACAAACTTATTTCCTTTTCACAGAAAGTAAAATTGAAAATATGTAACTAGACGTAACGTAGATGGACTTCAAAAACAAATATATTATGTACACGTTATCATTATATGAGACCTAACTGTATTGGTTTGCTGATTTGAGCTCTGCTTTGAATAGGCGAAACTGCAGTCAACAACAGAAAATGTGATAATGAAAAAAAAACATTAGGCCTCTGCATCACAGAATATATTTCCAATTCTACGTTTGGTGAGAAAAAATCTGTAATATAACAAATATGCATTCTTCTTCTTTCTGAAAACAACAATGAAGGAAATGAATAAAGAACATAATACTAATAACATAATAGGCCTAATGCAAATTCCCTTACATCAAATATATATAATCAAGATCATGCTTTGGTTGCTTAAAAAGGTGCCTACAACATAACAGTTGTTGTTACAACAAATGGTTTACGTAAGTAATGTTTTGACCGCTAAAGTATTTGTTGTGTCCCAGTCAGCCTGATGAACTCTGTATTGAACTATTTAGCCTACTTATAAATAACCAGAAAGAGCAATACTGAAATAACCATTTTGAAATAATGAAGAAAAGCTTTACTATAGACTCTTATCATTTACAAAATATAAGTTGAATCTAAGCTTTATATACTCTCAAAATCTTAAATACAATTGGTATTTTTCACAGTTAAGACATCTCTTTCTCTTCTCAACTTTTCAGTTGAATTGTTAGATAACGTAAACAATGTTTCCGTTTAAAAATTAAAACAAAGCGACCTTGCAGCATTCTTGTTTCTTTGTTTGATATAATGTATTAAAGTAACTTTATTTTAAAGACAAAACTTAATTGGTGAATTTAATAAAATCAAATCATAATATTTCTTTGTCACCATTTATTACAAGTAAAAAATGAGTATGTCGATTCGAGCAATTTAAGTCTGAGGGCTTATACCGCTAAAAACCGGATATTAATATTCGTAGTGGGCACAGAACAAATTCCCAACTGCTTAGCTTTGCGCTTAACAGCAAATAAACAAAAAATCAAGTAAGTTTTTCTTGGACAAATTTCACCTGCATTTGGTGGAAAAATAAATAACATGTTGTTGGCAAGCTTTATATTAATTAAAATAGATTAATATATATTTATTCCATCGAGGTCGATGTTTATTTTTAACCTTTACATAGAGTTTTGTATTTAGCTGAACTTTATCTAAATATGGCTTGTATTGTGCCAATAAAAGAAGAAATCAGTGCGATTACCTTTTCTTCTAATCACCAGATAAATCGTTCTTATTAATGGTTAACTTAGAGTCTATGATAACCATGCCTTAAGTGTAGTGTTTGTTATTATAACACATTCACTTCTTATATTATTTGAATTACAGGCAAGTTACCGACTGTAATTTTGTATGCACATGGCCAGGCATGGCCAGATGTTTAGGGCGCTTCACTCGTAGCCTGAGGGTCACGGGATCGAATCCCCGTTACACCAAATATGCTCGCCCTTTCAGCCGTTGGAGCGTTATGATGTGCGATCACTTCCACTATTCATTGGGAAAAAGTAGCCCAAGTGTTGGCAGTGTGTGGTGATAACTAGCTAGCGCAGGTAGACCTCCTGTACTGGTAAAACATATCACTGTAACAGAAGTCGTAACTGCTATTAACAACACAAAAAACAAAGCCCCTGGAGAAGATGATATTCAAGCTATCCTCCTAAAACAAGGCACTCAGAGATTATATGAATACCTAACAGCGTTATTTAATCTCTCACTATCAGCTGGATATATCCCCGTTTCTTGGAAGGAAGCAATAATATTAATGTTCCAGAAAGAAGGAAAGCCAGCGAATAAACCAAACAACTACCGCCCGATTAGCTTAACCAGTTGTATTGGCAAAGTATTAGAGAGGATAATTAGTAATCGTCTGTCAGTTTACTTAGAAGAAAATTCAAAATTACCAGAAATTCAAAACGGATTTCGAAAAAACCGCCAAACTACAGACCACCTGATTCGACTTACAGAATCAATTACCGACAGCTTCAACAAAAAAGAATGCACTGTAGCTTGCTTTCTCGACATTGAGAAAGCATTTGACACAGTGTGGCATAACGGCTTACGACATAGATTGCTTGAAATGGCATTACCCCAGGAAACTATTCGCTGGCTGTCCAACTTCCTGGATAACAGAATGTGTAAAGTAAATGTAAATGGGTCCCACTCAGGGTCCTTTTCACCCGAAGCAGGAGTCCCGCAGGGAGGTGGTTGTTAGCCCTATATTATTTATCATGTACGTGAGTAATATGCCTCTGTCGGACCTAAATTTAGGTTATACATCACAGTTTGCTGACCATGTAGCAGTCTGAAAAAGTGCCCCCACTCCGTCAATAGCAGCAACGAACCTACAACCAGTCCTAAATAACATCGAAGAATACTGCCAGAAATACAGAATCAAAATTAATATTCCAAAAAACCCAAGTCATAGTAATCAGCAGACTAAATAAGCTGAAAAAAGATCCACCAAAACTATATGAATGGATCACTTTTACTGACTGCTACTTCTGCTAAATTTCTAGGTCTAACCTATGACTCAAAATGAACGTGGCTACCACATATTAAAAATGTACTGATACGAATCTGGAAAAGAGCAAACTATGCAAGAAGTCTTTCAGGTAAAATCCAAGGAACATCACCAGACAACATACTTAAAATCTACAAAACGTACATTAGACCAACAATAGAATATGCATCACCTGCCTGGATTAACATAGCACCCACACATGTACAGAAACTTCAACGTATACAAAATTCTGTACGAACTTCAGCATATAAAGTACCACGTAGCACCTCAACCACATTCATGCACAAGTATGCAAACATAGATACAATAGCTGAAAGACTCTTGCATAATTCTCTAAAATATTTCAATAAGAATTGGCATAAAAATGACTTAATGTGTGATCTCGACAGATATCACGTACATGATGTAAATGGTCCTAAATACCTCTCCCCTTTTAACATATATTTAAGAAATGTAACACAAGCTGGCCACTATGCACTAGACACTTAGTCCTTGTTTCTTTTTATTTTTATAATTATTATTTTCTTTTTTAATCATTTTTTTTCTCTTTTTGAATTATTATTCAAGTATTGAATAATAATAATTATTATTACTTTCTTTTCTGTGTGTGTGTTTGTGTTACTACAAGTAGTAGTAGCATTCTCTCAATCGAGAAAAAGGAGAAAAATACAAAAAAAATATATATATATATGAAAATACAAAAAAAATATATATATGGAAAAAAATTAAATGAAGAAAAAAAAACTTCTTGTTCGTCCATGCATGGACTGAGCCCTGAAATGGACCTGAGTATGATGTTATACTTTTACTCTGGCCCAAAGCTTTAAAAAAAAACACAAAAAAACCCTAAAGACAGACGCTATAATCGTTCGGGAGGGAGGAAGAGGTCAAATGTACCTGACCCTCCTGGGTATTTAACAACATCAATACCCAAATACCCACACAGTCAAACTTTATATGTATATCTCAGAAACTGTATACAAGAACACTCTAGCACTTCTGAGATTACTATAAAAATCCTCTCCCGCAAGTAACACAGCGGACTCATACTGCTAGAAACCAGGTTTCGATACCCGTGGTTGGCAGCACAGATATCCCTTTATGTAACTTTGTGCTTAATAACAAACAAAACTATAAAAAATAAAATTATCACGTTGATGTACAATAAGTAATTGCTGTTAAATAACAGGAAATATAAGGAAAGTTTTCCGTGTTTCATTAATGAGGCATGCAAGAATTAACTGAATATTCTAAAAATCGATAAACTGACTAAAACCAACTGGTTTATATAACAGACAAACGTACGTTTTCGACAGTCAAATTAAATTAAGGAAAGTCTTTAATTGGTTGCCCACGTACAATAGTTTTTGTTGTTTGTTTTTAAATAAGTATTATTGACAACTACTTAAAACTTCTAATGTTTTCTGAAGTTTGTAAAGCAGACTTTTTCGGCTATAGAATAAAATTACTGTTGAAACGTTTCAAAAGAGAGTGTGTCTGTTCTTCTTATAGCAAAGCCACATTAAGCTATCTGCTGAGTCCACCGAGGGAAATCGAAGCCCTCATTTTAGCATTGTAAAACCAAAGACTTCCCGCAATCCCAGCGGGCGACCGTTTCAGAAGACCGTTTTACTACCGTTTTTTCCTCATTCGTCCGTAATATTCCGTTCAAAAATGTAGTACCATGGTACAGAACGTGTTTATCCCTAATTTAAATTTTAAATATATAGTAATAAATGTTTAGGAACATCAAATTTATTTTTTTGCATATTTTTCACATTCTTCGGACACTTTATAAACGTATACACTTACGAAATGGTAGGTTATGTATCCAAGGGTCTAGCATTTGTGCTAAAAAATCACACTTTGCACTTTAATGTCACAGGTACGGTATAACAATAACGGTCTACTCAGAATATTTCATTAGAGTGAACCGAGATCTGGTGGTGGGTCTTATTGATTAGTGGCCTTTCTTCTAGTCTACCACATCTAACGCAAATAACTCACGTGTAGTTTCGCGTCAATATTCGAAATAAACAAACAACAACTAAAGCTTCCGTTCTCAATTGTATGAACATATTTCATTTAGTATTAACTGTTAAGTTTTTATAACATTTTATTATCTATGCTAGATTATTTTTGCCAAACAATATGTAAATGCAACACTTAAGTAGACATTATAGAAAATGAAACTATGTTATAAACTTTCGTGAACGTTTTCACATCGCTACGTTTTAATAAGTAGTTTAAAAACGTATTGATTTGTAAATCTTTCACTTCCTTTGCCCTGTACAGCGGCTCAGAAAAAAGTTTGGGTGTGTTACTGTGGCACAGCGCCGCTAGAAACTAGGTTTCCATACCAGTGGTGGGCAGAGAACAGATAGCTCCCTGCTGTTACATCTTTTTTTTCTCTCAAAATTTCTATGAATATTGAGTATTGTGGTATAAATATAACGGTAGATCAAGAGAGCCACTAAGTTTCTGTCACTTCAGTACTTGAAGAACTAAGACAGTCTACATGAGTGTCAGTTCTACAGCCTAAAAAAAATAATGTAATATAGTACATTTTATAGACAAATTTACCGCGATCCTGCACAAAGAAGTACTGATTCCAAATGTTAAGCTATTGTAGGTTATATTATTTGTAAAAATTAAACTATGTAACTTCTCACTTGCTCTGGGGATGTAACTTCGATTATAGTCGCTCATTTGGATAGTACATCAATCCTACGAAGAATGAAATTGTTGCCACTGGTATATAATGCTGTCTTTTCTCACTCTGGAACAACTTTGAACTTCAAGAACTTTATTATAATTTCAACTGGTAAAACAAATATCGTAAGATATAGCTTTCAACATAGCATCAAACATCAACTTATCTAATCATCGTGTATATAAACATTGAGATATTAATAGTGTAGCATTCCGAAGAAAGAATGTAAATAATTTATTTGCAACGATTGCTTGATACCACTTTTTTCTTTTCTACTGAGCCCTCAACCCCCCTCCAAGTAACACAGCGGTATGTCTATGGATATACAACGCTAAAAATCGGGTTTCGATACCCGTAGTGGCAGAGCACAAATAGGTCATTGTGTACCTTTATCCTTAATTATAAACAAACAAACCTATTTAGCCTAAACACATGGTATCGCATATATTGTGTGAGTCAATCCATTCAATATCTTGTGGTATTCCTAGATTTACTAATTGTTTTTAGCGTAATCAGATAGGAAACGCAGGATAACTGGCACATAGATAGAAAAGATACAAAGAAAGACACTGGATACACGTTTGTACACAGTAAACTAATTCGCACAATATTCAACGTAAAATATGAGTGTTAAGTTTTCTGCCATTATTGAAGTGCATATTGTAAGTGACAGTCAATCCATTGCAATGTGGTAAGTGCTGCTGTCTCTATTCTTTTCAGTTAGTGATTCAGGGTCGGTGTCGGATATTCTTAATAACTTTTCCATTTATATAACAAAAATAAGTTATTAACATGTTAACCAGTTTTGAATTCATTTAAATCAAACGAATAACAGAACTTTTGAAAATACAGATTACTAAAATTATGTTTTCTTTTGAATCTAAAACATCTAAATAATAACTAAATTTTTCCATTTTTTATGAAAAATAAAAGTTTCGTTACATTTGCTTAACAAGAAGGATTATAAACGTTCGCCTTAATGTTTCGGGAAAACAATTACAAGAAATTATTAATGTTCTCATGAGTCATATTTAGTTTAACTTGCTACAAATTGGAATATTTTGTCATGCTAATTATTAACGTTATTACTTTATATGGTGAAATATAGAGTTAAGCAATCAATAAAAATTAATACCTTGTTAAGTACTACAATAAAGTATAAAAATAAACTTTCAACGAATTTGTTACCAAAATCACATTTTATTTTATTTTTAGACATCAGTTTTCTTTCTACATTTTCTGTTTTACACTTAGAGTAATCTGTCACGAAGGGTTTGTCTTGAGTGAGTTATATGCATATTTGTATTTGGTAAACATAAATGATTTTAGTAACTAATATTCCTTGTATTTTTACATATTTTTCTCAGCAATTGTCTCATGCATAATATACGTAACAATTTGTTCTTTGCTACGATAGTCAACAACACATAGATTTAATTCTAGGTTTTGTTCTCATTAACAATATATTACTTTTCCTTTCGCCTCTTGCTCTGTTTATTTGTTCGCTCTCACATCTCTGTTCTCTTCTGATACACGTCTGTTCTTTATATTTTTTTCTCAACATACGCGCTAAAGAAGTATCTCTATTTTTAATATTATACCTCTGTTTTAATTATAACGTTTTATAAACATAAGGGAACCCGTTTTCTTCATATCGCTTAGTGCTGTACTCCTTTAATTACTTAGAGACTGACCAAACCTCGGCCACTGTCTCACCTATCTCAATTCAAATTGATGTTCCGTAATGGAACTTCGTATCATTAATTGATTAAAACAATTAAAAATCACAATTACACTAATTGTTTTATACTAATATTATTATGGGTATCAGTATAACAATTTGGTTTACATTAAACTTAAGCTGAAACAATATCTTATATTAGGGATTCCTCCAGACCAAAAGATCTATTGCTGCAATGTTAAGAGCTTTGTAATGATACATACATTTAATTTCTCCCTACTCTATCTTTTCTACTGATCTATTGGCGTGTATGTTTTGAGTGTAATATTTTGTCGAAGTTAGAGTTTTCCATAGAATACAAGTTTTTTTCCTCCCTTTATAATCATGTTGAGAAGAAAATAAAGCTATATCTAAATAAATACTTTTCATGGAATAAAACCTAACTTTATGAAGCGTACCCTTGCAGTACTATATATAACAAAATAAATTAAACAGTACACTTGAGCTTTAACTCAGTGGATTTCACCTCAAACTATTAATTTCATTAATTGTGACTCAAACAAAAAACAAAAAAAAACTTTTGTGAGTCACACCATATAATTAAAAATGGTACCAGACTCAGCAAGAGAAGGTAAGTAGATTACTGTCACAGAAGCATTTTCATTTGAAGAGCTAAAGCAGTAACTAATAGATAAAGCAGTACTCAACGGATCTGAAAATTTATGGTTCGAAACGCGGTGCAAATTAGCACACTTCTTACTTTAAACTTTTTGTACATTATAAGAGTAATAGTCGGTCCATCTATTTGATTAAGATAAGCGAACAGTTTGTCTTTTTTTTTTTGTCCATAATTCAAAACTGGAAACTGCTCAGAGTGGGCCATACCAATCTCTGACCAGTCGATTTAGGCTCGGCGTGGCCAGGTAGTTAAGGCGTTTGATTCGTAATTAGAGGGTCGCGGGTTCGAGTCCCGTTACGCTAAACATGCTCGTCCTTTCACCCGTGTGTCCGTTAAAATGTGATGGACAATTTCACTATTCGTTGGTGAAAGTGTAGCCTAAGGGTTAGCGGTAGGTAGTGATGACTAGCTACCTTCCTCTAATCTTACACTGCAAAGTTAGGAACGGTTATCGCAGACAGCACTCGTATAGCTTTGCGCGAAATTAAAAAACAAACAAACAAACCATTCAGTTTTTTCCATTGTCTGCATAACGAGTCGTTCAGGGGAAAAACCTTAGTTACGTTTCATTATTTTGTAAATTATTAGTAAAACATGCTTACTTATTTACATACCTATGTTACGCTTACTACATTTTCTCAGTAGTGAATTAAATCTCTATTAATTAATTCTACGATCAAACATAAACGGAATGTGTTTGTGCACGTATATGTCATATTCAACGTTACATTGGCTGTTAAATCGTAATTTAGCATAATAAACGCTGGTTGAAAGGGAATGCAAGTCTAACTTGATATTTGTGAGAAATGGAAGTTATAAAATAGCTTGTTAATTTACTATATAGTTTATAAGGTAAAAAAATTAAGGACAAGATATTTCAATCTCAAAAAAAATATACAAAATAAAATAGTAAAATCAACACTTTACTAAGGCTATAATAATATATATATTTTATATAAATAAGGACATAGTGAAAGATATATTTATATATAAACATTTATGGCAGCGTTGTATTGAGAGTATTTTGTCACTCATTGTATATCTCAAGTCTGACTGAGTACACAGAGCCCATTGTGTAGCTTTGTGCTTAGCTACCAACAAACAAAACCTCCAATAACATTTTACACGTATCTAATTACGAATTCAAAAGGAAAATATTAAGAGAAATATAAAAAAATCTATACTTTACGTAATACATGTATATATAATATAAATTTTAGAGTAAATCTTTAGTTAATTTTAAGTTTGTTGCTTTATAAATTTTAAATTTATACTATGTCTAAGTTAGCGTATTGATCATTAAAAACATGAGAAAACATAACTGTTTTTGTTTTTCTAAAAAAGTGCATTTGTTGATAACACATTTCGAAATATCCAAAGATAAAATATTCTGGTCTTTAAAATGAATGACAATGCTTTATATACAATGCTTTTTTTCATCTAGCTAACAATTCTGTCTTTACGTTACATAAAATCGCAACCCATGCTATCTTTCATATCCTGGTTTATAGACGGACGGAAGTAAAATTCGCTGAAAAGTCTTTATATCGCTGTGCGATCACCTTGATGTCGGTACAGCCAATACTCCGAAAGAAAACGCTTCCGCTTGGAACTTTATTTTGATCTTTCTGGATGATATTTTCTGATAAAAAAAAATTCTTAACTCGCTGTAAGCACTATTCAGCGACTCTCACGATCTAGGTTTAACTTTTAATGTTAAAAATTGTTGCGATGTTTTATATTTTAGTACAATTACTAAACATGTCAATAAGGATTCATTTGAGACAGTCGTAAGCGATATACTGTGACTAAATATCTTTAGTGTTTCGCTTTCCTTTTTCCGCTTTTCGTACAGTGCTTACCAATAGGAAATAAGATAATTATAGTGAAATATCCACGAACTATCCAATATTAATATTCTTTCAATATATATCTTTGCTAATATTTAATCTTAATAAACTAATACTTAATGAACATTAACGTGATATTATAATTTTTGTTTGTTTGAAATCAAGTACAAAGCTACAAAGCTCTGCTCGCCACTAGTATCGAAACTCGGTTTCTAGTAGTGTGAGTCCGCAGACAAGCTTCTGTACCACTGTCGGACAATTACAAATGAGTCAAAGTCGTTCTAAAGTTAAATATCGAAATAATACCGCAAGTGGTTGGAAATTTATATAACATCGTAATCTGACGGGTTTTTTTTGTTCTATTATAACAAAATCTCTAGAAACAACAAGGGACCTGTTGATCCATCTCAGCTGTCCCGTCCTCTAAGCCAAACTAAAAATGTTAAGTAAATAAATTTTAAAGCAAATTAAAGCCAGTCAATATCATTCGTATATTTATCGAGCTTTCTTTTAATCTCACTTAAATTTACTACGTCATTTTTATAATGTGTTTTTGTGTGTTTAACCTTGTAATGATATCATTTCAATACTTTATTTAGATTTGCAACATTCCTCCCCAATGCTGGTAGAGCAGTAAGACTGAGGGCGTGCATCAGGTTTCGGTACTTATAATGGGCAGACCTCATTGTATACTTTTGTGCTTTAAAGCAAATAAATATTTATATTTAAATTAAAGCTTTTTTTCAGTTTTCAGTTACATTCATGTTTAAGTATTTTTAAAATATGTAATACGTTAACTGTGGGTACGAATTAAGAGTGCGTAAAAGTTATAAGATTTATTGTCAGTGTATATGGATTTAAAATATTGCTGCTTATGCAGTATTCCAAACTGGATTCAGCCAACAGGTATGATACGAATTCCCAATAACTACACTTTCTATATTTGCTAAACAAAGTGGTAATTAAGCTTGAGTCATTTGTAAATGAAAGACTCAAATGCTTCATAATGTAGAAAATATGACACGAAAGCAATAACTGAACAAACTGAACTTTGAATAAGAACTTGCTGGCAATCTAAGTTGTTTTACTGACTACAAGATGCTAAACAGCAAGTTTATTTGACGACCACCAAGTATTTTCTATCATTTACTAACTTTGATTTGAGTTATATTCGATACTGACATCAAAATAACTTCTCACTATGTTACTCATCCACATCCCAAAGTAAGCACCATTAACAGGATAGGGAAATCATAGTCCATAATTTCTTTCTGATTGCACATGATTATCTCGTTAGACTCGCTAAAAAAATCTATAAAGCAGGGTAAATATTTGGATAGACTCATTCCTGTCAACTTCAGCAAGATTAATGTAGTTTGAAATTTGTAGTAATTCGTGTTTGCGATTTGTAATTAAATGCGGGGAAATCTCTACAGAAAAATAAGGATTTATTAATATGTTTAATTATGGAAAAGGCTTAGTTATATTTGTAAACCACACACAAATGGGAACTTTTATTCTTAATACAATATTTTTTATTAATATACGAATAAAAAATTTTGAAGCTCTATCTTTGAAATTTCATTAAAATAATCATCTTATAATAATAATAATAGCAATAAAAACCTCATAGCTGATGGTTTTTAAAAGGTATATTTTTATTATTATAGCTTAAACATATGCACCACATTGTCTGGGATAGCTAAAAACACTATTTACCAATGCATTCAATACACATAACAAGACAAAAGCCATGAAACTGATTCTTATGCAATGAGTAAACCAAAATAGTAACAAAACGCCATCGAGCAAATTTAACAGCTGGATTCTTATAGTGCAGTTGTGAAGATGATAGACATTATAACTTAGTTATAATAAATTTTAGCATTCTTAAACAGAGATAGAAATAACATAAACGTTTGAGCTGTGCATGTGTGTGTCACATTTTATATTTTTAATGAGTGAAACTGCTGAGCATTGAAGCGACCACAGCCAAATCGAAATAAGAATAAGCTAGCTCTTTTGCGACAAGAAATCTAAAAAAATGAAAGTTTTAAATATGCAAAAATATATAATATAAAACAGAACGCAAAAGATAAAAACAAAACTGAACTAAACAAAAGAAGCTTAAATTATATTTTTCCAATTTCGCCGTCTCTAATTTAGCAGTGTAAGACTAGATGAGAGGCAGCTAGTCATCACCAACCACCGCCCTTCACGGGTTACTCTTTTACTAACGAATAGTAGGATTGACTGTAACATCATAACGCTCCCACGGTTGAAAGGGCGAGAATGTTTGGTGCGACTAGGATTCGAACCCGCGGCCCTCATATTACGCGTAGAAATTAAAAAAATAAATGTTCACTCGAAACTAAGTAAAACTGGGGATTCGAAAGTGTACATTAAACAGCTAAAAGGCCCGGCATGGCCAAGCGTGTTAAGGCGTGCGACTCGTAATCTGAGGGTCGCGGGTTCGCATCCAGGTCGCGCCAAACATGCTCGCTTTTTCAGCCGTGGGGGCGTTATAACGTGACGGTCAATCCCACTATTCGTTGGTAAAAGAGTAGCCTAAGAGTTGGTGGTGGGTGGTGATGACTAGCTGTCTTCCCTCTAGTCTTACACTGCTAAATTAGGGACGACTAGCACAGATAGCCCTCGAGTAGCTTTGTGCGAAATTCCAAAACAAACAAACAAACAAACAAACAAAACAGCTAAAAAGTAACTTAAATTTTTCTAATCTGTCTTTTTTATCATACTCATCTAACCACCATTTAATTATAGTCCTGCAACGTAGTTTACAGTGCAAAATGCTCTACTGCAAGGCTTTAATGTAAAAACATGCCACTCCTTGCTGCTTTCCATAATTCTTCTAGGTTAGGAGGAAAATTATTTCCGAGCATTCCTTTCAACAATACAATTGCAAAGGAATCTCTGAGCACCGTATGGCGACTTAAACCAGTATGTCTTCATATGAAATACCATGAATACCTCTTTTGTTCTCTAACTACTTGAAGTTTGCGGTTGAACGGATATGTCGTGAAAGTAACTTATGTACAGGTGACTTGTATTGCTTTTCTAGAAGGTGATCTCTCTTCACTGAGTTGCGTAATATTTCATGAAATAAAAGAATGATTTTCCTATTGACCTCTGTGATCTTAGTTTCTCTCTTTTTTATAATTCTATTTGTACGTTTGAATTACGAATTCAGAATTTTCAAGCATAACTATCTTTTAATTTGTGTTTGTGACTGAAAAACATCAAGCATAATTATATTCTAAACTGTAACAGAATAGGAGCTTCAGATGTTACTGAAAGTGGAAAAAATAAGGTATAATGGGCAGTTTCTATAGATAACTTTAGAGCATAATACAGTCTTTCTTCTATACTCCAGAGCATATTAGCCAATACTCCTATTAGAAGATGAGGGTCAATCGTTGTTGTATACTTTGATGCGTGGAAAACAGTGTTCTTTGTACAGTTTTAGGGTGTAAAAGAATGTGTTATTTATTTACTTTCAGACGTAAGGGACAAGTGCTTTGATGCATGCATGTACTTCTATATGATCCTATGATCCCGTCATCTCAAGATCTGAGAAATATGTGAAATTATACATAAAAAGCTTGTAAAGTTGCCATTTAATTTACGTCATCAAAATATGTTGGTCTTTTGTAAGCTACATTGCTTTTGGTTGGAAAAGCAATAGATCTAAAATTACTATAAAAACATGACCTTGTCCATATAACTTAATCAACCTACAAACATATCATAAAACTGACTACATATACATGACTAACCAACAAAGTTGCTTTCTTTATGCTGACCATGTAACGTAATCAACTTATAAACTTGTTTTTACAAAGAGGTTGATAATTATGAACTAGTATACAATTGCATTAAGAATTAGGTTACATGGCAATTTATTAAGTGAAAGAAACTTGCATCAAATATTATAAAATATTTGAAAATATACTTGAAGTAAACTGAGATTCCTTTTAGTGTCTGTTTTTTTTATTGTTTCTGTACTTTTATATTAGTGAAACGCTTGAGACAGGTGAGCTTACATTCAATCAAACCTTTTATTCTATTTTCCTTGGTGGACTCAGCAGATAGCTCGATGTGGCTTTGCTGTAAGAAAACACACACACTCAAACCTTTAAAATTGATCGAGTCGTAAGAGGACAGTTTACGTTTTTTGAATGATTTTAAATGATACAAAGAAACCTTATAAAAGAAGTATAAAACTAGTCTTAAAGTAATTTTCGCATATACACAGAAATGTAGTTGTTTGTAATTTAAGTTTTTCTTGTGGTTGACTTATTGAACATTATACTTGGCATTTAAACTTTATTTTTATCAACAAATCGGATCATCTTATCGTTACTTTCAACTACGTAACTTACTTGAATTGAACTACTAATACAGACTAAAAGTATAAATAAATGGCGAGATGCAATGTAAGAATATATATAAATGTATACTAGATGAATCATAGCAAATTTCAAATAAAGGAAAATGAAACTGTAATTAAAAACCAAAAATTTCCTCATAATTATTCTATTCATACTTGATCAGTAAAATCATTTCATGTTAAATAATGTGCAACATTAAAATCATTATAAAATGTTCCATGAAATGTAGAAAAATTAGCATCCTTAGTATTTTCATCAGGATGTAGGCTATGGTCTAATGTATGCAGTATTAGAAATAATCATAGTAACGGTGGGGAAGAGTCATATAAAAGGCTAATAATACAGAATTAGTTCATGTGTATACTGTTAAAATTAACTGCACCAATTGTTAATTATTTATAATGTGACTGATTGTCATTCAGCCAATAAGAAAATTTTACAGTAATATAGAACCTATAAAGGTGAAAGCAGTGATAGAGAGCTCAGTAGTAGTGGTAGCGTGGATTCAGTTATAGCTTAAACAGAACTGAAATACTATACGAAAAGCTTCTAAAAATTAATGTATTGGTTGGAAAAAGATACACCATGCAAAAAATTATGTCCAAATTCTATGGTTATGTAGGAATCGTGCACAAGTCCTTGAAAAAGATACGTGAAATTAGCAATAATAAAAGTGGTCGAGATAGAAAACAACATCACTCCAAAAGATATCCCACCTCTCTTTGTTAACCTGCAGATGATCTAAGCAGGTCAAAACTTTGTTCTCTACTTTATTTTAATTAAAGTTTTAATACCTATTCCAATTGTCTTCAGAATATAATTTTACTCCAAAACGTATGTTGTTTACGAAATAGATGACGTTCCAATACAAATATTGATTACAAATTATTTCTGTAAATACAGATGTGAATATTAACTCATTTTGATGCAAAGTGGTATCAACAGACGTGTAGATGATCGAAAGTCGCTCTTGACAAGAAGTAACCAAAACAGAGGTTGAAATTGTAATCAGACCAGAAACAGTCGAATGAGCAAACCCAGAAAGTTACACTTTTTACCTAAGTTTAAATTGTTTGGCAATAATCCACAACAGTTTGTTCGATGGTTGAAAGGAAAGGAAAGTAGTATCATATCAATGTACAAGGTTTGTAATGAAGCATAATGAAAGAGAAGGGGAGGAGTTATTACAAATTTGGAGATGAATCTCAGATAAGGCTATCGATAACTTAGAACTAATAGCATTTTACCTGCTCACAGGTGCAGGCAGATTATACTCCATGATGTCATCCCCTTGGGAACTTAACTTATCGAGAAGGGATTCGTCTTTCAGCCAATCAATAATCTCAAACGTACAACAAATGTGCTTGAACTATATATTGATACAGATAGACCATTAAAACATTTACAACCACTGCTTGTCTTCTTATATAAATTCTTGATAGGAATCTTTTTGGAGGTTGTAAAGGCTCTGACGAGGCCAAAAGATGATAAAATAATTTGGTAACTTTTTTAGGATTTAGCACAGGACAGTTACAAAAATATCCCACTTCTGCACTTTGATAAACTGTATGATAGCATGAAAATAACGTAATAAATGCCCTGTGTAACGAAAAGCACGTATAAAATACTTGTTGGTTGTATATAAAACATTAAATTTCATACTATCTTTTCTGTAATCATATTAAGACCTATTTATAAGTTTAATTGTAATTAGTTGTTGTTTGTGACTCCTGCATGTGTACCAATTTTGTGTTTCCCATAAGCACTTCCACCACTGTATATGTCAGTTCCATCTCTTTGATAGTAGGGTAAAATATATCTAATAATAATTGATACACATGTACATTACAATATTCTAAAAAAGAATACTCTTACCAATTACTACCACTACACATTAATTTATAGGTAATTAATATAATTAAATATTTGAGAAAGGATTTCACAAGAAAGTTTGTTTAATAAGTAGCAACGATGTATGAATTATAATATTAATTAAGTTAAAGGGAAAAACTAAGAAGATATATTTGTCCTTCAAGCGTAATGTATTCTTGGCTTATTATAAAATAAAAATAATAAATACTGTTCTTCTATGTTCACAAATTATATATTAACCATGTAACAGGATAATCAACACTGTTTAATTTATGTTATTAAAAGCAAGATCTGCCGTATCTGTGAATGGCATTACTTCACTACCACGTCTGTCAAACTAGTAACTTCTGTAACTTTCAAATTAATAATAGTTACAAAACACTGAGCATAATATAACAAAGTTTTTCTTCTTCTATCACGAATCAAATAGAAATATTTAACATAAAATAAATTACTACTTTAAATATTCACAGATGTTTTTTGGTATTTAGTAAAGAATATTTTTTATAGTTTACAGTTCCGCGTAGAAACACACCTTTATTTTGCAAAACAAATGTTCTTGTTTAATTTAACGTTATTTATGTTGCTAATTCACCTATTTTCTACAAATATTTTTGTTGATAAACCCGTTAACCAATGGAATGACGCAACAAGACTTAAACAAAATTAGAACAAAAGATTGCATTAGAGGAACTGATAAAGTCTTGTCACCCGATCACGTTTACGTTTTTCAAGCACAAAAGGAAAGCAGTAATCCTTAGACACTCTCTATAAAGTAAAATCATCACTCCTGCTGAAAACGACAAAGCTGTTGACATTAAGGATGTAAGGAAGATACTAATACCATTAAGCTTAATTCCAAGTCCTAGCAATCACAATGACGGAATTTCATTTAAGAAAAGACTTTCGTCTATTGTAATTGAAAAGTAAATGAATAAGTAACAAAAAAGGATCAGAGAGTTTGCGTGTCTCGTTATGGCTGCCAAAATGACGCACAGTCTGTTAGGCTGAGTTTAATCTAATATTATAGAGTTAAAGTTTTGTTCCATGACTCTTTTTCATTGTTACGCCTTGTAATTGTTGTTTTAGTCGCTTTTATTTACTTTTTTTCTGTTTTTTTCAAGCACTTAATGTATTTGTAAAATATACCCCAACCTACTTTGTGTCAAACCTTTATTCACTGTCTGCGGTTGAACTTAAAAGATTCAAACAATTGGTGAGAGAGACAAGTTAGAAAAATCTATGATAAATATATAACTAAAGTAGTTTGAAAGAGTTCATTTAAAATTACCTTATTTTGTTACAAAATGTTTAGTAAACATTAGAGCCCTACACACTCTCTTTAAAATTAAAATAATTACAGTCAACCTGAATTGATAATCAACATTTAATAAATAAGACTAGGATTTTACTAGATCTTAAAGGTTATCGAGATCCTTAATAATTAGTCGCAAAGCTGCCACAAAAGTGTAAAAGCTGCTATGAGATTTTAAGTGTCTAGCGTGAATGTTTGAAGAATAGGAATAACATGCTTGGACGACATTTCGTATTCCACACGAAAAGCTAGTTTCAAAAACTAGTCTGCCATTTAATAGCATATAAACGTTTTCTTATTTGTACGTTTAGCAATATTATTTTGGTGCTTTTCAAGATGTAAATATATATGATGAACAATTTATTTATGAATGAATTTCTACCGGTACATATAGTAGAAAATTTTGTGAATCTTTCTGTATTGACGTTGAAAAAAGGCTCATTAGGTTTAATAAATTTGAGAAAAATCGTATTTTATTACAGACGTTTTTATTTTACTGATATTTTTTCTTAATCAACACATTGGGGATTTCAAGTGATCTATAAAATATTATTTCAAATTTCTTTTTTCTTAGAGAAACGTTATAAAACAAATGATATTTGAGATTCTTTTCGTTGCTTGTTATAGATTTTTCGCAAAAGCTATCCAAAGAGATACTTGCGCATAGTCACACAAGTTTTGAGCTGGCAGACCAGAGAGAAGGTAGCTAGCTCGTAAAACACACCAAATTATAAACATTTGGGTTACTCTTCACTGATCGAATAGTGGAACTTGCCCATCACTCTCATAGAGCACTCACAACCCCAGCGCAAAGAGCTCTTTTTGTGTGCGGGTGTATATGGCAATGACCCGTGAATCAGAAACCTGAGATCTGGATCCTGACCGTTTAAATGGTCCAATTTGAGGTAAAACATGAATTTCACGACAGATAATGTAGTCCCATGTTGCTGGCTGACAATGAGTACAAAGTTTACAGCTGCTTAATTCTAAGGCTGTAATATCCTCTTGTTCAATGAATTGTCTTATAAATACAAACAAAAAATAACGAAAGAAACATCCAGGATATATTTCAAAATGTTGTCATAAAAATTAATTTTAATGAGTTGGAGAAAAGAGACTGCATGCAATGTTAAGCAAAGTATACTAAATTATTATTATTCAACGCAAACAACAGCTCTCAAATGACGGTGTGCATATAACGTGAAACGACAGGTGTAGATTATAGAAATAGAGCTTTGAATAATCTGTCTTAGCCTGAAAATATTCTTTGAATTTATGTAGACATTCAGTTCTAAACTGAGATAGTATGATACTATATAGACAAAAGTAATGACGTCACAGAGCAAGTGTTATCCGCTTCAGTGGTTGCCCCAAGTGAGAGTAGGTAGAGTTTAACTGACAAACATTTTTAAGCCTAAAAATTGTGATGTTACCGGAGAAAGAAGATAAGTGATCCGAAAATAAATTTCTGACAAAATGGTCGGGAAGAAAGTTTAAACCTTTCGAAGTGGGATACGGGCTTTATCTTCTGGTAATTAACATATGAAATGGTCAGTATTGCACATGGCTGACTTCCAATAAGAGCTTGTAAGCGTGCTAAAGCTCTTATGTCTGAATTGTTTCGAAACCTTATGGTACATGAAACAGTTTACCTTTTAAAACTAAGAGAAAAAGAAAACATGCCATTTTTTTTTCAAATACCACAAAGCCGCTGAAAAAAACGTTTGAACTTTTCTGTTTTATTCCAAAAGTAGATCTCCTGAAGGTAATTCAATGGTGTGAGAAAGTGTTCCCTTTATAACAACAAATAGCATCCATAGTATATTTGAATACTGATATCGAGAATTTTGCATGGCTGCTTTTTTGTTCCGACGGGAAAATGTTCTTATGAACAATAATGGAACAAGCTGTTCTACTTGTATTGACCATCATTGATTTGCAAAGAGTAACGATTGCTTTTTTCAACTTTTTTGCCCGAATCTGGGACCAAATCCTAATCAGATTCAACGTACTCTAGATAACTTTAAAAACTGTAATCATTACCGTAATATTCTGCTAACGTCCGGGAACTAACTACAAATTATAATCAAAAATCAAACATTATTCCTTCGGTAAGGAGCCCAAGTATGGACACATCCCTTCAAATATCGCCTAACTAGTGACCTACAGAATAAACTTATATTTTTTTAGACTTGTATTCAGTGTTTCTGTAGATACAAACTAAAATTCTATTTGTCTTACCACAAGCAAGAGGACACTGCTTGGATGGCTTAAAAGAGTGATTAACTGTTACACGAAAATTTCTTTCTTTTATGACACTGTTAAGGTTATTCTCATCCAAATTAAACTCATAATTCAAATTATGATAACGCACATCCAATACCTTCCACTTATTGTAATTAAAACCAATCTTCCATTTATTTGCCCAACTCACCTAAGTAACTTAAATCCTTTTATAAATTAGCAGCATTTTCTTCACAGATAGCAATACCTTTGACCTTAATATTATTATCAGATTTAAGTAACTCTTTTGACCATTGCTTTATCTATGTCGTGGATATAACTCAAAGAGTGCAAAAGTTTTAAAATTGAGCTCTGAAGTATCCCATTTGTAACATTAATCCAGTTTGACTGAACTCCATTTATAACAACCTTCTGATTTCTTCCATCCAGCCACTCTTCTGTGCAAGTTGTTAACGTATCCCCAACACATACAGAGATATTGTTTCGCAAGCTTTTTATGTCAAAGGTTTTCTGAAAATCTAGATACAACAAATTTACACCCATACTCTTATCTAAATAGACAGTCACGTTTTCAAAGAATGTCAAAAGATTTGTAAAGAAAGATTTTGCTTTAGCGAAACAATGTTATCTAGCCAATAAAATTTTAATTTTTCTTAATTGCCTTTGCAAAGAATATTTTATGCATTGCAGTGTAAAGGACAGAAGAATTTAAAAATAAAAAATAAAATTATGTAAATACATTATAACCCAATGTATTTACAAGTGATATTACTTCATACATAAAATGTTTCCCACATTTATATAAATAAATATATACATAAAAAAACGTTACAACATAAGAACTTGATTTAAACGCTTACAAATGTTTACAATATTCAAAAAATCTTCTCTATAACTTCTGTAAAGATTTAAAAATGTGTTTTATGTAGCTGACACAAACGTTTTCAAGAAAAATTTAAAGTTTGTAACTGTTACTTCAATTATGACTCAATTCTAACAAATAAGTTAGAAAAAAAAATTGTCATACAATTTTAACAGAGTTTGGTCCAGTTTGCCTTGCCGAAAAAAGATATATTTTTAAAGTTCTGGGTAATAGAATTTCAATTATTTGTTTTATAATTAGAACGAAACAGAACCTCTTCTTTTTATCTACCAAAAACCAATAAACCCGCTCAGATACGTTTATTTTTTCTAATATCACCACAAAAATGTTACCACCAGTTTCGTTTAAATTTCGCGCAAAGCTACACGAGAGCTATCTGCGCTAGTATTTAATCTGGTTTCATTGTTTATATATTAATATTTAAACCCAAAAGTATTTTTATTAAGTAATTCTATTCCAACGTTTTAGTACTTATTAATCGCTTAATGATCCATAAACAAGTTCGCAACTGATATATCTAGTTTTCAAATTGTATTACAACAACAACTGAAGTCAACTATTCATTACGATTTGAAATGACCATGTTGCTTTGGTTGTCACTAAGAAAAAGTTTAATACGTGTTTTATAAGAGCAGTGTTTTATTATAATCATAAAATATTCAAACCATAAACCGAAACATATTAAAAAAAAAGGGATCCTATGGTACAAGCTACAACATGGGATTATAAAATGTAACTGTGGAAGTAGGACCCACAAGAACAGAATGATAGGAGTTGTATTCCCACCGCAATATGGGTCCTACTTTTCAGTCACCTCCAAATCTAGAATACATTTTATAATTTCGCATTGTAGCTTGTACCCTAGGATCCCTTTTCTTTCAAGTGTAAAGCGTATTTTAATTCTTTTTTAAATTAAAAAAATTCATGTTAATGTGTTTTGATTTATGGATTGAATATTTTATTGTTATAATTAATGAGAGGTTGGAATTTGCTGTTTTTAACGCAGTCCTTCTTTATGATTTTGTTTATTTATTTAACTTCATTGATATATATATTATTTAATTTCACTAATATATATAGTTTAAGAAGATATTTATTAACACTTGTCTCTCAAAGATGACGCTTTACTCTTCCATAATGGCGAACTGTTATACCATAACATTATAACGCCTCACACTGATGAAAGGGCGAACATGTTTGGTGTAAGGGGGTTTCGAACCCCCTCAGATTACGAATCAAATGCTTTAACCACGTGGCCATGCAGTGCCACAGTTACCAGGATCAGTAACTTTCCATCTTGTTTGTTTGTTTTGAATTTCGCACAAAGCTACTCGAGGGCTATCTGTGCTAGCCGTCCCTAATTTAGCAGTGTAAGACTAGAGGGAAGGCAGCTAGTCATCACCACCCACCGCCAACTCTTGGGCTACTCTTTTACCAACGAATAGTGGAATTGACCGTCGCATTATAACGCACCTACGGCTGAAAGGGCGAGCATGTTTGGCGCAACGGGGATGCGAACTCGCGACTCTCAGATTACGAGTCGCACGCCTTAACACGCTTGGCCATGCCGGGCCCTTTCCATCTTCAACGAACATGTTGTAATATAACCTTAATGGTCGAAACTAGTACTTCCTTACATTTATTACAAATTCTATTTCGATTAACATGTTAATGAATTTCTTTTTCAAATAAATAGACATTTTATACTGTTCTGGCTTTTGTTCCATTAAATTGACTATGAAAAAAAGTCTAAAAGTGGTATAAAGTGTCAGATTACTGTAAGAAAATGAATTTATCGGAAGATATAAGCAGGAGTTTTAACGAATACGAAAGGTACACCATAGAACTGAACAATATTGTGTGCAATACCATGTTGAATTCTCAAAATACAAAATACACGCTATCAAATTACTAGTAAGGTTTAATGAGGATACAACTTTCTACACATAATCTGGTTTTACTCAAATCTTCTATATTATATGTAAATAGAAAGCAGTAATTGCCCATGTGAGTAATTGGTTTAAAATGAACTCCAAACAAAATCGCAAACAAATGTTTAGAAATTACAATCGCTCACGATAAGGTTGGAAATTAATTCAGAATCATTATCTATAATTTGTAATACAAAAGGTAGTTGTGAAATAAAGGATTAAACAAAGTACTTTACTTTGCTACAAAGGCAAAACAAAATTTGCACTGATGCAAAATATATCACAAATTTATATCACTAAACTGTAATTTCTGCTGGAAGGATGATATGATATCCTAAAGGTTTATTAAATATGAAAAATAAGGATTTGAGTATTGTAACTGTGGTGCCATACCGGCACTTGTAGAACCAATATGTTGTCTCACAGCGAATTTCTGACTATTACAGAGCGTGCTATCGTCATAGGTGGTCTCACGACTAGGGATAGTTGCAAACATTATTATTCTGAGGAAAGATATTCACATAGCATAATAACAAAGAAATTCCAAGTTTGCAACACACTAATTTTAAAGAAGAGTATAACAAAGTGAACAGCAGCAGCAGAACACTCATGTAAAACGCTACATCAAGCGTAGGACTACAGTTGCTATTGCTGCAGTTTTCAAGCTTGTAGTCCAGGAAAACTCCCAGAAAGTAATTGTCTACAAGTTGTATATATCCCAGTCAATTGATTAGAAAAATAACTCACAATTATCTCTAAGAAATGGTTAAACATGTGTGCATAAGCTCACCTCGAAGTGAGAGAGAGATACAAATTGGAGAAAAACTTTATAAAAATAAATTGGGGTTTAGGAAGAAAATTTTGTTACAATACAGGACAAAGCAGAACGTATCTGAAAAACTATTGTAAGAAACTAGCAATGTGATCCCGATTACGAGGTAATAAGGGTTTCCCAAAATATTAAACAACAGAGAAAAACGTTTCTTTATTACTTGTAAAAAAACACAAACGTGAACTCCAGCAGAATATACTTTTCTACAGACTTTACTACGTGAAATTCCCGAACAGTACGGCTAGAATACCAGAAAGACACAGCTAGACCATGATGAAACGTTAATTTAAAATGCCAGAAAAGCATTTCTATGAGCAACAGAAAAGCAGATTGACATTTATGCTTTATCTTTCGTCGACGTACCCGCGAAGTTAACTGATCGCGCACTTGCATTTGGTTTGAATAAACGTAGTTTCGAAATCAAAGTTCGTGAACAGCGAAGGGTATTTGTAAATTTCAAACCTAGCCTCATTGTGCTTAAAAATGTTTACTACAATGAAAACTGTGACATCGAGGAATAGTATATAATACCGAACATCAGAACGAATACGACAATTAATGGAGGAACCACTTCTAAGGATACTATAGGACCTGAATAATCATTGTTACAAAGGACAAACTATCCTTATAACAATATCAAAATCAATATAGCACTAATATACATTAGTAAAACTTATGGCTTCGTCATGTCAAAAACTAATGTTGACTTAAGTTGCATATCACGGTGTTCTTTTTTTTTTTGAGTGGCAATCTGTCTTAAGTTAAAGTTCTTATAAATTATACGTTTAAAGAAATGCAATCTAAGTGTATTTCATCGGTCATCTGAGATTAATCAATGCAATACTTCATTGCATGATTTTTAGTTAATAAAGTAACGTATCCGTTAGAGGCCTCTTTAAACCAATAATGTTTTATTCATCACATTTTTGTGATCCAACAGCTGAGCATAAGAAATCACTTAATTTTAATTCTATAAGCTAGTTTTTAAGGGAAAATATATAGGAAATTGACGGAATATATTATGCATCTTTCTGTACCATTTTATTTAAAACTTTTGTTAATTTTTTTTCAATTATTGTCTTTTAATAATCAGCCTTTTTGCTCCCTATATATTTATGCTATTATCTGACAAAAGCATGTGATATTTCTACAAACAAAACGTACTGTATTATGTTTCTAATTTTCATATCATTGTCGACTTCACTTGTTCGTTTATTCTTTTTCACAAATACTGCGCAAGAGAAATCTGCGCATAGTTGTCCCCAATCCTTAATTGACAGATTAAAGGAAAAGCAGCTAATCAGTAGCACCTGTTGCCACTTCATAGGATTTTCTGATTGCCACTCGTACCCGCGATCTCATGGCGTTTTTGCCACAATGGGATGAAATCTGTAAATCCTCGAATACCTAATCCAGGAACACTAATCATACGCACAACCTGGGATTTTGCTTCTAGTTTCATATGTTCTAATGTGTATCAATATGGTATTAAATATAATATCTTATTCGTTCATTTTCCATTAAACTGAGGATTAAGTCACAACGACAATTTTTGCCTTTTTTTAAAGCTTCCGAGTTCCGACTTAATGTTCTCCTATCTTTATATTTCACAATTCATAATACTTTACATGAAACGAGGCTTACTGGCCAGCAAACAATATGCAATTATTTTAATATTGTTATTTCATACCTGTTGGTGTTAAATAAAACATTGCCGTAATCAAGATCCCCAGCCTCATAATATGGCTTCAGTACAGAAGATTTGGATTTGAAAAACAATAAAAAGCATCTAGGAGAAGGAGATGCTAGGTAATAACAAATATGGAATATTGTGAAATAATATCTCAGTTAATACTAATAATGTATGTTTGTTACCAATAATTATCACAAAGCTACAAAGAGGGCTATCTGTGCATATTCTTCTTTAATTTTGAAAAGATAGACTAGAGTGAAGGCAGTTTCCACAACCAATTCTTGAACTATTGGTTGTCACTCTTAAAGTTCCAAATTGTTGCAAAAAAGAGACTGGGTTTTTACCACAACGAAAGGTTACACTATACCTAACCATAACAGTAATAATAAGTCTGAAGTTAATTGTTAACCCTTTCCAAATATTTTGTCAAAAATACGAAACGATTCGTCTATTATCTATTTATCGGAATTCTTGAGACACTTTTAGAGAAAGAAAGGTTTGGGCTACATTTATACAAACTTGTTATTAAAACAATTACCAAGTTCATTTTATTTTTCACTTTTGAAACATGCTTGTAGTTGTTTGAAAAGCTCACAAAGTGTTTGCACTCTTAACTTGTGACGCCTAAACAAACAGAAGACAAACAGTAGAGTTAATATTGAAGTTAACATTAATTTATTAACAACTCTTATGTTGTACATCCCAAACAAAGCAGAAGAGTATCAGCACCAACCATCGAAAGCTTGAAAAAAAAAACTATCTTGTATAAAAACATTGGGTTGATTCAAATAGTAGTCAAACAGGAAAGCCAACATCTTGCTCTCCAGAGCCCAGTGAAGCACATCTTGGCTATGTTCAATATACGTCTTCTGCAACCTGCCAAAGTGAGATAAGATTAAAGGAATAGCTGTGCAATCGCAATCAAAAGGGACCTAACAAAGATAGGATAGCTGTGGCATTGCAATCTGTCAAAACTATTACTTTTCAAGCATCATGAGTGTTACTAGAAGAGTGACAAACTATTTCAGCTTTCTTGTCCAGAGTTATTCTCAAAATTACGTTGTGCGTCTTAGTTTTGCATTTTAAGCTGTATTTTTTCAGTAAAAAATGTGTGGAAAGGAAATAAAGTTTGAAAGTTATTGCTGTATGTTTCTTTATTTATAACTTTAGATAAGATTGAAGTAAGACATGCAGTTATTACAAACACATGTCAATGACAATGAATGAATGCACGCAATTTCAAGAAATACTTATTATATTACCTTTGAGAAAATCTTTTGTTTCGAACTTTAGAGATACGTCTTATAATTTTTTAAGAAATATGTTAGTCTTTCTTTAGTTCAGAATATTGAAGCATGATTTTGTCGGTGTGACATTACAAACCTGTGAGCATTATTTAACAATTGATGAATTCGCAAAGGGAAAAGAATTAAGTTTAATTCAATTTAAGAACCCAAGGAATAAAGCAGTCTTTCGTTAAATTACTCTAGTAACCGATAAATAAGCTATTGAATGAGTTGATTTTTTCGTAATAGTTCTACATTTTAAAGCCAGCAAGTTGAATTAACTTTATTTCATTATACTTTGGCAAATATTTCGATTGTAAACTATTTGAATCTAAGATAAATAAAAACAACTAAAAAGCCAGAGCGAAGTGTAAGCGGGGTGTTCAGAAACTTATATTTTTCTCCATCCCGCTCAAGATCTCAAAACAACTTCATTAGCTAATAGTACTAACTACATTAATAGAGTAAATGTTACTTGAGGAAAATATATTAGCTCGAAAAGAGAAAAAAGCTAGGTGACACCTTTGAGTAAAACATGGTTTGTAAGAGGTCAAGTGTTGGGTTCAAGTCCATGAAACCCATAATGTATTTTTAGGATGCTGCTGACCGGTTACTTTCTATATGGTTAGTAAACTCTCGCTATTAGAGACAACAGAAAATGTCCTCAGTAGCTTTGTCATAGACCGAATATGAAAAAATTTTGAGCATGAAAATCAGAAAGCAAAATATAAACTAAATGAATGATTTAGCTAAACAATATAATAAGTCTGAATATAGCACTTTATCAATAAAGTTTATGTTATTTATTTGTGATTAAGCACAAATTTACACAATTAGGTAGCTGTGATATGTCAACTGCAGGTACTTAAACCTTGTTTTAGGCGTACTAAATGTTTAGCTATGTCCTTGACACAATGGTATCTTTTCAAGAAAGAGAAAAGTGTTTTACTTAAATGTACAAAAGTTTTTTTATTGTAAGAGTCAATTTATTGTCATTACAGTAAATAAGTTATAAAACTCTTAAACTAGGGATTTTTATATTGTATTATGTAAGTATTAAATGATGCAAATCATTTCTAATTTAAAGATTTTGACAGTCATGCTTTAACAAAATGTCACCAGGAACGAATTGCTTGGCCGCCATTAGAGGTGGCCATGATGGACGGTTACGTTATAATGCCTACGAAAATCACCAGCGAGCATGTTACTATGCCGACAAGACAGACGATTACATAATAATACTTGGAAACAAACCAATCGTTATTAGATCACCATGACATTAGATAGGATGACATCATAGTTCCACAAAATATCACTAGAAGGTGCACAAATTTGATCAACGTTACTATGTTTAACACAGTTGGTATAAAATACTAATTCATTAGTTCTATACATATCGAGACCATATTCTGTTAAAAATTAAAGCACAACATTTAGTCAGAGGACGTAGTTTAGATAAACAAGTAAACTGGTGGAGAAAATTTTAAATTCTCAACTTGAGGCACCTGATTCAAATAGCTCATTTTATTATGATATAAAATATAAAAATAACTTTTCTAGTGTGTGATTTAAATAAAATTAGATACTTTGTTTTTATAAACTTGCTAAAAAACAATGTTATTGAACATTTTCTACTTGTTTCGTGTAAACACACAGAAAATGCGTTGCTTGAGTAAGTAAGTGGTCAGAATTTTCAATAACTTCAATATATTTTGGACAAAAGCTCATTCCTATAAGTTTAGAACAAAAGTATAAGTAAAATAGAAAATGCTTACTTAAAATGTTTGTCTTAATATGATTTTTTGTGGGATCTGATGTACTGCTATATAACCAGTAATTCAACATAGCATTTATCTAGGAAACTTTCCACACACCATGATATGATTGTTATTAAATTGTTTAAAGAAAATAAAACATTTTAAAAGGGTTGACACTTTATCAACAGCTCTAGAAGAGTAGAATAGATTAAAATAAAAAAAGTATTATTTGGGAAGGTTTCTGAAGAAAATATCCAAAACACATTAAGAAAATACTTTAGCTAAATCGTTTGTAATTGATAAACGTTCTTCTTGGAAAGTAAACACTAAACAAAAAAGTAAGAATTAAACTCTGCATTTTGTTTAATTCAACATTTACACGTTTATTACACATTTACATTTAGTACACATTTATTAGGCAAGTTGTTTTTTTACTAAGTCTGATTTTAACAATGATTCTAAGATTTTTTATCAGAATTGGTAAAATTTGATCAAGCATTCTAAAATCTCTTTAAACAATTTGCAAAATAGAAATATTATGAAGTAAGCGACATAGAGTAGAGTTTACGCATTTTTGTTGTTGTTGTCGTTTAATGAGAACTCTGATATAATTTTTTCCTGTGCATAGGATTTTCGATTTCATTATGTCTAAATAAAATAAAAAATAAATAACATAGCTTTCTTATAACTTTGCACTTTGATATAATATTAAAACAAAGAACTGTGCCAAAAAACTCATCATGCTTTTATTAAATTGCTTAATAAGGATATACTAAAGGTATATATTGTTGTTGGATACGGATGTTTTCTGTATTATCACGATTGTTTATTACATATGATGTGGACACTTTAGTGAAAACTTCAAATTTTCCTTCCTGAAAAAACGTGTCATATAAGGACCTGGCTGTATGTTAAATGATCTAGAATTCGATATTTTGTATAGAAGCTCCAAAAACAAGACTCTCTGAAACATTTTTTTCTGATTATTGTTACTCTATTATGTGTTAGTAAAGCACATCGGAGCGGTTCAGTTCAACAAGTGGTTGAGGTAGATTACACATTTTCCCTTATGACTTTAAATGTTTACAGACTACACACTCAAATCCAGGGTCCGACAGATCGCTGCAGTTATGTAGATTTTTATTAAAATACAACAAAAATAGATCAATATATATATCTTGTAAATAACTGTTAAAGATAAATTTCCATCAACCTGCCTCAGCCACCCAGTAGCACAGTGCTAGCTATGTCTGCAAACTTACAACACTAGAACCTCGGTTTCAATACTCGTATTGGGCACAACACAGATAGCCAATTGAGTAACTTTTTGCTTAATTACAAGAAATTAATAATTCTCTCAACCAATCAATTTATTAAAATAAGAATAAAAAGTTTTAACTTTCCAACAAGTGAAAATGATACGATAAATTTTACTCCTTAATATTTTGCTTCACTAGTGTTTTCGTATGTAACGAATATTTACATCCCTACACGTTTTATAATGGTGCTAACGATATGACAATTAAAAGTTAATTTACGCTGTTACTGACTAATTAATGACTATTTTAAATAGCTCAGTAGTTTTACTTATGAAAGCGAGTCATGTTTTGCAGAAACGATACAATCATCTTGACGTAACCCAATTTTTCTATCAATACGTAACAAATAATCATAAGTTATAACAACACAATATTTCACAAAAGCTGAGAGTTTATAATGATAAGTCTGATGTTAACAATGATTCTAAGATTCTTTATCAGCATTGGTAAAACAATATTAGAAACAAGCGCTATTGAGTTGGAATATCCAAATTTCTTGCTTGTAAAAACCAGGAGTATTTTTCATGTATTTTAACATCTACCACACGATCCATCCCCAAATCTTGAAGTTTATCAAAAGTAAAGATTCTAGAAAGGTTTGAGTTGTTTTGAATGGGCAAAAGGAATACGTTTTGAACTATTTTTGAGGTCTAGATTGCTGTATGAGACCCATGAATGGACCTGGAACCTGACTCCAGACCATGAGAACCAACATGAGAAGTAAGCGATGTAGAAGTGAATCATCTTTGAAATGTTCTAGATGTGGTTGTGAATGTAATGGTTTACGTGTAGCAATTAAACTAAGCCGTGGGTCCACTTTGGATGAAGGAAGCGCTTAACCGAAGATATCTCAGTCGATTTGGCATACCAGTTGAAAACGAGATTCTTCAGTTGATTACTGTATTGACGATGAAACATAGAAACAACAGACACAATAGTATTGTTGTCTTCAAAAATATGGATTGAAATCATATAAGAAATAATTAGTTTCTATATTTTATGAAACTAGCAGCACGATGCAATACAAAATGACTTTCCCAGCGATTTTTAGATTTAAAAAATCCCATTTCTTCAATGAAGATAAAATATAAAAAGGATGGTATAATGTCAAATATGGTACCACCATGGTATAATCCATAGAGATCTCATCATATAATACTTTCTTTATTTTTTAATATTTAGTTGTTGTTTTTCGTTTTAGAAGTCATACCAATTTTTTATTCATCGAGATCTGTTGATATGACCCACTGTTGATATAAGTCACTGGTTTCAGTACTAAAAGATGTTACGTTTACAGGTGTTTAAAAAGATCTCCAGGTATTTCTGATGCTGCTTGTGTTATTTTCTATCAGAATAAATCATCCTTTCTTTTTGACTGTAGTATTACACTTTGCATGACTTGGATAAATACAGTACTGATAATCAAAGTATTAAAAATTCTTTCTTCTATGAGACTTAACACATTTCACAACAAAGATTATATGATATTCATATTTATAACACCACACTTTAAAATATCAAATGTATGTTTTTACACAAACAACTCGTGCCTCAACCAATTACACTATGTAACATAAATTTTGTTCCTGGATAGTATGTGTTATTTCTTAATTGCTTATGTTGTAAAAGTACAGAAAATGGTCATAACTCCCTTCAAATTTTGCTTTTATGACCTGGATAATAAAATTTAGAAATTAACCTATTTTCTATGTAAAAACGGGAAAATTTGCACAATTTCATTAACATAAGGTCTGAATAAAACAACATATGAATAAAGATTTACATGTGTTTATACTAAAGTTATACAAAAATGTTTAGAGGTGAGTAGTTTTTTGATATTTTCGACTGTAATAAAAATCACTTTCACTTACCAGTCCCCAAACATAGTCTCCCATCATGTTTCCGTTATTTCGCTCCTTGGTCAGAAAAGCAATGTTTGAAAGAAAAATATGTCTTTTCCATTTACTTTAGGTATAAGTAATTGGGAAATAACACTTTCTGCCCAGGAACAAGAAAAGGTAAAAATTTTGTTACATAGTGTTATCAAACTTTACTGAGTTTTCTTTTTAACTGTATAAAGGCCTACTTATTGGTTTTAAGGAGTAACGGAATGAAAGTATCCGCCATCTACAAGGCTACTCTTACCAAATAACAGAATTGACTGTCTAAGTTGCATTAACTCGCCAAGTGTAGGTTCAAAGTGAGTGGAGCATCATAAAGTTGTTAAAAAATAAATATCTCAAGACTATAATCCAAGTTTATGAAATATTTATATAACATAGTTCTTCATAGTAACTACTCTATAACAAATATTGCATTCAAATTATAATAGATTTTGTGTATGACCAGCTTTTATTATAACTTGTTCTTTAAAAATATCTAAACATCTAAATTGGTCTGTTTATAATATTTCTTCTATTTCACACTACCATTTGACAATTATCGCTCTATTCACAATGGATTTTACAGTTTTTAACCTTTTTTAATCAAGTGTAAAATAACTGTTTACTTATTTATTTATTTTGGCGATCAAAAATTTGTATGTCCAAGTGTACCATAATTCTATCTCGTAACATTCAATTTAATACTGGGTATGCGTCAATTTTACAACTTCTTTTATCTTGAGATGGCAGCTAGTTTCTGTATTTCTTATTTTTCGTCTTCACTATTTCGAAAAATTATCTGGTGATAAGTCATAAAAGTTACATCTTACGGAAAGGTATTCTCTCTAGCATTCAATCAGCCACTATTGATTTATATCTATTTTGCTTCCCCCACTAACCAAAAATAGTCAAGATTAAGTGCTATATTGCAGAATCAGGAATCAATAAAAAAAAAAACACGTGTATATTGTACCTTAATATTTCAGCCTTGTTGTGATTGCCTTTCAGTAACATGGTTTCAGATAAACTGATGAATTCTGAGGCATGTTATTATCCAAAGAAGAAAGAATTGAAGTAAGACCGTATAGCGGTATATAACGATAAAATCAACTACAGAGGGCCGATCACTTTAATACAAGCCACCCGAACTGGTAATACTTTTTTATGCGGCTAACCTGACATAATAAGACAAGAAATGTGCACAACAAGGGAAAAATGGGACAGCTGAAATTCAATTTTCACATATAAAAGAATCTTGTAGTGCCGCTTGAAAAAACAACATATAAATCCTGTAGTTGTTAAGCACAAATCTACACAAAGATCTATATATACTCTGCCTGTCACGGGTATTGAAACTCGATTTCCAGTTTATAAGTTCGTAGATATACGGCTGTGTCACTGGGGTAATATATTCTGTATAAATATTTTTAATACATCAAGACATGTCGTTTCGATATTGTAATATAAACTTGTAGTTGTTCTGCTTAAGTGAAACCTTTCTTGATAAATGTTTACACAAACTTATAGCTTTACCAAAACCAACCTGAAACTATTTTCATTATTATAAGTTAACATAAGCTTTAAAGTGTTTTTAATATATTTTAGAGCCTTTCTCACTTATTTTTATATTTAATTTAAAAAGAATGGTTTACAAGCACAAAATATTTATTAACTGCGGTCTAAATAATTTATTTAGCTGAATTAATGGAAAAGTGAAAACTAATAAACTAAAGTAATTGAAATAAATAAATACAGAGTAAAGTCAACATAAAAATAAATAAACAAGCAATTCATCTGGTCTGGGTGAATTGACAAACGTAGTTAAAACAACAATTTTTTAAAATCATAATTTATTATGGTTTAACTTGTATATTTGGCGTTTTTTTAGAAATGTCAAGTTAAACAGAACATTTTTGTATCCTAATTTATTATGAATAAGTTGGAATAATATTTTATATTTTATTTCTTATGCTATTAAAATTCATGCAGAATTATGTTTAGAACGGTAACAGCTTTACTTGTAGGCAAATTTACCAACTTACAATAGTTTGTTTGTTGAATAATTAGCTTAGGATATAAAATTTTAATTAATGTTCGAATGTAGTCTTCTCAATTACAAACATATCATTTTAACTAGATGGCTGACATCCGTACTAATTTAAGTTGTTTCTTTCGATTCGAAATATTTGTTGTTGTTTATCCAAATCTAACCCATTAGATGTCCAGGTACTCAACTTTTATTCTGATAATATGTATTTAGAGTATTTCGGCTTAAGACAAAGCCACAAGGTGTCTCATAACTTATATATTCATTTCACAAAATATAATTATTTTCCACGCACATCACTTTAAATTATCTACAAGGTATAATGATACACATTAAAAACATATAATTGTCATCACAAGTAATAATAGTCTAAATACGCTTTTGTTTGTTTAGAGTATAGATAGCGTATGCATTGTTAAAATTTGTCACAGAAGTAATGATTGCTTCAAAAACACATTGAAACGGTTTCGAAAGAAATTCTAGATGGTTAATTTTAGCTAGTTTAAAACCCTTCACCAACTTGTAATAACTTAAAGATATCGTTGGAGTTGATGAAAATTCGTGCTAGGAGCTTGAAACGTCGTCTCCTATTACCAGTAGTTAGGTAAAGCTTAGTATAGTATTCAAAATAAAGGTTTTAGCTAGCACCTACTTATTTCTTTCTTTTCACAGGCCTCATTTTAGAAACTAGACTGTTTTGTCTTTCACACAGATTCCTATAAACTCATGTAAACTTATGTCACGACTATATTCCTAAATCTAACAAGAAAGTTTTTATAGGCTATAATTATTATAACAACTGTTACATAAATCAGGTTTCTAACTAAAATAATTTTTGTTTTCACTAAAGTGCGTTACATTCATGTACATTTTGACTAAATGTTAATTTCATATTTCTTCTACTGAATATTTCACTTAAGGTACCATTTAACCATTACGCATCATTATGAAATTATAGGTATAACTGCATTTGATAATCAAATCGTGCACTTTAAAATGATCGTGAATTTGTATATTTATATTTATGAACGTTTTGTTGTTTGTTTTTTAATCAGTTGAACATGTGAAAGCAAAATAAGACAGCTTTAAACTGTTTAAATAACCTGATTTTTTTGTTTCGGAAATTTGTTTCAATTTCAGCCATAATGTCAGACTGTAAGATATTAAGATTCTAAATAAGAAACAAAATACATGATAGAAAATTTTGCAGAAACATTGTTAGTAAAACAATTACAAACAACAATGAATCTATATCCATCTTCGTTACCATATTTATATTGATGGAATGATCTCACCTTCTAAAGCATTGCGAAGGAATTATTTGTAATTTTAATTAAGGGTTTCTATACATTAGGTTCCCACATGAAACTCTCTGCCTTAGAGAAGAAACGTCGTGTCACAAGAAAGTAATAAATTAAATATTACTTGTTCATTCCTTCATGTTCTTTGTGTGATTCTATATTTTCTTTTAGCATAAACTCGGTATATTATTTGTCTATATACCTGTGTATATATATACAAGTCACAAAAGTCTATGTTTCTGTCTGTTTATTCCTTACCTAACTATTCCTAGGTTGCTGGGCCAATTCCAACCACACTTTATGAGATGATAGTTTGAAATAATGAGCATACAAGTGTGAGATTCACAACCTCTCCTTCTCATTATTGATGGTATTGAGATTTATTATTCTTGACATAAATAAATTAACGTTAAATACATTTATAGACAACACCACATTCTTACATCAAATAAAAAAAAAAATATTAAAATTTCTGTCTCCCAGTGTAACAATGCCGAGCCTTCAAATTTACAATGCTAAAAATGAAATGTTCAGTTCCCTTCGATAATAGAACACACATACATACATACACAAGTTTGTAATAAATTACAATATTTTATCATTGGTATTGAAATATTGATATAAAAAGTAACATCTAATTATTTTAATAAAGAAACTTTAAATAAAATAATTAAAATTTCTTGTAATAAATATAAGAATGTATTAAATAAATATAGAGAAATAAAAATAAAAGAAATTTTGCTAAACGTTTCTGACAACTATTTTAAGTTGTGAATAATGTTATTATACAACTTGGCGCTACTTTATGCGGATGAACACCTCACCGCAAATAAAGGTTTTTATAACAGAACATACACGTATTATGAGGTGAGGACACACGAACGTGTTATATATCTCAGAGAGTGCAACACCAGCACTTTTTGGGCACGGTTGCCATGAAAAATAAATGGGTGCCACTATTGCAATAATGCATAAATTAAAATGAAGTTGATACTATAATAGGCACCATAACTCTGATGTGAAGAGCCTTTTCTTGAGTTATATTCGCTTCCTACGTTGACCGTCTATTAATTAATAACGCAAAACAATGTGGAATGACTTTGAAAGCGGGTAACAGAAAGCACCCTACAGCTTCTATTTTGGCTACTACCTCTTACTACAAAGTCACCCTGACCATATCATAATGTATGCCTTGTATTAAGTATATACATACTAACTTCTTAAGGCTTATACGAAACTTTTGGTGAGATGATAATGAATAATATTATAATATTATGTTATGTTACAAGAAACTGTGCGAATAAAAGATAGGATTTTTGTGTCACTACCGTAAGATTCACTGTTGACAGTACTGTTCTTTTAGGAAAGCTGTAAATAAATTTCTTAGAGCCAAACAGAGAGTGTCTAAAAAATGTATAAATTAACAAAAGGAAATTGGTGCTTCACTTGTACAAGTACATCCATGGCTGAAAGGTTGTTTCATGACAATGGTTAACTTTTACATATTAACACGTTATGGACAGGTCATGAGTTTAGTCGTGTTTCATGTCAAGCGTCAAAGGAGTTGGACGCATTTTATTTTGTTACGGAAGGTTATTATTTTTCTTATTTCTTTGCTTAGGCATTTTTATAAACGGCTTCTTGCAGGAAGAGTAACGCGTTGAGTAAAGATGAGATAATTACTGAACTATTTCATGATAATTTATCAGATCTTCCACGTGAAAATAAAGATTCTGATGTGGATGTGTTTGTGAATCATTCTGACTGTGACTCTAGCTACAGTGGTGTTCTTAGATCTACAAAGATACGTAAAATTGTTGTGTTTTCAGCTAATTCTGGATCATAAAATGATGACGATTCTACAAATGTTCCTACTAGTGATTTGGTTTCCCATTGTGATAATAGTAATTGACCATAAATAAATATTCCACCGAACTTTGAAATGTTTGAAGTAAATGTAGAGATCACTATTACTCCATCTAAACCCAAAAGTATTGCTGCTGCAGCAAATCTAATATTTGATGATGACTTGTTTGCAATGTTTTGTAAGAAAGTGTGTACCTACCATAATCAAACTGCAGAGAAACATAAAATTTTATGCAAAGGACTTCAACGGTCTGAAGTTACATCTACATAAATGAAAAACTTTGTAAGCCTTACTCTACTAATGGAACAGACGAGGAAATATAACTGGAAAAATTATCCGTCAACAGATGCTCTTTACATTAGCCCATTATTTTCGTAGACAATGAGCCAAAACAGTTTTGAACAAATTTGGACGTTTTGTCAATACAGTGATGATCAGAAAATCGATGGGTATTCAGGTAGGCTCTTTCTACTTCAAGCAGTACCAGTTTATTTTCTCAATACGTTCAGTACCCTATACAAACCGAAACAGCAGTTGCCATTGGATGAGGTCATGATTCCATGGAAAGGGTGTGTAAGAGTCCGAAGATACGACCCTGCAAAAACTGTAAAATATAGCCTGCCGGTGAGAATGGTGTGTGAGAGTGACATATATTTACAACATGGAGATTTAAATTGGTGACGGTAAAAGTTGGAGAAAACTATTCTTTTAGTTGTTACTCTTAATCTCGAATTGTGGCACCACTTAAATCAGGACAATTACTAGAACAGTACTTCCCCAGTAAACCTGTCCCAAGAACAGAAAACAAGAGTCTATGGAAGAACCAGGGTGAATAGAGGGTTACCGACAAACCTGAAGTTTTATGAATGAAAAAAAGGTAAAACAGCTTTCTGTAGAATGGTAATGTTCTCGTTTTCATACAGAAAGACAAGAAAAAAGTCTCAACCATCCAATACAATATCCACATGAAAGGTGTTGATTGTGCAAATCAGCAAGTCTCATGTTATGCCATTCTAAAAAAAACAACAACAGCGAAATGGAAAAAAAAGTAGCACTTTATCTAATAAATTGTGGCCCTTTTAATTGGTATGTAATTTACAAGACTCTGAATCAACAGACAAAAATAAAATAGAAACAGTTGCTCCTCTCTGTAGCAAAAAAATGAATTACTGAAAAACGAGAAAGTAGGCTTACTGAAACTAGAGAAGAATTAGCCCTGTCCGTCATTAAAGGTACAGGTAGATCCCCACATAAAGATCCCTCAGAAAGACTGTCTGGTGACATGAAGCGTAGTTTGTGTTAATTTTTACCTTTTCATGATTTTTTTTTCGTTTGAGATTGTTCTTTAACAGTTTATAAATGAAAATATCATCTGCGTTATGTCCTTTCATAAGCCATACTGTGTACTGATTCTGCACATCAAGGTAAATGCTTCATGCACATGTCAACATCAATAATATCTTTTGAAGTCCTTGGCTTGCGATATTTTCTATTTAAAAACAACAACAAAATAAATGTTGTTTATAAGACCCAAACATGTTACAAAGAGAATAGTTATAAGAAATGTATATGCTGCTACTTTAGGAGGAAATTTATTTCTGCAAAGATGTATTAGTAACTCTTCGAAAAATACTTTCTAAAGTTACATAAATGTTATGTATATAGGATAAGATTGAAAAAATTCTAGAACGACTACAAGAATTGTGATAATGCAGTGAACTTAGTTGTTTAAAATGATGAAAAATTAAAACAAACATTGCACATGATAAACTAGCAATAATTTGTCTAGTCTGAAATCATACAACATGCAAAAGGATACAGATTGCTCTTCAGATAGTGAACTGAACTGCACATTTATCACCGCTAGTCTGACTGCACTAGAGCAAAATGAGTAAAAATAAACAAACATCTAATATAACAATAAAATAAATTGTTACATAATATACAAACTAAATATTGTATAAGTAGTATTTTTATAAATATGAAAGTATATTTCTCCAAGTCTTTTTTTTTTGTAGCTTTACTAGAAAACAACCACAAAGTGCGTTGTTGGCTAAAATAACATTTTTTTGTTGTTGTTGAATTTCGTGCAACACTACTAAGGACTAACTGCGTTAGCCGTCCTTAATTTAGAAGTAATAGGCTAGAAGGAAGGTAGATGCTTAGCAGCATTAACCTCTAACGCTTGGGTTACTATAATCAAATAGTAAAACTGACTGTCAAATTATAAATCTGAAAGAGTTAACAAGTTTTGTGATGAGAATCAAACCCATTACTTTGCAGGCTGTGATTCAAGAAACTTAATCAGCAGATTATACTAGGCTTAAAATGATGAAACTAATTTAAGAAACACAGGTATATTGATATCAGCTTTATGTATGTAATACAGTATTTAATGACAATAATAATGAAAACGAATAGTTTATATTGTAAACAGACACTTGTTTACATAAAACAGTGTATTATGTTGGTACTTATAAAACTTGATAATGTTTGCCAACATGTTTTATGCCAAGCTTTTGTTCTGTTTAGTAACACTAAACTTACAATTAAGTTGAAATGTAGGATTGAAATGATTAATTTATGTACATCTTTTTCTTTTAGAATTAAAAACAAGGAAATACTAAGTTGCTCGTCATTTAATTTTTATTTTCGATGTTTATAATATAAAGATGAAAATATCAACACTTGGTTCTATTACATGAACTTTCGCTGGTCGAGTTTCTGAAATTTATCTGGTATCTTCCTCCTATAGAATATCTGCATAGTCACTGTTTTTTCCTGATAATTGATTAGTTGGCTCATTGGTCACTGTTAAATGCAATGGGCTATCTGTACTTTTTCCACCAAGAATATCAAAACCTGATAATCTTTGCATTTATTAATCCTAAATTTACCACTTGGCCACTGAGAGGAGGTGATAGGTATTAGTGAGTCTGACTATATAATACATAGTAACTTTGTGGTACGTAACATTTCTATAGTATTAATCATGATAAATAAATACAAAATCTTGATGTAATTCCAGTTACTTAAAGTCATTACAGAGAATACGAGTGATTGGTCTGAGCTTTCAGGTCAATAGTGGATATACATGCTGGCTGCTATCAAACTGGCTAAATGTTTCACTTAGAGCAAAACCACAGTTCGATATCTACTGTGTTCATCTCGGGGAATCGAACTCCGGATTTTAGACTTGTGAAGTCCGTAAAGATACAGCTATCCCATTGGGGAAAGTTCTTTAGAACACACGTACATAACTTAATTAATATTTAAATTATATTAAATCTCAAGAGAAATATTGCTATGCCTTTAGTTACAGTGTTACGTTTTCTGAAGAGTTGAGGAGTTCAAATATTTAAAGTTTCTTGTTCTTTTTTCTATATCTTTTAAAACATATATCATCAGAGAAAGTTGAAACACAAAATATTAATATATTTAAACAAAACATCTGTTTGCTACATTTTACAATACTTTTCTCAAGATGTTGATTTTTTTCATGCAAAGCCACACAGTGTGCACTTTCTTCACCCGCGGAAACTCGAACACTGTATTTTAGCATTGTAAGCCCGCAAACTTACTACTGTCTCACCGCGGGACCTCTAAATAAGCAAATATACAGATAGAGTCGTGATAAATATGAATATAGTGACACATAACTAAGCATCGAGAAATAAAATTAGACCTGAGATTGAGGGCTTTGAAATATTACAACAACAACAATAAAATTAGATATAATAAAGAAGGCTCTTGAAATTTATTGTGTAAATGACTTGACTGCCAAACATAAATTATCTCTCAATTTAAAATGATAAGAATTTAACACATTGGGAACGTTATCGTTGGATATGTATAAATAAAACATTTAACATTTTTTTGAAAATTCTGTAATCAAGGTATAAAAATGATTTTAGTTCCTTTTATGTTCTTCAAATTTTACATCTACTGTGTTGTTTGTTTTCTTGTTAACTAATAATGTTGAAATGGAAAATAGTGTCGAACCTCTAGTTTTCGATACTTCATTTGTCGTACTAATAGTCCAAATACTACTGATGAAAGCTTTTATAAACAGTTGGACTTCATTTACTTTGGATTTGGCTGCTTCCAAGGTATGAAAATGTTAACGAGATCAAACGAAATTATTTAGTTCACGCTTTGTTTATTTACTGAAATTGTAATTGAAGATTTGCACTATGGAGCGAAGACAATTCGCTAAATTCTATTTTGGTACGCTAACAACAGGAAATACTGACACTTGATATAGGTTACCTCCTCTATTCTTGAAGCTATAAAAGCATCCTAACTGTTTTACTAAGCCTATTTGAGTTCTTATTTTCATTTGACCACCACAAAAATAGCAGAAATTTAGAAAACGCAGACTTTTAAAACTGTAAATGTTAATAATATGCTGATAACAAGGAATGCAACAGTAAATCGACATATGTAAAAATAAAAAATTCTAAAGTAATCCATACTTTAAAAAAATAAAAAAACATATTTAAAGGAAGCATAGTCGTACTATGATTCATTAAATTGTCATTACAATGAGAAAACATATATTTCTTAAACACTAAATTAATACTTGAGGAAACATGAGTGATCAATACAAAAATTCAACAAACTAACCACTAGCATCTAGCTGCCCAGAAAAGAAAAGAAAAAGACCACGAAGAGAAGTAATAAATATTGTTCCGGTAACATTTCTATATTCACAGTTATGTTAATTTAGGTTAAAATATTTTTGAATATTAACGTTTACCTTCGAAAGTGATCTAAACTTTTGTGATAACAGATAGCAAAATTATTAAATAAAATATTTTTATTGTATTGTGAGCCTGTGGATATTCTCATTTTAAACTTATCGCATATTATTAAACGTCGACTTAAATACACCTATGTGAAAACTTACACAGGTGTTGTCATAATATTGATATTACACTCTTGATGATGACGAAATAATACGTCTGAACAGTTAGAGTGTATGAGTCTATTCTCTGTCTCGCCGTATTTTATTTTATTTTTATGCAGTAAATTATTAAGTAAAACCATTGTTATTGTATTGTGAGAAAGAGGACAGTCTCACTGTAAGTTTACTTTGTACGATTAAACGTTTACTCTGCTTCATTAGTACATTTGTGTAGCTCACTTTATGCATTTCTCCGGACTATGGAAATAATATCTAGCTTAAATAGAAGATCAGAACCAGAATCTCCTTTTAAGTTCTTGTTTTCTGAATATTCATTAAAATTATGGCTGTTCCTAAAAGATGTGTTACGGTATTCAACAACGTAACAAACGTAAAGCAAGAAACATTGAGCGATAAGTCTCATGATAATGAAATGCCACATATAAATTTTTGCATATAAATTTCTCAACAAGTGGGTTTCTCGACATCACTGAAATGCCACACGTTCGATGTCCGGATAGAATAATAAATTTCATGTGAAAACAATTAAATTATAATATTTGTTAAATCGCTAATAGTCGTTACTAGTGAAAAATTATCTGACAAATGCGACAAACTATTTTTTCTACAAATTCCAGAATTACTCTTTTATAATTGTCTCTATTTCAGCTCCCACTGGCGACTTTATTTTTAGTTACAAAACTCTCAATTATGATGAAGGAGAAACTAAGTAACCAAACATAATAGTGCGTTTCCTTATTCAAGTAAACTACTACGCATAGATAATATGTATGGGGTCAACTTAAATATTGGAAATAGTCAATGATCATATTTTATAGTTATATGGAGTTAACCTGCAATTTTTTATCACTGTAACGAGAAAATTCTCTTTGTAGAATTTATTCTCGTAAAACCTGTAGTTACTTATTTCAAACGGATGCTTAATATTGTAAACATAAAATATAACAACTTAAAGCTCAAATTGCTGTAGGTCTTATGTATGTTTAAGTATTGAAATTATAGCAAAAAGGTGAATTTCAATTTTATGCTTTTAATACTGGTTCCTGATGACTCAGTGGTAGATCTGTGGGCTTAGAAATTAAAATATGGGTTTTGATAACACAATGGGCAAAGAAAGCCCATTGGGTAGCTTAGTGCATAACGACACTCAAACGAATAAAGCTTTTCATATATATTACACATATATTACAGTATAAAATAAATTTACAGTATAGGGAAAGTTTCATCTTTTAACGCACGTATGCGTTACTACACCAGTGTACTAGTATTTTCTTCTTTCTATATTTACAGTCTGTAAGGCTAACAAATCTCAATTATGCTAATAAGGTTAATTTTCTTCATTAGATCTAATACCAGTTATTTAATTTTAAATGTATAAGTAGTTACCCTAGTTACAAATTTAATAAAGAACAACATGTTTCTTCCTAGGAAATTTTATTTCTATTGCTTATTTTTAATCAATATTATTGTAACTTTTTTTGAAGGTTAGATGCTTCACTTGTAGTCCACAACACAAATATCCAGTGCCATAAAATCCATGAAACATCACAAACAAATACTGTTATTTCAGTCTTAGAAATGTATATTTTGTCTATGCTCTCAAAAGCTGTGGTTACCTGACAAAGGAAATGGTGTGAATGTATATAAGTATAGCGTAAGTTTTCACATTATGTATCACACACTGAATCATTACTGATAACCACTTTCTGATATTGAACTGATCTGAGACATTCATTATGTCAGAATTATCGACGTCTCACCTTCTTAGTAGAATGCGAAGGACTGTAAGCTATCATTTCCATACAGTCTTGAGAACGAGCAAATGTTTACAGATGTTTTTCTTTAACGTGAAACCAAATTATTCTTATGCAACATTAGTATACTTTTTATTCTACAAAGCAGTCTTATTAGCATTTTCATAAGTAACATACAAGTGCGAACTAGATGGTAAGATGATATTTATGGATAAGCATACATAATTATGTGCACAATTGTGCTAGCGCTGAAGCATGTTTAATTGATGGTTACCAGTTGCGAATAACTTTTATTACAAAAACGTATATTGGCAGACTAAAATTATTAAAGCTTTTTATGTTCATTATATATTGTAAACATTAACGTAGTGCATGTATATATATATATATATGCTAGTAGCCTAGTATACGTACCTGGCGTTTGACATGTGCGTAAAAAAATGCATATATAAATGAATGATGGTATATGTTTTGCATTTCTTCATATTTGCACATTAAGACTCATTCGTTATTAAGAACGCACAAAGTTGCCTAGCTTTATAGATTTTTGTTGAAAACACAGAGACTAATTCTAAGTTGGGGGAGACTGTTTTATCTCTTGCTTCATATCAAGATTGCCGTTGATTATTGTTGCATTAGCGCATCAATCATGTCTGTCATGTCGAGCGATTTCCTCTTGTACGCAGACGTGTTTGGAGATGTTCGTGAAAACGCCGAATCCTAGGATGAAGACAAATAAAGACTCTCTATATAATATTGAACCTTATAGATATGTTGGAGTGGAGGGTTCTGGAGGTGGAAGAGTCTTATGAAGGAAGCTCTTTGGTGATAACCCTTCTAGAACATAGTAAATAATGTGATAGAAATCATGGATTTTATTTAATTTCCCACTGACATTTCTACTGATGCTTTTCTAGAAAGCGGTAATAAATTATGCAAAAAAATAGTTAAACATTCTGAAACAAAATACATACGAAATCCAATCAGAATATGTTTTAATTTGACGATATTACGTGAATCACCTTACAAATTGTGATAATTGTAGCAGCATATCTGATTTCATGGAGATATCAAAATAAAATTTAGTCACTATTATTAAAAACCTATATAAATTTATGAGTCAAGAAATAAACTTTTAAGTGTGTAACAATAAGTTAGCATTTTTATTACGTCTCTCCAGAGAGACTTACTGTTTTTTTATTGTTTCTTCTTTCTGCATACAATTTTAAATCGACCACCATTTCTCCATTTCTCGGCGGACTGACTTGATAACCTGGTATAATACGCTCGAACAACCTTTACGGGGTCAAATGCTAAACAACGCCAAAAAACATAATTGGGGCTCGTGTGCGATCATATTTGCAGCAATTAAAATGAAAATTGGAAAAATATAAATGTTCGGTCGCCCAACACATTTACTTACAAAAAAGTTTGATTTACTTATTTAGTCTTTTTAACTCTTAGGTTAGGTTGTTTTTCGCTTCTCTACATAAAAAAAAAATCTCAACCTATACCAGCCGTTTTTACGTATATATTTTACAAAATACTTATATTTTATTTAATAACTTAAAACTATACATAAACACAATAATTTTACCAAATTTAACATCAAAAGGGGGTAAGGTTGTAATACAGCAGAATTTTTCTATCTAAGATAACTTTTGTATATAGGCTTTAAACAAATATAAAAAAATTGTGTAGCGCTCTAAATGTAAAACTATAGTACAAACTACATTATAACAGAGAAGAAAGGTATCTGAAAAAGTACGAAACATTCAGAATTTGGAATAAATCGCTCACACACGAAAGTAATTTAAAACAAAAATAATAAAGCTTCACCACTATGACGACATACGAGTGCTCCAGCTCATATCATCCCAGATCTAAATTACTATTCACTCTATGCAGCCAAATATAGTTATATATTTGCTCCTAACGAAACACACAAAAACAAAGAAAGAAAAGACAAACTGCTGAAAACAGTCTACTAAGAATGATACGATTTTTGTCGAGCGCGGCGGACATTTATACTATCAACAGCTGACTAACCATTAGTCTTCCAATACATCTTGTACTTTTGGTAATATTTCATAAAAACTAGCAAAGGTTATTATCGAGGCAGAAAATGTAATTTATTTTAAGTCTGGAGGCGAGCGAGAGAAAGACGGATGCTAAACAAGCCATTTTCTCCCAGAGCTTAAGAATCTCTAAGGCAAAGTCATTTGTCAACCAAATAGAACCATGTGGCAAACCAATATCCCGTTTGGGATAAAGTCAAAAATTTCTTAGGTGAAAAGTCTTGTTGAAGAGTAAAACACAAATGGCAGATAAAACAGCTTTAGCTTGGATCATAGTTCTAGATATAACTATATTCAACCTCTATATGTATGTCTTTACGAAAAATATTTGATAAAACGTTACTATATTAAGATTTGTATGCTCACATTTTTTGCTTTAAAACGTTTTGTAAATTTTGTATAAAGAAGGAAAAGAAAATCAAATCTTGCTTAGAGAATTTTACAAACGGTGATTTTTGTTATATCTGTAATTATGAAATTACTTTTACATTCGTTAAGTAAGAGCTTTTATTAATTATTGCAATTAGAAGTTTTCTGATGTTATTTGTTTTGGAAGGATGTAATTATGTGACGATAAAAAATAACGATTCCATAAAAACGTAACTTATTATCAAAACAGTAAAGTTATATTATTTTAAAATAACAAAATTGCACAATTCTCACAAGAATCGAAATTAGGTTAAAGGTGGATAGTAGATTTCTTCAAAGTTGATAAGTGCTAGAAATTAAAATGAATATTAAAATAATTATAAGTAGTGTTAATATATAAATTTATTCAGGTTTTCTGCCTACCCACTTCTTCAACAATAGAACCATTTAAAATGAATATATTGAATACAATTACATGGTTCTCATAGCGCATAATTTTTAAAATAGCAACACAAATAAAAAGAATTCCTAGCATTAAAAGCCAGAATATCAAACTGAAGTGAAAAAAAGAAATTTGATCAGAGAAAGATTCTACCTGCAAGCATCGTTCATAGTTTGGGTATATATACAAACCCCGATCGACAAGAAAAAAATCGTAACTTGAAGGAAAACATCAATAAAGGAAAAAGTTTAATTTTATGGCTATACTTATAATGACACCATCTTTTTATACATAGAACTGTGGATGGTAAAATGAAGAAACAAACATTCCAGTTATTTGTATAAAAAAATCGATATTACATACTTCACAATGATATGAATAAACGTTTTAGTGAATAATTATGTCAACTAAACTCACATATATATAACATTCACAAACACAGCTAAATAACAAATATAATCCGATATATGGTTAATAAGATTGTTTACCTCTTTACTTTCCTGCAATAATTGTACAATGTTTATATCCGGTAATGGAAATAATAATGGAAACACATTACCGAAAAAACAAATTATGTCACAAACAATGAGTACTTACAACTATATAATAGGACTATTAATAGTAGAAAGCATTATCACAGAAAATGTAAAAGAAAGATAATTTATGAAGTAATGTATTATTATTCTGCATATAAGCACTTTTTTTTACACAGAGCATTAGATTTTTCTTTCATTCTGCTAAGAAATGTATTAAATTGCAATTTTATGGTATTATTCTAAATGTCCTTTATTACTTCGTACTAATCGGTCATTTTTTGGTCACTTATAGATCTTCTTAGGTTTTACTTAAGCTCCTAATGTATCAAGCCATAGATGTTAGTATGATATCTGCATCTTTGGTGCCAAGGTAACATTTCACCACAATTTTGCTGGAAAACTAATTCTGTCTGACGAGTTTCTTTCCTGATAAAATGGCATGACGGATCAAGGTTTACATGTAATTATCAGCAGTTAGGGTTCCATTAATTTCGTTGAGTGATATTCGTCCCCAAACTTGTACTAACCCTTCTTCCTGTAAAAGCTGTACATTGAATATGATATGAATACAGGATCTTTTATATCAAGGTTGCTAAAAGCGCCCTCTGAGCATAAACTGAAAAGAAAAATCATAGTTTTGGAAAATAAACATAAAATGTTTGTCGAAACGTTGGGCATTTGTAAAGAACTTATTATATATAAAGAATGCATGTCTTCAGCTTTGCTCGTGATATGATGTCCCTTTGGAGAGTTTCGGTTACTTACCGTGATTACTTCTGTTGTTGACAGTGCCAATTTCACATACCTTCTTCATAGACACACATACGGTTCTTATTGATTCATAGTCTTACCGCAACGATTTGAATAGAATAGCTATGACAAACCAAAACTTTGGTTTCTACATATTTATTATGCGATATTTCAAATACGTATCCATGATCGAATACGTGTTATATTTACTGTGTATAGTTTGGTTCACTGGGCTTTTATAGACTTTATTTTGAAATGGTGTTTTTTGATTGATTACACAACAAACTGTCATAGTGTAAACTACAAACACGTCATTTTATTCTATCGTAATTTATTTTTATACGAATAAAGATTGGCATTGCAGTTTTTCTTCTACCTTTCGTTTCCATAACTGTTTACAATGCTATATAGATTATGCATTACCTGATATTTCAGTATACTACTGAAAGTAGCGCTTTTTTATATTGTATTCAGTGAGCATTCAAAGAAACAGATAATTTGATATACTTCAAACAATTATTTCGGATGACAATGCTGGAAGTTTAAAGGATGTTAAAAGTAATTTTATTGGAATGGTTATATCATACTCCTCAAAAACGCTATATAAAAAAATTAATCTCTCTACCAGCACCTCAGTTTAAGAACTAAGAAAATCTAAACATTTATTAAAATTTTTGAACAGCTTCTGAGGCCAAAACGAAAGGTAAAAGGTAAGTTTAATACTATAATGTTTTAAATGAGATAGTTGATTATGAATAATGAACAATATATTACAAAATACTTCTAATTTGATTCTTTTGGTATATTGTGAATAGTAGTGTCAAAATAATAACAACTCATGCAAACCACAGAGAAATAGCTTAGCAGTTGACTACCCTTGCTGGACATAATGTTTGAGCCGTTATTTTCAAACATTTTTATTGCTATTAAATAATGTATCTCAAATCTGAAACTCTTTGGAGGAAAGTTAAATCGTAAAAAAATTACTATAGTAATTGTTCTGTACAGCTCCCTTTCACGTGTTTGAAGAACACGTTATTGAAGAGTGCATATACCAGATTTAATATAGTATTAAAGCGTATTGTTGGCACTTGAAACCTTCACGTGTTATCACAAGGGTTATATCAAATGCGAGGTTTGAGATACAATTACATTTTGGCTCATATGGTATAGTGTGTAATACGCGTAACACCTAGCTTGAAAACAACGAATTGTCTCATGTAAAGCGACATATAAACCTCCTTGTAATACACGAGGTTTATAAAGTTGCTCTAAATCTGTTAGCCTGTCAAGTGGAAGTTAATTAATTATGTAAATTATATATAACAAGATACTGCAAAGTACGTGGCCAACTTCGTTATAATGAGCAATGTACACTATGTACAATTATAACACAAGTTAGTAAAACTAAAGTACTAAGTATTACGACACTTAAAGAAAATATTTGTAGATAAAGTGACACTGAAATAAAAACTGGTGGTTTATTGAGAAAAAATGAGCAAACGATGTTCGTAATTAAATATATTTTCGTTATTCTTCAATGCGGCCCTGTGGTAGAGCTTTGGATTTTGGACCAAGCGAGTCGTATTCGAATTCTTACGGTATGACAAAATAATTATCGCACTTTAAGTTGCGGGTACGTTAAAAAAGAGACAGTTACTCCAGTAGTGTAGATAACACTGTGTAACAAAATTTTTACTTTTTCTTGTTCCTTGGCAGAAATTGTGTTTTCCCAATTGCTGATGACTAAAGTAAACATAAAAGAGCTATTTTTCTCTTCAAAGTTTGCTTTTGTGACCTAGATAATGACATTTTCAAATTTACCCATTATCCAGGTCATTCCTGGTAGATTCTGGACTGAGTAGCTGATAGAGAATTTTCTTGAACTTACAAGAATTTTAAATAACTTTCTAGAATGTTGTAGAACTTACGAAAATTTTCAAAAACCTTTTAGAATTTTCTAAAACTTTCAATAGTAATATATATACAGAGGCTCACCACTCACCGCTTCAGTTTAGTTCTAGCTACCTAAGTGAATACATAGACCTAGTTGATTTTATCAGAAATAACATCGAAAACCTGCAAGCATTCTCCAAACGCATTCTGCTATGTATATGGCCAATTTACTAAGACAAGAGCGAAAATGTACTTTGTGACAGCATATGATAAAATGTGTAAGGCCTACAATAAATATTTCAAACATTGAACACCTGATTTTACTTGCGAGCACTGCAATAAAACTCTAGAAGGTAAGACAGACATTTTTTGCTTCCTTTATAGTAAGATTTTATATTATTCACATTTTAGGCCTTTAAAATGTAAAAATCTTTTAATTTATTTTTTAATTTATAATAGTATAGAAAAAATATCACATGTAAAATATTTTGCATGAACCTCTTACACATTAATTGTACATGAAATAAATTTATTCTTTATAATAACAATTTTATTTTGCTTTTTTGCAGGATGATACAGAGGGGAAAAAGAGAGATATAAAGTTTGCTATTCTAAGAATTTGGCGTGTGCCAACTGACCACTCAAGCAATTGCTACTTCTACATGGTGGACCCTTCCAAAAGTCGAGCTGGTAAGAATGGATCTGCTATCATGTATCCGGATCTTCCACCATCTATCGCCCCAGTGCCACACTTCCCTGAGCTCCCCGTACCCATTCCGCCAGAGAGAAAGCAGCCATCCCAGAAGAGAGCAGCAAATCAGGAGAGGAGGTTGACGTTAAAGATACAGATTACAATTTCAGAGGTGCAGCTGGAGAAAGAAACCCATATTATCCCAACCAAAGAGATTACAATGACTTGATCAGAGATCATGGTCTCAGAAAGTCGAGTACAAGCTTCTTACATCTAGGCTCAATGAGTGGGATTTGTTAGATGAAAGTGTGCAAGTCGCAAGTCAGAAGAAGCGTCACCGACATTTTTCAAGCTTCTTCACTCGTCTAGATGGGCTCTGCTTCTGCCACAATGTATCCGATCTGCACGAGGCAATTGGAATTGCCTGTAGCCTAAACGAGTAGCGCCTCTTCATTGATAGCTCATCCAGAAGCTTCAAAGCTGTACTACTGCATAACGGAAATAAGTATCCGTTTCATCCCCTGACTCATTCGGTGTTTCTCAAAGAAGAATACAACAACGTCTGGACCTTGCTAGAAGCCTTGAAGTATGATGAGTATAGCTAGAAGGTTATCGGATACTTCAAAATGTTGACATTTCTGCTGGGTCTCCAAGGAGGCCTCACTAAGTTTACCTGTTATCTTTGTCTTTGAGACAGCAAGGACACCGCAGCGCACTACAACAGAAAGCACTGGCCACAACGGACCGAGTTCTTTGTGGAGAAACACAATGTCAAATGTGAGCCACTAGTGGATCTCCAGAAGGTGTTGTTCTTACCATTGCACATAAAACTGGGTCTTATAAAACAATTTGTCACAGCTCTTGATAAGGAGTCTGCAGCTTTCAAGTACCTTTGAGACTTCTTTCCTAAACTTTCTGAGGCAAAGGTCAAAGCTGGTGTCTTTGTTGAACCACAAATAAAGAAGATCCTGGAGTGCACAGAATTTCCCAAAACGTTCAGTAGGAAAGACAAAAAATCTTTTATTATATTTTAAAAAGTTACCAAAACTGTTTGTTTGCCAGAGTGCCTTTACAGACTCGTCACTTACATAAATCATTTACATAAATAAATTCTGAAATAAAAGATTATTTAGGTTAAAAACACACGATCTGTCATGTAAAAACTTACATAAGTAAAAACAAAAATGTCGAGAGTGCAAATCCCATTTTATTACTGATTTACCAGAACAATATTAACTTTTGAAATTTTATGCTATGTACTTTCACGTATTTTTAAGGAGTGAAATTAAAGTTTTGCAAACTAATTATTAACAAAAAATGCACTAAAAATACAATCTATCAGTACTCTTTATTTAATCATGTTTACTTAGGGTAACAGAGCTTGCTACTTTATAAGAAACATGTTAATTTCTTATACATATAACACACACTAATGCAACTTTACGTAGATTTTAAGTCCTAGAATCGGATTAAACATCTATTTTGATACTAATTATAAGTATTAGTTACAAAATATATCAACGATGACTAAATTAAACAGTGTGGATCAACGAAAACATTTGAATTGACAGACATCTAATCAAATCTTAGTCCACGAATTGTTCAATTTTACTTTCAAGTCCTAGTTGTAGGTCAATTTGACACTTAAACTACCAATAAAAAATATTTTTATAGCAACTACGATTCTAATGAAACTAAATTGTTTTATTATGTTTGTATTATTGTTGGTTCGTTTAGAAATTTTCCATTTCTTTGCAATAAATGTCTTTCTTCTATAAGTTATGATTATTTGTTGCAGAGAGAAATAGTTGAATTTAAAAATTATTTTAAACTCGCAGAGAATTAGAAAAAAATTTTGAGTCCATAAATGTTTTAAGAATATTTACTTTCAAAATTTACTAAATAAAGGAACTATTTAAAAATGTTAGTGTTACGGTCATTGTACTTCGATTAAAATAAGTATGATAATATTCTTTAAACTTATTTGTTGTCGATAGATAAAAGTTGGTATGTTCTGGTTTTTAAACTTGTTAAGGGCATGTCGAAGATTATAAAATAATAGTAACATAGTAGCTCTTGAGGATGAGATATTATTACTGATTTTCTATTTTAAGATATGATAAATCCTATTGCCTTTTACTCTTGTAATCGTTACTAATATATACCATTTTTTATATGGAAAGAAACGTTGAAACTAATACGAAGCACTAACCTTTTGACACAAGAGAAAACATGATGTTATCGAAAAGTTCATAAACTAAAACAATAAAGTTAAGTCTTGCCTAATTTTAGTTTTCTATCCCTACCTTAAAGTTTTGAAAGAAAGGTTACTTCGAGAGGAATTTGACGCCTCGTAAACTCCCCCCTTGATCTCACGCTCGTTGAGGCTAATTTTTATTATTTATTAGATTAAAGCATCGGTTCGTTTTGATACGTGTTCGCACTTTTAAGCTTGTAAATTAACATATTTTGCCTTTTTTCCATTAAACGTAAAGACTTACAGGGAAGTTACTGTAAGTTACAGAAAATATTACATTTATTTCATTTAAAATCAAATATAACGTGTTCACGTTTCGGAATTTCAATTAGTTTTTGTTCATATCTTATCAAAACAAAAATACTTGACAATTAATAGCGTATCATAACTATTCATTATTCCATTAATAAAAGTTTATAAATTTGCTATGCTCCCACAATTTCTATCGCATATTTCATTACTTAAACGTCTTGGAAATAATATAAAAATATCATTGACTAAAGCAGCATTTCTTCAGTTCGCTATAACTTTTGGACCACTTTTAAAACAAAAACAAAACAATCAGCTGAAATAATTAGTTTTTTAATTGTTGTTTGCAACACTATGTTTAACTCGATGAAATATTCATTCAGCACTATAAAGAATAATATGTTTATGATAGTAGTTTAAAAAAGTAGGTTGATTAACTAATTATACGTGCATCTGTTAAAAATACACCTTTCTATAAAGAATTATTTTGTTTAAAGTAAAGAAATAAGCTGTTTTGAGCATAGGATAGCTACGTGCAATGTTAATTACTTTTCTTAAAATATTTAATTTTTCAGTATACTGCTAGAACTTTAATATAGCATAAAGCAAAGTATTTTGTTAGTAGTGTTTAAAAAGTCATAATTTGTTTTAATTATTTCTGTAAATGATATAATAAAGTGTAAAATATAAGTTTTTCTTGTTCAGAAAAGAAAACAAAATGCTTATATACATATGCATGTAATTTATGTAAATTATATCTAATAATTTGGACATAACAAAGAATGTGTGGTGATGATAATATTTCGACAGAAGTAATATTTATTTCCTGATTGCCTGTTATTATATACAATATTATAGCAAATAATATTATTTTCATAAAGACAAAATAATAACTTGCAATTTGTGTCAATATACAATATTGTTTTGTAGCAATAGTTACATTTCTGCTTTGAAGAATTTTACAAGTATAAAAGTATAAAAAACAATACTAACGGCAAAAATATTCAAAATAAGCATTATACCAAATGTTAATTAATGCACCACAAAACCTCGATTAGTACATTAATTAATCCTATAAGTAGAGTTGTTTCATCTCTCTGCTGGGTAATGTTGATAAAGAGATTTAGTCTGAATATTATTTTAATCTGTTTTGATAGTATTAAACCGCACATTTGTTATTTATATGATAATACTCTTTATGAAATAATGCTTGGTCGCATCAAAAAGGTTGATCAAAATGATTATTTTGTTGCAAGCTTCAGTAGACCTCTAACTGTTTGAATAAAGCTCTGTTAAGTTCATGGCGTGTGGTTAAGAAATAACCTGATTTATAAAACATTCATACTTACCACCTAGTACAAATCCATAAAAAAGAGAAAAAAAAGGAAGAGTGCTCTTTGTTGGTTGTTTTATTAATACATTTTCTCCTAATATGTATTCACAATGAATTTGAAAATAATATTGTTCTATGTCGTTTACACAGTAAAAATGTGAAACATTTATGAGGAGCACACTAATTTTTCTTCACACATCTTTGAACATATTAACTACTTAAAAAGAAGAATAAGGAAGTTAAGAAGTGTGGGTTATTAAAGAAAGAAAGCTTTTTTCTTCCGGATTCCTCTCTTTATTTATATTATAGGACTGTCCTATAATATAGGATTATTGATTAAATCAAATTCATTGATTTGATTTGGAACTTGTTTACTTGCATTTCATAAACTAGTAAATATTGCGGATTTATTAAAACGTTCTTTCGTTACATTTCGCAAAAAAAAAGAACCCAACAAACTACTGGATGTCTTTCTGCTCTAGCAGTCTTATATTTGGTGACAAGCAAGATGGAAAGTGTCTAGTAAACGTCACCCACCACCAGTCAACACCACCGACTCGTGTACTACTATCTACCAACGTTTGAAAGGGCGAGCACGTTCAGTGACGGAATTCGCACAGATTACGAGTCGAACACCCTAATCATTTGGCCATACAAAATATTATTAAAATGTAATAGATTTCATAATGATAAAATCGTTTTTCGAAATGTTGAGCTTTTACTGCTTGAAAGGTGCTTTAGGTAGTGGGTAATGGATAAATAATAACTTCAACTACTTGCGGGAGTTTGAAAACGACGTTTTGAACTACTAGGTCAATTCTGTGTACTTTTGTATTCTATTGTTTTGTATTCTAATTAATATTAAAATTTTCGGCTACTAAAAATCATAATACATCAACAAACAGAAACCTTTATTTTGAACTTAAGTTCAATTCAATAAATACTATTAGAGTTAGCCTTAAACGTAACGAATTAAAAAAAAAGACTATAAAACAAAGTACATTAGGTAAAAATAAAAGCAATTTATTAGATTCTTGTTTGTTAAGTATTTGGCAAAGGTTTCCCAGCGCTTAATACTAGCTTTTTAATTACGTTAGTAAAACCTCGGAGAAATTATACTGGTAAACTATAAATTGTACATCTCTTATTGTCCTAGATAACGCGTCATTTATTAAAATACTTCCTGTGCGACATACCACTACTAAATGCAGTACAAACATAAACGTCTGGCATCATTTCTGCTGTAAAGTTGCTTAGATTTATATAATTCTATCTAACGATTAAATATACACTTTCAACCACGTACAAACAAGAGTATGTAAAAACAGATTTTATTGCAAAATCGCCACAGGCTCAAATAAAAAGAACTAGTTTTAGACATTCACGTTTTACAATCATGTAGCTAAGTAAGCGGCGTATAGTGTTAAAAAACTCATTTGCAGCATGTTATTGAATTGGTTTTCAGTCTCGCTTTTTTGTCCCTTCGGGCGTAAAGCCAGCCTTACGCGGTTCGAAAAGCGACAGTGGCTATTTCTGAGGAGAACATTTCAAATAACTACCATCATAAATCCCTATTGAGTTTGTCGTTCCAGTTCCCCGATTTCTTAGTGAATCCTATTTTCATCTTTATCGAATTTTAAATTTTTCACGTGTACAAAGGAAAACGTTATTTGTTTGACTTATACAAATAAATTTTTAAATAAAACGCCAAGATAATTGAAAATGGGAATTTCTCGCTCAACAAAAATACTTCCTGAAATATTTAAGAGTGACGCTAATACTATGCATAAGAAAATAAAAAATTGCGCGTTTTCATTAGCACTTAATCCATAAACTGTTAAAACTTTCATATCACCATGAAAGCTGGGTATTCAAATCAGGATACTGGTTTATCGATAACATTGTGCAAAAAAATGGTAAGTACAAATGAAATACTTATAAAATAGTGATGTAATCTCTTCACAATTATAGTTTACCTTTAATCTATCTACTTTTAGACTAAACGATGTTAATTTTTGTAAACAGATTTTGTTATTCTACTGTTTAACATAGCGTACTGTTTATTGCAAGGTTTAAGGTTTGAATTTGCGATATGCTACTGCTCATTATCCGCACTATTCGTTTTAATGTCTTGGTGTTTTAGTTGAAAGAAGTCATGTATATGGTGGGTGTTGCTGTTTGACTGTCCTCCCTCTTATTGGTAGTTTTAAATTATGGACGGTTTTGTCTGAATCTAGAAGTCTTTGACCAAGTTGTTTGGCCCATGCGTCGCAAAAGGTTTCGTTCAAGTTGAAAATACAAAGTACCAAAGGTTTAAGAACCATCTGGCACAGCGGTATGTCTACAAACTTATACTATAAACCGATAATTAATTGTTTAAAGAGTTTACGGCTACTTAAAATGTATATATGTTACTTTTCTTGCTAATAAATAAGACACCATAGGAAACTATACTTTAAAGTAATAACTTATTTTAACACAGTGTCGCATATGCAGCTTGTAGTGTTGTTTAAACGATGCCATTTGTATATAATGAAGTAGAATCAAGTACAAAACAAAATGGCAACTACAGCATCACTTCTCCGTTTGTCTTCTTAATAGAAACATTCGAACTTCTCACCAATGTCAACGATTGTACGAGATATAACAAATTCACATTAGAATGAAATCCTTGTGCTGTGGTACAGTAACGAATTAGCTCATCTGTACACAATTAGAAAACGTAAATAGTAGACATATTCATATCTATACATCCAGAACTTATTGCATGTCATAAGAAGTGTATGTTTAAATTCACCACCTATAATAAACGTACGTTAACTATATTACGAACTTTATCAAGCTTATATGGATTATTATTTTAACACATTTACAAGAACTAAATCTCTAACTTTACTAAGTAAGTTCCATATAATATGATTAATTATATACATAGGTGCACTATTCGGTACAATTGGCATTCACATTTCTCATGCGAATAGTATCTGAACTACGAAGTTTTCACTTTTACAATCTTGTACTCGTGCAAGATTTGTTTGTTTTTGAATTTTGCACAAAACTATTCGAGGGTTATTTGTGTTAGCCGCCCCTAGCTTTGAAATAATAAACTAGTTGGAAGATAGGTGCAACATCACTCACAGCTTATTCTTAAGTTACTCTTTCACCAACGAAAAGTGAGATGAACCCTCACTTTATAGCGTACCCACGGTTGAAAGAGCGAGCATGTTCTCTGAAGAGATTCGAGCACACGAACTTCAGATTGCAAGACATCGTGCAAGACCAATGATTTTTTTAAAGTTAGAACATCTGTATCAGATAATATTAATTAAGTATCCACTTGTGATTTTTAAGTGTGATAACCTGACTTCTGTGTCTTGAGCGCAACTAATATTTTTTAATTCACTTATTAGATGCCTCAACTTTACTTTTTCCACACTTCCCAAAACAAATACGCATTTAAAGTGCCTGATTGATATACAAGAATGTAAGCATGAAAATAATTGGTATTTACTTTATCTATGAATCTTCAGGTACAGAGGTCTATAATATCGTCTTGTTTGTTTGCTGGTTTTTTTTTCGAATTTTTCCACAAATCTACTCAATAGCTCTCTGTATTAGCAATTAATAATTTTGAATTGATAGATTAGAAGGAACACAGTTAGTAAAAGAAGCAGACATCACCACAGATTCAAAATGTCGAACGCGATTATTTTTTTTTTACAGGCACGATGTTGGACTCACATATCAATTGTCCAGAACACTAAAACCTTATCACCCGGTTTTGAAAAACTATTTTTCACATTTTTTTCATAACTTTAAACATTTATATTAATGTGCAGTAATGTTTTTAGCAAACTAAATCTCTCAATGCGAACCTGTTTTCTTAGAAATCAACAACAAAGCATCTGGGCTGCTCTTTAAAGTTGTACAGATATTACATTTTGTACACAGATACGCAATAGAGATTAAAACAACCAATTACCGTACATGAGACAATAACGTAGAAAACGAAATTGGCATGCATTATTACGTTGCATGGCAAAAAATACAAGAAGTACTTATACTTGCAATAATGTGATATCTATTAATATCCATTGTTCCTAGTAATTTAATAAAACGACTTTTATTAATTTTGCTTCAACTTTGTTAAATAAATATTATATAGATAAATATAATCTATATTGATTAGATTATTATGCCCCTATAATATCTAAATATTATATAGATAAATATTTATTTAATTACGTGAATTTTATTATAATATAAGCATTTTAAGACTACAGTAGTGAGTATTATAACGTTTTATCGTTGATGCATTTAGTTTTCGCTCGTGATTTGGTTTAATTTGTTTCGAATTTCGCGCAAAGCTACACGAGGGCTATCTGCAGTAGCCGTCCCTAATTTAGCAGTTTAAGATGGAAAGCAGTTAGTCATCACCACCCACCACCAACTCTTGGGCTACTCTTTATCAACCTATAATGGGATTGACCGTACCTTTATAACGCCCCCACGGCTGAAAGGGCGTGCATGTTTGATGTGACAGGGTTATCGCTCATGAAAATGGTTTAACTGGTTGGTTTTTGTTTTAAGCACAAAGCTACGCAATCTCTTGGATTTTACTTATAAGCATGGCCAGGTGTGTTAAAGCGTGCGACTCGTAATCTGAGGGTCGCGGGTTTGCATCCCTGTTACACCAAACATGTTCGCCTTTTCAGCCATGGGAGCGCTATAATGTGACGGTCAATCACACTGTTTGTTGGTAAAAGAGTAGCACTAGAGTTGAAGGTGGGTGATGATGACTAGCTGCCTTCCATCTAGTCTTACACTGCTAAATTAGGGACGGCTAGAGCAGATAACCCTCGAGTAACTTTGCGCGAAATTAAAAAAAACAATCAATACTCATGGAAATATGAATATTTTTAACATCTTCTTGAATATTATTTTGCCCTTTTACTAAAATTTAAAATAAAAAACAAACAAAAAGATTAACGCCAACCATCGCAACTTTGCGTATCCATACGAAAATATTAAGCTTCATTTAAGTTATCTTCTCTACAGGTGTAGCCACATTCCTCATAAATCTCAAAATAATCAGCTAAGTAATTTTTATCGGTACAATTTAACCAGTAAAATCATTCTTACTTGCACAAACTAATTAATAAAATCATTCTTATCCGCACAAACTAATCAATTAAATCATTCTTATCTGCATAATATAACCAATAAAATCATTCTTACCTGTACAATATAACCAGTAAATCAATTTTTACCTGCACCAAAATATGCTGTAACGTATTTGTAGAACCACATTCTTATCAGGATAACATACGTAACAACTGAAAGAATTTCAGTAATATTTTTGTTGTTGATAAGTTATCACAAAAAATAATAACAAAAATAATTTCCGTCTTAGTGAATTGACTAAATATTTTAAACACGTTCTAAACTACGATACAGCCGCATATAATAATGCACGTCTTTATCGTTGAGGTGTTCGACTTCATTTCCATAATAAATTTTGACCATTGGAAATTAAAACCTCTAGATTATTTCTTAAGTAAAATATTATTTTTAACATTGTTTCATTGGTAAGCTATAACACAAATGTTTCTTCACTTGCAATTTTCCAAAAACGATCTAATTCGAAACGGTTTCTGAATAAATATATATATATAATACTTGTTACAAATGCAAAACAAATGTTAAGATGTGTTCTTGTGTGACGAATATCGAGCAATTGTTTTTAGTTCATGGACATCTAATTCATTTTGCTTGCGATCACTCAAACGAAAATAATTTCTCGATGTTTGATTTTTTTTCATTAATTGCAAAATTGTGACTATATTGCTTTTCATTCATGTAGATATAGCATTCTGTGTTAAAGTAAAAACAACCTTCTTGAAAGTATTGGAATTTTCTAGTTAATGAAACATTTATGAGGAAGGGTGGAGGACTCATTGTGTATTGCTGCAGACACAGCATGCACAAATTAATTTGCATCTTTTAATTGAGAGTATCGACTGAATGACAAATTGCACGTTAGACGAAACGTACTGGTAATAGCCTTACTGTAATATATTCATCAATTTAACTTTGTTTTCAATATCCGGAATAGAAAAAGACTCATAGTCTATACAAACTAATTAAACAAAAAAAGTAAAATGAAAACTGTTGGTTTTTATGGTAATTTATTAGCTTCTCTTTGTTTAGAATAAAAATGATCAAAATGTCCTCTATATTTTCCGTTTAGTATCATGAATATTGTCGTTAGAGCTAATTTCTTTAAGAATTTAATGAAAATATTTTTACACCCTATCACTATCGTTTTAGCTAGAGTGTTGAAAAGTCGAATGATTTAAAGATTGGCTAAAGCGGAATTTTATCAAATAATAGTAGCGTTTCGCTATTGAAGTGTCTCATCGTTTGATTACGGTATCTACTGACAAAGGTAATGTTCAAGGAATTCCTTATTTAAACATTAAATTTCGGAATAATACCTTTTATCTTTCAATGATCATTTTGGCAATGTGTTTTCAAAGAAAAACGTGTTTTTTATAGATTGTCTTCTTTCTAACTATTCTTTTGAATGAATTCGTTGACGAAACTATTGGGAGAGGGTTCGAAACGTTATCATCTCAAAGAAGTTTTAGAAGATACATAATAAACTACTTATAAATTCACTTTCTAAACATATATCTATCAATACTGTAAAAGTCAGTCTGAGAGTTTATAAAGCTAAGTCCGGGTTTCGATAGTCGTGTTGGGACAGCACAGATGGTCCATTGTGTAACGATTTACCTAACTAAAAATTAAAAAAAAAATCGAAATGGAATAAGCGATAACAGCATATATTCTTGTTTTCTTTTCTTCTGCTCAACACTCTTTCATATTGAGTTCAATAAGTATCTTATCTTCGAACTAATTTCAATGAAAATTTCTTCTATTTTATTACTTTTGTGCATTAACAACTCTAACAGTCTGTTGTCCGTTGAAATAAAAGATAATACTTTGGAACGATTAGCGAGAATTGTGACTTAATGGTTTCTAACATTAAGCTATTTAAATTGTTCTTTTATTTCTACAGGATTTATTTAAGATATAGCAAATAAGATTTGTTGTGTTTGGAATTTCGCGCAAAGCTACACGAAGGCTATCTGCAATAGCCGTTCCTAATTTGGCAGTGTAAAACTAGAGGAAAGACAGCTAGTCATCACCACCCATTGTCAACTCTTGGACTACTCTTTTACCAACGAATAGTGGGATTGACCGTCACATTATAACGTCCCCACGGCTGAAAGGGCGAGCATGTTTGGTGTGACAAGAATTCGAACCCACGATTCTCGGATTATGAGTCGAATACCTTAAGCTCCTGGCCACGCTGGATCGGCTAGTAGGAAGTGTTTTGATATTCCAAATATATACAATTATATATATGTTACTTTTTACATGCATAAAATATTTTTTAAGTTTAGTCTTACATGTTTTACAATTCATTTTGCTCAACAGTTATTGTAAGTGGTTGACAAATGTTTCAAATGTAATATATATATATAGAGAGAGATATCGTCTGTGTATGTAAAATAGTACATTTATTAAAATATACCTTGAATGAGGTTCAAGTTTCAAAATATTGATATCAAATAAATATAACAAAGTCCACTGTATTCTTGTTAACAAAGAGTCTTACTGTTACTAATATGTTTTCATCGTATTAATTTTTACTTAATTTGAAAGTAAGACAGATATACCTTTTGAATGAATTGTGACTATATAAGAAAACAAATATCGTAAAAAAATATCAAAATCATGTCGTACACAAAGAATAGATTCAGCAATTAATTACATAAAACGTTCGGAGTCTTTATTATTTAGTTACAATTACTAATTGTGTAATCATCAAAAATACTAATTATATCTTACTCATGTTTAGCTCTAAAAGATAATTTTCTCTATCATTCGGGTTCGGATCCCACTCCTGACATAGAAATTGACGTTTGCCCCCCCCGCTAGTACAGCGGTATGTCTCCGGATTTACAACGCTAAAATCAGGGGTTCGATTCCCCTCGGTGGGCTGAGCAGATAGCCCTATGTGGCTTTGCTATAAGAAAAACACACGCTATCATTCCTAGCTTCCATTAATGCAGCGTAATGACCACAGACTTAAACGCTATAAGCCGGGTTTCGATATTCTTGATAAGCACAGCAAAGATAGCCCATTGTGAAGCTTTGCGCTTAACTACAAACAAACAAACTATCAATGCAAATGTTTTACAGAGGTACTATTTATTAATGGATTTTATAAAATGACTCAAGTGCCACGTGATGTAAGACAGCAAATGCTGTTGTTGTGGTTTTGTTTATCGTTCATTCATTATTCCTTTTATCGTTTAGTTTACCTATGAATTTTTAGTGGCATTTAAAACATTAACTCACTTTCTAGATAATAACGATTATTTTCAGACTAATGTATCTCGGAACGGCTGGTATGGGTATTAACACTTTTATTGATAAGAAGAGAACAACGTTTAAGAAAGAGTTACACCAATAACAGCCGTTCTGAGATATATTTTTATTTCAAGTGGGTTTCTCGTCATCCAGAATTTTCAGACTGACTTCAGTTTCTCCTAGCGGTGATATACAGACATAATTAAAGTTGTACAAGAATATGTAAATTACGTACAGATATTTTTCACAGAATTGTGTATATTACGACCACATAATTTGTAATCTCGTGATATAACAATTGAATAAAAATCATACATTGAGATGTAACAAGTTAATTCACGAGATATAGCTGAGTCGTATTAATAATGCTCATAATTATTCGATGCTGTTCGTGTTTTTTAGTTTATACATGGAATGTTCTTATTTTGAAAGTAATTTTTATCTATTTATCTGGTTATTTTTTTCTCCTCATCCCTTTATTTATTTATTGAAATATTTATTAACCTGTATTTATATATTTTATTATTAACAAACATAGTTTCAAGTCCTGGCCCGACACATGTTTCTTTACTGTAATTTGATAAATTATCAACTCTGTATTTCAATTGTTTCAAAGTCACTCTGTAAATGCCTGTGTTTGTCAAAGTACAATAAATTAGTTTTTGTTTTGCTTTGTCGTTGTTGTTATTGTTGTTCAACTCTGGTTGTAGTGACGAGTTACTTTAAACCGTTACAATGGAGGAATGTAGAAATGTTTTGCAACGCCATAGTTTTCCATAAAAAAATATTGTGGATTAACTGAAACAGAACTTACAGCAAATGTGTTTAAAGCCACGTGCATCATCACAATAACTATACTCAATAAGTTGTTTGTAGGCATATTTTTAGGCGTATCATGCACATTTAAATTTTTACATGAGAAAAATTCAGTCCTGGCATTGTTGCTCTTGTTTAGTAAGTCCATCTGTGGATCAGTAGCAAGTTTACGGACAATTTTAAATTTCTGCTCTCGATTTCCTGGGGAAGATAGAGAACAGGCTGCCTATTGCGCAGCTTTGCGCTAAAGAAATGTGATGCAATAAGCCTTGTTAGATTTCTCACATATAGGATACCAAATGTGATAAAATACAGAGAGTTGATACGACTGTACAAGAAAATATTGTACATGTGAATACAGTGGTTTATCATCGTTCGTGCTAGCTGAGGTGCTACATATGACATATTTAGCACGTATTTATTTTATACACTACTAGTCCCTGACAATTTGCCAGTAAAACTATGCCATGTATAGATTTAACACTAGATAAGATTTTTACGGCCATGTCCCAGAAAGTATATTTGTATAATGGACTTGTTAAAGACTTAGAACTAAATAATACGACATTTTGAATAATAGAGTTTTCACTGTTCTCTACAGAAATAGAAAACTCCCAATAGTTCACAAAACACCAATGATACACAAAACCACATTCCATGCCAGATTTAAACAACGACATTACTTGAAGGTTGTAATAATAATATAAAAGAGCCCTCTTATTCAAAAAGGCATTTTTATGAAGTTAGCATGTCTTCTCTTATCTTTAACTAATTAACAAACTTTAAAGTTCATACAGACTTGCATGCGAAACATTCAAAGGTTTCCAAACATCTCCAAATCAAACTACTGTTCACATGAAACAGGTGATCGAAGAAGCTTGTTTCACAGCAACACTATTTATTTTCGTGTCCTTTGATACAGTTCTAATTAAAGTTTGTGCTTTTGGTCTTCTTAAATACTGGCTTAGAATCGCCTCCTAAGTAATCTATCCCTTGATGAGCTTAGCTCTATGTCTTTTATCGTGGAACATACTCAATTTGAAGGCCAGGATTGTGTACTTTTACTTTACACAGAATTTTCTTCGTAAAAACACTTCGCTGAGGCATGGAGAAAATCGTTCTGTGAAATATGGAAACTCTCAGTCATACAGTATAAGAAATATATAATTTCTCGAGTTATTCTTATCTAGCACAATCTGGGTTCTCATAAAACAATATTGTTTACAAGCATTACAGATACACTTTGTTTACACTAGACTACTGTCAATGAGGTATTTTGTTGAAGCTAGATGGTTCTCAACATCTATAGTTTTAGATGAAATGCACCAATGTGTCATTCGTTGAGCAGACATGTTGTATAGTGCATGGTTTTCAAACTATGCTTCGCCGAGTCCTTGGACTCCACCATAGTTATCTGGGGCTCTGCGAGGAAACTTTAGAATATTAATATTTATTCCTAAAACTATAAAATTGAGTCAAAATACGCTGTACAAAACAGTAAAAAAATATCTTCAATATAACACGTATTGGGCCTTTTAATATTTTATTCTGCCTAACTCAAAACGATTTTACTTAGCTTAAGGGAAGTTTTCACAGTAAAAGCGTTAATACAATCTTAATTAACTTTGACAGTGGCACCACAGGTTGCTAGTAGATATGGCACCATCTCAAGATCGCATGCGTCATTAGAGATACAAGATAGTCTAGTAATTTTGTTATGAAACATTGGTCAACTTTGGGTAGTGATGCCAACTGTCTTTTAAAAGTCACATCTGGATTAGCGGCTAAGTATCGAAAGAAATGAAACATGACGTCATAGCTGGAACTTGTCTAAATTTGAAACATTGTGATGTAATTAAATTCAATATAGGTTGTTTCAATTTCAAAGTATATTTATTTGAGTATAGTTATATATATGATAATCATAATTGGTAATTGTTAGGTTGGGTTAGATTCGTTGTAGTTTAAGTAGACAAACTTGGTACCAATGAGCTCTATGATGTCATGTTTCATTTTGTTTCATTTCGTTCGAGACTTAGACGCACATCAGATCTGGCTTAATATTTTGTTATTTGGCTTAAAATTTTTATTAAAAAAACTGTTCCACAAATCTTTATCTCTGACTTTGTTATGGTAACACTGACCTTGGGTAAGCATGTCATTGTATAATGATAAAACTCCAGTGCTTGAATGTGTTTTCATTAAGAAGCTATTTTGTGTCCGTGAAAATACTTTAGAAGTGCAAAAGATATAAGAATACGTTTTTTAGACACATTGATAATTAGTTATCACCCTTATAATGGATAAGTGGCTGAATATCAATAATAAATTTGATACAAATAAAAATCTTTCTAGTCCTAGACCTAATGCAAATACATTGACGTTATCGTCGTGTGCAAGCACTTCAATGCAGGACGATGCAAAAAGTACCGAAACAAGAAAAAAAAGAAAGTTTAATGAAAGGATTATTGAATGTGGTTTTATATGGACAGGTAATGAAGATGGACCTAGTGGGTTATGTGTTGAATGTGGAACAGTGTTGAGCAACATTAGTTTGCATCCAGCAAAGTTAAAACGGCATTTAGAAACCAAACACTCCCAATTAAAAAATCCAAATTCCGAGTATTATTTCATAAGAAAGTGTTTGCAATTAAATGCAAGGAAAGCTACATTTCGTTCGTTTGTCCATCAGGACAACAAAGGGGCTTTTATTGCTTCATATTGTGTTAGTTACTGTATTGCAAAAGCAGGTGAAGCTCATACAATTGCAGAAGATTTAATAAACGAATACACGAAAGATTTGGTAGAGTGCACGACTGATGAGAAATGTTTTTTAAAATATCAACTCTGTGCCCCTTTCTGACAACTCGGTTTCTCGAAGAATCAAAGATATGTCTACAAATTGTTTAACGCAATTAATAAGGCGAGTAAAAGCGAGTCCAACTTTTTCACTTCATATGGATGGATCAACAGATGTTGCAAGTTATGCGATGTTGCTTATGTTTGTTCGCTATGTTCACGAAGCTAGTTTGTTAACTTGCAAACCTTTGTCTACTCAAGCAACAGACGAAGAAATATTTAAATTGATCGATTTATTTACGAAAGAACATGAGATCCAATGGCAGCTTTGTTCAAGTATTTGCATTGATGGGGCTGCAACTATGATTGGAAACTTTCCAAGCGCAGTGGTACGCGTAAAAAAAAAACCCGGAGATCGAGAGTATCCACTGCCGTCTTCATCGTCTTGCACTTGCAATGAAACGAATGACATAATGATCAGTGATGTCGAGAAACCCACTTGTTGAGAAATTTATATGCAAAAACGGCTCGTTTGGGTTGAGAAAATATTTTACAACGTTTCGACCTTCTTCGGTCATCGTCAGGTTCACAAAGAAAGAGGTAACTGACCGGAAGCTGACCACATGTTTGAAAGGGGTTGTGTAGCTGTGTGTCGAAATGTAGAGGGCGGTATTATATGTTTGAATATATAATTTTATTTATTTATTATATTAATATAGGTATAAAGGCGTTCCTTTATATTGGTTTATTTTGGGTTTAAGTTGTTGTATAAGTAAGGCTTCTTTGATTTTGCGTTTGTTTATGTTTGTTTCTTTATTTAGTATTTGAGTGTTTTCTATGGTTATGTTGTGTTTATTTGACTTGCAGTGTTCGAAAACGTGTGAAGGTGACTTTTTATGTTCTTTGAATCTGGTCTCCATTTTTCTACTTGTTTCTCCAATATAGAAGTCGTGGCAATTATCACATTGTATTTTATAAATAATGTTGGTGTGGTGTTTGTCAGTGTAGTTTTTACATAGTATAGACCTCAGTTTTGTGCCGGGTTTTTGAATAAATTTGGTATTAACTGGAATGTCATATTTTGTTACTAATTTTTGCCAAATGTTGGTTATTTGTTTGCTGATGTCAGGAATATATGGTATACAGCAGTATATGGTTTCGTGGTTTTTTTTATTCGTGAGCTGTATTTACTGTAGTTGGTTGATTTTGCTTTCTGTCTAGGTGTGTGCGTATAATGTTTTCTACGGTTTGTGGAGGAGACTTATTGATGTTGATGATGTAAAATATTTTCTGAACCCAAACGAGCCGTTTTTGCATATGAATGACATAATGCTTGAACTCGTATTGGGTAATGCTATAAAAATAGTTAATTTTATAAAATCAAGGGCTCTGATTGCGAGGATATTCAGTTTACTCTCTGAGGATATGGAAAGTTTGCATAAATATTTGCTACTTCATACTGAATTCTGATGACTTTTTCGGGGAAAAGCGCTTGCTCTAGTTTACTGTTAAGTTACACAAGGAGATAGGTTTCTTTTTATCTGACTGCCATTTAAGGGACAAATGCTGGATACAGAAAGTGGTTCACCCTTCGGACGTATTTGCCTATCTAAATGAAGTGAATGCTACAATGCATGGTACCAAGGTAACGTATTTGAAAGCTCAGAGTAGAATGAAAGCTCTTCAACGTATGCTAAAACTTTGGGGTGAATGTGTACTTATGGAAGAACTTGATTGCTTCGAAAATTTCAGTTGTTTTTCACTTATGAATGAAATTTCCTTTAGTGAAGATGCAAAAGTTTTAGCCTTGCAGCACATATCTGATTTATGTACAACTACTGTACTGTGAATTTACTGCAGATTCAAAATCCCTTTGTTGACTCTGCAAACACCAAAAGAGAAAGAACAGTTTATAGAAATTTCAATTGATGACACCCTAAATACAAAATTTCAGCGAGAAGAAATCACACAATTTTGGATTCAAATATAGCTTTGAAAATGTCGATGCATTTTCCAGTAACATATTTTTGTGAGCAACTATTTTCGCTGTATACACTTGCAAAGACCAAATTTAGAAGCAGGCAAAATATTGAAGATGATTTGCGCTTACAGGTAACAACGAGAACTCTAAATATTAAACAACTTTGTGAACAAAAGCAAGCCCATCCGAGCCCCTAATAAATAAATAAGTGCACTATACTTTTACTGATATAACTTTTGCAAGCAGAATGTTTTGAACAAGTAAGTAGAAGTAAATATTTTTCTTTAAATATTGATATTTTTAATAAAATTATATTCTAAAATCTTCAAGTGAACTTTATCTGGTGCTAGTGGCCGATTGTTTCTATTTTTAGTGTATTTTTTATTAAGGCTCTGGAATGTTTTTTTCTTTCTGATGTGAAGCTCTTCAGGTCTAAAAAGTCTGGAAACCCCTGATATAGTGCGTAACGACAAAGTTATTTCGTCTTCGTAATCCCTGGTATTAAACGAATGGACCTTCTTAATAAGTACAATTGAAATGTTATTATAACCTCTTCTTTCTGGAAACCTGTGCTGTGCCAATTATACGTGTTGTGTTTTGAAAAATAATTTGTGTTACTGTGAAGTACAAGTGTAACAGAAACCTATAATTCTTCACGGAGGTATTTTGCTTAGAGTCGATGTTCAAATTTTTCTTAACATAAGTTAAGAAAACATTTGTAAACGTATTTTGCTACCAGTAAGACAACGTTAATAGAACTCATAACATTTGTTATGATTAACTTCATTCTGTTACTTTTCTGGTACAACTCTGGATACGCTTACTTTAGAAGTGTTTTGTTGGTGACATGAGAAACATTCGTGGAAGAAAATGTGTAAAGTACAAGAGACATTCTACCAATAGAATTGTGTAAAGAACGCTTTTTCTCGTTTGTTTGAATTCAAATAAAGTATTTTGTTCTAAACCATGATTTAAATTGTTTTTGTTTCCCGGTTTGATTTCCTAGTGCTTTTAGTGAGAGTTTTTCTCATCTCTCCACCAATTGATGTATATGTCTTTTCCCAGATATATTCCTTAATTTACCTTCTTTTTATTGGCTGGAATTAATAGACACTATCCTACATCACTAACGTCCTTATTTTTCATTTTTCTGAAGTTTGGAAATTTAATATAAAAGTTTCACTGATCTCCATTATGATCTGTAAACGGAATAAGCTCCATGTAGGTTATGGTCATCAAATGTAACATTGAAATTTAAGCTAATTTGTATTTGAAATTTATATCTTGAATTCTCGGTTTATAAACATTACTATTATTTGGGAATTAATAAGTTAACCGAAAAATATACTTGTTGATTTAATAAATGCACTGACAATTTATAATCCTCCTTCGCTTTATTAACTCGCTGTGAAAATTTATAAATTGTTATGTGTACTTAGCATCCGAATTATAGGTTTACAAATCAACATGTGAATGTTGAAAATAAACAAGAAGTTTAATGAAATGGAACGTGTGTTAGTAAACTGTTGCGCACTTTGGTAAATCGACGTTCATATCTAATAAATAAAAAGTCCGCTTAATAAAACAGAAAGAAAGTTATAAATTTTAGTGTACATTTACTAAATCAGAAAGTATACTTCTCAGCAAATGTGTCAATTTACAAATTGTAGTACATCTAAATAACAGATATCAAAGAACCACGAAGTGTGCAAAACATAAATTGCACGTACAATATGGCTTAAACTGCAAACAATATAACACGTTTTAAAGTTTGTCTGGGATGGCCTTGTGGTTAGAGTGCTCCATTTGTAACGTAAGGGCTGTGAGATAGAAACCTGTCACAGGACATGTTTGCCTTTCAGCTGTGAGTGTTTTACAATGTGACAGTTAATTCCGCTATTCGTTGGTAAAGAGTAGCACCAAAGTTAGTGGTGGGTAAACGTTAACGTCTTCCATTTAGTTTGTTATTTGTCTATTGCAAGACGAACATAAACTTTCCCGTGCTATATTCAACAGTTTTATTGCAGCTATTTCCACGGCCCACGTTTATTAAAATATAGTTCTTAAAAAAGTAAAATAGTTCACCCGAATATTTGTAATATATTATATATTTATATAAGTATGTACGTCATCATAAACTCACTGCTGTTGCTTCTTCAGTACGAAGCTACACAGTGGGATTTCTGCACTCTATACGCTGCGAGGACCCGAACCTCGGATTGCAGTGTTGTAAATTCTTAAGTTACAGCTGAATCACCAGAGGACTACAGCGCACTGTTATCTCCTTATTTTTTATGCATATGTTACGTATATGTGGCAGGAGGAGAGCCAGTTGAGAAATGAGTAAATGTACATACAAAGTTAAAAAAGTGAAGGTCATTAAATTCGATTTTCAAAAAATATGATAAATACGAAGGCGTCATTATTGGTTTACCTGTAAATATACTGAACGTTAGGAAAACATATAAAAATTTCATATTATAATATTGCTTTTGTTCGTGAAATCTTAATTCTGGGCTCCTTCCAACTACAATGTATAAATAATGATCGACAGGAGAATTTAAGGTAAAATATAAAATCGAGAAAGAGTTAAACATGTAGGAAAGGCGTCTTGCACAAATAATAATATTTTAAATCTTAAAATCGAATCTGTAGTCACTCTCTGGAGCTTTTATACGTCTTTACAAAGACAAAGATAATCTATATCTAATTTATGAGAACAATACAGAATGATGTTAGAAACGTTCAAACAGAATAAATTTATCAGAATTGTATAGCATAATTATATATATGTTCAAATATATATGGATATTTACTTACACACATGTCAAGTGCTTAATCTTTACAAATGTCAAAAAAAATGGAAACCTCCTGATATTTTCTTCTGGGTGTATTTATGAATTATTAATTATATATAATATTTTCGTGCAGTTACTTAGCTGGAAATGTTGAATATTTCTCATTTTGTCTTGTTTAACACCTATAATTAATGATGTATAAAACATATTTAACTTTTTTATTTCAAAAATATATAATTTTGGAAGGTATTTCATGGTACAGCTTTATGTTAACATTAGTTTTAAACACATTCTAATTTGTTTAATTTTCATGTAATCTGTCTAATGAGATCAAAACTATTTTCCTTTTAAGTTAGAAGGGAAAGTCGTTGAGGCATTTAATCAAGGTTTTAATCTTTCTTTATCATTATTCCGCTTGAAAATATTAGCATGTTTAAAAGGAGTAATTTGAGCAACTATTAGCTCAATCACTCTAAACCCTTCTTGCATACAATAATCTGCAAGATCTTAATGGTTGTAAAAGGTAGTCCAATTTGCTTTCCTTTTAAGCAGGTATGAAGCTAACGAAATGACTGTATGAGTTCCAAAGGATTTTCCCTAATTGTTTCTAAAATTATAGACAAGATGGCTTGGTGCTGAATTTCTCTCGCTGACAGTGGAGTCCGTACTAAAACTGCAATCAAAAGAAGTCATTAAATATATATAAAAAATTGTTCTTTAGTTACAAAAGAAAAGTTCCATCTCTATAAGTAACTGAACAAGCGCATAATGCCTTTAAACTTTTTGCTGTCAAGTGTTTTGTAGTTAGTAAAATAATTGTGAACATTTATAATGACTTCTGAACAACGAGACAGAACGGAGTTAATGATGCCAAAAGTAAGGGTTTAGTTCTCCTCTGAAACGTGCAAATATATCTTGTGCAATAAAGTAGTTAACATTATCATGACACGTTATGCACAAAAAAGCTCGTTAAAGTATAACTAACTATATTCAAATACAGGTTCCTATATATTATACTCATATCAGGTATAAGAATATCTGTCTATCAACCTGCTTATCTTTCTATCTTTATTTCCCACAGAATATATTTATCCGTACTTTTAATTGTGTTTCACAATCAAAACAGTTCACTGCAAGAATGGAAAATAATCGTAAAAATAAGAATAATTTCAGTATTTCTTATTAAGAGTTGTTTACTCGCTCTATATATACTTCCTGACTAAAATTCCTTGTAATGAAACTTATTGTTAGGGGCATAAAATATAAAAAATACAAAATATTAACCTCACCGAAATTAAAAACAACAATAAAATTTATTAGTGCAAATGTTATAATGTCCTTCTACGCCTATCAACAAATAGCTTTATTGTGGTATTCGCATACAAACGCACACTATATGTAAAATACTTCATTTAATTGTAAAAGGAATACAACCTGCTTATGCGATATAAAAGGTGATTGAATGAGCAGGCAAAACGAAGAAACGTAATAACGTCATTGTTAATCTCTATGACAACAAGTAACAGAAATGAGTCTGTCGACATTTGCAACAGCTAGGTAGAGGGTGTTCATTTTGTAATAACATCGTTTAATTGACTGGCTGCTCATTAGAGCTTATCAATACCGTCAACAGATAAAGAATATGTCTGCCACTTAGAAAAGCTAGGTCACCAACCGAATGTTTCTTGTAAAGCTATCAGACACACAATAGTGTTCTGAGTCAACACCAAGTGACCAAAATGATAGTGACTGATAAAGAAGAATACACATTTATAAAGGGGTGTAAGTTGCAAAACACTTCAGATTGTGGTTAAAATTTGCTTACTTTCAAAGGTACCAAGCAAAAAGCATTACATTTTACAAAAGTCCACATATATCATCGTACACTTGGTTAAAAATAGTTTACTTCAGACGTAGACAAGAAAACAAAGCTTCATTAGACACATATTGAATAGAATCATGTGAAATATCTTACAATTCACATTTTACCCTTTTCTCTTTAAAAATCAGAATGGAAATATAAACACATTTATGTGAAACATTTATAACTCTGTTTGTATTATTTTATAATGTTAAACTACTGGAAGTAGTGTAATTGTATGGAGAATTCTTATGTCCCTTATCATGTATATTTCAGAATTTTGCATTTCTAGCTTTGCAGGGGAAATTTTTTTTTCAAACTGGTAATGAAAAAAAATCAATAAGCTTGTATTGTTTGAACTTGATTCGAGAAAAACGAAAAATAATTTCCGTCCATGTTCTTGTCCACTACAATCATTTGATTTCAATTATATTTACTATCTATTGGGATGAACGTAAAAGTCGCATTTATCACCGCAATAATTAGCTGATATCGTTAAAGCAATTATAGACAATAATTCTTGATAAAAATAGACCAAAGTCGTACAAGGTGCTTTACGTATCTGTACTATTCGGATCTAGGCAGTCTGAAAAAGGTAGTTCTATCTAAGTGGCTTCTCGGTGTATAGGCAACATCAAAATTAATGTGACAAAAGTTCTAATAAAACGCAGTAATGTTGGTTTAATAATAAATTATATTAAGGTTTAAAGTATTTACATAAATTGCCGAAGAGCAATCACTATATTTTTAGTATTCCACTTAAATTACATTTTAATATTGTATCTACACTGTGTGTAGACAATTTAAAGCTACTAACGCAAATGATCTATAAGACTGACTTAATATTTTCTTGCGAAATACAACATTAGCAAATAAATTTGTATGACATTTTATCTTTCAAATTTCGCATTGTTAGGCCACATTGGGAATATCGTGTTCAATCTTGGAATCCTTAGTTCTAGAAAGCATTTCACAAGATACCACATAAAAGGTTTGGAAACAAAATATCCCTGTAGGTGTGGGGGATACGTTAGCAAATTGGATAGGAGAGTAGCAGAAACTAAGGGGTCGTTACAATTAGAGTTCAGTCAAAGTGAATTAATGTCACAACTGGGATACCTCAGGGCTCAGTTTTAAGGCATTTGTTCTTTTTTTATTTACATCAATGACATAGATGAAGGTATACTAAATAAATTACTTAAATTTTCAGATATTATTAAGGTCTTGGTTGTGGTTATCTGTGAAGAGGAAGTTGTGGATTTACAAAGGAATTTAGTTCATGTAGCAAGTTGTTCAAATAAATGGCAGATGGATTTTAATTACAATAAATGCAAGATAAAGTATGTGAGTTATCATAACTTGAATTATGAGTTATAATTTCGATATGAATAAGCTTAACAGCGTTACAAAAGAAAGGGATCTTAACGCAATAGTTGATCAGTCTTAATGACTTGGATTAAAGCCATCCAAGCAGTGTAATGTTGCTAGTGGTAGAGTAAATGGGATTTTAGGTTGTATTTACATAAATATCAAATACAAGTCTAAAAGGGTTATAACTTTATTTGTTATGTTACTGGTTAAACCACATTTAGGATATTGTGTTAAATTTTGGACTCCTTATCTTATGAAAGACATTGAATTATTGGAAATTTTCAGAGAAGGGTTACCAGGATGGGGCTAGTTGACGTGTCTGTGGACTTATAGCTCATACAATATGGAGATACTTTAAAATAAACATTCCCCAGTGTGAACATATCTAATACTGTCGTACATTATAGATGTATTTAGTCAACTAAAATTTGCTATATAATATTAAACATAGTTTTTTTCAATATTGTAATCTTGCATAAAACCAGAATCAGGTTCAGCTCATTCAATACAAAAATAGCATATAAATAATAAAACACGTGTAGTCATACCGCAAATAATGCATACCGAAAGCAAATAGGGAAAAGAAAGAGCGAAGCCTTAATCTGTTATGATAAATATTTAAGTTGGTTACGAAAAAATTGAACAACATATTATTGAAACGGACCCTTAAAGTGTATTTATACTTGTTATTTAGTTTGTGAGTGACAGCTACAAAGATTAAAAATCATGAAGTTATTTGATGTTACGTCTTGTTATTATTTGTTCACAAATCATTGCGATGAAAGCAGTTTTCACTTCATTTCCATACAATTTACATCTCTGTTATTAGGCAATCAGTTAGAAAGAAAACACTTTTTTTCAGGCATTTTTATGTAGTCTTTGTAAAGTCTTTACAGTGTAAATACAGTGTTTCTTTGTTATAGTATTTTAAATACGAACTAAAAGCTGGTACTTATGTTCTGTGGCAAAATATCAACAGTTCAATACATTGTTAGCCGTCAAAGTTTCTTTCAACTTTAATGGGGCTAAATAAAATCGTATATTTAAGTTTGATAGCTTAAGGTGGCACAACTTTCCACAATAGTAGTGATTCATTCTCAAACTCTTATTATTTAATACCGGTTCAAAAATTACCTATTTTGGGTGTGTCTACCAACGTACTGCTCAAAATATATTTGCTCTGACTGTCTTAGCTAATGTGTTTGAAAGTTTCAAATGACGTACACTTAGAACTTGTGAAGTTTGAGCTTAAACTACTCTATTACATATATATTAAGTGCTCTTGCGATAAAAATAACATTCAAAGTTTTGCTAATCATATTTTTATACGTAATAAACTTGACAGTTTATGACAACTAAATATGAAGTGGAGATAATCTAGAGTTATAACTTTATTTAATCATTTCGACATTTAAAATTACACTTTTTGTACTTATATGATAAAATGTTGTCTTTCCACGAAACGGAAAAAGCTTAAAAGAAACTTTTATTTTATTTGAAGATTTTTATAAGGTTTAATCATTTTATCAATGTTAAGGAAACTTAAGGGGCCGGCTTGACATTGTGGCTAGAGGCGCTCGACTCCTAATCTCAGGGTCGCGGGATCGAATCCTCTTCAAACCAAACATGCTCGCTCTTTCAGCCTTGGGAACGTTATAATAAATATATAAATCCAATTGTTCGTTGACAAAAGAGCAGCCCAAGAAATGATGGTAGGTGGTAATGACTAGATGTCTTCCCTCTAGTCTTACATTGTTAAATTAGAGACGGCTCGCTCATGTAGCACTGGTGTAGTTTCGCGCGAAATTAAAAAAACAAACAATAAAATTAAAAACTAAACGCAACATAAATTAAACTAATCGTCAAAATAAAAGCAATTAAAGAACGTATAAATTTCTCTCCTTCAGGATAAAATTTTTATAAGTGTCTAAAAGAGATTCTGATAATGAAATATCAAAAATAGAATTATATTTATGTCTGGAAGCACATAATGCTAACACAGTAGTAAATTACAAAAAAACGATCTGTAAGCACAATGATATTTATTGACAGTGTTTCTACAGTACTTTGATATTGTTTTCTTTATCTAGATTTGCATGAAGCACGGTCGTTAGAAATTTAACACTTAATAATTCTTAGCAAATATTAAGAAAACATTATTGATATTACTGCTAATTATTCGATTTCATATGTTTAAATCTTAAGTAGTACGTGTTATCAGATAGACAAATATGTGTCCGGTTTCACACAGAGAAAACTTTAAAAGATTTTACTTCAAATCTTGTAATTCCACACCTAAAAACATTTTGATTTTCTTAGTACTAACTGTTCTCCAATTCTTATGTATCCAGCACAGCAGAACAAAATAGATGTTCTTAATTTAAATACATTTAAAACTTATCTTTGTTCTAATCAAACTAAAAAGTGAAATAGTCTACTTTCAAACTTAAATAGTTTTATTTTATACCTCGTTTTAGAATCTCTAGTAGAAACTGGAAGTACTATCCAGCTAAATGAAAAAGATAAAAAATTGAAAACTAATATCAAAATTTGAATTAACTACTTAAAAGCATGGAAATCCCGCATAACGAGTTAAAAATAACAAGATATATTTTATGTAATTAATTCCGTGCGTGTACTCACGCTAGCTCACGTTGAAACATTTGCGTGTGTTTTTTGTACAGCAAAGACACAAAGGGCTATCTGCTCAACCCACCGAAGAGAATCGAACCCCTGATTTTAGCGTTGTAAATCCGGAGACATACCGCTGTACTAGCGCGAGGCTCGTGGAAATGTACTATTCTTTTTAGCTTATTGTACAGTGATAGTTTTACGTTTATACGCGTACGAATATAAACGATGTTTAACTTGCATTGTTCTATACAAGTGTAAAACTATGATGTTTATAACATTAACTTTAGAAACAATTACTTCAGTAACGTAAATAAGCATGCAAGGAAACATATTACGTTAATTCTTTATCTTTTCGCAGTTCATAAATAACGAATTACCATTACACCTCGATACAAATTCCAAAAAGCGACTAAGAATCGGCAATTAAGTCTAAAATTTAAATAAACCTCGTAAGCAAAACAGCGACTAAAGGCCACTCTTGTGACCTCATTCATATTCGATGCTATACAGCTAAGATAATGCGCAAAATAAAATAATTACAGGTTTCCGATGATATACAAGTGCGACTTAGACACAAAAGAAATTTACAAAAAGAAACACACGACAGTTAATTCTTACTCTTCTTTATAGCATAGTTTTAAAAATGTATATCTATTCTAAGTTTATACACCAAAATAGATTTATAATGTACTTGTGTATAGACTTTAAACATTCTATATTATTAACCATTTTTTATTTGAATAAAATAAATTAACCAAAAGCAAACGGATAAAGTGTCCCTTCAGACATTAATTTTGATTAAAACAAATTCCATTATAGCTCTCCTAAAATATCAAAATAATGTGAAATATTCTTCATCCGGTCATAAAAAAATACATACAAAACATAATTAAAACTTTGATATCATTTTTAACAATGTGCTTATATGTATGTATATACTGTAAATGTATTAAATTTAATGTATTTCTTATTATTTGACTATCTAATGACGTTTAACACTTATTTAGTTAGGTTGAGTTAAATCCCAACATCATTAAAAATTGTCACTTCCTCTGTCATATATTTTATCTCAGCTATATTCAGACTTGTCATATGACTACAAGTTGGATTCAAACTCAATATCATTAACTTTGCGGTATGCGAGATAGAAAATGTAACTATTTTAAAAGACAAACAACAGAAACATTAAAATCTCTTATGACGTACTTAGATATAAATAAAACATTTTAACATCACCTTTCATTACTAACTTAAAATATAATGGGTGAATACGAATAAATTATGAAAAATTACACTGTTTTGGTAATCTTGATTGGATTTTCACAGGCAACAGCTTAGCCAAGTTTTGCCCACGAACAAAGCATAGGTATTTTAAACTATTTTTAATATTACACTGAAAGTGGGCAATTAAAATATAGCTTAACTGTTTTTCGGTCTAAACTATAAGAAGTATTGTACTGAAAGGTAAAATTTGATAAAAGCTTGTGATCGTTTCGTTAGTTTCAGTAAAAATAGTTTTAGCGATTTCTTCCATTACTTTATTTAAAGTTAACATAAAAAATCATATTATGCAAATTATTCATAAAACCAATTTTAATGCGCAAAAAGACATTAAATGTCTTTCCTTTTATCTGTTAAGGTTAAACTCTACAATAAAACTGACATATTGTTAAATAAATATACTCTTCAAAAAAAGAAACGCAAAAGGCAAAATTTGAGACAAATTGTTAACAAGTTTATTCCAGGTAGTTCTGTATGACATGTGTGAAACTTTGCACATTCACTGCTGAACATCCAAAGTTTGCAGAGGCAAAGTCCACGCTCACTAGTTGAAGTTTAGCGTCACTCAACATCAATAACGAGTATGCCCCCCGTGTGCATCAATAACTGCTTGGCATATCTTGCCCATGGAAGCGATGGGATGACGAATCACATCCTGTGGAATGGCTGTCCACTCAGCCTGCATAGCTGCTGCAAGCTGAGGTAGAGTCTGCGGTTGAGGTTGTCGCCGTCGCAGAGGTCGGTCCAGCTCGTCCCAAAGATGTTCGATGGGGTTTAAATCTGGTGGTCTGGAGGGCCAGGGAAGAACGTTGATGTTGTGGTGTCTCAAAAAGACAGTGGTGAGTTGGGCTGTGTGAGGACGGGCGTTGTCATGTTGAAAAACGTCGTTGACGTTCACCATGATGGGTTGCACATAGGGCCTAAGAATCTCGTCGACGTATCGTTGAGCCATAAGATTCCCTCGAATGTGCAAAAGGTCTGTTCTGGCAATGTAGGCGATGGCATCCCACATCATGACGCTGCCACCACCAAATCTGTCAACTTCTTGCACACAGTTTGCTGCAAAACGTTCATCTCGGCGACGGTAAACACGGGTCCTTCCATCCTGCCTACGAAGCATAAAACGTGATTCATCGCTAAACCACACATGCCTCCATCGTCGATGAGGCCATACCCGATGTGCCCGAGTCCACTGCAGCCGTGGTTGACGATGTTGCTAGGTGAGGATGACGTATCTGCCTGGACGTCGAGGTCGGATTCCTGCATCTCGTAGACGGTTGCGTACGGTCTGATCGGAAATCCTACGCAGCCCTGGTATGGTTGAGGCAGTTGACGTCGCAGTGGTGGTCCTATCCCGAAGGTGACGTAACCGGATGTAGCGATCTTGTGCGGGCGTGGTCACATGAGGTCTGCCAGATCGTGGACGGTCACGAGTTTATCCATGTTGTTGGTGACGATTCCTTAGCCTTGTGACGGTGCTTGGGTGGACGTTCACAGCTCTGGCAACATATGATCGAGATTCGCCTGCTTCCAATCGACCAATGGCGTTGTTGCGTTGTGCTTCAGTCAGTCTTGGCGTAACTGTATTGCGTGTCGGTGGCTTAACACTGAGCTATGGAAACCGAGAACCCGTCACTTTTATAGGGATTTTGCACATGTTGCACTTGCAGAACATGCAGATCTCTCAAACAAATTTATTGGACACGAATGCGTTTTGGCGAAAAATCCGATGTTTTCCTCCGTTTTCAAAGTGCACAACTTTTATTGTCATTTTGGTCTGACAATCAATGCCTTAACACGTGTAACATCACATACTCCGAGCTTGTAACGTTATTACATATATTTCTCTTTAAAATAAAAAAATATCCCTTTTGCGTTTCTTTTTTTGAAGAATATATATTTGCTCATTAGTAACCTATAACTCAAAACTAGATTAAAACCATCAGTATTTTCTAGAAGATTTTTACTTCTAAAAACTAAAATATTTTAAACTACCATTTTTAATGGGCAGTAAACAGTTTTCTTGTATATCATGACATAAACTTTAATATAAATATTATGTGTCACTGTTTGAGCAAACCTGTTCAATTTCATTTTATGAATTTATGAATATGCAATATATATATTAGAGAATTAACATTAATGAGCAATAAATGTATGGGAACATTTTTATTAATTAGCTAAAATCAAACGCTTTGAGTGAAAAGAGTGAAAAAATGTGTGTTTACTAAGGGTTTCAGTTCATTTTTGTATTAACATAAAGTCCTAATACAAAACAAAACAAAAAATTAGCTCTAACAGGACCATCATACCAGCAGGATCTGAGTTCCATACTAAATTAGCTGCAATATTAGTTGATTAACATGTTATTTGCCATACGCAAACTTAGTTGTATTTTTATACGGTAATCAGCCGATTATGCACTTCGACCAAATATGTTGTACAATAAATTTATTCAATTGCAGGAAACGTGTTTACCTGACACGTAATGTTTTTTATATATCTAATAATTATACGCAACTTTGAATTACGAGCTTATCATTAAGTGAACACAAATGTTCATTACTTTTATAACTCGTACTTAATTCCTAGCTTCGTAGCTATTCGAAACTAAAAATGAAATTAGAAAATTAGATGTGACGAAAATTAGATGTGACGAAAATTTATATGTCTTTGTGTACTACATAACCATCTGCGCAAATGTTGATTAATACATGTACAAACTCTTGGGAAAAACCGTAGATGAACAAACGTTTGTAACACATGCTTCAATGATAAAAAGTAAAGTCGAAAAATCTTATTTGTTACATTAGTTTAAATTACCAGTAACTCAAAAGCAGAATAAAAGTAAATTTAGTGATAACTAATGAAACACTGATTTCTCAAAACTATTAAACAGGGAAACTACTAAAACTTAATATGCTTTTAAACTTTCTTTCCTTTTACCAATAAACAGTTAATTTCTAGTCACGTTTCTCGCTTGAATAATTTAGGATAATGGACACATACAGTTTCACGAGAGACCTTTTAGAGTCTTACATTAGTTCACCAATTCCAAGCAGACATGTAGTTTCTCTAATTTCGTTACTCTGTGGTCATTATCTTGTGAAACATGACATCATATGAAATTCTTGGAATTTTTCTTCAAAAACATTATTTTTATGTTCTTAATTCACTGAAATCAAGAATATCTCAAAATCAGTACTTTAATTTATTAGATGTAGAGAAGATATTAGTATATAGAAATGAAATCTGTGCTCGCTAGAAAGGTCCTCTGTTTCTTTAAGCGACGATACTAAACTTATAGATCAATGTATTGTAATAATTATAAGAACAGTATATTAAATCATTTACATCAATTAACGTTTTAATCGTTAGTTGTTATTTAGCTTGCTTTGATCAGAATGAATTTTAATTATGTAGTGACAAAACTGGATTTCAGGAATTATAACCTATAACTTATTTAATAATTACATACATCGATTCAAGTAGGTAAAGTAAGTTTGGTTAAAAAAAGGTTTCCCTGTCTTAGTTGATAGGTCTCTCCCATTATACAATATATTTTTTTACTGTTAGTGGGTTCGGCTATTTCAGCCACACTTATTCCTAACAGATGCTTAAAATCAAGCATACAGCCATTCAATCTCCATAGATAAACATTGGCAGTAGAATGGGTCATACTGAAGAGCTCAGTGACTTTCAACGTGGCAGTATCATAGGATGCTAACTTTCCAGTTCGTCAAATTTCTGCTTTGTTATTGTGAAGTGGAAACGTCTAGTAGCAGCAACAGCTCAGTCTCGAAGCTGTAGGCTATAAAATCTCACAGAACGGGACCACCGAGTGCTGAAGCGCGTAAAAATCGTCCGTCCGCAGTTGCAACACTCACTATCAAGTTCCAAACTGCGTCTTGAGCAACGTCATCACAAAAACTCTTCGTTAGGAGTTTTATAAAATTGGTTTCCATGGCCGTGCAGCCGCACACAAGCCTAAGAGCACCATGCACAATGCCAAGCTTAGGCTTGAGTGGTGTAAAGCACACCGCCAGTGGATTCTGGAACAGTGGAAACGCGTTCTCTGGAGTGATGAACCACGCTTCACTATCTGACAGTCTGACGGACAAATCTGGGTTGGGCGGATGCCAGAAGAATACTTCCTACCTGAATGCATTTTGCCAACTGTAAAGTTTTGTGGAGAAGGAATGATGGTCTGGCTGTTTTTCATGGTTTGGGCTAGGCTCTTTATTTCCAGTGAAGGAAAATCTTAATGCTACAGTATACAATGACATTCTAGAGAATTGTGTGCTTGCAATCTTGAAGCAACACTTTGTGGAAGCCCCTTTTTTGTTTCAGCATGATAATACCCCCGTGCACAAAGCTAGGTCCATAAAGACATGGTTGGTCGAGGATGATGTGGAAGAACTTGACTGGCCTGCACAGAGCCCTGACCTCAACCTCGCTGAACACCTTTGGGATAAAATGGAACGCCGACTGCGAGCCAGGCCTTTTCGCCCGACCTCACTAACGCTCTTGTGGCTGAATAGGAGCAAATTCCCGTAGCCATGTTCCAAAATCTAATGAAAAGCTCTTCCAGAAGAGGGGAGGCTGTTATAGCAGCAAAGTGGAGACCAACTCCATATTAATGCCCATAGTTTTTGAATGAGATGCTCAACAAGCACATTTCTGTATGATGCTCGGGTGTCCACATGTAGTGTATATTCTAATGGTAAAAATTAAAAGCTCATCAAAGTTGAAACCGCATTGACAAAGTCACAAGCGTACTATAATTTTGAATATATATATTTTGAAAAATCATTTTCACTCGACATAACGTCAGAAACGATTAGTAGAAATAATCATTATATTTTCTTCAACACACTTTCTTTTCAACTGATCATTAATTAAGCAGATCAAATCATCTGTGTGCAGACCTTCTAACACGGTAAACTTACTTTATAACTGAAATATGAGTTCTGATTTCTTTGTTTTTTACTCGAACTTATTTGTTAATAAGAGTAAAAGTCGTTTCTAGCAGAGGTTCGTCTCTGGCGTTAGGATATATCAATAATCTAATGATTGGATATAATATATCTAGGCTAGAATCGTCGTCCTCCAAAACTGCAAAAGTACGAAGTTATCTGGTAATCATAAAACTAAGATTATGACTCTGAAGATTCACGATCGCATTTCATGGACGTAAAAACTCTCACCGCACTTTGAAACCATCCATGGATGCGCTATAAAGGAGGCTGACAAATTTTATTGTTCGATCACACAAAAAATAGCTCAGGTGGGTGCTATCGAGCAGCTGTGTTTCTTTTACCCTATTAGATTAATAGTAGTGACGGTTATTTGGACTTGTGGTAAAGTAATGTTTTTTTTAACTTAATGCAAAATCCAAGACCTCAAAAGATTATATCCTGCATCGTCCCTACGTGTTTATTGAAGAGGACGTTAAACCACATTTACACTTTCGAAATTTCGTCATCAACACACTTTGAACTCGATCTCTTATATAACAGTTGTAATGAGATTTATTTAAACGTTACAATGCGTATCAGTGGCAATATGCAAAATAGTATTCGGTTTCTAGATATACTGTTTTTAGAAGCGTGTGGCTTAACAAATATTGATTAAACGTACATATTAGTGTATATCGCTTATTTACAGATCCATTTTTGAGTATGCTTAGCCCCCACAGTGGTTCAGCGGTAAGTCTCGGTTTATAAGGCTTAAAATCGGGTTTAGATAACCGTAGTGGACATAACACATCCAATGTGAGGCTTTGTGCTTAGAAAGAAGAAAATGATGATGAATATACTGAACACCAGGTATTTCGTAATGAACAAAAATTATGTACATTTAACTGACTTTTTTGAGGACAAAAACTCATCAAAGTTAATGAAACACCCAAGAACTAAATACTTTCTATATTATCACTACCATTGTAATAGCATTTAATAAATAAAAAGTTTATTAAAACTTGAAGGATGATATTATAAAAGTTTATTCTGTCCTTTTTAATTTAGGTATCTTTCTATTTAATGTATTCAAGTTTCCAAATTTTTATATTAGCAAACCAAACGTGGAAAATATATGTCATTAATCATCATGCTTTGTACAAACTTTACTTTCAAAGAAGTTTTTTCCTTATTTGAGCCAAAATAATAAGCCTTCATGTCACACGTTACTCGGTTTATTGAGTTCCTTAAATATATCCCATGACTGGCAAAATATTGCTTTAAAGTTCGCTAAGCCTATTAAATTAGGTTCATGTTATACAGCTGAATGTAATGTAATGTAACTTGACAACTATTATCTGTCACTGTGACGTGTAATCGCTTTGCTACTTCACGTTTGCTTGTCTAAAGTTCTAACATTTCTTCATAGTGTCCTGTTATGGAAATGCATGTCATAAATATCCGAATAATATATGAAGCAAGAAAAGTAACAGAATTATACAATGTATCGAACTTTCTATATTTGATGTTCTACTCGAATAAATTAAGCATTTGTTCTTGTTTAAGGACCTATTCAGAAACAAATTTTCTCTATTTTATCTTAAACGTATTAATTTCTTAATATTTACTTTGTAATTGGCGAAAAATGCTTAGCTTTTAGCTTATTATCTCTGTATAAGAAAGATTTAACTAGCCATTCCTAATGATACGGTCATAACCATTGCCTAAACGTAATTACAGAAAAACAAAATATATTTCAGAATGAGGCTTCAGATACTAGCATGCGTATCATTAGTCTAAAAAGAAATAAATTTTCCAAAGATAATTCACACTTATGTATAAAATGTACATCAAATATAAATATATTGGTTAAATATATTTTAAACTTGTTTTTAAATTTAGAATACTATTTTTCAATCAATCCATTTAGCGATTAAACATTTAACTTTTAGATACAATCGTAAATGATCATTAATAATGATACAATTATACGTAGATTTATATAATATATAAATAATGGTCACAAACTAGATGGTATGTATTAAAAATGTCTGATGTGTGATCAGCAAACTATCTTAGGAGAAAAACATTTATGTAGTGAGAATTCAAACCTATTTGTTGCATTTAATTGTGTGCACTGCTGCTGACACATTTAATTGACTAGTCTTGATTCTAGCTTGACGATTTTAGTGGTACTTACGCCATAGGTATATCGACTAAATACACATTAATGAAATATAATATCATAAGTGCAAAAGCACCGTCTCATATATAAGCAACAAAACATTACGTAAGAGCATAGAGACATTAATCGTTTATAACACACTGTTTTCAGATAATAAATGTATTTTGCTATTTTTTCGAAGAATTAAGAAAAACTACAAGCATCGAAATTAATCTTAATATCTCTACATAAGATTAGTACTGTATTGTTATTACAGAGAAGCTTTCAACATTTCCTCGTGGTCTGACATACATGCACATCAGTAATATACACCTTAGCAAGAACTTGCGTGTAACAAGAAAAAAAAAATTGAAGGATGAATATCCATTCTGCTATGATCTTTTTGGGTAGAGTTTGAAAGATTATTATGGAACTGAAATATGTCTTTTTATTTTAATGAATGTCACATCATCTTGAGAGTGTTTCATATCCAGATGAAGTATATTCCAAATATGTAATCTTTTAATATCTTAACAACAAATTAGATACTGTAACAATTTGCAATATCTTATGTAAATCGATTTTGTAAAATATAAACAACACAGTGGCGCATTTAAATGGGCATCTAAGTATATCTAGCGGTTTTTAACATTATATGTATATATATATTTTACTTTTGTTACAGCTTAAATAATTATTGCTCGGGGAGATATAATTAAAGTGAATAAACGTCTCTAAGGATAAAGAACGATATGTTTTTATCTCTAGAAACTTATTATATTCAAACAATAGCTTTTATGCCGTTTCACAAAGATAGCCTATTAAATTTGTTCAGAAAAAAGTCAAATAATATAAACTTTTTGAATAAATCAACTTAATGCAAAACATTTAACCAATGATTAATTATTGGGTACAAGAAAACATATAACAAATTGTTTCTTTAAATCTCTTTTGGTTGCTCATTATTTAAATTAACTAGTCCATCTATTTTCATACAGGAAAACCCTTTGTTTGTACAAATTGATTTTTGCCAAAATGTTAGCTTTGAACGCTACGCTTTACAAATACATCCATTTTTACTCAGCATATTTTTCAGTAACTTAATTACATGATGCAGTTGTTGTTAAAATAGGTTATGTTATTTTTCAAAGACCTGTCAGTGATCACAAAACATATACTCTTCAATACTTGCCCGCTTATACAAATTTGTTACACAAGGAATACCTTATACTAAGAATAACTGTTTTTCATCTGTTTTAGTTTTTCACTGCGACTATTTTTTAGTAGAGTACTCAAAATGAAATAAGATGACATAAAGTAAAAGCTATTACAAAAGAGATGAAGGTAAATTATTTAACTTTATCTTGTAAAAGTTACTGGATTTTTATCTTTACCTGTTGCACTAAGAATATCCAAATAAAAATTATAATAACCACAATCCTTAAAAACATTAATGTGATTTTTTATCATTACTTATATAGTTTCATGTTTTATTTAAATTATCTTAAAACATGTTAATAGGAAAATTAAAGTACTCTCAGAATAAATATTTACATGTCAGCAAAAGTACGATAAAGAAGGATTATTTCAGCACTGAATGATTGTTAAATTCACAGATTAATAACATTAGTGACAATTGTTATGAAAATGTTTTAAACTATATCATTTATGTTCTAATACAAAACTTGGAATAGTAGATATTGTGTTAACATCCAATCTTATTTGTAATAAGTCTTTTGTCATTTCATAAAGTGTTAGTGAGAAACGAAGATGCTTTCGGACATGTAGTAAAACACAGGCTTTTATCATGTGACGTTTTAAAGGACTTTGTTAACACACAATAAATATAACATAATTTGTTTTCTCATAAACTTTATATGATAAGGGAAATTAAAATGTAGTTTAGTGACAGTTAATTTTAAAAATATTTTCTAACATTTTCAAATCTATATTATACACTATCTGGCATTTTACTAAGATTCTCTACCTCCCCTACACACACATTTGTTAAAAACTCAACTTTCTTGCATATACAGGACTGGAGTCACCTATCTATGGTGAGGGAGGGATATAAAAATATGATAGTATTTCTTAGAAAGGAAAATAACATCTAGGATATAACCGACCCAGCTGAGTAAGTGTCTATCCAAGTTTGCTGAGTTTTAACTTTATTAGCATTTTTATTCTCCAAAAGAATAGTACAACAATCTATTGCATCCGAATTGATTTGAAGAGCATGAAAGTGATTTTATTATCATTTCAGTCAGAGCAGTCACTGAATATCAGTCTATTTAGAATTTTGGGGATGACTTGCAACGTTTAATTCGTTAATGTAATCCTCTGCCAACATATGCACACCATACTCATCGAAAAACGAACTGCAGTTGAACAAGATTCCATCATACGTTTAGCATAATCTATTATATACCGGATGCAGACTGTTATTGCGCCAAACACTAGTTTTACCGTATGGAGTTTTAATAAAATTTGTTTGTTTGTTTGTTTTGGAATTTCGCACAAAGTAACTCGAGGGCTATCTGTGCTAGCCGTCCCTAATTTAGTAGTGTAAGACTAGAGGGAAGGCAGTTAATCATCACCACCCACCGCCAACTCTTGGGCTACTCTTTTACCAACGAATAGTGGGATTGACCGTCACATTATACACCCCCACGGCTGGGAGGGCGAGCATCTTTAGCGCGACCCGGGCGCGAACCCGCGACCCTCGGATTACGAGTCGCACGCCTTACGCGCTTGGCCATGCCAGGCCTTTTAATAAAGAGGCTGGTCATTGTAACAAGTGGTATTGTCTTGTCCATTACGAATAGTTAGTGGTGAAATGTAAGCAGTTTGATTTTGATGTATAGTCCTTTGCTCGCCACTAATGATCTAAAATGCTTTGGGTGTTTGGATAGCATGTGACATGCAGTCACTATTAAATAACGATCATTGCTCAGTGAATTAACTGGCTATTTATTTATATATAGTTATTATTTTGTTATCTCTCACTAAAACCATGAATTGTATAGTAACAACATATAGCAGTGTAGAAGGCTAATCAATGTTTTGATTCGCTTCTCCCGCTGCATCAGATTAATTTCAATGAATTCCTTATTCATCAGTAGTGCTTGATATAGCGAAAATAAATATAGAAGGTTACAATATTGGTATGTAACCATTTTTTTTTTTTAGGTTAATATTTTTTCACTGACCACTAATAATCTAAGATACTTGAACTTGTCCTCTTGACTATAAGTAATTATGTAATGCGTTTGTTTTTATTAAAAGTGCTCTTTTTCAAGACTAGTTCTAATGAATATATTTCTCTTTGTGTCTAGAACACTTTAATAATTCGGGTAAAAATAGAGTCAGTACATCTTTAAGCATGATTAATGTGTATAATGTTATTATAAAATAAACTTAAAGTGCGAACAAACATAAATTTGAAGCTTTTGAAATAAAGTTACCTTCTATTGGTATTTTCTATATATTGGTGTAATTGTGCCTATCTGTTGTTACGTAAAAAAAAAATGTAAATATTGCAAGACTTCGTTTGTTGTGAAACAATAAAAATTTTTAAAGCAACATCATCATAGAAACATTTGTGCAACAATGTCCCAGTTTACCAGAACTCTTAAAATGCTTCAACATTGCTGACGAAAGAATATTTTCCATTTTATCTATAGGAAGATCAAACCAAATATTATTTGTATTGCTTTTCTTCGGCTTTCCTGAAGAATTTATAAATAATGTTTTGAGAAAAATTATTTATTTCTGTTAACAATTTGATTGTTTGCTCAAAAGTTGAACCATAGTTATATTGTCCCTGCAAAATTTTTCATAAAGATGAAACTCGAGTATAGTAAACAAAATGTTCGGTGCGCTTCAATTTGTTCATAATTATAAAAAAAAAAGATATATGTTGGCGCTCTTGGCCATTCTTTCACCAAAATTTGGGGAATATATATCAAGAAACGATAGCAAGTCTAAGCAGGTTTGCATAAGAACGAAGATACTAGCCTGACATGGCCAGGTAATTAAGGTGCTCGACTCGTGATCTAAGGGTTGCGGGTTCAACTTCCCGTGACACCAAACATGCTCCCCCTTTCAACCGTGGGGTCGTTAAAATGTGACGATCAATCATACTATTCGTTGGTAAAAGAGTAGCCCAAGAGTTAGCAGGGGGTAGTAATGACTAGCTGTCTTCCCTCTAGTCTTACACTGGTAAATTATAACCGGTTAGCGCAGATAGCCTTGTGTAGCTTTGTGCGAAATTCAAAAACAAAAAACAAACGAAGATATTACTGAATAACTTTGATCATAACTGATAAAGTCGAATGAATTTTAACGACTTCAAAACATAGATCCGATGATAAAAAATAAACGATTAATACATTTATATATATATATACAAAGAGAAAAATTATTAAAATATTATCAACAATCAATGTTAGAATTATTATCATAAACAACTGACAAAGATCAAAGGCAATTCAGATCTTACACAATACAGGGAATAATTATAGAAACGGGCATGAAATGCAAATACTGTGTTGTGATATTTCTCCTTTTATGTTGTTTGCAAATAAGTTGAACAGCATTACAACCACGTTTTGATAACTTACACCATGGCTGATTGTCATACAAGCACACATTCAAAGAGCTCCACACCAGTCTATTAAAGTGCAACAACAAAGTGGCGAGTGTCTCACTGTTTTAAGAACAGACATGCTACACTATAAGAGTAGCCTCATAAGGCTAGAAGAAACGCAGCTAGTCATTATCATCAACCGCCAAGTCTTTTACCAAAGAATAGTGTAATTGGCCGCAACATTATTATGCCCCCATAGCTGAAAGGACAAATATGTCTGGTGTGAACGGGAATTTGAACCCGCAACACGCAGATTACGAAAGGAGCATCTCTAACCATCTAGCCATGTTCGGCCACCATGCAACGGTAAACTTATGATAGTATAAAAATACGTTCCACTGCTCTATTTAAAATAAATATAAAGTACCAGTGCATTATATCATTTATCTGTTTCTCCTTTTTGATTTATTATCTGTTACAATATATTGTACTACGATAAAATGTACGACTTAGATACAATTACTTGTTGTTTGTGACCCATACATACGTATAAACTGGACGTGTCCATTATTATTTCCCACTTTGTTTGTTTTTTTTCTATTGAAAGAACAACAATCATTCCAAATTTTTTTATTGATTAGGAAACTTCTTAGGTATTTAGATATAAATATTTATTCGTTTCTTCTTCACACTGCCTAGTACCATCTTTGGCAATTTAATAACAATAGATAAAATGTGTTTAAAACATTCCTTCTACAAAACAACTCGTCTCCAACCAGAACAACTTGTATTAAATTAAATTAAGTTCTTTAGTTGTTATACCTGTGTGTTTACGGGTATCTTATGGTGGTATTCGATTTAAGCTAAGGGGACACATTTTATTTATTAATTTTTCGATTTACCTATTTCTAAACTTCTAATAAGTAGTGAAATTCTGAATGCTCTGTATTTGCATTTATATTGAAACTAGTTTGATGCATTGCTCATATTTTTTGCATCAAATCATTGATAAACATGCATAACTGTTTAAGTGAAGTCCACACTGCTTGTGCCACACCCTTGAATTTTGATTAATAAAATTTGTATCTTTATAAATCCTCTTTTCGGTAATTCTCATTCAGAACTAAATATATTTTACTGAGTCATATATGTTTTCAAAGAAATATATTTCATTATCAAAGATACGAAAAACATTTAATCGTGAGGTGTAATATCGTAATATCCTACGGCGCTCTGTGTATGAAAATCATGCTTAGTGCGAGAATATAATTTTTATTAATGTATATATGTATGCGTGTTGAGAAATGCATAAAATAAAACACATTTCGAGTTTAATATCGTCGAGCTCAAAATTAACATGTAATGTTCAGAAATATATTTATGCTTTAAAACTCCATTGATTGTTAAGAAATGTTTTTTTAAGAACTTCCTACTGAAGAATTGTTGCGTATGAATAAATTATTTAGTCGCTTAATTTTTAGTTGTCTAATATTTCAAGCACCATACACCTGTAAGGGATCTACTAACATTAGGTTTGTTTGTTGAAAAGCAAAATTACATTGAGCTATCTGTTACACCCATCGCGAAGAATCGAATCCTAGATTTTAGCGTTGTAAGTCCATAAACATACCGCTATCCAACAGTGTAACTCAAATGCTAGGTAAAAATATTAAAGTATTAAGTCTAGAGGAAACGTTAAACGTGTTCTGGCATGACCAGGTGGTTAAGGCACTCGAGTCGTAATCCAAGGATCGTGAGTTCGAATCCCCGTCACACCAAACGTCTTCGTCCTTGTAGCGGTGAAGGTATAATATTGTTACAATCAATCCTACTATTCGTTGGTAAAGGAGTAGCCCAAGAGTTGGCGGTAGGTGGTGATGACTTGCTGTTTTCTCTCTAGTCTTACACTGCTAAATTAGGGACGGCTAGTGCAGGTAGCTCTCGTGTATCTTTGCGCAAAAATCACACCAATCAAATTAGGTTAAATGTCTTAACACACCTACCTTCCATATCAGAAACTAAAAAGGCATGAATATATGAAAAAACCTGTACCATCTCAAAGAAAATAATGGGATAATTTTAATTGGAGGTTGTACGTTCTCTGAAATCATCTTGATCTTCTGATATATTAAACTACGTTAAATTTTACATGTAGAAAACATGATCCCAGCTTAAAATTGAGGTATAGAATTTCAATCCAAACAGTCTGAGTTGTTCGCATTTTTTGTTGTTTGTTTGTTTTTCATATACAAACGCTTAGCTCAATAATGCCTTTCTTTCTTTTTTTTTTTGGTCGATCTGTAGTCTAGTTACGGTTTTAGACTCAGAAGATCAAACCCTCTCGATTAAATTATTTGATCATACCCAAGGTCTCATAGCTTAATTTACTCTAACCTACTAAATTAACCTACGTAACTTTTGTTTGTTTGTTTATTATTTTATCGGTTATAAATTTCTGCTCTGGCAATACCAAACATGAGGTGTGTAATACCAAATTCGTATTTATACGTATTTTTAAGCCTAATTTTCCTGTGACAATTTAGGCATAATATTACACATAATATTTTAGTTTTTAAGTGATATATATATATGTATATATATATACATCGAAAACATAATTTAAATTCTGACTAACTATTACGGTCTCTACCTGAATCTACTTCAGTTCAGTCTGCGTCTTACATGATTCTTGTTGCTTGTTTTGAAGTTTCGCGCAAAACTACACGAGAACTATCTATGGTAGCTATCCCTAATTTAGAAGTGTAAGACTAGAGAAAAGGCAGATAGTCATCACCACCCACTACTAACTCTTGGGCTACACTTTTACCAACAAATAGTAGGATTGACCATAACATTATAATGTCCACACGGTTGAAATGGTGAGCATGTTTGATGTGACAGGGGCTCGAACCTGCAGATTACGAGTCAAACGCTCTAACCACCTGGCCATGCGGGGCACGATCTTTCTATCATTAACACACATACAAAAAAAAAACGAGATTGAAAAATTGACCGAAGTGGACTGTACTTGGTAACTGTTTTGTACATCATATAGTGCGTTATACGAAATATGGAAATCACATCAAACCCATTGTGTCACTTTATTCATAAAAATCCCATCCTCTTTCTCTTCGTAACATTTCCATAGAAAGATAGGTGAACTATTTAATGGATAATTTTATATAGCTTCCCTGTTTGTGTCTTCACTTAAAATACTAGTTTCTTTTCACAATTTTCTTTCGTCTTTAATATCTTTAAAAAAAATTCACAGTAGTTTTATCTGTTTGCATAAAAATTATTTTAAAAAGAATTTAGAAACGCCTAAGCAACCTGTTGTTACTAACACTACAAAAATAAGTCATATTCTCAAATATGAAATTATCACTTGCAGTAGCTACATAACGTTTCACATGCAATTCATTTTTGTTGATCATTTAAATGCAATGTCAGGTCTAGTAAAACATTTAAATTGAAGATTTTGGAAATTTTTAAAATACAAATGCATAACTTTGCGAGAATTAACATAACCAATCTTGGATTTTACTCACAGACTTAAACAAATTAATACCTAAATTGGCTAAATCATTTAATTTTTTTTTTTTTTTTACTTTAAGTTGGTGGGTTTTAATAAATGGTGATATTAAAAGAACACAATGACGAAGAAATTTGTCAACTAAACAATCTAATGAAAAGTTTCGCTGAGACATTGATGTTGTTTAATATTTCCTCAAGTTTGCAATGACAAAATAACTAAAAAGAAATGATTCTCTTATATCAATACTATTAACTTTAATATATTTGTTCATAAACTGTAAAACTATTAGGAGATACGTTTATTATCTTCATATGTGTTGGTTTCATAACCCTTAAAACTGCAATACGAAAGGTATTAGGATTTGAGATTATACGGGCAGACTGGATTAGTAGCAAATAGAATGCATGCGTATATAATAAGAGTAACTTAAGTTTTGAACAGAACAGAACAAATTAAAAGTAACAAAACATAAACTAAACATTGTTATATTTTTAGATAATAAAAGCCAAGAAAACGTAAATTATGTCTTTTACGTTTGAGACAAGGTCATTCCTTTGTTCTAAACTTTGGTTCTCATTCTTTCCACGACATTAAGAAACGGATCCAAAATTAAAGAAATTGGTGATTCTTCTATTTGTTAAAAAAGTTTTAAGGATTGACTTAAAGTTAACGAAAAAATACACACACAATTCAAATTTAGGTCAGCATTTACTAGACTAGACTCGATATGGAACACATTTCAAAATGTGTTTAAAAAAGTTGAATTGTGTTAAAAGATAAATCGTTTAAACTCGTTCAAGAATTGAGCTTACGTTGTTTAAAAAGTGTAATAATAAACCATCAACGCAAAGTTCACAGGAAAATAATGTTTATATGAAAATAAACAGTTGTTTAGAAGAACTTACATGAAAACACAGCCTATAGTTAAATTGACACTGAATATAAGTAACTTTCCTCATTTAATAGGTAATACACACTCTCAAATGGTTGCCGTATTTCTCTTATGATTCGCTTATCGGTTAACACAGTTCTTTATGGGAATAATATTTCATTTCATAGATAGAAAAAATACTGTGAACACCCATATGGTAATTCAATGAATAATAATACTAAATACCTAACTTTTCTAAAATGCATTTTTATTTTTTATCTTGAGTTTTTATCTGGTCAAAACCCATTTTAACCGATAAAGAGTTTTCAAGTTTGTGTATGGTGTGTTCCAAATAACGATGTTTATAAACAATAAAGGCAACAAAATAAACATTTAATGAGTACTGTCAAAACAGTGTTCAATACATGTGTAAACTGCAGGTTTTTCATAGGTAAAAATAGTTCTTTTTGTAAATTAAGGTATTTTTAATAATTAGAATATTAAACCAAACGCAAAGTAAGACTATAGTTGTAAGGCAGTATTTGAAAGATTTTTTTGGTTCTTTTAGAAATCAACATTCATTTTTACTGCTAATTTTGAAAGAAATAAGTAATTTACAACATATTTTAACTGCGCTTGTCTTCATTGCTTAAGAAATTAAATCTGTTAGTAAACACGTTTTTCTTAAATGTGTACAAACTTTAGAAAAATAAATAAAACATCCAAAAATGGAAGTTTTAAAATGTTTCTAATATTTAAAATGTTAACTTTTTCAAAACTACAAAACAAGTTCAGATATTTATAAACTGCTAAGATCTCATTAGGAAGTTCTTAAAATGTGACATAGTAGTAACAATATTAGTATGTATTTTATAGGTATAGATCATTCTAATTGTTAAGAAGATACATTAGAAAATATATAAATAATATAAGTCAATATTCAACATTTTAAAACTAATTCACTGCGCTCACGTTCCAGCTAGTTATGTAACGAACAATTCGAATAAAGGCTATCAAAATGACGTACGACTCTTGAACATATGAAATGTTAGTGTTATTTGTTGCGTAATAACTAACTGCACTGGAAGTAAACGTTAGAAATATTATAAGAACTGTAAAACTTTACAGAAATACAGGCTACTATGTAGAACAAAATATTAAAGATATTCCATGGTCTAGTTTGACAAATGAGAAAGAAGTTCAAAGTTTGCATTCTTTTCTGACATATAAAGAAAAAAACATTCTTGAATTTAATGGATGAAAAAAAGTGAGGTCTAATGTAATATAAAAATACTTCACATAAATTGGTCAATACACTAACATGATAGCGGTTTGACTAATCAATTGATTTTGTCTCTAAGGAAGGCAGTTTTCCCTTGTTTTCATCTTTAGTAAACATGGTGAGGTACTGTAAACACTTCGTTTGCTAGGTTTCTTTGAATAACACTGCATTGTCTTTCTTACTGACATCTTGCGCAGTGATGTCAGTTTAGAACAGTTTAGGCAACTCTTTTCTCACGTATCTTCTGTTTCCTCTCGTTAACGACTTCTGAAATACGAGTATATTCTAAAAAGTACAACCAGACTTTCACTGAGAAGAAGTGTCTTTGGAACCCTCTCACGCGTTGAGCTGAAGTGATGACTAGCTATTATGTACTGCGTGGTACTAACGGTCTTGAAATACGAGGAAGTACAAGTCACTGATGTACAATTTTGTGATGAACCTAAGCACGTAAGGGGCAGGAATCTATTCAATGAATGCATCCAAGGCTTTTAAACGACGCCATTTCAGATAAATGCCTTATACTTTAGTTTCCGGTCCTTCGCTGCCATGCTTGAAAGAATCTCGAAGATGCACGAGATCCACCGCGCAAATGTGACCAAAGGTTTTGTTATACCACTCGAGAGACCTCCCCCTGGTAGATGTATAAACAAATTAAAGCATGTGGAGTGTAAACAGTATTAATGATACACAAAACACTTTAATAATTATTTTCTACTAGGTTTACGACCTAGCGAAAAACACTGGCCTTAACTACGATAGTTTGGATGCTATAACCAACTCCTCGACTTAGCGATATTTATAAGAATGATCAATGCCAGAAAAAAAAATCGGAGGCCTTGGCGAAACTTAACATTTTAATATTTGTCACACACAGATAAGAATAACGGTTTGGTTGTTAAAACAATACATTGATACATTTTTAAAAAATGGCAATAAACCTTTGAACAATTAATTAGTGCATGTATTGAAAAGAAAAAGAAACAAAAAAAACCTACGAGGGAAATCAGTTTTATCTTTAATTAATATTACCCAATATTTCTCAATAATAACCAGAACTTCCAAAACTTTCCTTTAATAGTAAAGAATTGCATTTTTTTATAAATATTTGTGGATAAAACACATAACTGCAAAATATCAGTTACAGGTCTGAAAATCTGGAATGAAATACATACGTACAAATCAAAGCTTATTCATGGCTTTATATTTCAAGACAATTATTCTTGGCCAACAATAACATTTACCAAATTGTGGTCCATATTTATTCTAATCAGTATGGAACCGTAATAAAATAGTAAATTAAACATACCTGGAATCAATTCGAGAATAATGGGAAACACGAGACTTGCCCGCTCCACATGGTTCGATGTGGTAATTGGAAGTCAAGACAGTAACTCGAACTCCGTCTAACACGGGAGCAGCATCAAAGTGATCGACTGATTGCTCCACAAGTAAACACGACCCTCTACGAAGGTCAGTTTTCCAGGACCTTGTTTAAAGAATCACAACTTTTACAGGAATTCGAAATTCGTATGAAAGAAACTTTATTTCAATTTTTTTCCAAAACTGTTTGAGCTAATATTTCCTGCTTTTAGCTTTAAATATTATATATTTAAGCATATTTGGTGCATTTATATTCATTAGGAAAATCTACTTTATTCTATTGTCGTGAATTTAATTGGTAATAACATATTAGCATTGCCATCTGTTGACCAGTTACGCAATTACTACAATAAAACATTAAAATCGTTTGTTTGTTTGTTTTAATAAAAATACCTATTACAGCTTATCATAATTCTTAAATATATAGTATTCCATAGGTCACAACAGAAGGTTTGGAGATATATATTACAATGTGAATTAAATACAGTGGGTTAGCATTAGTTTGATTGCAAAGTAAATTGTATAAACATTGCAATAATTGTTTTTGTTGCCAAAATATAGAAAAGTATAAGTAATATATATATTCAAAACGTTTTTTCCTTCAGTAACACTACTTTTAAATAAATAGACATCTATTACAGCTTCATCTCATTTTAGGTACTATGAAACAAGACTTGATTATTTACTGTAGCTGTTGACTCTTTGATCCCATTAGCTTGAAATGTAAAAACGTAAGTTAAATCTGGAGATTCGCGGATATTTGTTTAAGAACATAACATTATGTAACATAAATTTTGTTCCTGGATAGTATATGTTATTTCTTAAATTCTTATGTTGTAAAAGTACAGAAAATGGCCACTATTCCCTTAAAACTTTGCTTTTGTGACCTGGATAATGAAATTTAGAAATTAACCTATTTTCTAGGTAAAAACGGGCAAATTTGCATATTTTCACTTACATAAAGTTTGAATAAAACAACATATAAATCAAGATTTATATGTATTTATACTAAAGTTATACAAAAATGTTTAGAAGTGAGTAGTTTTTCGACATTTGCAACTGTAATGTAAATCACTTTCACGTATCTGCCCACAAATACCGTCTCCTATCATGTTTCCGTTATACACTCCTTGGTAGCGGCGTTCAAAATCCATTATATCTTGGTAAAAGCGCTTGCCTTGCTCCTCTGAGTATGCTCCCATGTTCTCCTTGAATTTATCATGATGAGCGTCAAGGATATTGACTTTCATGGACATCCTACAGCCCACTTTGCCGTGTTTCTTCACCAGAACCTCAACTAGTTCCACGTAATTTTCGTTCTTGTGATTGCCAAAGAAGCCCCGAACCACTGTGACAAAGCTGCCTCGAGATTTTTTTCCCTTCTTACTGAGCTTCTTGGGAAATTCTATGCACTCCAGGATCTTCTTTATTTGTGGTCCAACGAATACACCAGCTTTTATTTTTGCCTCAGACAGCTTAGGAAAGAAGTCTCGAAGGTACTTGAAGGCTGCAAACTCCTTATTAAGAGCTGTGACATATTGTTTCATAAGACCCAATTTTATGTGCAATGGTAAGAACAACACCTTCTGGAGATCCACTAGTGGCTCACATTTGACATTGTGCCTCTCCACAGAGAACTCGGTCCGTTGTGGCTAGTTCTTCCTGTTGTAGTGTGCTGCGGTGTCCCTGCTGTCCCATAGGCAAAGATAACAGGTAAACTTGGTAAGGCCTCTTTGGAGACCCAGCAGAAATGCCAACATTCTGCAGTATCCGATAACCTCCCAGCAATACTAATCATGCTTCAAGACTCTCTAGCAAGGGCTTGACGCTGTTGTATTCCTCTTTATGGGGAGCACCAAATGAGCCAGGGGAAGAGAGGTATACTTATTCCCGTTATGAAGCAGCACAGCTTTGAGGCTTTTGGTCGAGCTATCAGTGAAGAGGCGCCACTCGTTCGGGTTAAAGCCAGTCTTGAGAAGTGAAGTTCTACAACATTATAGAAAATTATTGTAAGTTCTTGGAAATTCTTTTAACTTCGAGAAAATTCTCTTTCAGCTACTCAGCTCTGAATCTACCTGAAATGTTCTGGAAAATGAGTAAATTTGAAAATTTCATTACCTAGGTCACAAAAGCAAAGTTTGAAAAGAAAAATAGGTGTTTTATGTTTATTTTACGCATAAGCAATTGGAAAATTACACTTTCTGCCCAGGAACAAGAAAAAGTAAATATTTTGTTACATAATGTAATGAACATTTATAGTTTCTGTGTAACTAAATTTTCTCTATATAATGCATAGCAAGGGGGAGATATATGGCTAACTCAAATACAACTTCCAATATAGGCGTATAAAATTTTAACAGTAGAAAAGCAGCCTTTTTTAAACGAAATATTGTTTTAAATGAACCTTCGTGTCTTTTAAAGTAATTACGCTAGAAATCTGTGTAATAAAATTTAATATTATGTGTATTGATTTTTTTTTTACTCCTCCACTTCATACGTAATATAGGTGCTGGCTCCCTGAAGACACTGATTATGTAGTGTACAAAGCATTGAGTGCCTGTTTGTTACGGTCCTCTAATGTTTATCTATTATTGGCTGGTAATTTCTGTCTGACCCTGTTGTTAAGTTTCTTAAAATTTATATATATTTATTTTTAAAAAAATCTCATTTCAAGGGGTAATAACAATATTGTTTACACGAGAATTATGATGTTTTTAGCTTATTTAAATTACAAAAAAAAATAAATCGACTTTTCAATACCCCTATAATCTTTGCGGTACCTTATTTACTGTTCTACAAAATGTTTGGGTACATTATACCTAACCGATTTTATTGTAGGCTGACAAGACAACAACAACAATAATTACAAAAATGCCACTTTAAATGGATTTTACTTTCCTTGTAAAGTTTACAAAAGAAACCCTTAACAGTCAATAATAAAGGTTTCAGAGGTATTTTTTAACTGGTTCTTTACAGTTGAAAATGCTTTTTGCCCGAACGTTCTATGAAGGTTTTGTGCTATTCCTTGCGATTCCTATTATGAACCACTATCGTGATTATTGATTATATATTTTTGTTTTCCATTAGATTAATAAACGTTTAATTCAAGACGTATCTTGTGAATCCACAAACTTTCTTTCGTGCGCAGCACATGTTGAAATGTTTAGAAACGATATTTACGTCGCAGTCCTGTAAACAGTGGTGAAAAATGAACGACTAATTACTTACTGTATTTTGCGTAAGCTTTTTAATACGCGAGCTCAAACAGTGTATGGTAAAGCCCACGTAGCCAAAGTTACATTTCGGACATGTAACTTTATATATGACGTGAGAGTGATGCGTAATTAGGATCCTGTTTTTATATTCAAAATAATTATTTAAATGAAACAATAGCTTAAACATAATTCTAAACTTAATGTGAGGGTAAATGTTATTATTCAAAATAGATTTAATCTTTTATTATTTAATTATACTGAACGGTTACCAGTAAATAGTGAAATATGATAAAGTATTTCTTTTATCTTCAGCTTGTTTACTAGTTTTAGGAATGTACAAACCTTTCAAATTTTTTTTTAATAACAGTATCAATTAATTGTATAGGAATACTATTTTTCAGTAAAACAACCATTATGTTTTGTATATCTTCATGAAAAGAGGAAAAATAACTACGTCATAGGCTCGATGAATTAAATTATAAATTGTTTTGTTTTAAATTCAAAAGTTAAAAACTGTCAAAATTAACATATTAACTTGTAAAAGTTGGCTTATGTCAGCACTTATGTTAAAACTTCTACTTAAATTAACAATCTTAGTGAAAACTCTTAACTGTTTGTTCTGCAACTGTAAATCTAATATCTTTAGGTTGATTAATCAAATAATTTTGAAATTCTAAAGTAACAGATTTATTTTTGAAAACTAAAAAGAAGTCATCAGTATATCTCCTATAATATAAAGGTTCAACTTCTACCAGACACGTTTTAACCATTTTTCTTCATAATAATTTAAAAATAAATTAGTTCAACATGATGCAACACTTGAACCCATGAATACCCCCATCAGGTTGTTCGTAAGTAGATCCATTGAAAAAAAACCAAAAAAAACTCGACTCTTTAAATTGCCACTTAATTCAATTTCTCAATTTAAAGGTAAACTGGTGTACAAAGTCTCAGTGTAAAAACTGACAATATAAACAGGTGCGTCAAAAGCCAGTAAAAATGAATTCAAAACTAGTTTTTACCGTGAATTTATTGGTTACCTGAGATTCATGAAACTACCAGAAAACTTCCTAGATATAAGTGACCATACCTATACCTGATGGCCTGATGGAACAATTGAATTTATGTATTTTAGCATGCGCAAAATACTATATAATAATCAGTCATCCATTCTTCACCCCTTCTTTTTTAAAAGGCTGCGACGTAAATGTTGTTTCTAAACACTTCTATATCTTGGACAGTGCGTGTAGCAATGAGATGCTACCCGGGAAAGAAAGTTTGTAGATTTACAAAATACGTACTGATTTAAACGTTAATCAAATCGCTTCACTTTCCTCCTTAAGGCTAGAATGATATATAACAATAAGTATTTCGTGTTTTTTTTATTCCATATATTCTTAACAAAACTATTTTATTTTCTAATTACTTTATTTCTGATCTATGTCATTAGCTCTTCTTTTGATCACATGATTTAAATAATTTAAAAGTATCTACGTAACTTGTTTACACAAAGTGAAATTATTTAAGAGACGTAAGTACAATTAATCTTAAGTATGTTGGAATATATAAATAATATTCTATAATCCTTTAAATGTTACCAATTATATCTATTACTATAATTAAGTTCAGCAAATATATTTCTTTGCATATTCAACACCTATTAGCGTTGTAGAAGACTGAGCTCAAAGTTTGTATTTAACATGAAGATTTTACACATAAATTTGATTATTTTGGCTTCTAATAACCTGAAATATGGGTAATTATGTAATGAAAGTTTATCGTACAAAAATATTTGAGTGTTTATAGAGAATATATATATACATGTAGGCGTAGTCACTAATTATGGAAATACCTAATAATTATAATGAGATATAAACGTGTCTACCAGTTTTTTATAGAAGATTGACGATACATACGGACTTCAAATAATTATTCATAAATCATCAAAGAACAGCAGGTAATTTTCTTAGCTGTTAAATAATTATGGAAACATTAAGCACTTTTAATAAAGAAATTGCAAAGGTCATCTTAACATTTACCTGAAAACACAATAGTCTCTTTTAGGAAGAGGCCAGAGGGAAGAACGCACGTAATGAAACACTTCGCTCTGCTTATCTAATCTACAGACAACTCGAGACTTCAGCAACCTGTTGTCCCATACATTTCTGAAATAAGAAATACATATTACAGCTTATATAGGTATTAATGTCTCTGATAAAAAATAATTTTTCATTTTTAAAATTTTGAACACAGCAGCCACAATAATATTAAAGCAGAGTCTTGAAAGCTTCTATACCAGTACAAATATCGTACAATTTTAAAACTTAATTATTTTCTTAATGGCAGATCATTTAGGAATGGAACATCCCATGACCAAAAAAATAAAACTCCTGAACTGATAACATTTTAATAAATACGTAGAAGGCACTAATGAAATCAGTTCGATATATTTGAATGACCAAATTACAGTTTTCATGATCTAAGTTTGGGAATGTCATTACCATACTTCTATCATAAAGAACGACATTCCAAAAAAACTTGTTTTTTTAAGTATTGTAATTCCTTTTTTAAACACATTTGTATAAAATTAAACTTACAAAACAATAATTTTTTTTCACTTATATCACTGAGTGGGCATATCCTTGTTTATAACATCCAAATACGTTTAAAAAAGTCAAAGAATGTTAAAACCTTTTTATTAAGGCTTTCGAATATTTGCTTGCACTTTGACGAAAATCGCAATACCATCCATTACAACAATAATAAAAGAGTATTAATGTTTGTTTTGATGGAAATATTAAAATTACATGTTTAATGCTTTACTAGAATCAGTACTTTTAAAAACAAATTAAGGTCTTATACATAAGATTTAAATAGCTAATTCACACGGCATTCTAAAGCTAAGTACTGTTTTATTCCTATTAATTATTTTATATGTAAAACAAACTGATATTTATAGTCCTATTTATATTAATTTATCATTTAAAATATGAGTTTAATGCTTTGAGTTATAATTATTTGTTTTAATATCACTGCAACACTGTTTGTTTGTTTTTTTGGAATTTCGCACAAAGCTACTCGAGGGCTATCTGTGCTAGCCGTCCCTAATTTAGCAGTGTAAGACTAGAGGGAAGGCAGCTAGTCATCACCACCCACCGCCAACTCTTGGGATACTCTTTTACCAACGAATAGTGGGATTGACCGTCACATTATACACCCCCACGGCTGGGAGGGCGAGCATGTTTAGCGCGACGCGGGCGCGAACCCGCGACCCTCGGATTACGAGTCGCACGCCTTACGCGCTCGGCCATGCCAGGCCCACTGCAACACTGAAATGAAGTGTTAAAGCATGCAACCTATACATTTTATAGTGAATAAAAATATAATCACAAACAATTAAGGTACACACTTTCTAACATCTTCCAACGTGAGGCATTCTGTTATCTTAAAAAATATTTGTGAATGATGTTATGAGATACCAATCTCTTTTTATTCTCTCAAATCAATTAGTGTTTCAAAATCATATCCAATTATCTTAGTCGGTTTGTACTTATTGTATATTCAGTTGTAATAAAAACATTCAACTAGCATGCAAAAAGTCGAAATATGAATTAATATTCACCTTTTCACTTTATTCTTTAGTTATAGTTTTAAGTAAAACAAATTAAAATATTTTATTTTGACTCTCTCCTTAACTTTTGAAATAGCAGAGCTGATGAAAATTTTATTATAAAAAGCAAAGTAACAAAAACTTTGACACTGACGAAGTACTGAAGTGCTTATTTACACAACTGTTTTATCATTATTTTTGAATTACCTTTCTCGTAAAATTCTGTTGAGTACCTCGACAGGTGGCGCTTCAACGTCAACAATGATCCTCCATAATCTTAAAGGGTGAGGATCATCAACTTTCTTAAAAGATATTTCTACGTTTTCAGTGTTCTGTACTGCTATCCACTTTGCTTTGTCCTTTGAATTCTAACACGGAGTAATAAATAATTTAAACACAGAAATTTCATGATGTCACTGATAAAACTCGTATTATTCTTAGTAACTGAAAATCAAAACAGTTGAAGTGTTGAACATTTCTTTTTATTTTAACACAAATTTAGCAATTCATGTAATAAAAAGTGAGGTTTTAATTGTTTTCGATTTTAATTAACAAAGTATTTTGTAAGTTTCTGGCATTTCTGGAGTGAAAACCCAAAATATATAGTTAATTAATTATTAACATATTTTCAACTACTGAGCGATTTGTTCATTTATAATAATTAAAGGTTTTTCAATAACCATTATTTCCTAATTTATCTAATATATAATACTAGAACGTAATTTTACTTTTTGTTAGAGGTGCGTAGATTGTTATCAATAACGCGCGTACATTAATGGTGGTCTGAAATGCTAAGTTAACGATTATATTGTACTAGAAAACAGAAACACAATAAACAAATACGGGTATTTAATTCTATAAAAAAACATAAAACGATTAATAACAGAATTAAAGAAACATACACACGTATATATAACACAAGATTTTAACATGTGTTATATTCCTGTTTATCATAAAATGATACCAGATTATTAACATGTCAATAATTAGTTAAAGATATGAAATTTCGGATCTTTATCTCACTTTTTATTTTAAGAAAAATGTTCACATTTATTGATCGAATTATTTCCAACCGAACTAACACTAAACAAAGTAATTACATGAAAAAACGTAAAATGTTTACTACAGTTTTCATGCTTTTCGTTTGAATTTTCCTTATTTTATCATTTTCACGCAAACTATTTAAGCTAGGATTTTCTGCAGATATGATATGTTAGGTCAACAAATACTGATCTAATTGAAAAAAAAAAATAATGCGTTCAAATAAACAAAATCACGTAGACGTAACTTTATTCAATAAAACTACATGTAAAGAAATAAAATCAAGTAATTGTATTTATAATAGTATACAGAGTATGAAATAGTTATGAGCTTCAGCGTATGACAGTTTTACGAGAAAAACAAAGAAACTCATAAAAACGAAATATAGAACCGATATTAAAGAAACAAATTGCTAAAAGATATTTACAACAGTCTATGGAATGCAGTGAAGCTAAATTATTGCAAAATAAATGTAAAATTTTAATAAAGACAAACGTAGCGGAATACGTAGAAATGTCTTGATGCGTGTTCATAAAGTGAAACACATACTGATTTGAACGAACTACGTGGGCGTATTTTAGACTTAAATAACTCGAGACAGCTCATAAAAAATGTATTTAGTGTAATGCTCTGTTTTTATTTTTTTATTTTGAAAATTACACAAGGGGTTAAGTGTTGTTTGCGTGAAAAGTTACAATAATATACAGTCGTCTGACTAAGCAAAAAAAAAGGAGCAAAATAATTCCGAATGGAAAAGCCAATGTGCAATCCCTACTTCTCGAACAAAGGTCTTTCTAACGATGAGACTTGTAGCGTTTTGTCAAGAAATTTGCAAGACAAACAAGGACAAGCATTTTATTTATATATATGTATATTCAATATTGTGTCTCCAAAGGGTAAATAGATATAACGTTATCTCCATTTTAATTAAGATTTATATTGGGTTGAACTTTCAAAAGGTTTTCGTCGTTATCATGATAGAAACTTTTCACAAATTTGTAAATATTTTAACAGTATATCTGCCTTAGGCAATTGTCGAAACCCAAACATATAAAATGATTCGTTTTAAAGATATAAAAAAACTGTAACAAAAGTTTGCAAAGGTATTTATGATGCTGTCTATCCTTAGTTTTGTTAAACGAACTAGAAGTTTAAAACAAAACACAATAACAGTATCGACCGAACGTGAACCGGAGTCGTTTAGAAAAGATTCATTAAGGTACCAAAGTAACGTTGTTTACAAACGACAATGTATCAGTACTAACTCGCTGAAACTCTTGAATACAGTCATCTACAATAGATTTCCAGTTATGATATCCATTATCAGTAAAACAGTGTAGCTTCTCTAGCGTTGATGGACTCCATTGAGGTAAAACTAACCGCTTAAGAATGTTTTCTGAAACCTGCAAAAAAGAAGCAAGAAACAATTTATTTATAAAATGTTCTATAGAATGCTTTTAAACAAAGTCGGTAACAATTCGACTCTGTCACTTCAATTTTAAGCCAATTACCGAACATTTAAATTTGACAGTGCCATTGTTTAGATTCTACGTGTAGAAACAATGTAAACAAATATATGACATGTAAAATTGCAGCATTTTAATCATATCTGTTAGCATACTGAAGCGTATAACATGCTGTAACATAGAACTTCCACTCATTTGTTGTGTAGCTTGAAATTCACCACCGCATGTCATACAAAACAAGGATTAAGAATTCGAAACCAAGTCTTCAATATCTGCTTAGAAAGAAGATCCACCGGACATTTTACACTGACGCTATACAGTGACGCCCATTTAAAATAATTTAGTATGCGCGTATTTGAAAAACATCAAATATGAGACAGCTAGGCAAATCAACTAATAACAAGTAATTTTTTGCAGTAGCTTGAATTGTTTTATAGTTTCGAATTCTGAAAGATGCTGGGGGACAACATTCTTTTGGAAATTTACACTTAATCTATGTAATATTTAGTTTTTCATAATTCAATTTATATGTAAATATCAAACATCCGTGCAATAATTGTGCAAAGATACCTTAACCATAAGTAACAAAGTCTAGAAAGCCTTGTACCGAGAAAAGATGTTTGTAGTTCATTATCATGAAAGTTAAACATTCGTGCGCTGCTCGGATCTCATTCAGTTCTCGTTGGTCGGGAACCCCTACTGTTTTACTTCTTCGTGAACTAACACGTTTATTGTTAACCGTTGTTGTAAGATGGAATAAAGATGGCGCCAAACATGCAGCCAAGTTGGTAGCTGTCATCTGAAAAAAAAACAAAAAACTTGCTATCAAATTCTTGGGTCGTAAATTGGATACATTAGTTAAATCAATTATATTATATATTTACTATGTGCGAAAGCTACTTTCTAAGAATAGTAAAACTTTTTTATTTTTTTTCAAAACCATTCCAATTAACTTAATAATGTTTTCTTAAAACAGGAAAAAAAAACTTATTGTAGCTTGAAATCAAACAAAACGCTAATGTTGAAACGGCAAATCAAAACGACGAATTTCAGTCCCATTGTCTTGTATAATTTTGTAAATAATATAACTTGTGTTTTGTGTACATTCATTTTAATTCTCCACTTATTGCAGTATAATCATATTTAATTTAGAAATGGTTGTGTATTGTACGTTCCCGTTGTTTGGTTTGGGGTACTCTTTCAGATTGCAACATCATCTGCAAACTATGTGGTTTGGGTCTTTGAGAGGTATGGTTTGGCTTGTTTTGAATTTCGCGCAAAGCTACAAAAGGGATATCTGCGCTAGACGTCCCTAATTTAGCAGTGTAAGACTAGATGGAAGACAGTTAGTCATCACCATCCACCGCCGCTATTGGGCAACTCTTATCAACGAATAGTGGGATTGACCAAAATTATAGCGCCCCCACGGTTGAAAAGGCGAGCATGTTTGGTATAACGGGAATTAGAAAACGCGACCTTCAGATTCCGAGCCGAGTGCCTTAACCATCTGGCCATGTGAGAGGTATGTCGCTGAGATAGATGATAAACAGTGTAGAGACAAGTGCTTCTGCTTGACAGAAACCCGCTTTCAGATTATAGCACTCAGAGTAACATTCACTCTGATGGTCCTATTGTTCAGGAAAGTAGAAACACAACGAATAATTTCTATGGAAAGTCTCAATTTAGACAGTTTGTATTTAAGTCCGTTGTACCATATTTTTATTGAATAATTTTTAAACATCTAGTTAGCATGCGTTTGTACACTGTTTTTTATTAAAACCATGTATCATTTCTTCTGTTGCTTCTCTTACTTTTCGGGATCTATTTTGTATTTCCAGAGTATTTATTCAGTTTCAAGGTAATTTATAAGTCTACTATGTTATTTTTTCAAGTAATTTTCCTAGATTTCTTGTTAAACTTATGTGCCAATAATTTGCAGGTTTATTCGTCGATTTTCTTCCTGCTGGAATATAAGAACATCAGCCCGTTTTCAAGCTCCTGTTTTATAGAGATAAGTTGTATAAAGATGTGAGATGTTCTAATAATCCTGGAGGACCTTTCTTGAGTAACATGTTTTGATTTTTTTCTTATACAATAATAATACGAAAATAAAGAAAAGCAAACGGTAAAATGGTTATTGAACTTGTTCTTTAATTGTGATGATTTGATAAGTTGTTCTATTGTGTAGTCATGTTCTCCTGTTTTTATGTTATTGCAATGAGTGTCCTCAGTGAAATGTGGTGTCTGTGTGTGTGTGTGTGTGTCATAACTTAAAAAAACAAGCCGAAAAATATATTTTAGTGAAAATGAATATACTTTAATGAAGATAAGCAAAGTCACAAAGGACTGCATTAAAAACCGCAAATCCAAACATCTGATTAAATATATTAGTTTGTTATAACTTAATAACAAGCCAAAACAAAAATAAATTAAACAAAAAAAACTGTGATTGATTGTGATATAATTATTTATTATGTTCATAAACGGTTGTTCATGTTTGAATCATTTTTTTTTAATGTTTGCAGTTGCTCTTTGAAGCCTATTTTCTGTTTATTCGTGTATGTTTATTATTATGTTTAAGTGTAAGGTAAGATGCTAATATTTGTTTTCTTTTATTTGTAGGTTTATTTTTTATTAATGTTGGTAAACACATTCAGAGCTCAACCATATTACTGGAGTGATATATGTCATTGGTATGTATTGGTGTTGTATCGTTTAGTTGAAAGGTACCTGAATCCTGAATAACAGTAAATGTATTCCATTAGCATTTGTAGTCCTACAACCGAAAATTGCGTTTTTGCTATTGAAATCGCCTATAATAACATTTTGTTATAGTAGATGATATTGTTTAGTTGTGTAGTTCTCGGTTTGATTTGTGGTGAGCAGCATGTACATACACACATATATATATATATATATACCTGCTACTGTAAGTGTTTGGTTATTATTTAGAAGTATATTTATTGTAACATTTTCATATTTTGACGCTAAATGTATTATGTTTATAGATAATTATTATTTGTATACGACTAGTATGCCCCGTTCTCAGGATTTCTTGCGTGGTCTCACTTTCTTTCTACTTGGTATCCTGTCATTATAAAAGAATTGTAGTTGCATAGCATTAGTTCAGTGATATATATCTGCCGATGTATTAGTGGGAATGTGCTCAATTCATGTCGCTTGAAAACAAAGCTGCCTTAAATATTTATGTGTAATACAGTGAGAGTATTTATATGACATTAATTAGAGTTTAGTGTATTACATGTGGTATTAGATGTTGTAGGTGTTTCTCGTTGAGATTGGTAATAAGTGTGATAATGTCCGTGTTGTTATTTGATTTACTATATTCTTAAATTTAGTGTGTGATTATACTTGAAATTATTGTTGCTAATTCTCTGTTACCTTCATTGTTAGTGATTTATACTGTGTCTGCTTGTCTCGTTTGTTGGTTGTTGGTGTCTTCTGATTTGTTTGTGATTATTCGTTTTGTGTTTCTTGCTGTGTTGTCACCGAGTATGTTCATCTTTCCGTTGTATTTCTATTAGCTTTCTGGAGCTCTCTTTACTTTACAATTGTTTGTTTGTTGAATTTCACACAAAGCTACTGGAGGGCTATCTGCGCTAATTGTCCCTAATTTAGGAGTGATAGATTAGAAGGAAGGCAACTAGTCAACACCATTCGAAAAGGAAAATTTTAAATTAATCAAAGAGTGGAATTGATTGTTACATAATAATATCCCCACGACGATAAGATTGAGTCGAACGCCTTAACAGTCAGGTCATACTAGGCCACACTCTTTCCGAATAGGGATTTTTGTGTCGTTTGGATGTGAAGAATGAAACTGATCATACACATACACTGATCTACAGAACTCACCGCATGCGTTATTACCTGATTTTCATCTGCATTTTTACTGACTTCTTGCAAGAAAGCGATTAAAGTTTGAAGGACTTCTCGATTTTCATCAGGCATTAGCAATATCGCTGCGTGAAGGGCATCAAGTCTATCCATATGAGGAATATCTACGATATAAGGTATTCACACACAAAATAGTTGAAGTACTTGCCATAAATAAGGTTTTAACTTACAACATTGTTTCATGATTTACATGTTGATAAAATTTATCTTAAACCTACGACGATAAATACTTGGACATTTCATTCCAATCTTGGAAATTAAAAGCAATTAGAAGAAATTTAAATTATTTTTTTTTTATTTTTTCTCTTTTTTTCCCATAACTTACACTTTAGATACTATTTACGGAAAGGTTTCAACGAACAAGTTTGCCCTAAAATTGGTAATTTTCTTGATTTTATTTCTCACTGTTATTTATTCTAGTGCAAAGTAATACTTGGCTTTCTGCTGTGCCCATTCCAGATTTTGTGTTGTAAGTCAGTAAACTTACCACTGACCCATCGTAGGACTTTCTTGTTCTATACAAATTTTATCGAATTTTAAAATAATTAAACCTTAAAATTAATAAACTGAAATTTTATACATTACTATCATTACTTATAGAATAAAATATACTAATTTTTAAGAAGATTGTTCATATATATAACTGCATAAGAATTTTATGACTGAAAAAATACATACACTAAACAACATTTATATAGAAATCAAAACCAAACCACTAAATAAAAGAAAGACGACTTACATAGAAAAATACTGATAAATGTTTCTGACCACTTATTAGTAAACAGCGCCTCAGGTAGGTCGCGAAAATATTGTTTTAGCATATCAGCAACATCATAGGCTTGTTGGTCATCGTAGGTGTTATTATGTGGGTTGGACTCGTTTAAGTTTCGGAGTTTCTGGATGCGAGATCGAACTCCTGACTTACGAAAAACTCCCACCGAGTCTAAAGATGTTTTCCGTAGATAAGATAAACAGGCCTGAATACATGGTGGAAGAGCCTGCCCAGTTCGTTGTAGGTTAAGCAAGAAAGGCACTCCGAACACAGCTTTGTCTGAAAATAAAGTTATATGGAAGAAAAGGTTTTATTTATATAATTCACTAAGTTATTCCACCAGACAAAGCTGGAAACAGCAACATAACATTTGTATATGATCTATGTTAGTCAACATAGAGAACAAACAACGTTAAGCTTTTGTTAAGTCCTTTCTATTCTGTTTGTTTTATTTATTGTAATCAAACTCAACGCGAAATCATAAATGATAAACATCAGCTTAATATTCTGTATAAAAATTAACCCATTGACTGATGATTCGCCGTATAGGATACGGTCTGCATATAGCAGTTGAATGCGTTCATGTTGTATACCGAGTACGGCTTGCAAAAATTCCGCGAGCGTTCAAAGCAGCCACAGTCAAAGGGTTAGGGTAAAGAATCCTTCATAGTTTCTAGTGTATTAAAAATATCACTCTATAAAACACAAAATAACTACACAATAAATTTCATTTGCATCAAAAATAATACGACACTCCATAGCGAATTATAATACAGGGTCGTCTGGAATGATAGATGTAAAGTTCAAATTACCCTTGTAATCCGGACTCCGTATTCGTCTAATAAAGTTGGGGACCCTCCAAATCCAACCAGTTTTACTAGATGGTGAATGTTTTTCCATAAATGTTGTCAATTTGAGGAGAGAAAGTTTACGTAGTTTCATTAGTTGTATGGAAGACAGACTGTTGATATCCACAGAAACAGATGAGGAATTAGTGGATAACAGTGTTAGAAAATGAGATTCTGTGTCAGTTTTATTTGAATAAAGCCTACAAAAATAAAAATAAAATGCATTTTATTACTGTAGAGTTTACTGTTTTTAATGCATTTTGAAATTTAAAAAACGGGTACAAATTACGGTAATAAATAATCCTGTTTTTGGAAAACATGAAGGAAACATATTCTGCTTAAAAGTCCAAACATCAGTAATTTTCGCAAAATAACGTGTTTTACAGCTAAAACATTTTATTTTTATACGTGTATTAAATTTTGTTTAATGTATACAAAATTAAGTTTAAAAGAGGAATTTTATAACTTTGCTTTATATTTGCAGATTAAGGTTCGTTTGTGGTTTGATCTACTTAATATATGGCTACTTTAATTCTAATAAGCACGAAGTTTTGAAGCAGAGATTGTCATCTGTTTCATTCTAAATCTTCGATTTTTTCTTTGTTTAAATATGTATCTTTATTTAAATATTTTTATAATAAAATTGAATCTCATAAAACAACTTACATGGACGTCCTTCTCAATGATGATCCTACACCTGAATCACGTCTTTCTTTGAATTTTAGTTCTTCCATCTTTGTTTTCTTACTTAGGTCAGCAATTAAATCAGGTTCTTTTATCTTAAAACCTGTAAAAGCAATTGAATCAAATAATAAACAATTGCTGTAATCATTTTAAAGATATCTTTTTTTTATCTTAAGCCTCTTTCTAGTGATAATATTGTACTTGTAAAATACATGAACTACTTGTGACAATATGTTAAAATGTTCTGTCGCTATGATAAAAGACATTCTGATTTTTTTCGCACTGCACTATAACAACAATATTATTGTTTTATGTTTTAAAAGAAAATATATTTTTTATTAATAATACCTTTATAGAATTACGAATATTTATTTTAACCAATACGTAAAATCAGAAGCGTAAATTTTATACACCCTATAGTAAGGGATGATTTTTGCAACCACTTATGTGAACTGTTCAATTTGCAAATTGGTAATTTCTGATTACGTAAACCTGAAAGCTGTAAACATGCACTCACAGAGAAATCTTGTTGCCACGATACAAGGTTTCCATGTAGGTTTGTATAAGTGAGGTGTTGTAAACAGTTTTCAAAATGTTAATAAAGACAAATGTGTCTCAAGTTAACTGCCACATGAATTTATTCCTTCACACTGTACAGTATAAAAGATGGCCATTATACTTGACAAGGTTACTAATAACTTCCATTGCATGAATTACGTTTTCAAATATTAATAAAATTAGTAATTACCCTTGATAAGTTTATATCTACTGAAAAAATGTTCATGTTGTTTGATAAAAATAATTAAAATGTCTTTGCGAACTCTTCAAAATTACACATCAATACAATGTAGCACATAATTATTCATACTTTTCATTGAAGTAAGATTCATTTAGTCCTCTAGTCTACATGTTCCCAAACGTAGACCTCCTTTGCGATGATCTATTTATGAATTCTTTCATAAGCTCTTCTATATTTATCTTGTCGACCTCATCTTTGTGAGTGTGACAAATTGCCACATGGTTGAGGCGGCACTGACATAGTTGATCTTAACCACGTCACCGTCTTAATGCAGAAAAGTTGCATTCACATTTGAAGCTGGATACTGGACATACAAGGAAAATTTTCATGAGAAGAAACACTTCACTAAACATCTTCTGGCTTGTTTCATGCATTTTACAGTAAGCATCCTTCATACTTTTCAGAGATACTGCTTTTGTTGTTCCTTTGAACATGGGCAACTGAAACTCGAGTCGTTATGCAGAGATTTCTGGATAGAAGTTTATAACCGAGTTGTCAATCTTGCCAGATGTGATCATGTTCTCAAGTGCCAGATATTGCCTCAAATCATTGTTGTCTGCATTGAATCTAGTAGTCAGATGTTCTATGACTGTGTCCACAAATTCAAAATATTGGCTTCTGTAGTAATCTCTAGCTGTTGCAGAATGGTGTGCTGAGCCATCACCTGTGATCCTTCTGGGGGATCTGCGAATGCGTGTTTGTTCAATAGGCACCGGATCTAGGGAAGTTACCTTTTTCTCAGCTTCATCAAATATCTTGTTGTAATTTTCCTTTGTTCGCAATACCCGCAATTGCTCAACTGTCATTGCAGATGCTTCAGTCATGCCAGATACTGTCGCTGAGTTTGCTTGGAATGCACGGTTTAGTTCCTTTAATGCAGCTAATGGATGCTGAGCCATCAACAATCCTAAAACTGTCTTTCCTTTGTCAAATCTGTGCAGCAGACCTCGTGCTTTCACTGCTACATCTGATTTTTCATTTGCTAATTCAGACAAAGAATCAACAATGTCACTGTAGTGATCATTAGCACATGTAATTGCAGATAGGCGACACAACCAGCATGTTGGACACAGTGGGTGGATGTATTTAACTGGACCATTGTGGCTGTCTGACGATACAATATTTTAAACGATTGTCTTGTATTTGCCTGACCTCTGAAGCAAGACACCAAGTTCATGTACCCACTGGATAGAATCTCGAACACATTCACAAGCTTCAACTGCATGTTGCATTATTAAATTAGCCTTGTGTGCTCCGCAGTGAAATTGTTTGTTTGTTTGTTTTGAATTTTTGCACAAAGCTACTCGAGGGCTATCTGTGCTAGCCGTCCCTAATTTTGCAGTGTAAGACTAGAGGGAAGGCAGCTAGTCATCACCACCCACCGCCAACTCTTGGGCTACTCTTTTACCAACGAAAAGTGGGATTGACCGTCACGATATAACGCCCCCACGGCTGGGAGGGCGAGCATGTTTAGCGCGACTCGGATGCGAACACTCCGCAGTGAAAAAGACAAAGCTGACGGTTGCTTCTCTTTTATTTTTGTCTAGCATCCACTGTACGCACCACTCATGTTAGCCTATCCATCATAAGTGTGTGCTCTTAATCCCGACAGTGGTAAATTGAGTCTAGTCTGTACATCAAGTAAAGTAGAGGATATTGTTTCACCAGTTGTATTGGAAACACTATACAAATAAAGAAATGTGTCATGAACGTCAAGATTCTTATCTACTTATCATACACATATTACTTCCTGTTCGGCACCTGTAACATCTTGAGTGCCATCAACCATTAATGCAAAGATTTTACTTTACTGCACTTCGTGTGCTATGTTCTTCAGTATTTGATGGCTGAACATCTCCATTATTTCATTCTGAGTTTGGGATGATGTGAATGTGATTTGACAAGTAGGCCGTCAACTCAGGATCTTCCTTTTCCAGGAGCTTCATTAACTGTAGGAGGGCCCGGCATGGCCAAGCGTGTTAAGGCGTGCGACTCGTAATCTGAGGGTCGCGGGTTCGCATCCCGGTCGCGCCAAACATGCTCGCCCTTTCAGCCGTGGGGGCGTTATAATGTGACGGTCAATCCCACTATTCGTTGGTAAAATAGTAGCCCAAGAGTTGGCGGTGGGTGGTGATGACTAGCTGCCTTCCCTCTAGTCTTACACTGCTAAATTAGGGACGGCTAGCACAGATAGCCCTCGAGTAGCTTTGTGCGAAATTCCAAAACAAAACAAACAAACTGTATGAAGTTCCCCTCCGTATCAATATGTTCACGTAAATTTTGACGCAGTAAGAAACGTAAACTTCTGAATATTTTGGCTAGACTTCTTTATCATTCTTCCTGCTGCTTCTTTGTTCCATCATGTAGCTGGACAGTCACTGGAGTTACATCAAGTGAACCTTCTGGAGATATAGCGAATCTGTGCTGAAAGGAGGATTGATGTTTTTGAATTTCTGTTTTGCCTTTTTTCAGTTGCAAAAACCGGTGGATATGAAGGTATACTGCACTGGCCTCTCCAGTTTCCCTGTAAAAAGGCCTCTGTTATCCGCCTTTACACAATGAAAGCATATAACTTTTTGAGTCTGATTGTCGAAGTGCAGCCATGGGAATGTATCTAACCACTTGCCCTGGAAGTTGATATTTTGCTTTCATTACTGCACAAACTTGTTTCACAAGTATCCGGTGGTTCATGATGTGCAATAGTTGCAAAATCATTTTCAGACTTGTCCTCTAATAAACGTGGTATTTCCTCTGTATGGCAAGTTTCTATTCCTTTGATTGAGGTTGTTTGATTATCTGCATCTGCATTGTCACTTGTAGTACTAGTAACTGGCTTGCAGAACTGTCTAATATCGAAAAGTTTCAGACGCTTGCTTGTCATAATTGAAATGTTTCCCAGGTGACTCAACAAGCTAAAATACAGTGTTTATTGAAAACCTCTAACGCACAACGAACGAAGATAGAACAGAATGGAAGTAGGACTGAACTGTACAATGTATTTAAGTCGAACCTCACAGTGACTACCTAACCGACTGACCGCCTGGGCATCCCTGGGACAATAATGTGTGCTAGTTACAACACAAGTAATTCCAAGTTTCTCGAAAAATACTTAAACAATCACAAATATATTATATTCCTGTTAAAGCTCATCAAAAGGCAAACACGTTGTGATATAATGTCTATAAGCACGTCTATTAAATAAAAACACCTAAACAAAAACTAAGGCGTTCGACAATAAAACCGGCTAGACATGCATAAGAACAAATGACGTAGGAAAACCGCACTATATCCACATAAGATTGATGCAGCTACAAGCTACAAATGGTCTGCCAGATTTAGATCACAGGAGTTTACGCTTGTGAGTAATATTTTCGAATTTCATGTTCTGTTCAATCTGTTGTAATAAAAATTTTACTTAATCTTACACCACGTACAAGACGTAGGTAGATTCTGTGATAGTGCTTGCAAGCACTAACAATATAACATGCAATAACATGAATTTGTGATTTTATAATAAAAGGTATATCTTGAAAGTAGTGAATCATTATTTAATCTTTTATTTATGACCACTTCTTTGTGAAGTTTGTCATTAAACATTGGTGTATTTAGACACAAGTTAAAAATCGATCCCCAAATATAATTGTGGAGATATTCATGTCGAAAGGCTGCTCACTGCTAAATCCCGTAATATACTACAGAACTCTGAGTAATTCCCTTTCATTGCAGAAGAATGTGAAAAAAATCCCATTCAATAAAATGAAATTGTAAAAACAAACTTTCTGGCATACTAAAAAAAACAGAATCAGAAACAAAATGATTTACAAATTTCAGGAATAATATCAACTGGGGAACGTTATTCTGTTAGTGTTGAGTCAGTGAAGAAATAAAAGTATGATAAATAAAAACAGCAAGTGCTCATAAATATGGGATTCTTATGTTTTGGGTCGTAATTAAATAGTTACATTCCAAGTTCGACCCGGTTTTGAGAGAAACATATAAACTTTAGACAAGTAGGTTTGGAAGTTAATCGCACTTCATAAAAATAATTATCCAAGTCATGTACTTGGACGAATTCCCACATTGCTCATTTCGCACCACCATATAATCAATGATTCTTTATTACTAACAGCATCACAATTTTAATTGTAACAAATTTCTGCAAAAGACAGTGAAATATACCTTAGATTGACGGTCTTGACAAAGTTTCTACACTATACATGATCAACGTACAAGACATGTTTTAGAAACCAGAATGCACAGAAGTCAGGTGACTTCTAACACATGTCGAAAATTTTGACAATTTCACAAGGACCATTTTCATCACTAATTTTGAACTTAGAGATTAGAAAAAAAGGCAGTAAGTCAACAACATCCACCTCCAACACCCGGGCGACTTTTTCTGACCAAATAATGGTATTTGACGGTCACTCTTATAGTATTACAGTCGCAAAGTGTGAAACGAGTTTTTGCGACAACTGGAAAAGAACCACGAATCCTTACATTTACATTCCAGTCACGTTAACCAGTTAGCTACGCCTGGTACATAGAGTATAACACAAATACTGGTTTCATTCTCCGTAGATCATAGAAATAACAGCTGTGATCTTATGCTTACCTTACTGGGCGTACCATATAGGCAGAGTAAACACTTCATGACGTATAATACATTCTCCTAAGAGTTGTTATTGTTTATCTGTGCTGTACTGTGGACTTTGTAAAGTTTAAAATTCCTATTACGTGAACAGCCTGTTGTAACCATAAAGCCCGACAACAATCTTTTTTTTCCGTATCAAGGTAGAAAGTTCATATGTTGCAAAAACTTTCATCGTTTGGGGAAAAGGGTATTATTCATGTATAGTCTCTTCTCTTCAACTTATGAGTTCTTAGGTTTTTTTTTGCTCCACCACTAAGGAATGGCTTGTTGAATCCGAATACATACAAATGGTTGAATAAAATACGTAGAACTTGTCGCTTGTTGCTTTCCAGTTGAGTTGAGTGTCAATGTTATCATAACTTTAGTTATAGTAGCCCGGAGTTACCATGTTAAACCTTCTACACTTTACCTTGTAAATTAAGATTGTGAAAATACATAATAATAACTAAATATAGAAATATATTGTATAAAAGAACCATTAAATAGTGAGGAATAACAACATCCATATTAGTATTCGATTACGAATATGATGACGAAAATAAAAAAGGACGATAAACAGCCAATTTCTATCATTATTATCTGTCATAAAATAATAACAGCAAAATAACATGAAATAATCAGAAAGTGAACATTTTTGATACATTATGTAGATCTTTTTCAGTGACATTGTAAATGATCGTCTATTGACCAGTTTTCAATAAGTTTGAAATCTATAACGAAAAACTCCATCTGAAGTAGCTAGATATTAACTGAATAATAAATAAGCCCTGAATAATAATTATACTTTACATTTTACACACTCTTCGAATAAACCGTTTGATATTTCTTAAAGTCGCAATATCTAATCATAAATTTATTATTTTGATAAATAAAAGTAACATTTAAGGCACAGTACTTTCATGCTGGTCCGAAGAAATTGTGCTAAAATTAAAAACAGCTATTTTGGCGTTATGTTTTATCTGGATACAAAATTAAAGTTTTAAAACTTGTTCGTGAATATTCTTAGCCCTGTAGTTATTCGGTATTTTATCACGGATATGAACTGTTATATTAGAAGAGCCTTAAATACAATATTTAGAATTTGAATGTCAAATATTTAAAATGTACTTTGCTTTATTGACTGAATACAAGAAACCAAAATAAGTAAAAGTTTTTTACTAATTCTCTAATTCTTGTGACAAAATTTTAGCGTTGTAACTATTGTTGTTGTAGCGTTTTTACAAGTAGTTAAGGTTTCTTTTTAACGCATGTCATAAGCCGAGCTATTTTTAATACATATCCAGGTATAAAATAACGCTAAGATATTGCCATAATGTCATATAACACTGAAAATTCAGAATAAATATCATAAGACATAATGTGTAATACCTTTGGATCCCCAGGTGTGGCAACAGTCACTCCTATCGATATTATTAGTGTTGGGAACACGAGGATGTTCAGGTAAATTATCATAAACACTAGTGCGTTCTTCACCACTTCCATCCTTAAAAGGCTGAGACTTGCAACAGTTTTCACACTTAACAATTTGATTTCCCTGCAGATAGCATCTTAATGAACTGTTTGATTTTTTTTCTTCGTCATTATGATCTTGACTGCCTATGTTTACGTTCTTAACCAAAAGGTCAACTGCAGGATTTGAAAATTGCCCGATATTTCTGGATATACTACTAGTTGTGTTTCTCCACATATCTCTCATTCGTTCGCCAGCAGAATCCATGCTGTCGAATACATTGGTATCGGTCTCGAGCAAAAGATACCACTTTGAATTATGAGAGGGAACAAGTGTTTTGTAATGGTCCCTATCTGAACAGTATTCTGCGTTAGATATACGATCTGACGTGACACTGTCCTTAGATCGTCGATGTAAAAGACGAGGTGAGGACGTGCTACTGCTAACTGGACTTTCATCTGGAACGCTACTTCTAGGGAACCAGTTTCTGCGCATATTAATAAAACCCCAGGGTGCACTAATTACCAAACTTTCATTGCTATATTTTTTTTTTCGTCTATCCGTAAGACTTTCGACTCTTCTCAAGAGCGTTTTACCGCTGTTCTTCAGCTTTTCACTTCCACTTCTTCTAAGACTAATTCCGATGTTTTCAGAGGTTTTTTGTGACCTCTTGATAGTAATTTCTGGGCTATATCTAGACAAATCTGTTGACTCTGATCTGGATGACTGTCCGTCTTCATCCATAGAAGTTGGAATATATGTTTTATTAACGAGTTCTTGACGAATGCTATCAGAGCTACTATGTTGATCTTCAACAAATACACTATCATAATAGTTGCCATTAAAAGCTTCTTCTATTGTACGAGTTTCTTTTTTGTTACAAGCATTTAAGGACTTCTTGGGAGATGCAGCTTTCCCTCTAACTGGTGATGGAACCCTTGACCACCGCTGGTTTGTTCGCTGAAACTTCCAATTTTCACTGAGAGCATATTGTTCTTCCTCATCACTTTCCGCCTTCTTGTCCTAAGTTAAGACAATTAACGTGAATAAAACATGACAAATGGTAAGTGTAACTAGTTGAACTGCATAAAACAAAACCTACGATTTTGCAGAACTATACGAATCATCTCTTTGTCCACAACTGATTAAAATAATGAAACTTTGAAAATTATTAAGCAATATAAAAAAAACTAATACGCAGAACATTAGAAATAATCATTGAAGCTAACAGGTGATACCCAAGTTGCAGCAAGAGAAAGTAATTGTAAATAAATGGTGAATTTATCATTATTACAATAATTTATTACAGAAAATACAAAAGAAAAGCAAATAAGATGTACATTACATTGGTATTTTATATTTTTCTTGATTATATACGAACTTTGGTTTATAAATAAATCGTTTTAAAATATTCTTCTAAGTACACTGTATCACTCTCCACAACTCAGCCAAGTTGTTTGTTTACCTTTTAACCAACTACGTTTTCACATAAACTCATGCAACCTTAATAACATTCATATTGAAACTTTGTGTCGGTCAAACCATGGTTGCCAACATACCATCGACCCCTTTATGCACGCTTGGATCACTATCTTGCTGAAAGATAAATTCCTACCCAACAAGTTTTTGTTCCTGACAAATTGCCATTGAGGCAATGGTTAAGAATAAACTTATATCTGTCAGTTTCAGAGTAGCATCAGTTTATTTAAGTCTTCAAACCATTGATGAGATGCAACCCACATAATTTATTTAAATCTCCAAACCATTGACTGAAATGCAACCCACATAATTTATTTAAATCTCCAAACCATTGACTGAGATGCAACTCACATAATTTATTTAAACCTCCAAGCCATTGACTGATATGCAGCCCACACTTCTATTGGTCTCTATTCTCTGCAAATACTGTACCATTGACTGTATCTTCTGCTCTAAAAATCTGCCATCAAAAAAATTAGAATTAATTGTTATCAAGAAAATTTTGAATTTGATTCATCTATAAAGAAATTCCCCCTCAATTTCAGCATTTCGATTTAACTATTTTTCCTAAATCCAGTGACTTTTGATCAGTTGCTCGTTTACTGAGGTTGCTTCATGTTAACATGTATATGGATGTTCTGAAAGTAGCATTCACACCAGCGCACAAAGCTAGGTTGTTAAAAGGATTTCTATAGTATTATGAATCCCGCCTTGAATTACTTAACATCACTGTTAAAAAGTTTGGAATTTCTTCTTCCACCGCTTCTACTACCAACAATACTGGTTACAAGTACCTTTTCTTTTCAAAGTTTCAGTGCAGTTTCTACCGAAAATCGTATTTTACCTTAATCTCTCTCACGTATATATGATATATCCGTATTAGAATCCATCAGTGCATCACCATACTACTGCTGGGAACAGTATAATTGCTTGTGGTTCTAATGCCATTATCCTAATTTTACACTGTCTGATTGGTTGAATGAGAGCCAATCACGGTGTAAACAACAAATGAATGTTCACTGGTGTAATTTGTTTGTATACAGTAAAGAGAGACCTAACTTATAATATTTGGATTGTACATTTTAAATACTATATTCTCAAGACAGCGGGTATGGGTATTAACACTTTAATTAAAATGCAGAACAACGTTAACTTTTGTTAATCTGAAGATGACCTAAGAAGGTCGAAAAGTTATTTTGCATTTTAATTAAAGTACTAATACCCATGCCAGTCGTCTTGAGAAAACATTGTTACTTCAAGTGGGTTTCTTGTCATCACGAACATTTTAAATACTGTTTCCACAATTATTTCCAATAGTAGCAAAGAAGTACTTATCATAATGTTAAGTTAACAATGAACAACTGTGGACTTCTAAACTGTTCAATCTTTGCTTTACCTCTGTAAGATTTTAATACCTTGCATTTTAAGAAATGTTAATACTGCTTTTGATTACAAAGACAACTAACATCAAAAGGTCTACAAGTCAAACTAATAAATACAAAACATTGCAGCTGTGCACAATAAACTCAAACAATAATAAACTGATATCACTTACAGATTTTCTGGGTAGATAATCAACTTTCATTTTTGCACACTTGTTAAGCGTATTGAGCCGTCTGCAATAAAATTGAATAACATGCATCAGAAAATGTCACAAAAAAACTTAATAGAAAATTATAATAAACTTTTGTTCGAACTATTTCAAATCACTAACTGTCATACAATTTTTGGTTCTCCACAAAGTGTAATTTGCGAAAGGTATTGTACATATGTACACAGAAACACACACACACATATATGCATATATATACACACACAAAAAAACAGTACATTTACCAACATTTTCTTGTATCATACGAAAGCTCCGTATGTCTGAGTTTGAGTCGTGGTGTAGTCAAATATTCTTTGCAGCTTTACCTGCAAATGCATTATAAGATGGACAGTCCATCCTGCTATTCAGTTACTATCCTGTTTAAGCAGTAAGTGTTGCCAACTGATTACCTTGTCTCTGATCCGCAGTTCCAAATTAAGCCGTTGTGTGCATGAACTGACTCAACAAATAATCAAACATACTTTTTTTGGTGCATATGACATGACGAAGAAATTAATAAATAATTATTCAAATACACCGTTTCAAACAATTAATGTATATTTGAGATTTGTAATATTACAAGGTAAAGACTTTGTCATAAAACAATGTCAATCACCACTTTCCACTTATTACTATGCAACTCTTTCAGTAAGTCGAACATTTGGTAAATGTAATTTTACGTCTCTATAGTTCACTTCATTACGAAATATGATCACTACAAATAGCAAAAGCAGTTAGGCATAGATATTGGGGCTGAAATACAGAATCCGCTGAAGTCCTGGGTCATCAGTCAGAATTTCAGACAGTTTAGTAGAATTATAACCCGTTACACTGAAGTCAGATAGATTGCACATGATTACAGAAAGAGTATGTCGACCGTATGAAAACATTAATACCATTTTACATGGTCTAAAAGTTAGTAGATTTACCAGCAATTATCCGTGCTAACAACGCATTTCCACTACTGCCACACGCAGTATATTCCTATACAAAAATGATGGTGCAACTCGTTTCAAATTATCGCTTCCGATTATGGGTGTGTTAGCCTCCATTACAATGCGTTCGTTGACTTCTGCAGTGACGGATGTAATGTTAAACATAAGTTACTCTTTACCAGACGTTTCAATGTTTTACTGGTTGATCTGTCAATAATTTTGGCCTGCTTGTCCTATTTTTAACACTGCCACGACCTGTTGTTTTCCATTCCCTAACAGCATTACCCATATTTGATGTCAAAGACCCAACGTGAACACTCATACCCTCCAGTTAGCATCAATAACCTCTCCATGCTTATGGTCAGTCAACTGTTTACTTTGTGACATTTCAAATAGAACTGAGATTCACTATATGCCTCACACCTTTACAAAGCATATGCTCTTTGTAATACGGGTAAATATATACAACTGCGGGTTGTGAGGGCTGATTCAAAGTTTGGGTGTAATGTGTCAATACAGCTTCAGGTCAGCATTATTTCTAAGAAGACTAAACTTACATAAATATTCCTTACAACATGGTGGTTTCAGCTTATAAGCATAAGACTTATGATAATAAGCTTCGCGTGGTACACAATAGTTTAATAGCACAACAGATTGAGTTATTCACAAAAATACTCCAGAATGAAATGTAGTTTGTGCAATTTTGTAAAACCGAAAGTGAGCATACAGGCGTTGTCGTGAAAAATATTGTGTTTGCAAACAAGTTCCGACAAAAACAAGTGACGTTTGCCATGAGCCTTAACTATTAATATCAACTACATTAGTTAATAAACTAAAACACTCATTTGCATTCTTTTATAGATAGTGATAATTCTAAAGTATATACTGACAAGGTAAATTTTCCTATTATACTCATTTATCGAATGCAAAAGATGTTTTATTATCATTAAATCTTTGCACATTCGTATGATTTTGAATACAAGTTAATTAGGTAGTATAAACTTTTGCATTTCACTTTTTCATTAACGGAAGATTGTCCCCTCACATTTCAACAGGAATATGTTATTAAATTATGAGTTTAATCTGTATCCCCAGTTTTGAAAATATGCTCCAAATAATCAGTAAACAATGTTATCTCGAAAAAAAAGACAAAAACAACTGTACTGTTCTTCTACACAATTATGTATTTTGAGATTTTCCATATTTTAAATTACTCACTTACAACGACAACAAAAAAGAATAAAACAGAAAAAAAAATAAAAATAAAACCTGAAAAGTGCTCGGAATGAATCGGAATCTAAAAACTCGTGGTCCTTCCAGACACTTCTAATGTCAAGAGGAAATTGATTTTCTGCAAAATAAACAAACATATATATATAATCAGTCTATATGAAATATATCAGTCTATGAAATGGTAAATGACACGCCGAAGACGTACATAATTTGTCTTGTAAATCATGATTATAATATTCATTTCTACATAACACATTCATTGATTATTCTGTCTAATATTGTGTATGGAGATACATACAGCTACTTATCTCAAGTTACTCTAAAGAGAAAAAAGTTGCTTACTTTCACTGGATGTTTAAAGAGTGCATGCGTTCCGATAAGCACCAATTTATCACCAGTTCTAGCCAATATTTTTATGACACAAGTTGAAACACAAGCAATTAACACAGCATTACATCCACCACTATACTGGTACAGATATGCAGATGACACGGTTGCGGGATTCAAATCTACAGAACACATACTTAAATTTTTCAATCACATTAACTCTATACATCCCAACATTAACTTCACATGTGAACAGGAAGAAAACAATCAAATATCATTTCTTAACCTCAAAATTACAAGAACCGACACACAATTCAAAACAGAAATCCACCGAAAAATCACCCATACTGGACTATACATTCCTTGGGACTCAGCACATGAAACAAAACAAAAACTCAACATACTAAGAAACCAAATAAACAAAGCCATAAAACTATGCTCACCAGATAAAATTAACGATGAATTAGACAAAATAAAACAATACTTCATCAACATCAATAAGTTTCCTCCACAAACCATAGAAAACATTATACGCACACACCTAGACAGAAAGCAAAATCAACCAACAAAAGTAAATATATCTCACGAATCAAAAAATCACGAAACCATATACTGCTGTATACCATATATTCCTGACATCAGCAGACAAATAACCAACATTTGGCAAAAACTAGTAACAAAATGTGACATTCCAGTTAATACCAAATTTATTCAAAAAACCAGACACAAAACTGAGGTCTATACTATGTAAAAACTACACTGACAAACACCACACCAACATTATTTATAAAATACAATGTGATAACTGACACGACTTCTATATTGGAGAAACAAGTAGAAAAATGGAAACCAGATTCAAAGAACATAAAAAGTCACCTTCACACGTTTTCAAACACTGCAAGTCAAATAAACACAACATAACCATAGAAAACACTCAAATACTAAATAAAGAAACAAACATAAACAAACGCAAAATTAAAAAAGCCTTACTTATACAACAACTTAAACCCAAAATAAACCAATATAAAGGAACGCCTTTGTACCTATATTAATATAATAAAATAAATAAAATTATATATTCAAACATCTAACACCGCCCTTTACATTCCGACACTCAGTTACACAACCCCTTTCAAACATGTGGTCAGCTTCCGGTCAGTTACCTCTTTCTTTGTGAACCTGACGATGACCGAAGAAGGTCGAAATGTTGTTCGCTCTTCTATGTAAAATATTTTCTCAACCCAAACGAGCCGTTTTTGCATATATATACAAGTGGGTTTTCTCGACATCACTGACCAATTTATTCGATTTATATAATAATGGGGGCGCTAAAGCCGAAGCGTTCTTAAGCCTCTTGTTACCAAGACAACCAGTCTTGAAAGAATTTCACAGAAATGTTGAAAAGGTTTCTCTTTTTTTCATTCAGTGAAGTCTTTACAAATAATTTCTTGGTATTTATAAGACATTCTTTTTTTATTTACAGATGATTATTTGTGTATGTAATTTAATATATAAAAAAAAAACTTCTTAACTAAATTACACCACAGATTCAAAAGCCATTCAGCCAATAAAAAGAAACATTCAACCCCTAATATATTTAATCCATTATAGTTTAAGCAGCTCCACGTGTTAAAGAAACATAAGTATGATTTAAAAACAATACCTTCTTGAAAAGTTTCGTAACAAAATGAAACGAAATCAGAAAAATAATGTGATTTAACCTGGTTTTCTCCACTAGATGAAAAATAAACATTTTATGGACTAACGTTTTATTGCACGTACTTAATAGTAATGTTTCCCGCAGAAACTCTACATTGTAATAGAATATGTAACTATGAGGGAGAGACACTAGAAAATTATCAACAATTATCACCGTTTCAAATGAGTCTCTACAATCATCTCTGTTTCTGATATATCCTTATCCAAAATTACTGATGAGGAACAAATGCCCCACAGTCTACTTCACAAGAATGAGTTAAGAATATTTCTATGAATTTCATATAAACAAAATTTTAAAAGCCGTGTACTTAAAAGTAAAGAATAATGCCACGTGCCTTACCACAACACTAAAGGCACTATTTACGTGTTTCTTTTACTTTATTCTAATTTACTTTTCACGAGGAACAATAATAGTGCAGAGATAATGCAGTTGTCAGTAATATTATTTATGAATGCAATTTGTAAGCAGTACAGTTAATAATGTTATTTTCTCTGGTGCTAAAGAATATGTGTTTTAACAAACAATCCGAATTGCCATGTTTGCCTGTTTTTAAATGACACTAAACACTTGTCTGCCATTAGATATTTCCGAAATGTAAAATCCATTAACAGTAAACTAAAAGATTGATCTACACAGTTTCATTTATCGAGAATACTATTGCTGTATACAGCTAGAACACTGTAAATGCAAATATTAAGGTAAATTATGACGATAATTCGTGCTCTGCATTGTTTTATACAATTAAGATTATGTAAGATTTGTTATCCTATTAAACTACTGGAGCACATGATTTATTAAGTTAAAACTAACACATTCATCCAAAGTTTTTACGAAATGATAAAAGTTATGCTACAGGTTACATCTGGTATTTATTCGGGAAAACACAACACATAACATGTGCTCTTACCTTCATACAACTGAGCATACTGTGGAAATCCAGCTGCTCTCAGCCAGCAACACGATTCTTGGGCTTCGATTTCTAAAGTCCGAAAACAGAAAAAACAATCGATATTATTCAATTTTGTAATTAAGTGAATGAATTCGTCTAAACGTCCTTATTGATGTTCAAAACCTGTGTAAAGTTCATATGTCAGAGCCATTTTTTAAGTTACACAATAATATTGAGACCTGGACTAAGTATGAAGGGCACTATAATGTAGTTTTCAGATGTTTGTGAATAAACTGTTCAAACATGTGTCGCAAGCAAGTCAAAGTTCAAGCCAGGAGGATAATGCAATATACCACAATCAGGTGATTCATGACGACTCCTAAGGGATAGATGAATGATCATGGCTACTCTATGACCAGTTCGGCCATTATATGAACAGATTTCTTATTCTTATCATAGGAACAAAATACAAAATAGCTTGGGTTTCAACTGTTGTGTATGTAATTACATTAATAGCAATTAGTAAATCAATACACACATATGTGAAGTTATATGTACCAGAATGCTTATCCTTAGTGCAATTATAATGTCTAGAAGATTACCATGAAACATTATTTAATGCAATTATGGTAAATATTAATAAACACTTAAGCATGTTCAAATTTTTGTTTTAACAACTTTTATTTTTAGCTGAATATATTTCAAATAACAAGAAGACAATAGGTGTTATACTGTGGTTGTAAATTAACGTGGTTTTGAAAAACAACAACACAGTTTTTACTTCAATTAGTAATAATCTGTAGAAAGTAAATGTTTTTATGCCCTGCACAAGTTACGTGAAAATATTATCTAAGCACAAAAGTGATTTGATCCGTCATATCTGCTTTAACACACAAGCTAATTGTTCCGATTTTTAACATTTTGACGTCATCAGGTTTACCTCAAATCTAAAAATACAGCAAATGACTTCCACCTTACCTGTCCTAAAATTAGGTCAAGAAGTCACATTTTAAATTGAAAGGTAACTGCTATTTTGGGGCGGAACATTTACGTGAGGCAATTTTATCATTGGGTCTTAAGGTTTACATGAAAGTAGGTGCTACCTCAAAATACATTTATCCTATAATGAAGTGAAAAGGTTAGACTTGGGAGTTCAAGTCACAAAAATTTACAACTTAACGAGTTTCTATGAACTGATAAAACATTGCACATCCTCGATTTTCAAGATGCATTAGTGCACTAAATGTACATATTTATAATTGAATCATATTTTATAATGAATATTATATACCTCGCATATACTTTAATTCAAGCACAAGAATTTTAAAATACCAGTACATTTAACATGCCATTATTACAATATGTTATGATGTTGTCTGTTGTAGCTATTAACGTATTTCCTAAATTAAACTTTTCTCCACATCAAGTTTCCTCATAATCCATTCATGTTTTCATCATCATGTGTTTCCAACTCAAAGATTATTTTCATACACTCATAACTTTTTTAAGTAAACCTTGTTAACTAGCACTCGAGTTACTCTTCTACATGAGGCTAGTGTATTGTCGTTAAATATTGACCTCGACAATGCCCTCTAGGCTCTGGATATCGTACTTTCTGGCTTATAGTCTTTGTATTGCACTGGAACATACATCTGTAAATATACTACATGTAAAAATCCGTACAATTAAAACTCAGATAACACTTGAGATTAAATAATTCATACTATATTGATATTTTCTTTAGTTTCTTGATGTATCTGTTGGTATAGGGTGCAACACGATGAACACTGTCAAGTAGTGATAAGACATTTTGTTCTATTATTTCCTACGTAATAAAAACTACCCGTGACTGTTAAAAGGTACTGACGTTGATATTTTTATATTTCCCTAATAATCAATATGATTTTATATGAAAGTGAGTAAAAGACTAAATAACATCCAGAGACAACTGAAAGAAACGAGATATACTATGTGGTTATATTTGTATAACGTTACGCAATTGACGTAGCTGACAAAATTTAGAGATAATTTTTGTTTACCTTAGGGTTAAACTACTCGTACAAAAATATTCACTATTTAATATTCTTGCTATGCTGTGTTTTGATCAAGAGAGTTCTTCTTGCATTATCCTGAGTCTTGTAATGAGTCAGAAATAAATTTAAAGATGTATCTTAGAACGGTGGATTTCTCGTCATCAAGAAATTCAAAGATATTCTTTGATTTTTCTTCCATTATTTGTTTGCTTGTTTGAAGTTAAGCACAAAGAAACACAATAACCTACTGGTTCCGGTTTCTAAGTCCGCAGATATATAACTGTACCACTAGAGAGGGAGGCTTCTTGCATTAACCTGAGCCCTGCAATAAGTCGGAAATAAGCTGAAAACAGTGTTTCTTTGTTTTTGTACAAAAATTCATTGGTATTTTTTTCATTAATAAATATACAGTTTTAGATTATACTTCTTTATTTATTCATTTTTATTTCTTTCACATTAAAACCAGATCCAACTGTTATTTCAGTAGAGAAGCTATCATTACTTTCAGAGCAGTTTAATTTCGAGGAAATACAGTAGTTTGTCCCCTTCGTTTTTAATAGTACTGTAAGCATTTTACGAATGATGTTCAAGAACTATTACTTTTTATTTCTTTTATTAGAGAAACCTCAAGTTTGATATTGGTTTACCGGTACAGAAAATAAATGATAGGAAAAATCAAGTTATTGCTTCTATTTTATTGTTCTTATTTTATATTTATTTTATTTTGTATGGAACACAGCACGAATAACCGTATCTTGCAAAATTCACGGGCGCATTGCAGTTGATTAGGCTATACATATCAGATCTTTGTCTCGAGGGAAAATTCGAGCGCCTCTATGATACAGTTTTTCATTAAACTTCCGATGCAATTTAACTATGAAATAAAACTAAGTTCATTAGGTACAAGAAAATGTTGAAAACTGTGATTAAACAACAAGAACATCTCGAAATTTACTTTTTGAAAAATAATCTACGGTCATTCGATTATACTTTTTTTGGCCTAGTGTGGTCTATTATTTAATGTTCTGGGCTGTAATTCTGAGCTATCAGATTTGCGTCCTGTTACCTCAAAATCGTTCCTCCTATTTTGGGGTCGTGAGTGCGTTATAAGAATGACGATCACATCCCCGTATTCGGTTAGTAAAGGCTGTTAATTAACTGTCTTCCTTCTTGTTTGTTCCCTGGTGTGGTAGCGGTAAATTTAATAAGTTATAACGCTAAAATCCGGAAATCAATTCTCCGCAGTGGAAAGCCTAAACGTAGCTTTGTATTAAAACAAACAAATTAACCCTCTAGTCTATCTGGCGTGGCCGAGTGGTTAGGGCTCTCGACTCGCAGTCTGAGGGTTACGAGTTCAACCTCCCGTCACACCAAACATGCTCGCCCTTTCAGCCGTGGGGGTTATTATGTTTCATTCAATCCCACTATTCGTTGATAAAAGATTAACCAAAGAGTTGACAGTGGGTGATGATGACTAGCTGCCTTCCATCTAGTCATCTTTCACTGCTTATATAAGTACAGCTAACGCAGATAGCCCCCGTTTAGCTTTGTGTGAAATTTAAAAATAATTCAAATTAATTGAAATTTGAAATTAGGACGACTAACGTAAAAAAAAAATTCTAGTTGCGCTTTGCGCGAATAAACAAAACATTTCGCTAGCTAATCAATGAAATACAACTTTTTTATTTATTAACTAAGAAGAAATCACTGAAATAAAAGTTGGCAGCCATCCATTGAAGATAAAAACTTTGAATAGTTTAACCCTACTTTTGAAGAATGATGCACAAGCAACATGACGTGTAATGTTTGTTAGTAACGTGAGGAATATCACGATCAGAAATTTTATACCAACTTATTTACTAAATACAAAGATATTTGTGATAGAATATATTACTTGTGGATAATTCTGTTGAACACTATACTGTTCATTCTAACCCGATAGTTAAAATCATATTTTAACAATGAAGTTTATTTGCATGCAATTTCACCTTAACAAAATTAGTATGTAAACACTATAATATATAGTGTCCAGTGACTAAATTTGTATCTGTTTGATAGCTTATCATTCTGTCTTTGTTATGTTCTCCATAAGCCTCGTGGATTGCGTTACGAGTACCCCGATGCAAGTTTTGTAGAAAGACTAAAGATAAGTTGTTTTTATAATAGGTTATTTCGGAATACAAATAATATACAGAATTAATCTGAAGTGTCCAGTAAGTACACATGCATATATAGTTTAAAATAACAAGTTTGTTATTCTGATATTGTTGCAAATAGGAAGGAAAAAACATTCAAACATGTAAATTAGTGTCTCTGGAGAATTGTTTTATAGATCATAGACAAAGATACCAATCACAAAATACGATTCTAGACTAAACAAACAGAAAGTGAATTGAGCACAAGTATTTATAAACACATCGATTGAGGTAAATAAGCAAACACGTTTCGTTTGTCAAAGATTTTAGAGAATACAAAATAATAGAAGGGGAATGGACGTACCTTCTACAGACGTTAGAAATTCTGTACGATCAAACTCAAATGAATAAGATCGTTTACCCGCTAAAAGAAAAAAAAAAATTAAAGACACAATCCGAATGTACTGAACAGGTTAATGGAAATAAGGTCATAGAAGCATGAGAAGTCGAGCACGTGACCAGTTCAGTACAGCTCACAAGCATGATCTGAACACATGTTGAAACATTTCTGCACATATGAAGCCTGATGAAGTTAAAATTGTTCTGGATATTTCGATGCTTCTCGGTGGCTGAATGTTGGTACCTTTAAACAAAAACCACAGAAATTATTTCTCGTAGAGATAGGTGTCACGAGATGCGAGATCACTATTGCTGTTAGGCCTACGCAAGTCTATACGACGACTGATGAAAAATACTCTTGAGAGGTATTCAGCTTTTATAATACGTCTTGACAACATCACAAAAATGTAATATTTAAATTGCGATCAAGGAGGCTGTTTACAATGAGAAGGAAAACATCTTGCCGCATGTTTAAGCATATCAGTAAAATGTTAAAACTTCCCGTAACTGGGAGATGTTCGAGTGTGAAGTTCTCAATATGTGATATACATAATTCACTTAAGAAGTGGTCATTTTATGTAAGAAAACAACAAAAATCATTCTTTTCAAAGATTTTGAAACTATATTTGAGAGTTATTGCAATAACATTGTGAATGTTAAATAATTTAAACGTTAAAAATCACTTGATAAAATTTTAAATAAATAATAAAGTCATAACTCTGAAATATATAATAAAACATTTAACATGAAGTTGTTTAATCTACAAAATTATTTAATAATATGTTATCATAAAAGTTCTTACAAAAAGATGAGAAACACACCAACATTACGACAACTTGCAGTTTTAAGCAAAGTTATTTGTAATGTATACTGTGATATTATAGATATTTAATTTTCGAGGAACATTGAAAAAAAAGATTAATAATCGCCTTACCGCAGTAAGAGGTCAACATCGGAATTTCAGTTTTAACTTTTTGCCTCAATAAATATTATGCTAAATGAAGTCTTCCATACATGTTGGTATACATGTAATAAATAATTATATAGAATATAAGATAGTTTTAGTCAAGTACATGGTCTGCAAAACAGATGTTAAAATTATTGTATTTTATCGTTACAATGAACATAACTGCTGTCATCCGTAGTCCTTTATCTAAACCTTCTTCAGTGTGACCAGTATATAAAATTGCCTAAAACAAGCATTATTTAATATGCTTCATTCATATTACAATACAATAATATAACCATGTGTATAGTGCTATTCGAGCCTTTAGAGGTGATAAATCATATTACAAAGGTATTTGATTAAATCGCGACCAAAGTGAAATTCGTGTAGTTGCAAGTTTTGAAAACATTCTTAACATTAAGTACAACATAAAAATATGATCTGTTTCATATTCTAAACATCTGTCCATCGATAATTAATTCATAACAAGGAACAGTGGAAAAATTAAAGAACAATTATCTGAAAAATGATCTTTCATAAAAAAACAGAAATATTTTAAAACTAAATGCTATGAAAGCCAACAGGAAGAGTTCATTATACGAACAATACTATACTACCAATATCTTAGATGTATATGGCAAATTAACCCACGCTTGTAAAAAATAAATAAATAAAAAGGAATCTATTTCAATAACTTGAGTTACATAATATACCTATGTTCGTAATCGAAGGGTTCACTTCAATTTTGTTTTAAATTTTTAGAAGACTTAAACACTTTTACGTTGTATATCAAAATGAATATTAAACAAGTTATTAATGTTCCATTTATGATTAACAACAAAACCTTTCAAAACCTTTACTATGACTGATAAGAAAGCAAAAATGTATATTCAAATAAAAACATGTATAAAAAAATAAAAATAAATTTCATATAAAAATATAAAGTAACCATCTATCGTTAACAGTTAATGAACAGAATAATTCCTTCAAAATCATACATTTCATTATATGAAAATGTTACGTATTTTTCACCAAAGAATAATAAATGCAAAGAGCGTATTGTATAGGTTGGAGCTAAAACGAATAAACACAAACTCAGTTACAAGGTGTTTTATTGATTACTTATGTTTGGCAATAAACACTTATTAGATTGTCAATTTTATAATCCTGCGTCACAATTTTCACGTTTTTCTCTGTTTTTGTTGTTTTTACACTTGTGACAAACCAACATATAACAAAACAAAATAATAATAATTAAATCAAGTGTATTTCATCCTATCATAAACCGAAACATTAAATGTAAACACTATTTTAAGGAATTACCCCTTCTTTTGTTTATTACATTAAAGACTTTTCTTGGGGTAATTGTAAACAGTATTATTGTAACATAATTTACAGTTGACGATAAAGTACTCAATATTCACATATTCCAATATTATATGCAAAATTCTGCGATGATGGTTTTGATCATACTTTGAAAAATACAAGTATCTTATCTCAACAGATGAACAGCTACACACAAATAATTCTATCAGAAATACATCAAACAATTACCTCCCAATAGCTTAAACAGCAGTTAATAAAGAACAAAGGTGACCTTTATGAAGAAGGTCAAAGGGTTGCACTAACTCAAGTGTACAAATAACAGAACACCACGTGCAACAACAGCCAGCATGTCACGTCAAGTCCATCTATATCCCTATAATAACTGACGTGGACAACAGAAGAAAGGTCTTAGAAAGTGGACAGCGTTCTCACACCATGTGTCAACACTACCCTTTGAATCTGTTCAACTTTATTTTGTTATTTTTCATAACTTCAGATTATATTTAAAGTATTTAACAAACATACCTAGCCCCTACTCGAATTTCAACTTCTAAATACAAGTCCAGTACTCTCCTATCTATAACGATTTAGCTCCAAGCAATAAATCATGGTAGTCAGTTTTATGGTCCTGAAATATAGTTAAATTTTTTGTTTTCATTTCACACATGCACAGTAAATACATCACCATTTACAACTGCTGCAGTAGAATTCGATTCTCCGAAATAGGTTTATTTCTGTTCTTAATACATATAATCACAGATTAACTCAATAATAAAAGTTGCACATAAAATATAGTTATTCAAATCATTATTATTTTCTGTTTCAAGACTATTTTACCAAGAATACATTATGTAAACATAAAACACTGCATGATCTGAATTTGGTTTATTTGGAATTTAGTGCAAAACTACACAATGGGCCACCTACGTTCTATCCATAGTGAGGATTCCAGCCTTGGTTTCTAATATTGTAAATCTGTAAAGTCACCATTAATCCACTGAAAGGTATGTACATTGCAGCTACATCAAGGGACATGACAGGTATGTAATGGAATAGTCTATTTTTCTGACGAGAAACAAATACTGGTTTCTATGTGTGGCTGTAATTACGCTCGTGTTTGTTTGTTTGTTTGTTAAGTTTCGCGCAAAGCTACGAGAAAAGTATCTGCGCTAGCCGTCCCCAATTCATCAGTGAAAGACCAGAGGAAAGGAAGCCAATTAACACCACTCACCACCGACTTTTGGGTTTCTCTTTTACCAACGAATAGTGGGATTGATCGTGACATTAGAACGCCGCACATTTGAAAGGGCAAGCATATTTGGTGAAACGATAATTCAAACCACCGACTCTCAGTTTTCGAGGCAAGCGCTTTAACCATTTGGCCATGGTATGGCATTTTTATTTTGATAGATCATATCGGGATATAGTTGTACAGATATGACAGCAACGCATATAACTGCTAAATTGTTTGCTTATACATTTATCATTTTACTTTTTTCGTAAATAAATGTTCGAGTCTGTGAACCCTCCAGCGCAGTCTAACAATGCAGTTTTCTATACCTTACAATTCTTTTTATATTTCATACCAGGTCCAGGTTCACAAGTAAGAATTGCAGTACCACTATCAGCGAACACATTAAATAGAGAAAAAATGAACGTCAAACTTTCCGCACACGCACACGTACGTGATTAATATCAGATTCATAAAAAAGTTGCCAATTATTTGGATTGATTTTTGATGGTTAACTAAAATTAATACATAATATGGCAGGTAACGTTTATCCCTTTTGTTTTCTGCATTTTTAATATTCAATCAATGTCTTCAGATGGTAAAATCAGCTTCTTTAAAAATATATTGTTTTTATTAATCGCGACATAAAAATATTGTCCAAATTAGCAAAAACAGATGACAAAAGATATTTATGACTTTATTCAACATTTTTATGCATGAGAAAGCACAAAAATGCATTGTTTTAAATAGTAAGTCTACAAGAATGTGCATTCTATATGTAAGCTGTACCTTAAACATTAACTGCTACCGTATTAATGTGATTAATAAACAATTTGAAAAAAAATATATTCCTATTGTTTTGTACTAACTTATTTTCTGATTTTCAGTTGTCATTTATTGGGTTTCACTAAATGTGTTCAACTTACACCATTTGAAAAGTGTAGTTTCAAGTTGTTACTTATGGAAACATTAATGTAAAATTGTAATATTTCCTTATAACTACTTTGTTTTGGATATTCAAGCAAAGTCGCCCCTAATTCTGAACCAAAGAGAAGACAACAAGCACCAGTTGCCAACTCTTGGGCTATTCTGATCGAATAATGGATTTGTTTGTGTGAATTTAAGCACAAAGCTACACAATGCACTATCTATGGTCTGCTCACCACAGGTATCAAAACCCAGATTCTAGTATTGTATGTTCGCAGATATACCGTTGTGCAACGAAGAGACTCGAATAATATAATGTGACCTTTAATTCTCATAACACACACAAAGCCCAAGTGTAAAAAGCACGATTTTTTTGCAATGGAACGCACCAAACTGCTGACTACTGTGTTTGCTGGAAATGAGAGCTTATTTGCTACAATCTTCCTCTTTATATGTGGTCTGAATATTTTCTGTCTTAAAAACCTTTATATTCTGTTTTTATAACCAACACTTCCAAAAGAGGTAACTCTCACTCGCTTTTCACTTCCATAATGAGATGCACTGATGTATATTAGTTCTTAGATTACTATAAAATCATTTCACACACTTAAGACCATGGCTTAAAAGCTCAACTTATACACGTTCCAATAAAGGATCTTCTGTTTAAGAAAATACAATAATGATTCTTTAACATTTCTACGATAAACTTATTTGTGTCAGGAGACGAACAGGAGTCCATCAATATAAATGTACAGATATCAAGAAAGATACGATAATTTTTGGTGTCCAATACAACGTTTATCTGTATGTAAATGCAATATTAATTAATTATTACAGATATTTGGGTGAGCAGACAAAATATCTGAAAAATCAGCGATAGTTGGTTTCTTGTTTATCTGTAACTGAAAAAGTTCTCTGAATTGTTTAACAGACGAGTGTTCAAAGAATGTTCATCTTGGCATAGCATTACTCTTTCTTAATTCCTTGAACAATTAAGTTAAATTGAAGTCGTTATATCATATTTAATTTATTTATAAAAAACTATTGGTTCCACATATGCTTTCATAGCGGCATAACAAATTTGTTTAAAAAATCCAACAAAGTTTAGCCCTAATGATAAACATTGAGATTTAGTTTCATCTCTTTCACTTACGTTTACTACATTACTTCTGCAACGTAAGCCAAAATTCCTACTAATGTCGGAGTTCTTAATTTCTTTCACCATTCCTCTATAAAATGTTTGTCTTTCTTTCAATTTTTCACGGTTCTAAGTTGTTATTCAAAGAAGCAGCTGATCACTTGAAACAATTTTTAAGGTTTGATTAGTAAAAATCTACATACATGTTGTCTTTCAACATGTGATGATCTATCTTTAAACATTAACAATGTATCTTTGGTGCACTTTAAATATTATATCTTCTCTCTAATTCAAGTGTTCAGTAATTTTACATTGATAAATTAACGGAATATAACGGCCAGACCGTCGAAGTATCATCTTCTTATAAGTATTTTATATGATATAGAGAAAGATGTGACAAAAATTGTTATTAGTCTTGCCGAAATATTGATAGAGTGTTAGTGTTTCAGCCACTTCTCATGCTAAGATAAATTTTTAGTAACATAGGAGTTGAGACAATTTATTTCGTAATAAAACTACATCAACAGCCGCTATTCCAAAATAAAGTACCTTTGTTGTTGTTTTTGAATCTTATTAATACAGATTGGTCCTTTTATTTAGCCTTTTCAAATATGAAACGCAGCATTCTCAGTCAAAAAGCACAACAGTTGTATTTACGATGAAGCCAAAGATTAAGCAACAATTATTGTCACAACAACCGATAAAGAATGCTTTTAACTATGTTACGGTGAAATATAATAATACACAACAACGTACACCGTGTCCAAAAAATCTGCCAATAAAACAAATTATTTTCTATTGTTCAGCAGTGAAATGAGAGATCGCGTTGGAGTTAACCTTACCTAATTCATTCGGAAGTGTCAGTTTTAGCCAGTAACTGCAAATTAATAAATACAAAAGTTGTATAATTATGTTAAAACTATATCGATATTTAATAATGATTACATGTACTACTATGGTGAATATACAGGATGAAATGTCTAGAAAAACATTCGATTTGCACTTTTTTTTATTTCAAACATTTGACTGATTGTGACGCTGTCAAAGCATGAGAAGTTCGAGTTTAATCCTGTTGTGTGATGGAAGAAGGCTGACCCCAATGGAAGATTGCTGCCAAATGTAATGTACGTCTATATAAAAAGAAGATCAGAGATACTGAACAATTGCAACAACGAAATCATGACGAGTGTAGGATCATTGACAATGACACAATAATATGCTTTGCAGTGTTCAAAGAAAATGAAAATGCCATCTCCAAACTTGTTTTGAATTACGGGGACAGCACGTGGAACACATTCTGTAAAATTCGTCAAAGTGTTTGTTTGTTTGTTTTAAATTTCGCATAAAGCTACTTGAGGGCTATCTGTGCTAGCCGTCCCTAATTTACCAGTGTTAGACTAGAGGGAAGGCAGCTAGTCATCACCACCCACCGCCATCTCTTGGGCTACTCTTTTACCAACGAATAGTGGGATTGACCATCACATTATAACGCCCCCACGGCTGAAAGGGTGAGCATGTTTGGCGCGACGGGGATGCGAACTCGCGACCCTCAGATTACGAGTCGCACGCCTTAACACACTTGGCCATGCCGGGCCTATCGTCGAAGTGCATATTACAAACTTTTAAAACATCCTGTATGTACTACATAAAAAGCGCTTCTACCAGGAACTGCAGAAACAATTTGTATTAAAAGCATCATTTATACCTGTATATTTAAAAGTTCTAATCCATGCTGATTTCTTCGTTGTCTGCTGGAAAAGATGTTAAAATTAATATATTTTATCACTACAATGAACATAATTGCTGCCATCTGTAGTCCTTTATTTGAAATTTCTTAAGTATGGCCAGTATATATATTTGCCTAGAAAATCATTATTAAATATGCTTCATTCATATTTTGTTAAAGTTTTATTTTTAAATTCATGTTCAAATTATTTTATAAGTTGTTTCGTCACATATATATTGATACTCGTATCAGTACTTTGCTTTATGAATGAATCCTATGGAATTAAATCAACAGACCTTATTCTTTTTGTAAATGTATTACACTTTTTAAGTACAGAAACATAATTTCTAAAAAAATACAGGAATAAAAAATAGTGTATTCACTAAATTACCAAACAATGTACTAACTAGATGGCACAAATGATAACTTATGAGTTTTTAATGCTTGTGTGCATTTTTTTGCAGCGTAGAGCAACACAACAAGTTATTTGCACACTGTCCAAGGGGAAAATCAAACATCGGATTTTAGCATTGCAAGTTCGGAAACTTACCAGTAACTCCCGAGTAACGAATTAAATAACGGTTTGTTTTGAATTTTGCAAAAAGCTACACGAAAGCTATCTGCGCTAGTCGTCCCTAATTTAACAGTGTAAGATTAGAGGGAAGGCAGCTAGTTATCATCACCCACCGCCAACTCTTGGGCCACTCTTTTACCAATGAATAGTGGGATTGACCATCACATTATAAAGCCCCCACGGCTGAAAAAGCGAGCATGTTTGATGTGACAGGGATTCAAACCCGCAACCCTCAGATTAAGAGTCCAGTGCCTTAACCATCTGGTCATGCCGAGCCCTATTATAAATGTAAGACTGTCATCCTCCAAGTTTTCTTCATTATTCAGTCAAGCTGTCTCCAGAGTTTTATTTTGTAAAAAATAGGTTCCTTGTTATCAAATTTAAACTGAGAAATTTTACTAGAATGTTATGAGATATACAATCTGATTGTTTTAAACTAAATTCTTGCTATTTTTGACCGACCACACAAACTAGCTAAAAATTAAGAAGAAATGAAAAAAGAAGAAATTCGTTAGAAATTCTGGTGAAGATGATTCTTTACCAGTCAGTTGTAATTTTCCTGGATGTACTACGGGAAACTATGAAACTTTATAAACTATCATATGAGCCGTTGTACAACTTCTTTAAATATAAAGTAATTTCAAAATAAATATTTTACACGAACTTCTAGGCAATAAATAGGCAATTCAGAATTTTATAGGAGATTATTTTATTACAAGTTATAGTGTTTAGAGTAAGGAAAATTATTTTTAGAAAAATACAATGGTTCGAACACTGGTCATTCTCAGGTACACAAGTTTTAGTGGTAAAGGTTTTAGTATTTCTCGGAGATTGTTTCAAATGTTTTGTGTAATAAAGACATTTTAGCTACTCTAAAGGGATTTAAAGACAGATTTTAATATTTTGTATCCTTTATATACATATAAAATTAAAGGGTATTTCAGAATTTTCGGAATGCTGAAAGTGATAATTTTAAATATACAATTTATACAAGGTTGTAAAAACGTTTCTTTTATTGGAGAACAATATAATACAACATTTACACATATGTTGGTATTATTACAATTTTAATTATTTCGCAATTTAGTTTATTCTTTAAGTTTCTGAAATTTGTTTAGCTTTAAATTATCTAGATCTAGTTCAAATTCGACACATTTTTGAGATATTAAACTTATTTAACACATTTAAGATAAATTTATAAAGTTTGTTTTATGCGATTTATACAAATATACAGCCTTACTCATGATGATGTGTCAGTACATTGTATATGAAAAGCAGATTTATGCTCAATACTAAATTGAATAGAAATTACTTATAGTTTATATTGAATGGCAGTTCTATATACAAAGGTGTATATTTAAAATACACTCAGTATTTCCTAGAATAACTTTTCATCATACTGATGTACAAATAACAAGCTAAATACTATATTTGGAAGGATAAACAAGTTTCGATAGAGAAATATTGAGACAAGTCATAAAGTAATAATTCCAGGAAAACCGTAGTGTGACATGTTGAATCACGTGAGTTTCAAGTACTAGCTTGAATTCAGTGTAAGGAAAAAAAAAGTCTTAAACAAACATTGGCGAGCATGTATAATATCACGTAGCTCACGAACTATTGACGAAAGTTCCACTAGGTTACCTGCAAAAACATGATTAATGGCTCTAAAGTTAACCAGGTATATAAAACTCAGAAATTGTTCTTCCTAGAGACACAGGAAAACGTGAAATGAAAAGGGGATCCCCATTTAATCATAAAGTACTTAATACACAATAAACATTACTATTGTAAAAGGTAATAATTTTCAGTGATGTATATATATATATATATGGTTCCCCATTAACAAGCTTTTACAAAACAGATAATGATTTAATTGTGGTGAGAATTAAATCATCATCCTTTTCTTTTATTGTTGTCGGAAAAATACATTTACCTTTGGCGTAATGTCTTCAAACTGGAACTGATTTTATGAACTTAAATATAAATAACTGATGGATAAATAAAACACAAATGAATAATGAACATTTTCCCGCAAAAATCACTTGTAATCGTTTACACGTAATAAAGCCAATCGCTTGAACATTCAGCTACATTCATGTGTATGCAAGAAAAACAGAAACTATCCATGAATTTTACTCAAAACTCTTTGGATAATTTTTCAGATCTGTTCTTTGTTTTGTTTTTTGTTGTTTTTTTCAGAGAACTAAATGTTTTTTTCCTCAGAAATCATATATTACATTCCATGTCAGAACTGACCATTATTAAGCTTATGAAATGTGGAACAGTAAATTGTAACAACAAGCTGACATGTTTTGACAGTTTATTGAAGTGTAACACTGTTACGTTTTTTTTGCTTGCAGAAAATGTCTCGCAATATGAAATAAAAGTATATAAATGTCAAATAAATAAGAATATATAAGCTTCCTAATAGAAGCATCATCTCCACAGTTTCTACTCTTAAAGATGGTAGAGAGCAACATTTCAAAGCAGTCTAATCGCTTATTGATATTAATCAAAAGTTGTACTATACTAACAAATAATTTTCAAAACTATGAAAGAGAAAGATGAACAGGCTATGAATCACTTTTTCACGTCATACCAATAAATTATTTTTTTCAGGAATAACTGACCAAAACACTGTTTAGGAGTTACGGACTTCATGCTTTCGCAACGCTTTTCGCAAAATTTCGTAAACATTTCATTGCATCTTTAACGTTGTTTTCACCAATTGTCTTGTCTATATGACTTTAGGCAATACAGTTATCACACATTTATATTATTAGTATGAAAATTTAATTACAATATAGTTTATAATTTACCAATTCATAATTATTACTAAAACAAAGAATGCAATTATATAGATTATTCTGACTAAATGAGCGGCAAAGTGTTGCCAATCTAAAATATACACGTGTCTCACACTCGGAGATTCATAATTTATATGGCATTGCAAAAATTCTTCAGTCAACAAACTTCCAGCTAGTAATGGACATGTCTCAAGTGAATTATTATGGTGTATTGATTCATAGGCTTTATTATAAGCGTTACCACATATTACAGACAGCAATCTGGACTCAGTGTGATATGGAGAAAGGAGCTTCAAATCCCTTCAACAATAAGTGGTTATTTGCAACATCAGTGTTATACGTAACCTAAACATAACGCCCCATCTCGTTATACCCAAATTTATTGTGCTGAACGTATGTTAAACGGCAGAGCGTGCAAGCATGAAACAAAAATTGCCTGGTCACCCAATAACAATCACCTTTCACCTCATAACGACTTTGAAAAGCTATTATGAAGCTAAACTACAACTATGAAATTAGCTCCACAATCAAAGATTTTAAATGCAAGATTTGGACTTAAAGTAGTAAATGCATTGTGCGCATGCTCCAAGTGGTTGTATTGCGTGTCAAAATCAATGTGAACAACAATGGGAAGAACTACCCTTGTTTGCTTCGGATAAATCAATTTGAGTTCGACAGCAATCTTGAGAATGTTTTTGACGTCACTGAATCATTCCAACCGTAAACAAAAGTAGAGAGTAATATTGTGGTGTGAACGACTTTTAGCTAGTTGAGAATGTCATGAAGACCTTGTCGAATTGAGACAGATTGAGTAAATATACAATGCCTGCATCGATGGAAATCTGTGAGAGAAAGATACCTTTTTAACCTGATAATATACTCTGCCGTACTGCATGCCATGTCCAATCGCAAAACCTGAAAACAAATGGGAGCTTTGAGCCACTTCGAGAACTTGCATGAGAGGCAGAAAAAAAATGCAATCGAAATGTCACTAAATTTGGAGCTGTAAAAGAAATAGCGGTCTATTTCATTAGGTATACCAACGTTTCACAAGATGCAGACAATGATAAACACCAAATCTGGGCTACTTTGTATTAAAACAAAAAGAGCCCGAACATCAAAATACGGCTTTTTCAGTCTCTAGATAGGCTGTTCTAATAACTTTGACAATTTATACTGTTATTTTACAAAACTTTCTATATGTCCGCTTATATCTGGCAAACCACCTAAGGGTTCTCGGGGAATGATATAGGTTATCACTGTTCAGATCTGACCTCTTCTGCGTTTTCCCCGTGTATTAAACGGGTACGTCAACAAGTATGGTGAATAATACAATTTAAATTCGAACGTTTGCTTCGAATCGATGACTATTGCTAAGTTCAAAAGAAATGTAAAGTTTACTCACAGATAATGTATGTAGGAACCAGTTAGAACACTTCTTGCACCTGCAAAATAGGCTGTGCTTGACTTCTACCTCTTAAACTTTCCGGTTTGTGCCTGGTTCTGTCGTACATATTACTGTGTTTTAATTATCTACATTAATTAATCAAATCATGATTATTGTTATATTTTCATTGACTTAGATTGTTGATACAATGTATTTAGTTTCAAATTTCTAAAATTGAATAGATTAATTTCTAAAAGTTTTTGTACCCAAAACTAAAGCTTTCCCATGTTGCAGGGTTAATGGAGTAATACACTAACCTGATTGTAATGGCAAGTCGTAGTTAGACGTACGGCTCGATTTCGTGTGACACCGGACACTAGCCAGTGTAAGTGGAAAATAGTCTTGAAGTCTCTTTGAAGCTGGGTCCAGACTGCGGCTTTCTTCTTCATGTTTATTTTTTTTTTTTGTTCGTACTCAGTACGGTTCAGTTCATGTGTAGATAAACACTCTGAAAACAGAGTTCAATCGGCAAGATAGGAGAAGAACCAAACCGAACTGAGTCCACCAAAAGACGGGAGATCTAGGTCCGTTTGGTAAGAGAACTAAGTTTTCTTTTTGCTTAAAAAAAATTTAATGTGAGCACACAAGATTATAAACAGATCAATTGACGTCCATGCCATGCGTCATGTTTTGATAAGTACTTCGTGCAGTTTGGATATTGTTTTTGTATTACTTATATGGTTACACTACATTCGTTCGTGTTGAAATACAAGTAGTAAAAGAGCTAGTCGAGAACATTTAAATATAGAATATCTATATCAAGAAATCCAAAGAAAATGGTGAACAACTTGTATACATACATAAGATATATATATATATATATGGAAGCAGTTGGACGTTTTTAACTCTAGTTAAAGAGCCCTTTTCATTTTTATTCGTACCTCAAACGTATTTTTGCAATGCTACATGTCACTTTTAAATCATGCTACAGACATAAAATTATCTTAAGCATTATAAGCCTCTACACATTTATGAATTACACCCTCGCTATTAAAGATATTTTTAACCATACTCCTAGTAATATCTCAAGAGATTCATCCAACATACGAGATCTAGGCTAGTTCTAAATACACAATATCAGCCAACGATGCAACGTAATCTTCATATATATTCAAAAGTTTAGTTCCTAATGCTAATGAACACAATTCTGATCATGATAACTCGTATGATTATAGTAATTTGATTTATAAAGATGCATATTTTTAAACCTACTGAGGATATAGAGGATTAGTTTAATAACTGGCACTATTATTACAACACAACACTTGGGTTAAGCGTAACTGAGTATTTGAACTACTTAAAAAAACATTTGTGAAACATGATTACCTAAACCTTTTTTAGGTCTAATGATGAAACTGAGCTGCTTTGGTATACAAACTATGATAAACTTTATAGCTAAAACCGTCAACCAGCAATAAAACTTAAAAATTCACCCTTAGTCTCTAGAATTTGAATTCAAATGTTAACTCAGAATAAGCTAGCAGTTTTTTCAAATGTATACTTTTGCTATAATCCATAAAAAGAAATTTCCAGCGGCCTGAGGAAATGATGGCATGATAAACATTGCAGATAATTAAAACGCTTACAAACATATATTGTGTAGTCACTTAAAAATAGTTTTCATTAATTAGCATTTGATTATTATATTTTCATTATGCCAGAGGTGAATAGTTCGCTAATTTAAAATTAACGGCATCCTCTGACTTATATCATGTTCAAAAACTAATCTTACTATAATATATCACGAAGTTGGTGTTTGCTGCCCAATTTTACATAACAACCTCCCCTCCCCGACGAGTCAGCTTTGATGACTCGAAGTCATCTTGTAAACAATGCAGTAAACAATCATGTCGAATTAATCTTAAAAATGGATGTATTTTATGAAATCTGGGCGTATCTGACTGCACTTAGTACACCTTTGCTCTCTGTAAATAAACAAAAATAATAGAATTCCAAAGTGGTATATATCGTATAACTAACACGAAAAGGTTACATGTTACAGCACTTAAAAATTAGTTGAGACCCTTGATGAAATAATATTTGCACAAGTTACACTACTCTGCTGTATTTCGCGTGAAATACTCTACATAACAATACGTATCAATCAAACGCATAAGAATCGAATACTAAATTGGTATAATAAAAAATCACCATTGAAAAGTAAAATAATTACTTGTGAAATATAATCTACTTTCTAGAGGTACAGTATTGTACAAAAGTATTAAGACAAAGTTAAAAATTAGGTTTCAGGCTAATTATGAAGAACAATGGAGAGTAAATTACAGGTGAAATATCAAAATTTTATTAATCTTCATATTTAATGTAACAGAAACTCAGATGAAGTGCTTCAGTTCAGCAAACAGTTAATATTTTCTGCGTCTCCTTTTGATTTAGTAACAAGAAACAGTCTGTCAGGCATTGTTGCAACATTTTTAATCAAAGTGTCTTTTGGGAATTTACTCCAAATGTCTTTAAACACACTCCCATAAAGTTTCTTTGAAAGTAACTTCTGATTTGTCAAAGATGTTTATCTCTCAAATCCCATATCTGCTCAACTGGGTTGAGATCGGAGATCTGCGAGAACCATTGCATCATTTGAATGACTCCAACAGCGTCTTTTTTAGCTATTTAATTTCTGAATAGGTTAGGTGAGTGTTTGAGAGCGTTATCTTCTTGGTGGTAAAATCCTTTACCAATAAAACGCAAAAAACTGGATATACGATGACAGGTCAGTTTCTGATGCTATTTGAGCTGGTACAAAATTATATATATTTTACAAATATCTCCTGTCATCTCAGAAGAAAAGTAACCACCAAACCATAACACTCCCTCGACCATGCTTCAAGGTTGGTGCTATGAGGTATTTTTCACCTTTCTTTCGCTGGACATATAACCTACACTTTAAGCTAAATATTTTAAATTTCAACTCATCCGTCCATTACACCCTTTTCCAATCATCAACAGTTTATTATTTTTAATTTTTAGAAAATTTTAGTCTACTGAAATAGTTGGAGATCGAAGTTTTTGTTTTGTTTTAACTGATACATAATTAAGTGTTCCATTCTTGTTAAGTGTTCTTGATATAGTAGATCTAAACACGTTTCCGTTGATTTGTACATGGTCGTTTATCTCATGCTTAAAATCAGTAACAGTTTTCCTTCAGTTCCGAAGACTGCATAAACAAAGATACTTAACATCAATATAATCGAGTTTAGGTATTCTGCCTTTTCCTTTCCTATTTTCAAATCTCGGTCTAGTGTGTACTTGACAGTATTTGTGGAGCAATTTAAGTCTGCAACAATTTGTTTGTTTTTTAATTTCGCGCAAAGTTACACGAGGGCTATCCGCGCTAGCCATCCCAAATTATAGCGCTGTAAGTACATATACTTACCGACGGGCGTGTGTGTATCATATTTGAAATATAAATTTTATACGATTTTTTGCTTTTTCTCACAAGGTTAGATTTCACTTACGTATTTCTTGCTATTTAGACAGAAATACTCAATGATCAAATTTAAAAATTGTAAGCCTCGAACACGTTTTTTTTATCGTGTTTAAAAAGCCACCATTTCATAAGTCAAGAGAACTTACGACTTGAAATGGTGTTTGTTTTGAATTTCGCGCAAAGCTACACAAGGGCTATTCTCGTTACATGTCAGTAAATATGAATGTATATGTATACACACACACACACAAGTAACTAGACAGGTAGTTTATTATTACAGTAAATAAACTCGAAAGGAAATAAGTTGTACAATATGTATTTTGTACATGAGCCTTTTGCTATACGTAGATCATTACACCATGCTTTCGTGGCGCTGTACAGTTTGTCAACTTACAGTTGTGAATTATTGTCCCAAAGGTTGTGTATTACTCCCCAAAATTTGTTTATTCTTTTTACAATTTTACTTAAACTTTTCCACAGTCTCAGGAATGTTCATATGAGGACTTTGTACAACCAAACCATATGGTTGTGTTTCAACGGCCTCTTTTGCGTCAAAATATTGTTTTACTAAGTTTACAGTATATGGACTGAATTTTCTATGGATTTATCCTTTTTTTTCACTTAAAGACGAAGTTTCAGACTTTATGCGGTGCTTTTCATGAAACAACGTAGGAGGAATCGATAGAAAACTCCGTTTAGATGTTGAACATATTGTATAAATCTAATTTAAAATCACATAGACTGTGTACTTTGAACCGCTGTCTTGTTGAAAGATAAACCTCTGTCTAACGGCTATTTCTATTTTTTTTTTCGGAGTAAACAATGTAACTGGTTCCACTCAGCCCGTATTTGTAAGCAGTCAGTGTGTTTCAGTTCAGGTAGATCACTGACTCTGTTGGTTGAGATGTAGTCCAACAGGAGGTGAAATGATTTCCCACCATGAGTCACTGAAAATGCTGTTTATGATAGCCTTCTCCTTTCCACTGTCAAACAAACTCTCATTTCTTGTTGCCGAACAATTTAAACGTAGATTCATCTGTAATAACAATAATAAAAATCCAGCGATGTTTATTCCATTGTTTCTGATTCAGTGTCAATTTTATCCTGCTAATTTGTTTAGTCTCAGCAGCGGGTTTCAAGTAATTAAATGCACATTGAGACCACTTAATGCTAGAACGGTGAAAATCTCTGTATTTAGTCATCATCTATGTCGTGAAAGGCCTGGCATGGCCAGGTGGTTAAGGTACTCGACTCGTAATCCGAGGGTCACGGGTTCGAATCCCCGTCGCGCCAAACATGCTCTCCCTTTCAGCTATGGGGACGTTAAAATGTAACGGTCAATCCAACTATTCATTGGTAAAAAGTAGCCCAAGCGTTGGCGGTGGGTGGTGATGACTAGCTGCCTTCTCTCTAGTCTTATACTGCTAAATTAGGGGCGGCTAGCGCAGATAGCTCTCGTGTAGCTTTGCACGAAATTCAAAACAAACAAATCAAATCTTTGTGGTGAAAAATAGTCTGAAATACCGGACATCACTTCTGAAAAGTTTCCGTTGTCTGCTTTAAGCCTATTATTAATATTGTTAGTTTCACATCATTTCTTCAGAGTCTCGCATATGTTCCTACATAAAAATTTGTTGGGTGGAGTATCTTTGACCAGCTTAAACTGCGATTTCTTGTGCGTATACCTTACTTCAGTCCCGGATCCCAAGACTGGAATTCACAATACTACTACCAAGCATATGATCGCCTGCACTATTATAAACTTTATACTTGTGTGTCACTTTCCGATTGGCTAATAGAGAAACAATTGCAACGTAAAATATCAGCACATTACTGTGCTTCAGTGCAGTTCATTCTCACACGAAATAGGGGTGGTATTCATTGATAAGTCGTGGTAGGTATTTAGGTGTTAAATCAGAGGAGGTCAGGAATTTGTAAATTTTTTTCTATGCTTCGTACTTGGTTTATTTCATGTGTTGTTTCTCATATTTTGCTTGCTGACTTTTTTGATTGTTTAGTATTAAGAGGTGGACAAGTAAAGCAAAGGAGGTTGTGCTGTGGAGATGCGAGATGGCCATACTGTTTCCGAGATCCCCGTCTGGCTCACTAAAGCGAAGATTGAGCAAGGGAGGGGTTGCAAAGTAATTGGCCATTATATTATTATTCTTTGCCGTTCCGTACTTTTTCAGTACTGTATATTCATATTGTTTTAGATTACGTTTACTTGTTCCATGATTTTCACAGTTTCTAAATTTTAACAAACAAACTAAACGAGAAATATTCAACAGCACCCACCAGCAACTCTCCTATGTTCTTCACTATTTTAGAGCACTCACAACAGAGGCGTTGCTAGGCGATGGTATACGGTGTGCTTGCTCCAATTCTATTTAAACTTCTTCAAATTACCATTTGGTGTCTTGGAAAATCAGAATAGAAAAACCATAATCAATATCACATTGGAACATCGAAAAAGTCCGTGCCAATGAAATGGAGGAGCATTGTATATCACCAACGAGATGAGAACCACGAATCTTCAGATTCATATTCTATGCATACTAAATACTCAATTACGCTTAGTCCACATGTTTCGAGTATGGACTTCCAGCGTCGCAATGCTAAACTGAGCATGAATTTATGATAAAACTCAAATGTAATTTAAATAGTAAAAATCTTTGCTATGCAGTATCCAACTTGAGCAAGCGGGAAGTCACAGAGATCATATTTTCACCAGAAATATTTTGTTTATTTATGTTCCATTATATATGCTTCTTAAATACCCGAAACGAAAATTATCTTGATCTCACTAAGAGATACAATAATATGGAAGTCGTATTGCAGACCTATATTAGAATTGTTTTATTTCAATTATGAATTAATAATACGTCTTAAACTTTAGGATCAGTTTAAGTACAATAAAAAAAGGCTATGACAAAACCGATGTTTAACTGTCTTTCTTCATCACTAAGAAAATATACTAAGCTAATTCATTGACCTTGATTTGTTCAAAACATTGTGAGTTACAGGATCAATCAGAGACTGAATTTCTCCACGTTTAAGTGACTGCGTTTATATACTTCTTTATAAGATAACTCGAGAACAAAGGTCTTTCATATTATTAAAAGAAGTGTTTTGGACAAGCGAAATTATATCGATAACTCGGGAATTATTTTAACAATATCATAATGTCAATTAATACGCTAAAACGTTTCACTTACCATTTTCTTTAAATTTTTATTTCTCTTTACATATACATGATTAGTTATAGCTCATAAAAAACACCCAATTTCCACATTTATTTCAAACAATCAGGGATTAGTTGCAAGACTATAACTGGCTAAGTACATAATATATATTTACCAGCGTTTAAAGAGGAAATATATAATTGTGCTTGTGTGTGGAGGGTGGTAGTACAGGGCTTTACCGTCTGCGTAATTCCTCTTAGAAAAAAAACGAAAACACATTTATAAATCAGTATAATATTCAAATAAGTGTTATGTATTAGAGAGAGGAATGTCACCATCCGAGACATAAAAAGGTAAATATTTCGTCACGCCCATCTCTCCCAGATCCTCATAATTGTGGATCGTTAGCCTCAGTTTCAACTTTTCTTAATAGTGAAGAGTATTTTTCGTGTATACTCGTATACTGTCATTGTACTTCCACTACAAACTTTCAATTCCCTCAAATTCCATCACCAGCGTTAAAATTTCAAAAAAAGTTACTTTATAATATTTGAAATACAAAATTCAACATTATCTATTGAGCGAGTTGTTGTTTTTTGTTTTTGTGGTTCAAATATTATAGGTTAACTTTCTGGAATTTTAAACTGATGATGGAATTTGAAGAAATTTCAAAACATCTATTAAAACTATTCTTCTGTTACCGTGTTCAAAGTATTAATTATAAAACTTCGTTTTCCACTTTGTGACCAGCTCCCCTTTGTTCCTTCTTCATATAACCCGGGGGTTCTTCTTAGCAATTTACACAGTTGTGGTTCACTTTAACTCCTGGTAATACCATTGAACCTCTGTATAAGAATCTTTCGTCTAATTTAAAAATATATATGTAAAAACGGCTCGTTTGAGTTGTAGAATATGTAATTCAAGCATCTAAGCACGCTCTCTACATTCCGACACTGAGTTACACAACCCCTTTCAAACGTGTAGTCAGCTTCCGGTCAGTTACCTTTTCCTTTCTTTGTTAACCTGACGATGACCGAAGAAGGTCGAAACGTTGTTCGCTTCTCTACGTAAAAAAAATTTCTCAACCCAAACGCGCCGTCTTTACATATATATATTTTTCTGTAAGTGGATTTTCTCGACATCACTGATTTCGTGTGATTTAATTATTCCAATAACAAAATAAATGGAAAATGAATTAAAGAAACTACAGCAGGATTAAATAAATCTGGATGCTGATTATTTCTTGCATAAGAAAAATTAAACGCACTGAATTTATCGTTAAGTCGGGACTAATTTCTAATTAACTCTAGCTATATCAGAAACCTGCTAGTTTCTTTAACGTCTGAAGCAAGGCCAAGTGTCTTAGAGAAATTTTCCAAGGATACTAAGTACCGCTCGGTCTTTCGTTCTAGAGTACGTGCCCTACGTCAGGCAGACCCTTTAAGAAACTTTATCCCGCGAATATAAACAAATACTTGCCACTATAACGGACAAGGAAGGCACAGTTGTTACTTGATGGCTTTGAAGATATTCGCTGAGCGAAAACTTTCGCATTGAATATAGAGCAGTGCCGCTCGCTCTCCTTGACCAGACGCTTAGCTACGCAAGTACAGGTTTATCGCATACACTAAATTTAATAACATATAAAGATGTCTAAAAAATTTACAGTCACAGCTAACGAGACAGATAATAGTAGTAGGAAAAGTATACGTATAAAAATGTATTCTTTCATATTTTCATTATTTAATCTCGTTTCTATGCATATGACGTTAAGTGGTATCCATTTTCACATCTTTCCATCCAAATTGTAGGTCGTGAGATTTCTTTTAGTAATTCCTTCCATGATACTTCTTAATTCTTTTGTCAACATACAAGATAAAGTGACATACATATTTAATTGCAAACACAAACAAAATAAATATCTGATATTCGGGACTATAAATGCACGAAGAGAAACGAAAATTGTAGGAATTCATCGAAAATACATTATATCTTTGGTTCAAATCTAATATAACCGATGAAAATGGCATATTCTATAAGATACTAAAGCAGGAATCTGTCTTTAAAATAATAAGAAAGTTTTCTTTTTTAACATATTTTAAGAATTTTTGCAGTGCAGTGGAACAATGAAAAGCTTAACAAGTGTTCATGTTTTAATCATTCCAATTAAAATACTATGAATATTTTAACTTTTAAGTAGAGCTTGGCACAGTTTTATGGTTAAAGTACTTGACTCGCAATCTGTAAGTTGCAGGATTGAATCTCGTCGTCAAACATGCTTGCCTTTTCAGCCATAGGGGTGCTATAACGTTAAAAACAATCCCACTATTCATTAGTGAAAAGTATCCCAAGAGTAGGCGATAAGTGGTAGTGATTAGTTGCATTTTCTTTGGCCTATCGTTCCTAAATTAGAGACTGCTAATGCAAATAACTGTCGAGTAGCTTTTCGCGAAATTCAACAAAAAACAAAAGCTCATAAAGTATATAAAAGTGTATGAATGAGCACCATTTTCGATTTTAGTATAGGTGATGTCTCGCATCCTATATTTTGTATGCTTCTATGAGAGACGATGTTTACGAAAAATGATGATATAAGTAGTACCCAGACTACTACTATGCCTGCAGAGCCCCGGTACTGACATAAGTCCTCATCGGCACTGGATAAAGCAGATTTAGTGTGGGATGTTTGGTGGATAGAACATTTTTGTTTTCATCTGGAGTTCTTAGATTGATTCATTCTTGGACAAACTAAAGTAAAACATCTAATGGATTAGGTACTCTGTCAAAATGAAATATTTCGTGATTTACCAACCAAATAATATTAAGTTTTTAAACAAACGTGGTAAAAACTTTAAGAGATAATTCATTGAGACTATAATAACTAGGTGCAAGAGGTAATTCCTTTGAGGTTTATTAACTGCGTAAAGTCTTAGTTTGTTGCAGATTCTAAGCAACCCCTGTTTGTTAAGATCAAGTTTTTATTAGAGCACTGGTAACAGATTATGATAGTATGAATGTTTACTTAAATCGCCTACATTCATATTCGTCATGAAAGCTTGCAACAAAACAACACAGCAATTGAAAATTCCAAATCACTATTATTACAACATTTGATATCATAACGTCTTTCTTTCGAAAATAGATGAAATTTATTTTCCAATTTCAGATTTTATTCTATTCATTTGAAACTGCGATAGAGTCCAAAATATATCTGGAAGTTTCAGTAAACAACGTAATTTAATTTACGATTAGATGTGCCACATTACAGTGATTACGCATAAACTGACAGAATTGCTACTCCATTATTCAATATAAATTACCTCAAAAATTACTTGAGATTTTATGAAAGAGTACTAACAGGAAAACACCTTTTTTATGTAACACCTTTTGCTTTTTGGTCAAATTATTCAAACTCTGCCTAAACTTCGAATCATGTCCTTAAAATGTAGTGCTATAACCATGAAATCTGTGATGAATGAAAAAATTAATATATGTATATATTATCTAAATAATAGGACTAAGTCTGGTAATGCATATAAAACACAAATAAAACGTTTTAAGGTACTTTAAACTCTTATTTTTGTGTTCTATTCATGCTTGAAAGAGAGAGAGAAAAAAGTTAAATCCTGTTCAGCAAGTACTATTGCTACAGATCGTTATTTTAATTTTGAATACTCCAACAAACAAAATTTATTTTTTCCATTTATTATGAATTTGGGACATATAACAAGAATATTTTGCTGATGTCTAATTATTTTTTCCTGTCCTACTTCCTGCGTCAATTTATTTAATCCCCCAAAATAAGCTAGATGAAAACAGGTAGTATATATACCGCTGGATTGTTTTGATACGACCTCATTTCCCGGACGCTTTTGTTATATACTATGTCGTTCACAACAATGTGTCACATGTACTCTCTGACTACGATAGAAAAAAATGCAGATAGAACTTACAGGATCTGATATTTGCTGTTGAAAATTTTATTATTTTGTATTATAGGTTACTTTTTTTATATCATCAGAAAAACTGGATAAAACAAGTCAATAACATATGACCAATACATTGCTCTCTTAGTTAACATTTAATACATGGATAACTTTAGTATGAAAAATAGTTTTATTTTGTATTCATGTTATGTATTATCTATTGACTGGCTTTTAAGTTTAACATCAGTTTGTTTGTTATTGTTGTGGTTTTAATATAGTTGTTAGTGTATCCACTGAACTTGCCAGTTGCTCCACTAATGCTACGTTATGAGCATAAAGTTATTTCAACTTTCACAAGAAAAATCAGAATGCGAATCTGTCATTTGCTCCACAAAAAATGGTGTTACAAGCTACTAAAATATGATTTTTGTTTAATGGTAATTAAGATACGTTAAATGAATCTAAGAAAGACACAGAAATCCAAATAACCATTTAAAAAAAAACACGTTGAATAACACTTATTGATTACTCAACACCACATCATTAAACCTAACTGAGATGAAATGAGTCAGTATCTTGCAAAGAACTGTTATTGAATGTACATAGAATTCACACAAATTTTCCAATTCATTTTAACCGTTTATTTCTGGATCTGTTACACTGAAAAAGACAAACTTACGTTCATACGAGAGAAACTGGTGTTAAGAAATGAGTTTCATTGGGTACTACAATTTTAAATGAATATTTCAGCTGTACATTAAACGTATTTATATCCTGATGCATGTGATCTGAAAGCAACAAGAAATAGCTTTGTGCACTCACACACCCATAAGCATGCATAAGGACAATTAGTATTTTATGTGTAGTTAACGAAATGCACCATTTGCTGTTGGATAAAATGAAAAAAAATTGGACTTTTCGTCTAATTTTAAATAAAGGTTTTTACTATTCACACAACGGCAACTTCAAAATATTACCAGATCTTAATAATGCGTTGGTATCAGTATTTAACCACACGCCAAATGTACAGCGTAAAATTATGGCAAATTTTCAACCCTAACTATTTATATTTTACATTATAAATTTGCAATAAAAATACAGAATACGGTTTCACTGATGATTTTTTTTTTATAAACAATAACACCTTATATAAAATCCTGTATTAATTAAAGTTGTGTGTTTATGAATTCGATTGTCCACGAACTACGCCTACCATGTTTGGTTCTCTGGCGGACTATAAAGGAGTTAGTACGAACTGGAAAGTCAACCATATATTTGTGGAGTTTAAGATCAGGTCACTATCGGGAACTCTATAGCACCATGTTTGAAACTGTTTTCTTAACCCCTCTCATTAAAACTAGCTTGAAGTATGTTTTCGATTTGGTGTGTGTGTGTGGGGGGGGAGGTATTTTTGAAAATACTTTTACTTCAAAAAGGGTCAGTACCTAAAATCAATAGCCTGTGGTACCTGAGCGTGTGTGCCACTTTTGGACCCGCTAACTTATAGCATACATGTTCACGTACCACAGGCTATTGATTTTCGGTACTGACACTTCTTAAAGTAGCTATTACACAATAAATGGGAATTATAGAAGAGTTTGGTCAGTACACTGGGATCTGTGAAAGTGAATGGGATTTTAAATTGGAGAAAAGAAATTTTATGTTAATGAAAGATATATGAGAAAATACTGGAAACATAGGCAGAAAACGTTAAAATATAATGTGTATGAATACAATACCTACAGTCATTATAATCCTCAAGGTTATCTTAAATTTAAGAATCTTTGCTGTAGCTTTAAATTAAAATCGGTTTAAAACCAGAAATCTACAATCGTTATTTAAAATTGTGACTTGTATACAAAAAAAAATCAAAGTAATAACTTACCAATATGAGAAATTCAGACAAGTTCTTCTCAAACCCATGATAACAAATTAACAACAGAACTCGTATAAAAGAGAATATTTTACTAAAAAAGTAACTCTACAATTTAACGCAAATTACTGACATGCTTTTATATCGTTGACAAACATATATTGCATTAAAGTAAGTTTGTGTTTTGCATGGGTTAAAATGACAAAACAAACGGGGTGAAATCAGTAAAATACATATGAATAACCCAATTTTGGAGTAAATTTTCTTACTGATATTATTGCTTACATTTTCTAAGTAATTGTATTCTGACTAACAAACAGTCTGGTGTATAAAAAATCGATAAAGATGTTTAAAAAATGAAAGAGTTTCCGTCAATATTACTAATAGTAATACGTTAATAAAATTAGTTCAGTTACTAGTCCGTTAGTACAGATGGCTCACCAATAACTGATATGTTGAGATAAACAATCTCACAAATTACTGCTGATTTTACATTCCACAAAAGTACTTCACCACAGAAATTAGTGCGAAAAAGATACAGTGTATTAAACTTCCGGCGCACATTATGCATTAAAAATAACACAAAACCACAAAGCCCTTTGATAGGTCATTGATATAATAATGCTTTGTTCTATTTTGGCGGACAACAGCAGGTCAAAGGCCTGTAAACTTCTACAGAAACGCATGTCCGCACATGAGAGCGTAAACAGCACGAACATTTTACGTGTATTGTAATCCAAGGCAAAAAAGATAATAAAACTACAGGTGAGCATGTAAGCGTTCAAGTATATCATAATATATAACTTTTGTGACATGAACCGAAATGTAGCATTGCTCACTCAGACGTTTCATTCATTTGACATGGGCTCAAACTGGCTATAAACTGAGATGGCTGCACGCAAGGTTTTTAGTTGATTATTTAGTAACTTACTGAGCTAAAATTACAAAGAAAAGTATCATCTCTCTGCATTTTGTTTAAATTTTTAAATTAAAATTTCACCCGATTAAGTTATTTTCTACCCACTTGTATTGACATTCGATCTTACAGTAATCAATGTGGTTTCTATAGCTAAATATCTACTGTAAAAAAATGAAAAAACAAACAAACAGTAATGTTATGATGCAACAGACAAGTTAGTCAGAGGTAAATTTACAGTCTTATAAAGCTAAAATTTAGGGTTCGACTCTTAACGATGGACAGAATGCAGATATCCCATTCTATAGCTTTTCGCTAAAACAATTACTACCCAGTGGGTCTGTAGAACGTTTACAGATTTACAATGATAAAATCTTGGGTTAAAGTTTTCGATTCCCTCGATGCTCACAATGCAGAATAGCCCATTGCGCAGCTTCGCATTAAGAAAAATAACAGAATTAATGTTATACACGGACTTTCATATTCTTAAATAACTTACAGTAATAAATTGTCACACAGAAATATTTTACGTACGGGTAAATAAGTAAAAAGATTTTAGAAAGTTCTAAAACAATACGTTTTGCTCGCCGTTCCTTCAGCGAAACGCGGCATTTTTAGTTATGTACGTTATATGTGTGAATAAAAATATTTTTATAAATTTGTTTTCACTTAGCAACTACATATACTATTACTGCTCGACAGTCGTTTTAATAGTTAGTAAAGTATTTATTAAAACGAGTTTTCAGAGAAACCTAGTATGTTACACCGTCCTAGTTAAACGAGATCTCTATTCAAGTTTCAAAACGTAAAACACTTAAATCTCAACTCCTCCTGAAAAGGACAGGACAAGAAGTAAACAGGTAATAAATAACATTTTATAATGAGTAATTATCCTCCAATATCTCTCTAAAAAAAGACTGGCCGGGTAAATATGTATATGAAACAAACTTAATTACATATAAACTTATTGCTCGGTCTATATTAATAACCATGTATTATAAAATCATTATTCCTTTGAATGACAATATAATAATAAATAGTAACGGATTGATAGCATACAGTGACTGTTAGGGGTTCATGCGCATTTATGTGATACGATCTGAAAAATGAAAAATAATAAAAATCTGTGCCACAGAGTTCACAAAGCCCTAAATTTCTTGTTGAACTTATTAATGCTTCCAGTCAGCTGAACTGCTAAGAGCTAGACAGCTCAGTTATGTAAAATTGAACGCTGAAAATATGAGCAAAGGGGCTCGAGCGTGTGCACAGTGAATATTCATTCATTAAAGTCGTCCAGCTATGTTCTTACACAATATTCCCATAGTATCAAGTATCGATTTAGTTAATAAACGTAACATAAATAACCACTATTTATAGAGCGACATTAATAAACTTGAGAGTACTTGAGATATATCTAAGAGATTTATTTACTATTGAATTCGACTGGCACTAATATCAGGATACGTAGATGAAAAATAATCTCCACCTAATATCCAATATCTTTTAATGTAAATCTGGTTAATTCACAAAGTCAGTAACAAATTCGTACATTCTACATGGAAAAATACTGAGTGTATAATAATGAGTCGTAAGACGCTGAAAGAGTGGATGTCTTTCAAACTTGACAGAGGTGCCCAAGTATCTGATTTTTAATGTTTCTTTCAGGCAGAATTAAACTAAGTAAAGAAACGTACAACACAAAACTAAACGCTGGAAGAAAGAAGTTAATTTTCCAGTGTCCCATAAATGGTTACACTTGAGTTTACTTGTGTTGTACGTATTAAGTTCCGTATTTAATACACTAAACACAGATATGTGCACCGTGATGAATAATAGCAGTAGTGTGCACGTTAGGGCATTTACTGAATATGTACACTTCAGCAATATCCAAATAAATGAAGAGTTTAGACATGTGATATGATCTTCAATCACTAAAGCGAAAAAATACCCCAGCAGAACTTGAACAAAGATAATTCATCCTCAGATTAAATAGAAAAACATGAACACTTTTATCACTTTATCCATACCATCAAGTACTATAATATAGAAAGAAGCACCTAAAAATAAAGTTACACATACAAAAGTATTAAAGGTGGCTCGTATTATTTTTCAAACCACACGTTATGTTATTGCCAACGATGTATTTCGTCAACACCACAACTAATCAGGCCGGACAGGATATAATAAAGATAACAGTTCGGAAAATTAGTTATACGATACATTTGCTAAAATAACGACTGTTAACATTCGTGCACCTTAGCTGCAGAAGTATTAGTGTAACCAATTATCTAATGACAAATATAGTTGATTATAACTACGCTTCAGCAGCCAAAAAAAACCCAAAAAAAACAAATCGTTTAATCCTCATAACAGTTGGCATGATTTTAATACTTGTAATAGTTGGACTGATTTTCTTAAAAATCTGAAATTATTCATTTTTCTTCACTGCAAGCTGCAAATGTACGATTGCTAAAATGTTACACGTTAAAGAAAAAAAGGAAAACAACTATTGCAATAACTGATACAAGGTGTATAATTTGCAAAATGTTTACTTGCCAAATCATAAATGGTTATGTGACAGTTTGTGCGTGAAGAAAAATAATATTTTGATTGTTTTCGGCAAAAGTAAATTGTCTCCACGCGACTTCCTATTCTAAGCTTAAATATTGGCCACAGAATGGTGACTACGCTAGAAATTCTACACCAAGTAACAAACATCTACCACAATCCATGATGTCAAAAGGCCTTAGTCTACCCACACAGTAAAAGGACTTGAATGAGAAGCTTGAACAATAGCCTACTATATATGTATTATTTAAGTTCCAGGCAAAGTCAAATAAATCATTTTCACATGAAGCACTCTGGTTTTATGGTATTTCTGATAAGACTGAATAAGCGTGTTTTACTTTTCGTTCCCTTGGATAGGTGGGTATATAGTTGTTTTAGCTAACATGTTAATACAAATATGGTTAAAAACTGTAAACTCTTAGTTATAACCTTTCAGGGTAAATTTTGTGCTCGTTTTTTTCGTAATTAAAGCAACGATAAACTAAGATCATGACATTTTTCTCGTTATTCCTTATACAATTTTTGACATTTAATATAAAATAAACTATAAAACTTTTTAAATTTACTACGTAACGCAAGTCACTTCCAATTACACTATTAAATTGTATATTATTTATTTTGAAAACGTTGATTTTTTCTCCTCATAGTTGATAGAACTAACACAACTAGCAAACCTTTACAGCTACAGCAACACAAGGTTTGAAAATCAAGGTTTTGACCAAACTAAAGTATCTCAAACTAATCTTATTTTTCTCTTTTTTTCTCATATATTCATATTTAAGAAAACTTTAGGTTCAAAAAATTTGGAAAGAAAATCAAACATCAATACAAATACATTTTTCAGTCCATCAATCAATCATAAATAAAAATATCTAGGATAATATGAAAATGATTTAAACTTTTTAAATAAAAATTCAACACAGCACATACTTAACTAAGTAGTAGGTTACGGTATACAAGCCACGAGTTATTTTCTTTTCCTTACAAACACATACATAAGACTTGCAATAGATAACAACAGTGCTTACACAGTTCACACGACCTAATTCAGCGACTTGTTTCAAATGGAGCTCACGAAGCTAAATTTACGATTGAGTAAAAAATATACATTAATTGACTGTAATTAATAGCCATATAATGATACACTAATCTTTTATTTTCCATTTGTTGCTGGTCTCGTTCTTTCTCGTTTAGACCACTATAACAGCCTTGGAGCATTTCGTGATTGACGAGACTACGAAACAAAATCAGACGAACACGAGATGATAATTTGATAGCTTATGATATGTTCCGTAATGCCACTTCTAAGAATAGTACCACAAATACAGTAGATTTTAGTAGCAAACAAGTCCAAATTATCAATCAAACTATCTTAAAAACTGTTTAAAAGCAATAAATATACCGAATACAAAGTTAATGTCTAAACATGTTATCGCTGCAATAGTATTCTAAAATACGGTTCCAAATCCGTACCTTTAAAATTTTAAACTGCGACTTCAAAAGTGTTTATTTTACACACCATCTTGTTTTTTTTTTTTTTTTTTTTAGTTAAGCATACAATTACACAATGAACTCTGTGTGCTGTGCCAACCACCGGTGTCGATAAATTAGTTTTCAGAATTACTGTACTACCAGGGGTAGGGGGAGATGCTACTGTTTTATAAAATTGCCGAAGAGGTGAGCCAATTTTAAACACACTAACGTATATTAACATATTAGAAGCTTTCTCATCAAAACAAGCCAAATATATTGAAGGGAGAGTTCACATATACGGTGTATTTAGGCTTTAAAATAGTAAATCTTTACCACGAACGTCCCTATCAGTATACGTTTGATGAACTAAAAACCATTTACATTATATCCTTGAAGATGGTAACAGTGAAAAACTGAGATTGCAAGTATGAATACGCATACATTGAGATACGTGCAAATTAATAAAACCATAAAACTGTATTAAACATACACCAAAATGAACCTTGCTGTCACTCTTTTAGGTGAAGGCAAAGATCGTCCAATTTACTAATTTCGAGCTCCTACAAAAATAAATTGCCACACTTTAGTAAAGTGATAAAATTCTTATTAGATCAGTCACAAAAGAAATTACTTCAAACAGTTAAACAACCTACGGAGTAAAAAGAAAAAAGTCCTACAGCTGCTGTGGGAACGAGTCTCAACTTTTTTTTTCAAAAAACAAGTTTTTCACAAAATAGAATTATGTATTCAACATTAGTGACAACGTTATGAAACAAACTACGAGTAACATGTGAAGCTGAGAAGCAGCCATCAGAGGTGTCATTTATAAACCTCTTCCCCAGAAACAGTGTAACAGAATGAACTACCAGCAATGTGTGAAGCTGAGAAGCAGCCATCAAAAGATGCCATTTATATGCTTTCACCCATTTCTATAAATCAAATGTATTCGGTTAGAAAACCTACTACATACATGTGATGAGGTGCGTATAAGTTGTAATGACAAATGCAAACAAGACCTGTTGTTAATATATTTAAACATTGGCCCGAAAGCAAGTGAAACTTAATACACTAAACATATATATATCTATATATCACACACACACCAAATCAGTTTCTTAGCACGTGTGTACTTAACATTGCATTGATAATTTCAGAAACTTATTCATTGGAATATACAATCATAATCCTATTAAGGCAAATTATGCGGTGGGTTTGTACTGAAATCGCCGTATGTAAATAGTCAAGCAAATAAAAATACTAAAAACATTGTTTACAAATTGCCTCTGTCATTACGTACAACAGGTTTGGTTTGGTTTTGGAATTTCGCACAAAGCTACTCGAGGGCTATCTGTGCTAGCCGTCCCTAATTTAACAGTGTAAGACTAGAGGGAAGGCAGCTAGTCATCACCACCCACCGCCAACTCTTGGGCTATTCCTTTACCAACGAATAGTGGGATTGACTGTAACATTATAACGCCCCCACCGCTGGGAGGGCGAGCATGTTTGGCGCGACGCGGACGCGAACCCGCGACCCTCGGAATACGAGTCGCACGCCTTACGCGCTTGGCCATGCCAGGCCTACGTACAACAGAATCAACCAATATCTATCGGGTTTTAAGTCCGCTTTACTTCACCATATAGTAAACTAGATTAACTGATGTATGTGAATAAATCAGTAATATAACAACATTTCTTCAGAAACGATAATTTTCGAAGTAGTTTGGAGGTTTCCGACATCCGTTTTTCAAAATATTAAGGTTTTTGATTAGCGAATTAAGAAAATTTTCAACTAAGCATGGAAAAATAAATAAGTAATATTGCATTCTAATACTAGGGCTAATAATTAGTTTCTTGTTAGCAACTACTTAAGTAAAACGAATATGTTTCAATACTCCTTTACTCTGTCGACATGTATTTTAAAAATAAAATATAACATACATTTGTTTATTTTTATTTCTGTTTTGTTTTTAGTTTCAGTGAAGTATGTTTAGAAAAATAAATATTTTAATCTACAACGTCGCATATTATTCTATAAAAATTCAGTTTATGCGAAACCAGTTTATTAAGAACGTTATTTAATAAACGAGATTACTTTTATTGTGAACTTACTAAGAAATTTTCTTACAAAACACAGCTTAATATTTTACTTACCCAATAAATGTTTGTTGCGAATTTTGGACCACAAACGTTCTGCGCGACCTTGACCTTTTCCTGGCATGCGTTCACTGAAACTACGGACAAATTTTCGATTTAATAAAAGTGACCTAGCTTCGTTCATTCTTGACGTTGGTGTTTGACATAGAGAATCGAACTTCTCCTTACATTCGAAAGCAATCATGTCTTAAAGCTGTACTTATCGCAAGGCTGCTTAACATGTGATTTATCTATTACCATATAAATTCCTCGGTGCTAAAAGCGCCAACTAAGATGCTTGTTCAACCACTGAACAAGTCACTCTTTATAATACTTAAATGAAACAACCACTCGTTAAAAAAATACAAAAATATAATTGTATGCATCTACTACACAACAATGAGATATCGTGTTCTCAGTGCATGTAATGCAAACAAATGTTCAGAACGTCTTCGAAAGAGGTTGCCGCCAAAGCCCAATATGGTTCAGTCAAAGGAACGGATCATATGATTAGGATTCTTGACTGAACAATGATTTCTTTATCATATATTTCTCAGCGGTCTACAGAGCTCCAAAATCTAACTCAACCAGTTAGATGGTACCATAATCAAACCCAAAGATACACAAATATGAATCTTGGGAGGTTATACTGAGTACGTATAAAATATGCACGTGTGGTTAAGAATATTTGTACATTAGTAATTTTACGCGGTTCACTTTACACCTAAAGCATCTACTACCAATGCATCACGTAATATCGAACTTTGACAGTCCTATCGATACGTTAATAAACGAAAACTAGTTATTTTTAACCCCAAACGTTACCCGAATATTTACGGAAACAGTTTTGTCTAAAAGCAAATTTCGGACTAAACAAAATGTGGAAGTACAAAATTTATCGACTCGCACTTGCTTGCATTACCTTACATCAGTCGCGCTACAAGCCAAATAGTGTCAGTAAAGTAAAACATAAGTTTGCCTGTCACTCGACCAACTCAAGTACACGTCACCGGATAAGGGTTGCACGTTCAGGAAACTAATTCGACATCGACTCAGTGCCCATTGTACACGTGTACTCTAACAGAGGGCAGAAAAAGCCCTTGATTACGTCATTACCCTCTTGTATTGAATGATAAATATATATAAAAAACATTCATATATACATATACGGCAAAAGTAGTGCTTTTCTTTTAAACAATGACTGAAAATTTTACTGGGAACTATAAGCATTGTGGTGGACGGTTAACCAAACACTTTTCAACTTATATAAACACTTTCATCCTAGTATTCGGCATGTTACCAAAGTACCAAGAACAGTTTATTTTTTTTGGAATTTCGCACAAAGCAACTCGAGGGCTATTAGTGCTAGCCGTACCTAATTTAGCAGTGTAAGACTAGAGGGAAGGCAGCTAGTCATCACCACCCACCGTCAACTCTTGGGCTACTCTTTTACCAACGAATAGTGGGATTGACCGTCACATTATAACGCCCCAACGGCTGGGAGGGCGAGCATGATTTGGCGCGACTCGGGCGACCAAGAACAGATAAATTTATAGTTGAAAGTCGATCTCGTTAATACTAGCCAATGTAAACTGTTTTAATAATCTAAATATGATACAAATTATGATTTGCTAAATAATATATACTATTCCTAGAAGTTATCCTCTAACTGAAAAATGACGAATCGTTTTTGAAGAAATATTAGCCTAGTAATTAGTGAATACACAAAACTAAACCATATTTTCGCTTAAACATAAGGCCCAGTATGGCCAGGTGGGTTAAGGCGTTCGACTACTAATCTGATGGTCGCGGGTTCGAATCCCTGTTGCAACAAACATGTACGCCCTTTTAGCAGTGGGGGATTTATAATGTGACCATCAATCCCACTATTCGTTGGTAAAAGAGTAGTCCAAAAGTTGGCGGTGGGTGGTGATGACTAGCTAGCTGCCTTCCCTCTACTTTTACACTGCTAAATTAGGGACGGCTAGCGCAGATAGCCCTTGAGTAGTTTTGCGCGAAATTAAAAAACAAACAAGCTTACAGATATTCATTGTTTACATACATTAACACAAGAAGACTTAAATAACTCATCAAACAACAGTAATAAAGGCTTCTAGATATAGGTAAAACGGAAGGTACTGTACCTCTATAATCAAACACCAGGACCTAGAACTATAGAAGTCGCGGTGGCCCTTTAGTTAACGCACGTGATTATACATTAAATGGGTAGTAATAAATTAAACAAGGTATATTGGTGAAAGAGGTTGGACTCTTATAATCATCGCTACAATAATGTTAGTAATCATAAAATAATTCTGATTATCAACATTTTTAAATTAATTAAATTAATTAAATGGAAAGTAAAACCGAAAAAAAATCATTCGTCAATCTTCGTACCATCATTGTAAACAATTTTATTCATCTCAGCCCTTATTTTGAAACGGTTAAGACAACAATTCTGTAACACAATTTTTCACCATCGACTGAGTCAGTCTATGTATACGTTTAACCAACAGAAAAAAAGACAAGAAAAATAAATATTTTTTTTCCAGGAGACTGAAGTAAGACGAGTTTCTAAGAAGAGCCCATTGAAGTTCTTTCTTAGATAAACAGAACATCGTAAAACAGAAAATGTGAAAAAAGACAGCTGATAACTGTAAAGAGCATGGAAGATGTCTTTAACAGTTAATAGGTTGAAAAGAGAAAGAAACAGCTCAATCATTTCACTTTCTGGAAATCTAGAAATTCTGAATATGTTTATTTCTTCATTAACGTAGTCATTCGCTGTTTTGTTTTTCTGTACGATTCCCGAATAGTTTGTGTAACATTTTTATTTGTGAGTGTAGGTTAACCCTTATTACATATAAATATTGTTAGATTACCTGAAATGCCCCAGCATGGCCAAGCGTGTTAAGGCGTGCGACTCGTAATCTGAGGGTCGCGGGTTCACATCCCCGTCGCGCCAAACATGCTCGCCCTCCCAGCCGTGGGGGAGTTATAATGTGACAGTCAATCCCACTATTCGTTGGTAAAAGAGTAGCCCAAGAGTTAGCGGTGAGTGGTGATAACTAGCTGCCTTCCCTCTAGTCTTACACTACTAAATTATGGATGGCTAGCACAGATAGCCCTCGAGCAGCTTTGTGCGAAATTCAAAAAACAAACAAACAATTACTTGAAATAATTCTATTTGTAGTATGTTACACACTGGTAGCACATAATTAGTATTATAAGAAAGTTCTAATTAACTGTAGCTGTTACAATTTAATGGTTAACTCCAAGAAATTATCGTAACGGTAAAAACACTTAACTATTTGCTCTAAATAATAACATAATTCTTGACACTCATTTGGTTAAACTGGGAATTAATGTTTTTTTCAGTATTGCATTTCATTCAGAATTAAATAGACTCTAAACTAAAACACTGTAAAGGTATTCAGGGCTACTACACCTTAAAAATTCCTTAATAATTATCAGTTATAACATAAAATAAATGCAGTTATTTTATATGTCATTTAAACTGCACGCTGTCTAACTGTTCAACACTGAATATACATTGTTGGTCTGGTATGGCTAGGTGGTTAAAGCGCTCGACTCTCAATCTGAGGGTCGCAGGTTCAAATTCTCGTTATGTCAAACATGCTCGCCATTTCAGCCGTGGGGGCGTTATAAAGTTACAGTCAATCCCACTATTCGCTGGCAAAAGAGTACCCCAAGAGTTGGCGGTGGGTGGTGATGACTAGCTTTCTTCCCTCTAGTCTTACCCTGCTAAATTAGGGACGGCTAGCGCAGATAGACCTCCTGTAGCTTTGTGCAAAATTCAACAAACAAACAAACATTTCTGTTTAATTGTAATTATTTAGCGTGAAGTTTAAGTTAAAAATAAAGTCCAAGAAGTTAATAACGAAACGATTCTTTAAAGTGTTGCCGATCTTTCTGGCGCACTAAGTTTCAATTTTTACACAAGAACTCGTTTATAAAGATTGCCCAAAATTATTTCTGTTAAATTAACTTTCATCCATCTATCGGTTGGTTTGTAAACGTTCTATGCTAACCACTAGCAGCATGTATTCCTTCGTCTAAATACATTCTTGCTTGTGGATTTGAATGAATTGGTATATGTATATATATATATATATACATTATAAGGATCTTGCACTTCGGTCGTATGACCTGAAACATGATATCTTGCCAATAAAAAAAGTGAGACTCAACAAACGCTGCTAACAACAGTAATAATAACAGAGAACATATTGTAAAAGTAAGATTAACACTATGTGTTACATATCCTGTGACCGCACTTTTGTGTTCAATAACCTCATACTAGAATTATGTTGGCAAAACTCACGAAAAATGCGCTTTACTTTTAAAATATTACCCTAAGGCTTCCCCCGATGGAACATCGGTAAGTCTTCGGATGTACAATGCTAAAATCAGAAATTCAATTCCCCTCGTTGGACACAGCAATTAGCCCAATGTGGCTTTGCTATAAGAAAAAAACACACACACACATACATACCCTAAGCCTCACCCAATCATTTTAAAATGTGTTCAATGAAAATGCTAGGAATCTCTCTAGTTTCCTAATTAAAGAAAATTTACTTCAATTCATTAAGTTTGATTTTACTAAAATATTCATATCCAACATATGTAATAAGTGTTATTATTGAATGTGGCATATTTGAACCTGAAATATGATAAATTTAAAAGAACATATCAGTATATTGATGCTAAAATTGATATATAAAATTGATTCAGTATATTGATATGTTCTTTTCCCACTGTTTTATTAATTTCTTTGAAAACATAGGAAAGTTTCAGAAACAAGTTCTTTCGATCAATTTCCCTGTTTAATTGAAAAAGACTATACTTTTTTAATGTTGAAAACTTCATTAATCTTTATTAAGATCCTATTACTGCAGTCTATACAATATGAAAGTTCTAAATTCGTAGCAATTCAGCTTATTCCTTGTTCTAAGCTATACCTTTTTCCTAAGCCTTTCGTGTGTCGTGCAATTTGTTTATAACCAGTGAGAAAGAGTACTGCTAATATGTTTACCATGACGATTCTTCAGCGCTACAATAGTCATTTCATACGTTCTAAATCCATCTATCCCTTATACACTTTCAGCAAAATTTTCCAGTTCATAGATTATCAAATAGCTAAAATGGTATTAAAATAGTTGTCTCTCGTATGTGACATGACAATCATTGTACTGATCAAATTACACTCCATTTTAGCTTTATATAAATTGTAATAAATATTTATAATTTTCGAAAGAAAAGAAAAACAAACCAAACGTGTATAATAATGCGCCACCAGCACGCTAGCATGCATGACCAGAGGCAAACTTGGATTGATTTTTTTTCATACAAATTTGCCGCAAAACTGATTTGTAAATAAAACCTAATTTTAAATAACATGCTAATGTTGGCTTTCTTATGATACAATCGCGAGTAAAGTAATAATTTAAAAACAGTTTGTAAAGTATCCCCTGCTGTTACTTTCTCTTTGTTGAAAGTGTTTACTAATGATAATTCTAGTTTAATTAACTGTATGGTTAATAGGCTATTACAGGTATGATTTTCTTTTAGTTGGGGTTAGTTCATTTATGTTATGTGAAATGATGGTGAAAAAAAGACTGTGTGTCATACATTATTTTAACACTGGTTAAAAGTAAATGTAATTTAATCACCTCGAATGTAGATTGATATCACGGGATTTCTCCAACAAAGGATAATTTACATTTGTTAATTGTGTGTGTGTTTATTTTATTTCTTAGTAATTGTGCGATTCAAAGTTCATCTTTGAATCACCTTATTTCAATGACTATGGAACAAGTGTCAGAAGATGTAATTTTAAGTTGAGTTCTGGCACCATGAATTCAATGACTATGGGATAGGTGCAAGAAGACGTAATTCTGTGGTGAGCTCTAACACTATGATTCCAATGACTATTGGAAGAGTGCCAAAAAATGTAAATGTGAATTGAGTCCTAGTACTATGAACTCGATGACTATAGGACAGATGGCAAAAGATGTAATTATGAGCTGAATTCTAGCACTATAAGTCCCATGACAATAAAGATTATTAATAAGTATACGCTGTTGAAATAAGTTAGAAGTTTCGTATCACTGGACATCTTGGACCTTATTTCATTAATATCAGTTGCAGTCTCCATATCACTCTTCCTCATGACTTTTTATCGTGTGTAAAATAACCTGTAGAAATATAGCTTTTGACATGTGTGACATTATAAATTATAATAAGTTTCACTGTAATACTAGTTACATTATTTAGCATTTATTACGTAAGAAATCAATCTGTGCACAAAAGTTTGAAAGTTTTATAAATCATTCGCGTGACACAATTATTCTAATTTAATATAATTTCTTTTCGACCTCCTACGACAGCATTTGTATTACATTGCGACAATGATCTTTCTTTGTGTGTCACATCTGTAAACTATATGTGGATTCCATGCACCAAAAGAGAGAAAATCATAATAAATCGAATTTTACAAAGTATGTCTGTGGACTATGATGACATATTTTCCAAACTACTGAGGTTTTCTACGGTGACTTTAAATGTTACACAGGTATGCAAAGTGTTCGAAATTATAGTGAACCTGTACAAGCATATGTAAAGCTTTTTTTTTTGTGAAAAAAACAAACAAACATGACTGTAACATATATTAAAAGCATTAAAATAGAAACTTTAATAACTCACCCTTACTAAATTAATCTTACTTTACAGTGTTCCTTCTAAACGTTTACTCTAGTTTAGAGTGCCATCTACAGCTAGTAAAGGATAACTTAATTACATTTCCCTCGGATTTTTTTGTTGATAATAATATTTGTCTCTTCCGTTAGAAGTGTGACTTTGTTATGCAATATGAATAAGATTAGCATTTAGTTTATAGGTTTCACAAATTTATGTAGTAGTGAATCTCGTAAATATTTTTTTTGTTATAGCCAACAATGTCTTTAAATGTTTTATTAAAACAATTTCATTACGTGAATCGACTTTAGGTAATAGGCTCCTGTTTAACCAAAAGTTTAAATCAGATGCAAATTTACTAATGCGTATGATATTGTTTGGGAATAAACAAAAATAAAAAACAAACGTAATTTCATTTAAGTAACTTAGTTTTGTAACTATTGATCATTAATAACTAGGTAGTCCACAGTGACATAGTGGCATGCCTGCAGACTTACAACCCTAAAAACCGGGTTTCGATACCCATGGTGGGCAAAACATAGATAGCACATTTAACAATAACTAAGCAAAAAGTGACAAAATTTAACAGAATGTTGAATTCGCGTTTAAACTTAAAACATTAAAAGATTTGAAAACACGAAGTTTGCTGAATCTATATTTCGAAGAAATTTAAACGTTAATAAAAGTGTGTATTTTCGGTAATGATTAACTGAATCATTTTATAGCACTTTCATATATTTTCTACCATCCTCTATCTAATATACTAATGCTATTCATGACTTATTGGTTTACATTCTAGGCTTCAGATCAGAATGCCCAAGGTTCGAACAATGATGTGTCGTTGAACATGTGTCCTTCCATCTGTAGCGGCGTTATAGCTGTGACAATCAATTCCGCTGTTTCCCTAAGAGTAGAAGTATTGTCCTCCTTCTGGTCAACAGTTCAAAATTAAAAATAACTATGTCTGAACCTTAGGTGTTTCTGGCCTCAAGTCAGTGTAATATCCAAATTAGCCTTAACAAAACTCGGTAGTGTTTTAAATTTATTAATATGGAAAAACCACGTTTACTAAGTGTATATTTCAGACTACTTGTTTAGCTATCAATACAAAATATATGCTACTCATATTTAGCCTAGTACGTCTTGTACATTAAAGGTTCTTCAGCAAGGTTCGTGAAAATATTTTACGTGGTTTGTACTAATTAACTTTTTTTTTTCATATTTACTTTATTTGTCTGTTTGAACATTACCAAATTTGTCTCCAGATGAAATATGCTCGATTTATTTTCTTGTTGGTCTTCAAAATATATCTGTCTATTTTGTATTTGTTACCTGTTAAATTCAAGAAATCTCAAATTCCATTCACGTATGCCTAGAGTTTCAAATAACAATGTCATATTTCCTATAGAGAGTATAGTTAAACTTTTCCTCGTTAATAAATAAAGGCCAATCTCTGTGTCCTTGAAATGTTCACATAATCACGCTTGAAAACGGCTTTCTTTTTTTTTTTTTTACTTGTTCCTATACTCTTGACAGTAACTTCAAACATGCAACACTTTTATAGCGTATACAAAATTAATATACATGAAGTTAAAACCTTATGGACGAAAAATAAAGCTACATACTAATTCATTCTTGGACAAGTGACGTATTTTTCGTTTTACCAGGTTTCCCGCGATAAACCAGCCTTGGAAGAATTTATTTATAATTCTATTACGCGCATAAATATATAATTACTGTAGTTTTGAAGAAGCAGTGACGCAAAATGTTATTTACACGAGATGCAACCAAAGTTGACCGCAGTGACTGTGAGTCCTGATTTTATGTGTCGTCTACGGTGATTGGTACGGCGAAGACAGTTAACCCTATCAGCGTGCATTAAACAACTTCAAAGCAAATCACTCATGGTTGTAGTGCAAAGGAGGATAGCAAATGCCAGATTGTGCTAATTTAATTATATTTATTATGCTAAATGTTAATCTTCTTTTGGTTATGCGATAAACCAAACTAACCGGCCAGGATACGCCGCTAACTAGAACTCCTACAGTTTTACTCTGTAGTAAAACATCGATCGCCGACCACAGAAATTTTAATTCAACTTTTTAATCAGGCCCTCTTCTCCCAAACTATCCACAGCAAATATATTAGCAATACTGTAAAATCAAGAGGTTGAAGAAAATTTACCCCTAAAAAAAAAAAAGGGGGGTATAAATTTTCGTGCTAGTGATACACATGTTCCTGGGTATATATTATGAAAGCTATGTTCAAAGAGTCCAACATGGCTGGGTGGTTAGGGTGCTCGATTCGTAATCTGAAGGGCGTTGTAAAGTGACGGTCAATCGCATTGTTCGTTAAAAGAGTAGCCCAAGAGTTTGCGGAGGATGGTGATGACTAGCTGCATTCCCTTTAGTCTTACACTACTAAATTAGAGACGGCTAGCGCAAATAGCCCTCGTGTAACTTTGAGAGAAATTCATAAAATAAACAGTCAAAAAACGAACTGTTCAAAGATGGTATTATACATTACTGACATCAGTACATTTAAAAACCATTTCATATATATACTAACATGACTTACATTAGAGTTATCACAGTAATGTAAAAGCGTGTGTACCTTGCACACAAATCCTTACAAGTAACATGGTATACATATAAATTCTCACTGCAACACATCGTATATATATATATATATTAATATAGAGTGCAACAGCTTCATGAGAGTGATTAAATGTACAACAAACTAAATTGTTCATTCCTGTAAATGAAACTTACCGCTGTCCCTGCAGGGGAACAACATGATAGATACTATATAGATAATCAAAATATGATGAATGCTACCTGAACATAGTAACTACTACTTAAGGTACTACTTAGATATCCTGAACATAGTAAATAGTGCATCAATAACTAAATTTCATTTCAAAAAAAGAGTAGGTTGATCGTGTTTTTTTACATGCTCTTGCAAATTACATCATATGACTCAATAATATTGTTTTAATAACGTATGTGAAAGTAGTGAATGCTTAGTGTCAGTTTAAAAATCATAAGTTTCATTGCTCAGAGGCGCGCATAAAATGTTAAATTTTTTTTCTTAACATATCACAAAACATCATAAAACTAAAGAAACCTTAGCACTGTCATACTTAAATATCATCAAAGCATTGAACTTTCGTCTTTATGAATGGAAACTAATTGTATTACTGATTCACATGTTGAGAAAATATGTTCTTTTCTTATATTCTTTACGCCTTTGTTTCTTGCATCCTCGGATGTTCTTGGCAATTAATGCTAAAACGTTATGGATAATTGATATAGAATTTTCTTGTAAATTCCAAAATTTGGCAAAGTGAATATCTGTTGACTGTCCTGACTCTTAGTTTTCAAATATTGTTTTTTGTCGTTACCAAATACTTAAATTTATGAAAACTAACACCTTTGTAGCTGAAATTTCGTGCAACATGAAATTTACTTATCATTCATATCACTGAGACGTGTGTTTTTGAACAATAACTGACTAAATATTTTCGTTTGATTAGCTTCACATGCACTGCTACTTTTTTCGCGTAAATAATTTAAATCATAACATAAAATAATTTCATTAAGCTTTCTGTTTATAAAATACAACTTTTAAGTTTTTATTTTAAACCTAACGGAGGTAAATTGGGTTAATTTAATTGTAAACCGGCTTCGTTTAATAGGAATGCACTTCATGGGAATAAAAACAAAATCTGTAATTTTTTTAAACTAATAACAGTGCAAAATTTCATCGACGCTGTCCCTGAAACTGTCACGTGATATCAGCGTGTAACAATATACTGTTTGATATATGGAATGAAGCTGACTTTATCCAGATCTTGAAGATACCTATGATAAGGTATTAGTAACAAATGGAAAGTCATCAGTTCATGCCAGATAATTAATGTGACAGTTCGTTTTCTTTTTCCTTTTCTTTTTCATTGCGCATCTCTTCATTTATGTCCTTAGGTAATCTTAATTAAATAAAACTGATACGGGTGAATTCATCTATTTACGATAGCTTATTTTAAAGTGACTTTAAGGTTCAAATAAATGTGCAGGTTTAAATTTCATTTTTAGATTCTTTGAATTTTTCTCATTACGTATTTCCAGGAATAAATAAATAATCAGAAAAATTAGTTGAAAATAATTATTGCAACGAGGTACATATGAAATGAATTATAGGTTTTTCATTGATAAATTAGTCTCCATCTGCTATTTCTTTTTGGCATTTTAAAGTATAATTTCATTTAATAATTCTTCTTAAATAAATAAAAGTATAATTTCAAGAAAATTAACACATGAAGCGCATGATACATTACACGGTTGTAGTTAATTGTAAATTAACCATTGCATAAAAGCGCTTTTTTTCTGATTTTTGGTAATTTTGTAATAGTATCTTATGACAAAAGTTTATTCTGATCACCTTACAAACAAAACATGTTTCGAGTTTACATTATTAGCAGATTATCAAAGAGACAAAAACATCAAGAAATTTGTTTTTCGACAAATATTAATATTAGAATTCAATTACTTTTAGATTTTCATATATTTTGAGATAGCTCAACCAAGTCAGATCTTCCAAAGAATTTCGTATTGCATATAATGTTAATCAGAAATCAGATTATTTACACCAGTACAACAGAATAAAATCTCCCACGATAAATGATGCCCAAAGACTAATAGACTAACTTTTTTCTTATGTGTGTGTATTTTCTTATAGCACAGCGACATGGATCTATCTGCTGAGTCCACCGAGGGGAATCGAACTCCTGATTTTAGCGTTGTAAATCCACAGGCTTACAACTGTACCAGCGGGGGACTTCTTGTGTGGGTGCATTCATATAACAGTTTTTATTTAAAATCATCTAAGATGTACTAGATATTAGCAAGTGTGATTTAACTTAATACGTTTTTGTCACTATATAACCATAATAAATCGTTACAAAATTGGTAGACAGGAAATATCAAATAGTTTATGATTTAATTTAAAATATTTTTCAACATTTCTTAAGTTGATAGTGAATAAATTTTATCTCCCTCCGTTTGCCCTCTGATTAAAAATTGAAATTAGTGAAGCATGGATTACGTGGTACAGAGAAAGGTTTGTTTATTTTTTTAATTTCGTGGAAAGCTACACGACGACTATCTACACTTTGCAAGATTAGAGGGAAAGCAGCTAGTCATCACAATCCACCGCTAACTTTTAGGCTACTGTTTTACCAAAGAATAGTGGGATTGACTGTCATATTATAACACCACAACGACTAAACATGTTTTTTATGACGGGTATTCGAACCTGCGACTCTCAGATTACCAGTCGAAGTCCCTAGCCATATGGCCATGCTGGGCTATAGAGAAAAGAATAGGAGTCAGCGTAATGTAATTTAACTTTGGAAATGGCACGCATTGTTTCAAAAACTATTTCAGAAGGTGTTTAATGTGTTTTTTTTCTCCATTGCCAATCAAAATATCAAGCCTGACCTTAAATGAAACTGCTACAAGTATAACCTTGTTCCAGACAATGTTCATTGATCTTAACACCCGACTTCATTTGCGTTAACACAACAGTATGAATTTTAGCTTTAGCTTCTTACTCCTTGTTTTTCTAAAGCCATTAACATTTTTCTTTTCTTCAAATATTTCTATTTCCTGAGCAATAAATTTCCACATTTTTGTTCTCTATCAAGCTAACTGAAATCTAATTTTATAAAACAGCATAAATCTTTTACTCTCTATTCATTAACTTTTGGCAAGTAATGACTTTTAATTATATCCTGCAATAAATAGGATTCTTGATAAAATAAATGTATATTCTGACAAAAAAGATTGCAAATCCTTTAACGCTTTAAGTTTAAGGTTTTTACATGAAAAATATTGGGTATTACCTGGACATTCCTTTTTAGTCTGGGATGAAGGATGAATAATGTCCTGTAATAAAGAAAAAGAGGATTATCTAGCAATACGCCATATTACTGAAATAAAATGAATGATGTTATAATAGATCAGCGATGGAACTATGGACAGGCTTGTATAGTTTGTATAAGACCAAATACTTACCTCCAAACAGTTCAAGTGAATGTTTTATACCAAGTATTTGTTAATCTTATTCACATTATTTTCTTCACATGCACATATCAAACAACTCAACACTTGTGAAACTGTATTTGGTGGCTGCATACACTACCATCAAACAATTTTATTATGTGTACCATCCCGTTCGTAGTTTCAGTGGGAACCTAGAAATGTTGGAAGACGTTTTTGTCTCTCTGTGTAATTATACTTTCTATCTTAATCAAAAGTGTCCCCAGTGACTCACCGATAAGTTCGAAGACTTATAACGCTAAAAACCGGGTTTTGATACGGTGGTGAGCACAGTACTAGTAGTTTAATGTGTATCTTTGCCATTAACAAATACAAAACAACAACAACAAACTTAATCAAAAATTAAATCAGTTCTGAAGACGCAAAACCACGTAGAATATAGAAAAAAAGTGGGGCTCAGTAGCGAGAGCAAACTTAAGGTGATCACTGTGGTTAATTGGCATGCAAAGTTGTGGATAAAAACGTTTGAACTGCGATACGCTTATCAACACGCTCCGTACTTTTAGTTGTGGGAAAATTGTAATCGTGACAACCAGTTCCACTATTTGGTTAAGAATAGCTGCGTAGGAAAAGGATTTTCTCACTGCAGTTCTAAATTAGGAATGGCAATACCTTAACCTCGGGACTCTGAGCAGGTCATTTAGACTACATATTACATAATATAAAATTCAGGTTCAAGACGCCAAGTACCGTTCACTTTGTCTCCTAACATCCTACTCTGTATAGGAACCACGAATCACTTAATTTTATGTAACTATGTTGATTTTTAACTGTTTTAAACTTGATGTTATCATTGTATACAGAGTTTACGATGTCTTATGCAGTATATCAGTGTCTTATCATGTAACAGTGTTCATTGTTTTATCAAAATCTGTATGATTTACAGTCATAATAAGTTGAGTACCAGTCATTTCCTAGGGCAACACGCACAACAACCAGAGTTTTATAAAATATCTTTTAATTATAACTGTTTGTTATTGAACATTATACTCTCAGAATTATAGAACTATGCTTAAAATACATTTGAGTATAGTAACTAATTGAGATAAAATTAAGAAAATAGCAAAATACTATATAATTGTAAGTATAAGTTGATATAAACGTATTTACACGTACTATATCAAAATTCATAATGATACTGTTTAATTATCATTTAATCTATAAATAATTTTATAAAAATGTAGAATGATTAAAAAATAGTTACACTGCTTTCCCAACAAGCTTTCACAGTACTGGTATTTTCAAAATGAACGACATCATATGGGCTGAACAGCCACGTCAAAGAGGGTTCACGTATTTCACACTGTTAACCATAGGTAGAACAACCAGAAGAAACTAGCACTCATAGGGTTTTACTTGGCTATGTAAACCTAATAACAAGACAAACTGCCACTTTATCACAGCTCATGTCGAACACCTTGATCTTGAACTTTCGATCAGCAGCCCACCATGCCATCCACTGGACGAAACCCAGTTCAAGGTTGGGATGAAAAGGTGATGGCATTTCTGGATTACATTTCGACTTATTTTGATCCTATAAAAATGTTTCAACAAAGAATGACACTTAGGAGAATGGAGATTTGAAGGCGTTAGTAAAATCTATACCTATTTCCATAACAAGAGCAGAATATTTGTTTAATGAGGATATTTCAAGAGCTTATCTTCAATCATAGCAATTGATCGTGGACCCTGTAAAAATGACCCAATTAAGTATTTCTTCCCATTCTCTAATTTTACTACTTCTTAATAAGCTGTACTGATGTTAAAAGCTTGTTGAACATATTGCCTTAGAACTGTACTGATGTAGTGAAACTGTTGAACATATTACATAGAACTCCATTGAGAGTATTGTAATATGTTTTCGACTTTTTCTATTCGGCATTTCTTATTACAAGTATTGCTGCATTAAGTAAAATGCAGTATCGTAAATAACATTATAAGCCTTATGCGCATAAAAGTGTGTTTATTATTTCACTGTAATATCTTTCCATTTTATAAGTTTTTAGTGTGTGTTCCGTTTTCATCTCATCTTACAAATAGAACGTTCTTAAATTAATCTAATTTTGTCTAATCAGAGAGACGTTTCTGAAATATTTGTTTTTGATTGCTATTATGACTTTTTTGCCTTTTTTTTTCTTTTACAATATATAATTTTTCTGTTGCGTTTAAACAGTTTTGTAGATATGCTTGGTTATATTATCGACAACTCCTTATTTTGTTTTGAAAAAAACTAATGTTTCTAAGAAAGTCCAGATTTGGTAACACTCAAATATAAAGCAAAATTACTCAATTAATCTTACAAAAGTTCAAGAAAATTTTATCTACAAAAAACAACATGACTTTGGAATATAACAAAGTCATATCTTGTGTTTTCTGTTTCTTTGCTAGATATTCGCTCTGAGATGCACCAGGATTATCTGCTCTACCCGTCCCTAATTTGAATGTGATTCCTAGCATAAATGCAGCTATAATCAACATCACCCACAACAATAACTGCGGTAAGGAACGTGAATCACGGCAGACGTTCAAATTCACAGTTCGTTACGGTAACCATTTGGCCACGCCCGGTTCTTATATAGTCATATGAAAACGTTAGGACACTCTATGAAAGCCTGTGTATTTTTGTAAAATGTTTGGATATATAGATATTTAATCTCAATTTTAACAATACTGAGAGATTATAGGAATATAACTAAACAGTTAAAACTGAAGAAAAGACTTTTCAAGATCTTCTGTAAATGTAATTCTACAAAAATGCATATTCTAACTGAGAAAAAAGTTAGGACACCCTTACCCCCTAATAGCTAGTGTTACCCCCTTTGGCTGAAATAACTGCAGTGAGACGATTCTTGTAGCCATTTTTTCTTCAGTTTTAATTGTTTAGTTATATTCCTATAATCTCTCAGTATTGTTAAAATTGATATTAAATATTTACATATCCAAAAATGTTACAAAAATACACAGGCTTTCATAGGGTGTCCTAACTTTTTCACATGACTGTATTGTAATATTAGTCAGTTATTAATAAATTTGTAGATAAATTATCATTGAGACTTACATTGAAAACGGATATATAATGATGTGTTTTTTTAAATATTACACACTCTCTTAAAAGTAATGGTGTTAGCTTTTATCTTATGCTTTAATGTTAACCGACAATAGCGTGCCTTCGTGTTTTTAATTATGGTGTATGATTTTAGCTTTGACTTTTTCCTAAGGTAGCCACTCTTTGTGAAGATTAAAATTTTATTTGATATTTCTTGAACTTTAATTTTATTTGAATTGTGTTATCATACAGTGATATAAATTTCATAAGTACCACTAAAATTTGCTCAACTTCGAACTTAAAAACGACACTAATTGAGGATGCATTATTAATATGAAAAAATGCATGATCTTATTCACGAAATAAGCTGTCGGTGATTTCAAAGAAATCAAAGATACGTTGGGAGAGTTTTAGTGAAGTGTACAAATTATTAATGAAGGCACGCTATCGTTTAATGTTACAATTTCTTAGTTTCTATCACATAAGGAAACTTACAAACACGAAGTAAGACATACTGCTTTCTTTTAAATATAATCAAAATAAGCTATTACTACTAATATTAGGTTTATTATTAATCTCAAAGCTGTACAATGTGCTTTGCCAATCGCAAGGATCGAATCCCATGTTTTAGTGTTATAAGCCTTCAAACGTTCTTCTGATCCTCTGAGACGCTGATGTTTGATTCATCATAGCTTAGTAGCTAAGGTACACATGCATCACGAGAAACTATAGTAAAACTGACATTTCTTTCTCAAAACAAAACGAAAATTGTCTACCTGGATGAAAATTTGAAATCTTTGTCCTCAAAACGTTACATCTAATTCTACCTTGTTTATAAGAGATTAAAGTAAACCGAAAAAATACTCCTTTGTTACAGATAAATGTGAAATATGTTTTTATACGAGTCACTTTATCCAAATAAATTATTTAGATATGATCTGAACTGACCACACTACTTCGATAAATATTAAATATTGATTTAGATTTAGTACGTTGTTTACGAAGTTGGAATATTGAAAACTTCATGAATATTAGTTGGCCTCAGAAACAACAACAACAAAAATAATACAATTTTGAGATGAGCTGAAATAATGACAAGAATGATAGTTATTTTGCATTTACTTTTACAATATTTTATTTTTGTAAGCAGATATTTTGGCTAGCATCTGAGTTAGGCATCACTTTCATTAAATAATAAACATCGGAAACTAAAATGTAATGACAACTGACTTAAAAGCAAACAATATGTTGGATAATAAAAAGAGCATAGGCATATGAGCTACATGGTATTGCTTTGGTCACCCATTTTAACTGAAATTATAATATACGAAATATTTATTAAATAAGAAGAAAATATATGATGGGTAATACCTTTACATAAACAAGCTACTTACATAACCAAAGATAGTTATTCATTTATTGCATATAGTGGGAATATTATCTATGCTAGCTGAAGTTTTACTCACACTTTGGATTTTTTTTTTTTAATTGCGTGCGAGATTACAAGAGAAAGAGACATAAATGTTTACCAGGCAACAAGCCTAAGTTGTCCATCCTTGACTGTTCATTACTAACGTTTCTTAAAATATTTGTCTGATAAAAGTAACTTTAATAAAAGTTATATGTATTCCAAACTATACATTTTTACCTCATATATATATATCTTGGTGTCAAAGGATGTCAAACATACTTTATTTTCAGCTCACTTTAAATCTTACTTTGTTTAGAAGTTAATAATATTTGTGAAAGTATAGGATTGGCATCTACTTTCCTTTCCCACCTAATAGCTCAAGTAAACTGTTAGCTATTGGGATAATAAACTCATTATTAATAAATAATTTATTTTATACATTACAACTCTGACTGTCGCAGTTTCTAGTTCAGTTGGTAAATACCCTTTCAAAAATGAATCATATTTTTCGAAGATCAATGTTCTCAGTCTGTAGACTTTTAAAGATAGAAACCAGGTTTCGATATCAGTGGTGAACCAAGTAGAGATATCCTATCGTGTAGCTTTGTTTGCTGCGTTCATTTGACTGCAACAGTCATTTCATCTAGAGACTAATTACGTTATTTAATCCGACCTTTCTGTAATGAAATAACCAAACTCATTTCCTCGTGAAAGACTGTTAACTTTCTCTTTTCAGTAAACATTCCTTTAAAAAATGTCCCCCAGTGGCACAGCGATATACCTACGGACTCACTGCTAGAAACCACCGGGTTTCGATACCCGTGGTACGAAGACCACATATAGCCCATAGTGCAACTTTATGCTTAATTCAACAAACAAATAAATAAAAAATATATAATTTATTATTAATGCATGTCATTATATTTTGTGAAAATATTAACAGAAGTTTCATTTACAAAGTAAATGTGATATTGATCTACGATTGTTTGTTGCTAAGTTCAAAGCTACATAACGGGTTATCTGGAATGTGTCCACCATAGGTATCATAATCCTGTGTTTAGGCATTATAAACTTCTATATTTACAGCTGAACTACTGGTAAGCGTAATCTACGAATATGCTTCGAATGCTCAACCAACATATTTATCTTAGCCGAGTTTATCTTGAGACGCCATTTATTTAAGGTGAAGCTGATCGAAGAAAAGTAACTTACACCAGAAACTAGATAGTTCATTGAATTTTATAAGAAAAACCAGCACATTTCTTCAATAACGAAATGTAACTATCAAAATTGTCAACTTGTAGCGCGTTATCAGCACTTAAAGTGGTATTAACATATTATATTATTAGAATAAGAAAAATACGCGTTTAAAATATACAGAGTTACACCAGTGTAGTTCAGCATAAATCGTTGTAGAAATATTTGCATAAAAGTTAGTCTTAATAAACTATGATTAGTGAATGCTTTAATAATCAGGTATGGACAATAATTTCATTCAGAAGACTAGTTTTTGCCATTTCAGGGATCTTTTTTAATGTGCATAGTGAACTGGTCTTTTTCTCTCTACTGACCTTAACGCCAGTGATGGATAGTTACTGAGTTACTTCAAACATGATATTATAAACGAATTTGAGACTTTTATTTAAATAAAATAAATGTATATTAGTTGCGACTTATGTTGAAAAATAACACATTCAGATTAATTCTATATTTCAAAAAAACAATATTTACTGTAAACGCGACAATTTTCTGTGAGTATACTTTTAGATTCTTGTGATGTATATGTTAATAACTGAGAAACTAGATTAAGCAAGCTTAAATAAAAACTATTATACTTTTATCTCAGCAATAAACTTGCTGCGATTCCATCATTTAATAAATCAATTGATATATTCAATATGAATCTTCTAGCTCCTTTAAAGCGAAAGTTACATTTAAATGAAGAAAAGTGTCCAAATAGTTTGAAAGTAAAAGCAAAGATAATAACACTCAATATAAGTTATTTAATTCACAATGTTGCAATAATATTTTACACATGATATCTGACGCTTTCATACGCCCTGCAAAAGATTGTCTAACTACTGCGTTGTTCTGCAGGTTATGACCAGGTGGTTCGAGCACTCGTCTCGTAATATGGAGGTTAGGGGCTCGAATCCTGTTACATCAAACATGCCCGCCCTTTCAGCTGTGAGAGCGTTATAATTTTATGGTCAATCCCACTATTCGTTGGTAAAAGAGAAATCCAAAAGTTGGTGGGTGGGTGGTGTTTACTAGCTTCCTTCCCTCTAGTCTTACACTGCTAAATTTGGGATGGTTAGTGCAGATAACCCTCGTGTAGCTTTGTGGGAATTCTAAAAACAAACACACAAACTGTAGGATGTATATAGTAAATTTCCGAACTTTTAGAATATACTGTATATTTTATGCTTTTTTAAGGTTTATGAACAAATAGGGCTCAAAATAAATTGTAGGAACTTCCACTGAAATTTTCTACGCAGGAAATATACAAATTCTATAGTTGTTGTGTTTTAAAAAAAATTGATAATTACAAGGATTAAAAATACTTTCCAACATAAGTTCAGTTAACTTAATAATCGGTTAGACAAAAATTGGACACTCAGGGTCGAATACAATCATATTGTTAAAGGGTTTATACACACTTGTGTTCCAAATAAGTATGCAAGCAAGTTATTTTCAATATAAAATACCCTATATGCGAATTGCATCTGTATCCACCCAACATGTAAAAATACCTTTCGCGTATGTGAAAGTTTTAATATAGACATTTCTTCCCTATGAATATATACATTATTAAATATCACTTACTTTAACTGACTAATTTTACTTAAAATTTATTATAGTTATGCTATTGTAATCACACCCCTGCTGTTTAAATACAGAAATATAAGTAATTATTCAAAATACATTTGCTGGCGTTTTCTCCTGGTCATGGTAATATATATATATATATATTTGTACAAGTCAATATGTTACCTACCTTTCGGAAATGTTCCAAGCACGATATTGGAAAATGCAAACACGAACAGTATCGAAGTTCTGTCCACGATTTCCTTAATCTTTTAATGTTACTCACGCTTTTTCTCATTTCCGCGGATATTTTCAACTGTGAAATAATTTTAAAATTCGTGGTTTTCGTGCTTAATGGCAAACTTCACTCCTTCTTAGCATCCGTTGCACTTGAAAATGAGTGAGACATCAAATACACATTGAGTAAGATATATTCTCGGCTATAGGCGTTTTACACACACACAGTTGGTACAATAAAAATGTATCGAAACTGCTTTACAAACCTGTTTTGGTAGTTATTGCGATAGAAGTGTTTTTATATGTACGATGTGCTAAAATAAATCAAACTACTATTCAATAACTTCATAGACTTTCTCTCTCGACCAGACGGACTCATTCAATTTAAATGATGACGTCACTTATAAAGTGAATCGTGAGTCTATCATTAATGTCACTGGAATCAAATTTTGAGGTATTTCATTAAACTACTAAAGAATCCTCGCTAAAGATTTCATGTAATTTTTGAATAGAACCAAATTATTAATGACCTAGTGAAAGACAGGTGGTCCCTCTGAAACACGATAGCTATCAAGCCTCCCGGCAAGGGCTGGATAACGAGTGGGAAGTAGGCTAGGTTGCAGTGAAAACCAGTTGTCTATATAGGTACTTGTAGTAGTGACGTACGCTCTCCCAGTTCAAAACTTTTGCAGTGGGTTGTAGAAAATTGACTTTATCTAGAGGTGGTGTCCCAAGATCAGAATTGCACCTGTGCGTTCCATCAGAACGATCTTACTGCATTATATATATATATACTGTACATATACAGCTGTCTGACCTATTCGCTTTTTGTTAGCTTGGAATAATACAATTAAAACAAGAAATAGTTCACAGTGAAAGTCAGACTTAAAATACCCTGATTACAATAGTAACGCCGTTAACAAACCCCATACTCGTTACATCTAAATTTAGGTTAAAATAATATGTTAAAAGCAACTCTATCAATACAGTCAAAACCAGCTTCAACAACATAACAATTATTAATTTTTTTGTACATTTTAAAGTTCAGAAGATAAATCAAGAGATTATGCTGTGCTTACAAATGACGTATTAAAGTACAAAATGATTATATAGTACAATATTATGTAATTTTTCTAATCGCTCCACGTACGCTATGCTTAATTCTCGGGGTGAAATCTTGATATCAGAACTCTGTGTTTAACACATGTTTTTCCTCATAATACAAACAAAATTAAATATATATATCCACGTTTTTAATTTAATGAATGTACCGATACAGGATTAACGCATATGTTTATGTGTATTGCTCTAGTTAGGGTTTAATATGGATATACATATATACACACACACACATATATTTGAGGGCTGTGGGTTCGAATCCCCATCACGCCATACATGCTAGTCTAAAAGTTAGTCGTGATGATTAGCTGCTTTCCATCTCGTCTCTCTAGTCTTACCCTGCTAAATTAAGGACGGCTAGCGGAGATAGTCCTTCCGTAGCTTTGCGCGAAATTCGAAAGAAACCAAGATCTAAAATATTTCTACGTAAGCGTTGTTAAGGGCGATATAAAAAGTTTGTATTAAGTGTAAATTTTTAGAAACAAAAATTAAATTTTTTTACATTTATCTTTAAAATTCTTATTCAATAGTGGTTTTTTAAGTGTTTTAGAAGTTTTAACAACATGTTTCTAAGACTAAGTTCGCTAAAGGTATTTCACATTATTTACATTTTCATATAAAGTTCAGCTGGTTTCATAATTTGACGTCTTTGGATTTACAATGTTAAAATCAGGGTTTCGATATCCCAAGGTAGGCTCAACAGATAGCCCAGTGTGGCTTTGCTATAAGAAAACATACACACTCATAATGTGGTGAACAGCTAAGCATAAAAATAAAAAGAAAACAGGTGACATTTCGATTGCGATTATTTATTTGCTAATTAGCATTCTTGACAAATATTACATAATATTAACTTCAAATAACAATAAAATACACTCATACTCTTTGTAGTTAAAGGAAACATTTATTCGAATCCCTATCAAATATATCATCCAATAAAAACTTTACAATTGTGATTGTAATATATTAGTAGACAGTGTTTTGAGATCGTCAGTCAAATCACTAAATCCAGCGCAATAAGTGAATGGAAACTATACCGAAGTATTACAAACCGTTGTAAATACTATACCAATTTACCATAACCTCTGTGATTTGCTTTTGTGCTGATGTGTTTTAATTTTGAATGGAGTCTTATTAGTGTTATAAGTGTTATTTCTTCATGGATATGTCTTAAATATTAGAGAAATTTCACTGAGCAAACTCTCTAGACTAACAGCGAAAATGTTGAAAATTGTTGCTCTTTCTGAATACCTTAAATTAAGTAAAAACTTGAGGATAATATACTAGAAGAAGAAAAATAAGATGTGAAGTAAACTCAGTTTAATATAGATATGTTAGTCCTTGAAATTTGATATTTAGTGTCATAATGCGTAAGTTCTGATAAAGCAAAATTATGTTTTAGAAACATCGTATGTGGAGTGGGCATGTTTATTTTACATGCATATGGACAATGGGTATCAACTGTGATGTTTTATATCTGCTTTTACGAAAAATCGGTTTGTAGTTTGTTGTTAAGCGCGAAGCTACACATGGATTATCTATGCTATACGCACCATGGGTATTGAAATCCGGTTTGTAGCGTTATAACTTGCAACGGTGCCATTGGGAAATAAGGAATCTGATTATAGTAATTCAATGCATTTCGTTTCGGGAAGATGCCCAAAATAAAAATAATCTGTAGATTATATAAAGGATAATATACTTCTCGTGATTTGAAATTATATGTAGGCAATAACTTGCATCACAGCACACTTGAATTGTCCCCAATGAGCCAGTGGTACGTTTACAACATAACAACGCCAACATCCGGAGTTCGATTCCCCACGATGGCCAGAGCTAGCTCTTTCTATGGTTATGTACGACAGAAACAACAATATACAAGTCTCTGCATTTCAAAGTAATAGCAGGTGTAACCGTAATGCACTATGAGAGGCTCATGAGAGTCGTTTGTTTTTCTTCTGGAAATATGTCAGTGGCAGTATAAATATTAAAATCACATAAGAATAAAATTATTCATGTCCACTAGCCTTGATTAGTTAAATAACATTAGAATCTTTATCTTAGGTTGTTGTTTTTTTTATCAAAAACGAATAAATAGTACATTTTGAAAGTATTTGTAAAAAATTAAAAATCCCATAATGATTGATGGGATTTGAAAACGAAATGCAATTGTAGAACTAATGTTGTACCAGCTATGGAAATAAATAGTGTTTCGGTTTTTGTCCTAAACATATCAGTAAAGGTTTAATGTATATAGACTGTATGCATACAGTTTATGCATACCACACGTAATAAAAGAGGAAATTGGAAAAAAATATCAGCAACGTTCCTAAAGACTACCTCAAATGATTGATCTTCATTTAGCAAGAACTAGAGCTATGAAGTCCGTGCATTTTAAAAGAAAATTAACGTTTCTTAACACATTTCAAATCATTTTTAATTGATTTGACAGATCAAAATGCAAAAGCCTAGGAGGATTTAAGGAAAAACAAATAAAATTCTCAAATTACAATACAATAATCGGTATGATCGACTATCATACAAACTGGCATATATATACTTTTTCGGTGAAGAAATTTATTAAGCAGCTTTTACAGTATCTTCGCTCTATTTTGTTCTATAACAAATGTTCTTGTTTTTGTGGTTAATACGAATTTTTGTCACAAATTACATCTAGGTAACTTATGTAGCCAGTAGACTAAAAAAAGCAGTTATAAAACTGATTTTCAGTGTCAAAAAATAGAATAGGTTCTTAAATGAAGAACTTAAGTTTACAGTTTGTTGGGATACTTGAAGGTGACGGTTGCAGAAATTGAACACTGACAAAATGATATAGCGAATAAAATATTATTAATGATCTTGGAAATGGAATCATTAGTTTTAAAGATTATTATGAGAAAGAAGTAAAATTGATGAGAAGTTTTACCAGTTTTCTTATTTTAATCATTCTGACCTGTTATCATAACTGTATTGGCCATCAAATTACTTCAGAATATATAAAAACGAGGAACGCGCTTCACTAACAAGCCAGTACTAATATTGTCTCAAATACGCGTTCTTCCCTAGAAATCCAGTACTAGTTTTGTCTCAAATATGGGCGCCTTTCGCCTTTTCGACTTTTTAAAAAAACAAATACTAGTATTGTCTCAAATGCGATATGTAATTTTGTTTTCTTCCCTTTTCTCACACTGATTTTCTTACATCAATTTCTGTTACTTTTTCACCTTTAAAACAAATAAAAACGTAACAAATAAACTTCAAGATTAAACATTTTTACTAGCACTTTCATCTTTTCAGTTTTTTAAGCATAAATATAATTCTCATTGATGAAATTTGAATCAAATGACCTGAACCCCAGAAAAGTTATTACTTTTGTTGTTCTCTCCCCCAGCGGCACAGAGGTATGTCTGTGGACTCACAGATATATATATGCAAAAACGGCTCGTTTGGGTTGAGAAAATATTTTACATAGAAGGTCGAAACGTTGTTCGCTCTTCTATGTAAAATATTTTCTCAACCCAAACGAGCCGTTTTTGCATATATATTTATCTACAAGTGGGTTTTCTCGACATTACGGACTCACAGATAGCCCACTGTGTAACTGTGCTTGATTCCAAATAATCCAATCTAATTGTTGGTCTTCCAACGTGTCGCCTGTGCGACATCCCAACATGATTCAAAACACCAACTAAAGCTCTAATGGCACAGCGGAATGTTTGCAGCCTTACAATGCTAGAAACCGGATTTCGATACCCATGGTGGGCAGAGCACATATAGGCCATCTTGTAGCTTTGTGTTTAACTTCAAACACAATTTACAAATATCTGTAAAATGCCTATACGTGGTTGAAGAAATACGACACCCACATTCTAATAGTCCAACTCTTTTTCCTCCTAACTTATCTCATGAATAATAAAATAAATTTGATTTAAGAACTAAACTGAAATGAATTATCACAAGTCACACAAGACACAGGGTGACCAGTACTCTCTCACATAAATAGTATTAAGCTTCGAAATATTTTAACAAAATTGAAAAAGTTATTATTATTAAATTATGTGATAAAAATAAGCTATTTGTAGTACTATATAAAAATAATATCTAAATAAAATAAACGGATACCTCCAAAACACAAAGTCATTAAAAAATAAACTGAATAACAACCTAATACTTTCAACTGAAAATAAAATACAAAGTCCTCACAAAAAAATTGCCAAAGTATCCACATCACCAGAAAAGTCACTTAAACCATTTTTTGTTGTTTGTGCAAAGCTACACAGTGGGCTGGCTACCTGCTCTCTTTTCATCGCGGGGAATTGAACCTCACATCTTAGCATTACAAGTTCGTAAACCTGCTACTGTCCCATCAGGGAACTCACAGTTGTGTACTAGCGTCATTCTGAGTACCCGAGGACAATAAAAAAGTAATGTTTACAAGATTAATTGTTTTTGGCATATATGTCGTCCACAGTGGGCATTTCTTGACTCATAAACAGTATACAACACTGTCTCTAAAACTTGTTTTTACCTAACTATAGTGTATGAAAGAATTTTTTAATAGATAGAGAAACGAAAACATATCTATACAAAAACAACAATTCTTTTCAGCCTGGATGCTGTATCTCTATATTCAGCTATACAGTTAGACAAGACTATAAGGAATGTAGTTGAAATTTACAGAACCATCTCCATGTTTTTGACATGAGATGTTTTAATATAGAGAACGTTAAGTAAACGCTCTAAATACACTATGTGGCTTGGTTAGTGTTAAGCGCAATGCTACACAGCGGGTCATCATTGTTCTTCTCACCATAGGTATCGAAACCAGATTTATAGCGTCGTAAGCCTGCAGACTTAACGCTGAACTATGGAAGGCAATACGACACAGAATGCGTTCACTTAAACAAAAGAAAGAGACAAAAGGAGAAAAAAGCATGGTTGCTTCCTTGTCCGTCATATTAATGTGCACAATGTTCGAACAATATTATAGTAACAAGTCTAATTAAACCTTACATGTTAGTTAAGTTAATCGATAACATATTCGGAAAACAAAAATGGAATCATGAACGAGAGCCATTCATATACTTTGTTAAATTTTTAGTACATTTCACACAAGCATTAAATTTAAGTAAATTAATTCCCTATATCTCACTTGTTTTTACGTACACATTTGTCACAAAAGAAGGAAACAAGATTGATCGTCACATTAAAATACTCTTATGGTGAACGAGCGAGCATGAATATGGAAGAAGACACTAATTCAACAAGAACCATTATCTTTCCTTTCTTTTAAAAACATGGACCTAAACTTGCCATTCCATACGTCATCCCCAAACCACAAGAATTCTTCAGATGCACTTATTATAGGTGCAAAATTTCAGCTTTCTAGATTCTTTCCTCCTGGGGTTATGGCGGTCACTCTTCTTTTCTATGTGGTTTTTCGCTATCTTGCCTCATAAACAGATGCGCACGCGAATGCGCACATTCATATGGATAAAATAAGTAATACCGAGGTACACACCAGCAAAACCTGCTTAGTAAGAGTGCAAACTATTAGGTTTTTAGGATCCTTCCTGTTTGAGCTATGACAGCCACTCTTCTTTTCTATGTTATTTTCTCTAACTTGTATCATAAAAAATGCTCAGGAAAATAGATAAGTAATAATACCCAGATGCACACTCTCAGGGTCTAGTAACGCTATCATGATATTAAAGAAAACAGAGGAGTTTCTGAACATTACGTCAGTAACCATGGTGTGTCAAAAAGACATTGTTCTGTTAATGCCAAGACATTCTCTGTAGATGTACCTCATTTTTATGTAGAAAATGCAAAGAAGTTCTACACATACAAAAATATCCAAACCTAAACAAAAATTAACATGGTCCACTTAAAATACCTACCTCTTTGCTTTCCACCGTTAGGCAGTCCCCATTAAAATCATTCCTCTATATCTCTCGCATAAAGTTTATATAAATGTATGTTCCTTCACTTCTTTATTGGAATAATATTTTCAAATTTATCTTAATTCGTTGCATTAAATATAAAAAATTATTTTAATAAAACGTTTTATAATTTTACAATATCCTATTATCAAAATAAAATTAAAGGTAAGAGCTTTTCTGAAAGTCATGTTGCTTTAATTAATGTTTTGTTGAGTCTTTTAAAACATATTAACGACACATTTTGTCATTGCACTATGAAGAATATTTTATCGGTTATTATTAATCTATTCCAAGTGGAAGTTTAATTTCTTATCTAATTCAATATCTTACGAAATTATATATATATTTTAACGTTATTTTGACTCATATTTGTATCTACATTTCAGTTGGCAGTATTTGTTTAATTCTAAACAAAGTAATATATATATATTTGGGTGAAGTCATAGTAAAGTAGGTTTTGGTTTAAGTAATTCATAACAAAGACACCAAATTGAAAGATACAAATCATTTACAAAGTTTAATGGCAATTCACTAATAATAATAAAAAAGAGTTATACCAAACAACAGCAAAAAGGAAATTGTCCCAGCATTGTTTTAATCGGGTGGTAAACGTGTTACGCCTAACTCTGTCCTGTATTAAAGTCCCAACGTTTATGAAAAGTATATTATTAAAATTTTCAAAAGTCAACCATTATAAAGCCAGTGTTATAACTATTAACTTCAGTATAACAAATTCTGGAAAATAATATAGGATGTCTGTATGTCTGTCTCGGCTTAAATAAACATGTCTCGTAGCCTTTATATTTATAAAAAAGCTTTAAGTTAATACCTAAAAAATTTGTATTTCAACAAACTAAACAACAAATACTGAATTATTCTTACAGCTTAGCACAAATTACAACAGTTACTGTTCATTTAATATGTCAGTAAATCAGTTCATAAGGCCAAATTCTTCTAATAGAAAATTTGTATTTTCATGCAAGGTTATCTGCGCTATAACAACTACAAGGATCGAACACCAGATGTTTACGTTGTAAGTTCGTAAGTTTAACGTTAACTCTAAGATCAACAATGACATATTTGTGCTATGTCCACTTCGAGGAACTGACCCCCAGATTTTATTGTTATAAGTCCGTAAACTCACTGCTGACCCAAATGCTTAAAAAATCAACAGAAGCTGCGATTAAGTATTTATAAACTAAAACTTTTCTGAAAAGTTTAAGTTAGAAATAGTCACATTTAGTAAACAGAAAAAGTCACATAAAATATTTGTGAAATGAACAAGATTAAAAAATAATCAAATATAACTGACACGCGTCTTTTTTGTTTGTTTTTTGAATTCGTGCAAAGCTACACGAGGGCTATCTGCGCTAGCCGTCCCTAATTTTGCAATGTAAGACTAGAGGGAACGCAGCTAATCATCACCACCCACCGCCAACTCTTGGGCTACTCTTTTACCAACGAATAGTGGAATTGATTGACACATTATAACTAACACCTCCACGGTTGAAAGGGCGAGCATGTTAATATGACGGGGACACGCGCCTTTTTCTGCTATCGTTATTTGTAGCGCGATTATCTGACAATAAAACTGTTGTGTTATCAAATCATTATAGTAACAGGAATTATTCTATTGTTATCATCATAAATGTTATTATACTTTCTTGAAAGATAAACATTTTAAACCTAGCGTAGCCTGATGGTAAGGGATCTTAACTGCCCAAGATCACCTACAATAGTCGTCCATAATTTAGATAGTCAACACTGCCAACGTTTTGGCTACTCTTTCATCAATAAACAACGAAAGTGACTATCACATTATAATGCTCACAAGGTTGAATTGGGCGAGTTTTCGTTGAACTCAAATTAATAATTAGACTCTACATTATTGAAGTATACTATTTTGGTTTGTTTGGAATTAAGTAAAAAGCTACCTAATGGGCTGTCTGTGCTCTGCTCACCATGGATATGGAAACCCGGTTTCTACCGGTTAGTTCGCAGACATCCCGCTGTACCACTAGACGGGAGTTGTATATAATTAATACTATCTTCCTTTATATTTCTAGCTCTCGTTTCTATTTTTAAAAAATACTTTAGATTAAATGAAAATGAAAAATGAAACATAATCTTCTGAGAGTTTACTTCATTAACCGAAAACACTTAACGTTTTATTACAACGGTCTTAAATGTTTTAGCTATTATTTATTCAAGGTTATAATTGCAAGGTTCAACATACCGCCTCCCAGCTTTCCCAAAGACTCTGATAGCTCTTTTAATATAGATTTCAATAATGAATAAGCTTGTTTCACTTTACACCATTATCACAAAAAGATATTTATTACACTATATCATGATTTACAAGCAGCCTTTTTCCTTCCTTCACTGAACACCGTAATAATCCAAAGTAATAATTCTTATTTGTTTTAAAAATCCGTGATTTACATTTATTTTTTTTATTTAGAATGAACAACTAATTTGTTGATATAACAATTTTAGAAGAGTGTTTCAAGGCAATTAGTTTTTCTTAAGTTACAATAGACAATTTTTTGACTCAATGTTACACATTACTCCGCTTTTTTGTTTTTTGCCTCCTAACTGGGCACAACACACATAGCACATTGTGGAGTTTTGCGCTATAAAACAAACAAAATATGCGCAATTAATGACAACACAGTCATTTTTTTTCTCACGCCATAAATTAGCTGTACACTTTCAAGTTTTATTAAAAGTAGCAAATATATTAAGAGTTAGTTGTTGTTTATATAATGATAGGGAGCATTCTCAACTAGTTTTCTACTGCCTAGAATTAAAAAAAAATTGTAACAAATTCGTATCTGTATAAGTGTCTTTCCTTAAAGCATTTCTTTTGTAAGGTTAGCGCTACAATAGACCCTACCGCTATAGAATTATAAAAAGTCAACTTTGTATACCAGAATCCCATGTATTTACACTGTTTTATGGATTATGTATATATTGGGTTGAGGAATAATTCGTGAGCGTTTTCTCAAGTTAAAAAAATATATTCATAAATGAAACGCTTTCGCAAAATATTTCATGTCATTTGGTAGATAATTTTTTGCTCTAATAGATGGTGTGTTTGATTTTTATATGTCTTTAATTTTTGCTTTCATTTTCAGCTCATTAAATGGAATGTCAAGTGGACAAAATCGAGCATTTTCGACACCATTTGCTTTTCGCATTTAATTTCTTGCAATTTCGTTTAAAACAATGCATACTATATACCTAGGTATTACATGAAATAAAGTATCATAATAAATGTTTTGGGTGTAATGTGTTCATGCATTGAAGTATTGTATAGTCTTGCAGGTAATGCTTGAATGGAATTATTTAAAAACGCTCACGAATTATTCCTCAACTTAATACATAATTATAGTTCTCTAATAGCAAATTTCCAATTATTTAAAATATTTGTTGACCCAATACAAAATATGGACTACGAACACTAAATAACCCCAGAAATATGTATTTTTTACGTAAAGTAGCTCCAGCAATCTGTATTTTTCCGTAAAGTAGTTGTTAATCTTCAATTTTTACTGTTTTCTACACGTTAACTAATAAAAACCGTAATTGGTAGCGCCATCTTCTGACATATTTTTAAGATGCATCCACTAATTAAAAATGTAGTCAATTTGTAATACAAAGGAATAATTGATAAAATAAAAATACATTCATCACTTATCTATAATATTGAGCTCAAAGATATCTAGACCTCAAAACGAATAACTAAATTATTCATAAAAATAGTATTAAAATTAATGTATCATGTATAAATATTTTCAAATAAATGTACTTGAAGAAAATATAAATATACAAGTTTTGAATTATAATAAATTACTTTACTTACGAATGCTTCTCCGGCAAGAGTGTTTCTGGCAAACTGTGAATAACAGATCAATGTTCCATGGTTCTTTATCGTGTCCTTTTGCAACATGGAGTCCGAGAGCGATTTAAAATTCATTTTTTGTAACAGCTGTTTACTAAAGATAGACATTACATCGATTTTGCCTTCAACTTGAACGTTATAGAAATTCTTAATAACGACCGAACTTTCGCTGTAATATCTTTCCATATTAACTCTCTCTAACCTATTAAGAGAGAGACGAGGCCATGTCTGAGACTCAGGCCTCTTTGTGATATTACACTTCCACTGTAACAATTTTTTATCTGAATCGATTTGTAACTGTTTTTCGCAGTTTTCTTGAGTTGTTTGAATTGAATGAGATTCTGATGCCAACAATTCTCGATTGTCATTTTCAAAAGAGGGATGTTGTTGTCGCAAATCGTAACAGTTCTCGTCAAGGGACAACACAGAAGAACATTCCGATAAACCTAAACTGCTACCTTTGCTACTCTGGCAGCTTTTTATTTGAGCGCAGAAGTCGATTTGTTCGTGTCTAAGGTTGCCATCATAATTAATGGACGCTAATGAAGGACTGCTTGACATAACCGTGTCTTCAAAAGAAGATCGAAGAAACGAAAGTTCCATTTTATCACCATTTAGGTTTTTTTCTGTATCATCACCAACACAGTCCAACTCTTTAGACCAGGATACACTATTTAGGATAGTACTGAAAGAGACAAATAATATTAAAGATTCCTTGGATAAGACAATTCATGACTATAAGCTTTCTTTGATTTATGAATTAATGTATTCCATAATACATGTGCGATTTTCAACCAAATTTATTTTATAAAATAGCTCGAAAGTTATAAATCAGCAACATATAATCATACCTTTTCTACTTTTATAGCCTGTGAATAAGCCCTAAAATATGGATAAGTACCTATTATTAATACAATGTAGCATTTAAGTTAGGTATCAAAAACTAGGTATATAATATATAAAACTCTGACCATTTTGACGGCCATGAATCTGTTTGAGTTGCAGAATCTTTCCACGTTGTTTCAGTTTCATTGGATTGTCGTATTAAATGATTTTCTACGCTATGATCCGGCTTGAGTTCCAAAAGTTGTCCCTCTGGTGGAGGTTTATACGTGCTAGAGGCTATCATCTTCATAAATTTAATAATTTCATGGTGGCTCTGTAAAAGGTCATGTACTTATTTCAGTGTTGTTGTTGTTTTTTACTTTATTTTCCCTTCTTTACTAGAACAAATAGGTAACTCGTGAAAACAAATGTTGTTGAAAGTACGAACCATGATAAAGAACTAAAACACTAGTAAGGAATATTTTAAACATGTCGTCTTTTCCCAACTGTTCATTAATAAACAAGATGATGCATTCGTATTAAGTAATTTATTTTAACTATAACCATATGTTTTTTTGGTTTTTTTAATGTACAAGCTTTCAACGTGAGATATCTATGAGTGATAGACGTTTAATAAACAACAGGGCGCAACGGAAAAATTCGAGTCGTACTCTGTTGGGACAACGGTAAGTCTTTGGATTTAAAACACTAAAATCACGGGTTCGATTCCCTTCAATGTACATAGCAAATAGCCCCATATAGCTTTCTATAAAAAAAACACACATTATTGTAAAACTTTTATTTTGTATTTTTGTTTTGTGTAGATTAAATAAAGACCATAATTTATAAAAGAAGAACTTTAACATCCACACCGAAATATACATATATATATAAATTATATTAATATTTAATTACAAAGTGAAACGAAATACATTAAATCTGACTACAAAACATCAAGAGGGGTTATTTGTTTATTCACAATTAAGCACAAAGTTACACGGTGGGCTCTTTTCTCTGCTCACCACGGAATTTTACGTTATTTGAAAGTTATATTTTATAGTTTCATTAATATAACTTTATTAAAAGTGGGATTGACCGTAGCTTTATAAAATCTCCACGGCTGAAAGGGCAAACATGTTTGGTGTGTTATTATAGTCAAAACTTTTAATAAACCTATATAATATATATTTCTTTCGTTACTTTTTTATTATGAGGACTATGTTGATTGAAAGTTCAGTATATGAACTGACTAACCGAAATCTTCTAAACCGGCCAAATTCCATATAATATTTTTAGGCTTACGGACAATAATATCACTTGCTTTTAGTGATGTACCGATGCATTCTATTCACTATAAGTAAAAACGACCTACAAAATTATGTATGTTTATTACTGAGTTACATTTAAAGTTGGTAATTTGCTTTGATCAGAAGGTAATGATAATTATCAAAGTTACAAGGTGCTCCGACTTCATCAATATTCAACTTATACAAGCTAAAAGAGGTAAACGTAAGAATATAATTAATTCTGAGACATGTTTAATTTTTATCAGTTTAAAACAAAAACTTCACATATTGAGCTAAAAGAGTTTTCATAATTATCTGACGTTACTGTTGTCAGAATTATGTTTCATAATTATTAGCTATAGACGTTTGAAAGTAAACTTTGTTTTAAATTTATAATATAAATTTCTCTAGAAACTTCAGGGTCCTTTATTCACACTTTTAAATTGAAGTAACTTTATTACTAAATTGAAGAGAAGCTTGTTGTTTGATAAAGTTTATTTCGGATATTCGCGCTAAACTACTAAAATGTTATATGAGCTAGGGTACTGTAATTTTTAACAGATAAATAACAGAGAAAGTAACTACTCAACAGAACACACCGCAAATTTCTCGGGCATTCTAGTGAATAATGAAATTTAACCATTTCTCTTATAACATACCTACAGGTCTAAAGTACGGAACGTGATTTTGTGGTAAAGGGGTATGAACACAAATCGAGTCACAAGAAAGCTTAGCTTTCTACAGGTGCGAGACGCTTAAAAATAACAGCATGTAACGGAACAGTTCGAATCAGAAAAAGGCTTAGGTGTTTGGGTCGAAAGCTTGTGCACTTAAAAGAAAGAAAAACGTGAATATTCCAAATAAATTACTTAATACAAATATGAGTGCTCACGTTAAAAGCCTGAAAATTTAAGACATTGTATTGTTTCGCTACGGTTTGTGTTATTAACTTATGACGTTATTATAACAGCATATTTAGTGTTAACATGGCTCAATTTTTCACAGATAACACATAACGTTCTATTTATTTTTTAATGAGAAAATTATTTCTTCATCACCGTTAGAATAAAATTCCCATCACAGTATCTTGCGCATTCAACAGAAATATGGAACGTCTAAAAATAAGTTATTAGAAAACAAAACATACCATATGCTTTGATTTTGAAGTCCTTGGAAAAGTTGTTGAATTTATTTGCTGTTTAAGCGTTTCATCAGGGAAAAGGCTTTTTGGTAACTCGTCTTGTCCACTGTGTATAACAGATGTATGTATTATATCACTATTGATGGATGTAGTCTTCTGAGTTCGAGGAAACGTCGCAAAATTTGTAGCAATTTTTGATTCGGAGCACTTGTTAATTTCTTCGCAAAAGGGATTTTCAAACAATGTGTTATTTCTAAAAGAAGCGTTTAAACCTGTTTGTGATATTTCTGACTTAAAACCATTGTTACATGAGGCAGGTATCTCTGGTAAAGTTAATTCATTCGAAGTTTTATGAACTTGGTTTGTAGATAAAGCATACGAGTCATTTACACTTTGACGATGTTTCTGCCTACATGACGTACAGCCCATTTCTACTGATTCACAATGCTTAGATGACGCAAAACAATTAAAATTATGGTTTTTTCTTTGACTTTTTAATGGACTCAAAGACATTTCACGTTCGTCACTTTCTTTCTTCAGCAGATTAAGAGTGTCTGTTAAAAACGAAAGTTCTGTTTCGTCCACACTTTCATTTAGTGTCTGGTTTTTTATAGAATTTTCTGGCGCTTGGTTTATTATTTGTTCCAGTTCTGAAACGTTTTCATAACTAAATGAGTCAACAACTGTTTGATTTTGTGGCATAAATGCTTTCTTTTCACCATTATTATTTTTGACGCTTTGTTCATTAAGGTAATTTTCTGATGTCCATATTCTAGATTTATAATACCGAGAGGGATTGAAAGAATCGTCCCAGTATACTGAAGAATTTTCGTGAAAAAAACAAACTTCTGTCTTATCAACATTATCAAACTTTTCTGGCAAAACGAATTTCTTATTGTCCACATCTAACTTTTCATTTGTATGTCGACATTTTACAGCATTCATATGCACTGAGTTCTTCTGTTGTGAACCTTTCATACACTGTTCATTGATTTTTGACAGAATAGTTTGTTCGTTCATGAATGATTTAGTATCTTGACTGTAACAAATCGGATAAGTCGTCTGTAGGGAACATTTCCGAATTTCTGGCATGTATTCAGGCATGTCATTATCACTTTGAGTATAAGATAACTGCTTGCAAAATTCAGACTTTTTACTTCGACTCTCTTTAGAAGAAAATGAATTTAACTTATCTGTTTCTTTTTTTTGTTGATTGACCTCATTGAATAACCCCTTAACACATTTTGGTTCTGATCCACGTGCAGCATCTCCGTTGCATGGTGAAGGGTATTCTTGAGATGTTTTGGGATAGTTAGCAGCAGTCATTGGGCCTAATAATTCTTTTCTGATCGTATGAGGTGCTAAAATCTGAAAGTACGAAGTTTCTAATGCATTAGTAATAGCTGTCGGTGTATTAGCTTGAAACTTACTTTGTATCTCTTTTGCTCGACCTTGATTATATTTTGATACTTCTTTATCATTGGTATGCAATTCATCAAAAGTATACAGTTTATCAGAGCCGATAGTACTCTTTAGAATAAACTGGTCTGAACAAAAATCATTTGAAGTTGAATATTGATATTGGGTAAATAAACATTTGCTCCCCTTAGCACATTTGGAACTACGTGGACAAGAATTATTTACAATGGTCTTAAGTTTTAGTCCCCCTCGTTCGTTGATTTCATCCTCTGTGTTTATCCGTGACTTACTGGTGAAGTTATTTTTTTTAGTTAGGTTGAAAAATAACGCACTAGGATTTTTCATTTTTAAATTTTCTTTTTCGTCCACGTTCAGATTATTTACCTCTTTAACAAGGTTATCTACCCAAGATAACAGCTGATCGGTTGTATCAACAGGTATAGAACGGAAGGTGTTGTTTAGAAGTTTAACGCTTTCTTTTGAAGTAGAGTATTTGAACTGCTGTTCGGATTCATGAGTTTCATCAAACACGTTATTCCCTACAACATATGGGGACTCATCATTTAATTTTGGTTTTCGAATCATGCATGTTATTCTAGGAATTTTAGTAACAGTGGTTATTCCTTTATTCCAACATATAGTTCCTTCATCTTCTTTATCATAAGACATAGGATGGGTCATCAGCTCTGATACGCACACATTTTTACCTCTCAGCATTGAATCCTCAGAGTAATAATACAAATCATCGCTTGACGACTTTATGATGTATGACATATAATGTCGTAATTCTTCACTGGCTTCGCTTACAGATCTCTTCATACAAAAAAAGAAAACATAAAGTTGAATTCAATATTTGCACAAAACTCTTTTTATTTAATATATAATCTGCTTCAATTTGTTCTTATTTTATGAGAATGAGCTTTAACTATAAAATTAGAATCTGACAAAAACAATTTCAATAGTCAATTGCTTCGTCATAAATCATTTTCATTGGTTCTTTCAGACTGAGGATCACGATCTTCAGAGAGATCAGAAAGGATTTTCAGAGGAATCGCGAAGATATTAATTATGTTAACAATTTTACATTTTTACAATTAATTGAAATTCACTTAGATTTCATATTAAATGAAAACATTGTTCGTTTTGTTTCTGAATTTTGCGCATGGCTACACCAAGGCTATATGCGCTAGCCATCTTAATTTAGCAGTGTAAGACTAGAGGATTTGTTTGTTTGGTTTGTTTTGAATTTCGCGCAAAGATACACGAGGGCTATCTGCGCTAGCCGTCACTAATTTAACAGTGTAAGCATTGGGAAGGCAACTAGTCTTCACCACCCACTGCCAACTCTTAGGCTACTCTTTTACCAACGAATAGTGGGTTTGACCACCACATTATAATGTTCTCACGGATAAAATTGCGAGCACGTTTTGTGTGACAGGGTTTCGAACCCGCCACTCTTAGTTAAAAAAAACACACCGAACTGACTGTTCATTAAAAATAACGTTTTTTTTTTCTCCACAATCACTAACTAAATGAAACTAAATGAAACAAACGTGCTTATCCAAGCAAATATCACCTTAGCAGTTACCTAGATTTTTAAATAAACTTTTAATGTTTTACAATCTGCTGTTACAAATACAAGTGGCCCGATATGGTCAGGTGAGTTAAGGCGTTCGTCTCATAATCGTGGTCGTGGGTTCGAATCCCCGTCGCACCAAACATGCTCACTCTTTCAGCCGTGGGGGCGTTATAATGTGACGGTCAAACCTACTATTCGTTGGTAAATGAGTAGACCAAGAGTTGGCGATGGGTGGTGATGACTAGTTGCCTTCCCTCTAGTCTTACACTGCTAAATTAGGGACGGCTAGCGCAGATAGCCCTCGAATAGCTTTGCGTGAAATTTCAAGAAACAGAAAACAAACAAATACGAGTAAGAGAGAATTATGTGTAAAATCTACAGACTGTCATGAAGAACGTATTGTGGTAAGCAAAATTTAGAAAACACTGCTGTATAACAATAACACCACCAAAAAAAGCGTTTGAATCTCGGTCTGTTTTTGTATTATTTATTTTGCATTTCATTGTTGAACTTGTTTACCATTAAAAATATATATTAACATCTGAGATGAAATTATTCAATTATAAAAAATAATTTCAGTATAATGCATTACTTTAGAGACTATGCTAAAAGTGGTAAAATTGCAACACCTGTAACACATTTTCATGTAAATAAGTAATTTTAAAATATTCTCTGTCCAGTTAAGAAATGTAATCATAAAATTGTAGTTAAACTCAAAATGAGTTTTGTGTGTGTATGTCACTTTTTTAAATAAAATCATTTGATTTTTTATATCACCCCCAACTATTTCAACCCCTCTCTCTTCCTTCGGGCGCAGGCTAGTCCCGAGGTAGAGGTCTGGAATTTGGAACCAACAAGCTGTGTTCGAATATTTGCAATACCTCAGCATATTTTCTGCATCTTAGCTATGGATGAGTTATAAAAGGGCCAAGTAATCCTATATCATGAATAGTGAGGCACTATTTACTTTATACATTTATAGATACCTAATTCATTAATATCATGTGTATTTTTAATAATAGTAATACCATCCGTAGCTCTTATCTCAGGTATTTTCCTACTACAACACTTTAACTTTTATCTCGTGGAGTTCTCAAGAATACGTAATTAGTCTCCCTTACGAGTAGCTCGTTATTTGAAGCACTTATTAATTTTTCAATAATATCCAAATAAATAAACAAATAAACGCCTCGTGCTTGGTGTTTACTTGTAAAATAACATTTGGTTCACAGTTTGATTTAATTTGAAGCTAAGCTCTTTTATATTTTTGCATTGAAACTACTAAATAAAATGATTATGTACGCTGAAACAAGAAACAAATACATCATTTAATATATATTTTACTTGTTTTTAAACTCCTCTCATGTCTTAACATTTCATTACATGTCTCAAAAAGTACGTAAAGATCACCTGTTTCGAGTGATGACAGATCAGTTTACAAGATGCTAACTTAAAAACACAAAAATATCACGAAGTCTCTACGGTTTAGATAAATATTTTCTAATATTTGCGAACATCCAAAGTGGTTTTTAATAACACATTTAAACCCATTGTTACTAATTATACTGTTCTTGTTGACTCTCTCTGCTATTACTTGTTTACACATTTTCAACACACCTGAAGGACAACACAACAAGGTTACTTTTGAAGATTTTTAACTTACTATTTTATTAATACTTTAGCAGAAAATTTTCCCTTTCTACATTTACAATAAATCTGTTTGACGTTATTTTCTTCATCTCATTTCTCAATATTTCAATAATTTTTTTCAGTCTTTGCTACTCAGAAGTACGATATTAGAAAGTATATGTTAGCGAAAGGTCGTGTGACATCTGTGTGTGAACGTATATGTATATATGTAATTAAGAATCTCAAACAGTTCACCCCTGATCTTTCATATACAGGCCAAGTTTTCGGCCTCTTGACATGTTGACGCGTGTATATTTATGACTCCTGACCTTGATTCTTGAATTTGCAGTTTTCAAAAACACGAAAAATTGTTCAAATATATAATTATGGTTTCCTAATAGTTGTAGGAAATAAATACGTGGAATGAACAATCATGCTGATCTCTTTTAATACCCCATGGCAAATATTTTTTTAAACTATAAAAACAATCTTAGCTCTTCAAGACATGCCTCCATGTTTAAAGCCCGTGGAACAATAAAAGATAAAATAGCAGTACTTTTAATGCATTTTAACGAAGTCACAGATCTGAAAACGTAAGTAAAACATATGTTTAATGCAAAAAGGCCACGTAGCAGATAAGAACATATCTATATTTTATAGTATAAATAATATGATCTAACAGTGTGTAATTTCTCAATATGTACCACTTGATTTTTCCCTCTGTATGTAGCAGTATCATTTAATGAAACTGATAAGCCACATATAAAGTTCATGACTAGTCTAGCAAATTACTTCAATACAAATCTTTAGTTTATTTTGGTATTTCCACGCCATAAGTGTAACAAATGATTACTTCTCACTAATTGCCAAAAATTCTCCTTTAAGCATATAGCAACCACTAGGCGTTTTGAGATTGTAATGAAAGCTATATAATTTATATCAAGCTTACCCATGCATTTTCTAAAAAATTAGAAACCTCGAAATAAGGATCATCTTGTTGTCTTTCACATTCCATGATACACCTAGGTTTAAAAAAACAACAACAGAGTATCATTATCTATAACTACAAAAATATATGGCTTTTCTAAATATTATTTATAACTTTTAATTAATTTAATTTATTTCGTGTTTATTGGAATAAGAGTTATAAAAATGTTACATTTAAAATATTAAAAAAGGAAAACACACAGTTAAATAGATAAATTGGTTATTTTATTCAAAACACTTTATAATAATTTAGAACGAAAACATATAAACTGCAAGTATTATTGCAAAACAGTAATCGCAAATAACGTTTTTTTACTTAATTCTATATTTTAACAATTATTTTAATGGAATTGTACTACCGTTCAACTTAAGTTAACTATATTTTGTATGAATAACACTTAAACACTTTTCGAGTTTTTCAAAAATATGGGCATTTAATATTAAATGAGCAACACAAATTAAAAAAAATATTAATGTAAAATTAAGTGAAATGGATACCTACTGAAAGTATCTTTAAGATTTTTGAAAAGTGGATATTTTCAATTCCGTGAAACTGAAATAATACACTTCCTTCATAAATTTGAAACATTGAAATATATTAAATCATTTTCATAAGACTGAGTAACAGAGCCAATGGTTGATCTGTATTTTATGTCAATTTAAATGTTTTAGATCACATCTGTTTTAAAATACAAATCGCACGTTTAAAAAATGCAAATCAAACCAGAAAACTGAGCACTTCTTCATCTTATAGCATCAAATATCCGTTCTAAGTTGAATAAAAAACACCGCAATTATATTAAGTTTATGCCTCTTTTCACTTATTTTCACCAGATATTTTAGTCATGTGTTATAAAAAATCATACAAAAAATTCATTACAAAGCACATATTCGATATTACAACATTATTACTTAAGCTCTAAGCCAATACACCATCCACTTTCTTAATGTTGCATTCGCCACGAGTGTCAATTCTAGTAACGTGACGGTTATGGTGAATCACGTATTTTTCTTGTCATATGCTTCTACTTCTTAATAATACCCGTACTTCCTTTACACACAAAAAACAACTACGCTGCAACAAACTAGGTCGCTTTTACAGTTAACTTTTTTTTTTTTTTTTACTATTTAAGAATGAGGCATGTCTTTGGTTGTGAGATATAAATACATGTAGTTTTAGTCCAGAATAGTAATAAAAAGTGAATCAGGCAATCACAATGAATATATAACCATGTTATTCACCCTTGTAAGTGAAAAAGAAGACTTAATCAAAAAATGCTTCCTTTTCTCTCAAAGAAATGAAATAACTGTATCAGTTGTCCTTATAAAAATGAAAAGTACAGTAATTGCTGTGTTTGGATTTCAGATGATAACTTTTAGTGAAACTCTTAGTTTTTAAAGAAGGGGTTCAATTCCCCTTGGTGGACTCAGCAGAAGCCCGAGGTAACTTTGCTATTACAAAACACAAACAAAAACAAACACAGTTTTCAAAATATATATTTATTTGTGTTTAAAAAACGGGGTTCGATCCCAGCTAGGGTGGAGTGTATACAACCCAATGTGCAGTTTTGGATTAATAACAAACAAACGTTTTGCTACATGTAAAACAGGTTCATCTTTAAATATATTATCCCTAATTTTTATCAAAAGTTTGTTTATACATAAATATTAAAACCCTTCCTTTTAATTACCAGATGTTTTTTAGTTTTTTTCAGTTTCTCTTAAACGATAATTATTGTAATTCATTCAATCAATGAAGTATGCATCTCTTTGTGTGCACAGCATACATCATAAGATATTCTAAACGTATTTTTAAAATTCTACATCAATATGCAAAAATTGCGAATAGAAATCTCATATCGTACAACATGTAGTATTTGTTTTTGAATTACGCGTCAACCTACACAAAGACTATCTGAGTGTGTGTTTGTGTTTTCTTATAGCAAAGCCACATCGGGCTGTCTGGTGAGCCCACCGAGGGGAATCGAACCGCTGATTTTAGCGTTGTAAATCCGTAGACATACCGCTGTACGTGTGGGGGGCGGCTATATGAGATGGCAGTCACTAATTCAGTTACTCTTTTACTAACGATTAGTTGGATTGACATTATAAGGGCCTCACGGCTGGAATGGCGAGCATGTTTGGTGGAAGGAGGATTCGAACGCAATTTGTTTATAACCATTTTTTACGAAGCGCTACGCATGCGCACGTACATACATAGGTTATTGAATGTGTGCCAGACAAAGGTTTGAAGGAATAAGTTATTGAATTTTGTTCAGAAAACAATCTGATAATATAAATAAGAGCATATAAATGTATATTAATATGATTTTGTGTATATTGAAAAAGATGAATAATAAATTGCGTTATGGTAAATCGCATGCCACTGTGTAACCGGGTGACGGCTGTTTCTACTTCATCCATTTAATAATAAATCATTTTTTTACCGATATTAAAACTGACCAAAAGTACGCTTTAATGATAGTATATGTCCCTTAGATACATTATTCTTTGATTTCATGATTTCAGAGTACAAGTTTAATTTCATTTTACCCAAGACCCTTAATTATAAATATTCAATAATTGCAAAAATTCTGAATAAATTTTTAATCAATTTCTAAAAATTAACATGTGCCGTTGTACAGTACATAAAAACTAATCCTATCGGTTAGTAGTGTAGCGCTAAGTAATTGGTGGAACGCATTTTGGAAGTGTTATTGTTAGCAGCAATATTAATTAAGTTGTATTTACATAAACACATATTTCAAAAATAGTTACAGTAATTCAAACTTTCATTTCAAAATACAGGGTGTTCGGAAAGTCACTGTGCAGTTTTGTCTGTTAATAAATATATAAGTGCACAGTGACTTTCCGAACACCCTGTATTACAATAAAAATTTGATTCTGTCACACCTTGAAGCACTGAATGAAAGGGAGGTGAGATTAGTTAAAAATAGTGTGTGTGTATTCATTTAGCAAAGCCACATCGGGCTATCTGCTCAGCCCACAGAGGGAATACAAATCCCTGATTTTAGCGTTGTAAATCCGTAGACACACCGCTCTACTAGCGGGGGAGGCTTTTATTTTTAAAAGCCCACTTTTGTCAACGTGCAACCGAAACAATTTTAAAATTTAATTCATAAAACTTATATAGTCACATGTAAGAGTTTGTCTCATTTTTGGCTTGCCAGTCTATGAAGGTAAGCTGGTAAGGTTAATTCCTCCACCGTATTTATGACCAGGACACGATATTATATTTTTTACATACGCGTATGTATTCTCTATAATGAAAGAGTTGAGTATGAACCCAGTTTGGGCATCAAGGGGTTACTTTAGCCTTATTTTTATTTTCTTGGTTAATTTCAGCCTTTGGCTTTTGTCGTTATTCATCTCTATTAGATCTCAAGTTTCCAAACTAATCAGAATGTTATTAGAAGAAACTAGTGCATAAAACCAAATGATTTCAACTTTGTTAGTGCACTAAGTTAAGAATAGTTCAAACAGAATACAATGACTTCCTAATAATCAGTTTAATATTTTCCTTGTGTTTGGGTACGTAGCAGTTACCGTCAATAAAATAGTTGTCCAGCTCAATTAAATTAAAACCATATCTTGTACTTCAAACATTTAAATATTTAAATCCTTTAATTGTTATATGTTCTTATTTTCTTCTGTTTGTTACTTTGGAACAAGTGTTTTTTGTTTTTTTTTGTCTCTGGTCTCTAAGTCTAAGTTTAATGCTTACTGATCATCAATTTTTTTCACGATCAGTTGTATCCTTATATTTTTCATCCACATAGTGACACAAAACTACAAAAAATTGCGATGGTACTTTAAGAATATCTTTAACTCTATCACTTATCGTTATTACAGATCTATAGTTCTACATTTAACACAAAGAGCAGTAACAACATCAGAAATCAGACGAAATGCACGTTTCTCTATTTTCATTCAGGCTAGACTGTGTTTTACTAAATTCAGAATGTAATGTTCTGTACTTTGACTAGATTTCTACGTTTGCGATAAACACATGTGGCAGGCACTATATCTAAACCACTGCTGTAACACACACTTTGTTTTGTTTTTGCATTTTTTGTACTACTCTCCAGTAGCACAGGAGTAAGTCTGTAGACTTGCAACACTAAATTTCGGATTTCAATAAACGTGGTGAGCAAACCACAGACAGCCATCCATGAGGTGTCTATGTATTTAACAACAATCAAACCAAATTATTATTATTACAATTGAAGAAAAATAATTATTTTGGAACAAGCACAGCCATAAACTTGCTGTTAGTTAATTTTGTCATAATTGTTTTTCGTTTCTTAAATGAAAAGTAAATGACTTGAGGATAATTGAAATGTACAGAAATGAAAAGGCTTGAAACGCAATATTTTTGTTTTTTATTCTTTAGCAACAGTCCGTGCACGACATTTGTGCAACACCTACATATTCGTTACGCCTATCTGTGTTCAAAATTACTGTATTTTGTTTTATGTAACTGATATCAAAGAAAAGCTGGCCATTAGTGATACTTGATCACTCACTTTCCTTCACAGTTAATCTCTGATTATAAATAGAGTGTAAAAGTGATCTATGAAAGAACATGAGTCGAGATCCTGTTTGATAAAACATGTTTCGTGTTGTACTTTGTCTATTCTCACGGAGTACGTGCAACAGCTGCAACTTCCTGCAAAGAAATAGAAACCTAAATTAATAGTTTAATGCACACAAAGGTAGTCACTTAGTATAGATGATATAAATAAGAAATAGCTTTGGTAATTACATCTGTTTGTGATTTTTTGTATGGTAATATGTCTTTTGAGTAGTTTAAAAAATTAAAACGCGTGTTGTAGCCAAGAGTGTGGCTCATGGGACAAAGCTTACTGCAATTCGAAACAGAAGAAACGCATTTGGACAGCAAAATTTTCTAATAAGAAATAGGGTAATTGCTTTACGATATACTGTTTTAACTCAACGGTCATAATTCAGTAACATTATGTTTCTACTTTGCACTACATTGCACACTTCTATATTTAAATACTAATAATATTGTTTGCTTAAGTCACAGAAACAAGTTAGATTTCTTGGATGTAACGAGACTCGATCAGTGTCCAGGTTCATGCCATTCACTTTTGTAACAGCTATTCTGCTAATCCAGTGCATTTATACCTATTACGAGAATCGACTATTTCTTAATTGTTAATGAATTATTGTGTTGAAATCAAACAGTCGAATACAAAGTTAAAATGCGTATTAATATTTCGTTAGCCACAATAACTAAATATTGCAAAGATAAACTGGTTAGTTTTAAATAAAAAGTATACGCCCTTCTCATAAAACAAAACACAAATTAGGTGATACTGAATGAGTCTATATACAATCTAGACACTTTGAACAAAGGCCTTTCTATCGATATGATATTTGTAGCATTTAAATTTAGGAGAAAAGTTCCAAATAGTCAAATGCAAGCGTAAGTTACACAGTTAAGTAATGTGTTATTATAATATAAATTTTCTATGGAATAATTCTTAGTCACAAACATTATAACTTTGCCAAATATTATCTTCTTTTTTTCTCAAATTATAAGTAATTCAATTACAGCTTTTATTGTTATAAAACTTGAAATGTAATAACAAGCGTTCGTTGTTCAGCACACCTGAATACTTATTGTTTTAGTACTTTATTTTCTTATTGTTAGCAATAAGGCCTTGATACCCCTGGTGGGTAGAGCAGAGATAGTCCTTTAAGTAGCTTTGTGCTTAACTGCAAACTAGATATATAAATAAACATACAAAATAAGAATTAAACGATTATAATAAATATAGAATTTTAATTAATTACGTCGTAAAATTTACCAACTGTAATAAATCACATAATAAAGTAAAGAAATTTATTAATAACTTTTAAGTGTACGTCACTGTTGAGTTACGTTAACAAGCATGTGTTTCTTATTCAAAACAGAACAATCTTTATGTTCATACATCTTCCAAATGTATCATTAGTTGTCATAAGCCATCGATATTCTCAACAGTCCAATCCAGGTACTCAAACAAACAATATTTGCGAGAAGTATCTGAAATGCAACATGAGTACAGTTATCTGGCTATTTAAACGAGTTTCTTACATAATACAGTTCCTCCGGCATTTTATTTTCAACAGACAATCTTTTCCGTTATTGATTTCCCCTCGGTGGACTCAGCAGATAGGCTGATGTGGCTTTGTTATAAGAAAACACACACACTCTTCTTTATTGATACTACAAAACTATTATCGTATTTGTTTGGAAAAAAATGTTCAGAGGAAAAAAAGACCACAAGACTAAATAAATAAAAATAATCAACTCGTAGCATAAAATGTTTCAAAAGTATTTTTGTTTTTACTGTTTAGCAATAACACTTGTATAACACTATATATCTATTGTGAGAAAATATTATATTAACGTAGCAACAGAACAGATCGATAGCTTCCAACATTTATGTGTACTTCAATACTTGAATAATATGTGGGAGGAATTTGGAGTTTGTCCTTTGACTTCATTTTATCTTTCAAGGCTTCTCGTGAACAAAATTTATTGATGTATGACGTTTCATTTATCACAACATCTACCTCGCTGTTATCTACTTCACTATAGGATTACGACATAGCTTCTGAAATGTAGAAGTTATTTGTGTGTTTTCGATAGATATTGTTGCACACAACGAATTAATTAGTTGTAGAACAATTCATCTTTTTAGTTTTTAGGATCTGCAGGCTATACCTGAATAATTAATGCACATGGTGATTCACAATCATACATACATTTATTGTATATCATTTAACGCTCTGTCAATAGTCATTTTAAACTTGTATCTATGTATTAAGTGAGTCATATACCTTTATGTTGACTGTTTTATGTCTGGCAGTGATCATTTTATGACAATTTGCATTTTAGTTTTAATGTATGTAGAATTACAGATAATGTTAAAAAGTATTTTCTACTTCCATACATGTTATACTTATTGAATTATTTTAATTGAACAATCGCGATATACATTAAATGAACACCAGAACCCGATGACATTACACTGTGACGATGTCACAAGGTTTACTTTCTAGTAACCAACTTTAGTTAAACATAAACAAACTATATAGAAAATAAAACTACTACGATCAAAACCTAGACATGAAATATGTATCAATCAATGACGGATATAATAAAACAAAGGTTTCTTGGAACTTTTAGAAAAGAAATATCGATTAACAGTTGTCTTTATTTATATACTTGCAGCAATTGGCATCTTAAATGTTGTTTAATTTAATGCAAACTGAGCAACAAGCTGTGTTATCAGGATTGTTACAGAGATAATAAAACTAATAAAGTATACTTTTCGTGATGACGAGAAACGCACTTGAAGTAAAAATGTATCTTAAGACGGCTGGTATGAGTATTAACACTTTTACCAAAATAAAGCAGAGAACAATGATAATACTCGTACCAGCTGTCCTGAGATACAATATTATTTTTGTGTCTTGAGTGAATTATATTGTTCCTGTATGACCAGTAATGTGTGACTTAACCATTTAGTGTTCTCAAGCAATGAATGTATATTTCTAAATCAAACTAAATCCAACCTTACTTTACAATTGCTTTTATAAATGTCAGCTGTCATCCTAACAATTTCAGTGAAAAGTGTATATTTTTATATATATTTATTAAGGTTTGATAACCAGATTGTATTTTTAACCGGATAGAGGATAAGTGAATTAACTTTGTTAGTTTATCTGCATCTGTGAATATCAATACACTTCCTAGTTGTGGTTCAAAGCAAATATATTTACATAAGAAAAATTAAATTGTTTCGTAGAGGTTGCCAAAGCTACAGATATTTGTATATAAAACAGCACGTTTTGGTAACTGAAAAATACAGATGAATTTCAAGTCTGGCTAAAGTATCTTAAATTTTTAAAAAAACACAAAAACATATGTTACCTTTCACAACACACCTCTCTTTGTGGTGTAAAATGACAAGACTTAATGTTGAATAATTATGTGATCAAATAAAATTAGAAGATTGGAAGGTCCTTGAAGCAAGTACATGATTTTTGAAATGAAAAACAAATCTGTAGTACGTATAAAAGCCTATGTATTAAGCAACTACCTTAAATTAGAAAATAGATAAAAAACAAATGCAGAACTATCGAGATATTCTTCAAAATTCATTAAACTAGTTTAAATTTTTGAATAATTGCAAACGTTACCACTTATTTCCTTAATAAATTCGAACCCCAGAAACATGTATTTCACCCAATGCCAAGCTTTGTAGCATATTCTCTGGATTGTTTTTTTTTATTCCGAGTAGTCATTAAAACGAATGATTTGATACGACAGGCACATGTAGATTATTGGACTCTTCACTTAAAAATAATTATGCGTATATATATTATGGCACTATACGTCACTTTAAAATAATGGAATAACAGATTATCATCTACAGTTACATGCAAGATAAAATCTGTGATATATGTATTGTAATTACCTGCTAATTGATAAATTATTACACTTTTCAAAATTCCTTAGTTGTTGTTGAAATAGAAAAATTCGTGGCTGATATGTTAATATGCTTTAGCCAATGCACACTGTAGCGAAAGAATTAAGCTAAGTTTGATTTGAGTATTATTCAGAGGTTTAGTATGTTTCATCAAAACAACTTTTAAGCCTCACCACGTCGTCATAATCCATGTTGCCACTTCAGTTCATGTTCTATCTGACGAACGTACATCCTTAAAATAATTCTGCAGCGCGAAATTTACATTTCCAAAGCATCACTCCCTGTTGGCTTTCCATGAACCATCTAATATTCAAAAACAGAGGTTACTAAGTGTCCATTTCAACTGTCCAATTGACCGATATATCTTCGTATGAACATCTATTTTATTTTACAGCTGCTTGAAGCTCGTTGGTTAAACGGATAGGGGATAGGGCGTGAAAGCAGCTTCTGTTTGTTTTCGACGCAGATGTTTCTTGATTATGTTGCGTAATGTTGCCTGGAGCACATGAGGAGGTTATGCCTCTCACCATTATGTTCGTGGATTTTCATCCGTATAAGACGCCACGTTCTGCTTTCTACGCCATAGGGTACGACTTGTTCCAAGTGTCTTTTTGGATGGCCTTCATCCCAAGTATAACTATTTCTTTTTTTTCCAATACTCTGTCTCGGAACATGTAAATCCCTGATCTGCACATACCTTTATGATCTGAATGTGTGAATATGCTGCTACAAAAAGGCTTGTTACATACCATGATTCATTTTCAGTAAAATCACATCACTTACGAACATCAAACAATGTCAAAATGTAGTTCTGATATATCTCGTTCCGCCGCGATTTTATATCAACTGTGGTTGTTATATAATTTGCTGATTTGTTCATTCAAAATCGTTTTAATATAACAAATTCAACCATCGGTTATTTCTTTGTATGAAACGTTTAGTCTGTTACTGTAAATGCCAAAAGTGGGTGGAACTGGAGTAAAAAAAACACCAAAACTTAACACAAAGATAGTATGTTTGCAATTACTGTTTCCTTTAACACTCCGAATACCCACGTTCTACTACTACATGTTAGCGAAACGTGAAAAGAGCTGCACGAACATTTTAAGATTCGATAAGTGAAGAAACAATGCCCACAAAATTAGTAAACAACGTTAGGTTGCAAAATTAATATTTTTTGCTTGTGACACTCTATACGGTAAAGAAATAAAATAACATGTGTTAAGACAAATTCTCTTGGTTTTCGTAGTTACTCATCAACTTTCTTATATAAAACTTCATGAGAGTGCATTAACTTAAGACAATGTGCATAGATTTAGTTTCACTTTAATGCTTTATAATCTTTATTTTGGAAGAAAAATCTAATTTCAATATTCATTTTTTAAACTATACACTTGGTTTGAATTTCAGGTAAAGCTACACGAAGGCTATCTGCGCTAGCCGTCTCTAATTCAGCAGTGTAAGACTAGAAGGAAAGCAGCTGGTTATCCCAACCCACCGCCAACTCTTGGGCTACTCTCTTACCAACGAATAGTAAAATTGACGGTCACATTATAACGACCTCACAGCTGAAAGGGCGAGCATATTTGGTGTGAGGGAATTTGAACCTGTGACCCTCAGATTACAAGTCGAGTGTCTTAACCATCTGGCAATGCCGGGCCTGGTTTATGTGCTAAACGTTTTTATGATAGCCTGTATATACTATAAAATTGGTCCCCGCCAACTCTTGGGCTACTCTTTTACTAACGAATAGTGAGATTGACCCTCATATTATAACACCCCTCACGACTGAAAGGGTGAACATGTTTGGTGTGACGGGGAATCGAACCCGCGATCCTCAGAGTACGAGTCGAGTGCCTTAATTCCCTGGCTATGCCGGGCCTTTAAACTAAACAACTGTATCTAATTCAAAACTGTTCATAAGACGCTACTAATTGTACCTGATAGACTTTGTATTAAACAGTTTGAGAACTTTGAATGATGTATAGTAATTCCAAAAGTTTCCAAACTGCATGCTGAACATCTTAAGAAAGCAGATAACTTACCTGTAGTTTTCTATTTTTTAGCCCCTCCTTCTGGTAATTATTTACTTTTTCCATTTTAACTTTTATCATTTTTACAAGTTAATGTGCCAAGATTCATAAAAATATTTTTCGAGATAAAACTATTTTCTATAACTTCATTTCCTTAGATGAATGAGTGTTCCAAGAGAATATAACACAAACTTAGTTTCTTTTCAAATTCATAACATCCTTCATTTTGGGATTATATGTATAATAGACTATCTAGTTGGTCTCACGTTTTGAGCATTCTGTTTCCTACAAAGCCCTTTACACAGTTAGGTGTGTTGAAATTAATGTTTTAAAAGCCAATGACTAGAAATTGTTTCTATAAAGAGCACTAGCCTCAGTGTAAGCTTGTTTTCATTCCATTTGATGGCTTTGTAAATTTAGTGCAATTAGACAAAACTTCGTACTCTCATGTTAAATATAATATCTTTTTCACGTGTTTTACTGACATCCTATAGAACAAAAGACCATATTCTTATTTCTTTTATGTAGTTTTAGAACATAATCTACTTTTATTCTATACAGAAAAACAAACAAACAACAACACCGGGATAGCACGTGGTTAAATTACCAAAACATTCTGTATACGTAGTTTACAAGTTCATGTCTCATGCTAATCATTTCGTAAACACATTACAAAAATTTTATTTCATAAAATTCTTGAAGAGATCTATTGGAAAAGTTCTATACTAAACTTGCTAGAAATGCGCACCCATTTCTGTAGAATTGCTTATGATCGCTTATAATTCGTGGAAGGCTGTACATTTTTGTTTCAATAAGTCATTACTGGTGGATAAAAGTGAACGTTATTACAACGAAACTACTGTTTCCATAACCTATCATATGCGTATACACCAATATTTAGAAAGTGACGTGAAAGAGCCACTATAACACGAATTTGTTTATAAAATGTGTGTGTATGTATACATCAATCACTGTTAAATGGCACGAAATAACCGTAATAGAATATGCTTGTTTACAAAATACATATGTATACACCAACACTGATGAAGTGTTACTAAAAATCCACTATATAGTTTGGAAAATATATTTGCATGCACCAACAATTAGGTTTGCAACATTTTACCCCCAAAAACTTGTAAAAGAGATGCCTGCGAATGGTTATTCTTACTTTTGAATTGAAAGAATAGAAGAAAGATAGCTGTTAAGATATTCTTGTCTGACTAAATAGTATTATTTTGTCACTATTCGTATAACACATCCATTGCCCCAATGTACGGATCGTGTTTTTACGGTAGTGGGCTGCGAACCATGAACCATTGGTTTCACACTCAGCTCACGTTGAACCACTAGATTGCGTCTGGGCCCCTACATTTAGAAAGTAGCATACATAAGTATTTTTCAACGTTGTAACGAAGTATATAAAATAACGTATAAACAAACTCCTTGCTCATATTTCACATATGGCTCTAAGAAAAACGAGTTTCTTTCACATTGTGCTATTTTAAAATTGTAAATTTAAATCGATAATATATTTTTGTATTAAGATTAAGCTATATACTAAATGTTATTCTACATAGCAAGCTATTTTATTACCTAATTAAATAACTCCGTGAGCTCAAAGAAATGACGATATTTGATAAATATATTGGTGTAATAACAGGCAGGATTCTAATTCCATGGATAATATTTCAAGTGAGAAAATTCAGTGTTATTTGTTTATGTATTCCCAAAGAAGTATCGTGGCTTCGCATTAAATATTTTCCAGCTTCAAAAACGCTGATGCACCATTTCTTCAACAAACACTGTGCTCGTAACACACACATTAAAATATGTAAATACCCGCTTTTTGACGCAGCACTAGTTATGTACTATTGTTATTATTTATGATATTCATATGAACTTACAAAAAAGAACACACAGATAACAGGTAACAACAGCATTTTTCTTGATATGCCATTCATTTGAGGAAGGAAGACATAAAAAGTTCAGTTTACGACCTCATTAGCTTTCACAGTAATCAGTAACGCCTGGTTTCTAATCAGACTACGCGTTTTGTATATTCTGCATTTGGAATAGCCGTTATATAGTTTTAAAGTTTTTATTATTTATTTATGAAAAATGAAATCAGTTGAGTTTAAAACCTCGATATATATTTGTTCATAGGTCTGTTTTCGGTAAAGATAAGGTGTGAGCATTATTCGATGTATTGAGAAAAGAATACTTAGCATATGAATATTTTCCTTCCTGATGCTCAGACTTGACGATTCATAAGTCAAGTTATTATGAATCAGATTGGGTGTGATTATTATTTGGTGTGTGACTGTAGAAAATCTTATCTAGCATACACACACTACCCTTTTTGATGCTCGGACTTCGTAGAACATGAAGTACGATACTGAAAAATAGGTATGGTTTGGTTTGGTTTTAATTTCGCGCAAAGCTACATGAGGGCTATCTGCGCTAGCCATCCGTAATTTAGCAACGTAAGACTAAAGGAAAGGCAGCTAGTCATCACCACCCACCACCAACTCTTGGGCTACTCTTCTATTAACGAATAGTGGGATTGACTGTAAGTTTATCACGTTCCAACGGTTAAAAGGACGAGCATGACGGGAATTCGAGCCCGCGATCTTCAGATAACGTTGAGTGCCCTAACCACCTGGTCATGCCGGGCCGAGTTTCATAATAGGCATTACGATACTGTTGAAGACGACATCAGTTTATAAACCATAAAACGTCTACAGCTATGAACGTGAATCTACTTTTCAAAACTTACTTTATCATCGTAAGTTTGCTAAAATACAAGCCGAAGTACAGATTCTTTATTGAGCTTTACGCTTAAGTTCGGCTGTTTACAACAAATTATAGAAGCATTCGTGCAAAAACAATATAGGCCCGGCATGCCATGTGGTCAAGGCACTTTATTCGCCACCTGAATCACCGTCCTATTAAATATGTTCGCTCTTTCAGCCATTGGAGTGTCATAATGTGATGGTCAATCCAGATTATTTGTTGGCTAAAAGAGTAACGCAAAAGTAAGCGGTGGATAATGGTAACTAGTTGCCTTCTCTCTAGCTTTTCATTGCTAAATTTGGGACGGCTAGCGCAGATAACCTTCGTGTAGCTTTACACCAAATTCAAAAACATAATACAAGCATATAAAGAGAGAGAGTGTGATAAATACAAGTTATATACATACATAGATTATATATATATATATATACATACATAATTTTTTAAGCCAAAACAAAACACACTACAATTACACAAAATATGCTTCATTTTAGAAAAAAAGATCCTAGGGTAAAATCTACAATGTGGGATTATAAAACGTATCTTAGATTTTGGAGATGACAGCGGAAGTAGGACCCATATTGCGGTACGGATACACCGTCTATCAGTCTTAACCTCCAATTCGCTAGTCTCACATAATAAAATTAAGAATTTGGAGAGCGTGATGTGGGTGCTCAAGCCCAAAACGTTCCACATCTGTATCACCCTTCACTGCCTGCAGCAAGTTGTGGGAAGGTGACCCCTCTCCCATGTTAAAATAACAATAAGAAAAAGATAGACATAAAAAGATAAAAACGAAAAATAAAGAAATGAGGTTCTACCAATTAGGGATAAGTAAGATGAAACGTACCCCTTGAAGTTAGCATTTAATATGGTAGAGGCACTTGTTAACACGACACTGAACTATATCAGTATACTAAGTATACTTCATATGCTTTTACATGCGGCTCAAGGTGTACATCCACATAAAATAGTGCAAAATTCTTAAATGACCTTAAATTGGAGGTTAAGCCTGATAGACGGTGTATCACCACCGCAATGTTGGTCGTACTTCAAGTCACCTCCAAAAACTAGGATATATTTTATAAACCCACGTTGTAGCTTGTACTCTAAGATTTTATTTTTAAATGCAGCATATTTCCTTTCATGTTAATCTGTTTTGTTTATGGCTTAAAAATTGTGGTTATAATATAATTAATCAAAAGTTGGGACTTGCTGTTTCTAACGTAGTCCTTCCTTGTTATTTTGTTTACTTATTTAACCTCTTTAAATGTACACACACGCATTATACACACACACACACGCATTATATATACACACACACACGCATTATATATACACACACACACGCATTATATATACACACACACGCATTATATACACACACACACGCATTATATACACACACACACATACACGCATTATATATACACACACACATACACGCATTATATACACACACGCACACACGCATCTATATATATACACACACGCACTATATATATACACACACGCACTATATATATATACACACACGCACGCATTATATATATATACACACACGCGCGCGCATTATATATAATATACACACGCGCACGCATTATATATATACACGCACATATACACGCATTATATATACACAATAATACATACACGCATTATATATACACATAATAATAATAATATATACACGCATTATATATATATACACACACACATACACGCATTATATATATATATACACACACACACGCACGCATATATATATATATATATAACACATACACGCATTATATATATATATATACATGCGCGCATTGCGCACGCATTATATATATATATACACACACACACATACACGCATTATATATATATATATAACACGCACACATACACGCATTATATATATACACACACACAATAATTGCGCGCATTATATATATATATATACACACACACACACACGCATTATATATATACACACACACACACACGCATTATATATATATATACACACACACATACACGCATTATATATATATACACACACACATACACGCATTATATATATATATACACACACCCACATACACGCATTATATATATACACACACACACATACACGCATTATATATACACACATACACGCATTATATATATACACACACACATACACGCATTATATATACACACATACACGCATTATATATATATACACACACACATACACGCATTATATATATATATACACACACATACACGCATTATATATATATATACACACACACATACACGCATTATATATATATATACACACACACATACACGCATTATATATATATACACACACACACATACACGCATTATATATATACACACACACACATACACGCATTATATATATACACACACACATACACGCATTATATATATACACACACACACATACACGCATTATATACACACACACACACACACATACACGCATTATATATATACACACACACATACACGCATTATAGCGAAATTAAATAACTACATCCAAATTAATAAACAAAATAATGAGGAAGAACTGCATTAAAAACAGCAACTCCCAACCGCTGATTAATTATATTATAACTATATAAAAAACACATTAACAAAACACATTAACATGGAACAAAATACGCTGTATATTTTTAAAAAAAGGTCTTAGAGTACAATCTAGATCGTGGGATTATAAAACAAATCCTAGGTTTTGGAGGTGACTGTGGAAGTATGACTTACATTGCGGTGGGGATACACCGTCTTTAACCTCCAATTCACTAGTATCACATAAGAAGATTATTAATTAGGAAAGACAGATGTGGTGCTCAAGCGCACAACGTCCCACATCTATATCACTCTTTACTGCCTGAAGACAGTTGCAGGAAGGTGACTGCTCTCCCATGTTAAAATAAGAATAAGATAAACATAAAGATGAAAAATAAATAAAAATAAGGTACTAACATTTAGGGGTAAGTAAGATAAAACGTACCTCTTGCAGTTAGCATTAATGCCCCCAATATGGTAAAGGCACTAATTAACATCAATAAAATGATAGTTTACTGTGACTGTCGTGTTTTTATGTACGGTTCAAGGTGTGCATCCGCATAAAGTAGTGCCAAGTTCTTAGATGACTTTATTTTGAACTAAAAATAATTTTTAGTAGAATTTCTCTGATCTTACTTTCTTTGTATTTATTTAACACATTTTTGTATTTATTACAAAATAATTTAATAATTTTATTTAACATTTCTTTATTAAATCCATAGATAAAATTATATATGTTCTTCATTTATGTTTGTTCATCTTTTTATGTATCTTTTTCTTATTCTTATTTTAACTTGGAAGAGCAGTAACCTTCCCATAACTGTCTGCAAGCAGTAAAAGGTGATATAGAGTTGAGCACCCAGATCTCGTTCTCCTAATTTCTAATTTTATTATGTAAGACTAGCGAATTGGAAGTTAAAACTGATAGACGGTGTATCCCCACTGCAATGTGAGTCCTAATTTCTAAGTCACACTCCAAAACCTGGGATACATTTTATAATCTCACGTTGTAGCTTGTACCCTAGGATCCTTTTTTAAAATATGCAGCATATTTTATTTCATATTAATATGCTTTGTTTAGGGCTTAAAAATTATGGTTATAATACATACATACATTATATATATACACATAGACACACACATATATATATTCATACATACATTTATATATATATATATACACATTGTGCAGTGAAAAATATTTTTTTTATAAATGTTAATTTCTATTCATTAAAGTAACATTAATGGCTTTTTCTTTCTTTTCGACACGGTTGTTTCAGGCTACAGTGGTTCAAGTAGTCGTCGTAGTTCGAGGGTTGTTGTTTTTATATTGAGAAACAGATTTTGTTGTAGACTGATTGCCCACACACAAGATCATATACGATCCCCTTCAAATTTGGGTAACTTAGAGAAAAGTTACTTATCAACCCCTACTGATCAAATTACCAAGTTCTCTGTCAATGTTCGAGAAACGTTGAAATATTTAAGTTAATTTGTTACAGCAAGTTATCCTTGATAAATCAATAACAACTAAAAATAATCTGCGTTACACACACACATGAATACGTATACACATAGTTAAACAAAGTGCTCAGTTATTGGTAAGCTAAATGCTCAGTTTCAGATTAGAAAAAATATAATTACTTTTATACATATATAAGTATATATACGTATATTTATTATATATGTATATAGGTACCGACGTAAAATTGTACAAATAAACGAAAATATGTAAAATCTTCTTGCACATTACATTTATATGTATATTTATACGTATGCATTAAGTATATAAAGTTAATACATAATGCTACAGATTTATGAGAAGAAAAATGCCATTAAACACTCAAACGTTCACGACTATGTGTTTTTACATTTACTCTAGTAGTAAAACAACGTTATACAAATTTAAACAGAAAAACTTCCGATAATATTTCTTCCTCACCTGTGGTTACTGGAAGATGCACAACTTCATTACTGTTAAATACGAAATATTTCAAAGTTTCTAGATTCGATAAATTCATTCATTCCTTGCTGCTTCGTATAAATAGCGTTCTTAAAGTAAACCAACACCTGCCAACGAAAGTTACTTCTATTGCACGTGTTATGCTCGGTATTATAAAAAATACACGACACACAGGAAACAGGACGTCTATATATGCACAGTTTTGTCATATAAGTGATAAGCGTTACGACTTGAGACGCTTACTTTCCCACATATATTTTCATTGAAATAAAATAGCTTTCAGAATTGTAGTAAGATCAAACGATATAAATCTTGTGACATGTAGTTACTGAGTACAAATCAACAAAAGTTTAGCAAATTGCGTTTCAAAAGTGGATACAAACAATACATTTCCGCGTGTTACCTTCCACGTGCTAATAAAACGTCTTTGTCTGGCGCACGTTTACAAGATAGTGAGGGTGGCTTCATAAGGATAACTATGGTAGTTAGTTCCAGCACAGACGTTCACTCTCACAATTATCGAGGAAGGATATAGTGCTTTTAACATTGAACAAAGTAGTTCTGATGTAATAGCTGCTTTTGGGATTCGACTTTACAACTAATTCCTACTTTTTGTGTATACTCTTAACCCTCATGTACTGTCAAGTAAATAAAGGTAAATAACATTCAATTTCAACATGTTACACAGATATAATAATAGAAATAGTGTTTTTAACCAGCTAAGGAATTAGGGGCTTTGCTTTAATTACCAAAAAAAAAATAACTACAAGTAAAAGTTTTTTAAAAAAAGTAAAACTGTTAACAACAAAAATTCCACAGTAAAGTAGAAAAGCAAACATTACACATTAACGAAGATACCATCACACCATCAGAAAGTTATTATTGAATCCTTTGCTGGTTGTTTTTAATTTTTTTACATAATATAATGTATTTACGATATTCATTTCTCATTTGAAACTTAACATAATACTTAACTGATTAATATCTGTGAAAAAAGAAATTGGTGTGTTTTGCTTTGAATTTCGCGCAAAGCTACACGAAGGCTATATGCACTAGTCGTCCCTAATTTGGGAGTGTAAGACTAGAGGGAAGGCAACAGTCATCATCACCTACCGCCAACTCTTGGGCTACTCTTTTACCAACGAAAAGTGGAATTGATCATAACATTATAACGCTTCCACGGCAGAAAGTGCGAGCATGTTTGGTGTGACGAGGATCCGAACCCGCGACCCTCGGATTGCGAGTCGAGTGCCTTAATCACCTGGCCGTGCCGAACCGTGAAAAAATAAATATCGCGAAATATTCTGCATAATGAAATAATTGTGGTAACAGTCGAGAAAATGTAACATAACTGTTAATTTTGTAAAAAGTAGTAACCAGTTAATTATGATCAAGAATTTAGTATATTTGGTAACTTGCGAAAATTCATGAAATTCACATACTGCATAATTTTAATATTAACATCTTATGAAGAGTTACTGCGATTACGGCCATGGAGGTATTGTCGTAATTCTATCGTTGCATCCCTTTTTTATGAGTTCGTATTGGAAATTCGCAAAAACAACTGCACAACGACTACGTATCCTAACCGTCTCTACTTTTGAGCTAATAGATTAAAGGTAAGGTAATTAGTCAACAGGATCCACCGCCTACTCTTGGAATATTCTAATTTAATGCTGAAATTTAATTGTTTCTTTCTTACAGTGCACCGCTGATCCTAAGAATCACACTTCACTACGCTAACCATCAGGTTGGGTTTAGTCCATTTTGTTCATAAGTGATAATAAATTGTGATTTCTTTTCCTGGATAAATAACTACAACGTTGCGCAATGAACGTTATAGTCTTGTTGTCGCAGTCTTTGAACTGTCAATACTTTTTAACAGATAACATCTCAAAATCCAATTCATGAAACAGAAACATATTAATTGGATTTATCTGAATAAAATAACAATAGTTCTTCTCCGAGACAAAATATTTGTGAATGAAAGATAAATAACAGAGATTAAACTTTCTTTTCTTTTCTTTTTTTTACAGTTCAACACAACCAGATTTAACGTGTATATAGATTTAGTACAGATAAAGTACACTCTGAATAGCAAATCAGAATCAATTCTTTTTAACTTGCCACACTTTTTTTGCTTTTTATGTATTGTTAGCGGTTAAAACATAATGTGAAAATTACTTCAGATAAACATTCACTTACTACATGTCTAAACATCGTAAACAAAAATATTTTGACAGTATTTTTCAAGTAACTGTTGTTCTCTTTCTCTCTCTTTTTTTTTTTTTTTTTTTTTTTACACGTGCCAGAAGAGCAATGAGTTTAAAATAAACTCTACAGGTATTCAGCTAAAACTCGTCTATAATGCTGGATTTTCCTACAGGAAGAAATTTTCTTTACACCCAATTCACAAAAAGTATCAGTAATATAAAATGTACAAATAGATTAATTTTTCACATTGTCGAAAGATGAACTTGCTATACCATTATATTTTAAAACGTCGTTACAATAGTAAGAGAAGAATTTTTGTATAGCTTATCTTCTAAATCCTGCTAATCATTTTAACGTTTCCGGTGTTTCGAATGTCGAAAAGATCACTAATCTATGTACTGTGTACATGAAATTGTGTTTATCATATTATCCTTCGGAATAACCATCATGCACTTGGCAAAGTCTCTCTTAACATTCCATAATTGCAAACACCTGTTCATTCAAATGCTGTGCACATGAGAGAAGCAACATATTTTTGAGGGCAAAGGACATGAATTAACTGTACCACTTTACATCATCAAACTATCAATGAACTTACAAACACTCAACGTACAACACGGAGCTTAAATTCAAAATAATAATAACCAGAAGAGACCGTCACCCAAATGTAAATGAACACAAGCAAATAATATACTATCTGTGTGACGTAAAATGTTTATAACACTATTTACAACTAATATCTAGTTCTAGGACGCTTTTCATCCAAAGGTAAATTTTACACGTAATTGATGTAGTTGAATTTATACATACTATGAACGTGTTTTTTGTTTTTTTAGTTTCTCTCAAAGCTACACGTATATTATCTACGCTAACCGTCCCTAATTTAGCAGTGTAAGACTAGAGCACGGGTTCCCAACCTTTTGGCACTCACAACTTGAAAATGTAATTGATGAAATAAAATTAATATTATCCCAAGCTACTTCTAACAAGGCTACGCGACTCCCCTGTCAAGGCTTTGCGACCCCCTTGGGGGTCGCGACCCACCGGTTGGGAACCCCTGGACTAGAGGAAAGGAAGCTAGTCATTACCTCCCACTGCCAACTTTGGAATTTCTCTTTTACCAACGAATAGTGGGATTGACTGTCACCATTATAACGTTCCCGTGGCTGAAAGAGCGAGCATGTTTGATTTGATGGGGATTTTAACCCGAGACTTTCAGGTCACGAGTCTAGCGCAATAACATCCTGGCCACGCCTGGGCCCCTGAATGTGTTACTAATGGCTCTAAGCACCTTCTCTTAAAGTGCATCTAATAACTACATCACAAAGAAAGTCAAAACTATTGCAAATAGTAGTATATATACACACAGAAACAAATCTTAAAATATCAATAATTTTATCTGTAAAACGAGCCACATCTCTTTGCCTATAATCTTACTTGATTAGCCCTCCCAGTGGGACAGTGGAATGTCTGCGGACTCACACAGCTGGAAATCTGGTTTTAACACCCGTGATGGACAGAGCACAGATAGTCCATTATATAGCTTTGTCCTTAATATTAGTCCTTCGCTGGCACAGCGATAGGTCTAAAATCAGGGGTTCGATTCCCCTCGGTGAACTCAGCAGATAGCCTGGTGTAGTTTTGCTATAAGAAAAAAAATATATATACTTGTTTAGATTTTTATTTTATTTTTTTGATTTTTAGAATTCAGGAAAAGTTATGAAACATTTTAACACTAACTTCGACCGGCAAAACATTTGCGATAGTTATCATGCTCTTCGCCTAACTTTACCTCATTCTATCATTTCTCTGCACTGCATTTAAGCAACGTTTTTGGTAGATTATTATGTGTTAGATCGACAAATCCTGATCTATTTGAAAAAAAAAATAATGCGATTAGACAAATAGATTCACGTAGTTCTAACTTTATTTAGTTAAGTTACACGTACGTAATTTTATTTATTAACACTATAAGTAAGGTAAACAATAAAGTAATGGTATTTATAATATCTATAACATCGTTTGGCTATGAAACAGTTATGGGCTTTCAATGCATGACTGCTTTACGAATTTAAATAAAGAAACTCATGAAAAGAAAAAAGTAGCTAAAATGCATTTATGACAGTCTGTGAAATAAAGCAAAGCTAAATCATTGCAAAGTAACGTAAATATGAAGTTTTAATGAACTTAAACTTAGTTGTTATGCAGAAACGTCTGAACTCGTGCTCATAAATGATCATATGGTTTGAAGTAATTGCGCATACGTATTTTAGACCTAAACAAGTCAAGATACCCCCTAGAAATTTTAGTTAATGTAATGCTCATTTACTTCGGAAATTACACACGAATTAAGCGTTGTTTGTGCAAATAAAATCTAAGGTTGAGATTGAAGCCAGTCGTCACATAATGACAACGATATGGATCAGCATGGCCAGATGGTTAGAGCGTTCGACTCGTAATCTGAGAGTCACGGGTTCGAATCTCCGTCACACCAAACAAGATCGCCCTTTCAGGCGTGGGGGCGTTATTATGTGATGGTCAATCTCGCTTTGTTAAACTTATAATGCAATGAGTATGCTATACGATGGAACAATGTCAACGAAAAGGCCTTTGTTCAAGGCCTTTTTAACGATATGATATTTGTAGCATTTAAATTTAGGAGAAAAGTTCCAAATAGATAGAAGCAAACATAAGTTAGAGTTTGTGGAATATGTTATTATTACATAGATCTTTTATGCAATAACCCTTAGTGACAAATATTATAATTTGACCAAATATAACCTTTTTTATTCTCGAATTGTAAGTAATTCAATTACAACTTTTATTGTTATAAATCTCGAAGTGAAGTTACGAGCGTTTGTTGCTCAGCACATCTGAATAGTTATTGCTTGTAACTTTATTTTGTTATTATTAATATAGTCACTTTAATCAATGCACAAAATAGTTATGAAGTTTGTACTTCCTCTCCTAGATATACTTATCCTACACACACACACACAAAGCAAAACACAACGTGATATTCAGATTTACCATTGAATTCTAAATACACTTGATAGCTTATGAAAGGACTGCAGGAAACAATAGTTTGCTTGTGACACAGTTACCCTACGACGGAGCCTTTTGCAATAGAAAGTACAATTTAGGACTGTTGTCAAGAGTAAGGCTTTTAGGTGAACATGTGGTGACGTGGAATGTATCGACGTGGTGAGATTCCGATTTTTTTTTTTTAATAATGGACTCAACCTTTGTATTATCCGTCCTGGTAACAAAAGGTAAAAAAGTTTATGTTGAAAGTAACAGTTTGAAATACCTTAAAATAGATGGAATGATACATCGATTAAACTTTGCCTCAACTTTTTTTAGACCCCCAAAACTGTAATTGTGAAATTTCGTTTTTGCTTCAGGAACCATTAAGAAAGATAAAATTTAGATATCAAAGTTTATTTGCTCAAAAACTAACTTTTGCATGTAAAGTTAAATTGTAATATAAACTATATTTAACACTTAAAAACAAATGTGTTTCTTTTTTGTTTTCAGATTTGATATAGTTGTGTTATTTTTTGTAAGAAATACGTTATCTGGAGATTGTTTCAATATTTGATGTATTGAGTAATTTTATTTTTTTTAACTGACTGTTTGCTAAATCTGTTAGTTATTTACAAAAAGAGAATGAACTTGTAGATAAATAATAACAGTTACAACAATAAAGATTAAACGCTGAGAATTCATATAATAAAATATACAATGCAAACATAAGACAATATGAAATAATACACCAGAGAGGAAAGAATATGCTAAAGTATGCGATTAATAATAAAATAAAAGAGTCAAACAGTGACAGGGATCAAAAGTTGGAATTAGTATTTCGATTGAATAAAAATGAAACAAAACAACACGAACAAAACGAGAATAGAAAAGTTATCCAAAATGTAAACAATTTTAAAACAAAAATAATAATAGTAAGTAATGCTAATGTAAATATGCAAACGGCCCCATTACACCAAAATAATTTTCACAATACTCTAATAGTTGCAAAAAACCACAAGTAAAATAGTAAACCTAAAAACTTTTGAAACAGAAAATGAAAAACGAGGAAAACTTTATAGATATTCAGTTGTTTTAAGAATATGTTAACCACTAGATGGTGCTTGCTATGGTGTCCTTGATTTGGTTCTTTTAAATTACACGAGGGTTACCTGCGCTAGCCGTCGTTATTGTGGCAGTGAAAGACCAGAATGGAGGTAGACACTTATCGCAACCCACCGCAAAGTTCTGGGCTATTTTTTTACCAACGAATAGAAGGATTGATCAAAACATCATAAATGCTCCCACAATTGAAAAGATGAGTATATTCGATGGAAAGGGGATTCGAATCTATGACCTTCAAATTCCTTTATAGTGTTAAATTTTGTCTAGTGTCAAGCACGAAGTTACAGAATGAAATATCTGTGTAGTGCCTAAAAGGGGTATTGAAATCCTGTTTATAACGTTATAAGTTTCAAATAGTAAATGAATTACTAATATATATTTATTTTAATATGGATTTTTGTTTTAGATAAAAATATATTTGGAAATGCACGTACCTTATAGTGTTAAATATTTGTTACGAAATTTCCACCTATCCTCTAAATTTGTAGAAGATTCTTCGGTGTTAGAATAAAAAATGTACTTTAAAGAACCACGCCGAAAATTTATAAATCGACAATTTTATAATATTGTTATTGGTTTGCTGCAGTTAGTATACTCTAACCCTTAGAAGTTACAACTGTGATAAACGCTTATCAATCGGGAAACAGACAATTCACTAGGAATGCTTAGAGATATCCAACATTACAAACCCTTTAACTTCAGAGAATTAGCTTCGGACGTTAGTATTTTTTTCACAAGGAAATTAGATATCTTCTTCGGTTTGATTTTTATGAAGTTCGCGCAAAGCTACACGCTAACCGTCCCTAATTTAGGGGTGTGAGGCTGGAGGAAAGGCATCACCCACTGCCCACTTTTGGACTACTCTATTGCCAACGAATAGTGGGATTGACTGTCATATTGTAATGCTCCCACGGATGAAAAGCTAAAGTTTATCAACTCAGAATTAATTCTCTCATCGTGAACTGTCGATAAAATATTCAATTCCAGACCATATAGAAGACTTAGTATTGTTTGTAAGTTTATAAAACTTTTATATGTAAATTATTATTTGTTACAACCGTTATTATAAATTGTATTCTTGTTTGTATATTAAAATATATTTGTGTTAAGAAAGGAAATTTGTGTGTGACAATATTGTTGACAGATGTCATAAATTTAATATATATCGATATTAAATTAACTTTTAAATTAAAGTTAAAATTTCAGGCTATTTGAATACGCAAATAATAATAAATCGGAGACTAGTCCGGGATAAATAATACATAACAAAACTTTGCGCTGAGCTAGTGGAAGGAGAGTTAAAGGAAAACAAAAAAGAAAAAAAAATCAAGTTTCGCCAACTATGATTTTGCCCATTCAATTTGTGGAAACATTAACTACAGTGTGAAAAAAAAAAATATATCATACATAACATAGAAATTTATCTCTCACGAAACAATGTTCCGTATAAACATCATATAGATATTTATAACCCAACACTCTCTGAACAAAATAAATTCAGCTTGCAGTGATAAATAAGTATAAAAAATGGAAAACATCCCAAAAGCTTGTGATTAAGCTTGGTGCTTAATTTCAATCAATGTTTTGAAAAATCTATCCACAAATGTAAACGGTTATGAATTTCACTTTTCTGTAATTAACGGAGGAAATATATTTGTTCAAATATATTTCAGGTGTATTTTGTTCATTTCCATACAGCTTCTGCATGTATATGGTCATAACTCTGTCAAGTTAATGTATCAAGGTCGTAAACGTGTGCTAATCATGTTATAGTATTAAAAGTTACATTTTGCAACTTTCCTACTTGAGTTTCAAGCTACCATTTACGATTTTTTTTAATTTCTTGGAAAGGTACTATTCAACAAGCAATACAGAAACCTGCATACTTGGCTTGGCATAATATATTGTGTCCCACACTGGCTGAAGTATGTAAGCTATGAATTAGTGAGATGTCTTACTACAGGTTTGTTATAAAATTGTGACAAGTGTGTCAACCTCAGACCATATGAGAGGAGGATAGAAACTGAAGTTATCATGAACAATAGTGATTCATAATAGGAATTGCAAAGAATTGTAAAAAAAAACAAAAAAACATTACAAAATCCGGGCAAAAAGTACCTTAAATAGTAACGTTTTAGCCCAAACAACACTTTAAAACCTTTACTCTTGATTCTTAATGCGGTACACGTATAAAGTGTACAAAGAGGAACGCATGTTAACTGACAGTGAAAAGAAAATCCGCTCAAAACGGCACATTAACATTTTTTTTTTTATTCTGATTATTCTCTTCCCAGCCTTCAACAAAAACGGCTTGGTATCTTGCACTCAAACCTTTTGCAGAATACTAAACGCGGTACTGCGAAAGTGAAGGGGGTATTGAAAAATCGAGTTGTTTCTTTTATATTTTACATAAGCTAGAAACACCATACTTCTAGGGTAAAGGATCTTATCGTTACCCCTCCAAGTTAGTTTTTGTACAAAGATTTAATATTCCTTTATAAAGCATATATATAGGGTGAAAGAGGAACTGTCAGCCGATAAAAGATGAACATTAGATGGCTGTAACATGGAAATGCACAATGTTTTGTACACAATACAATCAGAGTCTTTAGAGAGCCAATCTCTGTAGCATGTATGAAGTAAGAGGGTTAATGGGAGTTGTGTCTCAATCAAAGCATATATTTACCATTGCTGTGCATTATATATAAAGTTTTAAATTACACAAATTATAAATGCTTACTACATTTTCAAATAAATTTACATGATAATCTTCAGTTTTAGCGAAACATTTTCTGTTTTGATTTAATATGATAGAATAGTCAATTCAAAGTAGCATGAGGCGTAACCTTAATAGGTATATTCCCAATCGCCTTTGAATGCAAAAGGAGTTCACTGTGTTGAGATGTGAATGTTTCCACCAACATATCACCAGATCGAAGTTTCTTTACGAGTTTGGAGAGCCAGCAAGTCCCTCTAATCCCTTCTAAATAAAAAAGGGAGACATTTGCCCTAAAGGTTTGTCTGAAAGAGAATGTAGTACAAGAAACTAAGGTACAAATGTTACAGATGTTGAAGATCGATGCTCAGAATCTTCCAGACGTAGTCGTTTACATATGAATTGTTTTTCACTATTTACATTTTTATTTGGAGAATCCATAATAAAAAAATGAATATTTCGGTGCCCACTGATCCCACCCATCATGAAGCCCTACGAGGAGACGCACTACAATGTTAAAAAAGAACACTGCAGCAACGCCAGGGTTTCGTGAGCACTATAATCAAACACCAGCATCATATACGATGTCCACAACACCTCTTGAAAACATTCAACACTCAACTTGGTTGATCTTAGTGAACTATGCAGAGAAGAAACAGTTTTTGATAGCACTCTGAATAGAATTCCCTAGATATAGCTGATCCTGTATTCAAAACTGCAAGTGATAATCAACATTCTCCATCTTTATTAATTAGTTCATAAATTGGCCTGAATCTTGTCCATTGACTAATACATTAGTAAATTACGTCACAGATGTAAGCAATGGATAAATAAATAAGGAGCTATAGCATTTACCATTAGAAAAGAAAAACTAATGGCTCAAACCTATGGCTTTTATGTCCCACTGTTAATTAATGTGAAAATAGTACAGAAAGTCACATTGTTAATTTAGTGTTGTTCATTTTTAGTTTTTAAAAAGGTAAATTACGATAGAAGAAAAAGAAAAAAGGAGTTGTACCTTCACTTCCAAATCCTGAAACGCTCATCAACCGGTAAATTTACTTTGTCAGTCTGATCTGTTAAAATGAAGAGGAGAAGTTCTCCTGAAGGAAACACTGTCCGTTCTAGATGAAGTACATCAGTTTCTGGTATTTTCTAGACTAGTCATTATAAATTGGGTACCTTCTGTTTGAATCGTATCTGAAAAATTGAACATTCGAGAAATTAACTATTACATAATTTTACCTAGCTACACTCTTAGGAACAAATATACAGTATTAGATTCTAATTGCGAAGGCCACACTTGACTAAACAAACATTGTAAAGAAAAATATACTAAGCATGTCTAATGTTCCCATTTTTCGATTTACATAAAGAAAAATTTGGTTTATGTACAATTGATTCGAAGTCAGTAATTTACAAATATAAAAAAAAATTAGTAACTGTATTTCACTTAAATCCCAGAAGTATTTTATGGCATTGCAGTTACAAGTTTTGAAAGTTAAGAGTAAAGTAGTTACGTTTCCAAAAAATTGAGGGGAGTCTTATACAATTTCTTTAGAATAATGTGTTTATGACCAGTACTTGTAATAAAGTACAAAGACCTATTACCTGTATATAATAACAAAAGGAATATACTCCAGCATTGGAGTTTTTCCTTCTGCTACCATTAAGAAATTCATTCGAGTATCGAGTTTTATGAGACAGGAGAAGCACAGAATGGGTATACGTAGTTTATGCTTTGGATAGGATCACAGAATTTCATTTGCAGATAATTCCAAACATAGATGTCACTGTTTTCAAAAGGTTTCAGTTTCACGTCATATGCAATAGCAATAGCCAGAATAGTTCTGTTAAGATGAAGAACAGTGCTTATCTATAGAAAAATCAAAAGTAGACAAGATCAGGCTCACCACTGCCATTAATGGTCGTATTATATACAGTTTAATACAAAAGCACTAACTACATTAGTGTTACTTTGAAGAGCCTTGCTATTTCCTGTGTACAAATTACTTGAGCATCAAAATACAAGATTGAATTGTCTAAAAGCAAGTCTCGCACATCTTACCTTTATTGGACTCTTTGTATGGAGAGTATCACTATGTTTAAAGCCATTTTTTACATTAATTGCACAGAAGACTGAAGATTTAGTATTTTATTGTTGATCAGAAATCATGTATACAAGGAATACTAAGCATCTTACGCAATCGTGTTCAAAAAAATTCACACCATTTGAAGGATGGAATACCAACGTCTAAAACAACTGAAAGTCCATTGGAATATTTGAGCAGTAGACATACCTTTAGCTTCAGCTGTAACAAGTTTAGGGAGTAGTGCAAGATTTTTTCTTTTCTCTCCTTGAATTGAGAATTTAGATATAAATCTGAAATTTAATTTACTATTGACAGTTTTTCTTACCCATGGAAGAAATGATGGTTACAAAACAGGAACGTAATGGACTGAAGTTCGAAGTCACAAAAAATGTATATCCTTGAAACTGCAAGGATTTTACATGTGTGGCAGATGCAGTTGGATAGATCTATGAAGAAAATTTTACCAGATTAAAGTTTGAAAAAAAGTTAGCCGTTAGATTAATTTAAGTTTTAGTGTACTGAAAGTTTACCAACTTTTTTCTCTTTAAACCAATTATATGGTAAGAGTAGATATCAGAACAACCACTTCCTTCACGTTGGTCGCTTAGCAATAAACACGTCAGTATTATCTGGTAACTCTACAAAGTCCCAGGCGTAAAAGTGAAATATCTTAAATTCACGTATTAGTTCATAATAGGTTAAGCAGATGGTTTGATCTGAAATTAGAAATATTTGTTAGTTACTGTTGACCACTAGATGCAGTTTAAGGTAATGCCATTTTAAGAAAATATTTTAGGTCAATTTAACTTTGAAACTTACTAGCGAAAGCTTCTTTTATTATAGAAATTAGTTTCTTGAGTTTCCAGCTATCTTCTAACGTTTCTGATTTTTTTTTTCGTCTAATGGTTGCGTTTAATTCAGCTAGAATTATATCGTCTACTTTTCCCAGAACTACCGTGGAGTTCACCGCCAGTGGAGCTACAAATGTCTTTTAACTATGGTATTGGTCCTTCCCTTTAGCATTTTAAATACCACAGACTAAAGAAGAGAGAAATTATTACCCATTAATTTTTAATTATATTAATTTAGGTTATGCATAAAAATTGCATTAATATGTCAATAGTAACACTTTTAAAGAATATTAAATCTCGTGCTAGTTCTTTATTCTATTACAGCAATTACACGCTATTAGCTTCAGATCAACAAGAACGTGGGCCATATGAAATACTATGAATCCATTTCTGAAGAATTTAGGACCAGTGATTTCATTGTACTGATTCATGAAAGCAGATTCTTCTATAGGTCTATTCTGAACACTTCATAGTTCATGGTGACTTTTGGTCAGAAGGCCTTGTATCGACGTATGGATACCAGATGTATGTAATAAAATTGTTCTAATACATACTAACTAAGATATTGCAGGAATGACAACGGTACTGGATAATGTAATGTTTCAGTCAAATCTTAGGTGATGGATTAATAAATAACTTGGATATTGTATATCTTATATCATACTCGTAGTTATACCTTTTTACGCATCGGCTTCTATCGAGGAATTAATTAACAAATGAGATAGTGATGGAGGCCCAGGAGACTTAAACACTACTGAGAACTGATTCCTAATAAAGTTAGTTTTGTATTTTTCTTTCAGTTAATAGTCTGTTCATCTCGAAGGGTTAGTTGATGTGAAGAAATTAGTTTGTTCGTTTGTTTTTTAATTTCGCGCAAAGCGAAATAGACCTATAGACCTTCTATAGGTCTATTCTGAACACTTCATAGTACTGTGGCGTCACTTTCAGCAATAACAGTGTCTTCGAAAATAATATGGCCCATAAAGAACGGTTCGTTTACCTTTACTACAAGTTTATCCAACCGAATGATATCTACATTGTTTACGTACCCATGAACATAAATGTCAGAATTCATATTAACATCTCTTGAAGTGAAGATCACTATTAACTATTTGTTTTACATCTTGAAGCATCCAGTTATTCTTTATGTACAAATTTGAAACTTCATCTGGAGTTCCATCAAACCAAAGATTTTTAACTTCCGTTTTATTCAAAAACGATTTTTCTGCTGTTATTGTCTGGGGTTCAATCAGTACAGCGTCTTTCAAAATCTCATCGAGATCCACACCACTAAAGTTGTCAGTTTGACAACTACCTCCTTCGATTAGTATCACATTGTCTACTACAGACTTTACACCATTTAAATTTCAGTCATTGTTTATCGAAGCTGAAAATCAATCGCACTGATGTTACCAGAAAAATTAGTTTTGTTCAATTAATGGTTTAAACTCTACATTTTAAATTCAGCAGCTTTGTAATTTATAGTTTAAAAATTTATTCCTAACACTATTAACGGGTTAACAGTTTGGTTTAGAATTAAGCTCATACTTAAGCCTAAATACACTTATTTTTAACTTCGTACGTCATTGTATCTTATTAATTTCTTATGCTTCAGGCCATCAACTAAACCATCTTCAGTTATGCGAGTGATCTGTAACAAATCTTCGACATCTATGTCAGAAAAGGTTTTCTGGGAAGTTATAACATTGTCTTCATGCAAAAAAATATCCTTAAAGTCAATGTTGTTTAATGTTCCACCTACTTCTAATGCATGGACAACCAAATCACCTTCTATCACCATGCGAAAAGGAATGGTTTGATCACCGTAAGTAAAACAGAGCATCATGCATCAGGAATCTTAAGTTAACATCATTAAGTAATCCCTCCACACGAGAGTTTGCATTCAACACCAGTTCCTGGAATGTCTTATGTCTACTTATTACCTGATCTTCGTGTTTTAGTACCAAGTCTATAGAGAAATGGATTCCATTTATATCAAGCCTCTGTAGATTTCCAGTCTAGACCAATAGAATATGCCAAAAAATAAATAGTTAATTAAGTAAACAACTTGCTAATTTAATTGAACTGATGGCAACAATAATCTAGAACACTATAGCATTTAAAAACTGCAACCAATTTGAAACTACAATGTACCTGAACTTATTCCTTAAAACACAAAGTTTGAAAAATTAGGCATCTCACCAATGTCTAGTCTTAATGCTTCATTGTACAAGCTAGCGAGATCGCCTCCGTCGATCAATCCATGGACTTCTAAAGGACCTTCGATTTCCACATCCTCATTTATTACAAGAGTACCCATGAGAAAATGCGCTTATCGATATTTGTAATAGCAGTTAATATCGTGATGGAATTAATTTAAGAATACTTTGCTGTGTAGCAATATCAAGAATTAACACATGTTGCAATAAGAAATGAGACTGTCTGGTCAACTGAGATTATATACTTTAAGAATTATATGAAAGCACAAACATTTAAGATTTATATTTTAAGATGATATAAAAGCTTAATACATATTTCATAACATTCATTATTTTGTCGAGCTAAAAATATGTTTATTGTAATTAATATGTCTTAAAGAGTTCGTCACTACATATTTAACTAAAAGAAAAAGTTAATGTTATTAATGTCAAAAGAGCTAATAAAATTGGGCCTTAAAAACACTTACGCGGATCAGAACCATGCTAGTCTAAAGCCATCCTAGCGAGATCAAACAACTCGAATTCCATCTGTGTATCTTCCTATACAAGCATTATCTTGAAGATGAATGTGGTTAAAAGTCTTCCTCCCTAAAAATGCAAGATACACTTTGTAACGATATTTCGAATTTGAATTTAAATATAAGAAGATATTTATTCTTAAAACTAAGTTTTAAACTACAGAAACAATATTTTTTAAAGAATTGTTGGTTGATTTTCCAAAGTAAAATATTATTCATGTAGTATTAATTGAATGAAGTTTCTTCAAATTTTCGTGTAGTCTTAAATACAGTAGAATAACAACCATGTCTTTAACTACAATCCAAAAGTAGGTCATAGGCTGCTTTTAAGAACTTTCATAAACGCGAAAATTTAGAGTACTAGAGAAACTGAAATTAGTTGACATGGATTACTTGGAAAGTGCGATGCGTGCAAGTTTTGAACAAAAATCCTGGAGTATCTTAGAGATTTTTTTCAGGATTCTGAAGAAACTTGCGTACGGAAGCAAAGAAGAAAATTGTGAAGGTGATAATAGGTGCAAAAGCAAATAGGACCTCTTGAATGGCGCAGATAAATTTCAATGTAATGAGGATTTTTGACCAGTTTAGGCCCGAGAGGTGCGACATTTGGTATTGACTGAAGGAAGGTTGACTAGTACCTACAATTTCACTGTTCATCATCCAAAGAAGAGTTTATCTCGTTTCAACTCATGCATATTCAGAATAAATAACTAGAATTATACTTTGGAAAGCTTACAAAAAAGTGGAAGTATTTGTGACATTGATTTGAGATTAAAGAGAGAAGACTAACCGTTTCTTTCCTAAAGTTGAATTCATGCCGAGTTAGAAGTAGGTATTGAAGAAAGTATTGCTTCAAAACACCAATACTATTTTAATATTTGATTTTGCAAGTACTGCGATTTACAAATAAAGTAAGGACGCTTCAGTAAGCTAGAAGTCTTTAAAATAAACCTTTAACATTTACCAAAAATAAAAAGTAAGATTTCCTCTAGTATTTAAGAGTTTACCTAATACTGTTTGTAATCGACTTTTTACCATGATGTCCAACTGATTCGGCCAGTCTTCACTGAGAAAAAAAATATTGAGCCTACTCTTATAAAAAGGAAAAGATCAACTAAAGCTTCCACAAAATAAAATTCATTAGATTGTCTCATGAACCTAGTATAGCGAAGATGAACAGGAAACTGTTCTATTAAGTTTATAGAATGGTAATAATAGTTACAATATGAGCCTAAGTAAAGTTTCGTTTAAAATTACCTGTTCGTTCATCCTTCATGACTTTTAGTCCCTTGAGAGAGTCAGTTACTTCCAAATTGGATACATTACATGTTCTTTCAAAGTGTTTTGGTGAAGTAATGATAACATCTTTGATTCAGTAAAAGTACTTCAGGACCAGGAATCTCTTATTCCATTTATAGTTTTTGAGTGCAAATCATTTAGTTCGACGATAGACATGAAGCTGTATGGAATTGGAAGAGATATTTAAACAATATTACTCAAATAGTGGCCAATTAAGTATTATATTACTGTTGATTTTAAAGAGCGTTGAACGTTTAAATGTTTTAGTTGTTAAAGTGGAATACTTAGGTTACGAGGTACGAAATTATTGTTGTAGCTATTGTTGCATTAATGTTAGCTCTCATTTCTTAACCTTAAACAACTAAAGTATACCTGGTTAAGGTATGGTTAAATATATGTACAAATTGATTTATTCGAAATTTAAGTTTATTTATAAAATAACTTGGCTACTGGAACTTCTTACAGAATAGGTATCTTACTGTGTATTTCCTGATAGCCTTCCAGCCATAATGAGTTTTTCCCAAAACTCCACAATGTCCGCGTTATTCAGCAGAGCTCCCTTCACCATAATCAAGTATCCATTGATACCTGAACTTTTTATTATTTTCTCTCCTGTAATAACGTGATCACCATCGACAAGTACATCTTCGTAAAATTTCTAAGTTAATACCGTTAATGTTCCGACTACATTCCAATGCTTTTACCTTAAGAAACACGAATTCCAAATTCTCAGTTACAGTTTGGTCTCCTCAAGTCAAAAGCAAGCTCTCGGGAGTAATTACCATTCTGTCAACGATCCCATTGATAAAGACATATCTCGCATACAATGGTGCCTTTATAATTTTGGTAGCAAAGATTTCGTGATTTTCACTATAAGTAACCAGCATCGATGTGTTCATTTCATCCACTTTGCCATTTACTTTCATGTCTTTAACCCTCATATTTTGGGACTTCACGAAAGAGTCGATGATCTGTTTGGGTCAGTAAATATCACTATGTCTCCAATGCTAGTAATGTTCTGACTATTTAACATGGTTGTGTCAACAGCGTTAAAGTAGCACTTGCTGGTTTCACGACAAAGTTTATGTTCTTAAAATAGAATTCACCTGGAATTGGTGATGACAATTATAAATAAATTAGTTTTACTTCAAGAAGGATGAGTCAATTAATTAAAAACAATTTTGACAACCATATTACATAACAAATTTCATATTGTGAAAACAATATTAGACGCAGTGGCAATACAGATTGCAGCTGGAAAAACACAAAAAAACTCACCCGTAATAATCTGGTCACTGGATGTACGAAGCGCCTTGTTATCAGTTTTCTGTATCTTGACCAGTTTGTTTTACGACAGTTAATCTACGATGATTTTTTTTTTCTAGTTCATATAATATCGAATGGTCGTAGACCATTCTAGTCTTTAGTTTTTCAAGCTAGAAGAACGCAATACGATTCATGCCTACCTACACAGAATTGCAGTTTCGATTAAATTATGACCAACTTATTACTAATTTACAGTAACTACAAATACTCAAGCTCCCCCCCCCCTTCTCAGCCATAAACAATATGGATAAAAGTTATTTAGATAACCGAATATTTTTAATACGGCGTAGATAGAAATAAAATCTTAATATACAAGAAAGATAGTTTGGCACATGAAGAAAACCTAAGCGTGTAAAAAGCGATATTGATGCAAATAACTTCGCTTTCTACATTGCTATACTGCAGACCTCAATTTAATCTCTGTAAAAGTAGGTTATAATCATGACAACAAAATAGAAACATCCGTTACTTTCTTGTCGAAAAACAAAGGCAAAAAATAAAAACATTATATACTTTTAAAATAGCCACTTAAATTTCTGCTATTTTCTTATCAATCATAATATACCATTTCGACATTGGTGCATTAAAACAGAGATCCCCTTGAAAATAAGGAATCTTTGTTTTGCGTCAAAAGACGTGTGTATGCGTAATTTCAATAAGTTATAACACTACACAAGACGATTTTCTCATGGACTGCAGTTTTGATACAGATTTCCTACAGGTATTACCAGTTTCTCTTTTCTCTTAAGTCACTTAATTTATTCGAGATGTTTTTACCTGTGGTGTCCTAAGCTATCTAGCTATTGTCAAGTCGCCTTCAAATGTTAAGTTTCCATTGAGAATTATTGGTTCTTTTTGGTCTATGTAGAACATATTAACGTTTTTTTCCTATTTGTTTAATATTCAAGCTTCTGGTCTTAAACAGTACATTGTTACACCAATTCATTCTTCTATCTCGCCATTCTTTGATACGATTTTCATGAGAAAATGTTAAAACAAAAACGTTTAATGATCCCTCCAGTTCTGGGTTAGAGACAGCTTAAAAATGATTATATTATATAAAAGACTAAATTAAGACCAATTAATACTCAAGATTAGAGCCAAGCGTTTATAAAATTAAGAAAATAAGATTTTAAATTGCATTCTTAAATTCTTAATACTGAATAGTTACGTAACTAGAACTAGTTAAGACAGTTACCAATTATAATTTCTGTATTTGTCATAGATGAAGATTTCACGTAATCAATCGACATGGAAAGGACTCTTACAGCCATACTTTCTCGAGTGTACTGAGCTGAAGAGAGTACGAGACGCCAGTCATCATACTGGTAAAGCTGAACAGCATCATATAGCTAATGACCATCGCGAATTCACCGTACCTTCCACAAAAAATTTGTTGAGACTCTTGTAGTTTCTACTGTTTGCAGACACTGGAAAGGAATAAATTTGTCCTCCACAAACTTATATATGACCGTGTTGACTCTTATTTTATATGATCATTATCTGTGTAAGGAAAGTTGGTATTCAGCATGTCTCATCAAAGTTTTTAAACTGGAAAAGTTCGCAAAGTTTAAATGAAAAAAATCTTAGCATCGAGATGTGCTGGAGCTTCAGTATTGTATGGTTTATCCTAGTAATGTCAAGCTTTCATCAATAGCAATATAGTAACGCAAGAATTAAGTTACAAAACTGAATGCTGTGTTACCACATTTTAAATAACCACGCACACACCACTATGAATTTTAGAAGAGTGAATGAGCAAAGAGTGCAAGGTACTTAAAAGCGTCACGGTTATTCGCAATTACCAAGAATTCTTTGGAAAGTTGTTCTCCGAGAGAAAAATATTCAAAATACATTGCTCCATATGTTCGAATTCTTCGAAATGTTTTCCAGTTCTTCTGATCGACGTCGTATTTTAAAGATCTCTGAATCTATGTCATAGTCATTTTCATAATTTGCAACTGCTATGTAAATGTTATTATTGATTTCAAATAGTTCAAGGTCTTTCATGTCATAAGTAGCAAAGGAAGCATACTTGTCAAAGTAGGTACCTTGAAGATAAAGGTAAAACTCAAACACTTGTATTTAAACAAGGTAATGTAAACTGAGCTAGTTCTCTAAGTCACTGTTCAATAGAAGCTAATGTTTGAAAAGATATCTATAGTATAATACTAAATTTACAATAGTGTTGGTGGTGGATGAAATAAGAGAATCATGGTACACAAATTTGCATAATTTCCAAAGTAAAAATTTGTTTTATGATCGCGTGGATATAGCTGAGTTTACCGAACCATTGATAAGTACAAGTCTCATCTTGTAATGTAGTAGGGTCTTCTTCTTTAGAATTGGCTATTGCTAGATTGTACCTGTTGATATCCTGTTAAATTATTAAGGCAGTTCAGTTCATCCCGTTATCTTAATGTTTAAGTTCACTAACCAAACTGCTGAAGTTAGTATTAAAAATTATAATGCACACCATAGTTTGTTTATTGTTGTTTTATGATATTTTTGGTATTCCATTTTAAAAATTAAAATATATCTTAAACGTAACCGTAATACAAGTCGAAAATAAGAGCAATATTGAAACCAGTTGTGCTGGGGACAAGTTACTTACATTTGCCACAAAGCAATACCAATTGCAAACTTGCTGTTAATTGTACGGTCAAGTTCAAGAGAACCATTTTTGAAGACCATTAAATCCGTTCCGTCAATAATAAAAAAACAACGCCCGAGATTATTGATAACTTATCTCAAGTTACTTATTGGTACAATTTACTGTAGCCACTTTAAACACTGTTAACTTACTGTGACGTAAGTAGTAACTAAACTATTTGACGTGGAAATAAGCCAAAAACGGCTCCGGGATAGCAAGGTCGTTAATCTACCACCGCCCAAGGACAAAGTCGTAAATTGTCACTATTAAGCGAATTACCATACAAGTTTAATTTCTTAAAATACGAGTAACAGTTATCGTTAAACAAGTATGAAGCTACAAAGTATTATGGAGTGCAGCCAAGACAACCTGCTGGAGGATACTGCTATAAATAAGTAACAGTTTAGCAATTTTCCACCTTCTGTGGTAATTCAAACTAATCACATTCAGCAAGTGTGCTCTATTGGACTTTTCTCATATCATATTAAATTAAGGCAGTCTATTAAAGAATAGAGATATGATGAATCCAGTTTTGACGAATTTTTTCGCACAAAAAATACGGGAAGTATTTAATAGAAATACACTGAAGGATTTTTTTAAATTAATTACACTGATAGGTTATAAAAAAAAACAACTATAATTTAGAGTCCCATTTGGTGTAAAAAAGTCATACATGCAAAGTTATTCAACAAAAACCGCTCTCATTTGACTAACATTTTGCGCACGCCTATGCAAAGTCACGGGAGGTGTCAGCAACATTTTTAATACATCTTAACCTAAATGTAAAAATGGACCATTTTTCCCCTTTCAATGGGATTAAAGACGGCTGATTTAGAGCATCAAAACTAAGGTGAAATAACATGCAGATACATAATTATTGGTTAGACCATGCAAATTAGACTAACATTTAGTAGCTCAAGTTTTTAAAAGAATAATCCAGATGAATGGGTATTAATTATTCCTCGTCAAGTCAAATTTTATGAAATTATCCTAATTAAAGAGCAATTGACGTCACTTGACAATAGCTTAAGCAATTATCATAATGTTTCTGGATACATCTGTACCGATTTAATGGTGTAACGGATTTACTATTATGTAAAAAAAAATTACTCTCTATGTTTCAGTTTAATATGTATTTAGAAGTGCTTGTGTATCGCGAAAGTTCCGCCTGTTTTCTAAATTTGTAGAAGACTTGAGTGTGAGAATTAACAATGTATATATCTACGTAAATACCAGTATTGTTGGGAAAACTGAACTTTTTAAAACTTCTCCTTAAAGGTTATAAAAGTTGCAACATACGGTGAGACAGGTGCGAAAAGAAACTTTAGTTACTTTCCACCCCATTAGGAAAAAAAATTCTAGATATTTTAATATAAAAAATCTATACCACTTGCAGTTTATTTTCCTAGTGTTACACTAGCTTTTCGAAATTCCTTTTCACTAATGAGGCATAAAGAAAAGATTCGCATACAGCTTGTATACTATAAACCTCTGAACCTATAATTGTGAAAAATGCTTATTAATCGGGAAAATATAATTAGGAACGTTTATAGATTTCGAACGTTACGAACCGTTTAACATCAGAGAATTAACTTCAGATGTTAGTATTTTTACGAAGACATTGTATAACTGGCTGTGAGAAACCTACCTAAGACCAGACAAGAATAGAGCTCGTCAGCATTGTCGCCACATGAAATGTACATGTATGTCAGCTTATAATTATTATACTTCACTCTCCGTAAACCGTTGGTAAAAGATTGTTCCTGACCAGGCCCGGAATGGCCAGATGGGCTAAGGTGTTCGACTCGTAATCTGAGGGTCGCGGGTTCGAATCCCTGTCACACCAAACATGTTCGCCCTTTCAGCTGTGGGAGCGTTATATTGTTTTGATCAATCCCACTGTTCGTTGATAAAAGAGTTGGTGGTGGGTGGTGATGACTAGCTGCCTTCCCTCTAATCTTACACTGCTAAATTAGGGACGGTTTTGCGCGAAATTCAAAACAAATATATAAATATTTGTATATAAATTAGTTGTAATAACCATTCAATTAATATATCGAATTTATGATATTTGCCAACAAGATTGATACACATTCAATTGACTTCTAAATGAAAATTATAATTTCCAGATATACGAAATCTTAATATGTAACTTACGTAATCTAAATCGGAGACTCGTTAAGGATAAATTTTAATATAAAACATTATCTAAATCCCATAGCGTTACTATAAAGGACACTGTTAAATACCGTTTTAAGAGAATTTTTTTTAATCTGATTAATTTTGTACAGGTTTGTGACAAATAATTACGATCTCAAGGATAATGTTGGTTACTATTGAGCATCACTTTATTTGGTGTGTATTGAAAGATAGCCATGCTATCTGACCAAGAACATCTTAGGAGTTAGAGAAAGGTTTGTTTGTTTGTTTTGGAATTTCGCACAAAGCTACTCGAGGGCTATCTGTGCTAGCCGTTCCTAATTTAGCAGTGTAAGACTAGAGGGAAGGCAGCTAGTCATCACCACCCACCGCCAACTCTTGGGATACTCTTGTTACCAACGAATAGTGGGATTGACCGTCACATTATACACCCCCACGGCTGAGAGGGCGAGCATGTTTAGCGCGACGCGGGCGCGAACCCGCGACCCTCGGATTACGAGTCGCACGCCTTACGCGCTAGGCCATGCCGGGCCTAGAGAAAGGTGTAGCAAGAAAAACAACAACAAAAGGACTTAAAGAAGTGAAATCAACATCGGCAGCCACACTGGTAGTTACACATAGCATCTATAAGAATTTTACTGCAAGTATTTATTCATTAATTAACTAAGCTAAGTGTTTTGCGTTACTCACTACCATGTCCAAAATTAAACATTAACAACAGCAACAAAAAAGTGGATAGGTAATCAATGAAATAATATTTGCTGTAAAATTCTTATTAATACTCTAGATACAGGTGCCAATTTTACAGCCTATTTTGATTTCATTCCTTTTAGATGTAGCCCGAAATTTTTTTTGGGCTTAACTTTCACTCCCACCTAAAGTGTTTTTGATTAGATTTAAATTACATGCAGTTACCTCTCAGCATAACTGGTTCTTAAGATAGAATAACACTAAGAATAGAGTAAACTCTATGGAAGTAGTCTGTAATAAGAGAATTAATCTTATCTCTTTTACTAACTGCTACCAAAATATAATTGTAACTTTTGTCGATAAAGCTTACGACACCTACAAGCTGAATAGCATCCCAACTCAAGGCAGTTGCCCAGTATTCACCCTAAAATTCATAGAAGATTCACTCTTTTAATCATAATTTACTTTAACTAAAGAATTTTGTTTTAATGTCTTCAAAAATCGATTTTAAGTTATTTAAACTAAACTTTTTGATAAAATGTTAGTAATTCAAAGAACAGATACTAGATCAGTTCGTAGGAAAAGAAAAATGTATGTGTAATGTCAGCTCAACCGCAACTTACCCATAGTGCGAAAAGAAACATAGTTACTTTCCACCTAATGGAAAAGTAAAAAAGAAAATCTATACCACTTACAGTTAATCTTCCTAGTGTTACAGAAGCTTTTAGAAATTCCTTTTCATTACTGAGGCATAAAGAGTAAGTCTCATTATCATATCTGAAAAGATTAATATACTCGGGGTAGTTGCAAGTTCTAATTGCTGAGTGTATGCTTCTTTAGTTAGTTTGTTTGTTTTTTTAATTTCGCACAAAGCTACTCGAGGGCTATCTGTGCTAGCCGTCCCTAATTTAGTAGTGTAAGACTAGAGGGAAGGCAGCTAGTCATCACCACCCACCGCCAACTCTTGGGCTACTCTTTTACCAACTAATAGTGGGATTGACCGTCACATTATAACTCCCCCACGGCTGGGAGGGCGAGCATGTTTGGCGCGACCGGGATGCGAACCCGCGACCCTCAGATTACGAGTCGCACGCCTTAACACGCTTGGCCATGCCGAGCCTACGTATGCTTCAAAATGGACTCCCGCAAATATACAATAAATATATCTTTGATAAAATGTGTAGGCAGAGTATTCATGGTGAAACTTTGTAGAATGGGCGGCAACTGCCTCTTGTGGAGACACAAGACGAAAGGCGGAAGACTTTCCTCTACACTTGTCTCTCTACAACAGCCAGTTGCCGTCCGTTCTAGAAAGTTTCAACAATAAATATCTCAATGTTGTAGATGGCGTAACGATATTAAATATGGCGGACATTCTATTACACTTTTAATCAAAGAGGTATAAATAATTTAAGCAACCAATAACCTAACGATGGAAAACAATCTTAGTCTTTTAGACCTTGCTAAGCTTCAGCTTGATGAGCTAGAAATGATAGAGAGTATGTATCCCAACAGCGATGAATTTAAAGTCGACGATCCTTCTGTAGTAGATCATATTAAGGCTTTTGTTGAAGGCAAAAGCAACGAGCTGCCACCACGACTGGATTTTACATTGTGGTTTGACGTAAAAGGGGTAATTACTCTTGAAATTAAATATTTATCTAATGTTAAACACTTTAGAGCAGCTTTCGCATAGTTTGAGCAGCTTAGTTAATGATCAGAGTTATTAAACAAGTCTTGCAGAATAATTTCCTGTAGTGAAGCAAGATAAAAATTACACAGTTCTATTAATGAGTTACTTGTTCAATTAGTTCACTTACTTTGCGACAGTAATAACTTAAGGTCCCAAACAAGTTAGCTATCTTAGATATAAGATTCCAATTTGCTTAATGTATACCATTTATCCATTTTATTACATATTTGCTTAGATTTAAGTTATATTTGAAATATATAATGCTTATATTAACTGAAAAATGCCTTCAGCTAGTAACGGTTCACAAGTGAATCAAAATAGCTTGAGTGAATTTAGCTGTATTGAAAGTTATTATTATAATTATAGTGTTCTACTTACATTTATCACTTGTTACAATTTGAGATGTTCATAAAGTTATCACTTATAAGAACCTTATCTGCTCATCTCCGACAAAGTTCAGGTACAAGATTCTTTAAAATTGATAAATTTTAAGAGACAGATTTGTACGAAGTTTAATGTTAAACATTAAATATCACAGCTACCTTAATTAAGTTTATCATGTTATCTTAAGGGACTAGAGCTACGCAATTCATTTAGTAAATATCAAAAAGCATTTGGGAGCTATTGACTTTCAGTTGAACATCAAGTACAAGATGTTTATCCACATCATGCATCAGTTACATAAATGCCAACTATAAAATGCTGTATTTCTTTGCAAGTACAAAAATATGCATCTTTACTATCCAAGTTGAAAATGTAAAGTCTTAATTTAATTTACTTATTTCTATAATTAAGACTACATTTTACTTACAGTACATTTGGTAGTAATTGTATATATTATTATTTTTTATTGTATTTTGTTTTAATATAGAAGAAGTTAGAAGTCAATTTTAGTCTTCCTCATGATTATCCCCAATCAGAACCAGAAGTATATACACGTTCAGCTTTCTTAAGTCGGGATCATCAGTATAATTTAAATTCTGCTCTAATGGATTACCTAACAAGTCTACCAGCTGGAGAGTTGTGCTTAAGTACCATTATTCTATGGCTGCAAGAAAACTTGCAAACTTACTTCAGTTGGGATAGTAAGGAGTGCCATGAAGCCGAGCATCCTAAAGGAGAAACCACGTTTAACAGATTGTGGATTTACAGTCACCATATTTATAACAAATATAAAAGGAAAAGAATTTTAGAACTAGCTCATGAATTAGAACTTACTGGATTTTGTCTACCTGGCAAGCCAGGTATAATTTGTGTCGAAGGTAGTTCCAACTGTTGCACTTACTTTTGGCAAAACATAAAGAATATGAACTGGAAAAAAATTGTTCTGAAGAAAAATGAAAACTTAGAAACTAAAAACAGTGCTACTAACACTGGTAAACATTTTCAGACTTTTGATGAAATCTCATTTCAGCCAAGAAGAGGTCCAGGAAAAGAATACCACATGGATATGGGAGAATTTTTCAAGTATTTGGAAAAACACAATTGCAGTTATGCATTCAGTGACTTATTTGGTGTAGATGGTAAAAGTGTCCTATAATAAATATTTCTTACCATATAGGTAAATTATGGTATTCTGAATAACATTTGAAGATCTTTTATGTCCATCAGATCTTGGAGTCAGCTGATAAACTACAAGTACAGAGTCCAGTGTGTTCTTTGTTACAGAATCATAGTAAGAAAGATTTTAGATTTTTCAGGTCTGAAACAGAAAAGGTTAGAGGTCATAACACAATTCTCAATCAAAAATGCCATTAGAATAGGTTTTGACATTGTACAATTAAATTTCTGTAATGATTTCAAGAAGGAAAAAAAATACATAACCAGTTTCATTGTTTGATGTAGTAAAAGCAGATAGTATTCCAGTGAACAGGTTTGTTATGGTGTTTGTACATAGGCAAACACATTGGACTATCAGAATAGCCAGTAGAAACAGCTGGAACCACAACATTCTAGGAGTTAAAAGGACATGGTAAGTTAAATATTCATAGTCTGAAAGCAACATACCAATTTAACAGATTGGAGGTTTTAAATACATTAAAAACAACAACATAGGAAACAGTTTTGTTGCACATAAATAAATGTTGGAGAGAATGAAGAGTTAAACACTTTCACTTGAAACATTGATTTTCCTCTTAAACTCCTACAATGAATTCACTTGCATTACTGCCAATATTTCATTCTATTAGCTTTATTACCCAGTTAGGGAAATAAATGTTAAATGCATTTCCTTTACATCTGTTATGGTCAGAATTTAGAACAAATGTAATCGAGAGTCTATATTACTGATCCCAAGAATAACCTTGAATTATTATGTTTCCACCTATCTTCTTTTGAGAAAACATACAATTAACTAGTTTTACACTTCTTATATTTCTGGAATCATTCTTGTAGCATATCGTCAGACACTTTTCTAGCAAGTCAACATCTTTTCTTAGATAGGGTTACCAAAACAGTGCTCTGTGATCTTAATGAGGCCAAGTTACTTATAATGACTCAATTAATTCTCTAAATAATAATGTAGTTGCAGACTTTTTATTATTATTGTGTTATTACCCTTGCTACCAACCTCCACTTCAATGGTTTCAAAGACTTATCCACTACAATGCCAATATCCTTTTCAGTTATGAGATTTTGTTCTCATTACATTATCTCAAAGAACTTGCCTTGCATTCATGATAACAAGAAATTCACTTGAAGTAAAATTGCATTTCAAGACAGCTGGTATAGGTATTAACACTTGCTAATAAAGCTGAGAACACATTTTTACCTTATCAGTAAGGTGTTAATACCCACACCAGCTATCCCAAGATACAAAATTGCCTTGCATTTACCATTGGAGTCAATTGAAAACATTTTTGAACTTAACAGTAGATCCAAGTTATTCTTTAATTCCTCAGTTGAGTAAGATATTGTAAGGGTTTAATGGTATCAGTAGAGCTTGTCAGTCATATCAACAATTTATGTAATTAAACAAGCAAGTAAAAGTTCAGGACATTCTGCAAATGAAGGTCCAAATTCCCCAGGCTTCATTAACAATAGTCCTTTGATTTCTTCCATTTGATGAAAACATCACAAATTTAACCAATATCCCTTAACCACCTGTTCATCTATCAATTTTTGTACTTGTATTGCACAACACCTATCAAGCATATTAAGTCCAAGAACTTAATCAAGTACTCAAAGTCTGCACACATTTTAGCAAAGAGAACTGCTTCCCACAAGACAAAATAACTTTGAAAAAGACACACTAAAAGCTCCCATTATAAAAACCAAGTCTATAATTTCAGAAACCACATTCATCACCCTAAAAAACCTGCTTATGCTGCTAAGTCTACTTAAGATAGAAGGAACTTATGTGGTTGGTATTTTATTTCCTTTAAAATCCTAAAATAAAGACAGCTACTCATGCTTTTTGTTTTTTTAAATTCATCAATATTTATTTGTAGGAAGAGGCTCACGACTATAAGAATACAATCATGTAGATCCACCAACAATCAACTCAGACCTTAGTAAAGTTTCACTTCCACATGGCTTTTAATCAACAGTGGCACGAGTATTCTTCATTTTCATTTATCCACTGCCTTCGAAGGACTTCCTTTGCAACATAAAGTGATAGCATAGATTTAATCACGTAACTACTTAAAATTTATGTAAATAATATCAGTTGTTACATTATTAACTTATTTTTATGGAACTTCACAATCATATTAAAGAAAACATAAATATCAAAGAAAAAATAATTTTATGATATAGCAAACGTACATAAGAAGAAAGAAAGATAACTGAAAGGTTGTCATTGGATACTAGTATTTATAAGGTGGTATAAACACATGGAAGATAAGTATTGGTTATACTGTGTTGTTCAAAAAGAGAAAATAATTTCTCTAAACCAAAAGGGAGGTAGGGTTGTTACTTTTTGTAACGTGAATATGCATACATACTTTTCTTCATATTTGATGAACTTGCACATTAGTTTTATTTTTAATGTTATATATATATATATATATATGTGATTTATCCATTAACTTGTATTATTCATTAAACTGTGCTACTTACATGTGAAGATTTGTTTGAAAATGGAGAATATTTTGTGATAAAACATTTGTGACTTTGTAAAGTTTGTACTTTAAAGCAGTTATTAAACATGAGATTTTCTTTTCTGTTTTTGATATTTTGTTTAATTTTTAAAAACGATTTTGTATTCTGTTATGTAACAAGCATGTAATCAGAAGTATTTTCACTGGGTAACTTCAAACGTGCATAACTATAATGAGCAAACTCATCCCCCTAGGAAAAAGGTGGTTTAGAAGCTTGTGTTAGGCCCAGGTAGCCTATTGTATAACTTTGTATCTAACGATAAACAAACTGAGGAGTAAAATTATTTTCACCTTTGCCATTGCAGTAATAAGAAAAAACATTTCACCTTGTTAACCTACCTATTAAAGTAGACATTTTTTTGGTTTCTTAGAAACCTTATAAATTTTCATTTTCTTAGGTAGTAAACTTTCAAAATGATAAGTTGATAAAATGTACTGTTAAATGTCACTACCCGTTTTGATTGGTTTTAACTTTTTGACTAAGAAATGTTCTGAAAGGTTATTATGTTTCATCTCTAGAACTGTCGTTATGAAAATAGAAACAATTGCTAAATCCTGTGTAAAGCTATTGTCAATTTCAGTTTCTAGAAAGGACATTATAGTTGTTTATGGGGCTAGTGTGACTTAGTGGTTAACATATGGATTTATGGATAAAAAGATTGTATTGCATAACTGCAGAAAACAACAAAAACTAAAACAAAATACGTTCATCACTCTAAGATCTTGGTATCGTCAAATATCAGTATTAGGTCAAACAGGAGTCGGCAGTGGATGCTGTTGGCTAGCTGTCTTATATTTATCAGTTATTTCTAAATATCTGACTTTGGGACAGTGGAAGGTTTACTGGCTTAATACATTGAACCCTGGTGTTCCATTCACCTCAGCAAACACATCTAGTCAATAGTTAAAAATTTCAGACATCTGTTGCAGAAATCTCTGAAAACATAGAAAAAAGGCCTAGCACGGCTAGGTGGTTAAGGCACTCAACTCGTAATCCGAGGGTTGCAGGTTCAAATCCCCATCACACGAATCATGCTCACCCTTTCAGCTGTGGGGGCATTATAAAGTGATAGTCAATTCCATTATTCATTGATAAAAAAGTAGCCCAAGAGTTGGTGGTGATGACTAGTTGCCTTTCCTTTAGTCTTACACTACTAAATTAGGGATGGCTAGCTCAGATAGCCCTCGAGTAGCTTTGCACAGAATTCAAACCAAACCTATTTTCAAAAATTCATATATTTTTAACTTTTCACAGCACATACAAGATTTAAGCTAAATATATTAAGACTGTCTGATGTATGTGTGTTTTTGTTTGAATTTTTGTCTTCCGTAGCACAAAGCTGCACAGTGGATTATTTACATTCTGTTCACCGTTAATAATCGAGCCAAGGATTTTATTACTGGGAAATGTGTAAAATTACCACTGATCCACCAGAATCCCACATATTAGAGGAACGTTGCTTACTTTTGAGTTTTACTTAACATCATTGTCAAGTTTTTTAAATATTATAATCCACAGTTTAAGTAATTGTTAAATACTTAGAACCAAATGTAGTGGACTTCCTTTAATTTTGAACTGTGATATATATACATGTAGTTTAGATGATGCTAGAGGGCTGATATCTAGTGGTCCGAGTAATAATTATGTTTTACCTTGTACACTCATTCTTCTCCATTGAGCTTACTATTTGTCTGTCCGACATTCATACGATTCAGATAGGACTGCCCCTATGATGGATTAGCAGTAAGGTTACAAGCTTGCTACATTAAGATCCGAGATTTGATTCCCCACATTGGACACTGTGTTTAGCCTAATGCATCTTTTTTCTACAAAAAATTTTGTATTTTGCGCAAAGCTACACTTATTTCACAGTGGAAGACTAGAGGGAAAGGAGCTAGTCATCACTAGCCAGTGCTAATTCTTGGGCTATTTCTTTTTACCAACAAATATTTGGATTGACTGCCTCATTATAATGCTCCAAAGCCCAAAAGGGTGAGCATATTTGGTGGGACAGGTATTTAACCCGCAACCATTCATAAAATTTTTCAACATAAAAGAACACAGTTTAATTTATTTACTACAACTTTATTGTGTAATACTTCACTGTAATTAATTTTTGATTTATCCTTTGTTGGTAGATTCCAGTAATGATTGTCAACAGTACAGATGCAAAGTTTATGTTTATTTTGATGCTATTCCTTGGAAGCAAACTTTTCTGTGGCTATAGTGTTCACAAAATGTTTGTATAAATGTGTCTTCAAACTCATAACAAAACAAATTAGTTTCACTTTTTTGTTGAGTTGCTGCATCTAATGACATAATGTTTAAGAACAACAGTGTACTACTAAATAAATTAAAAATGTCTTAAAGCCAGCCTTTATCATTCTTATAATGGTACCGAGGAGATTGGTTATGGATTTTTCTAATAATTATTGACATTTGTACTTTGCCTATTATAAAACTGGATATTGGTTAAAAGGGCTTATTAGTTTGAGCAATGGCATTTTTGAAAACTGTAAAAATTTAAAACATTGGAGTGTTAGTTTTTTGAGAGAGAAGTTGCATCTAGGAAATACTATTTTCCGGGCTTTACTATTACCACTATGTTCCAGGACCGTACTCTTGCAGCAGCTTGTGGTTCAGTAGAAGAACTACTCAGGTTGTTAGGCAGTAGTTTCCCAATAATACTTGGCCTCAGTAAGAAGGAGATGTAGTCTAAGAGTATCAATGGAATCATCACATCTGAAACGTCTGAGACCTCTTGGGGAAATATTATAGGACTGATAAAGTAACAAAACTCTAGCTATGGTTGAGACTTCCTGAAGATGAAAGATTGTATGTTGTCTACCAACCAGACATCTTACAAGGAAGTGGACTGTGGGGAAGTGAGTATTCTCTCTCAGCCAGGTTTACTGCTGATGTCACTGTGATCCATGAAGAAGTATTCATTTTTGTAGATGTGATGGATAAATTGCTGAACACCTCACTGCTCTGCACCCATAATTTAGGAGCCTTTCACCCTTTACAAAATCAGGGCAACTGAACATTCCTATTGTGTTGAGAACTTGGAAATTACTTCTTCAACATTTAGAGGTTGCTGAAGGAAGATCTTGACCAGAAAAAAATGGACAAGTGCAGTAGCACTGACTTTTTCTCCAGGCATCTGTATCATATAATGATCAGCTACCAGCCTGTGCATACTAATTGACCTCCAACCTGGTAGAAACCATGAATTGAAATTCATTGCTGGCTAATGCACTTGATACGAGGGATCTAGCCACGTTAGTTGTTGGGCTGACTATGAAGTTTCAATGACTAACCAGCCTCAGTCAATTGCAGATTTATCTGTGAAATCCAAGGCCTTGTTGAAAGAAGCAATCATCACAACCTTTACATTGGTCAAGCTAAGCCTGCAGGCAATTCTGCCATAGCTTTAAAGGAAGAGAACATTAAAACCATAACAAAAACATTTGGCACACAATATTGACATAATAGTTTTATAGTGAAATTCATTATTTTTTTTTCAAATATTTCAAGACTGTTTTTAAGCTATATTTTTTGTGTTAAGAAAAAGACAACAGTGTCCTCCAGTGGTAGATTATGTAATGTATCCAAGTTGCAATCCTTCATAGTATGAGTAACAATTTTGAAAAATTATTTTTGGACACAAAATAATAAGTAAAATTATTTAATATAAGTTACATTTAATTAGTTTTGGTAAACACGTTACTATCATTGAGGTAAAATTCTACTCTACAAAATTCATAGAATTTTGCCCTGATGATAGTAATGTATTTACCGAAACTACTTGACTGTAACTTATATTAAATAATTTTCCTTATTATCATGCCACAAAATATAATTTTTTTTGTAACTATTACTCTTAATATACCAGCACAATGTACCTTAAAAGAAATTCATCCATCATTTGTTTGTTTGAATTGAAATAACCACTTGCAGTTATTACTAGTTTCTCTGGATATGTCTGACTTTTTCGATTTACCTAAATAACATAAGGTTCAGTCAGTCTGGAATAGGATTTTAACCAAGGAAGTTTGGAGAGAAAGTAGTTAGGTTTAGGAAAATGACTGCCTGTAATCACAACCAAGTGAAGATTCTGTGTTTGTAAAAAAATAAATATTATTCATTGTATTTTTTTAAAACTGTGTGTTCAGTCTCTCTATTTTCTTCTCACAAACTCAGTTACTCAAGATAATTCAAAATTACTTCTTAATAAATACATTGTTCAAATTGCCTGTTATTCTGCTGACCTATCTTACTGTTTTAAGGAAATTAAATTCAACCCTAAAACATCCAATATTAATATATATGTACCTATTTGAAAGAACTGTTAAAGACTAAATGAAATTGGATTTTACAAAAAAAAAAATACTGTTGTACTTTAATGCAAAAATACCGTTCCTTATAACTTGTAATTTGAAACTGTACATTTCTTTGTTACATTCTACTTAGATTCTGTATTCTATTTAAGAATATTTTAAATGGAACAACAAAAATTACAAAACAGTTTTGATTATGGCAATTAGATTTTCTTTGATCATTTAAGAAACTAATATGGACAGCATTCATGTTTACGTGAAAAATGTAAATATCAATATTCACTGTAATCTTTTAACCTTTTGTTTATCACAAATCAAACATAACAAAAATATGCAATGAAAAATATTACAGAGATAAATATAAGTATAAACCTATAATATTTTACATCAATAACCCAATATGTTTGTGCTACTTTATGATGATAATTGATACAAAATATATATTTCATAGATTTATCAGGATTTAACTAGTATATTGGAAGTAGGTGTTGTGAAGACAAATCAGTGGTTTGTTAGGTGAGGATTGATGTCTGATTCACAAATGACTTCATATTTTGGTGTAATAAAACCTGAAAATAAAGTAGTATGCAAAAATTAATTAATTAGTTCTTTTCTCACTGCACACACATTTTTATTGTTATGCTACAACTTTTATGTAAATTTGGTATTCTTCCAACTTTTAACAATTACAAAAATACCCAAACATAAGAATAATAGGAAAGGAAACTTTCTAACAGCCTTGCTAGATGAGCTCAAGAATAATTTTTATTGACAAGTTTTGGGCACACATATTATGAATCCAAACTGGTTGATTTTTTCATGCAACAAAGTTATTTGGCCCAAAACTTTTCATAATGTTGAGTGAAAAATTGAAACTACAAAAAATATAATTTTAAAAATAAATGCGAGTTTACTAAAATACACATTCAAACAAAAAATAAAAATTTGGATTAATGATATTTAATACTATTTAAAATTATAATCTTCAGTTTGAGATCTTTTACATGTAGACTGTAGAATTCTCCTTCAATCCACTTATTTAAAGTAGACTGGTGATGTGTTTTTCATATACATTTATTATATTGTTGGACGTTTTTATTAAGGCCACACCTAGTACTAGATTAGACTAACTTTCATCACTCAACAACAAAATATACATATGACTTAGAATTCACAGATATGCATGTATTACCAGAGAACTGGGTAAGAAAATGCAACAGGAAGGCTGATATCTCAGTTTTGTTATTTGAATCAAATATTGAGCTGCTATAAATTCCTGATGAATAGATAATAATATTATATTATTATAAGTTCATTTAAAACAATAAATATTTGTTGTACACGTAATTTATATTTAGAAGGCTGATAAAATATTATTTCCAAACTGTGACAAACATCTTTTAACCTATGCAAAGAGAAATTGAAAAATTCCTTATTCTCAAATAGTTATACAATTAGTAAATAAATAAAATTATGTTTTCTTAGGTTTTAAAATCACATGAAAGTATTAATGATTATATGGAGCTCAGTAAATTAAACTATATTCCCTCAAATCAGAATAAAGGTTATAGTTTCAGAAAATGTCTACAAAATAGGTTTTCACTTTCCAGGTGCATTTGATGACCAATATAAAAAAAAAAAAGTGTAATTTAAAAAAATATATATTTGTTTTCTTAAAACTTGAAATAGCTTGTGAATGCACAAATATATTGTTGTGTTATTTATTTATTATGTTTCATGATCTTTGAAATTATTGTGCACTGAATTGATGGCTGTGAGCATTGCCTTGCAAGACACTAGTACCCTCTTTTGTGCACTATCATGTAAGTGATCTATGGAGTACAGTTCATCATTACCTCAGATTTTCAAAAAATAAATACAGTTAAATATATATCTTGGGATATCAAAAATACTGAGTTATAAAATGATTACTTTAAAAACAGCTTATGCAGGATTTATAAATTAACTGCCATTGGTCATAAAAATGAAAGTTTGTGTAATAATAAAATGTTAAATATAAGAACAAAATTTATTGTTAATAATCTGATAATTATAACATTTGCTACTGTGTCTGTTTTACACTGATAATTTCTGAACCATATGGTGAACTGGTAATTGCAAATAGATATCTGACTATGTGGCATGAAATTATTTATCTAAGGTTAGTAAATAATATTTATAATAGTTATACAATACTGAATATCATCTGAAAGTAGTACAATGTCTAAATTATACTGTTTCTGCTGTTTCACACAGAAAGATGACCAGGCTAAACAGAACACTTTCAGAATAATGAGTTGCAAGTATGTAGTTTTAATCCTATTCAAACAGGAGCAAAGAGACACTTGACTTAGGAATGAATGGTTAGTGAGATAATCAGTTTCAGGATGAATAGTAGAAAAACAGCAGCAACAACGAACATCTCACACGTGTGTACAGTAAGAGAATGTTTGTTGTTGCTGCCGTTTTTCTACTGTTCATCATTAAACTTTGATTCCTGTCAAAGAATTTGATGATCAGGTTTTTATGCACAGAATGACTCAATGTTAAAGCTACTGAAGCACAATCTGAGAGTGAGAATGAAATTGATTTTGAGGATGAAGGTTCTTTACAATAATTTATATTTCTTCTACAAGGAAAGTAATGATGAATTTAAAAAATGTATATTTATTAAGTGCCTAATGAATACTTACTGCTGATGTCTAATGTTTTTGTGAATCTTGCAATTGTTTCAGCTGTTTATTTTCTAGTAAGCTAGTTTGTAACTGTTGTTGAAGCTATAGAAGGGAGAAAAAATATATAAAAAATGATATATTAAATACTTTATACTTAATGAAATTAGTTTTAAAGAAATCAGATAAATTAGTATTTTTTAAAAACAATATCTTAGAAAAAGCAACAACTTTACAATACAGAATATTACTCAAGAATTAAAACATTAAAGTTTTGAGATCTGTAGATGGCAGGCAATCATTTTTTGTACTCGTACATTTCAAAACATGATCTTCAGCTGCTGTGGAAGTTTTATTTCTGCTCCTTTCTTTCCACTGCTCAACAAAACCAGTCTCTTTTGTATTTCTACACGTGGCAGCTAACAGTAGACTGGTTAAATTTAATCCTTTTAATAAACTCTTATTGTTTTATAAAGTAAAGAAAAATTTCAATAACTATTTTTTTCTAATGAAGTCAATTCACAACCCTTGGCCATGGTAGTATGACATGCACATTGTAACTTTTAGTAAGAACCTCTATTTATAAGAACAAAAATGGCTGATGTAATACCCAATGTAATAATTAGACAGTACTGTATCATTTATGATTTATGAAACACATTTGCACCTTCATGCATTAGGGCTTCAAAACAAAGGTTGGTTCCATTGAAAAAAGTGAAAAAATTAGGCGATGCAATATATTTTTCAACACTATTATTATTTTCTTTATAACTGAAAATTGATCACAAAACTTTTTTATAATTCCTTTTATTTTATAAATCTGTCAAAATTCACAAATTTAGTACGACTTTCTATCCCAAAGTGAAATAAAATATTAAATACATTTTACATACACATAAACAATATATGTTAAAATTTAACGAATTGTAAAACTTTATTTAAAAAAAAGTAAGCTTAAAGATAATTAATGATGTAAAAATGTTTCCAATCAATTACATCTCTTCAGTACACTCTGTCCTCAAAAACAATTCCTGCAGATTTATATTGTATGTGATGGAAAGAAAAATGCAAAAACATATGTTTTCACATTACTTGTTAACAAAAAAATAAAAACAGTTGTCAACAATTTTACAAAATTTTAAAAATAGTTCATTTTGCTGTTAGAACACTCACAACAGTTTATTTTTCATTTTGTTTTCTTAAAGTGTTTGCATATTTGTAATGATCCCTTTTCATTTAATTTGGTAAAATTTTTGTTTATTTATACCTTTTGTTCATTATCATCTTATATTCAAGGACTGCATATTCTCCTTTACTTGAAGACATTTTATCTATTTCTTCACCAGCAGAAAATTTATCACCATATATCAGGTATATGACATCAAGTGTTCATATAGAATTATTTGTTGCATTTAAAATGTTATTATCTTTATGTAAATAGCTTGTGAGCTTTAAATTACACATCTAATTAGCACCAAATTTGTATAAGGATGGTTTCTATTGTAGTGGAAGTCTGCATGCCTGTAAACACACAATAACTTGTAAGTAAGGTACATGCATGATTGTGAAGCTTTGTGCCAGCATTACACATTATTTGCCGAAATAGGAGAAGTGCATGCATAGTTGGTGGGTTTGAAAATACAACAGCACAACATTTTATATTTGAGCAGTTGCCCACCAATAACTGTGTAAATGAAATAAAATAGTGATGGAAAGGTTGTCAGTGGAAGCCACTAAATTATTAGAATGTTAAAAACAATTTGGAGAAATCTCTTCAGCATATTACCTAAAAGTTGTATAATTTATCATAATGGAACAATATACAGATAATAGCCATTTATATTAAAACAGTTTGTAATTAGTGAAAATAGCTTATACGTCTTTTAAGCAATTAAATGAGTTGAACAATTTAACTTTTTTCTTAATTACATTTTTTGAAAACAAAATTTTCTGCACAAGTTTATAAAGTTATAGATAAATGCTGTTTAAAGAGTAAATACATGATATTGCTTTTCATTAAACATATCTGATGATGTTCTCATTTATCATGGTTGAAAGAGAAACAAGTCCAAATCTTGTGCTGATATTTAACATATATATATATATATAATGTACAAGAAATATTGTTCCATTCTGCAACCATTAAACAACTTTTGAATCCAAATTGAACTAACTTTACGATTTGGTCTAGCTGAAACTGTTAGATTCTTATGATATTGAAAACTAATAAAGCATTAAGTTCAAAGTTTTGGTACCTTCATCAAGTTTGTGTGCAACTGAACTAAATCAGAGTTTAAATTCAAGTATCTAAGCTTGCCTTATACTTCCTTAAAATCTAACAATTTTTTTTTTGTGTTTCAAGGGTGACATAAATCATGTAGCCAAGTATTCTGATGAAATAATTCTGACACCAGGTGAAATTTAGATCAAGGGCTTTGCTTAGATGCTTTAGTTTATTAACCTAACAAGTTTGAAGTACCATAACTCACATTTTTCACTTCATGGCTATTAAAAATTGGATTTATCATATGGTACGGTATTCAAATTCTACTTCACTGGTTACTAAGAATGGAATTTGTCTCTGCAGTAAAGAAATTTACATAAATTACACACAGTTTTACCCTAAAAAATGCAGTTGACAACCCTTACTACAGTATGTCAAGAAGGATTGAGGATTCAAACTATATTACAGCCTTTTATTTTTACAGAATAAATAAAATTTAACTTTTCATTTAAAACTTTAATTAAAATAAAGTATAGAATACCCATACCAGCCATCTTGAGAATACATTTTTTACTTCAAGTAGGTTTCTTATCATCATAAACTATAAAAAATGTCCCTTTATCCCCTTTAATAAGGAATAGATGTAATCCACCCAGCCAGTAACAATGAAAGTAATTATGCTATGATTTTTGACAATGTATGTACATGTTTACAAAATTTTTCAGGTTACTGGCAAATATAACAAGGCTTTTTTACACAAAGTATCAGTTTTTTAATTAAGTATTAAGATTTGTTAATTAAAGATTATCTCATAAAATATTTTCTTCTAGAATGTTGACAATCAACATGCAGAGTAATTTTCATTTTAAGACTAAAAATACTTTTAACCATCAGAAAAATTTCAAATTTAATATGTGCAATCTTTATAACTTAGATAATTACCAAATTTGTAAGGGGAAAAACTACATTTTATCTATTATTTTCACTACTGAATCATAATCTCTAAATGTGTTTTGTAGATTTGACTGATCTTGTAACTACCATAAAGAATAAAAAAATAAATATAAATTATGCTGTTTATTTCTAGAATGACTACAGGTTATAACTTGAGTACACAAATGTTTAGTCTAAATAGCTTAAATATCATAATGTTATACATTCATATATATTTATTATTTCTTTATATATTAGCTTTGAGCCATTGCTGGCAAACACAGAAGTTACAACATTGCAGCTCACGTGCATTGGGGTTACTGCATCTAAGAACATAATGTTGATGTAAGCGACCTGTTTTGGCTGTATTTTAGTGAGTTTGCAATTTGTAAAATAAAGTACATCATGCAATTATCTCTTCTGGTTATGAACTCTGTTGCTGCTTTTTGTAGGTTGCTAAGCCTTAAGAAATTTTGCTGGTGGAGAATAAAAAATGAAATAATTTTTATAAAGTTTTATCTTACATTTGAATAACCAAAAGATCATATATTACTGTACAAATACCATGTAATTCTATTAAAATTTATCAAATTTAGTAACAAGCTGTAAGTGGGTCTAAAAACTCAACATACCAGCATAAGGTTTTGTCTCAAATGAAAAAAAAGATAGCAACCTTATATTTGAAAATGGCAGAGAAAACCACTTAGGGTACATTCTGTACTTTTGATTTGTTATTCACCTCACATATAAAAGTAAGTGCATGTAAGGGACTGTTGCCTAAAATGGTAAGAAGAGAATGGGGCTTCTGTGGATGATTCAGTACAGAGATATTCCAGCAAATAGAAAACATATGAGGTTCTAATTTTATATTCTAGCTTCTTAATGTTGGTAATTTGAGTTCCTAATTTGTACAAAACTATAAACTTTGTATTTTGACATCACAAACATCTAATTTGAACTAATGCTGCATTCAAAATACCATGTAACACATAAAAATCAATGTTTAGTGTATTTTATTTAATATGTATTTTTAAATTAAGAAATTAAATAATATATAATAAGAAATTTTGAATTATAATTACATTTTTTACAACAAACTTAGGGACATATATGTATAAAATAGTAATTCAATAATGTTTTGAATACAAGTCAACAAACATGACCTTTGACTCATGACCAGTAAGGAAAGGGTTTTGTCAGTGCTGAAAACAAAAAAGTATACAATCATGGCAAATGATTGTTTCTGGAAACAATGCTGAACAATTACCAATTATATGAATTAAGAGACAAGCAGTGACATAAGTAGAAAGATTCTAAACAGTAAGTTTGCTCACATTGTTTAGAAATAGCATTTAGAGATTCAACCTTATTTAAAACAGTAAAGCAGCATTTTGAGAAACCCAAGTAATAAGTCACCCTCAAAAATAAATTTTTTGTAATGACTCACATTTTATAATAGGAAATATTAGAAATGTTACACTTTATATGAATGGCTAGCAACACACTGAATACAAGAATTGGAAAGTTGGTAAATTTCTTTTCAACTATTCAGGCAAGTTTTGGTCTTGTAAAAGGAGACAAAACAATTAACTCACATTAGAAACAAAGTGTTGATCAAAGAAAACTAAATACTGAAATATACCACTGAAAACCTGTGAAGTTTTTCAAATACATTCCTTCCAGATAAACTAAATGTATATTTAGTTACCCCACCTAGAAAAAAAATTGTTTCAAAGAAGGAAATTTATGCCTAATGTAGTTCCTGATACATACTATTACTGGCCTAAATATTAGAAACCCAAGCATAATAATAAGCTGAATCATCATATGCATTATTCTTATTACAGCTTAGATATGACTCCACAAGTGCCTTGAAGGTACTTATTTATTGTAATCTTGGATCATTACTGTGTTCTATTAACACAAAGTTGATTGTAGTTAACAATGTATCCTTTCAGCTTGTTTTAAAGTGTCTTACAGATATTTGAAAGGACTAATATCAAGAAACTGTGCAGGATAGGTTATATCATGCTAAGTGATCCAGTCATGAATCATCTTAACTATTTGCTGGTAGCATTATTGTCTTGTAACTATAAAAGTAAATAATTATGGGTTGTATCTTATCAGTGAGGGTAGTCAAATATTCACAATCAGAAATATAACCATTCAGTGAAACCAAAGGACTTATTAGTCCATGCCATATCAACCATATGGCTACTGCATATTTATATTGTAAGGACCTAGCATTCTTATAGTTATATTTTGTTCCCTAAATAAAAAATAGTGGATGAAGTTGTTTGAAATTTAACAGAAACTATCATAAAAGTATGAAGTTTAAAAATAAAACATTTAATTTGAATTTTTTACTCTTTCTAATAAAAATTATTTAATGTAATATTTTGTATTTGTACTCTGAATAGTTCACATGAAAAACAATTTTCATGTTAAGTACAGAAATACTACTTATTATCTCAAAGCTTTCACATTTAATCTGCACAATCACTATAACATCCTAAATGAATATCAAAAGTTTTTAAGGTAAATGTTTATATTCTGCTGCTATTTTCTCTCTTATATCACTGACTCTAGCTATTGTCATCAACATACAGTGCAATGAAAATATTTAAAATAACAAAATGGAAGTACATACTTTTCTCTGTAGAAGTCTTAAAATTTCTTTGGTTCATATGCATAATTTCATGTCTACCTTTTCACTAATGGTTTAATTTTAATTATTTTCTGTTAATTATTTGCCATACACATCAATGAGTGCCTGCAGCAGATAGAATGGTATGAACAATAGAGTAATTTTACCCTCTTGTAATATCAATTTGTACACACTTTGTGCTCTAAGACTTGTAAAGTGAATATTACATTAGAATATATTTAGAAAATATTAACTAAAAAAATTCTGAGCAATAAATAGCCTTTGGCTTGATATATTACAAAAATTTCTGTAGCCTATAAAAAAAATTATGGTGTGTCTACATACATTTGTTAAATATTTGTATTGATTAAAATTTTAAATAGTATGAACCTAATTTTTGGCAAAGGTTAAAAAAAGAAACCACCTAAGTAAAGTGATCAGATATGTCACTTTAATTTCTAACATTCTAATATTGGCCTTAAAATACATTCACAATTCTGAAAGTTTAGACAATAAATTTTGTGCAACATCTACCATAGAAAATAATATGCAATGTTCATTTTTGTAAATCTTCAATTATTCTGACAAATTCTATTGCAATATACAAAATTAATTACAGCCTCAATTTCTGAGGTCATTATAATTAAAGTGTGAAGATGTACTAACCAGTAAATTTTTTTTATGTTGATCATTCAACAATGATTGTAGTCTTTTGTTGTTCTCTTTCAAAAGAGATATATCTTTGTCAAAATATTCCACCTGAGATACAAACTTCTTGGTAAGTTCTTGAAGTTCCTTTTTCCATCTAATGTAAGAAAAGTATTTTAAGAATGGCATTATTAAAATCTCTCTCATATATAGATAAAACTTATACTAAATCAATAAATGGTATCAAAATAATTCAGTTGTAATTTTGTTTAATAACAAAAACTAGGTTCATTAAATTTATGCCACAGAGCTTTAAAAATCTATGCAAATACATCTGTAACTTGTAAAAATTAAGCCTGAAGAAATTCCTCCAGTAAAACATTATACTTAATGTCATTAAAAATGTAACTACTTAGGTAGGTTGGGTACAAAAATTTACACTAGTAGTTTTAAATCTCTACAATTAAGCAATGTTTTTATACTGAATGTGCACGCTTATCTTGTATTATTTCACCTAGATTCATGTAAATGGGAAAACTATTTTTACTATGCAGGAAAACCAACACTTGCTTATGCTTGATACATGGTAAATCTCTCATTAAAGAGTGCACTTATCTTTAAAAAGAACAATGCTGAACATACATTTGAGAGTATCAAGGCTAAAATGCTTATAAAAAAGTGGATATATGTATAAATAACAATATTACACTTCAATATTTTCACCAGTATACCTCTCAAATGAACTGCTGAATATGTATTATGGTATGAAATGTGAAAAAAAGACAAAAAGACTCAGATTCTTACATGCTTACTTTACTGTCAGTTTTTAATAAGCACTAATGATAAGCAAATAGTTATGTTTGAGAACCTATAACTGTTTTATAGTGGTAACTAAGTTATGGAACTGAATTTTCAATACTGCATGTAGGTGCCTATCTTCCTATAAGTAACTGCTTATTGCAAACTACACAGATGTCATAGGGAATCAAATTTTCAGTACAAACTTAAATATGTAATATGCTTGTAGTTGGAAGTTATATATTGTGTCTTAACTTCAATCTTTTAAATTTAAATTTTTATAATTTTGAGCTGTGCTCATCAATTAAATATTTAATTCAAAGTAGGTTGGTAAAAGGAACAACAGCTAATCATTTAGCCATTTGATTTTGAATTTTGTGCAAATCTAAGTAAAGGCTATCTGCACTAGCCATCATCACCCATCTCCAACTCTTGGGCTACTCTTTTACCAATGAATAATGAGATTGACTATAACTTTATAATGCCCCCACAGCTGAAAGGGCAAGCATGTTTGGTGGTACAAGTTTTTGTACCTATGACCCTCAGATTTTGAGTCAAGCTCTAACCATCAATTCTCATTTACCCATATTAATAATCAACAGGTCAATATAACCAAACCCATGTTAAAATGTATTTTTATCCCTGACTGATAACTGTTTGCTAGTTTTTTTACATTGCATTTCACTTTTTTTTCTTTAAAAAAGTTCTATATTTGTAAATATGAAGAACCCAAACTTACAGTTACTGTAGTACACACATATTCACATCTAAAAAAAACTTATCTTGCAACATCCAAATCACACTACCACATTTTGTAACAAAAACTAGAACCTGTTATGTATACTTTCATATTTGAAAAGTACAAGTAAATCATATAATTTTTATAAAATAGAATTAACACATTTTTAGCAGTTTTAAACATAAGTACTATAAAAGATTGAGATTCTAAAATCAAATAATTAAACTAATACATTGAGTACAAGCTATAGTTTCAAACAAAAACATCAATTTTTGTATTTCAGAAGAGTTTATACCTTCTTTCACATTAACTAATTTACAAATATACTTACTGCTACAAGATCAATTAGATGACACAAGTAAAATGAAGAGAAATAGCCAGAATCCAGTGGGAATTATTTCCTCAATGTTCATCTAAGAAGTTTATCAAGCAGCAGCACAGTATTTAACACAAGTCAAGTCTTAAGAAAGTAAACCACCGATGTAATTCAAAATACTAACAGTGTTTTTATGTATTTTTTGTCATGAGACCACGTTGTGAACAATAATAATTGTATGACAGTACTATAAAGACAGTGAAAAAAGTATTCATTTAAGAGTACACAGAAAGATTAATGAAAACATTCACATTTAACAGATATGTAGAGTTAATCTGTAAATGTAGTTACAACTGCGTATATGCATTATTTGTAAAAAAGAAGTAAAGCAGATGGCAATAAAACATCTACATAAACAAAACATAAATCAATCATTTAAGGAAGTAGCCCTGTATCCATGTTAAGTGAAACCTTTTCAATCTAACAAGAATGGATTTTTTTTGTCCTTTCTGTCCAGAAATCATGACTTTTTATTATATTTTAGTGCTAAAGAATGGTCAAATTAGTACTATGCTGTGTGAATTCTACTGTTACACAAACAGTTTTTTAAATGATTATTACTTTATGTGTCAATATCAAAATGTTTGTTTCTGCCTGTAATCAAACAACACTTATTTTTTAGTAAATTTCTGTGTAAATGAAATATTTAAAATAATTTTTATGACATTAACAAAAGTAACACAGTTTTCAAGATATAATTATTTGTTATTGCAAAACAATAAAATTTTGTTAGCATATTTCAATAACATTTTTTTGGGTCACCTTCAGGCAGAAAGAAAGTAAACAAGACATGTACTTCCATTCTGCCTGATGTTGACCCCTTCCCCTAAAATATGGCCAAAAGATGTGGTAAAATATCCTTGTGTTTCAATTTACTATAATGGATATATATGTTTCCATGTGTATGTATCCTACATAATAAATCAATGTGGCACCTTCTACTGAATGGTACAATAATAAAAAATCCATACAAAAATTTTACACTCTGGGTATTCAGGCAATTAAACAAAATAACTATGGTATATGTAACAACCAAGAATGTAACTCTCAATAGAACTGTATGAGAGGGTTTTGTATGCTGGAAGGTAGTTTCCTCCCATTTCTCATTGTACTTAATATTTAGGTGTTAAAGAAATCACAAGAACACTGACAATAAGGACATTTGGAACAGACTGAACATTTTCTAACTTTACAATTTTTATCACATCCCATAGTACTTGTGCATGAGATTTTTTTTTTATTGTTATATACTCAGTTTGCCAAACATTTCAACAGTGGTGTCAATCAAGTTTCCTTTGCAGGCTGAAAATGGTGGCCTATTTTAATTAGCTGAAAACCAAATACTGGGAAGGGTTGAAAAAAGAAGCAACAATAAGAGATGATTCTCTTGGCAATTTCAGTGTTAAATTTAACATCCTATAAGGTAATGCTACAAAATATGTAACTAAGAAGTTGCCATTATTATATAATTTAGGTATTTTTATAATGCTGCTTATCATATGAAACTACAACACCAAAAACACAGAGAGAGATAAAATTTAGTTATTTACTTCTTACTCAACTTCTGCTGTGCATCTAGCAGAGTAACAAGTTCAGTGATAGAAGCTTGATGAGATTCCTCTTTCATCTTCGAGTTTAGCTGAAACTGCTGTTCAACTTTCTCTAATTGTGTTCTATGGACAGTCACCTGAAAATTTTAAGTAATGTTACAACAAATTTAACTTTTGAAGTTTCTGTCACACTAATTAAAATATTTGTAAAGCAAGCTTCATTATATTAAGCAAATTATTAACACGTTAAATTAGATTCTGTCTCAAAAACATAAGTAGTTTTTTAAAAAAAATATATGCAAATGAAATTATTCCTCAATTGAAACAAATAAGTTCACTGCTTTTACATTCTATAGTTATAATTGGTCTACTTTATTCATTAATCTTTATCACAGGTTAGAAAAATTTAGATGTTGAGTGTATTATATTAAAACGATGTTAAATATATAAATTAGCAATCAAAGTCAATATCAAATACAATTGTGTTTCATAGGTGGTGTGATGCCAATGAAATCTGATTCATTTCTGGAATGGCATGTAACAGCTCTTTCTGATGCAAAATATTCATACACTAAGATCATTAAATGCATTAAACATGAGTATTTAGAATTTCCGAGTTGTGGATACTTCCTGTTTATAACTGAATTTGAAAACAATGGAATATGGATCAATTTGGGTTGAAGACAACCCAGAAAGAGACCTGCAACAAATCTTGTCATATTTGTGGTATATAAAATGCAGCATTTTGTAACAGGTGAGAATCTGCAAACAAAAAAGTTAGAGTGAAAAGTTATCTATATGACCCAAGCAACAGCAATGTGATCAAAAAGGATATCTATCTAGAAGACAAAACTGGCTTCTATCTGATCAACTGTAATGGTACAGTCACCAGATGGAAAGTCCATAGACTTCTGTACAATTAGACAGTTGAAATTTACTAGGAAATTACTGTCCTAAACACTAAATAGATCATAGAAAACTTGCAGAAAGAAGTGTTGTGATTTTAATAAGACAGCATTTGGCAATAGAAACTATGCTGAATGATCCAAGACCAGTTAAAGCACACAGCAATACGAGTTGTAATGACATGGTGGAACTACAGAATTGTTTAATATAACATACTCAACTTGACATTATTAAATGTTTATAAAAATATTAAACTAACATTTTAAAAATACATCAAATATTTCAATCTTGAAGAAAAGTGTTTTTTCCAAAGTTACTCAATTGATATGAAAAAGAAATGCTTAATTTCATGTACTTAATTTAATTAATTAAAGTGGTTCATTCTATATTATGACTGTTAAAAAATATAAGCAAAAAATATGAAGCAAACCCAAATAATCAAGTGTTTTGTAAAGATGTTTCAAGACCTTTCTGTGTGAAATCATTTATATAGCATAATTAAGCTAAAATATGAATGAAGTTTTTAAACACAACCGAACTTTGAGAATGAGTAAAATACTTGTGATTAAAAAGTTTAAACTACTCTTATTTCCAACATATTAAAAGAGGTTGTCTTCTTGAATTATGAAAAACATTTATAAAACACAATTGACAAAAAATATTAATTACAATTTAAAATCTATGCAAAATATACATATAAAGGATTCTCCACTAATTAAATCAGTAGACTCCTACATTCATAATCGTAAATTGAAACTACATGTTACAATTATAAATCTAATAATTAGAAACAGTTTTCTATCTTAACAATTCTAATTTTCAAATTAAATTTTGTGTAATTATAAGGTAATGAATATTTTAAGAAACCTGTATATTTAGAACTAAAAATTCTGACCTCTTTTTCATACTTCTTCTTTAACAACTTTGTTTCTTCCTCAAGAGATTGGCAGTTGTGGCGAAGTTTTTCTAAGGAATTGGCAAGATGAATTTTTTCTGTGGATACACTATCGAAGTCTGACTGTTTCTTTTTTAGCCACTCTTTGAAACAATTGTTCTCATTTTTGTAATGTGTAATCTGTTGTTGATGACTGTAAAAAATACATAGAAATAGTAATCAAGTATATTTATTTCATCAGAATGCATTAACAGAATTTACTCTGGTATAAACCATCACTTGTGTATTTTCTTATTTCACACCAAACACCAGTGCTGATCTAATAGCAGATAAACATGATCAATGCACAATTTGGTGCATTATAACAAAAGAGATGAAAGTTCAATATACAATCAATAGATGTATACTGATAGCTAAAGTTAGAGAAGACTGCAATTTTCAGAATTATAAAAAACAGATCATGGCCTTTTCCAATTATGTGAGTGGTTCATATGCACACTGTTTATGGTTCAGAAATGAGAAATTTGAAGTCAAAGTCTTTGATATGATATAGAACTTAAGATTTCATCACTTCAGGCACTTACAATGCTCCTTAATTCAAGTGGGCTACAAGTCCAACCACACGCATAAAAGGTAAAAGTATTAACAAGAAACCAGGGACTGTTTAAGGAACATTTATGATTCACATTAAAAAAAGTTTATATTAAAATTTGCAAAGAACTAATTAGTTTAATTCTCTTGATGTTGGCCTGAAAATTTAATAAAAGAAAGACAAATCCAACACGTGGATTATAAGCATAAAATGTTGTCTTACTTGTACCAGACAACCATTAATTATTGCTCCTTGTTTGTTTTAATGGTTCAGAACTTAACTACAGTATCTTTTACAAAATATTAAATAAACAAAACATCTTCACATGAAAGTACCTTTTCCTTATCCGTTTTAATTCTGCTTCTAAAGTTTCCAGTCTCAAATTAGCTTCATCGCGTAAACGTTCTGCCTTTGTTAATCTATCTGTCAGACTTTTCAACAGAAGGCTATTTTCTGGTCCTTTACTTATACCATTCTTATATACAGCTTCTAACTCTAGTTCCACTGATCGTTTCTCACGAATAGCTCTTTCTATTTGAGCTTGTTTGTTGGTATTTTCCTATAGATAGAATATGAAATATAAAAATATAACTTAAATAAATACCAATTATACAGGCTGTATGTTTTTCAAGTTTACAGTAGCAGCAAAAAGAAAAAAGAAAATTACATGTCAATGAAATTTCAGTATGTTTGTTTATTTGTTTTAATTTTGTGCAAAGCTACTCGAGGGCTATCTGCACTAGCCTTCCCTAATTTAGCAGTGTAAGACTAGAGGGAAGACAGCGAGTTGAACCCACGACCCTCAGATTACGAATCGGACACCTTAACCCACCTGGTCATGCTGGGCCATATTTCAGTATGTAACAGGGGTTTTGATAATTTCATGTACACATACAAAATGATAAAAAGCAAGATCCTTTGGTTAATAATAAAGTTAAATGTGTACCTTTTACTTGAAATACAAGATAGAAATTACTTTGTGTAATTTAAGCACAAAAATACACAATAGGCTAGTTGCATTGTACCCATAACAGGAATGGGTTATTTATAAATTTTAGAACTATCTAAGTTCAAATCTGTCTGTGATATATATATTTTTCAAATACTTTTTTACCTGCAAACTAACAAAAAATAAAACACAAAATTCGATAAGACTGATGTGTTGATTTGTTTATTCAGCTTTGTAGTCTAATCTAGATGCCTCATGATTTGCTACAGCAACCCTCTTTGATGACTTTTGGCTAAATACTATAATTTTTAATAGAATTAATTTTAATTTCTGATTGTATTCTACTTCAAATACTCTTGAAAAAAGTTTTAGTTGTATACAGCTTTATTAAATGATTTGTATTAAATGATCTCCTTGTGTGTGTGTGTGTGTGTATATACTGGAGGTCCCCAAAAGGATTTCAGGTGGCACCCACCACATGCAGGAAATAAACAGGGATACCCACTTTAAAAAGTTTTGCCCCTAAGCTCAACAAGCACGAGCTGCACCTTCATCTTATTCTTACCAACAATAAGGTGAATATCACTGTCTGGTCACATGCAGTTCTACACCTTGCACTGAATAATCAACTTGTTTATTTCCAGGTACATATGCAAATTAGAATGTAATGATTATTACTTTAGAATTACATTTAATAGACAATAAAGTTCATAAGTTTTTGTTCATTTTTTCTTTAGTACATTGTGTGCATTATTACATGACTATTCCCCACTCTCAGTTGACTGTTGCTTAGATATTTAGATTGATTAAAAAGGATTTTCAAATAGTAACCCAATTACCTATATTATATATATATATTATGAACCAGAGTGTCTGTTTGAGCATTAGTATGTCTCTCTTTTGAAAAGCTGTGCATACAGGAAAAGCTCAGTATTTACTTTTGAATTGATAAGAGACCAGGCATGAATAATGAGATGTCAAATCTTATTTCAGAATTGAATATTTAACAATAAATTGTTAAGAATTACTCACACTGTTATTCACATTCCAAAATGTGAAATAGCTTAAAAAATAAAAATGTAAAATTACCATGTGTTATTTTCGAATTGCTCTCAATAACTTTTTATGGTGGGTAGTGTAAGTAGCTCAGAGTTGAGTGAAACCAAGAATGCAACATAATTAACATTTTAAAAGTCCACGAAATAACTTAAATTTACAGATTAAGTTTTTCCCATCACTGTGGATAGGTACTTTTACTTGCATGCATGTGTAATGAGTGTGTGAATACATCAAAGTGTATGTATGATTCAAGTTATATGGCACAGAGAACAAATTTTCTGAGATTTGTTGTAAGTTGATCAATTCATCATTCACCACCACAAACTAACATACAAGTAACTAACATTCACAAAATTTTCTTGTAAGGAAATATTTTCTTAAACCAAATAAATAAACAACCACTTGAAAACTATTTCTGCAACAGAGTTTGTGAATCACTTCCTTAAACTAAATAAATAAACAACCACTCATAAACTGTATTTCTGCAACAGAGTTTGTGAATGAGATTATTGTCATGATTACATTCATATCAGCTAAAAAAAATTTAATTTCATGCTAACAAAAGAATATTTTTCTCTGTGACACATGTAAAAAAAAAAGTATCTAACAAAGGCCCCCCAAAAAATGTAAAAGGATGATGTGTATTTTATGCCTTAATTCAAACATTATTTCAAACAAGAGAAAACTGTTGCAAGAAAATTCAGTGTATAATTTAAGAATTAAATTAAAAAATTTAAACACTGCAAGAGAAATAGCAAATTAGCTTAATAAGATATAGTAGCACTAAGTCATAGGAGTGTATGGCTGTTTTCTCGTTTCCCATTGTGATATCTAGAATACTTATTCAATTTTCTCATAACTTCTCCTGGTGGTGAAACTCCTGCCAAATGTGGAGGCAAATATATTATAGGTTTACTACACTATTATAAAAGTAACACAGACTGCCTTATGTGCCAAACAGTATGAAGGCATGAAATGTCCCCATCATCTACACATCAGTCGTGAATTAAATAAAACCATTGTGCCATAACAGTATTTACAGAATTTTAATCCTAGAAAGTATCAGCTGTCACTTCTAGTAATAAAAACATATTAACAAAATTTTAAGATAAACAGATAATGTTTTTCTGACCAATCCTAATGTTAAAATATTTACTTTGTGATATGTTCTATTTCTAACCTGTTCTAAAGTTTGTATCTCCTCAGTGAGTGTTTTTAGGTTTTCATTGCATTTCTTCTTAATGTTTTCAACCTATAATGTAATAAAGCAAAATTTATAAAAATTAGAAAAAAAAATCCAAAATTTTGTAAAGATTTTTTAAATCAATCATGTATCACATGCATAATATTCCACATATTATAAATACTGAATTCAAATCCTGTGTGTCTTTCTGAAGTTGACTGTAAATACACAAACAAAATAAATCTAATTTAATAAGGTGAAAAACATATAGTGGATTTAGGCTAGCCTACTAAAAGGTTCTTCTATACCCTTTGGTATAAATTTACTTCTGTTATAAACTAATATTGTACACACTGAGTATGTAGAAAATATTCATGTGAAAGTTTTAAGAATTGTTCATTTCAAATAAGCATGTCATTTTGTTTAATCATTTAGTCATGAAAAAAATATATATATACATTTAGTGAAAATTAATACATTTTGATAAAGTAAACAAAATCACAAGGAAGGAGTGCATTAAAAACAGCAAGTCCAAACCTCTGACTAATTATAATAGTTTTTTATAACTTAAAAAACAAGCTCAAACAAAAATAAATTTAAGAGAAAATGCTGCACTAATTGAAAAGATCCCAAAGTATAGTGTGGGATTATAAAATGTACCCTAGGTTTTGGAGGTGACTGTGGAGGAGACATCATGGTCCTTGCCATCGCAACAAGCACACATCAAGCAACCATGACATAACGTCTTCGAGTGACCGAATTGCTGACACTGGAAACATCTGAGAGGGTTTGGAATGTATGGCTGTACCCTGCAATTAAGATAACCTGCCTTGATGGTGGCAGGTGGACGTGGTGATATGAATGTCAGAATGAGGACATTGGTCGGCATTGTAATTCTATCTTTGGGAGTGGAGATACACCTCACTGCAGAAACTCCCTAATTGGAGAAACCAGCGAGAATCTCTGACTCAGGGATGTTCTTCAAATCCCTCTCAACAATAATTCCTTGTGATGAATTCAAAGTAGCATGAGGCGTAACCTCAATGGGTATATCCCCAATTGCCTTTGAATGCAAGAGGAGTTCACTGTGTTGAGATGTGGATGTTTCTATCAATATGTCACCAGATTGAAGCTTCTTTAGTGACTTTGGAGAGCCAGCAAGTCCCTCTAGACATCTGTCTTAAAGGTTTGTCTGAAAGAGAATGTTGTATAAGAAAATGAGATACAGGTGTTACAGATGTTGAAGATTGCTGCTCAGAATCTTCAAGACGTGGTCATTTACCTATGCAATATAAGATTTTATTTGAAGGATCCATAATAAAATAAGGAATATTTCAGTGCCCACTGACCCCAACCACCATTGAGCCATGCAAGGGGACACACTACAATGTCAAACAAGGACACTGCAGCAATGCCAGGGTTTTGTGAGCACTATACTCAAACACCAATATCAGATACAATGTCCACAACAGCTGTTGAGAACATCCAACACTGATACTTGGTTGACTCTAGTCCAAGTGGACTAGCTGACTGACCCTAGAGGGGCCACCCTAAGGCCCCCCCATTTACAGGAATTCAAGACCAAAGTTGGACCCCTCAACTACCAGGATCCTCTCCTCCCCTTCATGGGTCACCATGCATGGCAAACACATGGATGGATGTTTAGATCCCAGAGGTAAACTGAAAGAACAGAACCTTCCCTGGGAGGTCCCCTCACCATGTACAGGAACAAACACTGAGGATTATTTTCTTTACCTCTAGTTTTCTATTTTTATGAAAAAAGTTACCTATGTTATCTACTAATTTGTTTAAATAACTGTATGGGATCATTCATACTAGTATAATTTGTATTCTGTGTTATCAATCAGGGCCTTTCTACCACATTGGAGGCTGGAATGCTAACTTCAAGAGGTAAGTAAGTTTATTTAACTTTCTTTCCCACAAATGGTAGTACCTTATTTTTAATTGTTTATGTATTTTTTTTTACTTTGGAGAGCAGTCACCTTCCCACAACTATCTGGAATCAGTGAATGGTAACATAGATGTGGGAAGTTGTGGGCTTGAGCACCCTCATCTCGCTCTCCTAATTTCTATTTCTATAGCTACTCTTTTATTTCTTATGTGAGACTGGCAAATGGAGGTTAAGACTGATAGACGGTGTATCCCCACCACAACGTGGGTCCTACTTCTTCAGTCATCTCCAAAACCTAGGGTACATTTTATTATCCCACATTATAGTACCCTGGGATCTTTTCAATTAATGCAGCATTTTCTGTTTAATTTATTTTTGCTTCAACTTGTTTTTTAAGTTATAACAAACTAATATATACAAATATATGTATCAATATTCTAGCCACCTCCTGCTTTGTTCGAACTGCTGCCATTTCCATCAAATGATTTATGGATGTCTGCAGACGCTGAGCCTCCTTGACGGCTTGATGCTCACGAAACACTGCTTCATCCTTTTCCATAACAGCATTCTCTGCTAAACGAATACTTTCACGAGCCTGTTGTATTGCTTCTGCTTCATGAGACTCTATATTTTCCCTGAAATGTATTAATTTAATACTTTCTTTAGTACTTGCTCTTATATATTCATATGTAAATATATAGTGATAACTAATAATCCACAAAATTTGATATTTTAATGTAAAAAAATTAACTGAAAATGACATTGCATTGGTATTAGCAAATATTCAACAAACATATCTTCCTTAAAATAATTATGAACAATACATTTTTTAATTGTTAGTCCGTTTTACTGATCATTATTTGGATAACTTGCTCCGAGATTCATATATATAGAACTGATACACAAAGAAAACCAACATAACACAATTAACAAACTCATTAGCAATATCCTGGAGAAATATTCCATATCTCATCTATAGTCAATGATCCAAAATATAAAACTACATAATTTAAAAAAATATGTCTTTATATAGAACTGATACACAAAGAAAACCAACATAACATAATTAACAAACTCATTAGCAATATCCTGGAGAAATATTCCATATCTCATCTATAGTCAATGATCCAAAATATAAAACTACATAATTTAAAAAAATATGTCTTTATCAATGAAAATACAAGTATCCTTTACAAATGACAGGCGGCAGAAAAAAAAACAACTAAAGGAATAAATAGTTCATTGCTTCCCTGGTTTGTATTAGCCATGTGGCTAGTTTGTCGTAATCTGAATTAGCCACAAATATATTATATTACCTATGAAAGTTAACATACATTTATTGGTCATGTATGACAAGAGCTGAATAGTGTATATCATTATAGACCAAAAATGTTGAAACTTTTGTAACATTTTTTTCATCACCTTGTAACTCAGTGAATCTATGGTGCTTGTGGTTGGTTACTGGAATTTTCTGAGTAAGCAAAATGCTAAATAAAGTATTCAGGTAAGTTGTTCACAATACATGACTGGAGCTCTGTCAATAAAAAAGAAATGTGGCAAAATTATCAGCCAATGTAAATGGTAATACCAAAAAGCTGTTCAATTTTGTGGATTGAAAATGTAAATGACACAACAGTTGATACATAACAGTTACAATATTCTGCATATGGTGCTTCCAATTAGTCAAATAGCAAATGGCTATTTCTGTACATCAAGGCACAAATCAATTAGAAAATAAACTTATCAATAATTTAGTACATTTATACAGTCATTTAACACTGCTGTGGTTAATGGAAATCTTTTCTTCTCACCAATTTATGTCACTAATTTAAATGGCAATGGAAAGTAATGAGTGTCTAGTGCTCACACAGTTTGATTCATTTCAAATACAGCTTTTAAGTAATTGTATGGTATCTTGGTGTTCTATATCTGTTGAGATTCATCTTTATCTTTTTTCAGGTACATTTTATTTTGTTTACACAAGCTATTTACTAAAGGTCCCTTACAACTGGTTTACTTGCATTATTTAAAAATAAATTACTACTTTGCAGCAAAACTTTTCAATCTAAATATACAAAAAATAACAGAAAATATATGACCAATAAAATGAAATTCCTAAAATAACTATTAGAAACAACTGATTTATCCAAGTACAGAGCAAGTGATATAGCTGGACAATTTTGTTTAGTAAACAAAAAAACCTCAAAAAAATAAAAAAAAGTATTTATTGTTATACATAAAAATATCATTAAAACACTGCTGAATTAAATCCTGATAAAATTTTAATAGTTAAAATAAATTTGTTAAAATTTATAATGGTGAATACTGAAGTTTAAAACATTACTGAGTACATAATATGTGATATACAAGTTAATAAATATTAATGGAAATTATGAACATTATTATTGCTCATCAAAAAAACAGAGTAACTATTATACCTGTTATTATACATTATTATATAAATACTGACTGAAACAAATAAATAAAGCAGTGGTACTTACTTGCTGTGTTTTACAAAACTATATTATCTAATTCTGTAACACTTTTCATCTCTGTTTTACAAGTGTTTACATCTGTATATAGTTACTTAACAACAATAATTATACACTGTCATACACAGAATACAGAAAACTCAAAGTACCATAAAGTAGACATGCACTAAAAGCCACATTAACAAAATCACCTTTTTGTAACTTACAAAGCACTTCACATGAAAACATTTGTAACTGTTATTCAGATCCATGCACAGGAATTTAATTTTGACTACTACTGATAGGGAAGGAAGCATGTTAAACACACACATATAACTAAGCCATATAAACTTGTACATCATTACATTCACTAAAATGATTAAGTCCATATGCATAGTCACTGAAGGGCATGCTCCTACTTTCTTCCTTGTGCACACTGAGGTTATTATTAATATATAAGGACACTTTTACTTTGTTAAATTTCAAATCTTCAGAAACGAGATGTAAAACAAATAGTAGACAATATTTATCACATACAGTTTAGCATTTATGTACATATACAAAATTTTAAGTTGAAGCACTGTGTGTTACTTACTTTTGTTGCTGAACTTTATTTAGTGTTGCTTCCCTTTCTTCCAAACACTGTTTTAAATACATCACCTCATCTTCTTTAGTTAATAATCTGTGATAATATCAAAAAGAAAAGAGTTGTACCAATAACAAAACATACAAACAAGTAATTGTAGCATAACTGTACGTACCTTTACAGATTTTGTTCATCCTTACTTACTAAATATACTTACTCCTAATCAAAAGAAATTATGCTTCACGCTTACCTGTCTGTACATTTTCAAAATACAAAATGTTCTGAAAAAATTTTTTTTTCATTTGTATTGAATATATTGCTCAAAACAATTATCGAATAATTCACATTGTCTACATTCTCACTTTTACATAGCACAATTACTGTTATAAATGATGTTACTAGCACCACAGATTTAGTTGTTATGAATATCAAGTGTCATATTATTTGATATCAAATGTTTACCACTGGTATCCATGTACCTAGAGCAATGCACACATGTTCAACAGTATTCAAATCCAGCAAGATCCTGAAAGCCCCTTTTGCTTTATACATGCCTTTACCACAAAGTTGCTAACAAGTTAAGCACACTTGAGTTATGAATTACATAGTCTGTAGAGAAAAATCTCAACATGGTCTTCTTATTTATGATATTTTGGCATTTTGTCCTCTTATCCTATGAGTGATGCTCTACCCCTTATCCCAGCTTGAATAGTTATGTGTAACACTGTATCTGGAAAAACTCATGCTATTATACTCAGACACATTATATTTACTGGCAAAGTAAAGAGTAATGAAAAAAATCAGCTTTGTTAACATTATCAGTAATCTATAAGCATTGCTTTGTATAGTAAAATTGTATTAGTTATATGATACTGGTACCTGCAGTCTAAAGCAGGTACACAGAAAGTAGTCCCCCTACTAAAGAAATAAATTATCTATTCATGAACATTTGATATACATCTAAAGAAATGTTACAAATGTATCTACAAACTTCAGGTATATTAACTGATTTTTTCTTCCTTTTGCTTCAGTTGCTCCTGCACCTTTCAAAGAAAATTGTTATATTTAAGCCTCAGATAGCATATAGTTTTCCTGCCTTGAAAAGTGGCATGTCATGTTGCACATTTTATCTTGTGACACAAAACCTATCTTTTATTAAACTACTAACCATTCTATTATTCTTTACATCATGAAATATAGATACCTCTGTTGAAGCCATGCCATGCTTCACTATAACTGAATCTATGCAATCTACAACTGTTCAGAATATTAACTTGACAATATATTGTACTTCCTAGTCTTTATTTACAACTTCACCACTGAAGAGTGCACATCAGATTACAAGACACTTGTTTTGCAAAAGAGTTCCACCACATTATTCAATAATAGTATCAGTGCTCTGAGAACATAGCTAGTGTATATACCTGGGCAGCAACATACAACAACTTCCTAAAGCTGTGAGAAATTAGCTAGGGTACCAAAACGTTCATAACTGCAACCAAAAATATCAGTGGAGAAAAAAGTAAAGAAAGATCAATTGACAGAATGGACACATGGAATTTCTGAAGTTTTAGAACAGGAGCAAGATAGTAAATGCAATGGATCAAAGAAAAATACAAGCATTATGTGTACAGGTGTTTAAATGGAAGGGAAAAAATCAATACTGTTAGGTAATGATTACAATGTTTTAGAGTGGTGAAAGTACAAGAAATGGGGTAGGTATAAATTTAAATAGAATTTAAAAAACACTAGAGGTTAAAAGAATAAGTGACAGATTAACGAGTGTGAAATTACCACTTGGGGCTAAAATGATAAGTATATATCAGCATATGCACAGTAGAAACAATGTTTAAGAGAAAGAAAATTCATGATGGGCTCTTGAAGACCTAATAAGGAGCATACCCAAGTCAGAGGCAATAATCATTGGAGGAGATCTGAACTGTTGTGTGAGTGAAAGGGAGGAAAGTATTGGTGTGGTTCATGGAGGAAAAACGTATAGAAGCAAGAGTAACGAAAGAGAAATCTTGCTGGAGGTGGTTGATGCTCTAGATATATACACTGCTAATACTGGCTTTTCAGAAGAAAAAGGAACATTTTATTACTTACAGAAGCAGACTACATAAAACTCAAATTGATCATGTGTTAGTAAGAAAGAGAAACAGAACAACTATTGTGGACTGTAATGTGATTTCCTGAGAAATAGTAATGATCTACATAGAATACTGGTGGCAGACATAAGGATAGGGAAAAAAAATATCCAAAGAAAAAGTAAAATAAAAGTCTAGACACTGATGGAGAAACATAAGATCACTCAATATAAAAATGAAGCAACAAAATTATGAGAAGCAACACAAGGAAAGAGAGTAGTGAACAAGACGGGGAGAGTATTTAAGGAATAGAACACTATGAAATACTGATGTGGTGAACCAGAAACTAAAGTTTGTGGTGTCACAGAAGGAGGAAATTCACATGGGAGAAAGACATGGTGGTGGAATGCGAAAGCATCTGGGACAATAAAACAAAAGATAAGAGAATAGGAAATACTAATGATTAAAATGAATAGACAAGAACTAGATATAGATAATATAAAAAGAAAACAAAAAGTGAAGCATGTAAAGAGTGGTATTAAAATCTAGGAAACCAGAAGGACAACAGGCAATATACAGGATAGTAAAATCAAGAGAGAAACGCAAGAGAAATGACGGAGAAATTAATATTGTTAAAGAAAAATAGTTGTATTCAAGTAGATGAAAATGGTATTAAAACAAGAGAAAGAGTATCATGATGAATGTGGAAAATGACAGAGATTTGTGAAGTGCCAGTTATGGTAGGTCCAATGGAAAAAGTCAGAAGATTGGAGATGAAGAAAGCTATTGGAAAAATAATATTTGAAAAAATGAGTGATTCATTGGCATTAATAGTGGAAATGATACAGATTTTGGAATGAGAGGGCACTAAATGGATATGACAGCTTCTGCAGGAAATATGGGAAGAAGAGAAGACACCTTCAAATTGGGAGAAAATTACTGGTGTCTATATTCAAACAAAAGGGCTATATACTAAACTGTGAAAATTATAAAGGCACTAAGCCAACTGAATATATTTTGAAAGTCTTTGAAAGGGTACCAGAAAATAAGATAAGTACTACAGACTGGTGAAATGGAGTGTATTTTTATGTATGGGAAGGGTAAAGTGAAGGTTATAATATAATCATAGCCAAGGAGTTGCAGGAAAAGTTTTCAGAGAGAAATACAAAGATTTATTGGTGCTTTGTGAATTTGGAAAAGTGTATGATATGATGCCAAAAAATACCATTTACTGGTGACTCAGAAAGAAATGAGTCCCATAGAAGCTGGTGGTGAAAATATGAAACCAATGTATGATGGAGTAAAGCAGTAATAGGAAGAGGACAAGGAAGAGTTGGAAGTAGAAGTATATCTACACCAAGAATAGGCTTTATAGCCCCTTCCCCTTTGTGTTACTGATTGATATTTTGAGAGAAAAGGCAAGGAGAGGAGTGCCTTAGGACCTCTTATTTGTGGATGGTTTGGTTATAATAGCTGAGACAGGAATAGTTTCAGATAAAAGACAGTAACAACTTTCATACATAACAGATAAACAAATTTAAGTTACTAAGTTCTAACATTTGTGAGAAAAAAGGCTGTGGAATTGAAGCAAGGGAAGCAATAAGAAATAAACAGAAGAAAGTTTCAGAATTGATTCTTGACAAAAAAACTTAAGAGCAAAGTATACAAAACATTAGTTAGGCCAATTCTGAATTATGGAGCAGAAACTTAAGCCACAACAAGAAAGGAGAAGAGTAGTTAAGCAAGATCTGAAATGAAAATGTTAAGATGGATGCTGGAAATACCCTTGAGAAAAAAGAACAATGAATGATGATGTCAGGAAAAAAAACTGGAATTTTAAGATCACAGTAAAAGCATGAGAAGTTAGACTGAAATGGTTTGGACAAGCTGTAAGAAGTGAAGAAGGATGTGCAATAAGAATGACACTGGAAATGCCAATGAAGAAATGAAAAAGTAAAAGAACACAGAGAAGAGACATGGTGGACAGGGATATGAGTGAGATTAGTACAATTAGAAGTCATGCACAGGACCACAATCTATAGAACAGGAAGACCTAAGCCCACATCAGAATAGGATCAAAGACACAAGATGAAAAAGTAATAGTAACAGCAATGTTTTGTCACACCCAGAATATTAAAAAGAAAGAAAATTTTTTTAACAAGAGTGCAAAACATGGATGCCTTATACCAAATGTTCCAAAAAGTCCCATAGATAGTTTAAAAATGTGCCCAATTTGCATTAAAAATATCAAAGAAATCATCTCATAGTAGGTAAAACATTACTGTCAATCTAGGCCTACATAAAGTGTAGTGTACCCCAAAAGTATATTATACATTGTAAGTCATAAAATATATTCTTTAATAGTAAGAAATAATGACTTCGTGTTGCAAGAACAATGCACCTGCAGGATTCATATTGCTAATATTGTCTACTAGTTTGTAAATCATTTGTCTGGTTTCTAGTTTGGTAATTGTTATGGGCACATACAGAAAGTTAATGTATGTGCATATAATTTATTATGGCCTGGTCTAACAGAAGAAATAAATCAACAAACAGCACAGGTTGCCTAATGTCAATCAAAATCAATACTAATCCAGAGATGCCAACTATTTCAAATGACTGAGCGTAATGATTATAGACAGAGCCCTTTCACAGTTTTATTCCTTTTAGATTTGCCAGAAACAAGACAATCTGCTGAATGAGGCCTCTTTTTTTCCATCTTGTGAACGATTACACTGGTGTTTCTATGCTGATTAGAAAACGAGAAATACCCATCTACATGAGCGCTGATTGGCTGACAAGCACTGATGATGTAACTATGGATTTTCCCACGTACCCAGTATGGAGAAGCACCACACTCAAACTATTGGTAGACGTCAGAGATACAAATATTTTTTATTATTTCAAGCACAAACATGATTATCGCAAGTAGCCGTTTGAACTATGTCTTTTATTTATTATCAAAATATATTTGTATCTCACTAGAAATTTTCTTTTCACCCCTTTCAAGCCCTGGGGGAACAATTTATCGCCTTAGTGTACAGGCCTATATAATATATAATAATTTGGGGGTTGCAATAAGTCTTAAAATTTGTCTGTATGAGTGTATAGTTGTAATGTATACACCAAAATCATAATGATTACTGCTCAAATCGTAATGGTTGGCATCTCTGCTAATCTCACAAATATAATGCTTTATATTTATCATCATGGTACAGTGTAAGTACGTTTTTTTATTAATGCATATTTTTGTAAATTTACTTCATTTAAGTCACAGATTTAGACCAAGATCTAAAATAAATCATAATATGTCTGTCATATATCCTTAATTTGATGATTACACTTGAAATCATTCAGATCCAAATTACTATTTTGATTTAGCCTACTATGTTCTAGTACTTGCCCAATGTAAGACCAAAGAAATATCATGTTGGTCATTTATTATGAACAGACACCACAGGTACTTGAAAAGAAACTTTAAATAATAAATTTTAACTGAACATTATGTGGGATGATTTTTTATATCACATGCAAATCACCCTGCTTAACTGTTTGGAATAATTTATAATGCAGTTATTAGTATATAATGACATTATTGTTGATTGAGGGTTCAATTTATCTTGATGTTTTGTAAAGTAAAAGGAATATTGAGTTCTGGAGCAATATATTTTTTCTACCTTTTAATATAGGTTTGTACAAGCATTATTTACTCATTTTATAAATTATAAAACACTGTCCATCAGTACATTACTTTTCCCAGGAACATTACAATTAACTGTATGTTCTGCACATATCAAATACATAAGCAGGGCAGATCACAATGTACATTCCATGACCAACTAAAATTATTATTTGTCTAAACATTTTCTAAGTAGATTAAGGTACCTGAAACAAAATATATTTCAAATATTGAAAGCATTAACACTAAGATTTCTTTGAGGTTTGTTTTTTACTAGTTGAGAGGGAAGAGAAGCTTAGACATTGAAGATAACTATGTTCCATAAAATTAACCCAGTCACAAGTGTTAAGTACAAAATAAACAAATTTGTATACACTTTTACACACATTAAGTATTTATACTATAACATTTAATCCAGTATATACACAAAAAATTAGATTTTGTAATGAAGTAATTTTACTAAAGATTTGTTTAAGAATATACTATCTTTTGTTACTGGTCCAAGTGCAAAGTTATTTTCATATTATGATTAAAAGAAGCTATTATTCATTTCCAAAATCTCAAATATCAATTATGCTATTTGTAAAATCTCCTAAATACATTTCAAACATTTGTTTTTAGTAAAACTTTATATTTCAACTGTTATTTTCTCAACCCTAACTTAATTATTTTGACCTACCTCATAACCACCAAGAAAAACGATTGAAATAAATATAAATTACCATTTTTTCTTTCTATAATTACTTCTAATTGTAGCATGACACGACATTTCTTTATCTTAAGTAGCTTCAAACTCATAACAGTATACAACTATTTATACTTAAATTTTATTGTTGTATTGCTCCGTAAACAACTAATTACTACTATTCATGCCATTATAAGTTATAAATCACCTGGAGATTATGGAGTTGCTGTTATGCCATCAAATTATATTACCCTCAAGCTACTTCAAAGTCCGAACTGCTTGAGCTTGAGAAACATTATAATATTATTATTATTTATTTTACTTAATCTAATCTTAACCACACAAAGTAGACCCTCAATTTTACATTTTAGTTACTTTTATAATGATAAAAAGAATAAACATGAAAAACAAGAAATAAAGTCCTTAACTGGATCTTTTTTTTTCTGTCAACTGTTGCTGACACTTAACCCTACTTTTTTTGTACTGATGATACTAATGCACCAAATAATTCTCATTTAATTATATAATGCGCCAAAGAACAAAAAATAATAACATTCAAAAAGCAGACAGTTTCCCATAACTATCACAATTGTGTCTGGTTCCTCACTGTGTGACGAAAACCATTATAAAACATTATAACTTGGTGTTACTGTGAAGTAACTGCAGTGAGAACAAACCTTGTTCAAACTGAGAAACTGACAATTCTCTGTTCAGAAAACATAAAATTCTCTATTCAGAAAATATAGTATAGTACATTATTTTATAGATAAAAAAACATTGGCTTTCTACTGATTAAAAATAATATTGAATTAAATTTAAGAGAGGACTATTAATAAATCCTGAAAAAAGGATCTAATAGTTGAGTGTAGCAAAAGAAGTCTGATTTTTTATGATAGCTCTGTAACCAAACAAAATTTAAAGTTATAAAAATTACGGTTTGTCTGAGCAATGACAATTTTATGGTGAGTAATTTGTGTTAAATTTGTACTTATTCGAGGGGTGATGAATAAAATAGAGAAGAGAGGATGTCTACAGAAAATACGCAACATCTCTCACATTAGGAGAAATTCATAACCTTTTTAAATATTGCCTTATAATATTAAGAACTTAAAACCTACAGTTATGTGAAAAAGTTAGGACACCCAATGAAAGCCTATGTATTTGTGTAACATTTTTGGATATATAGATATTTAATCACAATTTCAACAATTTTGAGAGATTATAGAAATATAACTAAACAATTAAAACTGAAGAAAAGACTTTTCAAGATCTTCTGTAAATGTAATTCTACAAAAATGCATATTCTAACAGAGGAAAAAGTTAGGACATCCTACTCCCTTATAGCTGGTGTGACCCCTTTAGGTGAAGTAACTGCAGTGAGATACTTCTTGTAGCCATCTACCAATCTCTGACATCGGTCTGAAGAAAGTTTGCCCCACTCCTGAATGCAGAATTCTTTCAGCTGTGAGATGTTTGAGGGGTTTCTTGCATGTACAGCCTGTTTCAGGTCACCCCACAGCATCTCAATGGGATTAAAATCTGGGCTTTGACTCGGCCATTCCAGGACTCTCCATTTATCAGTTTTGAGCTAGTCCTTGGTAGATTTACTGGTATGTTTTGGGTCATTGTCGTGTTGCAGGGTCCAGTTCTGCTTCAGCTTTAATTTTTGTACAGCTGGTCTCACATGATCCTCAAACACCCTCTGATACACAGTAGAATTCATGGTGGATTTTATGATTGTGAGCTATCTAGCTCCTGCTACACAAAGCAGCCCCAAACTATGACACTTCCACCTCCATGCTTCACAGTTGGTATGAGGTTCTTTTCCTGGAATGCTGTATTTGGTTTATGCCAAACATGTCCCCTGTTCTGGTGTCCAAATAATTCAATTTTGGACTCATCTGTCCAAAGAACATTATTCCATAAGTCCTGGTCTTTGTCTACATTCTCTTTGGCAAACTTCAGTCTGGTCTTGATGTTTCTCTCAGAGAGCAAAGATTTCCTCCTTGCACATCTCTCATACAAGTTAAACTTGTGTAGTATCTTTCTGATTGTAGAGGCATGCACTTTCACATCAACAGTAGCCAGAGCCTGCTGTAAGTCCCGTGATGACATGTTAGGGTGTTTGGAGACCTCTTTTAGCATCTTGCGGTCTGCTCTCAGGGTGAACTTGCTTGGACAACCAGACCTTGGCATGTTAGCAGTTGTTTTGAAAGCCCTCCACATGTTGACTATTTTCCGGACAGTGGAATGGCTGATTTCAAAATCTTTTGGGATCTTTTTAAATCCCTTACCACACTCATAAGCTGCTACAATTTTCTTTCTAAAGGCTTCAGACAGCTCTTTTGCTCTCACCATGGTGCTCACTCTCACTTCAACAGTCAGGAGCATATCAAACTAAATGTCTGAGGTTTAAATAGGGCAAGCCTCATTCAAAATGCTGAGTAACAATCTTCTAATCATGTGCACCTGGTGTAATACACCTGTGTGTGAGTTGAGCCATTTTAAATGGGAATAAATGTGGGGGTGTCCAAACTTTTTCCTCAGTTAGAATATGCATTTTTGTAGAATTACATTTACAGAAGATCTTGAAAAGTCTTTTCTTCAGTTTTAATTGTTTAGTTATATTCCTATAATCTCTCAGTATTGTTAAAATTGAGATTAAATATCTATATATCCAAAAATGTTACAAAAATATGCAGGCTTTCATAGGGTGTCTTAACTTTTTCACATGACTGTATATATTATTAAAACATTGATTATTAGCTACAATTTTATATTATACTAATTGGTATAATAAACAAAAAATAGTTTAATTACATTTTGAAAATAACTCACCAAAAATGCTCACTTAGACCCACTTGTTGGAAAAGGGTTATTTAGTGATATTTATTTTTACTCTTACCTCAATTTCATATCACTTGCTTCAGATTCTGATTTAAGCAATCTTGACTGATAATTTTCAAGCTTAGTAGCCTTTTCCTCGCATTCAGTTTTCTGTCATTTAGATAATGTATATGTTTATGAAAATAAAACATAACATGTATAACAATTATTGATCCTAAAAATACTTCATGCAAGGATTCCCTCATAATATATTGGAAAATGATAAAAAAAATACAAATATATTACTGAGCTTCGTATACTTACATATGTAATGATTGTTTGATACTTCTGACCCATGTACATTAACACAGCAAACACAATATCACAGAAAAATTACAGCAAGTTACAAAAATAAAAAATATTCAATAAAACATTATTATATGCAAAAAACAACAATTTAAAATGTAAGATGTTATTAATGTTGGTTAATGGACCTGCATAAAACAGAAATAAACAGTATGTAGGGCATACATATAGTAGTTTATATTACTATAAATAACAGGACAGACTGTTTAAAAAACAAAGGTTAAGCTCATGAACAGTTTAATATAGTAGTCAAGGTGTAATATTATCTTGGTGAATAATATTATACGAGTACAGGTATTTTCTTCATGTTTGAGAGATGGCAGCAATAACAGGGAAGGCACACGCAAGTGAGTTGCAATTATAAGCTTTCCTATAGTATTTTGTTGTGAAGTTAATTAATCTGGTTTCAATAGCTGGTAGACCAGAGTGTATTTCAAAAGAAACGGGAGTGTAGGTGGAGACGATGTATACCAATCATGACATTCTGTTTTGTAGTTTTTGTAATGTTATGTGCTGTTGTTTTTCTGTGTCATGTTACCACGTATGCATATTCCATAATGTATTTATGCATTATAGAATAGTGATTGTCTTGCATACACAATGTGGGTAATTTTCTTATGGTATGTTATTCTGGTTTGTAATTTTTTTTATAGATTTCTTTGATATGGTAGCTCCAATTGAGACTATGAGACTAAGATCTAGTGTGACACCTAAGAATTTCACAGTCTCGGAGAAGATGACAGGAGAGTTGTAAAGAGTTAGTTTGTCATTTCTGGTCTTCTTAGAATTTTTGTTCAGACTTCTATAAAAGACAGAACCATCCATTGCACCATGAAGTGATTCTGTTTAGTAGTTATAGTAACTTTGAGACAGCAAACACCAGATCTCTGGAAGTCCTCCAAAACTCGATATCACCTGCATATTGATATACATGCAAGAGATGTAACTGGTCATTAATGAATAATGTGAAAAGAGGTAGGCTGAGAACTAAGCCTTAGGTACAATGGCATTGCAAGTGAAGGGTTGTGAAACTGTTTTTGATTCCAAATTTGTCCATTCTTTTTTTTTTAAGAAATTGACCATCCATTATGTGAAGAGGATGGGTATTTTATGTTTGTATGTTTGATGAGTTTGTATTTCAGACATTTATAAAATACAATGTTAAGAGCTATTTGAATATCAAAGAAAGTATCCATGGTGACTTGAAATTTATTGAATCCATTGAAGGTTTATTCTATTAACCTGACAAGATGGTCAGTAGTTTGTATATTTTCCTACTGATATTTTGAATGTTTGACAGTGAATTATTGGATTCTAGCAGCCAGAGCAATCTAGTCATGATTATTTTTTGAGAAGCTTACCTATGCTGTTTATTAAGCTGATTAAATGAAAAACATTCAGGTTTTCAGAGCTTTGGCCTTTTTTTTAGGGATTAAAGTTATTATGGCTGATTTTCATATTTGTAGTATGTAGCCTGAGAAAATTGAAAACTTACAACAGGTTTTTTAGAGGTTTTATAAGACTGAGTGAAGCTGATTAAGTATAATGTTGGGGGATGTTATCTTCATGGGGTGCAGTATTTTTTAATTTGTGGAGGTAAATTTTGATTTCAGAAGTGGTTATAGAGTGGAGATGCTTGTTGTGGATAAATGTTTATTTTTGGTAGGTATGTTTTATGGGAAGGTGGCAAGAAAGAAATCTTTTGTGTGATGACTATTGTTGAGTTTTGTGGCATTTAACAAATGTATGCGTTCAAGAAGTATCATGAGAATAGGTTAGCTTTCTGAAAGTATGTGGTGGCTGTCATTTTCATTATTACTGTTATCAAAGTGACTATAGGTTTTTAATACTTTTCAAAATAGGGCAGGTTTGGATTTACATATGTCCAATCTATTTCAAAAGTTATTCTAGTTGTTCTTGTGTTGTATTTTAATTAGTTTTTGGTCTCACTTTCAGTTTGGTTAATTAAGTTTCAAAGCTAGATTTCTGGTTACTATGAATTCTCTACAGTCTAGACAATTAGATAACATAAAATCCTGTATTTCAAAAGTTAAGAGTCCATGAATTTTATGTAGATTTCCAAGTTTTATATAGCATGGTTTCATTAATCATTTTAGTTATTGCATAAGTAATATCGTTATAGTATTGTTTCAATTTATTACTGGCATTTAATGTAATCTTAGGTTCCAGAAATTTCTGTTCAAGACAGTTGTTAAATATTACCCAGTTTATTTTTATGAAATTTGAATTTGGAGTGTTGCAGATGTTGTTTATATAAGTAGGGAAGAAACTATGGCCATTTCTAACTTGGAAAGATACAGGGTAATGATTGTTGTTTGTGAGGCACGTTAAAGAGTGTAGGGTGATGGCTAGGTCAATTATTCTTTCACATTTTTTTATATACAGTTGTTTTAGGATTATAAACTTCAATAAAAGTCTGTACATGAAGAATGACTCCTTAATCATGGAGGTTTTAGAGTAACATTCATATTTAAATATAATTTTATTTTCAAAAAGGAATTAATCCTTTCAAATAGGAAGCAAAACTCACATGCACCCTGACAGCTTTTCAAATATATTTTCTTTGTACATAATTATTTGCAGGTCTGAATTTGTGAGAGTGCATCTTATACATATTAACACATGGATCACACAAAGAAATCTAAACCAAAATACAGTCAATATTGTAATTAAACTCCTACTTAATGCTCAGGTCCCTCTGTGTTTTATCTAGAAAGTGACTGATTTCACCAAATGTGTTTGGTCAGTTTTACACATTAAGTCTTGTAACAACAAAAACATACATCCAGCAGTGACTGGTGAGAGAATAAATTCATAATTTAAGAACTGAAAATATTCAATCATTATATTCTATTACATGAAACTACTGGAAATTGCAGAGTATAATACAAATAATGAAGATTATCTTTATTTTATTCACCTTCATTTAATTATTTAGCAACAGAAGATGTAAATACATAGTTCAACTACTTATGAAAAAATGCTCTTTAACAGTTTTTCTGTCACATGGAAAGATCCTGTGATTTAAAATGTTAAAATTAATTAAAATACATTTTTTAATAAACTCAAATAGCTTGTAAATTCAAAAAATTAGAGAAACATTCACACAAGTTTTTATTAGTTGTAAATAAAAAAACTTTTGTTTATTTTACTCGCACTGTTTCGTCAAGTTTGCTGGTATCATCAGATGGGCCCCCCCACCAGTACAGTAGTATGTCTACAGATTTACAATGCTAAAATCAGGGGTTCGATATACCTTGATGGGCTCAGCAGATAGCCCGATGTGGCTTTGCTATAATAAAACACACATACATCATCAGATGGGATACAAGAACTGATGTTAACAACATTTAATTCAAAAGATAATTATGTCAGAATCTATACCAATAGTAATCTACATGCATACAACTAAAGAACTGCAACAATGAAGTAATTTATCAACAAACTGTTAAATTTATGTATAAAAAATAAAAATTTTATATAGCAATTTTTTTGGTTTAAATACATTGACATTTTGTTCTCCAACCTTTGATAACTTTAATATGATTCACAACTTTTTATCACATTTAGACTGGAACCGTCATTTCTAAATGTTCTTTTTAAAAAGCAAGCACAGGCCTTCAACCTGGTGTATTTCATAAAATCTGACACACTGTACTTTATGTTTCTTGGAATTCCTTTTGTGACCAATGCAAAAAGCTAGGTATATTAACTTTCTCACCCTGAATATCCTTTACTGTGTATCACACAAGGTTTTACCATCTTAAATTCAAAATTTTATTAAATTACATTTAGCTTACATTATACCAATTAGTACAGCATAAAATCTTAGCTAATAATTCATATTTTAATAGTTTATAAGATTTAAGATCTTATTTTTATCAGGCAATATTTTTAAAAAATCCTGAATTTATCCGAGTGTGACATTTTTTCTCTCGGTATCTTCTCATTTCTACTTTATCAACTCCTCCAAAAACTATGAAATTAAACGTAAACCATTCACTATAAAATCGTTATTGCTCAGACAAGCCATACTAATTATAACCTTCAACTGTGTTTGGATAAAGAGCTATCAAATAAAAAATCAGACCTCTCCTGCTACACTCATCCCTCACATTTTCTCTTTCAAGATTTGTTAATGGTTCTCTCTTATGTTTAATTACATACTACTTATAACCAGTACAAAGTCAAGGTTTTTCAGCTATCAAATAATGTATTGTATATATTGTGTTCTGAACAAAGAATATTCAAATTTCGCTTTTAATTCAACTTTAGTTCCCACAGGAATCACAAAGGCTAGTTTCAATGCATTTTTAATGGCTCTTGTATCACAGTTAGAAAGCCAAAAAAGTTAGGATTGTTAGTGTAAATTGTCTGTTTTTTGCATGTTATTAGTAAATGTCCTTTGATGCTTTATTTAATGCACAATTACCATCACTTTAAAGAAAGTAGGGTTAACTGTCATCAACAGTCAAAACCAAAAAAAAAGAATAATTGAGTAAGTACTTTATCTCTTTTTTTTATTATTTATAGTTATAAAGGTAATTAAATATAAAAACAGAGACCTCTTTAAGTAGGTTAAGGTTTAATTAGGTAGGATAAACAATAATTATATAATAAAAATAATTTATGAGGCATACACATCATCAGTTTAGAGTAGCTTTTGAGTAATGAGTTGCATTCCCCAAGTGATTTGCAATTTATAATGGTATGAATAATAGTTACGCATCATTCAAAGGCCAATAAGACAATAAAATTTAATTATAAATAGATATACATAATAATAAGTTCAAAGCTACTTAAGAAAATTTTATGGAGTTTCACACTACATTTGCAGTCATTCTAGAATTAAAAGGAGGGTAATTTAGATTTATTCCAATTTGCTTTTTTGGTAGTTACGAGGTCAGTCAAAACAGAGTTAGGGTAAAGAAAATAACAGATAAAATATAAAGTTTTCCCAAAACAAACATTTGAAACGTATTTAGAATAATTTAGAAATTACATAAATGAAATTTGAGATTTTTGAGATGAAGAAAAGCATTTTTAATCTTAATATGAATATCATTTTTATTGTTTTTATCAAAACAATATCCTTGATATACTGATGGACAATTTCTTTTTCAGTTTTTTTTTTAAATTCTTCACTAAAAATGAGTTTTTGTATGTAAAAGACTTATAATGTGTACTGAAAGACTACCACCTTTTGTGAAGATACACACATTGTATCAAACGTTTGCAATATTAAATCTATAAAGACTCCACACAAGTACAAAAAGGACCAAACCCATGTGAAGAGTTAAAAGGTGCTATTCTATCACATAAAATGCTTTTGAATATGTCTAGGAAAAATCATTCTTTTGATTCTTCTCAGCAGAGAAGACATTAACAGATGAAAAGTAAAAGAAGCCCTATTTATAAAAAGCATAATCTTATTCTTAACAAACAGAAAGATGTTCACTTATATCTCTTTTTATCATTCTATTCTCTCTCATGCATAGAACAAATTTGAACATACAGACTCAGCCCTAAAAGTTCTATTTATTTTACCTAAGTTCATTGATAAATTACTTTTTGTTGAAATTGCTTAGTCATATGCTCAAAGAATCTCTAAGTGAAAAGCTGGATGTCCTAATATACTGAAATAATGTATTCATTTTATGAAACTAACAACCAAACAACTTATCACTTCACTTTCATGTGTTTCATGAAATTTTACTCAGAATACTACTTAATATGCAAGGACATTAGTCATACTATATAAATCTATAAGACTTGCAACAGTTACACAAACTAATGTGAATATATGTTACAGTATTATAATGGCATCAACTGACAAAGTACTTTGTAGCAACAAGGTTGTTTGAAAAGTAGCTAAAACAATTGAAAATATAACTGCCGATCTGCTTTTTTTCTTTTACTCTGTATGTTAATTCTTTGAATATCAGATCAAATTTTACACGAATAACTTAATTTCTTTTAAAATAATTATACAAGAGAATGGCTTAGAAATTCAAACTTCTTTCAAAGTTTCAAATATCTTTATAGCACACATAAAATGTCTTTGCAAAGTTTCTTTCAGAAGTGCATACTTTACTGTCTGTATGATCTTGCAGAATGTTATAGGAATATGATGATTAAAGCTGTGATTTAAATGATTACCTATGAACAACAATTAAATTGATTAATGTCATGTATATTATATCATGAAGATTGAAATTGTGGTTAAATCATTCTCATGATAATAATCAACTAATCAAAATTAGGTTTTATGATTATTAATATTTTTGATAATTTAGATTATATAAGTAATCAAAATATTACTATGATGTTTATTTGTTATTTAGCATAAAACTACATAATGGACTATTTGTGTTCAACCCAATTTCAGTCTCATAAACTTGTGATTTTTCTTTTACTTAAAGTTTACAATTTATAGATTATTTTTCTGTACACATGTAGTCTTACAAGACTTATTTAATGATCTAAGGCTGCCAAGTAATAAGTATAAATTAAATGAATAATGTAAGTACATGTACACACACTTAAAATAATGAATTTTACAGCATATTTTCTCAAGCCCTGGTGTAACATAAAAACCAGTAATTCAAATGAAAAGTTCCAAACAATCATTATGATGAAAAAAATACCAGTTTTTATATTCAAATATTTACCTTTTCAGCTAGCTGACTTTCTACATTCTCTAGTGTTTGTTGTATGCCCTTTAATTCACTGGATGATGCCTGATGTGCTGCTTTAATTTTTCTAAATACAATAATTGACACAAGTCACATTTTTACATGCAATAATCCACATCTCATTATTATTAGGTACATACAAAGTTTTATACATGCAGTCATATCATAAATTCACATTAAAAACAGTACTGTTGTGCATTTTATCTAATATACACAAATAAAAAGAAATTGAAGTTTTACAGGTTTTTGTAGCTAATAAAAATGTCTTTTAGTATTAATCTTTTACCAACCAGTATAGTAGTTACAATGATTGGTAGCCACATTAGATTCTTAAGAGAATGTACATTTACAGACTTTTACACACAGAATTTAACAAGTAAATCATTTGAAAAATTGTTTTTGCTTCAAAATAAAGTTATAGAAATGTTCTTTTAATAAGATATAATTCTACTGGACTGGTTAAATAAATTAAATTTCTATTTCAATCTGAGTTACCTTAAAACTTTAATAACTTAAACTAGCTTATATAAAAGAAAATTTGCCCTTGAGATATTACACAAGCCTGTCAAATATTTAATCAGTTTTATACTATGAAGACGTATTATCTCTGTCAATTACACATGAACCCTGTGGCTCACAGTTTGGTCCAACCAGCCTACAAGATCAAAGTTGTACTACTGATTTAAAGATAATTTATACAAAATAAGTGTGTACTCAGTCTTCCACAACTTTGTTTTTGAAATACTCCAGAGGTGACATGTATTGAATAAAAAGGTTTATAAAATTTTATGCACAAAAGTTTAAGAAAAAAAAAATCAAATCATTATTTTTGGTTGGTTTCAAAATGCTCTAAACATGTTCTTAGTTTGTAAACTTCCCAAATTTTTCTCTGATAATCATATAGCATTCACATACTCCAACTACAGTGGTTCCTAAACCCTCAGAGCCTGAGATGGGGTAATGGCAGGCTCTAGTGTTTTCCATCTTTGGCAGAAAAAGATTTACATGTAGCAAACTGCCAAATGGCCCAGTTGAAATGCATTTTCGAATATATGAGAATTTACAGCTTTGGGATGTTTGAAATGGGAATGGCAATTAAAAAGATTCAGAACTACAGCCATATGAGAAATGCCAAATTATTTTGAGCAAAATAGCACAGATAAAGCCTTTTAACTTCGACACAAGTGTAATTTTATCAATTTTAGTCAATTACTCTTCCTCAACCCCAAGTTACTATGATGTACTGTAACTACCTATATCCCAGCCTTGAGAAAATACAGAATCATAAACTAAACACATAATGAATGCTCTTCCCTGTTCTTTATTAACTACATAGGTGACTACAGCTCTCAGTCAAGCAGTCTTTTATAAGGATTGGAACAATGTGATGGAAGCTTAGCTTGGTGATGTGCTGCAGAAGTAAAGACTTTTGTGGACATCTTCTGCCTCAATTACAGTTCTTATATTTTTTATCATTTTATACTTCACTTGAATTATGATGATGTAACATGATAAATGTTTTTCATGGATTAAGATTAACACTCCTACGAAAAGTGGGGCCTATTAGGCCCCAGAACAATTTGAAAGGTTATTAATATTAGGCTAATAATTTTGTATTTAAATGAAATTGCCATTTAAATCCATTAATGAATGGATTAAAGAGATTCCCACTGTCCCCTATCTACTATCTAGCGAAACTACAGCCAGGGGAACGGGCTTGGAGAAATCAGGACTAGAAACGTCTTTTCGTAGGAGTGTTAAGTAGCATATACTGACCACTTTTTATTTAACCATACCAAGTTTTTTTTCACTGATGAGAAACACAGTTCTGAAATTATCTTTACACTACAACTTATTAGCCTACATAACTGCTTGCATAGGCAAACGTAATAACCAAAACAAAGTCTAACAATATATATAAATAAGCACAAAAATGGTATCAAACCATTAATTACTATATCAATTTCCTTAATTTTCAAATTCATATATCAAATACAAAAATAAAATATTTTAGTTTGCAGAACATACATAACTTACTGGAAATTAATCTCAAGTGTCAAACTATTCTTACCAATACTTTTTTTTTTTCAAATGAAATAAAATAACCCATACAACAGGTATATCAAATAAACTACTCAGGTGTTTTAGATTTACTTTCATTGTTATATTTCCTTTATCGGTGATAACTAGTTGATGTGTAGAAAGCACAACTGTTTTTTTAAAGTGAAAAAATACCTTTAAGCTAAACTTTGAATTAAAAATAAAAGTTTAAATTTCTGCTGCCTGTTGTTTTTTGCATATAAACTGACATGAAAATGTTAAATCTCAGAAAATCTGCAAAAATGCTTTCTCTTAATCACAGTTGATATAGATAAAATAACAGTTTATCACTCATTGTGTCCCTATCCCATTGTGGGTCTTAATTCAATTATGCAGTTCTTTTAAAGGTACATGATTACTTACTATTATTAGGGCTGCAATGATAAAATTATCTCATGATGCATGTGATTCTTTTATCATGATATGATAAATATCACATTACATTTGAATATGTTGATCTGCTAGTATAGCAAACACAAATATTACACTAATAAAGAAATAAGAAATTTTTCTTCAATGTAGTTATTAAATGTGAAACATCAAATACACTGTTCACTACATTCATTCATGCAAATTTCTTAGTACATTAATGTTACCAAAGTTGTGAGATGTTGTTTCAAGTAACAAGACTGCATGTCAAATCTAGAATTCCAATTGATTTTGACATGCTGAATGAACTTCAGTAAGGAAGCTTATGCCTAAATTGATTACCTTTGATTTAGCATTTTCTGATGAACTTCAACAGAAAAATAAACTGCTCTTTCTACCAATGTTGACAACATGTACACTTGAAACACAGGAAACCCTTTCTAGAAGAGTGTGTACAAAACATCATACATAGGTGAGAATTAATAAACTGACCTACACCTCACAAACTTCATACAGTTTTCAGTTAATCAGTTTTTCTTGCTCTGTTTTGATCCATAATTTCAAAGTCAGAATATTTCCAAATAACTGATATTTAGAGTAAAGGTGTGTCCTATATATGATAAATAAGTCACTGTTGAACATAACATGTGGTAGTTTATTTTACTGTTTAAGGAATAATTTGTTTGTATTATTCATGAAAATTAGAAACCTGAGTAATGGAATTTCTATGCTACAATCCTAAAAATAAAGAAATCTATATTTATAACAGTTACACAATACAGAGACTTATCATACATTTGTTTTTAATTTACATTTGTTAAAACATTTGCTTTTATACAACATAAAGAACATTCAGAATAACAAAAAATTGCAAACCAAACTACAGTACAAACGAACCATGTGTGAAAATATGGCTAATGAATAATGATGAATCATAATTTTGGTGAACTGTTAAATCTGTTAGTTATTAATCATTTAATCAGAATAATCAAACAAAAAAAAGACAGTTTAAGATGACATATAACAACAGTACTTGAAATATTTACTTCATTTATGAAGGTATTTCAATGCAATTGATCCATCTAAGAAAAGCAAAATCATTCTTTTGGCACAACTACTTTTGAAAACTAATAATAAATAAGAATTAAAATTTAAATTCAATTTTCAGTAAAAACCAAGAACTTAGATTATTATTCAAAATATTATGTTAACTATATTCAAGTTACTCTACAATGCTTACAAGTTTCAGATAATGTAGTATTACAAATACAACGTTATATCTAGAAAAGTGGATATCTTGCTTCAAAATTATTTTAAGGCCATCAAAAAATGTAAATATGAAGGTATTATGATACCATATTAAAAATTTGTATTAATACTTCATTTTCAAGAATTAAGATTTAAGTTCCATACGTTTTTGTGGTAACTGAACTTGTCCAACATATTATGGTGAGACCGTCAACTCCTATTTACAAAGTTAATACAAACAGATGACTATTAAGCATACACTCAAAGTATTTATATTTTCATTGCTTCAAATATAGTACTTTAAACTTTTTAAAATATTTTATACACATTAAATTATATAATTACTATTTAGAAGTCATTTTGTAAATTTAAAGTAAATAATACGTTAAAATATACATAACTGATGACATTTTAGTGGAAAATATATTTTTGTTAATATCAACAAAAAAAGTACTACTAAAATCATAAATAAACATAAACATATTTTCATCGCAAACATTATCTAGTATAATTATTTGGTACAAAGAAGTCTATTCAAAAGTAGTTACTTCACTGTACAGTATAAAAGGCATCAGAAATTTTCCAGTACTGTACATCCATAAAGCACTGCACCTTTAAATGTGGCCAGATACATGGTTTTGGCCACATTCATAAGTATGTTCCTGCAGTGAGCATGTCCAAAAAACATTTTAAGGAAAACACTTTACATCCATGTGATTTTGTGGTTGTAGACAAGGCTTCCCCAAAATTAATAGTCCCAGGATTTAGGTTACTTGATCACAGGCTCTGCAGCTGCTTAGCTGAGACTTCTTGGATATCTATCACACAACATAGGAGTTTAAGATGTTAGTAAAGTAATTACTATATATAAATGTAATTTTCTGCAGGGGTTGGTACTGTAACAAGCATGGATTAACTTATCTATCTAACTCTTGAAGTAAAGATTTATTTTTCAAAACCTGAATAATTAAATTTTCCACTTATTGAAATTGTTTTGTCATTTTTTTACTTATCCCCTTTCTTAATCATGCTTCTCATTTAAAAGTTTTATGTGACTGTTAAATAGTTATTAGAAAGTCTTGAATGCATGTCAATTTTTTAAATGTTTTCTGTTTTCAAGAAAATTCAACAAAAAAGGAAACTAAACTAATAAAAAATAAATAAATTTGCAACTGCAAATACAAATGTATAAGAAACTGAATGTGTATTTATAAATCCTGAAAGAAACACACAAAGCAAATATAAAATCAATCTAATGTGGAAAAATGAAAGTGGGTAAAAAACTTAAAAGGTCTTTCAGTTTAAAATTTATATTGTAATTTGATCAATATGGAATATGAATACTGAAGTGCACATATGCACATCACATTATTTCTTCACAAAATATAATGTATATATTAATCTAACATCCACACTCCATTTCCAATGTCAGCAGCACAGACACATATTGTTCTTATTTATTCCAAAAGCTTTCAACAACCTTTCTACTGAATGTTACAAGATAAACTACAAGTCATTGGAATTCCAGAGCATTCATGACCAGAAGTTTTAACATGTAAAGTGTCATAAGAAACTTTGATAATATTTATTCTGTTATATTTTACAAGGAGATAAATATTTTTTGTTTTGATTATATGTATAGCTTCTAGGAAAATTCCTAGCTTTAAGAATGTGTGCAGTGTGTATGTTCTGTGAAATTAAACTTTTTTTTTGGTTGTTGCCATTGTTGAAAATGATCAAATATTTGGTATTAGAAAAATGGTACTGACATCTCAGATCTGACCAATAAATCTTGTTTTGTGTTCTTGAAATATACATGAAGCAAATTTTCAGCAAATATAGTTTTGTTTGATAACTCACTATGAATATATACTTTCTTCATCAAGAGAACAACCTCCTGATCAATAACAATTGAATATGGTTGGTTACACAATGTTACCATTTAACCTATTGCACAGTATAACATTTTTAAACAAAATGATAATTAACTTCCCATATTGTATTTTCTTGGTAAAACTCAGGAAGGATTTGTTGTTTGGTAAACAACCCAGAACTAGAAGACCCACAACATCTTCAACATTAATTTTATAGTCTTCTAAGTATACTGCAAATCCTTATAACCATAAGAACATATTTTAAGTTTTTGAAACTATATGTTACATAGATTGCACTTCACTTTAAAATTGACTACTTTAGCAGAATTATGCTGTGAATAAGATATTCTTTATTTTAAATTAGTTTATGGATGCAGATATCATCACTAAATCACTCTTCAAGCTATTAATAGAAATCATCAACTGATAAATAAGAAAGAGTGCAATTCTCCAAAACTAATATGATCCATTGATTCATGTTTATAAAGTTTAGAATGAACTGGACCTATCTTGAACTTAAGCCTTTGAAATTAAATAATTTTCAGAATATTAAGTTTATTTACTACACCTGCTATTGTGTGGCAATGTAATGTGAAGGACTGAATAGTGGCCAAAACACATTCACACCAATAATATGTTTGAATCATCACCAACTAAGTCAGAGATCCTGGTTTATGCCAGGTGAGATGTTACAGCTTGTATACATTATAGCAAATACTTCAGGATGAGATTTTAAAAAAAATATTAAACAAGTACCATGAACATTAGCTTTTGATACTTTTATACATTGCAGTAAAGTTACTAACTTTTTAAAATTCATGAAATGCATTAAATTATAATTTGTCACTGACAATGCCATAAAAATAGTTTATGTGATATGATATTACATACAGGTGTACAGATTATGTACCTTGAACCTTTTAAAGTGATGATATGTGTTTGAAAAAATAACTTTCATTGGTGAGGAAATCAAAATATTAAGAGGCTAAAGTATATGAAGATATGGTGTTATTCATAGTATTGAAATTTAATAATCATAAAAAATTAATGCAGCAGTATTTATAATGTTATGAGTTACTAATCACAAAAATGTTGCTCTTTATTAGTCTGATTTTTTTCTTTAATGTGTTTATAATTATATTCCTTTTATGTTACAAACTCAACATATTTATGTGCGATATGTTAACATCTAGCCTACTGTCGAGTGAGTAACCATTAACACAAAGTCATACTTGGCAACATGGATTTATTCATTATGGATAGCATTTATAATCTGAACATAAAGAAAGCTATTTGTAATTGGCTATACCCATATCCTGTCAGAATTCCATGTGTTCTACTACTGAAAGAACCTACACTGCCAATTAGAAAACCATGAGCCAAAGCATCCATTTGTCAATTTATCCTACTTGTAAGTGATCATATCAACAGCTTGCATTTTTTGTCACATGAACAGCTTGAATTCTTTGTCACATGTTAAGTGAGGCAGTGACTTTTGCTTATGCTATAAAAGCATAAACTATATCTTTAAACTAATGCATAACTTTAAAAAACTTGAAAATAATCACAAACAATCTTCAAAATTCTTAAATTATAACTACTGTAGAAGTGATCAGTGTGTATATCAAAAAATAAATTTAAATTTAAATATCCGCATAGTACTATAAAAGTATTATGGTTTTTAAATGAAAACTTCTGTTTTTCAATTTCACAGTTTATTTATTTCTAACTTCTGTTCAATTCTGATTCAACTGAAATATGTTTTGTTTCAGGTCTAAGTAACTTTTCATAAGTATATGCATTCCATCACAAATATTTAAACCCCTATAAATTAATTAATTTTAAAAAAATAAATGGAAATAAATCAATAAACATATAAATTTGATGACCTATGTCAATTCCAGGCTAATAATTATAGATTTAATAATAGTAATAAATTATTATACCAATTTACTTAAAGTATCTTCAGAATATAAATCTTTATAGTGCTGCTTCTCAGATTTCATTCTATACATACTGTATGACGTGTACATGTTATAGCACTTAATCACCTATAAAAATAGAAATAGTGAAAAAAGTATATGCTAAATCAAAACTAAAAGTGCAAGCCTAGATATCACACACATTTTCTCTCTCTCCAGCTATCAGCCATGATTTACCACTTGCATCATTTGCATGATTTATTCTAAAAAATGCATTTTTATCAACAAACAAGAGATCAAACATTATTAAAAGTATAATTATTTCTAGATAATGTTCTTTGCTTAAACAACATTAATTAATAAATTCAAGTAAGTTCTATGCATTTTCCTACACCTTACTTATTATTTTATTGCAAAAGGTGGATAACTCATTTCAATACACAAAAAATTATTTTACTAGAGTATGTATTCTACCTTTTCTAGCATCATGTTATATCCCAAATATCACTATAGGTGGTAAAGATATATTTATGAAAATAAATTGCTACTTACCTTTATAAATCTAAAATACACTCTTAATGAGGTACCTTGTATGAATGGGAAAAAAATTCAATATCTGAAGGTCCACCCTGCACTCAAGAAAAAACAACTGAACTTACACAAGTTCTTCTTTTGTTTGGGTTAATTCTGAGTTGACAATTGCCAGTGCTTTTGAAAATTCTTCTTTCACCTGGAACAAAGTAAAAACATTCTTAATATTGGTACATGATTTTACAGAATTTTAGAATTACAGTCCAGATATACAATTTTGACCAACTCCATATTTGTAATTAAAAACATTGTAAAATAGGATGAAAAGGGATACAGTTTTTTTTTTGTTTTGTTTTACAAATGATACTTGTGAACCTCAATTCTAAAACCATGGCTTGAACACAAATAAAAATGATAGATAGATGGCCCAGTATTGCATCCTATAAAGTCCAGGACTTAAACAAAAATATCTTGGCTCTAATCACCAAACCACAGGATGGTTAAAAATGAGTTACCCATAGTCTCTTTTTTCTTCAAAATTGGGTTGTATAGGGATAACTAAAATATGTTCAAAAAGACAAAATTTATAAAATGAGCATGTCCCATCTCATATATTTAACAATAAGGGCAATACACATCTACCAGACATCAAAGATTTCGAAAACGAAGAAGAAAGATATAAATTTATAATAAAGGTATCAGATATGATCAAAAAAGTATCATCTGTGCTTCACCAAAAGTTTAGGTATTGAAGTTAATATCATAGAAATGCTGTGATAATCCAATAAATAGTTTTTTTTAACATTAATAGAAAAGTTGAACAAAGTAGATTATGTCCCAAATTATCTTGTTTTATGGAAGTGAAATATAATTATTTTTAAATCATTATGAACTGATTGAATGATTGGTTGGAATTAAGCACAAAGCTACAAAATGGGCTATCTGTGCTCTGCCCACCACAGGTATCAAAACCCAGTTTCTAGCAGTGTGAGTCTACACATTTACCATTGTGCCACTGGGGGACATCATTATGAAATAAACTTCAAACTAGAAAAAAATATCAAATTTTTGTATTATGTAGTAAAATAATTTATCCAATAAATATTTACAATTATAGTGTTTATCATGTATCTAACAAAGGTACTTAAAACTTGTGATATACAAACATCAAACTTTTTACTTAGGTATAATAATAAGTCCAATAAAGAAAAAAACTAAATTACAGAACAATATCATAAGAATAAATGATACACTGTATGTTTCATGGTAAAGAAGCAAATACCAGAGTAAAACTTACTAATTTGATATTTCTTAACATATTAAAGTAAAAACAAAAGTCAATGTACTAGAAAGATTATGACAAAAGCAAATACTCCAAGTTAAATAATCATCATAAAAATATCAATACATTAGCTTCTTACTGTGATTATTTTCCACTTTTATTTCAGTCATATCCCAAATAATTAATTTCAACATTTCGTATGCATTTCTTTAATTCTTTATTAGCAAAATACAAGTTGAATAAAATAATGAAACTGCTAAATCTATGATCCCATATACAGTGCTTTTTCTTATTTTGATCAACAAACCATATAATCCATTATCAATGCAAGATTTTAAACAGAGTTTTTAAAATCAATTCTTTAATCTGATTTGGATAAAAACATGGTTCTACCTGTAACTCAGTGTTCGTGGAATTTCTTTCAAAACGTAATTTTAAAGTTGTAAATAGAAATATCAAAGCAAGATACTTCTTTTAAGTAGAAACTATAGTCATTTTTATATTTGAAAAAAAAATTGCCTAGATTTTTAACTTTTATTTGTACATCACACTCTTGATGGTAAATGAAGCTTTAAATTGGTATATTTCTTATGAACTTTGTTTACACAACCTATAGACATGTTATTTCTCTTTTTCTAAATATATACATATATATTTATTTTTTTATTATTTTTATTCTGGCATGGCAATGTTCAGCAAAACTAGTATTTCCCTTGAAAAAAATATTTGTTTTTACATAACAGAAAATTATTTCTTTCACATACTTGTAGCTTATGAGTTGCAGTTTGAGTTTGTAATGGATGTGAGCTTTTTGTCCATTTGCAAACGTTTGCAGTATCGCACATTATAGGGTTCAAAGAATGATAGCAAAAGGAATAAAAAATGTCATTCTGTTCAACTGCAACAACCTAAATTAGATTGTGAAATCTTCACCTTCTGTGTTCCAAGCTCTTAAAGAATGACCTCTGTGACTTCAATGACGTTAGAAGAAATTTTCTTTAAATATATCTTCATTTCTCAGATCTTTACAATTCTTCAAACACTACTGACATCTGGTCTTGATGACTTATGTAAAGGATATAAGCCCATAATTATAAAATATTAGTTTGGATGAATAATTTCTAAAACATCTGGCTTTAAATGTCAAATATTGGTGACATGCTTAGTTATTTATTAACTTTCAAACATGTTCAAAATTAATAGTTACTTATTAAAATGTTCTTTAGCAAATAAAAAAATAATGTTATTGAGGTTTTTCTTTGTTTTCAATTTTGCACAAAGCTATACTAAAGCTATCTTCATTAGCCATCCCTAATTTAGCAGTGTAAGACTAGAGGGAAGGCAGCTAGTCATCACCACCCAACACAAACTCTTGAGCTACTTTTTTACCAACAAATAGTGGGATTGACTGTCATATTATAATGACTCATGGCTGAAAAGGCAAGCATGTTTGGTGTGAAGGGAATTCAAACCCGTGACTCTCAGATTACAATTCGAGTACCTTAACCACCTAGCCATGCTGGACCTGTTTTGCTGTATATAATGTTTATGATAAATATTATAATGATATAAATATTCTATATTAAATATACCAAAGGTTTTAGCTAAAACAAAATTCAAAACCTTTGACATGGTCAAATTGTCCATTATGTCCTGAAACTTCTAGGTCTCCTACAGCAACAGAAATGTGAAGACACTGACAACAGGTCCAATAATTATTGTTATAAGTATTGTTTAATAAAGGTAACCTACCTGGTTAGCCATTTTATCCATTTCTTTCATGTCTGGAGATTCCTGTTTACTCTTGAAAAATAATCAATTAAAGATATGAAACCTACTACCTTTTATAGATGTTCCAGTTATGTACAATAATGATATCATATCTGACAAAAGATGCTTAATTTTCATGAATTATTTTTTATTCATGGAAGTTGTTATAATAATTGTTTAGACATCTCAAAAATACACAAGTTTGAACAAATCAATTTAAGCATAATATTTCAAAAATTTTTTTTTATAAGAAACATATCTCATTTAAAAAGGTAACAATATTGTATATTCATATACAATAGATAATTATTATACTTCAAACTGTAAAACTCATTTTGATATCAAAAAATATTTCTAATATTTTAATGCATAAATACATAATGTATGACCAGATTCTTCACAGTAGATGTCTGTGACTCACTGATAATAAATTGTAACAATAAACAAATAGCACACAGTCCACTTAGTTTCAAATAATATATACATAAACACAAAGTTTTAGTGTCTTACATTTAAAATTTTATTAAACTACTTTTTATTATATTATACCAGTTAGTATAGCATAAAATATTAAGTAATAATATATATTTTAATAGTGTACAAGTTCCAACTTCTTAATTCTAAAAGGCAATATTTTTTTTTAAATTATGAATTTACCCTCGGCATGAGACATTTTATCAAGGCATCCTCTCTATTTTATCCACCACTTCTTCAAAAAACACAAAATTAAATGTAAATTATTCACTATAAAATTGTCATTGCTCAGACAAACCATAATTTTTAAAACCTTCAATTTTATTTGATTATATAGCTATCAAATAGAAAATCAGACTCCCTCCCCTGCCACACCCACTTGTCAGATTCTCTCTTTCATGATTTGTTAATAGTCCTCTTTAATTAATTATATATATTACCTATAACCAATAGAAAGTCATAATGTTGTGTTCCAAACACAGAATAGTCAGTTTCATTTCTAATTCATTGTTGGTTACCAAGGGAACCACAACAGCTAGCTTGGATGCATTTATAACAGCTTTTGTTGCATAGTTTGAAAGACAGAAAAATTGCAACTAGTATAGAAAATTGTCTCTTTGCATGTTATTAATCTGTGTTATTTGGTGCATTATTTAATTAAATAAAAAATATTTAGTGCATTACCACCACTGGTATAAAAAAAAGGCACAAGTTTCACTGACAATTGATAGCAAGAAAGGAGAAATTTGGGTAAGTACATTATATCTTATTTTTCATGTTTATTCTTTACTTATTGCTATAAAAGTAACTCAACTGTAAAAATGGAGATTTTTTTAAGTTAGTTAAGACCATATTAGGTAAAAATGAACAATAAAAATGTTTCACAAGGCACAAACAACTTGTAGTAGCTCATGGGTAAAGTAATTCAATAGTGTAATGTGAGCTTGACATTCCCCAAGTGATTTACAACTTATAATAGTATGGATAATTCATAGATATGGTTCAAAGGACAATCAAAAAGAAAGTAAAACAATAAAATTTAATTATAAATAGATGCATACTGTTATAACCTTAAAGCTACTTAGAATAAATGAATGTAGTTTCAAAATGAAATATGAAGTCCTTCCATAACGAATAAAGCGGTAATTGATATTTATTTTGAATTTTTTGGTGGTTTTGAGGTTGGTAAAATTGGCCAATCCAATTTTAAGAGAGGATAGAAAAAATATAAAGTTTTACTGAAAAATGTTGCAAATGGGGATTACACAAAAGAAATTTAAAACTTTTGAAAAGTTTTTATCTTAATATGAACACTACTTTGCACATGGATTATTCAAACCAAATACTCAAAATATTCATGGACAAATTTTTAGCTTATTGAAAATTCTTCACCAAAAATATGATTTTTATTATATGGGAAAGAATTATAATGTTAACTGAGAGACTGCCAAGTTTTGTGAAGATATACACACTATATTGAAAATTTGAACATTAAATCTATAAAGACTTTAAACAAGTAGAAAAAAAGTCATGTAGTTGGCCAAATTGATCAAACTTATGTTGAAAGAGTTAAAACAAGTCAAAGAAATATACAGATGTTTCTTACTATTGATTATAAGAGCTTTAAAATTTTTCTTTTTCCTTATATTTCACACACACTGATTCAAATACTTTATAACACAATTTGATAAGGTGACTTATTATGCTCTGTTACAATAGTTTGTGATAACTTTAGTTTGAAATCACCAATTAATAAGATGAATTATTCTTCTACACTCTGTTATTACAATACTAATTGTGATATTTTCATTTTAAAAACACCTCTTCATAACTAAACTCACAATAATACAGTCTAGATTTAGCTGTCTCTCAAATTAACTTCTCAGTGCATCATTTTATGCTAAGAGAGATCTAAAATATTTCACATGCTACTATTTATTATAATGCAATGACAATAAATTAAAATAAGAAAAAAAACTTGAAAGGTTTTAGTAACATTATGCAATAATACAACAATTGTCAATTCACAATAATTGAGCTACACATCATACTATTCATAAGCAGTTACATAAATAGGCATGGACTAATTCATTTGCTATTGATGCCAGTTTTTAAATGCCATTCTGAATATGAAATGGAGTTACATTCAAAATATAATCAATCCACTTTACTATTAATACATATAAAGAGAATATTAAAGCTGAAGAGTGAAGTAAAATAAAACAAAATCTAAAGGACTGTATTAAAAGCAGCAAATCCAAACTTCTGACTAATGTTAGTTTGTTATAACCAAAAACAAAGTCAAAACAAATATAAAAATTTAAAAATTAAGAATTGAAAGGATTTCAATATATAGGATATAATGTGGGATATAAAATGTATCTTAGGTTTTGGAGGTGACCATGGAAGTAGGACCCACATTACAGCAGGGATACACCATCTATCAGTCTTAACCTCCTTTCACCAGTCTCACATAAAGAAATTAAAATTAAAATAATAAAAATAGAAATTGAGAGAGTGAGACGTGGGTCCTCAAGCTCACAACACCCCACATCTATATCACCCTTCAATGCTTGCAGACAGTTGTGAGAAGGTGACTTCTATCCAAAGTAAAGAAAAGGAAGAAAAACAAATGAAAAAAACAAAACAAAAAATAAAAATAAAGTTCTACCATTTGGGGGTAAGTAAGTTAAATAAACTTCTCTTGAAGTTAGCACTTTAGCCCCCATTAAGATAGTAAGGCATTAATTGGTTGCCCAGTAAATGAATAAAACTAATATGAAGGGTCCCAATGAGTTACTTAAAGTAATTATTATAACTCCTAACCACCACTGATTAAGTCTACTGTAACTATCAAATTACATATTCTAAAGAAGCCTTTATACAACAAACCTTTTTAATGAAATTGAGAATATTTCAATACTTAATTTAGAAGCAGATTATTCAGATTTAGAAATTAAAATAAATTATAATGATATCAATATAAATATTTTTTGATAAAAGAAAATATTTTGCCTTTCCAATATATTGCTTACCCTCTTTAAATAGTAATGTACCATACCCTTCTGTTGTAAGTATTATAACTTCACAATTATTCAGATTTTGTAAAATCTATTATAAATTATATTATATTAGTAATGTTGAAATATTGATACAAAAATTAATATTAGATGGATTTGATAAAGAAATTTTAAATAATTTTTAAATAAAGAAAAATTAAAGAAATTTTACTAAAAATTTCTGATAACTATTTTTATTGTGAAGAAGGTCATTAAACAACTTGACACTACTTTATGCAGATAAACACCTTACCACATATAAAGGCTCATTTAAAATAAGTAAACTGGTAGTTACAGTAGACTTAATGGGTGATGGTTGGGAGTTATACTAGTTAGTTTAGATAACTGTTTAGGGCCCTTCATACTAGTATAATTCATTTACTGGGGACCAATTAGAGCCTTACTGGTTATGGAGGCTGAAATGCTGACTTCAAGAGGTAAGTTTATTTAACTTTCTTTCCTACAAATGGTAGTGCCTTATTTTTATTGTTTGAATTATTTTAATTTTCTTTTTTTTACTTTGGAGAATGGTCACCTTCCCACAACTGCCTGCAAGCAGAGAGGGATGATATAGATGTGGGACATTATGAGTTCGAGCACCCACATCTAACTCTTATTTTAATTTTAATTTCTAATGCTATTCCTTTATTTTATTTCTTTATGTGAGACTGGCAAATAGAGGTTAGGACTGATAAACAGTGTATCCTCATCATAATGTGGGTCCTACTTCTTTAATCACCTCTAAAAGAAATCTAGGGTACATTTTATATCTCACATTATAGCCTGTACCCTAAGATTCTTTCAATTGGTGCAGCATTTTTTATTTTTGTTTTGACCTGTTTCTGGTTATCAGTGTATATATATATAAATTAAATTAACATTATAATGGATATTAAAATTTGAATTTATATGTTATCTAAGTTTAATTTCCTTGTTTTAAAGGAAATGTTAAAAAAAAACACCATGTCATGTTTCCATGTCATGTGATTCACAAGCAGTTCACTTTTAGCCACATAAGCATCTATACTTTAATATACATCTTTCAATTTTTCAATTATGTGAGATTTAAAGTCTTCAGCTGCATTCACTGTGAAAGAGAAATTTTCTAGCCCTTGATGTTTGCCATGCCCACTGTCTATACTTTGCTTTGAGATTTACAACATACACATAGTCAGTAAACACACATGTATACAGTCATTAGAAAGAGCTCAGTTAAGAATGGTTAAGTTGAAATTAGCACACAGTTTTTCTTACCATGTACATGTAACTGCTCTTAGTATTGTAGTCTGCTTGATTGACTGTAACACTTATGGTTATTTTTATCAAAATATGTCATAGTGAGAGAGATTTAAACTGTATTTAAGTCTTATTTTTTTATATTTTAGATAATTATGTATTATTTGTGTTTTAAGAATCACAAAGGTAAAAGGAGAGTGGTTTTAGAAAATCCACTGGATACATGGGGAAGATATGGACCAATCTTATATCAAGTTATCAAAAAACCTAGACCACAGAAAAAACTATAATGAATAGTTTTGTTTTTTTCCACTTATTATTATATAGTTTAGAAATGTCAAATGTATGCCAATTTGTAGATGCAACAATGGTGCAACAATTTTTCAGGTTGCTGTCCTGTGTGCCTTAGGAAGGAAAGATGTTGAGGATTCTGTATGAAGGATGTTTAAGAAGTTGTAATGAGTACAATCCATAGTGCATTCAAATGAATAACACAAGGAGAACACTTTTTTTTTTCAGCTGACTCACTTTTTGAAATTTTAAAATAATTTCAAATATGTATTGTAACATTAAGAAAAACACATACACACACACCTGTATTTCTTTCTCTAATCTTTCAATTTCTTCCAAAGATAACTGCCACATCTTTAAAGCTGTGTCTTTTGCCTGTAATGAGAACAATTATGCTTTCAAAAATTCTTTCTAAATAAGATACTGGTTTTATGTTTCATACAGAAATAATGCCTCAAATATCTGACAAATTCTCTGCTAAACTGTCATAGTCAGTTTTTTGAGAGATATCTCAGTGTAACTATTGATTTCTTCACTAAGTACATGAACAACCATATTTTAATTATAGATAAAGAAGCACAAAAATACTATTTTAAGCAGATCAATTTAAAATACAATTTGAATAAGAACCCTAAAGAAATGTAATAAAGACTAAAACCTGCATGTACAAACCTCCTGATTCTTTGTTAATTACACTCTTTTTGCACTTAGTTTAAGGATTTTACTTCTTTTTTTTTTTTACTATGGCATACATAAGCATGTACACATATGTTTCTATTATTAAACACACAGATAAAATATTTTTAAAAAAAAGAGAGAGGTTAATTCTTAGCAAAACTATCTTATATCAATTGTCATATAATGTTTATGTCCTTTCAAAAATTGCATACACACTATACTTACCTGCTTGGACACTTTAACCAAATTCTGTGATTGAAATATATTAAATGAAACTTTTTAATCAAGCTTTATGTTTATATATCTTAACCCATTCACTCAAGTTGGTACATATATGGTTTCTAAATGATTTTGTTGTTGTTTACTGCATCAACCTATCAGAGTTAGTGATATCTCATATGTCCATTAAAAAAAACCGGATTTTTCTCCAGCTTCAGGATGGATTGCTGCCATGGAAGCAATACGTCTTACAGGTCTCTTCAACATCTTACAGAAAACTGATGCACAGAACATGGAAACAACTGACCTACTGTATGGCAGCATATAATGGAATAGTGATGAACAACATTACAACAAAAATGATCTAATGCCTCCTGCAGGAATCTTAAAAGCAAAAACCTATAGGTGTAGCAGCTACAGTCAACATAAAAAATGTAGAAGCTGTATACATATCTGCTAAAGAGAATGAGTTAACTAAGCCTTACAGTCAACTTTATAATTTAATCTATCTTGAGTTTCAAATTCAAAAACATACATAAATATCACTTTCATTAAGCTCCATTATTTAGTGCATGAATATTACTGTAGTGCACTCTATTCTAAAATGTGTAATGTTTCAACTTTCAAAATCAACTACACAAATTTCATCTTTATTAAATTCTACATCTTCAAGTGTATAAATATTTTTATTAAGCTACATGGCCTAAAATATTGTTAACAACAAAAATACTCAACTCATGAAAGAATGTATTTTAATCTTTATGAGTAGAATAATATTAAAAGTATACTGAAATATCTACACTGATGCCTAGGTTGATTCTGAGTTTTGCTCTATGTACACAGCTTTCTCTGATTAAAATTATTACTACACACAATAAAATGAATATCTCATTGATCAAACTCTGTGGCCAATGGTATAGCATCTATGAAACTCTACTCATAAATTATGTATGTATATGTGTGTGCGTATTTATATATAATGTTTCATTGATCTTTGTATTTAAGTCTAAAAATACAATATTTTTCAAGCATTTGTAATGAAAAACTTAAGAGGATTCAAAATCTTTACAAATCTGTAAAAAACTGTATAAGAACAGTACTTTTATCACCAAGCTATTACGAACTGTGAAATTACCATATATGGAGCACTTAGAAAAGTTATTTTCCTCAAATATCTGCCTAAGAGATTTCCATGCCATTAGCCTAGTGGCAACTAAATTTAAGATGTTTTAATGTGAACTGCACTGGTGCATGATAATGCGATCATGCAAAAAATATCTCTTCTCCAACAGGAGGGCAACACAACCTTCATCCTCAATAATTTTTGCTAAACACTTGCACTCATGATAACTACATTCTTTGAAGAGACAAAATAAAAATTTCCACAGAAAGTAAGGAAGACAGGTGAAAGCACATGAGGAGATGAGCATCTATTAGAAGTAAACTTCTAAATTAGGTAAATGTTTACTTTTGAGACAATAACTCACTTCTGCCAACTGAAAAGCTACAATCCCACACTGAGATGATTGACAGGTCAGTGCAAAATTTTACCTAGATTACCTCTGTTCAGAAAGAAGCTGAAGAAAAGCCCATGGAGTGTGACATCAGATGGAAGGCAAACAATCATGGGATTCTGTATCTTGTCTCTACCAGTCTCTTTGTCTGGAATGTAAAAGAGTAAGAAGATAATGAGCCCTATGTGTATCAGAGACAGATGAAATGAGAGCATGACTACCTGAGCACTTGCACACAAACAGTCAGCTAACCCGTGTGTATTGTGGTTGGGGCCCATTCAAAACCTACTTACTATGATTCTACTGAACAGACTCTAGCTGCAGGAAAACACTGTAGTTATGCATTATGGTTTTGTATAGTGTGTGCTCACTCAACTCTAATAACAGATCCTGGCTGCATGAGGAAGGCACAAGTAGTATGAGTTATGGGTCAGGGAGCTTATCCAAACTAAACCGACAGTGTCACCACTTCCCACCATATTTTTCAAAGCTCAACTAGTGAGGTTTATCCATGGTCCACCATCCAAGTAACTAGGAACTGGTAAGAGGCAAAGGTCTACCATGCTCCACATGGTAAAGAAGGGAAGATAATTTATACTGGGAGACCAGGAGATATGCTCAGATCCCAATTAGAGTCCCAGCTGTAAAGGTCTTTTACTGGAGATATTACAATAAGTGACTGCAAAACCATATTTCTAAAAGACAGGAAGCATGAGCCAAAGATGTGTTCAGAGCAATTCCCTGGTGCTGGATTTTTCCACCATAATCTGTGAAATAGGATTAGACAATTGAGTAAATAAATATACCACAGAAATAACTTAAGTGGTCTTGTGGAACATACCATACTGCAGTGGGTTGGTTGGTTGATGTTTACTGGTATGGCAGGCAGGATTCTACCACAGACTAGGATACTGTGGAAAATGTGTTAAAGTTTTAGCAATATACCAAGCAGCTGCCTGTAGAATACAATCAGTCACTGTTGCCACACAGTCATCTATCAAAGACTTATAGACAAAGGCAGGATGTACGTGGGTTGGGTGACATTCACCATGGCCAGTCTTTCTCAAAATGATAGGAAAATGATTACTGCTCTGTGAGTTATTGTGAATCCTCCAAGGAAAATAAAAGAAAAATGAAGGGGAGCAGATAGACAGATCAATAGCAGTAAAAGAGTGACTAGGTGTATGAAAAGTATAGAAACTAGTACTGAAGAGAGATAGGTTGTGATTCAATACCATATGCTCTCATCAATATCAGCACCACCCCAGAGGGGGATTATGTCCATTAAAATTCTCCAGGATTAAAAAGGGAGATAGTAACTGCTCAATGAGGACATCAAGGTCTGAATAATCATTGGTCTCTTCAAGAGCCAACTAGAGAGAACAAACAGTGATAGTATGACCCAAGGAAACATGGATGGCTACAACTTCCAAGGGTGTATTGAGTGGCAAAGACAGAGTGAACACATGCTGACTGACAAGCAGTGTAACCCCTCCATCACACAAACTGTCATTTCTGTACAAAAAACTGCCAAAAGATGACTGCATCAGCAGGTTTCAAAAACATTTCCTGTAAGAAGAGACACTCATGATAGTAAGAATCAATCAAATCCTTAATGTTCTCTATATTTAAATGAAAAGTATGACAGTTCCACTGTATCAAAGTGGCCATTTTTATTCATGTTGAGTAGAATGGGAAAGAAAGTTCTTGTGTTTCTGACCACATTTTTTTTTTTTTATTGAACAAAGGTCTATCAACCTCTATGGATCCTGCCCTGGGTCAGTTGACAAGTCTCTATCTGTGGACAAAGATTCCAGCGACTGAGGGCATGAACAAATAATTATCCATGATGACGAGAAAACCCACTTGGAGAGAAAATTATATATTTAAAAATGGCTGGTATGGATAGAGAAAGCACTAGTAGATGAGCGAACAACGTTTCGACCTTCTTCTGATGATGACTAAAGAAGATTGAAACATTATTTGCTCCTGTACTAGTGCTTTTTCTACCCATACCAGCCATTTTTCAATATATAATGAACAAATAATTGTTTTGCATCTCAGGACTGCAGAAATGGATGGACTCAAAACCAAAGGAAGTGGACCCAGGCAGTCACTGGAAGGAGTGGTAGGGACAGAGATGGAAGTAGATGTAGATTCTTCAACTCTTTTAACTATGGAGATAAAAGATGTTTTGTAAATGACTCTGCTAGAGGCATGGAGAGATCTGTTTGTACTCCCACTGTGGCAGTAGAATGGAGTGCAGTAGCATATGTCTAAGATGGAGGGAGTACAGTAACTACCAAGCCTCTAGGTAGAAAATATTGCTTACAGTCTTCAAGCATTGCACCTCTTTCTTCTCTACCCACTTGGGGCAAGAAATATAATAAAAGGGGTATGAAGAATTATAGTTAATACAGTGTGGTTCCAATCTGCACTCATAAGCACAGTAGTCTTTGCCACCACAACAAGTACATGTTAAAGAACCACGACATGGTGTACTTGAGTAACCAAAATGCTAACACTGGAAACATCTGACAGGGTTGGGAATGTATGGCTGCACCTTACAGTTCAGATAACATGCTTTGACTGAGGTAGGAGAACGTAGTGATATAAACATCAATATCGCAACATTAGTAAGCATTGTAATTCTGTCTTTGCGTGTGGAGATTTGGCACACCACAGAAACGTCTCGGGTGGAGAAATTGGTTGATTTGGTGTTTTATAGCACAAAGCAGCTTGACTATCTGTGCCAAACATCTGGTAAAAAATTATAAACTAAATTTAGCAAAATTCATAAAAGGAAATTAAGGTAAAACAAAGTTAAAAAAAACATAAATAGCATTAAAATCAATGTTTACATCCAGTCTACAGTGGTAAGAAAAAAACTACAGTAATACAAGTTGTAAAGGACTTTCTGTAGCATAACTGTAATTATCATAACTCACCAGAAAGACTAACAGATAAGTTCAAAAACCATCGTCAGTCACCTGAAGTTGGCCTTTCCAGTCCTGGTTCCAAGTTATTTGATGTTATGGCCATTTTCAGAAATTAAAGTAATACAAGTTTCAAAAGACTTGCAGCAAAATTTTAATTATAACTCATAAGGATGACTAACAGGTAGTTCAATCAGCAGCATTTGTTAGCCGAAGTTGATCTTTCCAGTCCTGGTTTCGAGTTATTTGATATTACGACCATTTTCTCATTTCAAATCAATCTAGATGGACTTTGATTCTTAAAAGGGAATCACATCAAAAAGGTCTAATGTATAAATTAAAAAACTTAAATAGCATTAAAAAGATTAATGGCCTTTAAAAAACTAAAAACATTTCCAAGTTGGACAGTGTCACCATCACCAATAACACTGTCTAATGTTATAGATAAACTTTGGGACAGAACATGTTTAAAATGGTGCCATCGTTGAGAGTCATAACGATGCAAGACAGTAAAATGTGGCTTATTGTGACCCTAGTGTTACACAGACAACACATTGGTGCATCTGTCTCAGATAAAAGAAAATGATGAGTTAAAAACTGTGACCAATGAGTAGTCTTGTTAGAACAACTTCCTCTTTCTGATCCTTACAGAAGCAAGATGGCCAAAGTCAAATAAAGGGTTTTATTTGGAAAAGCTTGTTTTCACATTGCTCACTCAAAGTTGACTACCATTTGGCATGGAGCCAAGCCTTGAATACAAGACCACAGTCCATGAATGGAACAGGCACAGCAGTGACAGTGCAAGAGCAGAAAGATTTAGCTGCAGTGTCAGCACGTTCATTCCCATGAATACCAACGTGGCCCAGTATTCAGAAAAACTGGATAGAAGTAAATGTTAAAGATAAATGGGCCAGTTGGTTTTGAATACCAGCAAAAACAGGATGTGAACTAACAAGAAGCAATTCCAGGGCCAGTAGAGAACTAAGTGAGTCAGTATAAATAGTGCAGTTTGAGTACTGCTTAGCTTGTATGTAATCCAGGGCAAGACAAATGGTGTATAGTTGAGCAGTGAACACAGAAGCTGAAGAGGAGATTCTATGCGTAAGCACAAAACCCCAACAAACCACGGCAGAACACACACAGACACCTGATTTTGAACCATCTGTGTAAATAGGAATGGAAGGATGGTTCAAAACACATTCAGTGAATAACAGACAGTATTTCCAATCAGGAGTGTCTGCTTTTCTGTAAAAAGCCATGGTGGGATGGGCTGTCCAGTGGATACAGCAATGTTATCCAAGGACAGACCCAATTCATCCAACTGCATCTGGATACAAAGGCCAAAAGGAGCAATGGCAAATCATCTGTTCTGAAAAGTATGTCCCACTAAGGAAGGAAAACACAACCCCAGGTGGGATACTATGGTAAGGAATGAAGTTTCAAAGCATATAGTAAAGACAGTTGCAAACAGCAGAGGTGCAAAGAATGTTCATGAGACTCTATGTATAAGCTCTGAATTGGGAAAGTGCAGATAGCCCCAGTGCAGAGTGGAAGTCCTTGATGATGAATGGGGTCCACCATCTTTAAGGCTGAGGTCCTGGCAGAGCCATAGACCAGTGATCCACAGTCAAGTTTTGATCGAATAAGAGCACGATATATATTTAGCATAAAACACTGATCTGTTCCCCAAGTAGTGGAAGAGAGAACACAAAGGTTATTCATTGCTCTTGTACATTTAACCTGTAGCTGCTTGATGTGTGGTATAAAGGTCACCTTATGGTCAAAGACAAGCCAGAAGAATTTTGTCTCAGGGACCACAGGCAGAACAACTTCACTGATACAGAGTTCAAGATCAAAATGAATACCCCATTGGTGGCAAAATTGCATGCAAATGATTTAAGAGAGAGAGAAGTTAAAGCCATTTTCTGTGGTCCACTTCAGTAAACGATTGATGGCAGTCTGTAGCTGCCACTCAATATACCTCATGTTCAATGACTGACATGAGATGTGAAATTCGTCGACACAGAGCCCGTTTTCAATAGTAAGAGGGAGTTGTTCAGTGATAGCATTAATCTTTACATTGAAAAGTGTGGCACTCAAAACACAGCCCTGAGGGACTCCAAGATCTTGTTGAAAAGAACGGGAATGTGTCAAACCCACATGAACTTGGAATCTCCTGTCCATTAAACATTTTTCATAAAAATGGGCAAATGGCCACATAACCTATATATATGAAAGTCTCACAAAATGCCATACCTCCATGTTGTATCACAACCCTTCTCAATGTCAAAGGATATTGATACAAGATGTTGTCATTTGAGAAAGGCTTCTCTGATTGAAGTTTCAAGTTGAATCAAGTGGTCCATGGTGGGCGCTGTTGTCAGAACCCACACTGGGTGGGCAAGAGGAGGTTGTTTGGTTCCTCAAACCAAACAAGACAAGCATTAACCATCCTATCTAAGGTCTTACAGAGACAGCTTGTCAAAGCAATTGGGCAGTAATTTGAAGGAATCTTGGGATCCTTCCCAGGCTTAGAGAAAGATAGGACAGTAACCTGGTGCTAGGCATCAGGAAAAACATTTTCTGCTAGATGTGGTTAAAACAATCAAACGAACAGCAAAAGAAGCAGGAAACAGATGGCATAGCATTTTATAGTGTACATCATCCAGTCAAATTGATGTACTGCCAGACTAATGAAGGGTCAGTTTGAGTTTCATCAGTGTAAATGGATTATTATAGTCATAGAGAAAATCAGCACAAAAGGAAAGAAGTGATTGCTCTGCCCGAGTCTTGATGACTAAAAATGTGGAGGAAGAAGCAGAAGTGCTAGTTACCTGGCAAAAGCTTTCACCTAGAGTATCGGCAATGCTCGGAATAAGCTACTGCCTGGTCATCAGAGAGCAAGATAGTTAGGGGGACAAAATTATATTGCACACTGACCTTTCAAATCTTGTCCCATGTGACTTTGAAACTGGTGGTAGAAGATATGCTGGTTGTGAACTTAATCCAAGATTCCTTCTGGCTTTGATGTTTTACCCACTGAGCATGTGCATGGGTCTGCAGGAAAGCGATGCAGTGCAAGAGTGTGGGATACCTACAAAGAGTATCCTAGGCCCATTTTTGAGCCTTCTGTGCCATGTGGCAGGCATGATTCCAACATGGACAAGGATGTTATGGAAAACATGTCAAGGTTTTAGGAATACATTGAGCAGATACTTGTATAATACAGTCAGTTACTGGTACCACACAGTCATCTACTGATGGCTTACAGATGATGGTAGGATCAAGTTCTGCAAAAGCAACAAAAAAGGCCAATTTGCTTGATCCAGCTTCCAAAGGAGCACATGGGTTGGGTGGCACCAACCACAGCCAGTCTCTCTCAATATTACAGGAAAATGATCACTGCCTCATGAATTATTGTCAACCCTCCATGAAAAATGGTTGAACAGTGAAGGGGAGCAAACTGAGAGATCAATAGCAGTAAAGGTCTGACTAGGTGCATGAAAATAAGTAGAAAACCAGTATTGAAAGAGAAATGTTGTGATCAGAGAGCATACACTCTATGGAGCAACCCCTCCTTCAATATTAGCACTTCTCTAGAGGGGAGGATGTCTATAATATCCTCCAGGATTAAAAAGGGAGATAGTAACTGTTCAATGAGAGCATCAAGGTCTGATTGATCATAGGTCTCTCCAGGAAACAGGTAGAGAGAACAAACAGTGATGATACAACAGAAGGAAACAGAGATGGCTATGGCCTCCAATGGTGTGTCAAGTGGCAAAGACAGGGTGGGCACATGCTGATCAACTAACAGTGCCACCCCTCCTTGCACTCGTCCATCACACAGCCTGTCATTTCTGTACAAAGAAAACTCCTGAAAGTTGACTGTATCGACAAGTTTCAGAAATGTTTCCTTTAAGGAAACATATAGAGGATGGTAGAAAACAATCAGTTTTTAAATCATCCAGATTAGAACATAAACCTCAACAGTTCCATTGTATCAAGGTGGCCATTTTTATTTATATATAGGCAAATTGGATGGAGAACCCTTCTCTTTACAGCCACATCTTTTTTCTTTACTATCTTTATTAGAGGGAGGTCTATCAACCTCCATGGACCCTGTCCTGGGTCAATTGGGCAGGTCTTTGTTGTTGGAAGAGGATTCCAGCAACTAAGGATATAAATAAATGAATGTTTTGCATCTTGGGGTGGGAGAAGATGAACCCAAGGAAATATATATACCTGGAGCCAACTAAGTTAAGGGAGCCAACAAGCCCCTGTAATAAAAATAAAATGGCATCTGCCCTAAGGATTTCTCAGATAAGGAATGCACACTTAGAAATCAAGATACACAATCTGACTTTCATGGTGACTGTACAACAGTTGTTCATGCATGGTCATTTTCCAATAATGTGTCTTTTTTCAATTTTTTCATTATTATTTATATTTCCATGAATGGAGCAATCCATAATAAAAGCAATAAATTTCAGTGCCCACTGACCCCATCTACCATGGAGCCCTATGAGGGGACACACTACAATGCCAAACAAGACATTGCAGCAACACCAGGGTTTCATAAGTACTATACCCAAACATCAGCATCACACACAATCTCCACGTGTTAAGAAAGTCCAACACCGGTACTTGGTTGACCCTGGATGTCACCCCAAGAGCACCCATGTACAGGAATTCAAGGTCAAAGTGGTGTGTTAGAGTTGGACCTCTCAACCACAGAACCCTCTCCTCCCCTCTTAGGTCATCATGCACAGAAAACACATGGGTGGATGTTCAAATTCCAGATGGAGTAAATTGAAAGTACAGAACCTTCTCTGGGAGGCTCCCTCACCATGTACAGAAATCCACCCTGAGGAATACTGCAGTAGGTAGTGGTAGAGCCAGGATGGATGACATCAGCACTTTCTGTTATCCTGATTCAATGCAGATGTTGGGTAAATATACCCTGGCATGATACTATGAAATTCAAAGGAGTTCTGAAAGAGAAACTATATGTTTTCTCATCAAATATGATGGGAGACTGAATGATAACAACTGGTGGAAGAGAAAATCTAACAGGAAACAAAACATCCAAATGGTGTAGATAAGGAGAGCCTAATGAATACTGTGTACACAAAAAAGGAGAAAATAGTCCCAACATCAAGGAAATAAAATAAGAAGGGATAGAGCAGAAGTGGAACAGGATACACCCACAAAGAAAATGGTACAAACACCTACAGAAAATATACATAAAGCATGATGAAGTATCTCTAACAGAAGGCAGAGTTAGGTGAATGAATATAAGAGTAGACAGAACAAAAAAAATTCAGAAATGGGGAACTGAGGAGTGAATATCAAGTTATTGAGCTCAATTCCACTGCCCATATAGATGCCAATGGCAGTGAATCAAATCACTGAAAGGAGAGGAAGAAAGCCTACTAGTAAGAACAAAATAGTCACAAATATATGTAGGAGAATGAGGCATTTTGGTTTGAGAGAGGAGCTATTTGAGAAATGAAACTATAAATCCTGATAACAAGTAAGGAGGAAAAACGAAGTAAACCTCAGGAACTGTGATTCATGGAGTGAAAAAAACCAAAGACAATAAAGAATACAGGCAAAAGATAAGAAAAGGAACATACTTAAGAAAGAAATCTAGGAAGATGTTGGAAGTTTAAAATTATTTCTTAAATGTCAATGCCCTACCCAAATCAAATCAGATGACTGAGAAAAAATAATTTTTACTGACGAGATAGATGTAGGAAGGGAGGTAAGCAGGTGATAATCCATAACAACTTGAAAGCTGGCTGCAACGTCCCAAACAGCTAACAATCTTCCATACGTCATCACAGTACAAAACAAGATCTGTGTATGAATAACATGACTCACTTAGAGCTATATGCAAGTCACTGTCATTTGAGAATTTATGATAAAAGTTAACTTATGAAAAAGCCAAAGAAAACAAAAATCAAAGTTTCATATGCAATGCAAATATGAGCAAACTGAATTCAGACAATAAATACAAACACATCTGTTCAGTACAATACTAAGGAGAAGAATGAATTTATCAGGAGTGCATTGATGGAGGTCTTTTGTTGTATAACAGCATCATGCACCAGTGCAATTTATATTAAGACACAAGAAATTTGGTGGGATTCCTCTCAATCCTGGTGGCATATGTATCTATTGGCAGACATGCAAGTAGATGACTTTTATGTGGGTACAGATTAGTTATTGTCTTGAAATGTATGTTTGCATTCCATTGCTTAAGTGAAATTCTTCATTACAGTTACAGTTTGACTCAGTTTTATTAAGCAGAGGTAAAACAACAGAGACTACATCTCTCTCTTTTTTTTTTTAAAGAAAAGGTATTTGTTTAGTAATAATGAGTGATGGACTAAAACTATTTAATTTTTTTCTTTATTAACTAACTATAACTTCTGTTTTACAATGTATACAGTTTGCTTGTTTATTGTTAAGCATAAAGCTGCACTATGAGTTGTCTATGACCAACATGAATTATGGTCAAAGACAAGCCAGAAGAATTTTGTCTCAGGGACCACAGGCAGAACAACTTCACTGATACAGAGTTCAAGATCAAAATGAATACCCCATTGGTGGCAAAATTGCATGCAAATGATTTAAGAGAGAGAGAAGTTAAAGCCATTTTCTGTGGTCCACTTCAGTAAACGATTGATGGCAGTCTGTAGCTGCCACTCAATATACCTCATGTTCAATGACTGACATGAGATGTGAAATTCGTCGACACAGAGCCCGTTTTCAATAGTAAGAGGGAGTTGTTCAGTGATAGCATTAATCTTTACATTGAAAAGTGTGGCACTCAAAACACAGCCCTGAGGGACTCCAAGATCTTGTTGAAAAGAACGGGAATGTGTCAAACCCACATGAACTTGGAATCTCCTGTCCATTAAACATTTTTCATAAAAATGGGCAAATGGCCACATAACCTATATATATGAAAGTCTCACAAAATGCCATACCTCCATGTTGTATCACAACCCTTCTCAATGTCAAAGGATATTGATACAAGATGTTGTCATTTGAGAAAGGCTTCTCTGATTGAAGTTTCAAGTTGAATCAAGTGGTCCATGGTGGAACGCTGTTGTCAGAACCCACACTGGGTGGGCAAGAGGAGGTTGTTTGGTTCCTCAAACCAAACAAGACAAGCATTAACCATCCTATCTAAGGTCTTACAGAGACAGCTTGTCAAAGCAATTGGGCAGTAATTTGAAGGAATCTTGGGATCCTTCCCAGGCTTAGAGAAAGATAGGACAGTAACCTGGTGCTAGGCATCAGGAAAAACATTTTTCTGCTAGATGTGGTTAAAAACAATCAAACGAACAGCAAAAGAAGCAGGAAATAGATGGCATAGCATTTTATAGTGTACATCATCCAGTCAAATTGATGTACTGCCAGACTAATGAAGGGTCAGTTTGAGTTTCATCAGTGTAAATGGATTATTATAGTCATAGAGAAAATCAGCACAAAAGGAAAGAAATGATTGCTCTGCCCGAGTCTTGATGACTAAAAATGTGGAGGAAGAAGCAGAAGTGCTAGTTACCTGGCAAAAGCTTTCACCTAGAGTATCGGCAATGCTCCGGGAATAAGCTACTGCCTGGTCATCAGAGAGCAAGATAGTTAGGGGGACAAAATTATATTGCACACTGACCTTTCAAATCTTGTCCCATGTGACTTTGAAACTGGTGGTAGAAGATATGCTGGTTGTGAACTTAATCCAAGATTCCTTCTGGCTTTGATGTTTTACCCACTGAGCATGTGCATGGGTCTGCAGGAAAGCGATGCAGTGCAAGAGTGTGGGATACCTACAAAGAGTATCCTAGGCCCATTTTTGAGCCTTCTGTGCCATGTGGCAGGCATGATTCCAACATGGACAAGGATGTTATGGAAAACATGTCAAGGTTTTAGGAATACATTGAGCAGATACTTGTATAATACAGTCAGTTACTGGTACCACACAGTCATCTACTGATGGCTTACAGATGATGGTAGGATCAAGTTCTGCAAAAGCAACAAAAAAGGCCAATTTGCTTGATCCAGCTTCCAAAGGAGCACATGGGTTGGGTGGCACCAACCACAGCCAGTCTCTCTCAATATTACAGGAAAATGATCACTGCCTCATGAATTATTGTCAACCCTCCATGAAAAATGGTTGAACAGTGAAGGGGAGCAAACTGAGAGATCAATAGCAGTAAAGGTCTGACTAGGTGCATGAAAATAAGTAGAAAAACCAGTATTGAAAAGAGAAATGTTGTGATCAGAGAGCATACACTCTATGGAGCAACCCCTCCTTTCAATATTAGCACTTCTCTAGAGGGGAGGATGTCTATAATATCCTCCAGGATTAAAAAGGGAGATAGTAACTGTTCAATGAGAGCATCAAGGTCTGATTGATCATAGGTCTCTCCAGGAAACAGGTAGAGAGAACAAACAGTGATGATACAACAGAAGGAAACAGAGATGGCTATGGCCTCCAATGGTGTGTCAAGTGGCAAAGACAGGGTGGGCACATGCTGATCAACTAACAGTGCCACCCCTCCTTGCACTCGTCCATCACACAGCCTGTCATTTCTGTACAAAGAAAACTCCTGAAAGTTGACTGTATCGACAAGTTTCAGAAATGTTTCCTTTAAGGAAACATATAGAGGATGGTAGAAAACAATCAGTTTTTAAATCATCCAGATTAGAACATAAACCTCAACAGTTCCATTGTATCAAGGTGGCCATTTTTATTTATATATAGGCAAATTGGATGGAGAACCCTTCTCTTTACAGCCACATCTTTTTTTCTTTACTATCTTTATTAGAGGGAGGTCTATCAACCTCCATGGACCCTGTCCTGGGTCAATTGGGCAGGTCTTTGTTGTTGGAAGAGGATTCCAGCAACTAAGGATATAAATAAATGAATGTTTTGCATCTTGGGGTGGGAGAAGATGAACCCAAGGAAATATATATACCTGGAGCCAACTAAGTTAAGGGAGCCAACAAGCCCCTGTAATAAAAATAAAATGGCATCTGCCCTAAGGATTTCTCAGATAAGGAATGCACACTTAGAAATCAAGATACACAATCTGACTTTCATGGTGACTGTACAACAGTTGTTCATGCATGGTCATTTTCCAATAATGTGTCTTTTTCAATTTTTTCATTATTATTTATATTTCCATGAATGGAGCAATCCATAATAAAAGCAATAAATTTCAGTGCCCACTGACCCCATCTACCATGGAGCCCTATGAGGGGACACACTACAATGCCAAACAAGACATTGCAGCAACACCAGGGTTTCATAAGTACTATACCCAAACATCAGCATCACACACAATCTCCACGTGTTAAGAAAGTCCAACACCGGTACTTGGTTGACCCTGGATGTCACCCCAAGAGCACCCATGTACAGGAATTCAAGGTCAAAGTGGTGTGTTAGAGTTGGACCTCTCAACCACAGAACCCTCTCCTCCCCTCTTAGGTCATCATGCACAGAAAACACATGGGTGGATGTTCAAATTCCAGATGGAGTAAATTGAAAGTACAGAACCTTCTCTGGGAGGCTCCCTCACCATGTACAGAAATCCACCCTGAGGAATACTGCAGTAGGTAGTGGTAGAGCCAGGATGGATGACATCAGCACTTTCTGTTATCCTGATTCAATGCAGATGTTGGGTAAATATACCCTGGCATGATACTATGAAATTCAAAGGAGTTCTGAAAGAGAAACTATATGTTTTCTCATCAAATATGATGGGAGACTGAATGATAACAACTGGTGGAAGAGAAAATCTAACAGGAAACAAAACATCCAAATGGTGTAGATAAGGAGAGCCTAATGAATACTGTGTACACAAAAAAGGAGAAAATAGTCCCAACATCAAGGAAATAAAATAAGAAGGGATAGAGCAGAAGTGGAACAGGATACACCCACAAAGAAAATGGTACAAACACCTACAGAAAATATACATAAAGCATGATGAAGTATCTCTAACAGAAGGCAGAGTTAGGTGAATGAATATAAGAGTAGACAGAACAAAAAAAATTCAGAAATGGGGAACTGAGGAGTGAATATCAAGTTATTGAGCTCAATTCCACTGCCCATATAGATGCCAATGGCAGTGAATCAAATCACTGAAAGGAGAGGAAGAAAGCCTACTAGTAAGAACAAAATAGTCACAAATATATGTAGGAGAATGAGGCATTTTGGTTTGAGAGAGGAGCTATTTGAGAAATGAAACTATAAATCCTGATAACAAGTAAGGAGGAAAAACGAAGTAAACCTCAGGAACTGTGATTCAGGAAGTGAAAAAAACCAAAGACAATAAAGAATACAGGCAAAAGATAAGAAAAGGAACATACTTAAGAAAGAAATCTAGGAAGATGTTGGAAGTTTAAAATTATTTCTTAAATGTCAATGCCCTACCCAAATCAAATCAGATGACTGAGAAAAAATAATTTTTACTGACGAGATAGATGTAGGAAGGGAGGTAAGCAGGTGATAATCCATAACAACTTGAAAGCTGGCTGCAACGTCCCAAACAGCTAACAATCTTCCATACGTCATCACAGTACAAAACAAGATCTGTGTATGAATAACATGACTCACTTAGAGCTATATGCAAGTCACTGTCATTTGAGAATTTATGATAAAAGTTAACTTATGAAAAAAGCCAAAGAAAACAAAAATCAAAGTTTCATATGCAATGCAAATATGAGCAAACTGAATTCAGACAATAAATACAAACACATCTGTTCAGTACAATACTAAGGAGAAGAATGAATTTATCAGGAGTGCATTGATGGAGGTCTTTTGTTGTATAACAGCATCATGCACCAGTGCAATTTATATTAAGACACAAGAAATTTGGTGGGATTCCTCTCAATCCTGGTGGCATATGTATCTATTGGCAGACATGCAAGTAGATGACTTTTATGTGGGTACAGATTAGTTATTGTCTTGAAATGTATGTTTGCATTCCATTGCTTAAGTGAAATTCTTCATTACAGTTACAGTTTGACTCAGTTTTATTAAGCAGAGGTAAAACAACAGAGACTACATCTCTCTCTTTTTTTTTTTAAAGAAAAGGTATTTGTTTAGTAATAATGAGTGATGGACTAAAACTATTTAATTTTTTTCTTTATTAACTAACTATAACTTCTGTTTTACAATGTATACAGTTTGCTTGTTTATTGTTAAGCATAAAGCTGCACTATGAGTTGTCTATGACCAACATGAATAATGAAACCCAGTTTTTAATAATGTTATCCCTCAGACATAGCTCTGAGCCACAATGTCAAACAAAACAAATTATTACTAGTGATTCATGTAGTATATGGTACATGTTTTAAAAAAATGTTTTACCTAAACTTACAAATATAGAGTAAACATTCAAGAATTTATCAGTAATCAAGTCAAAATATAAACACGCAATATTTAGTAAAGAAGGTAATGAATGAAGTATCCAAATTTTTGTCACGTGTATGTTACCATAATATAGTGACATTGTCAGTAGAGTAAAATCTACAACTTTCATAACATCTGAAAATTTATTTCATTAAAATTGAGTATTTAAAGATTAAAAGTATGTGAAATTCAGTAGGGATATTTGTGTAAACTTCCTTGCCTATCTTTATATAAACCCATTGGTAGATAAGAATCAATCTAAACCCTTATTAAAGTCCTAGTAGACATTCTGAAAAAACAAGGTAATTGATCCATACCTCATTGGTATTCTGTAATTGTTCTTGAAGATTTTTAACAATTTCACTTTCTTTCTCAACCACACCATCAAATTTCCATTCAACACTTTCTTTGAGTTTGTCATTTAATCTGTTCAAAAACAAATATGCACTTTTTTATTTTATAGTATTATAACCTGTTAGCAGTACTTAGTCTCAGTGGTTAAGGAAAAAGTTAAAGATGTGAAAATTCTGAATGTTCTGAAGTTTTAAAAATAAAACCTTAAAAAAGTCTCTTCAAGCCTAAAAACAACCTCAGTCTACTCTTTTACGATGATATTAAAGAATATAATGGGAGATTATGTTAACGATCCATGTACATAAATATGGCCAAATTATAAGGTACCTGAATTACAATATACAGAAGCCTTTATTCACTAGTCTTCAATGAAATTGAGTATTGTTATTTAAGTGAAAAAATAGTGTGTAAATATATGATGTTTTCATAATTTTTTTGCATATTTTATTATCTGAACATAAAGGGAATTGGATTAAAATCCAGGTTATTATTCATTTTTTTGCACATGAAATGTATGAAGCCAATACCATTACAAATCATTATAGCACAACAGTTTGTACAAATCCACAGCCTGTATATGAAAGAGTAATGAAGCAGACACATTAATACAACTAATTGTGTTATATTGGTGATTACATTTTTTTTTCTGTTTAACTTTTTTATACCTGAAATGTACCTCATTGGATATACCAAGATATAACAATTTTATCATTGTACATTGATCATTCTGTTTTAAAAATGTTCAAATGTATTTATGTAATGTTCTTATAACTTTAATCCTTTGTAAACACTCACCTCTTATTTTCATCAACAAGTTGAACTACCTGGTTTCTCAAGTCTCTCAACTGATCCTGCAAATTAACAAAATGGTACAAAAAAGCTCATTAAACAACGTAGTAAATCTGTGATATTTATGTAAGGAAACAGTAGTATATGTATAGAAGTGATTATTTTCACTTAAGTTCATGAGTTAAAAGTACCAAAACAGAAGTTTACTTACCACTATCAACACACCAGAATCACAGAATGTTATTATTTTTTCACTTTTTTAAACTGAAATATTGAGAAACTATAATAAGGAAAAAATAAAAAATAATCTGAATTATCATACAAACTGAAAATAGAACCTGAAAATTAAAGCCTGATTTTAACAGTGAGGCATGCTCTGATTTATGAAATTGAATGAAAAATAAATATTCAATGAAACTTTACTTTTATACAGTCTAATAAATATAACTTAAAAATACTACTTATTGTTGACTAAATTTAACAGTTTAAATACTATCATAAATATAAAAATTGCTGGAAAATGTTATCTCTTTCACAATAATTATTTGTTTTCTGAAAATAATACCAAAATCCAATAATTAGTACAAGCATTACTAAGAACTTGCAATATCATTTTTGCTGTGACAACAATCTACACTTAAACAGAAGGAAAAATAAACAATTATTAAACTAATTTACATATACTATGGACATTTTGCTTCAGTATTACAGCATATACAGAAAAATTACCAAAAAAAAAAACTACCATAAAAATATTTTTATGCCATTTTTAGCCTTTTCAAAGACATCAATGAAATGAATACCTAACAAACACACATATTCTGGAAATAACACTTTAGAAAGTTATCACAGCACTTTTCATTTAGGTTCAAAAACTGTAGATAAATGTCTTTTTAAAAAAATATTTTTTTGGCACTTAACACATTAATTTACAGTGCATTACTAAAGTAGCCCATAAATCAGCAAAATTTTATGTAAAAAAATTACCTACATAAGAAAAACTTAAGAATTACAAAAAAAAACAGTTTCATTAAAATTACAACAATTCAGTGTTATGTTTTTAGAATTTTAAAAATTAGCAGCAAAAAACAAATTTTAGGTATGCATACCACAGAGAGCATTCTATGCACAGAAGTCACTAAAAACTAACCTTTATGCATCTTTACATGTATATGTAATATCATATAAAATGAAAAAGAAGAATATATGGCATAAATATGATGCATAAGAGAAATATGAATACTGGATAAATGGAAAACAAACACACAATAAAATATTTTAATGTGTTTGTACAAGATAGAGAGTAATTTCTTAGCATTTTAGAAATCAGTGGTAACAAAAGATGTACATTTCCTGTACTTAAATTGTGCTGTCCTTTATATGCCTTCAAAAAATTCCAATACAGTTCTTTCCTCCCTCTTCACATAAGATTAGCTAGAATCCCACACTTATCAGATGGTGAGACCAGTGAGAAGAAACAACAGTCAGAGGGTAGAGTCAGATGTCAGATATGAAAATCTGATGAGGGGTACTTCACCACTTTTGAACCAGGTATTCTCTCTATCTTTCTATAATATCTAGTAGCTAAGGGTAGAAAAATAGAGCAGCATATCCAAGCGAGAGAGAACAGTAGCAAGTGATAGTGTATAGTTATCCTAACCATGTAAGTATATATGCAACTCAGATGAAGTTTAAAAGTGAGTAAAACAATGGATATGCTCCTAGTTGTGGAGTGGCTAAGGCATGATAGACTGTACTCAGCAAGTCAACTACATCCAAAACACATACCACTAAGAAATGATATATGTGCGAGGTAGGATAAGGATCATACCATCTTCATCTTAATTTAAAAAAAGCCAGGGGGAGGATCTAGAACCACTTCGACTCTTGAACGTAATATGTGTTAGGTTTGATTTATCAATTTGGGAACACAACTTTCAATAATTAAAAGATGCCCAAACAACATAAACCAACTCCCCAAACAACAAAACTGACCAGAACTACCTGAAAAGCAATCACATCCTCTAATTAAGATACAATAAGGGATGGTAAAAGGATGGAACTGGAACACTCTCCCTTAACTCCACTGTGACCCACAACGCAGGAGCATGATCTAAAGAGGGAAAATAGACAACCATACACATGAAGTAGTAACTGCATTTTGACATCTCACTCCTCTGTATGTTTTAACTGCATATTGGATGATATCATGTAATTTACATGCACAGAACACAACTGCCCTACTCTGCATTGAATGGTTATAGTCGTCATTGCACAGAACCCATTCATGAGGGTGCCTCCACTATCAATCATCCCAGTGGCTTGGAACAAAAAAGTGGTAAGATCTCCCATACTCTTCTGGAGTAAAGGAGGATGAGAACATGTTGGAAAGCCTGGAGAAATGTCATTGCCTGAGACAGTGCAATGGGTGACCACAAAATCCTATTTTTAAAAGCAGCCCATACTGATTTATTCAATACAAGGCATGGCAAGGATGGGCAGCTATCCCCTTCTACTTTACTCATGTAGTCCATGTTTGGTACAGTCCAGAATTGGTAATTTTATGAAGCACTTACATCAAGAAGTTATTCAGCTACAAGTGGTCTTGTGGAATACTCCATCTCAACAGTGAGCATTGCAAAACCATAGAAGATAAAAGTGCAAGTCAACATTTCTGTATAGTGTAGATTTTAGGTTTCTAGTTGAAGAATACTTGGTCAGGCATTACTCACCACAGAGTGGAACCCATACAATGAGTAAACGAAGCAAGTGCCCCTGAAAAGAAAAGAAAGTATGAATATAAGATTATCCAGTCAAACTGCATTGAAGCCTGAAGAATGGGTACAAGTAAAGATGAAAACCTGAAAAGAGGAAACTGCAATATGGTGCAAGTAATGGGAGTTGAACATGTTAGGTGTGGTCCATATACTTGACTATAGGATTTCCTCCAATGGACAATGAAGACAAGATGTGAGGGAAAAGGTGAAGTGTTGAATGTGATGAGAAGACACCTGGAGCAAATTCTGGGAAGATTAAACCAAGAAGTAACATGGAAAAAGCTATGCAGGCAGTATAACAAGAATATACAGACCACACATATAAGTCTACCTAGATTGGGACAAGGTTAGAGATGAGAAATAGATGGAATGGAAATAGGTGAAAAGGAGGAGTTACCATCCCTAGCTGCTGAAGTCTTTGGGTGAAGGAACAATCTGGGTAAAGGAGAAAATATGTAGTGTGGTAAAGTGAACGTAAAACATCAATGACAAACAAATCACACCATTGACATTCACAGGCTAAGAGGAGAAGAAAACAGATTTTAAGGGAAAAGTGAAATGTGAAAAACAAGGGCAATAGTTCAAATGGAGGTAAAGTGAGAGAATGGAAGACCACATTAATATCCCAGTTTGGAAAAGTAAGTCATCTAAAGAGATGACAAATCTGTAATTGTGGAAATCATGGTAGAAATAGCCAAGAAGGAGTGATCAGAAGAACTTGAGATGGAGTGGTATGGACGAGAGAGATCACTGAAATAAAGTAATCAAATAGTAGGATAAACATAAAAGAATATGTGGGACAAATCCTGGCTGGAGGTATTAAGAGCTAGAGCATGAGGATGAAATATCAGGGATCAAAAGGTGATAACTTGTGATTGATATATATGGCAAAAGCATCTATGTGGGGAAAACCTATCAACTACAAAGCCACCAGAAAATGAGGGTATATAAAAACCACTTCCTCAAATATAGTTGATTGGGTGGGAAAGACAATCGGTTACGAGATTTAACTCACCAAGCATTTGACATGCAGTGAAATGAATTTGGTACATGTGGGCTCAATATAGTAAATCCAGCATTCAAAAATAGAGAGATCTCAATCGTGTGCCACTTGGTTACTGATACAAAATATCATTGTAGAATTGTCAGTACGAATTACAGACAATTGCAAGAAGAAGGAAGTGATTCAAAGCCTAATGGACTGCAAGAAGTTAGAGAATACTGACATGCAAAGACCCTTCATCTAGAGACCAATGACTCAAAGCCCCCTGTAGGGGAGCATCTTTAAAAAGATGCAATTCCAAATGAGGGAGAGAAATTGGGATGACTGCCAATGTATGGTCCTTGTCCAACCATCAATGTTGATCATCCATCTGAGGAAGAAGATGGATAATGGTAGTACACAAGAAATCTCAACAAGGTTTCATTGATAATGAAGAGTTTACTTAAAGGATTACATATACACATGCAATAAAACTTTGCAGGCAGAAAATGAGGGAACTGAAAGGGTGTGACAAACTAACAATTCCACATAACAAAGTCATAGAGGAGGTTGGGTCTAAATGAGATAAGTGTTAAAAAGGAAACTCAAGTGGACAATATACTGGTTACATTGGAGGAAGGACTTCTCCAATTTGATTAAACAGCATATCTGAATAGTCACTAGAAAGAACTGCCAAGCATAGCTGGCAAACTCCAGTTTAGATTTAGCCAAAAAAGCCAAACATCCATATAATGGTGGAACTGTAACCCCAAGACTTGAAGATAGCAAGCAAAAGCTCTGATCACTTGACAGAAAACATAGAGAGTGGAAGCAGGCCTAAAGGGTAGGGTACAAAAGTGATAAATCATCCCATAATTAATAAACCAAATATATAGATGAGACCATGCTGATAATGGGACGTGGAAATTGGCACTTGTGACATCTATCTTGGTCATCCAAGGAAAGAGAACACTAGGTGGAAACGGAAAGATTGGTCATGGATTAAGAAAGAATGCAATGCTTAGTAAAGGATAAAATGTCACATACTTAGAAAATGAAATCCAAAAAAAAGCCTTATTAAGACTACCTGATGCCTCAGACAGGGCATAAGAGGGCATGGCAAAATCAGGAGGTGGAAAGAAGTGATCCAAGTCCTTCTCTGCCTGAACAGGCTCAATATGTTTGGGAGGAAGTGGGTGAGGTCCAGAGGTAGAAATTCATCCATGTAACATTCAATCTCCTGGCAAATAAATGCAGATAAATCCACTTCCAAGTCCCTTTCACCTAAGGCCTAGGACATTGTGCTAGTCACAGGTGTGACCCCCCTGAAGTGGTAACATGAACTTCAGAATTCATAATGAAGAAAAGTCAACCAATAATCAAAAGTATAAATAACAATATGACAATAATAAATTAGGATTAAACTGAAATCAAGAAACAGTCTTAATAAAAACTAGAAGAGAAAATAAATTAAGTCTATTTCATGAGTCTACTAAAGATGAATATGAAATGTAATCTAACAAAAAAGAACATATTTGGACTCAAGAACTTCCAAATGAGACATGATAGTTCAGTAAAGGCATATAAAGTGAATCCCATGCATCACTTAAATATGTCACTCTCCTACTGGTGATGATGCATGATAATTTACACAAGAGACATTTTGGAATTATCTGATTACAACAGAAGGTGCACAAAGCTTGTATCATGCATAAATAAAAATTGTGCATATTGAGGGCAAAACTGGAAAAAAATAGCTAATTTGGTGAGATGTGGGAGTACCATATCAGAAGTGTATTACTTTGAAATTCCAAACTGTTTTAGTAATTTGATAAATGTCCCTTCTGTTTACTGAGGATGTCTGCAATGCAATTTTACAAATCCATTCATTGAAGAAATATTCGTGTTAATAGTAAATAAATGAAAAACAGTGAAAAGACATGACATCAAGGACTTTTTTAATGCTATGGATAAAAAAATAAGTTTTTGACTTTATTTGTAACCTTATGTAAGATTATTGGAAAAAAAAAACATCTCATTTCAGCTGAAATTTAATAGATTATACTGATAAATTCTAACCTTGTACAGTTTTATTTCACTTTGCAGTGCCTCCAAATTTTGGTCATATTCACTGAGAAAAGGTTCAAGCATCCTATACAAAAAGAAAAGAGTGAATATTGCTACAAGTGGTAGCCTATGAAAACAAAATATTATTATATATTATGAAAATTGGCTGCTGAATATAAGCATAAAGCAATGTGTACAGTTTGATTTCAAGAAAAATGTTTCAAGTTTAAGATTTTTACTCAGAAATATTATTTTCACCTGGTGTATGTACACCAGTCAAATATAAACAAGGTGTCTCAAGACAACTGGCATAAGCATTAAAACATTTATTAAAATAAAGTAGAGAACAACATTTCAGGTTAACCTGAAGATGACCTAAGAAGGTCAAAACATTTTTCTTTATTTTAACAAAAGTTTTACCATCCATACCAGCCATCTTGAGATACATTTTTACTTCAAGTTGGTTTCTCTTTATTACAAAAATATCAACAAGTTTCAATAATAACTACACACATTAACAGAATTATTAATACACTTTAGGACTAGTTAAATATTTTCACAGAATGTTAAATATACTGTACACATGAATAAGGAAAAGTATTATGATGCACAAAATTTAAGTTTCCTTTTAGATTTATTAATAGTAATAAAAACATACCTTACACTACACTAATTCAGTTAACTATACTGTATTATATATTGTCAAACACTTTAAACACACTCAAGTTTATGAAATACAGTGATACTTGTGATGCACATGGAGTCATGACTCAAGTAACATTTTTTTGAGAAAGGGTTCAACTAATTGATCCTTAAGATGAATGTGTATATCATTTTCATGGCCGTTTTTCTATGGATGCTTATATTTAAACACACACACAGATGCCCATGAGAAAATAAGAGAGAATTTATTAAATAATATTCCTGCCATCCTTTATGCTGAAGTTACTACCAACAGAGAAGATAAGTTATTTGGCTTCAACTTTAAAACCAAATATTTAGAAATAAATGGAGGTAAAGTCATAATAAATTAATAAAAATATATGAAACAAAAACATATCTGAGCTTTGTAGCAAAAAATACTTAATATGTACATTAACAGATGTCTCATATAAGATGGCTGATATAAGCTACTGTAAAACAAATATGCTAATAAAATACAATAATTACTTTAAAAGTGAAAAAAACAAGAACCTTTTATATGGTTCCTTCTCCTTAGATTAAAAGTTTTACAGTATTAACAAGAACAATCAGAAAGATTGCTCACCCCATTGCTTCTCTTTCAGATTGTTGTTATATTGGATATTGTCAAATCTAACCAAGAAAAACTCAAAGTAATCTTTTTTAAATTAAGAATGGCCCCACAGTGGTATGTTTGCAGACTTATACTGCTAGAAACTGGGTTTCAATACCTGTGGTGAGGAGAGCACAGACAGCCCTTTATGTAACTTTGTTCATAACAAAACAAAACACAAAAGATCAAGAACAATTAATGATTCTGATAAATTATTTTTTAGTGTGTTGAGGGGTCTAAACTTAATATACTCATGAAATGTGGCACTATTCTAATAACAACAGAATTTTTAACCTAAAACCACAAAAATGCTCTATATTCCCATCATTAAAAATTCTTCAAATGATCCAGAAACCAGATATGAATCAAATTTGAGGAGGATTATTCCATACTGACTTCCAATCTTGGGTAAGATATTTATGTATGTTGGTATATTAGTTTTCAAGATATGCATGTAGAAACACAGACAGATACATACGCACACAAAGACCCAATTGCAATACCATCACCCTCCTCCAAGAGCAAGGATAATAAAATTATATCATGTAACACAAAATAATGTGAAAATGCTGTCATCAGAAGATGTGCTCATTTGGCTTTAGTAACTGCATGATTTAAATGCATTTAAGAGATACAAAAATATATAAAAACATAGTTTCTAGCTGTGTATACTAATGAGAATAGCTTCACTGATTAGTAATCCTTCACAATTATAACTTGGGTTATTGTGATTTTTTTTTCAACTCAAAACAAACTGATAAATAAATAAGTTTATTTACTTAAGGATAAGTTAGACACAACTTTGGGGAAGATTGCATTATTAAGAGAAACAAAAAACAGACTAAGAGCACAAATCAATGAAACAGAAGTAGACAGAGTTGGAGGAAAGAGACTGCTTTAGAGGAAGATAAGAAAAAAGTTCTAGATTTACAAGAGTTTGAAAGTATTAAAAATATTAAGAATGCAGAGTTAGGTTCAATTAACATTCAGATAGTAGTCTCTAACATATCTGAACCTATTTGTTGCTTACAGTGGTAATAATTAGTAGAAAACACTAATAATAGAAATTATTTTGAAATTCCAGGCTATAATTTAGTTAATGGAGATAGTTGTGTTTTTTTTTAAAGAAGAGGTGAGATGGTTATGAGGGATGAACAACAGCCTGCCAAAATTGAAAAAAAAAAATAGTACTCAAGAGGTTCAATTTATATGGGTTACAAATAACCATTTCAGTACCATCTAATTTGAAAGATAATGTTAATAAGAAATAGCATAATGAAATAAGGGTTGATATTAAGAAGTGTTGCAACATTAATGAGGCACTTTAATTTTGGACATTGGCTGGGACTGTATTAATTCAAATGCTGGAGGATTTCTCAAAATGATTCAGGATGTTTTCCTATACCACATGGTCAGAGAACAAACCAGCAGGGGTTGTTATGTTAGATTTCATGTTAATCACTAAAAAAGACATAGTTGCAAGAGTGCAGATGGAAGAATATCTGGGGAAAAGAGTTATCATTTTGATGTTTCACTACATTTTGATATAAAACATGAGACAAGATTTATTTTTAATGAATTGGGACAATACGCTAAAAGGCTGAAGGAAAAACTGGAAAATGCTTAAAAATTAATTGCTTTTAAATCAAGACAAGAATGTTTCTAAAAAGAGAAAAAGATAACAGGGATAAAGAAGAAAATCAGGGATAAATGCCATAAATTCAAAAATATCTGTAGTATGTTATTTAAGTTTGATATACCATACTAACATACTACAGATATAAAGAAGAAAATCAGGGATAAATGCCATAAATTCAAAAATATCTGGCTGATACTGTGTAAGAAAACAGCAAGTGAATACTTACTATTTAATAAATACTTCAATTCAGAGCAAGGTATATACTTAGCTAATGCCATTGAAATTGTAAAATAGGGATGGGGCCCTATAAAGTTATTATTGTGTACATTTTTGTTCAAGAATCTATAAGAATTGAGCTTTTAAATGGTATCTTCTGTTTTAACAGTAAAAGGTATCAGCAATATTCCTGAACCTAAGTATTCTATTAGAAATTACAGAATTGACTCATTTTTAGTAAGTTAATAGACAGGCTGGTACCTTAGGGTATGAGAATTGTTAATTTCCTCTTATATTTAAATGGGGTGATAACAGTTGTTTTGGGAATTATAAGCCAGTGACTCTTAGTTCTGTAGCAGTATAGATCCTAAAGTGATAAAAAAAATTTAAAAAATCATTTAGTGAAATATAGCAAAGTGGAAGTTATAATTTTCCTATAGTGAAAATGTATTTCTAACAAGTACTTACTTCACATAAATGGCTATACTCATTTAATGCTCCCCTCTATACGAAAAAAAAAATCATGTATCACAAGCCTTGATGCTCCCACCCATCTGGAAATGGCTATTACAACACATCTTCCATGCAAATCATCATGCAACAGCCCTCCACCAATAAGAGTGCAATATACTCTCTTGATAGTTTGGTAGAATTGAATTCAGGGAGCTTTATTCAATTTTACCGAACTATCATTTCAATAATAGACAGAAAAAGGAAGCACAGTTTTTCAGTAGGGAAAAAGGATGGGAAGTGTGAGAAGAGGTAGGTACTTACCAGAAATACATTTTCAGTATAAGAAAATTATAAATTCCAATACAGTACATTACCTCTTTCACATAAATAACTAGACTCCCATGTTCAACAGATGCACGGATTGGTGTGACTGAAAGAAGCATCCTTTGAGTGTGTTCAACAAACACTCCCAGATAGATCTTCAAAGTAAAAAATCATACAGGAGAGACTATACCAGCTCTGTACCAGATATACTCCATGCTTGGTGTGGACAAAAGTGTCACAGATATGGGCAGAAATAAAAAGTAGCACATCAAATAGAGAGAAAAGTATTGTTAGATAGTGACCTGAATGACACTATACATGAATCTCAATCCATTATACATAGTAAAAAGATGTGCCTCTAGGTTTAGAGTGGTTAGAACTCAACAGTCCATACATGATATGTCAATTACATCCAAGACCTAGGCCACTGGGAACTAACATCCAGGAGAAGGTAGGATGAGGATCATACCATTGGTAAGTTCACTACAATACAAAAACCAAGCCATCTAGCAAGGACAGAAAAGAGGATCATACCATCTTAACCTCAAGATCATGAGACCAGAGGGAATTTTAAAACACCCAACCTATGAAGGGGACACATGACAGCAATGTGAGAAATTGACTGACTGATCCAAGGACCCAACACTTGGCAGTGAAAAAGATGTCCATATAATGTAAGCCATCTCACCCAAAATTAAAATGACAGGAACTACCCCAAGCACAGTACAATCCTAGGAATAATGAGAACATCAATGAATAGTGGATGGGGAAGAAAAAGCATAATTTCTAGAACCTTCTCAGTGACCAACATCACATATAAGGTAACAAAGATATAAGTAAATGAGGAAACAGAGAAATCTGTAAAAGATGTGTGAGGATTTGCATTGACTGCTTTAGCTCTAAATCCAAAACCCAGACACTGGGAATGAGCATCCATATAGGGCTAGGATGAGGGATCCTAATTCCAGGATGAACTACAATTGACATGGCTAACTCTGATGTTACATAGCAGAAGACATCACCTACATCAGCAGAACAATACTGTCCTACCCTAAATTGAATAGTTTTACCATCATTTGTGTGTGTGTGTGTATTATTTGTTTTTCATTAACACATTCAGAAGGATGCCTCCACAGTCTACCACCCTAATATCTTGGAACTAGGAAGTAGTAAAGACTTCCAAACTTCACTATAAGGAAAGGGGGAAAAAGTGCAGTAGAAAGTCCAGAGAAATGGCAACACGAAACAATGCAATGGGTAACCAGGAAACCCTATTTTGAAAAGCAGACAACACCAATTTATTCAACACAAGGCATTGCAAGAATAGGCAGCCATCCCCTTCTATTTTATCCAGGAAATTTATGAAAGAGTACAGGCATATTAACAAAGGAAATATATATTGAGGTAAACCTAAAGTAGAGGATGAAAGATGAACATGAGACCTAATCCAAGTGCTTGACAGACAAGGTACCTCTAACAAACAATAGGTTTGATAAGCAGGGAAAGGAAAGGCACATGATTTGGAGTGAAGACACCAGGAAGTGATGATGAGAAGAAAAAATAAGGAATAAAAGGCCTGTTGAATTACAATCCAAATTAAATGGATCATGGAGGAAGGGAAAAAATCACATGAAAAGCAGTGAAGTAAAGGAAAGAAATTTGGGGAAGTAAGTTGCATGGGAAAGAAACCAATGAAGGAATACAAAACATATACTGGACAAACAAGGTAATCTGGAACTGACTGAGAAGAAAAGTAGAAGATGGTAAGAAACAGAAAAGTTGAAATGAACATGAGCAATTCTGGAAGCAGATAGGATGGACCCCATTTTCCAGAGATCCACAAAAACAAAATTAAGGGTAAGAAGTATAAATTAAATACAATTAATGGTAAGAAATTTGATAGTGAAAGAAACACGTAACATCGGGTCATCCCATAAGTAATGTCTGATACATTTAATACAGAAAGTGCATCATTATTTCTGTCTTTGTAGAAAATGACCAAAATATATAGTAGGTCATGTATAAAAATATTCATACAAATTAAAGAAAGTAACCCAACTCCATTTTTTCAGATCATTAATCTAATAAACCTTCATGAAAATGAATGTGTCTGAGGAGCACATTAGGCGTATAATACTTTGCGAGTTTAAAAAAGGCAATAGTGCAGCAGAAATTACATGAAACATTCAAGATGTTTATGGTGTGGAATCTCAATGAAAGAAAATGTCAAAGGTGGTTTCAGAAGTTCAGATGAGATGACTACAGCTTCAGTGATGTGCCACATTCAGGTCATCCTGTTGAGTTTAATTATGACTTGCTGCTGGCTGCACTTGAAGAACTAGCACAAAAACCTTATTCAACCCATTCAACAGTTCACCATAATCTGCAACAGCTTTGAAAAGTGTCAAAACTTGGAAAATGGGTTCCCCATGATTTGACAGAAGCCAACCTCAGAGCAAGAGTGGACATTTGCACTTCTCTGCACTCTTGTGAATGTAACTCACCTTTTTTGGGCAGGTTAGTGACTGAAGATGAAAAATGGATATATTGTAAAAAGTTAAGCACTGCAGACCATGGCTCAGTGCAGGTAAACTGGATAAAGCATAGCCCAAAATGGACCTCCACCCTAGGAAAGTCTTGTTTAGCATTTGCAAATGCAAGCTAATGCATTTGGATTATTATAATTTAGATCACACATTTGATACTGATGCACACAAAGCAATGAAAAAAACAACTTGGCATAGTGGTAGATAAGTCACTCAAAGATGAAAGTTGAAAATAGTCACATTAAAAGATTAGATAAAGACAATTCCTCTGGAAGTTACTTTACTAGCTTGGAATACAAACTCTATACTGGGATTCAAATATGCGTAATCTGATACTGTACAAAGAAATGATTTGAAAATAGATTAATTCATGAACTTGAGGATTTCAACCCCCAAAATTAAACAAACACTTTTTCTTTTAATTAATCATATCAGTGTTATATCTTATCTTTGTATGGTCAGAGAATTTATCACATCATTTCTAACTTTTTAGCTATATTTGACTTTTATATAGTTCAAAAGTTTTTATAACATCATAGTATTAAGTTCTTTTTATTACACGTATTACTGTATACTCTCACAAACCTGTATAGTATAGTTAAAGTTAAAAGATGCTCTCTGTGCAATTTGCACGTAACGACTATATTTAGTTTTTAACATTTTTGAAGTGAGTGTGTGAAAGAACAGACTTTAGTAACCAAATGGTTTCTTACTGTCTATATATTACTGAAAAATAACAAAAACGGTAAAAATACATCTCCATGATTGAAGGCTCTTTAATTAAATTGCATGCTCCAGACTTACAATCATACCATTACTAGTTCACTGTGACAGAGTTAAAATAATGACTTCACTCTCCTTACTAAGCACTTGATACAGTATAGTAAAAAAAATTGTCACAGAGATTCACACTTACAAAACCAACAGATTTACCATTATGCATAATAACATGATGTATGAGATCTGCTTAGTCCCAAACCATCTTTCAGCTTTTATTAATCTATAGAGTTCAGTAAATTCTTGCTGTCTGTTATAACTTTTCCTGCTTTCTAAACGTATCCAACTTCTCAGCCAATTTCATCTTATTGTTTGGGCCTTTCCCTCAAACTCAAACTTTCATTCATTATGTTAGCATGCCCATTCAAGAATTTTAGGATCTTTTGGAATAATGAAAAAAACAGTATCACAATTAGAAATGAAGTACAATACCATCCTTTTCTCTAAAAAATTCAGACATGCATGACTTTGGATATTTTATAGTGTAGTATTACTTTTCTAAGAAAGTGGTTGGTACACCTGTATATGAAATAGTTTATTTTCTGGTAGAAACTCCAATTTTGTAGAACTTAAAGTTTGAGGCATTTCATTTAAAACATTTCTTTTGTACATCTTGTGAAAAATTGTGCTAACGACATTACAGCCAGTGACAGTACAGCTATCGGTAATGCAGCTTATTGCTTTGAAATATAAATGAAAATACAGCAAGCATAACTTCTGAGTTCAGCTGTAAAAAGTAAAAATTAATGAGACCCTTTATTTTTCATTTTACTCAAATTTAAGTACATACTTACTTTGATCAGAAGTTATGATTTAATTTGTATACAATAATATATGCATGAAGGATTTTGGAACAAGGATCACTCACTATTTTACTAATTCAAATTATAGATATAATAAACTGATAGTGATTTAGTGAAAAATAAATTATTAGTTTTACTATTACTAGTGTTAGGCTATTAACTAATAATAATAAAGTGTAATAATTGGAAAGTTACTTAGCTACACAGTTTAGCTGCCTATTTCCAACTCAACTCCAAGGTTAACATACCTGAAATACTTCTTTTTTTTTAAGTTTTTGTCTGATTCTATTTCTATTTTCTTCTCACTAGATGTATACAACGTTCAAGAAAAAGACAAAAAGCAAGTCCTAGCAATACAATCTCCATCCTTTCACACCTCACAGTAACACTAGTAATCATGGAAATTGTGATTAAGTTACTTGACGCAATATTAGTTTACAAACAATACGCATACAAATTAGGCCTAACATACGTATGAAGTTCAGGGTTCCTTTTACCTCTCGTAAGTTATTAACTATATAAAATGGTCGTTTATTTTCATTAATATTGAATATTAAGGTTGAGTCAAAAATTATAGTATTTGTTAAAGTAATAGCAAACTGCTGACTAATTAAAGTACAAGCATAACACATTAAAATTAAACTTTAAAGCTATATTTTCAAATTGTATAACCATTCGTTTATTTGTTTTCCCATATAAATTAGGTATTATTCTCTTTTAATTAGTTGTAAGATATCAAAATTAAAACTCACATTAACTGCAGTAAGTAATGTTTTAATTTAATATAGACCAGGCGTAGTCACGTCGTTTATGTGGTGGATTGCAAATGGAAGGTCCAAGGCTTATGTCACAATGCCCTTGTATCAGCTGTGGAGGCTTAGGCAAAAACCTGGTACTTTCAAAGAAAATAAAATGAGTTGCAAAATCACACTGGAGTGTCCAGTGACATGATCCCTCAGAGATAAGCAGTTATCACTGAATATAGTATATTGTGATGATGCTGAGCTTGTACTTACACCTTTTTCATTTGTTTTATATGTATATGGGTGCAATTTAGGTAGTGCGATTGTAGCTATCACATCATCCATATTACCCACAAATACACAACTCTTTTAGCATATTTATTGTGTTATTAGTTATACAGATGTAGCTGTATAAAACTGCACTGCATGTCTTTTAATATTTTCAATGGCACTATAATTTCAATAAATATTCACCTGATACACCTAAAATTCCTAACAGAATTTTAGAAATAAATATACTGTTGAAGCTAAAGATATATTGTAACAGATTTACTCTTATACGTTTATTTTAGTATATATAATACGTGTTTTTCAGTTTGATGCGTGTGACATGTATTGTTAGATTCTCTATATTTGTAGAAGATTCTTGAGAGTTAAAACCAACAATATATTTTTTTTTTTTTTTTTACGAAAACATAGCGCATATTCGAACATTGTTGAAACTTGTAGAATTTCGCGTGACCGGTATATAAATCTAACGCACCGAGAGACAATTATTGTTACTACTGGTAAGCCACAGTCAGTAAGATATAGCCTTCGGAAGTTGTAATTATGATTAACGCTTATCAATCGGAAAACTACAGAATTGGACCAGGAACGTTTATACATTTCAAACATTGCAAACTGTTCAACTTCAGTAAATCATATTTGGCCGTTAGTATTTCTACGATGACATTAAATATTTTATCGGTAAAAAGTCAGCTTATAAGTGGCTTTAAGTCAACCGAACCAGCTAGCTTAAGCGAGGTGTGATAATATTAATTCAGAATTAATTGCTTGTCCTGAACCTACATCGTCGATAACATATTCAGTTGTAGTTATAAGACCCAGCATTGTTTGTAAGTTTGCAAAATTCTTGTACATAAACCATTATTTGTAATAACTGTTAGTAATAGCCGTTGTTATAAATTGTATCGTTTTTGTTTGTATATTAAAATATATTTATTTTAAAAAAGGAAATTGTGTGTATATCAATATTGTTGGCAAATATCATAAATTTGATCCATATTAACATGTAATTAACTTCTAAACTCAAATCGTAATACGTAATATAGTTAACATAACATATCGAAGACACGTCCGAAATTATAATACCTAACAATATATATGTGTATGTAATAAGCGGGCCTCCAGGAACAAAACTCTTGTATATTAGTATTTAGGTCATAGAGTAAATTAAAATCTTAAAATTTTGCAAGTTTTAATTCTGAACTAGGGAATTTGTTACAGTTCATGTGCTAAATTAATTCTAACTTAATTAGGTTTTAATAAACTGAAAATTATGCACTATTTATCATGTTATTTATTAACTCTAATAGTATAGCTCGAATTATAAGTTTCGCTTAAAAATATAAGAATAACGATATTTTGTCAATTTTTATGATTGTCTATCAATTATTAAGCATTTAAAGTACATAATTTATTCAAAAACCTAGGTTCCATTTTATAAAGATCAAAGACACTCGTAGGAAAGAATATCGAATATCCTGACTGATACTACTAGTAGGATCTAATAATCTAGTTGTTTTTTTCAAAATATTTATGTATTAAAATGAAATGTGTGAAGTATAACACTTCCATGACTATAATTATAATAATTCTGAGACTTATGAAAAAGATGTTAAATGAACCTCGCTAAAATTATTTTTGATTTTATTATAATAAAATACAAATAATTTCTTTCCTCACTAAATGTATATACGTTTCAAAAATGAAGGTACAATGTCTTTAGAACATATTTATCTTTTAGATAGCATTAAACTATGAATTTGATCACATTGCCACATGCTCAATGAAGTTTTGAATATCAAAAAAAATAAATTGATAAAATTAATTCAAGAATTGCATTATGATATAAGAAATAAAAGAATGAGTACGACCAATTATTAATTATGTAACTATTTATTATATTTTATTCAGCTTTCACTGAAACATCACCTATAGTTACTAAATATACATATTATGTCAAACTATCATGCTGTTCGTCCCTAATAAGCTGGATAACAGACTGGGCTTTTTTTCTATTCTTTTTATATTTTAAACAATTTGACAACGGAATAATTCATATAAAAATAGTATCGTCAATGTTACATATTGTTTAAGTCATATCTAAATGTAATTTTAGCGGAAGGGGTGAGAGAATATTCTAAACATGACACATGTGACATTCATATTTAGTTTCAAGACGTCTTTGCTTTATAGATACAATCTGTGAAGCGATTCTATTGATTGTACAGTGCACGAAAAACATCCAAAAGTTACAAAAATAAAATATTATTTCGTGAAATGTAGAGAGAAGCTTTAAGTAACTGATATTGTAAAAATACCACACTTAAACATGGATTTATGTTGAACTAATTTATTAAGTTTTTCATGACCGATTCAATTTTTGGATGAATTTTACTCACTTATAAAGAATCCCTAGTAGAAGAAATATTAAACTAATATTGAATTAAAATTTTCACAGTTAGACGAGGATTTTTCACCTCCTCTTGAACTGAATAATAAAATTAGTACGAAACTATACTATTATCTCACAACCAAATGAAATCATATTAGTTAGTTAGCATACGAGAACCATCAGCTGATTTTGTTAAGAGCACTTTTTTTCTCAAAAGACTGTAATAATGCTGTTTCATTTAATAAAATATAATAACATAAATTTCACGAAACTTTAATATAGATATATGAGTTTTACATTCTATTGATACTTTTCGAACCATATTTAATATACTATTATCTTTAATATGTGGATTTCATGCTCTTTACCCAAAGATAAAATGAGATGAGAACGATAAAAAATAGTATGTTTGAATATCCTTACTATATGAAAAAAATGTTTTTTTTTGTTTTTTTTAAATACGTACGAATCGATTTCAAGGCTATAAATTCATTCGTCATGTCGCTTTCTTTAAAGTTTGGAAATTGTTTGATATGATTAACATGGGATACACAACCCAAGAGTACGTACTAATTACTATACAAAGATGATTTTAGTAATTAAACGAAACAAAGCTTTCTGAAGTTTTGTCTACCATTATACACTGTGAAAACAACATATGACATGATAAATATACATAAAAATGTTATTACAATTAATCTGATATTTAAATGGAAATAGTATGTTATTACAAAGATTGTGGGTTATATGCCAATATAGGTAGGTTAGAGTCTCTGTTCTGGTATAAAGTTAATGACAATGACATCGAGGCACTGTATGATTTAAAGTAACATCATTTTCAAAAACTATAGTGGCACAGCAGTATGCCTGTGGACTTACAACGTAAGAAACTGGGTTTCGATACACGTAGTGGAAAGAGCACAAATAACCTACTGTACAGCTTTGTGTTTCACTTCAAAAAAATAAACACTTTTAAAACTAATGTAGCAGTTGGAGAAAATAAAATGCTTTTATGTAGTTACATATCGGAATGTCCAAGGTTCGAGCTGCTTTTACAATTATAGTTACGTTATATCCGTGGCAGTAAATAAGTTAAGAGTAATTTTGTGGGTAGCTGACGTTGCTGATTGGTCATCATTTTAAACTAAAGGATGATTGTACTTCATGATGCTTGTTTTATAGCAAAGTTACATTTGATTACTTTCTGCGTCCACTGCAGAGAAATAGAACCATGAAATTTAGCATTGTAAGTCAGTAAACTTACCATTGTCTCATCTGAGGACGATTGTACATGAATCTCGAGGTTTCTGAAATGGTCGTTTGATTGAAGTACTACACATTATTTCGTTCAAATTGAAAAACATTAAATGAAAACAAAAATCAACCATACAATGTTTTCAATCATTAACGACTGTTTTAATCTTTTACAGCAATATTTTATTATTATTGATAGGTGTGAAAGATGCCCAAGTTGTTATTTGTAATTGTCTGAATAAATATACAAAAACTGTGTTGGTAATTTGTCCATTTCTTTCTTCTAAAGGTCATAAGAAGGTCTCATTTATTAATTCAAAGGCACACATTTTAGTATGCTACAGGCTACGAAACATGCTCTTTACCATTATATCATATAAATCTATTGATTTAAATATATGTGTGGTCTACAAAGGACAAACTTTCGTTCAAATTTAAATTGCGCACATGGTTATCAACTCACCAAATGCCCTATTCCAAATTTTTAAGCAAAGAATTTTACTTATGAGAACATTATCGTGGTTTTCGGTAAGACAAGCTCAAGAACAAGCGCCTTGCAAGACTGCTTAGAAAGAAGCATCAGAGACGTGGAGCCATGGGTTCTCCTCCACCCCTCCAAATGTTTTAAATGGTAGAGCAATACCTATCAATTTACTTTTACTTGCGTTATAAAAGTACTTGAATGGAATATTGAATAATTTCTTCATCCACTTTTGGCACCATAATCCCCATCATGTGTCCTCTCTAAGATTTGACCATACATCCGCCATCGCACCTTATCATTACTTATTTACCAATGTAAAGTATTCAATATTATATATTTACTTTAATAACAACGTTTCTTTGAATTTAGTATATATTTAGAAATGGACGTAACTTATACTGTTTGGCCTGGCATGGTCAGGTGGTTAAGGCACTCGACTCGTAATCTGAGGGTCGCGGATTCGAATCCTTGTCACACCAAACATGCTCGCTCTTTCAGCCATGAGATTGTTATAATGGAATGGTCAATCCATCTATTCGTTGATAATAGAGTAGCCCAAGAATTGGCGTTGAGTGATGATGACTAGCTGCCTTCTCTCTAGTCTTGCACTGCTAAATAGCCCTCGCGTAGCTTTGCGCGAAAATTCAAAAGAAAGAAACAAACGTATATTGTCAAATGTGTATTGAAAAATTTCTGCATATTCTTTAAATTTGTGAAAGAGTTTCAAGTGTAAGAATAACAATGTACTATGTATGTGAATTACTGGTGATTGCCAGCATTATTGCTAGTCGAGATTTTGAGAACCTCGCCTAAAGTTTATAAATCGACGCGCCAAGAGATAGTTTAATGTTGTTGGCTTGTTACAGTTGATATACTCTCAACCTCGGAAGTTATAATTGAGATTAACACTTATTAATCAGGAAAGTGCAGATACTTCACTAAGAACATTTAGAGATTTTGAACATTACAAACCATTCAATTTTGGAGAATGAACTTCAGACGTTAGTATTTATATGAGGACATTAAATATTTTTCTGGATGAAAAGTGACATTGTAAAACCGCGTAAGGTCAACCAGGAGCAGAGCTAGCTATCCTTCCTGTCATGAGAAGCGTACTTTTATATCAACATAGAATTAATTCGCTCTTCGCAGGTTGTCGATAAAAAATTCACTTCCAGACGAAATAGAATATTTAGTATTGTTTGTAAGTTTGTAATACTCTTGTATGTAAGCCATTATTGGTAATATTCATTATTATAAATTATATTGTTGTTTGTATATCAAAATATATATCTTCTTAGAAAAAATTGTGGGTATTAATCTTGTTTGCAAATATCATAAATTTGATACATATTGATATTCAATTAATTTTAAATTGAAATTCATATTTTTAGCTACTTTAAATCTTGATACGTAACGTCTTTAACATTATAAATCGGAAACGTGTCCGAGGTAAAGTATGATACGTAACACCACTCATACAATATCTTAATCTGTGACAGAAAATTAACAAGTTTACTAAAATAGGTATTATTACAATTTTAATATATATAATGTTATTTGTAAATAGAATATCCATTTAGAGAGCAACAAGAAATCTATTTGCCCAATGTTTTCTCAAGAGGGAGTACTAAAAATCTAAGATCTAATCAAACTATTATGTTACCTCACTTAAATCACTGGAACGGCTATGGATATTCAACACTATGCTTCTAGTCAGAAACATACACACATGGCGCTTGAATTATCTTTTTTTATTTAATCCATCGGTGAAAATACAATAATTTTCTCTTAAAACTATAAATCTGGTTGGGCCGACGGAAATAAGGATCTCACGCAAATAAAATGACTTAAAATACCAATCTCAATCAGCCTTGTGAAAATAATCTCGTAAAATAGAAAGTTGAAACAAATAGAACGCGATGATGTTGTTATTCTCTTTTTGGTAATTCCAAATGGACTTGTACGAATTTTAAGATTTAACAAAATTTGTAATGCTATATGTTTCGGCCTAAAACCGCACAAGTCAGGAATTACGTAAATTGATGATCTTATATCTGTTTGATTTACTGAAAATTTTTGAGAAGTTATCTGATAAGACGTGTTGTCCAAATGAAAAAAAAAAAGTTTGACAGATTTGATAAATTCACCATCGAGAATGTAGAACATTTAGACAGTATAATGAATTTTTAGTATTTTCAGGTCTGCTAAGACATTTCAAACTTTTTTTTACTTTTTAATTAAAGTATTTATTGATTGTTTATTAAAAGAACTAGCTGCCGAAAGTTCCAAAGGTACTTTGTTTCTGTTTATCAGGAGTGACTAACCAAATATTTGTAAGATTCTTTTTCCAATTTGAACACGAAATTCACTATCACATAAAAACACAATTCACCTTCACTTGCATATAGCTTGCCCTTTTATAATAATTAATATTAATTATTAATAGTTGTAATTTGAATTGTAGATGTTTAGTAACTCTTCTAATAGAAGTTATTATGTAATAGTTTTTAAGTAGTTAAATATAAAGAATAAGAGTGTTGATCTTTATCATGGTTAATAGCCTAAAATTAAAAACTAATTATGTACCAACTTATTTATCCCTCTATTAAAAACTAGTTAGTTTATACTATACACTTTGACTGCAAATTTACTGGCGTCTTCAAGTATGCTTTTAAAAGGATCGCATACGGTTAAAGGATCTGGTAATGGTCAATACTACAACTCTTAGAACTTATCTGAAGACGGCCAGTAGTAGATTAGCAGTTGAAAAGATTATGAACAGGACAAAAGAAATATGCAAGATAAAAGACAATTCCAAAAGAGAATCCAGTCTTGTTCCTGAAAAGAAAACAAATGATATTTGTGACGTACTATGCTGTAGAGCCACCAAAAGGAAAAGAAAAAGCAAATCAGTTTTATTATTATAACTGATAAAAAGGTCCATTTTGATCTCATTATCTTGACCTTTTTTTTTTCGAAGTAAATATTTGTTAATATATCTATGTCTAAAATTCAAAACTAACATATTTCAAATTTTATGATAGTCCATTCTCACTATTCTAAGAAAAAACAAGGGATGATAAAGATGTGGGACGTTGTGGGCTTCAGCACCCACATCTCGCTCTCCTAATTTCTAATCTTCTAACGTGAAACTAGCGAATTGGAGGTTGAGACTGATAGGCAGTGTATCCCCACTGCAATGTGGGTCCTACTTCCGCAGTCACCTCCAAAACCAGCATACATTTTATAATCCCATGTTGTAGGTGGTACCCTTGGGTCTTTTAAAAATGCAGCATATTTTGTTTAATTTTAATAAGGCTTTGGCTTAAAAATTTATAGTTATAATATATATATATAATGAAATTAAATAAATACATTTAAATGAAGTTAAATAAGTAAATAAATTCATGAGGAAGGATTACGTTAGTTACAGCAAATCCCAACCTCTGATTAAATATATTATAACCAAACACATTAATAAAAAATTAAATAAAATACATTTGAAAAAGATCCTAGGGTACAAGCTACAATGTGGGATTATAATGTGTATCCTTGGATTTGGAGGTTACAGCTGAATAAGACCCACATTGCTGTGGGGATACACCTCCAATTCGCTAGTCTCATATAAAAAGTAAACACAATTAGACTAGAAATTAGAAGAGCGAGATGGGGTGCTCAAGCCTACAACGTCTCACATCTATATCACCCTTCACTGCTTGGAGACAGTTGTGGGAAGATGACTGCTCTCCCAAGCTATAATAATAAAAGAAAAAGATAAAAAATAAAGAAATAAGGTATTACCATTTGGGGGTATTTAAGATGAAACTTACCTCTTGATGTTAGCATTCCTGCCCCCAGTATGGTAGAGAAACTAATTAACACGACATTGAACCATATCAGTATACTAAGTTTATTGTGACTGTCGTGCTTTTATATGCGGTTCAAGGTGTACATTCGCTTAAAGTAGTACCAAGTACTTAAATGACCTTATTTTTAACTAAAAATAATTATCAGTAATTGTTAGCAAATTTTTTTATTTCTTCACTTTTATTTAGTACACTTTTGTATTTAATACAGAATAGTTTAATAATTTTATCTATATGTATTTAGTGAGATAACGGTTAAAGAGGCTAAATAAGCATTCTTGTGCAGCTACAAACTATATGTTTCTTAACCAATTATTTTATTTACACAAAGAGTCAACAAGTGGGAAACCTGGCCTATTACATTCGATTCCTTGGAATATATAGAGGACGAAGAATTAGTTGATAAGCATAGGATAAATTATACATTCATGAGTTATGAACATTGTGAAAACTTGAAGAAATATTAAAATAAGTATTTTGTTTCAGACGTTTAACAAAAGGTTAATTTCTTTATTGTTAAACGTTTTTGAACTTTCCACCAAATTCAATATAAACTCCATTTACTTTGATTTATTTCTAGAGAAGTTTAAAAACCATTTTCAACTTCTTCTTTCTTTAGTATATGTAAAAAAATGTTAATCATCAAGTTTGAATTATGGGTAATGACGAAGAGTATAGAAGGAACAAAGTGTCGAATTGTATATGTAAAACTATATCTAAATTCTTCTCATTAAACGTAGAATTTTAAGTATATGTGTTTAAGGTATTTCATTATAACCAATAAAGAGTGTTGTATGCTGTATTATCTTTAAAGTTCAGACACATTTCTGTGTAAAGTAAATAATTTTACTTTAAAAGTGTTTTTCAATGTCTATGTTGTTGATAGTTTTCTATATAAAAATGTTTTTATTGTCAATGGAATTAAAAATATTTTAAACAAACTTTTACCTTTATCTTAACAGATGTACATGAGATTGTAAATTTTCATACAGAAAGTTTCATGTCAACAGGAACGAGAGTCAAGTGCAGATATAAACAAATAGCTTGTCTAGGTATCATTGTTTTAGTAAATTAGAGATAAAATTATCACCATATGCATGCATATTACTTTAGAACGTGCTTAAAAGTATGAGTTTATAAACAAATTTACAAAGGATTGATAACGATTTTTTTATAATACTTGTGTTTTCAAAGTAGTTCCAAAATGCAACGTTTGATCACGAGTTGTCAATCTGTATGCAATTCACTTTCTAAATATATTTTTCTATCATTCTTAAGATGAAATTTGAAACACTGTGCTACCATGCTGAAATAGGGAAACAGTACAACGAACAAATGATTATTAATACATACTCAGAAGCTGAGGAAAAATTAGCAATTAGAAGGTTTACTATAAACAATATTTTTCTGCAAAAATGTGAATTTCAAATGTTTCAGAAGGATTTATCAAGATAACAATAATCCTTATTTGTATTTTTTACGATTTGATATTGCCTGCTCTTGAACCACAACTATTGTAATTCTTGTATGATTAGCTCATGCTATAATACAGTTTATGGTGTTAATATAAGTATGTTAATTGTTCTTTTAAATCAATTTGATTTCATCAAACTTCAATATACATGTATATGTGTATATATTGATACTTTCATCAAATTATCCATTCAAGTCAATAAAAGATAACTATTATTATAATTTGTTGCAGTGTGTATTGAACAACATAATTAAGTATTAAATTCTCTCTCAGTTTGTTATTAGTACAAATGTTATTATATAATGTTTATTAAGTTTCGTTAATAACATATATTTTTCTTCACTTAACAGAAGATTCCAAACCATTAGAATTTCTCTATTACGCTAATTGAACCTAGTATTCAATGTGATGTAAACATTTTTATTCGAAAAATGTCGCAACCACTGCTAAACGATACATATTTACTGAAACATATAAACTATCAAGCATAGCGTGAAGTATTCAAAATGAAGTGAGAAATGTGTAGCGTGGTACGGTTTTTGATATTTCGTATAACGGAATTAGTATTATATATTTATTTTAATATATATGCTTGTTTCAGTTTAATATATATTTAAGAGTGCATGTGACTTATACTGTTAAGTGTGTTCTGCAAAAGTCCCATCTGTTCTATGAATTTGTAGAAGATTCTCGAGAATAAGAATAAACAATGTACGATGTGTGTATGTAAAATACCAGTATTTTAGAAAATCTTCTTTCTAGCTAATAAAAAGGTAACCAAAACAATGCGGGGAGACATTTTAATATCGTTGTTGGTTTGCTACAGTCAGTATACGATAAACCTTAGAACCCATAATTGTGATAAACGCTTATTAATCGGAAAACTACAGATATTTGACCAGAAACGTTTATAGAGTTTGAGCATTACAAACCTTTTAATTTCAGTGAATTAACTTTGGACGTCAGGATTTCTACGAAGACATTAGATATCTTCGTTGGTGGAAATTTATGTGTACTCAATAAAGCAGCTAGCTAGCTTCTCGTCAAGAGAATTGTAGCTGTGTATTAACATAGAGTTAATTCTCTCTCCGTGAACCGTTGATAAAAGATTCAGTTTCAGACCAGATAGAAGGCTCAGTACTGTTCACAACTTTGTAAAACTATTGTATATAAATCACTATATTCATATAATCATTACTTATTTTATATCACAAGCTGTGTTCCTACAACATACACTTGTGTGTATACTATGGTTTAGCGATATAATCATAAAAGCATTTTTTTTAAGAACTCACATGATTTGTGGTATTGATTCGAAACTGAGTCCATTATTAAGCTATGAAGCCACATTTTTGTTATGTTTCTCTAAATGTAGCATCAACCAACACATTTTATTTGTTTTGTTAGTCCACAATGATTGTGTTATTTATAACACGAGCTTTTAACTATTCTATTCAAATACTAGGCTTGTGTTCCACGGAATAAAGGCTACGTTACTTCAACTCAAGATTTTTTTTACAGTGTAATATTAAAAAAATAAATTTTAAGGTAGGTTTAAAAATTGCATAAATTCTTTATGGATGTCGTTATTTTTGGGAAAAAGAAAAATGAAAACTCATTTGACTTCTTCGTTTGAAATGAAGATAATAAAATGCTCTGTCTTTAACAGTTAATTTAAATGGTTTAATATGCTCATATTTGTGCTATTACATTTAGTTGAATTTTGTAATGGTGCCTAATCAAACAAGTATGATAAAAAAATTATAAAGACAAGCACAGATCGATATATACATAATCTAACTAACTATAGTAGTATAAATATTTTTAACCCTACAAAAAACATTGAGACAAGAAAGTTAAAACTACAAAAACTGATTTACTTAAAATTAAAAAAAATCATAATTTGGAAAAATACTTGTTATGTTTATTATAAATAATGTTAGCCTGAGCCAAAGTAGAGATAATTTTTATCTGTAAATATTTTTTTGTAATTCTGACTTCCTCGTTTCAATATTTTTTGTAGCAGTAAAACTTTCTACACTAACATAATTAGCTAAGTTACGTGTGTATCGATATCTAACTGCCTTTATAAAATTAAAAACTTTGTTATCATACTTGTTTTTTCTTTTTATTAGCTATATTTTGTGCGCCAGCAAAACCAAATGTCAGGAACACGTATACACGATCTGATTTTATTAATCATCGGGATGTCTACCAACCTAATAAACGTCAAACCTAATTATATGCCCAAAGTAGCGCATCGTCCGATTTATATCTATACTAATATCCTTTACGGTACAAGAAATGAATCACTGGGACTTCGGACTGAAGAGTTCTGCGAAAGAATTACAAAGATAAGTTCAGTCTTTTTTTTTTTTTTTTTCCTGTATGGAAAAGTTAGTTACTTAGCTAAAACTTCGTTCAAATAGTGAAAATTTGATTTAGTTCTTAAAGACGTATACAGCGATTTAGGCGGCTTTATATGGTCAATGAACTTTAGTTTTGCTTTTCCGGTATTGTGAAATAGCCATTGTTGATATTCAGGTATTTAAAAGGTGGTTTTAAACACGCAATGTTTATGACCGCCATTTTGTTTTATCACAATTTCCATGATTAACTACTATTGTACTTAATGGTTAGAGTAATTCAATACATTATGTGGATATTATTTTCTGGATAGTTTTTGTACCTAAACAACAACAAAAATCAAAATAAATTCAAAGAATTAATCATGACGAAAAAGTAGATTTTAACTCAATATTTTAAATATTTAATAAGCTAGTCGAATCAAGTACAATCTAAAAGACATCACTTACATTGGAGGTAAATGTTTAGTTAACATCATCTTTTTACATTTTATTTTGTCATATGTCCAATTATAAGATGCAATCGTTTTACTTTGCAAAACTGGTTGAAATAATTTTTCTATAAAGATTAACTATTATATGTGTGTTAACAATCATTGCCCACGGTTGGTTGGCTCTATTACTGTAATTTTTTGTATGGTAGCTGAACACTGTCGTTATACATGAGCTATTTTATTTTAGGATTTTTGCCCGAGAGGGGTAATAAAAATCACCCTTTTATTTACACATTTTCATCTTTCTGTAGATTTTTTGTTTTGAATTTAAAGGCACAAGTGCTTACTCAGTTAATTGAGTCAGTTAATGCCTTCCACAAAGCAGGCCTGGCATGGCCAAGCGCGTAAGGCGTGCGACTCGTAATCCGAAGGTCGTGGGTTCGAGCCCGCGTCGAGCTAAACATGCTCGACCTCCCAGCCGTGGGGGCGTATAATGTGACGGTCAATCCCACTATTCGTTGGTAAAAGAGTAGCCCAAGGGTTGGCGGCGGGTGGTGATGACTAGCTGCCTTCCCTCTATTCTTACACTGCTAAATTAGGGACGGCTAGCACAGATAGCCCTCGGGTAGCTTTGTGCAAAAAACAAACAAACCACAAAGCAGAGTATACAATTAACATCTTATGAGGTCATCGGCGATTTAATAACAAGAGGAACATTATTTAACACTGTTCTTTATACAGTTTTTGCTTCTTTAACAGGAACACTCAGCTAGTTTAGAAAAAAATGTATTGGAAACTTATTTTATCTCACTTAAGTAACAAAGAATTTATTGTATTTTCACTAATAAAAACATTTATAACGCAATTATATAATACAAAGTTTCTCAGTTTCAAATGTGGTTTTCAAACAGACAGCATTTTTATGTTGATTTTGATAATATTGAAGTTACTCTGTCATTATTACAAAAGTAGATATTTAGTTCTTTATTTCTCTGATCCACGTTTTGGTTTTACGCAGGAGTTAAGTCAACAATTCTATTCAGTTACACGTGATTGTCCCAACCAACAGTTTATGTTTTAAACTTGTCACTTTGATTACTGTAATTAATACTGAAGGTGATAACGTTTGCTACTTAGTTCATGCACACGTAAGTCTATTGCTTTACCCATCGCAGATAAATTTGATAATAATTAATTTTGAAATAAACAAGTATGTTAAAAAAATAAACAAAATGATATGCAGTTCACATATTTAAATGAATGTCTTGAAGTGTACAATCAGGTCGAAAAATCTAAGCCCACCATGATGGATATGATATAAGATCAGACACTACTGTAGTTTAAATATTATGGACACTTTAGCTCTTCACACAGCGTCAATTCGCTAACGTCGTAGATAACTCTCTTCTGGAGTAAAGGAGGATGAGAACATGTTGGAAAGCCTGGAGGAATGTCATTGCCTGAGACAGTGCAATGGGTGACCACAAAATCCTATTTTTAAAAGCAGCCCATACTGATTTATTCAATACAAGGCATGGCAAGGATGGGCAGCTATCCCCTTCTACTTTACTCATGTAGTCCATGTTTGGTACAGTCCAGAATTGGTAATTTTATGAAGCACTTACATCAAGAAGTTATTCAGCTACAAGTGGTCTTGTGGAATACTCCATCTCAACAGTGAGCATTGCAAAACCATAGAAGATAAAAGTGCAAGTCAACATTTCTGTATAGTGTAGATTTTAGGTTTCTAGTTGAAGAATACTTGGTCAGGCATTACTCACCACAGAGTGGAACCCATACAATGAGTAAACGAAGCAAGTGCCCCTGAAAAGAAAAGAAAGTATGAATATAAGATTATCCAGTCAAACTGCATTGAAGCCTGAAGAATGGGTACAAGTAAAGATGAAAACCTGAAAAAGAGGAAACTGCAATATGGTGCAAGTAATGGGAGTTGAACATGTTAGGTGTGGTCCATATACTTGACTATAGGATTTCCTCCAATGGACAATGAAGACAAGATGTGAGGGAAAAGGTGAAGTGTTGAATGTGATGAGAAGACACCTGGAGCAAATTCTGGGAAGATTAAACCAAGAAGTAACATGGAAAAAGCTATGCAGGCAGTATAACAAGAATATACAGACCACACATATAAGTCTACCTAGATTGGGACAAGGTTAGAGATGAGAAATAGATGGAATGGAAATAGGTGAAAAGGAGGAGTTACCATCCCTAGCTGCTGAAGTCTTTTGGGTGAAGGAACAATCTGGGTAAAGGAGAAAATATGTAGTGTGGTAAAGTGAACGTAAAACATCAATGACAAACAAATCACACCATTGACATTCACAGGCTAAGAGGAGAAGAAAACAGATTTTAAGGGAAAAGTGAAATGTGAAAAACAAGGGCAATAGTTCAAATGGAGGTAAAGTGAGAGAATGGAAGACCACATTAATATCCCAGTTTGGAAAAGTAAGTCATCTAAAGAGATGACAAATCTGTAATTGTGGAAATCATGGTAGAAATAGCCAAGAAGGAGTGATCAGAAGAACTTGAGATGGAGTGGTATGGACGAGAGAGATCACTGAAATAAAGTAATCAAATAGTAGGATAAACATAAAAGAATATGTGGGACAAATCCTGGCTGGAGGTATTAAGAGCTAGAGCATGAGGATGAAATATCAGGGATCAAAAGGTGATAACTTGTGATTGATATATATGGCAAAAGCATCTATGTGGGGAAAACCTATCAACTACAAAGCCACCAGAAAATGAGGGTATATAAAAACCACTTCCTCAAATATAGTTGATTGGGTGGGAAAGACAATCGGTTACGAGATTTAACTCACCAAGCATTTGACATGCAGTGAAATGAATTTGGTACATGTGGGCTCAATATAGTAAATCCAGCATTCAAAAATAGAGAGATCTCAATCGTGTGCCACTTGGTTACTGATACAAAATATCATTGTAGAATTGTCAGTACGAATTACAGACAATTGCAAGAAGAAGGAAGTGATTCAAAGCCTAATGGACTGCAAGAAGTTAGAGAATACTGACATGCAAAGACCCTTCATCTAGAGACCAATGACTCAAAGCCCCCTGTAGGGGAGCATCTTTAAAAAGATGCAATTCCAAATGAGGGAGAGAAATTGGGATGACTGCCAATGTATGGTCCTTGTCCAACCATCAATGTTGATCATCCATCTGAGGAAGAAGATGGATAATGGTAGTACACAAGAAATCTCAACAAGGTTTCATTGATAATGAAGAGTTTACTTAAAGGATTACATATACACATGCAATAAAACTTTGCAGGCAGAAAATGAGGGAACTGAAAGGGTGTGACAAACTAACAATTCCACATAACAAAGTCATAGAGGAGGTTGGGTCTAAATGAGATAAGTGTTAAAAAGGAAACTCAAGTGGACAATATACTGGTTACATTGGAGGAAGGACTTCTCCAATTTGATTAAACAGCATATCTGAATAGTCACTAGAAAGAACTGCCAAGCATAGCTGGCAAACTCCAGTTTAGATTTAGCCAAAAAAGCCAAACATCCATATAATGGTGGAACTGTAACCCCAAGACTTGAAGATAGCAAGCAAAAGCTCTGATCACTTGACAGAAAACATAGAGAGTGGAAGCAGGCCTAAAGGGTAGGGTACAAAAGTGATAAATCATCCCATAATTAATAAACCAAATATATAGATGAGACCATGCTGATAATGGGACGTGGAAATTGGCACTTGTGACATCTATCTTGGTCATCCAAGGAAAGAGAACACTAGGTGGAAACGGAAAGATTGGTCATGGATTAAGAAAGAATGCAATGCTTAGTAAAGGATAAAATGTCACATACTTAGAAAATGAAATCCAAAAAAAAGCCTTATTAAGACTACCTGATGCCTCAGACAGGGCATAAGAGGGCATGGCAAAATCAGGAGGTGGAAAGAAGTGATCCAAGTCCTTCTCTGCCTGAACAGGCTCAATATGTTTGGGAGGAAGTGGGTGAGGTCCAGAGGTAGAAATTCATCCATGTAACATTCAATCTCCTGGCAAATAAATGCAGATAAATCCACTTCCAAGTCCCTTTCACCTAAGGCCTAGGACATTGTGCTAGTCACAGGTGTGACCCCCCTGAAGTGGTAACATGAACTTCAGAATTCATAATGAAGAAAAGTCAACCAATAATCAAAAGTATAAATAACAATATGACAATAATAAATTAGGATTAAACTGAAATCAAGAAACAGTCTTAATAAAAACTAGAAGAGAAAATAAATTAAGTCTATTTCATGAGTCTACTAAAGATGAATATGAAATGTAATCTAACAAAAAAGAACATATTTGGACTCAAGAACTTCCAAATGAGACATGATAGTTCAGTAAAGGCATATAAAGTGAATCCCATGCATCACTTAAATATGTCACTCTCCTACTGGTGATGATGCATGATAATTTACACAAGAGACATTTTGGAATTATCTGATTACAACAGAAGGTGCACAAAGCTTGTATCATGCATAAATAAAATTGTGCATATTGAGGGCAAAACTGGAAAAAAATAGCTAATTTGGTGAGATGTGGGAGTACCATATCAGAAGTGTATTACTTTGAAATTCCAAACTGTTTTAGTAATTTGATAAATGTCCCTTCTGTTTACTGAGGATGTCTGCAATGCAATTTTACAAATCCATTCATTGAAGAAATATTCGTGTTAATAGTAAATAAATGAAAAACAGTGAAAAGACATGACATCAAGGACTTTTTTAATGCTATGGATAAAAAAATAAGTTTTTGACTTTATTTGTAACCTTATGTAAGATTATTGGAAAAAAAAAACATCTCATTTCAGCTGAAATTTAATAGATTATACTGATAAATTCTAACCTTGTACAGTTTTATTTCACTTTGCAGTGCCTCCAAATTTTGGTCATATTCACTGAGAAAAGGTTCAAGCATCCTATACAAAAGAAAAGAGTGAATATTGCTACAAGTGGTAGCCTATGAAAACAAAATATTATTATATATTATGAAAATTGGCTGCTGAATATAAGCATAAAGCAATGTGTACAGTTTGATTTCAAGAAAAATGTTTCAAGTTTAAGATTTTTACTCAGAAATATTATTTTCACCTGGTGTATGTACACCAGTCAAATATAAACAAGGTGTCTCAAGACAACTGGCATAAGCATTAAAACATTTATTAAAATAAAGTAGAGAACAACATTTCAGGTTAACCTGAAGATGACCTAAGAAGGTCAAAACATTTTTCTTTATTTTAACAAAAGTTTTACCATCCATACCAGCCATCTTGAGATACATTTTTACTTCAAGTTGGTTTCTCTTTATTACAAAAATATCAACAAGTTTCAATAATAACTACACACATTAACAGAATTATTAATACACTTTAGGACTAGTTAAATATTTTCACAGAATGTTAAATATACTGTACACATGAATAAGGAAAAGTATTATGATGCACAAAATTTAAGTTTCCTTTTAGATTTATTAATAGTAATAAAAACATACCTTACACTACACTAATTCAGTTAACTATACTGTATTATATATTGTCAAACACTTTAAACACACTCAAGTTTATGAAATACAGTGATACTTGTGATGCACATGGAGTCATGACTCAAGTAACATTTTTTTGAGAAAGGGTTCAACTAATTGATCCTTAAGATGAATGTGTATATCATTTTCATGGCCGTTTTTCTATGGATGCTTATATTTAAACACACACACAGATGCCCATGAGAAAATAAGAGAGAATTTATTAAATAATATTCCTGCCATCCTTTATGCTGAAGTTACTACCAACAGAGAAGATAAGTTATTTGGCTTCAACTTTAAAACCAAATATTTAGAAATAAATGGAGGTAAAGTCATAATAAATTAATAAAAATATATGAAACAAAAACATATCTGAGCTTTGTAGCAAAAAATACTTAATATGTACATTAACAGATGTCTCATATAAGATGGCTGATATAAGCTACTGTAAAACAAATATGCTAATAAAATACAATAATTACTTTGTACAATAATTACAAGAATTTATTGTATTTTCACTAATAAAAACATTTATAACGCAATTATATAATACAAAGTTTCTCAGTTTCAAATGTGGTTTTCAAACAGACAGCATTTTTATGTTGATTTTGATAATATTGAAGTTACTCTGTCATTATTACAAAAGTAGATATTTAGTTCTTTATTTCTCTGATCCACGTTTTGGTTTTACGCAGGAGTTAAGTCAACAATTCTATTCAGTTACACGTGATTGTCCCAACCAACAGTTTATGTTTTAAACTTGTCACTTTGATTACTGTAATTAATACTGAAGGTGATAACGTTTGCTACTTAGTTCATGCACACGTAAGTCTATTGCTTTACCCATCGCAGATAAATTTGATAATAATTAATTTTGAAATAAACAAGTATGTTAAAAAAATAAACAAAATGATATGCAGTTCACATATTTAAATGAATGTCTTGAAGTGTACAATCAGGTCGAAAAATCTAAGCCCACCATGATGGATATGATATAAGATCAGACACTACTGTAGTTTAAATATTATGGACACTTTAGCTCTTCACACAGCGTCAATTCGCTAACGTCGTAGATAACTCTCTGCAGCTTTGCATGAAATTCAAAACAAACAAACTGTTAATGTCTGAGATGTCAGTCAGTAAGCTGCAATTATCAAATGTTTCAATGTTTTGTAAGTGATGTTTTATTGGATAGTTATTTGGCATTATAAAAGAATTTCCAGTTTTCACTGTGCTGCAGCACTTACTCAGATCTTTCAAATACAATATGAGGGAAACTTCTTCTAGTGAAATGACGAATTTTAAGAGGAATGGCTTTTGTCTTCTATAGTGTCTCATATTGCATGAAACCCTAACTTTTTGGCCTTGACTTAGATTAAAAGTCATAATTCCTTTATTAATTCACTTATAATGGTCTTTGTAACAGCAACAAAATAAAATAAAAATCTCTTCGAAATGTTTCTGCCTAAAGACGAAAAATTAAACAGCGAGGGAAGAATGCATTTATTGGACAGTACATTATCTAAACCGAACAAAAACGGCAAGTAGATACTTATCACACTGGACGTTAGTGAACACATTCAATATATTAATACAAGCGTATTTTCCATTGCCTTGTTGTTTGCTATCGCATTTAGAATGTTATCTACGTCTCCAATATAGTATTTCATGACACTGATAGTAACAACCTCATCTTCTCAGCTAGTTCATAGTGAGAGTTGAAGGTTTTTTAATTCTAAATATTTCATTACGTATTCAAGGATGTAACAAATAACCCATAAATGCCTTGTAAAATACGTTAGCGCAGATAGCCCTTGTGTAGCTTTGCACGAAATTCATAACAAACAAGTTTTAGGTATAATATTTTTCGAAACAGATCAACTCCTTGTTGAGATAATTTCTCTGTACTTGGCGTACCGTCATAACTCGTCAAGTGTCAAAAGTTATAGGGCGTAAAACTGTTTGGCTGTTCAGAAATAGTATGAAGCAAATGGACATTGCCAGAACAGCAGAGTTTCCTCATAGTACTGTATCCAGAATACTAAAAAGTCACTGGAGGACAGGAAATGCTGTATCAGGAAACTTTACTGATAAACACTGAAATACTATTGCCTGAGAGGATTGTACTTTGATCAGGTCAGGTATTGCTACACCTTTCGACAGGGCTGGTATGAATACATTCATTCTAGGGTATCCAGAATAATAGTAAATAGTAGACTGATCAAATAAAGTTACTTCACAAGATTGTTTGTTTGTTTTGAAGTTAAGTACAAAACTAAAACTACACAGTAGGCTATCTGTGTTCTGCTTACCACGGGAGTTGAAACCACAGATACATACGACTGTGCCACTGAGGGGCTATTTATACAAGAGATACTATCTGTAAAATAATATTAACGAGAATTCAATGTCATTGCCATGTTATTTGGGCAAGACAGCATGCCAACTTATAGTTAGAACATTGGCGATATGAGATAGTTTCGGATGAGTTCTGTTTCCGGCTTGTCAGATTAATGTTCGTCGTTTGCGTGAAGAACAGATGAGGGAAGACTGTTTTTTGCAGAGAACACACAGGAGGCGTTGCAGTACATGTTTGGGCAGGTATACATCATGGAAGAGAAACTGCTATTATCTTCTAGGGAAACGTCAATGACGCCTCCTACAGGCATCACTAGGAGATAATATTTGTGTCTTTTGTTAGGGTAAGGTTTGGTAATAACTTTGTATTCCAAAATGACAATGCTACTGTCCACAGTGCAAGTAATGTACAAAATTATCTTGACCAGGAGGATATTAAAAGATTCCCACGACCAGCAAGGTCTCTAGATTGTAGTCCCATGAAAAAACTGTTGGGAAGAAATGAGCTGGAAAATTACTAATTACGAGACTAAAGCAGATACTGTAGTTGAGTCGCAGCGCTTTCTAATGAAATGTTGGGATGATATTACAGTGGATCATATCAATAACCACATCGACAGCATGCCACGTCCCATTGTGGAGGTTATTAGAATACTAGGAGGACTATTCAAGTAGTTAATGTTTAATACGAACTTGATATAAGGTTTTGTTGGTTTGTTTGACTGAAGTTAGGCTTAAAGTTTCACAAAAATCTATCTGTTGTCTGCTCACCACAGGTATCAAAACCCTGTTAAGTTTTGTTGTAATAGGTTATATGCTGAATTATGCATATTTCTACAAATGTGTGGTCCCTTGCTGGTACAGCGGTAAGTCTATGGATTTACAACGCTATAATCAGGGGTTCGATTCCCCTCGGTGGACTCAGCAGATAACCCAATGTGGCTTTGTTATTAAAAACACACACAAAATATGTGATAAAATTGTTTGCATTTCTAATAAATCGTTCATGGTCTCTGTAGAACTTGTTTCATTATACGAAGTACACATGTAAATAATTAATATAACACGTATTTCTCAGTTTGATCATTATAAGTGTATTTGTATTTCATATCAATAATATTGATATTCTTTGTTTCTAAATGTGTAAACATTTTGACGAAGACTGTATTAGACCTTTAACAAAAGAAGCACAATAACAAACATTACAAGATTGAATTCGCACTCTGAATGATTAGTTTCTAAACGGGCTCGACACGACCAGGTGGTTAAAGCGTTTGACTCGCAACCTGAGGGTTGCGGGTTTATATTCCCGTCACACTAAGCATGCTCGCCCTTTCAGCCGTGGGGGTGTTATAAATGTCACAGTCAATACCACTATTCGTTGATAAAAGGATAGCCCAAATGTTGACGGTGGGTGGTGATGACTAGTTGCCTTCCCTCTAGTCTTACACTGCTAAATTAGAGACAGCTAGCCCAGATAGACCTCGTGTAACATTGCGCGAATATCAAAACAAAAAAGTAAACAAATTTTCTAAACATAAGACGTAGCGTTAATTTTATGTTTTGTGCTTCCTGTAATGGTACAGGAAGATTCCATTCAATCAAATTATCTCGCTCACTCACGAAACTTACTGGTGATGGAAGACGATGTCGGTAATATTCTCAATAAGGCTTAGTTTAACGAAATAAATTCGTCAGATGTTATAAGTATAAGAGCAGGCTTGCTTTTTCCCTAAAAACTTCCTATTTAGTGGCGATTAACGACTTTGACTCGCCCTGCTGCAGTTACTGCGTAAGTCTTTGTTCCTTGGCGTTTTTTATTTAAAAAAATTATTACCTAACTACCATATAAAAATGTTATCATTTAAAAAACAATGTCAAGAGTAACTGAAGCTTGGGTATTAAACAAAATAAGACTAAAAGGAGTAAAAGGTAAACACGTTTTTAAGCATACTATACCACTGATGTTTTCGGTGCAACAATGATTAAAATGCGTGCTGTCTACACAGTACTTACTACAGAGAAATTGTGCGCCACTAAACATAATTTAGTCTTGTATGTACATACCTTTTCCAGAATAAGTTAAATAAAAACATCGTAGTTTACTTTGGTCACTATTAAAGGAATTGTAAAAATAATTCGGGACGTCTTAAAATTAATGAATTTCCTAAGAGTTAAAAGTACATTGCAAAAGGAATGAAAATAGAGTGCTTTAATAATATTCAAAGCTAAAACTAGTTGGAAGATACCGTTTCCTGGTAGGTTTACGGACTTACGACGCTAAAACTTGAGGTTAAATTCCTCGTAGTAAACAGAACTAAAGCAAATAAAACGTGAAGGAGATTTGCTCTAAGAAAATAACATCGATATCGACTTGCAAAATAAAAAAAAATGAATAAGAATTTAAGATTTTCTTTTTCCTTTGTCGTGAAATTGTTTACTAGAAACCACGTTACGTAACGCTCTGGAATGTAGTTAAATTGTTTTTAAATGTTTGCAGTATTTTCAATATATTTTGATCAGTGGCCTTTTTGTTTCATACAATATCTGTCAGAATGGTTGCTCAAAGTCATACAATAGCTGTATTTCCTTCGTCATTCCTAATTTACAACCGACACATTAATAGGAGAGCTTGCCAACCCTTGGGCCACTCTTGTCTGACAGAGTGATAGGCAATTCCAATAACACAACCACAGGTTCAAAGTGTGAAACATGTTTATGCATCGGGTCGCGAATCATAATTCCTCGAATGCACATTTTCTTCACGTTAACCATTAATTCATGCTGAACCTATTTCATACAAAACCTGCAATACTTCATAGATAGTGATACTGTACATCAAACGCTTTAAATATGACAGTAATCAGAAGCTACACAAGCGTATATAAAGTAATAGCTCTCTCGCAAAGAAAAAAAAAATTATAAGATTCTCTATGCAAACCAAAGATACTGCATATGTTCAGAAGTAATGTACTTGTAACAGAAGTATATCCATGAAAAGATATATCAGGTTTAATAGCAATTTGATTTGAAATAGGTTACACCCTCATTTATTTCACTGTTAACCAGTTATATGAGTATAAATTATTCTTAACAAAAACAAAAATATAATAACCAAAGGTTCATAAAATTATATCAACAATATCATTTGTTAAAGCAGAGTTGCATTTCGCCCAAACCTACACGAGGACTGTCTGCGCTAGCCATCCCTAATTGAGAGGGAAGATAACTTGTCATCACCACCCACAGCCAACTCTTGAGCTACTATTTCACTAACGAATAGTGGGATTGATCGTATCATTATAACGCCCCCACGGCTGAAAAGGTGAGCATGTTTGGTGTGAGTGGGATTCGAACCCGCACCCTTCAGATTAAGAGCCCAGTACCTTAACCACCTGGCCATGCCGGGTGTAAGTAAAACCGGAAAGAGCTCAATATATACGACTTCACACACAATAATATAAAATTTATATGCAAAGCTACACCTAATGCGGAGCATGTTTTAAACACAATGAGACGCGAACCATGAACATTTATATCCTTTGTTCGAACACTTTAATTTGTAGTCCAGGACCTGCTCCAGGAATATAATAGAAACTGAACCTTGCAGTTTAAGAAATATACTAATTTATTTATAGAGCATCGTAGTAAATAATTTGTTCAAAATTATTATTATTAAGTTTAATGTATTTTGTAACACTTTGTTTTTGATCAAAGTCAAAAGCATTTGAAGAGGATAAATATTTAAAATACTGTCTTTAGTTTTCACAGTACGACCAGATGTGTTCACGTACACACGACTGTAGTAAATTTAATGGTGAAATACAAGTACTCCATAAACTGAGTTTTTTCTAAATTCTTCGCATAACTTGTCCCACTGCGAGTCAATGGTAAATTTACAAACTTACAAAGCTGAAATTCTGGGCTCGTTTATCCCCAATGGACACAGTGCGGATAACTCATTGTGTAGCTTTGCGTTAAAAAAAACATTACCTAAGAATTGGTAAATATATTATAAATAAAAAATACGTACACATTTATCAACACTTATTCAGCCCCAAATCCGTTTCATGTCTATAAAAAGTATTTTAAATGTACCACAACCTGTAATATATCAATAATACTTATTGATTTTTATTTAGCCTCGACGACACAGCGGTATGCCTGCGGACTAACAACACTACAAACCGGCTGTCGATACCCGTGGTGGGCAAAGAACAGATAGCCCATTGTGTAGCTTTGTGCTAAACTTCGAACAAAGCTTTTAGTTTTGCCTTAAAAATTGTTTTAAAAGTTTCAAATGAAATATTTGTAAACAACTGTTTTTCGTTATTTATAAAAAAACTATTTCGACAATTTTATGTATTTATATGAAAATTATCTATAACGAAATATGTTAGAACGGATCATGAATTCAAAAAACTTCTCCACAATGGCGCGAAAGGTATTCATTCAGTAGACACGTCTATGTGACGAAAAAAGTTTGCTCTAAACGTCGTGAAATCAAGTTAATTATTAATATTAATCCCTTTTTTTAGAAGTCCGTCATGCCCAGGTAGCTAAGGCACTCGACGCATAATCCGAGGGTCGCGGGTTCGAAACCCTGTTACACCGAACATGCACGCCCTTTCAGCCATGGGGCGTTATAATGTTACGGTCAATCTCACTATTCGTTGGTAAAAGAGTAGCCCAAACGTTGGCGGTGAGTGATGATGAATAGCTGCCTTTCTTCTAGTCTTATATTACTTTGTTTGTTTGTTTGTTTGTTTTTGAAATTCGCACAAAGCTACTCAAGGGCTATCTGCACTAGCCGTTCCTAATTTAGTAGTGTAAGACTAGAGGGAAGGCAGCTAGTCATCACCACCCACCGCCAACTCTTGGGCTACTCTTTTACCAACGAAAAGTGGGATTGACTGTAACATTATAACGACCCCACGGCTGGGAGGGCGAGCATGTTTAGCGCGACTCGGATGAGAACCCGTGACCCTCAGATTACGAGCGCATGCCTTATCGCGCTCGGCCATGCCAGGCCTCTTATATTACTAAATTAGGGCTAGCTAGCTAGCTAGGGATTTCAAGCGGTCGGCCCAAGTAAATGTCGTCGGCGTTGAGCAGGAGGATTCGACGGGTTGTCCGGCAAGACACCAGCCGATCGTTAAACCAAATTAAGGCCCTTACGGACGCAGAATGCAGCTCAAGAACAATAAGACGGCATCTACGAGAGAAAGGCTTTAAAAACCTTAAACGTCTTCAAAGGCCACGCCTCCCTCCACACCACGAAACAGCTCGGTTATACTTTGCTGAGAAGCACCAAACATGGGAGGAAGAAAAGTGGAAGAAGGTTTTGTTCTCTGATGAGAAAAAAATTAACCTTGATGGTTCAGATGGCTTCCAACGTTACTGCACGATCAGGATATCCCACCGGAGACATTTTCTACACGACACAGTGGAGGAGGTTCCATCATGATCTGGGGTGCTTTCTCCTTCTATGGAACAATAGAGATTCAGGTTACAAAGGGGCGTCAAACAGCAGCTGGCTACATTGGCATGTTCGAAAGAGCATCCTTATTGTCTTAAGGCCCTCGCTTGTGTGGAAATGACTGGATCTTTCAGCAGGACAACGCTGCAAGCTACAATTCCCGCAGGACAAAGGACTTTTCCATGGCGAATAACGTGATACTTTAGGACCATCCAGCGTGTTCGCCCGAACTGAACCCTATTGAAAATGTTTGGGGGTGGATGGCAAGGGAAGTTTATAGAAATGGACGTCAATTCCAAACAGTGCATGATCTTCGTGAAACTATCTTCACCACTTGGAATCACATTACAGCCAGCCTTTTGCAAACACTTATATCGCAATGACGGCCGTGCAACTCACTACTGAGATCTTTTGTTGGGCATTTTCTATTCTGTTTAGGACTTCTTTTTGATATGATCTTAAACTTTTGAACAGCTAGTATTTAGGATAATTTCGCAGTGTTTACATTTTCCCTATTAAATGCTAAAAAGTTTTTTTTTACTTTTATATTCCATTTCCTTATTTCCATCTTTAGAAGATGTACTCAAATAAGTGGTTGAGTCTAACAACGCAAATTGCATATTTTTTTATGTTCATTATGTTCATTTTATGTTTATTATTAATAGTCAAACGTCAGCAAGTTTATTTGTGTTAATGGATTTACCCTTAAATGACGCACTTGTTAAGTAATCCAAAAACTTTTTTCAAAACTAATCTGAAACGTAAAAACAAAGGCTTGCAATGTTCTAAGCATGTCCTATAGAGGCTTATTGCTTCATTTGCATTTATAACACATTTTGTGTACCTTTTTATTTAGACGTATTTTAATGAATGTGTGAAACACCTTCGATATTGCTCACACCTATTAATACGAATCGATACCAAAAAAGTTCTTAGATGATCTTTATACTCAAAATTAACGAAAATGGTTGAAGTATGAACAAATTCACGATTTTCTTTAATACACTACGCTGCTAATCTGTTACTATGCTAGCATTAGTTTCATGAAGATATCGCAATTTAAATAGAATATAGATGCACATACTGTAAATAACAGTAACGACTCTATTCAGGAAATACAACGATAACATAACGTATGTAAACGTATATTTTAAACGTTAATATTATCACACTGCGTTTTTACTGGTCGAAATAATGAAAACAAATATCTTGAGTGTTGTTGAATTAATCTGAAGTTTAAGAGGGGTTCGATTCCCCTCGGTGGGCTGAGCAGATAGCCCGATGTGGCTTTGCTATAAGAAAAACACAAAACACAAACACACTGAAAGTTTAAGACAAAGAATGTACTACATTTCTAATCGATTTATAAAACTAGACCCAATAAAATTGTAGAATAAAAAAGAAAGCTTAAGGTACTAGAAACATTACTAGATGAACTATTCTTCCACCTTAACTAACCCACGGATATTAATTCTTTTCAGGTAAATACTTTGAGATTGTAAGATCAGCAGTCAGTGCACTTGCTTTGATAATATTTGTGATGAAATGGTGTCAAAAAGTGTTTTTATGAGATACTCCAGTCTCACACGATTGTTATTCATGACATGAAGTTGAACTAATTTGTACCTTAAACATGTTTATTTCAGCTGATATGTTAACGATACAATACAAATAACTGTGTGAAGTAACTACATGCCTTTTATAATGCAAGGAAAATTGAGCTGCTAAAAATTACAATAGTTACTTATAAAATGAAATAGCTGTTGTAAATTGCGTTTCCATTGAAACTTGTAACAATTCGTACAGAATAGCATCATTTATGTTATGTGGGCAATAAGTTATATTTACAGCAATCAAAACGTAGAGTACGTGTCACTGAAAACCACTAACTCCTGTGTTTGTTTTGATAGAAAGAGCATATGTCAGAATTTCGACATTTAATGACAGCATATAACACTGTGAATTTTTTAACATAATTAAAATCTACAATTTCTATATTGTTACAATATCTTCACAAGGTAGAAGTTTAACAGTCGAATATAATTTGCAATTATACACTGAAACTTACAATACTGAAAACAATGAATGATATTGAGAGAGTTTTCGAAATATACAAAGATGATGTACGTTTGGTTATTTTAAATTTATTTTTTTTTGGTTCTCAAACATTGCGAGACTAACAGTAAAGTTTCAACAAATTATGCGGAATGAGTACAATTAAGTTTAACATGAGATAAAATGTTGCAGTCATCTTTGAGGAATTGATGACGTCACATCAACGTGATACAACTTGTCATTTTAGTAATATATGACAAACTCTGTAGAAGCTGCAAAAACTAATACAGTGAAAAATACTTTTCAGAAGTACGTTTAAAAGAAATTAAGCATAACAATAGCAATATCACGCGAATGAGTATATAAAATAAAAAGAAAATATTTTACAAACGAAAAACATTTCACTCAATAAAACGCAATGAGTCAGTCTTCATTATAAAACTGTGACTAATGAATTTTCAGATACAGTGTTATGCCTCAGTATCAAATACTTTTTTGCAATGTACATGCATTCTCATACTATTAAAATAGTATAGGTAACAAATTAGTTACTTTCGATAGGACGTTCTAAAACGGTAAATGGATTTTAAGTCGTCTCCTGACTTTTTTAAATACAACATTTTAGATTATTTTTGTCTATCTAAAATATTATATAATTTACATAAAAAATCAAATACACGCCCCTACGAGTATACATTACCTGTTATTATAAAAGCTTAAAGCGTTAAAATAAGGCGACAGTAATTCTGAACGTATATACATTTTACCCTTTCGCATTCACACAAAAAAGTAACGACATTTAAAATAGAATTGAAGTGCGCAATTATAAATATCGTATATAAATAACTTAATTAAAGCTTGTTTGTTGTTGCACTAATTATAATGTTCTTATAACACTTACACGAATAGTTAAAATAAAGCTGGTAATGAGAGATGAGGCCACTAATTTGAGGAAACTATCATATCCATCCTAGAGACATTTGTTTATTTGCTGGTTCTATTCCATATACTCGGGACATTATTCCTATCGACCCATTCAGAGTCTTACTAGAAACCAGTTCTGTTGGACTTGTATCATTATTTTCGATCGAGGGACTAACGTCTATATTATTTTGACGTATTTGTACGTTGGATGTTGTACTTTTGGTAGTTTGCGTTTGTTGATCATTTTGCCGTTCATTTAGCGTAGTACCCTTGTCATAAGGCGTAGTGCCAACTTCGGAAAAACACTCTTGGAGGACTGATGTCTCACATATTCTGGTCAAAGACGTCTTCGGGGTATTGGGATTTGAATCAGCATAACTCTGAATTGGTGAGAGATTTCGCTCTACTGAAACGTTCGCGCTAGTCAGGGATAACGTAGTCGACGATCGTTTACCTTCTTCTGATGTCTTAGGTTCAGACTTAGCAGGCACTGCAATAGTTTTGGAACTAGGTGCACTGATTGTTCTCTCTGCTTGTTTTTTCTCGGAAAATCCTGAAAGTTTCGGAACGGATTGCACCCTTGGTGTGAATTTGTTATGGTCCTGAAACACAAGACGTAGCTTGGAAGGATTAAATGATAAACTTCCAAATTTTCGAGAAAGGCGTGATAACCGTTTGGCTTCTATCTGCATATCAGAAGTAGCAGTGCGACTAGGTCTGTGATCATGACTATGGGCGGGCTTAACTTCCTCTTCGCTTTCATACTCTGGCGTAAACATCACGCTGACGCTGGATTCACTGGAAATTTCTATATGGCTTTGTTGACCTGACGACCCTTGACTAGAAATGGACTCCTCGCTACGACTTCTGGTAAAAGCAGCACGAGCACTTCGTGTTGCGTCCATAAAATTCTTCCATTTACCTTGTTTCACGTGTCTTTTGTCACTAGACATTCTTGCCAAGCGAGTGATTCTATTAACAGCCGATTTATTCGACAAATTAAGGCCATGAATTGTCGGTAACGAACCTTCTACCAGTCCAATATTAAAACCTTTCATAAGTCTCCTTTCTTTCTGTCGGCCTTTCTTTCCTCCACCTCCTGATGAATATAATAAAAGACAATAAAATAAGCCAATTTATTATTTATAATTCAAGTTTCGTATATATGTACGTATGAAGATTTAAAGAATCATTTATACAAACCCTTTTTTTGATCTTTTGCTGAGGAAGTGTTGAAACCACTATTTTTCAGAATTTCTATAAGTTCGTAGCGAAAAGAAGAAATATCTTGCTTTATTTCGTTTACATCGTCTTCCGTCACTCCCTGGTTGTCTGCTTTTCTCTGTTCCTTAGTAACATACCGACGGACAAGATTCCGCATTATCGTCTGCAAAATATTATACAATATTATTCTAACCCTTAGTTTACTGTAAGAAGTAAGAATCAAGACCGTAAATAATAGTTAATTCTAAAAGTGTTTTTAAAATTTTTAAAAATCAAAGATAACATATTAATATACAAATAGTATCAAAACGTATATTAATTAACAATTAACAACTATTTATTCATATTTATGGGGTTTTTGAGGTCTTTTTAATTCACCATATCAGTTAGCTAGTAGCATTGCGACTAATATATATTTCAGTATTAAACAGAGGGTCAGTTATTTAGTGCTTATATCTCACGGAAGACGATATATCACCAAAGAACAATTACTTAAATAAATATTTATTCAGTTTTATGTTTACTACACATATTCCACAATAATTTCATCTCTGTTTAAAGTAATCGAAATAATGCGTTTCTGTTTTATTAAAAAGCTTGCAATTTTGTTCTTTTTTTTGTTTCCCAATGGGCCAGTAGTAAGTTTGGAGACTCTCAACTAAAAATCGAGAGTACAGTTTCATGTGGTGGAAGAATGTACAGGCAGCTCATTCTATGGTACAGCACTGAGAAACACTAAACAACAGTACTATTTTTAAAGGGGACTTTAGCAAAAATTACGAGGTTAAAAGATTAATTTTCGAGAAGTATAAGGGCAAATAGAATATTCATTAAAAATATCCATTCGTTGGTATTTATAAGGTCAAAACAATAATATAAAGTAGACTAAAACGTGTTTTAGTCTAATTTTAGCATATATAATGTGTATTAATGAAACACAAAGCGATTTGAATTAAATATGTGTGGGTGAAATTTAACCTCCCGCTAGTACAGTGGTAAGTCTACGGATTTCCAACGCTAAAATCAGGGGTTCGATTACAGTCCAATGTGACTTTGCTATAAGAAAAACACACACATTTTCTGAAATTTAACAAATATAAAATATATATAGAGTTATTTTACGCTTTAATTTTAGTTAAATAGAATTAATTATGCTTTTTCTTGTTGATGGCTTGTACATCTTTGCTTTACTTAATTCTCGCTCAAACAGGCACAAATAAGAGGGCATTAAAGACGTAAGTTTAATGGTAAAACTAAAATTAAATTTCAAGTAACTGTTAGATATACGCGAGTGTTTCTATTTAAGTTTAATAAGAGTGTTATGATTTAGATAGTTTATATAGCGCGATTATTAAATTTAGTGAATTTTAGAAGCGATAATTTATCGCATGTTTATTTACGTAACTGTTTACTATATGTTATGTAGCTCATTAGTCATGAATGGGTGATTATTATGTTACTGCATCATGTTACTAGAACCTTCCGAGTGTATTCCCCTTTGTTTTAATTGAAAATTATTACATCATAATATTTAGTAATGTGTGAAATACTCTAGACCTCTATTCAGGTATAAATAGTTAGATATAGACCGTACGATTGTGAGTTTAGCGATGAAAAAGGTATAGAGGTAATTTTTAAAGTGAAACTATTATAGATTTTATTGTTATAACAGAGCAGAGAAGAATAATTCGTTTTTCAGTTGTGTTCTAAAGTAAGTGAACCATCTTGTGTGAACTCTGACAAAAAGAAGACAATTATTTAAATCTTTGAACGTAATTGTGATAATCAACAGTGTAACGAACATTTGTATATGCGTTTACCTTTCTGTTTAATACATTATTTTAAAACATGTGGATTGTATGTTGTTTCTTTATTTACATTATTGTAAAACATGTGGATTGTATGCTGTTTCTTTATTGTCGGAATTTATCGCCAACACATCAAAGACATCTACCATAAGTAATCCGGCCTACACATAAAATTTGACAGTGACTTACTTGATATCGAATATCTCTTTCATTAGCTTGCTTGGCTTTGCGCTGTAATGGAATAGGTAAAACAAATTAAGAAGTCCAAAATTTATGTATTATTTTGTTTTTATTTATTTAATAATTAAAAATATATTTCATAAATTTGAAATAATTTTCGCACAACGCTGATTTAATCTCAAACTTGAATGAAGTACGAGTCAAAATTTAAGAATATATTTGTTTAGGGTTTAGATTTTTTATATTTGAAATAATATTACATATTTGTGTACTTATTGCCTTATGACAGGTAATGTTATGAGATACTCAACTAAGTAATGTTTTTGGAGTAAAGTATTAATAACACAACACAAAGTCTTATATATGCTGACATATACAATAAAGATAATGAAAAAAAATTCTACTTCTTCTTGCAACATAGTAATTCTTAGCTTGAATAATCCTCTGCTATTTCTACTTTACCCTTCACTTTGAAGCTTGGCTTTGTCGTCATAAGACTGAAGTACAAGGAAAATGAAACAATTATAATAATCAAAGAAAGTTTAAAGAAAAGTTAAAACGAGTGAGATCCTTATAATCTGACATTCTTGATGGTGTTTTTGCATAATTTCACTAAAACGATGAAGCATTTACACATTTTTACGATACTTGTAATAGTATTTTAAATTTCGCACAACTAGCAAAACCCTTAATGGTTGCTGTAAACAAAGCTATTTTTTGTTCAAGAATAACATTTCACTGGAAAGAGGATTAAAATATGTTCGAATTAAGTGTTTCACACCATCTAAGTTTTAAGTGGATTTTACTGGCATATTGCCAGACAACCTCATTCTGCCTGAATAAGGTAACGATTAATGAGTATCGTAAGAGCATTGCAATATGTGCAGAATAAATGTGTTCTGTTACTGATTTATCTTTTACTGCACAGACAAACATGAAGGCTATAATTATTTTATACATCAATTTAGTGGTTATAAAAAAATTACCTGTCTGTTAAGAATGTTTCAAAAGTATCTTTCTTTGTATAACGCGTATATATCTGTTGTTTTTCATCTCTTGATACGTAATTCGAATATTGGTCGATTAGAGGGACCACAAATATTAGGAAATGCTAAAAGATTGCAATATATTCTTGTTATGTAACTGGTAAACAAGATAACCTTTTTAAAATTGATTGGTCAGTTAGTATTATGAAAAACATTTTTTTAAACATTTAGTACCCAGACAAGATACCTGAAAGTAAAATTTACATAAAAAGGTTCAAGCAGGCAATAAAGTCACAAATCACCTAGTTTTTGATGAAACAACAATTTTACCGACAAATAGTTTAAATTCTGAACAACGAGTGAAACACAAAAGTGCAAAACAGTATTTTATTAAATAAGTATAAATGTTACCCTTATGGTTTTTAGATGCTCGATTTTTGCAGAACGAGAATGACCACAAAATTTTCTAAACATCCACCGAAAAAGATAATAAATACTTTTGGGCGTTGGTATTATATTAAATGGAGGTGGTACTGTTCCTCCATCTTCAAAATAACTCATCCACAATTTACTTCTAGCAAATTTCCATTCCGTATCAGCTTGCTCCTGGGAAATATTTTAAAACAGCAAAATATTTAAATAAGACAGTTTACATGTAATAATAGGTTTTCTTATTTTCATTTCAAGCTCTTGGTTGTACTTAACGTCTTGAGTCTTAATGACAGAATATTTCAAAATAAAATATCTTGTTTTTATTTGCCTGTTTCATAAAACTGTTTTGCCTTCGTAAAAAATAATCAAACAAAAAAGAAAAGTTTGTATTTCACAAGTATTCGACTATTCAAACCTGTTTTGTGCTCATAGAAGTAATTGTTTTAATATGCTATTACAACAATCCACAGTTTAAGCGATAATATTATTACCCATATATTTCTTCTCATTTCTGTATCTTACTGCTCGACTAATTTCAAAAGGCATTTTTGATCGTAAGTTTCTAAGTAAAATTTTGTTTGTTATGACCAGTACATATTAATTTTTGTATATCCAATAAAAAGAAAAACAAATAACGTTGTAATATTTCATTACTTGTGCGAAACATAAAGCTGTTAAACTTTCTAGATGGCACATGATCACAGCTGGTCAAAATCTTAAGGCCAATGAACATAAAGAAAAAAATATGCATTTTGCGTTGTTAGACTAAACCACTTATTTGAATAGAGCTTCGAAAGATGAAAATAAGAAAAGGGAAAATAAAAATATTTTTTTTTTACTATTTAATAGGAAAAATATGAACACTATGAAATAAGTAAGAATACTAGCTGGTCAAAAGTTTAATACCATACCAAAAAGAAGGTCTAAACAGGGTAAGAAATGCCCAACAAGAGGTCTCAGAAGTGAGTTTCACAGCCGTCATTGCGAATAGCTTCAAATATTCGCTTTGGCATGGTTGATATAAGCGTTTGCAGAAGGCTGGCTGGAATGTTATTCTAAGTGGTGAAGATGGCTTCACGAAGATCATGCACTGTTTGGAATTGACGTCCATTTCTATAGACTTCTCTTGCCATCTACCTCAAACATTTTCAATGGGGCTCAGTTCGGGTGAACACGCTGGATAGTCCAAAACAATCACGTAATTCGCCATGAAAAAGTCCTTTGACCGGCGGGCATTGTGGATTGCAGCGTTGTCCTGCTGAAAGATCCAGCCATTTTCTCACTTCAATCAATAAGGATGCTTTCTCCAACATGCCAATGTAACCAACTGCTGTTTGACGCCCCTATATAACCTGAAGCTTCATTGCTCCATGGAAGGAGAAAGCACCCCAGATCATGATGGAACCTCCTCCACTGTGTCGTGTAGAAAATGTCTCCGGTGGGATATTTTTACGGTTTTTGAAGCCTTTCTCTCGTAGATGCCTTCTTATTGTTCTTGAGGTGCATTCTGCGTCCGTGAGGGCCGTAATCTGGTCCGACGATCGGCTGGTGTCTTGTCGGACAACCCTTCGAATCCTCCTCTCAATGCCGCCGGAATTTTCTTGGGCAGACTACTAGAAATTCTCGTTCCGTATCCTTCAGGATCTTTTAAGAAATTTGCAAAAGCAGTTTTACTACGCCCAATCTCACCAATGATGGCACGTTGAGAGAGACCTTGCTTTTGCAGCTCGAGAATTCTACCACGTTCAAACTCTGTCAACTTTTTATCCTTTGGCATTTTTTTATCCAATGTAACACAGGAGATGTCAGTGATAGATGTTGACCACGCTAATGCTTGAACACAAATGACTAAATTTCGTTACGTGTTTACCGATTAACGCTTCGTTTCAGTATGGTCTTAAAATTTTGACCAGCTAGTATTTAGGCTAATTTCACAGTGTTTACATTTTCCCTATTAAATGCTAAAAAGGTTTTTATTTTTATTTTCCCTTTTCTTATTTTCATCTTTCAAAGCTCTACTCAAGTAAGTGGCTGAGTCTAAGAATGCAAAATGCATATTTTTTCTTTATGTTCATTGGCCTTAAGATTTTGGCCAGCAGTGTATAAATAAGTCTATGACAGGTTAAGGGTTAACATATTAAAAGCGCATCAAAATATGCATTCTCAGAGCATTTCAACTAGTTTTGTAAAAATAAAACTTGTAAGACATTTTAACTTACATACTTGAAGATCTAGAATATGAATTAAGTGAAAATAATAGAAACAATACGAAGTAATGATTGATGAATTGTTATCATGTCACAACACTGTGAAAAAATTAAGTTTTGTTTCGTCGTTTTAGACATAAATAAGACTAAACAGAAATGTTAGGGATAATAACTTACTGATATCATTTGGTAGGAATGGTTCATCATGGCAATGAGAAGATTGAGAAGCACGACAATGTTAATTACTGAATAGCAACCAAACATCAGCATTCCCCAAAAACGAGTATAGCTTTTGATTCCGGTCAACTCAAAGTTATCCAGATCGATAAGACCAAAACTTGCCCAAAATAAAGTTTGAGAGGACTCAAACAAACTGTGAAAATAAATGTAGCTTTCAGAAACAAAAATTATTGGACAGTTTGCTCTAAGGTAATCTAGTTAGTTTCTCATGTTTTGTTGTTTGTTGTTTATCATTCTGATTTGAAAATAGCATAAAACCTTTAATTTTAATTAAGCAGTAAAATTAAAATTAAATTGCAATTTACCGTTTGTTGTAAATATTAATCTTGTATTTTTTCAGTCATTGCTAAATATTAACACTTAATTGTGTGTCCAAATTTAAGAGACATATCTATATATCTAATTTACACATCCAACAGTACCTATAATTAAAGTTAGATTATACAAATATGAAAGGAAAGACTCCATACAAATTAATCTTTCAACTAAAAATCTTCCACTTTGAAAAGTTACACATATATTGAGTGCCACTGGAGATGGTTACAGAAAGCAGACAGTATTTAATTTACATTTTTATATAATTTTTATATTCATTTGAAATAGTTTTAAAAACAAACATCCCGAAATTACATAATTGATTTTTTTTTCATTTTTTTGTTTTAACAAACAATATTTAATTTGCATTTTTATCTTTTCTTTGTAAATATAACATTAACTTTGAGCTAAATTATACAAAAATGAAAAAATTAATTATGTAATATCGGCAAGTTTGTTTTTAGAATGAATTGCAAATGTGTCTAAAAAAGATTTCGTGTTTTAGTATTCGATTTGATAACATTCCTTGCGGCAAAAACTTAGTTTTTAGTAATGTGTATTTATGACGTTAAAGCAAATACTTCGTTATTACTTATTTTGATTTTTAATGTACCTTAAGATAAATATTTCGTCTTTAGTTATTTGTGATTTTATTAATTCTTGAGGTAAATATTTCGTTTTCAACTTTTTAGGTTTACAAAAATTCCTTAGCTAGTTGTGGAAAAATATCCAGTTTGTACTCGTCGCTTTTTTGCCTTAGTTCGCTTATTTATTCTATGAAAACAATATTTTCTGAGAACTATTCTGTTCCGTATAGATGAAAAGGCTGTCTATGGCTAATCCAATTAGCTCAGTTTAACGAGTAATTATCGTAATCTTTTTGTATTTATTTCTTATAAATAGGCAAGCGTTATTTTTTTGCTGAAATTTGATATTTACTTATGTTGAGCGCAATGATGAATATAAAGGAAAATTGAACAACAAATGAAGGTAATTCTTGCACATTTAATCTTTTCACTACCTTAGTATGTATATTTTTGATCCGCTATTATTTTAAGTTTAGTGCACAACAAATATTGGTGTTACCAAATTTCACAGTACAAAATGCTGTAATATAGAATATTCGTGTGTGATAACACAACTTCAGAGAAGCTGTAATAATGATGTCAGTCAAAGTCTTTTACGTACTTACTATTCAGATAACAAGAGAACAATTTCAATCTAAGTTTCTTAGATTATGCAGAGGTATTTTAAGTTTTATTGTCTGTGCTATAAGAATATATTACAGGAGTTTATTTCCCAAAAAACAAAGAGTTAGCTATAGGAAAGACACAGTGAAGGTCACAGTAGTAACTGCTATTTTTCTAAAGCGAGGACCGATATATGCACGTATACATACACACATCAAGAATATCTCTTTACTGGTGCAAAAGAAACTCAATTTCCATCAATAAAAAGTGTAATGTAGTTTGAAGTACCACAAGGGGTTTCATTAATTTTGTACAGCTTCAGTGGAACAAGTTTCTCAACACAAAACCAAAGAAGACGTCATTGTCTGAACATATATGCTAATTTTAATAAACAAATATTTTAATGCACCTCCAAAATTCAAATTAATGCTAATGTATCAAGATTAAATTATCATACGTTGTAAAGATGATTTCTTTTGCTTTCTCGAGGTCAGTTAATAACGTTTTCCAGTATCTGGATTATTGTAATTTATTTTTCAACCTGAATAAAACAAAATGTTTCATGAAGAAACTTTAGAAGTTAATATGTGAAATATAATATCGACAGGAAGTGAAATCTGGCATATTAAAACGTACATATGTATATATCATATTCTTAAGTAAATTTTTTGAGTAAAACATCTAATTCTATTTTTTGATATTACTTGTTTTGTTCATTTAAGCTATTCGTCATGTATAGTCAATTAATTAACTAGTAGTGTTGCAGGAGTGTTTAGAATAGTTTGTGATAAATGCCGTATATGTAACTAAAATATATGGAATTTAGATATTAAAAGAACTTTAGGTTATTATGCATAGCATTTAACTCCCTTAATCAACTCACAAGGCTATCGAACATTACTAAATAAACATTTTTCTTTCGAAATCAATTACTGTGCATAATGCTCAAACAGCAAGTAAAAGATGTATTTATTTACCCTCTACATGTTATTTAAAGTCGTTATTAATAAGCCCAAGTTACTGAAAGTGTTTTATTTTAGCGTGGATTTTCATTGAATAATATATATTGTTCTTTACACCTACATTGTTTTATTTTCAATGTGAGAGACTCTCAAATGAGGTTTGATATCTCAAAACGCTCACATAGAAATTTTTCTATATCTAAATTACGAAATAACATAACATTTTAGGACAACATGGGACCTATTGGTCCATCTTGGCTATTCCAAGCTCTAAACTAAATTAACTTAGAAAACAATCTTAAAGCCAACTCTTATCATTTATATACTCATCAAACTTTCTTTAAACTCATTTAAATTTATTGCCTCCACAATATCTGAAGCAATCCATTCCAAAGGCTAAACACTCTGTTATAAAACTGAAACTGTCTTAACTTAAGACAGTGTTGAGTGTGAAAAAATTATGCATTAACACTTCAGTTATATTTCCACTAACATTTCTTTTTTCAAGAGAAAATTTGAGCCTCATTTTGTACGACACCCTCACCATAGGCCCTGTTCTAATAATCTTTTTCTGAACCATTTCCAACAATTCGACATCTTTCCAAAGGTAAGGATCTCACGACTGAACACAATATTCCAAATCTGGCCTAATCAGTGATCTACACAATGTAAATATAACTTCTTTAAACTTACATTCAATATTTCTTTAGATACAACCCGATATTCTATTAGCCCTACTACTAGCAACAGTACACTGTTTGAATGGCTTTAGACTTATCGATTATTACATCAAGAACCTTTCATAACATTGTTAAGGTAATTCCCATCCAAATTATATTTACAATTCAAATTATGATAATTCACATGCATTATTTTGCATTTATTATAATCAATACCCACTTGCTATATTTGTTACTCAAGTCAATGAAAGATATAAGTCCTTTTGTAAAGCAGCAGTATCTTTTCCACAGATAGCGACACCTAAGGCTTTGATATCATCTGCAAATTTAAGTAATTTATTGACTATTCCTTCATTCATCTACATAAGTGATGTAAATCAAAAAGAACAAAGGTCCTAAGACTGAGTTCTGAAGTATCCCACTTGTGACATTAATACAGTTTGACTAAACACCATTTGTGACAACCCTCTGCTTTTCTCCATCTAGCCACTTTTCTATCCAAGTTGCTAATTTATCTTTTACACCTACAAAGACAAGTTTTACAAGCCTTCCATATGGTACCGTGTCAAATACTTTCTGAAATCCAGACACATCAAATCTTTACCATTACTCTCGTCTAGATTAAGCAGTAACCTTTTCAGAGAATGTCAAAAGATTTGTAAGGACATGTTTTCCATTTATACTCCAATAAAATTCTGAGCTTTGAAACTAACTTGACTTTGCAAAGTATCTTTTAACAGCTTTCAAAATATTTCCCACAAATTATGTAAGACTAATGGCTATATAATTATTAGAACAACTTCTATATCTCCCTTAAAAAGAGGAGTTACATTAAGTAACTTCCAATTCTCTGGTACCTGCTCAATATTCATGGAATGACAAAAAATAGCAGTAAGTGGTTCTTGTATTTAATCTTTAATCTCCTTTAAAACACTTGGGTAATATTATCTGCCCTTGAGCCTTATCATTTTTTTAACTTCCTAATTTTTTCTTAACCAGCTCAGAATTAATTCAATCATCTTGTTTGATCTTATTTCCATTTTTCAACAGTTAAGATATGGAATACTGCTTAAATCTTGTTTAGTAAAAATAAAAAAAGCAAAAATTAATAATCAATCATTTCATAATCACCAGATACTATCCTTATTTTATCATTTCCCAAGGCTCCTACTTACATTTTAACATTTTGTTTACCCTTAATATATTTAAATAAATCGCAGCAGTTAACTTTTACATTTTCAGCCAAACTTATCTCATACATCATTTTTGGTGTCCTAATTTCCTGTTTCACCAGGATTCTTGACATTCTATAATCTTCATTCATACCAGTCTTTGTATGCCACGCTATTTTATTACTTGCAGCTACTTATTTTTTTTATAAAGAATATCTTTGTCTTAAATATTTAAAAAATGTATTTAAATATTTTCCACATTTGATCAGTGTCTTAAAATAACTGTTCTATTCACAACTGGTGGTGGGTGGTGATGACTAGTTGCCTTTTCTCTAGTCTTACACTACAAAATTAGGGACAGCTAGAGCAGATAGCCCTCGTGTAGTTTTGCGCGAAATTCAAACCAAACCAATTCACAACAGATAGTTCTTGTCGCATCCTTTGAAAATTTGTTTTTTAAAATTTATAACCATAATATCATTATTATTTATTTCCATATGCAGCAAAGCATTGAACTCAATACACCAATGATCACTTGCACCAAGATGTTCCACAATTTCTACCATGTCGAACATTTTACTATTTGAAGTTAACAATAAAGCTAATTTAGCATTGGTTATAGTAGGTTCCTTGTCTGACTAATTGGCGAAGAATATCATTCTGAATAGTTTCTATAAACCTTTCTTCCTCATGATTTGACTCCAGCATTTCCCAATCTATATGCATGAAATTAAAATCATCTATAACTATGACTTCTTTAACAATTGAAATCTTAATATCATTGTAAAATTTCTCACTAATTTCATCAATATCATTAGATGGTCTATAACAAATTTGTACTAAAAGTCTTTTGCTGATATCTTTAAGACTCTCAGCTTCATCAGAATGTAACTCACATTTTACATATAAAGCCACTCCTTTCCCTTCTTTAATACTCTGTCCCCATTAACTAGCCTTTAACCTTGCACTTCAAAATCATTTATGTTTAACTATGTTTCAGTTATTTTCATGATATCAAAATCCTCGATTAACACTAATACTCTAACGTTATCTATTTTATTTTCTATATTTTTAGCATCACAATAGTAACAATTAAGCCTATCCTTATAACTACTTCTATACTCATTTTCTATTTTAAATTTTTTTCTGCCTCTTATTCATCTTGCATTTAGTTTTTCCTGGACTTTACCACTGTTTAGTCCTAATTAAAACTTCTCTTCCAGCTGAGTTAATAGCCTTAGCAAACAATCAAGTCCCTACCCTACTTAAATGTGCACTATCTATTCCACAAAGCTTTTTTCTTTCACTGAACAGATCCAACAAGTCCAACCAGTCTATCTCTCATCCTTACATGTTAATCTAAGCCTGTCATTTAGCCATAGTGATCTACTTATAATTCTATCGGTACAGTTCATTCTAGGCAGTATTCCTGACAAAATTAAGTTATGACCTTTTTCTTTAGATTTTTTTATTAACTCTTTGTACTAATTAATTAGTTCCACTGATCAACTTTTCCTTGAATTATTCGTCCCTACACTTTCTAACTTTTTGAACGTCATTATTAGCTGATATTATAGCTTATACCTTTGGGATCTTTTTAATTTATACAACGTTTTTAATTTGTTTTTGTTTGTTTGGGTTTTAGTGTTAATTGAAATGCCGTTATAGTGGGTTCGGATTTGCTGTTTTTAACGCAGTCCTTCCTTTTAATTTTATTTTGCTTGACTGTTTAAGTACTAATTCTTTCCCACTCTCTCTATGTATATATATGTATCTAAATGTACATATATATAGAGAGAGTGTATGTGTGTTTTCTTATAGCAACGCCACATCGGACTATATGCAACGAGTCCACCGCTGAGACAGCGATAAATCTATGGATTTATAAAATCAGGGGTTTGGTTCTCCTCGATGGACACAGCATATGGCCTAATGTGGATTTGCTATAAGAAAATACATTAATACACACACCCTACGTAACGCAAGCTAAAACACTGGTACCATGTTCTGAATAGATTAGTATCGTACGAATAAAATGTATTAGCTTTTGAAAAAGTCAATTATCATACTATTTTTCTTGAGAAACAATATGTATGATTTTTTGAATATTCACACTGAACTACATTGTAGTATTGTCACAATTGCAGTATATCACATTTTAAAAAAGGAACGCAATAGTAAATAAGCAACTTACTACGAATGCATGAAGGAGGAATTGAACACAATCTGTACGTTTGTCTTATGATGTATATTTAATGTTGTACGCTATTCCAGAACTACAGTATAGTTAAACTAAAACAACCAAGCATGTGATGTTATTTCAAATGCCACATTACATTGTGTAGTAATAAAAATAAAGAGTTTCGTAGTAAGTTTGAAACTGCTTGGTATGAGTTTGGTGTGAGTTGTAACCATTATAGTAAATTCTTTTTCTTTTTTTTTTTTTTGATTATGCATGGTTTATACTTCTCAGATGAAAATACTCACTTAGCGAATCGCCTCCATGTCAGGCATGAACCTGAATCGGATTTTTTGTAATGGCTTGGCAAGCTTTTATTACATGCCTGTCTCTCCATTTCTGCATAATACCATAGGAGTTGGTTTAAACCACAAGCGAAGGCAAACAACACCAGGGTATAGACGAAAAGAAACTTAAGGATATCTATAACCATACGTCCAAGAGAAATTTGAAGTGGTCCTAAGTGTGGATTTACCGAGAATATATACACCAGTTTTAAAGAACTGAAAATGAAAAGAAACATGGCGTATTTAGCTGTATTTTTGTTACTTGTGTATTAAAAAAAAAATAACTGTATGAAACTTGTAATGTTGGGTGTTTATTTATCTACAATATATTATTCTTTTTATTTGTTAACCAAAAATTATCTCTTTTTAATGCTTAAAGCCGAATACGTTACATGAAGTTTATTAAATCAAAAATCTTCAGTTAAAATTATTCATAATTTAATTATATTAATATACATATCACATTTATAGTGCTCTTTTGGGAAGTACAACTGTTATCGGGTACTGTAAAATAGAAGAAGTAGCTAAAAATACAATATCGTAATTACAGCCTAAAACAAACACATGTTTGTTAAATATTTAACTTGAGTTAAATATTCTCTTCAAATTTTTAAAATCCTTCTTATACACAAGTATAGAAAAAAATTAACAGAAGTATTTTAAAACAGTATAATTTAATTTTGGCCCGGCATGGCCAAGCGTATTAAGGCGTGCGACTCGTAATTTGAAGAGTAGTCCAAGAGTTGGTGGTGGGTGGTGATGACTTTCTGCCTTCCCTCTAGTCTTGCACTACTAAATTAGGGACAGATAGCCCTCGAGTAGCTTTGTGCGAAATTAAAAAAACAAACAAACAATAATTTAATTTTAAAATATTTTTTGTCACGTTTCACAGTTTACGCAATTTTTTAGGGGGGGAACTGAATGTTACAAAATAAACGATAATGGTTTTTCCTTATGATGTAAAATTTTGAAGACATTCCCTGCAGTCTCTTCGTCAAGTTCGAAAATCAGTTTAGTGTGAAAACATTTTCTCTAGTAGCATTTAAAACCCAGCACTTCTGTTCCAGGTGTTTATATTGTAGCTAACGGTTGATTATTATAACTTTTAAAAATTTAAATAGTTTTGTTATGAATGAAATATAAATGGCGTCTTAAAAGAATCATCATAATTTAAAAATCAAACTCTTTCTTTATATACCATAAATTCCCCAAACACTCCCGTTTCGAAAATCGTGTTTGTTAAAAATCTAGTATAGGTGGCAAACCCATATTGCTATCAAGTTTTATTCTCGTGTGGTTTATTAAATATAAAAATTGGCAACATTTTCAAACGTATGGTTATTAATGGCAAATGTGGAGAGAAAATATATCGCTATGAATATAGTGTTAGATATAACATAAACACAAATTTCAATTTGTTTTTGCATTAAAAGATTCTAAATTACACTGCTTTTTTTTTTCTAAAGGCTAGCTCATAGTGTCTGCAAAAGTCAGTTATATTTCATATCGTACGTTGAATATCAAATAACGGAGGATCAAATAGTTGGAATCAACTTTAAGAAATAAATGTTGATGGTTATTGATATGACATCTTGCGCACGATAAGAACCAAAGATTCTTATATGAAAAAACAAAAATAACTCATAATTATTTCATTGTAAAAACATTTAATTCATATGGGTAAATATTTTATTATAATTAAAATAAAATAAAATCGTATCAATTCCGCAATATTTTTATTTCACTTATTACATTCATTTCAGAAAAACACTAGTATTGTACAAGAAATTACTGGAAGTGAAACGTTTGTTTTGTATCTGATGTAATTAATATTATAACTACCATAAAACATTATTTACTAAACAAGTATATGTTTATCACAGAGGTGATTCAAAATAACTGTGATTGTATACGAATTTTGAAAATTACAGCTATAAAAATGAATTAAATATAATTTTCAAACTGCCATATTACTTTTAGACAAGTGTTTACTGTTACAATTAAGACACTTCAGATAAGAGAAAATTCAAATATATTTAAACATGTTTCCCGATCATGACTTTTATATCTGAAACGTTAGCTCTTAAAACGTGCTTGATTATAAAAAGACAATTTGTAGGAACTATTCTCACCTGAATATGTTTGCTGCTGCAAATAGTCCCTCGGATATCAAGATTGGATCCCATGCATCCCAGCGTTCACGAGGAAGAAAAGCCGTTCCCGTTTTCAAAGCTATTTCTTTTTGTACCTAATAGGCAAAATGTAATTTTTACAACCAGTGTGTCATGTTGTACAAGTCTTGTACTCTTTATTGCGACGAGGTATTACTTTATAAAGTTTATTTTAAGGAAAACTTGTATATTCTAATAACAGGTATAAAGTGAGATTGAATTGATAAATGTTTATTTATTTGTGTTTTTCTGTTCTGGTGAATTAATCTTTTCATTGAAGGATGTCACCAGTCGAATAATATTCGTTTAGATTTCACTTAGCCCCAATCTAAATTACACGACTAAACCAGAAAATAATACAGTGAAAAGAATGCATAGAGAGTCTGCAAACGCACTTGTTCCTTACCTGAAAATAGGCTACAATTCGTAGCGCCACTGTGGCGACGTATAAAGAGTTTGTTATGAAGTCTATGATATTCCACATATCATTTACGTACTCTATCAGGCCATAATCCCACAGTTGCTTAATTTCACTCCATATTAAACCTGCATCGAATAAAGCAGTTCATAAAACTTATATATGTATGTATTACCGGTAAAACATCCAAAAAACAGCATATTTCTATCAAGACGAATACTTACACTGTTGTCACAACGTGGATTTTAGAGTCCTAGGGTTTTGACTGCTGTTACATATACATTAATGAGAAACGCGTCGTTGACAATGGATACGCAAAATATAGTGTGGTTGGAATATCATCATTATATATTACTTTAGTTTTTAAAAATTCCTAAGTGATTATTTTAAGAGTACAGTGTTTTAAACTTACAATAGGCTTAATACTAATGTTTTATGACAAGTATAATTATATATATGAATGTTCTTGAAGCTATTATTAGAAGTATCTCCTAATCAATGTAAAATAAAAGATAAAAACCTTTCGAGTGGACTCACATATCAAAATCAAATCTCAGTAGCCATTTTTGTTTGCTAAATTCAAGTAATATTTAAGTGAAACTATAAATTGAAACTTCAACATTAGTTGTTGTAACTGTCAAGTAACAAAGATTTAAAATTAGAATATACTGTATAAAACGTATTGTAAATGTAAAAAGAACACAGTAGAGAAAAGCTGAAGAATTATCGTATGTATGTAGTTCTCTCTGAGAACAAGATTATCAAGAAATGATTTAGAAGTTAAAATATGACACTATGTTTAGATTCATGTTTTTTGCAAAACAAAACATATTAAGATTTTCTTTTCACTCAGCATTATAAGTTGAGTGTTTCGGATAGATGGAATTATTATCAAGCAAGAGTAATGATACATAGTTAAATACTTTAACCTAAAACCCAAGCAAGAATCATCCATTCTACAACACTAGGTGGCGCTCCTCTTTTTGTGGTGACCTCACTTCGCATGCGTCTCTTTGCTTCCTCTGATCCAAATAAATCTGTCAACACAGTTTCTATCCGTTGTGATGCAAGAATGAGCAAAACTGGAATTAAAAACGTAAATGATTCATGAAGTATTATTTACAAAGTAATTATCGTGATTAATTTTAGTAAGTCTCGTAGTTAAGATTTGTATGAGGTCTTTTTAAAACACGTGTTAAGTTTGATAAAAATTGTGGTGGCAAACAAAGTTTAATATACCTTTTATATGTCCCTTTTTTACCTGTTAGATAAAGAAAAGCTATGCATTATATAGAGGAAAAATTCATAGCTTAAGTTATCACACTATTTAATGGAAGCATTAGTACAATGAAGAAATACAGAGATATGAATCTCTAGAAATCAACAGCATCGAGGAAGATCTATACAGAATCTAAGAATTTTAAATATTTACTGATTTTGTTTATTATTACCTCCTTGTTCAAGTCTGTGCTTAAGTTCAAGAATACACTTTATAACGCATTATTCATAAACTGTTTTGTCCTAGTACTGAAAGCACTTTAATACCGGAACTCACACAGAAAGGTGATATATGAGGCGGAGTGACATATAAATTTTATAAATGGCCGTCTGATTATACGTCCGTAAGAAGAGTGGGGAGAGAGTATGTAGGCGATCGAATATACCGGGAACAACGTGCCAATGCGGAAGATTTCAAGCGACTGCAACACAACATTTTTTCGCCGAAAACCTGGAAGGCCCTCATACCACAGAGAAGCTAAAAGCTGTTGAACGTTGGAATGAGCACAAAACTGAAATAAAAGAGAATAAACATTTTTTAGCCAACAAGTTTTTTTCTCCTTTTCATCTAACAAAAAAGATTTTATGAGTTCATGTACATTTTAACTTATGAAAGCTGTGATAATGCAGTGCCCAAATGATGTTTGCTATTGACATATTACACAACAAGAAATGTTAATTTTTTTTTTAAATTGAACTGAATACTTTATTTTTTGGTTACTAGAAGAGGAATATTAATTGAATAAATTAATAGTTTTGTGTGATTTGTTCAACTCCGTTACGTTTATTGAGGATGAAACAATGATAAAATTTATAATTCAAATGCTATAATAATTGTTCAATTCGATGTAAACGTACTTGAGAAAACAATGAAAAAAACAGATTTTGTCGTTTATAGGACTTGTATGCGTAAGATAAGATATGAAGTTGCCTTATTATTTTGACTTCTAACATTGTCATCCAATAATTCTATTATTACGACATCACGATTATAGCTATGCGTCATTAGATGTAAAAACAAAACAAAACAGAGTGTTAATATTGTTTGTTTTTCAAAAAAGCCACATTGGGCTATCTGCATCATGGGGAATAGAACCGTGAGAGTCTAGCGTTGTAAGTTCTAAAACTTACTACTGCCCCACCGGATAACATAATAATATCAAAAAATTATTTTCAAAAATAAAATAATTCTAATAAATTAAAAATAATATTTAGAAATACGCCATGATCTGAAATTTTGGAGAAACGGGAACCTTCTTAAAACTAATATACGTTTTAGAACTGAAAAGAAAGTTATAGTGGTAGTACAAGCAGCAATTTTTTTTAATAAAGAAGAAAAACATATTTGAGAAATGTATCACCAAGGAGTTGCTGATGAATGTTTTAGACTAGTTGTTTCCTTCTAGACTATGAGATGTCTCTCGTAGCTTTGTGGAGCAAAGTTGTATTTGTAATGATCTTGATTTGATATACATTCAGTCATGAAAATAAAGCGAAATATGTATAGAATTAATAAAATTACAAATGTTAGCCTGTATAAGCAATTTTGAAATAATTTTAATTAATGTAAGCTAATTAATTAAGCTATTGAATTTCCTTTTAAGTTTGATTTATGGAGCCTGCCTTTGTTTGTTTTTTTCATTTCTTTAAAAATATGATTTAATTTCCATAACTAAATTGTATTGAGGAAATTATATCATCTTTTTTGAAAAAATTAAAACAAACAGACAAAGACAGGCTCCATAGATTAAACTTAAAATGAAATTCAATAGGTTCCTTAGATTTAGCTTTTACATATTAATAAAGTCTGTAATCATTCACCTACTTTTTCTTTCATGTTTTAATAAATTGGGTAATAACTCACCTACTTTTCAATTTTAATAAGTTTGGTAATGATTTACCTACTTTTTCTTTCACATTTTAATAAACTCGGTAATCATCCACCCATTTTGATAAACTTTGTAATCATCCACCCATTTTAATAAACTCGGTAATAATTCACCCACTTTTTTCTGCTTGTACTTGATTGCCAGTTTTAGTCGACTGAGATTCATCCGATCACCATGTTCAAATGCAGGCCCACTGGGGTCGTAATTCAATAAAACCTCAAGTTCATACGTAGTTCTTGTGTGGTCCAACAAAGCTGTAGCAAAATTTTGACACTGTCGTCTCAATTCCTGAAATTAATTTATGATAAAACAGTGAGAAGTTAATTCATTTTACTACCTGCATGCACTTAACGAAATTTATACAGATGAAAAACGTATTTTCTTTATTTTTCAATACCTAAGCCTGATTTATAACATTTAAAATATTTTTTACTGGGATAATCAGAATAATTTTTATTAGCTGAAACACATAAGTGTTTTCATTTGAGTTTGGACGAAGCATTTAATGCATTGAACAACAGAAGGGTAATTACTGTGACTATTATAACGAGTATTGGACTTAAACCAAGATTAAGGTTTCCTTAATGAAAATAACAAATTACGCCATTACTCAAATAATGTTTTTAATATTTGTAGATCTAGTATAATAAATGTGATTTCAAAAGTACTTTCATGAGCTAATTGAAGATAAGCTCAACAGAAATAAAATTATTTTTTTTGTAACACATCCCAGGCGTCAAATTTATTTTTACTTTTCTTGAAGAAACTCCAATTATGTTATAAGTTTCACATCAATACATGTTCTGAAGCAGGTCAGCATAAAACTGTTGATCAGATTACATTGAGACGTTTGATAAAAGTAATTTTCACAGATAGCAGTGCCCAGGAGATGAATAAAAGATGTAGCTTTCTTCTCCCTTGGATAACTGTGATAAAAAGCAAATATCATGAGCTTTCTGTACATTTAACTTTTCTTTCTTAAAAACTGGATGGACAGATTTTACAAAAATACCTTACTTACATGAAATTTTCGTTAAGAAAGATGTTGTCAAAGAAATCAGCGTTCCGAAAAGGAAATGTAACGAGACTAAATGAACTCGGGTAGTTTATTAATACTGAAATATATAATTAGATAATGTTGAATCTACCAACAAATGCTAACAGAAAAAAATTATTTTTTGCATAAAATTAATGTTTATATGAAGTTATACGATATTATCTCACAACTTTGTAGTCAAAATGACTGGAAACTTATTGCCTCTCAGTTAGTTATCTTTTAACAATAACATTTTTACTACGCGCCGTCTATAAAGGGATAATAATATTCTAACGCTAATTTATCATTGACCAATTTTTTGAAACAATGACAATTTGTTAATCGCAGTTTATATAATACTAATAATGTTCTAATCGTAATTTATTATTGACCACTTTTTAAAAACAGCGGATTTTTATCGTCACAGTATTTTCAGATTGTAACAATGATATTATATTATAATCATATTTTACCATAAGCATTATTCTCGATTTATAGTGAAAAGCAAGCAAAAAGCCATATCAGTGGAAAATTAGTAATATTTTATACAAATAATATATATGTGTTTATGAATGAATTTTTTTACTAAGTAGTGAGATTTGTTTATTACTACACTATTAAACAATTTTAATACAGATAAACTAAAGTGACATGTTTATTTGTCATTCAATTTACATAAAAAATTTATGTAAATGTGTGTTAGTACAATATTTATAATATACTATACTTTGATTATCCTAATCGTGATACTTTTTAAGTTATGAGGAAAAAAAACTACTCACGACGCAGGGGTACGAACATTTTCTGTCGTAACTGTAACCCTGAAAGCTATTTACATCTAAGTCAAAAGAAGTAGCTAGGAATGTATTTACATCTCTTGGCTATTTATACTATTTGATACTTTCTTTGCAATCATCAGATGTAAAGCAAGATACAATACCTTACTAAATGCTCTAATAGATTGTGGAAAACAATGAAAGAATGTTCACACACTTATACAACGTATTTTAAGAAAACATTTGTAGCCCATGTCATAAAAAAATAGATACCCGTTTTTTTAATGAAATTTTGATAACAGATATTTCGAATACAACTAGTGAAGACAGATGTAAAATGTTTCGTGAGTTTCCACTAGAAGACGATGCAAATAGCTGCCGACTAGATATCATTACATTGTTGAAACGTCTGAAGGCAACATACCATTTAATAGGTTATTGATTTTTCACTATTAAAAACACAAACGGGCACTAAGATGAGAAACTAATTGTACCTCCTAAGTTTTTTATTGAAACTTTTCGAAATTGAACAGTAGTTAATTAAATTTAAATATTAACACATTTCAATTGAATTTTAATAAGTTATACTTCTTTACATTTTGCTACTTTGTCCTAGTTAGAATTAGAAATTATGTGTACGAGAAACATATTTGTGTTTTATTTGGAAAACTTAAGTATAACTGATACTTCCATATTGTTCCTTAATTACATTATGTAATACAAATTTTTGTTCCTGGATAGTATCTATTATTTTTTTAATTGCTTACGTTGTAAAAGTACAGAAAATTGTCATTATTCCCTTCAAACTTTGCTTTTGTGACCTGGATAATGAAATTTAGAAATTAACATATTTTCTATGTAAAAACCGGCAAATTTGCACAATTTCATTGTGAATAAAACAATATATGAATCAATATTTACAAGTATTATACTAAAGTTACACAAAAATGTTTAGAAGTGAGTAGTTTTTTGAGATTTGCGACGGTATCAGCCCCCCAACTATAGTCTTCCATCATGTTTTTGTTGTATGCTCCTTGGTAGAGGTGTTGAAAGTCCAGTATATCTTGAGAGAAGTGCTCACCTTGCTCCTCTGAGTATGTTCCCACATTCTTCTTCAATTTATCAAGATGAGTGTCAAGGAGATGGACTTTCAGGGACATCCTGCAGCCCATTTTGCCGTAGTTCTTCATCAGAGCCTCAACTAGTTCCACATAATTTTCGGCTTTGTGATTGCCCAAGAAGCCTTGAGCCACTGCGACAAAGCTGCCCCAAGCTTTTTTCCTTCCTACTGAGCTTCTTGGGGGAATTCTGTGCACTCCAGGATCTTCTTTATTTGCGGGCCAACGAAGACATCAGCTTTGACCTTTGCATCAGACAGCTTAAGGAAAAAGTCTCGAAGGTACTTGAAGGCTGCAAACTCCTTATCAAGAACTGTGACATTTGTTTCACAAGACCCAATCTTATGTGCAATGGTGAGAATAGCATCTTTTGGAGGTCCACTAGTGGCTCACATTTGACATTGTGCCTCTCTATAGAAAATTCGGTCCGTTGTGGCCAGTGCTTCCTATTGTAGTGCGTTGCGGTGTCCCTGTTGTCCCAAAGTCAAAGATAACAGGGAACTTGGTAAAGCCTTCTTGGAGACCCATGAGGAATGCCACCATTTTGAGGTCTTTGATAACCTCCCAGCCACACTCATCATACTTCAAGGCTTTTAGCAAGGTTTTGACGCTGTTGTATTTCTCTTTGAGGCGCAAGGAATGAGCCATTGGAAAAGACGGATACTTATTCCCTTTATCGAACAGCACAGCTTTGAGACTTCTACAATATTTTAGAAAGTTCTTGAAAATTCTTGTAAATTCGAGAAAATTCTCTATCAGCTACTCAGCACTAAATCTACCTGGAATGTTCTGGAAAATGAGTACATTTGAAAATTTTATTACCCAGATCACAAAAGCAAAGTTCGAAAAGAAAAATAGGTCTTTTCCATTTACTTTAGGCATAAGTAACTGGGAAATGACAGTTTCTGCTGAGGAACAAGAAAAAGTAAATATTTTGTTACATAGTGTTATAGTATGTTTCATTTAAAATGTACGTAGTACGTGTTGCATAGCATTGTATATTCCTAGCAATATGTTTTTTAGATATATTTCATTTGTTTTTATAACTAGAATAATCAGTAATAAATTAGAAAAGATTCAAGCTAGTTAATTTTTTTTTGTAAACTTTACGGTATATATTGTTTTTGTATTTAACTTAAATGAAAATTCGAGAGGGTCCTTTGGATTTAATCATGAGATAAATATTTCAAGTGCATGGTTAAAATCAAATAATTTAACATTATATAGTTACAAGAAAAACTTAAATGTTATTTAAAAGCATCACCATTATAAACCTCATACTTATTAAAATGTAAAAACTTAATAAAAAACCTAATTAATACTTTTACACTTCTAAAGTAAAATAATTGAGATAACTTAGACCTAATAATTTATTCTAAAAAAGTTGTGCTTTGTATTTCGTAAAAACATATAATACTTCAAAGTATACAACTTGTCAAAGACGTTCCATTCCCATCTTAAAACTGGTGACTTTACTGTTAAAAACAATAATTTAAATTATACTCTCGTTTCATTTTTACCTTTCTTAACAGAAAGTATGAAATGGAGAAAGTAATTTACCTGGTACTCGGATTTAAATTCGTGCTCCATGAAACTCAATCGTCTTAATTCCCAACTTAACTCAAAAGCAGTTAGTATAGGATCTTTGCTAGAAAGTGCAATCATAGACGGAGCGGCAAGAGCACGATAGGCATTAATCCTTGATCTGGAGTGTCTTAAGCTGTCTTCTAAGCTGGACTCCATGCATGTTTTGCAACCACACCGTGCGTCGTGAGGAACTGGAAATTTCGCACCTCTATCCAACAAAATTTTCAAAATTTCGTAATTGTCTCTGTGGGCTGCCAGACACAAAGGTGTAATGTCAGGAGTAAATGTAGCAGTATCTCTGTCAATAGCTTCCCAGCTCTAAATAACAAAATGTATTCATAAGGTACATTATTACATGAATATAAGAATGGTTAAAATAATTTTGTGAATGCATATACGTATGTATAATACATATATCTATCTGATAAGGTCAATACAAAGATCACCTTTAATTTCAACCCATTGTCCGAACGCTGTTCCAGATATTAAAAGTGGAAAGCTTGATAAAAAAAAAGTGTCAATACAAGAACTGAATAACTTGTACATACGCATATACGTTAGATTTTATCTAAAATTAAAGATTTGCAACTTATTACCACCAATAAGAACATAAAGCAATTCTAATATAAGCCTATTAATATTTTTTCTATCGCATTTAAGCATATGTAGATCGACGTGACCTAACAGTTAGCGTGCCTAGCATTCGAATTTTAGGGCTGGTGGTGCTCGTTTCGTTGTTGCGAAAACAAAATTTTACCTCGAGTACGTGGGTACGTTTAAAGAGTAACAATCAAACCTCATTGTTCGTTGAGATGAGAGTAGCCCAAGAGATTTGTGAACTTTCAAAAGATTGAACAAATATATTTGGCTTTTATTATCAACCATAAAAGTCGTGGTACAACGAAATAAACACGTATAAGAAAGACACAAGTTTGACGTTCATTTTTTGTTTGAAAACGTCCGTATTCCTTGTTTTAATACTCATACAAGTAAAACGCTCAAAATATTTAACTGAAACGACATTTGTTAATCAGGTTACGTGACAGTTAAAATAAAATGTCTTTCTTTTAAGAGAAAAAATTATTCTTTTGAATTCTGACTCTATTTATTTTGATTATATAAGTATTGTTTAATCGATATTCATTAAATTATAACGTATTTCATCCATTCTAAAAAGTATTTGTAATTATTAGATAAAACGTAATCCTTTTGGATTTCTAAAATATGTAATATATTGAAACAGTACTGTATTTTTAAACGTACCAGTTTATTCACGGTAAAATGATAAATGTAAAACACATTTTACTGAAAAATAAAATTATGCCTTAATTTTCTTGTTATTGTTCTCAAACACTGAGATGACGTCAGATTGACAGGATTTTCGTGTCTCCGATCACAACTTATATATTCTATTCCGTGTTAGGAACAAGTTAATGCTATAATGTTGTCATAATTACCTTCTGAAATACACAACATTCAAAGAGATTATACAAGGAGAAATTGTATTTAGTGTATTTCTTTGATATTGCTGGCTAAAATTAAATAATGTTAGAAATGAAATTTCCTATATAGAAAAAATGAGCAACAATTCTATTTAGAAACCTAAAGAAGTGGCGATAAAATTTGATAAAGGATTTGAAACAAACTTTGCTTAGGAAACGAGTAAATTTGTTAGTTTATGCGTAAAGCTACACAATGGGATATCTTTGATAAGTTTACCGCATTTAATGAACCATAAATAATGATATTATAAACCATCAAGCTTACCTGAGTTCCACCAGTTGACGAACTAAGGGCGAAAGATAAAAAATATCCTCCGCATTTTGTGGCTAAGATGTGTTATATAAGTGACAGTCAAATCCTACTATGTATCAAGAGATGGCTTGGGTACTGTAGACTAGCTGGTTTACTTATAGTTTATCAGCCCAAACTTTAGAAATACTTTGTGTAGGGGCTAAGATGTCCGAGTGGTTGAGGCACTCGACTCGTAATCTAAAGGTCGCGGGTTCGAATCTCTGTCGCATCAAACATGCTCACCCTTTCAAGCACGGGGGTGTTATAATGTTACGGTCAATCCCACTATTCTTTGGTAAAAGAGTAGCCCAAGAGTTGGCCGTGGGTGGTGATGACTAGCTGCCTACTCTGTAGTCTTACAGTGCTAAATTGAGGACGGCTGGCTCAGATAGCCCTTCTGTACTTTTGCACGAATTTCTAAACAAACAAACTTTGTGTAGTTTTTTCAACAGCTCTAAATGGTTATCAATTATTCCTCTTGTTTCGTATTTATATTGTTGTATTTTAGAGTAACGAAAAGCCTGAGAAGTATTCCAACTATGAAAAAAATACACCCAAAACGTCCTCTGTATTTAGTAGTCAACAATACCAAATACTTAGAAAATATAAATGGCAATTACAGTAAAATGATGTTTTATAGTCCAGATCAACTTATATTTTTTTTTCATATTTCCATTTAAGTTACAAAATTTATGACAAATTCAACTATTATCTTCAGTGTTATTTGAAGGCTGTTGCAACGTTTTGTCCCAGGTGGTAAATATCAAACTCTTTTAGTGCTTTTAGATAATTATTTTATATTGTATTTGGATTTACAGTCATTTAATACTTCCTGTGACTACAATGCAATTTTCAGAGCATTTCATGTCAACCCTTAAATAATTCTAGTTCTCAAAGCTTCTTAATCGTTCTATAGTTATTATGAAAAAAATTAGATCTCGAAAAGAGCGTCCTCGCTTGTGTTTTCTCATTCAAAAATTTTAGTGTTGCGAATTTTGAACTGCATGATAGCAATTCTATATCTCGAGGTTGCTTTTATTAATATTTTTATTCAATTCGTATGATCATATATATGTTGAATGTCGTTTAAACACAATGGACTATCAACGTTTAGCTTAGCCATAAGTGTGCTGTAAAAAAAAATTCTATATTGCGAAAGGTATTTAACATGAATTGGCGACACAAAATTTTACAGCTTTCGAGATTCTAAAAGCCTTAGGAAGAGATTCGTGATTATGTCAGATTGATTTATAGTATGACAGAATGAAAAGAGGAAGAAACGGAATTCGCAAGGGTGAATAGAACAGGTGTGATGGTGAGCTGTCACGCCTACCCCCATCAATTAAATATGTTAAAGTGAATATGTGAGTAGTGAAACTTACAATTACTAAAATTCACCATTAGTTAGAATCCAAGTCTTAAGGAGATGTACAAGTGTCATAGATACATACGTTTAAAGAAATATTGAAAACGGTTACTTAAAGAAGTTTGAATATAATAACCTGGTGGGAAATTTACTTTCACCCATTCATAAAATTTAGTTGTTTTTCAGTTATTTCAGTCAGAAAACCCCCTTTCAGTTACGGTTGTCTTGTTACTGTTACTATCTTTGAAAACAGAATTGAAACTTCGTGAAAAGCTAACAAATGGATTCAGTACTGTTTGTGGTAATAGCTACACTAAAAAAATATTTCCCTTCTATGTAAGATGCCGTTATAAACATCAAGGCAGTTTTGTTTAAAATAGACTGAATAAAATTTCTATGCTACTTAACATTTCATAAATATCAATACAATGCAAAAACATATATTTATACTGGAATACTTAACACAAATAGCCCCTTATGCGCTTATGGGCTAAAGGACCAGGTTAGAGACTCCCAAAATTAAGGTGTAGGCGTTCCTAATTTTAAACTACTCGCCAGAGGAAGGCAGTTAGTCAACAGTATTTGTCTCCAAAAAAATCACTTTTATTTCTCTCTTGCAGGTGAAAAAGTAGAGAATACACCTTTTAAACCATGGACCATTTAGTTCGCAACCCAAAAACTCTGTGAAATATATCTCAGACCAGCCAGTATGGGTATTCACATTTTTATTGATAAGCAGAGAACACACCTTTTAAACCATGGACCATTTAGTTCGCAACCCAAAAACTCTATGAAATATATCTCAGACCAGCCGGTATGGGTATTCACATTTTTATTGATAAGCAGAGAACAACGTTTCGACCTTTCTAGGTCATTTTCCGGCTAACAGTTTTATTTCAAGTGGGTTTATTGTCATCAAGAACTCTATGAAATGTCGTGCCTAATTTAGTTTATAATTAGGTAAAGAAAGCCTGTTGATATAGAAGAAGTCTTCAACTAAAGTTTAATAACTATTTATTGATTATTTCTTGCATTTATAAATATTTTTGTTTTGAAAAGAGAATATTATATGAAAATGAAATGCTGTAATAAGAAGAGTAAAAAGAGTTTATTATATATATATATTTGGTGAAACTGTAAGATGAACATTTATTACCAAATTTGCAGCTTTAAGCGAGTTGTTTATAACTGTTCAACATTTTAAGAATTATACATTTTATTTAGGGTATTACATATTTCAGTTTCACTTTAAACGTTGTATTGAGTTGTTTTTTTTTGTAAGATTGCTTGTAGCATAAAACAATTTCAAATTTAATATTACAGTTTTTGATTTGATTTTGCTTGGTTTGTTTTGAATTTCGCGCAAAGCTACTCGAGGGCTATCTGCGTTAGCCGTCCCTAATTTAATAGAATTAGATTAGAAGGAAGGCAACTAGTCACCACCACTCACAGCCAACTTTTGAGCTACTATTTTATTAACAAATTGACCAAACATAATAAGGCCACCACAGCTGAAAGGGCAAACATTTTTGGCAGTCGAGCGCCCTACACACCTGACCATGCCAGGCTCGCATAATATTTTAACATTTACTTCTATAAACATATATTTACACAAATTTGGCCAGTTTTTCACTTTTAAGGTTGTAGTTTTTTGTTCGTTCTAACACCAGTTTCAAAAATTCAAAGTGTGCGGATAAATGTATAAACCATAATTAGATATTTACAGAGAAAAATATTTGGTGAAACTTTACTTCGGAGTTTCAATTTGATATTCATAGTTTCTATACTAATCATTTGTAGATAAAACTAGCTTTAATGTTCTACACAAATACCATTTAATTCCATCACATTAAGTGCTGTTTCTCAGCACCATTCAGAAAGCTAAACTTTTCTTTTGTCATGATAATTTGGACTATACTTTTATCACACTTATAACAATTACATCGATATCTTTACTATATCAATATTTACTTCATTTCGTTACATATTTATGTAAGTTCAGATGATTAAAGCCGGAAGTTTTAAAGTAGAATGTCATTACAACAGAATACGAGATTTTTTTCTTTATCTGCTCAATAAGCCTAATGAAGATAACTTCAAGTATATAAAAATATACACGCGCACACACACACATATATGGTCTATATTATATGATTATTTGGAAATTACTAAAATTCTCAAGTGAAACTATGTTAACGTATCTTTTCAATTGCTGGTATTTTAATGAGGTTAACCTATCACTGTTGCCGTTAATAAACATTTCCAAATGTACATATGTTTTGAAATTCGTCCTCTCATTTTGTTTCTACATGTATATTGTTTCTTAGTAACAAGAGGGAATTCTCAATAGCCGGGACACTTCAAATTATCTTAATCAGGCTCATAGTAAATTAATCTATAATTGTTTTTTCCCCTTTTCATTACCCACACTTTTAATGATATGTTGAACAATGTATTTGCCCACCAGGGGTATCGAAACCCGATATTAATGTGTAAGTCCGCAGACATACCATTGTGTAGTTTTGTGCTAATTCTAAACAAACAAACAATGTATTAATTCAAAGCAAAAGAACTAAAAATGAACAGTCATTTCATAAATTAGGCCTTGCTCATGTTATTCTTTTTATTTGTATTTACCTTCCACCAAAAACTGATCTTATGTATTCAAGTTATTTCCTCAAATAAAAAAAATTTTGGTAACCTTTGTAACTTTTTAATATTTTTCATTTCATAAATATTTTTTTTATTTGCAAATTAGGTTTTAATGACAAACTACCATGTAAGCGCTTTAAAATTTAAATAAAGAAGCAAACAGAATATTTAGTTTAAAATTGTTTGTTTGTTTTTGAATTTTGCGCAAAGCTACACGAGGGCTAACTGCGCTAGCCGCCCTAATTTAGGAGTGTAAGACTAGAGGGAAGAGACCTAGTCATTACCACCTACCATAGTTTAAATTGAGATTTTGATAAAAATATAGAATTTTAAACCACTCTTTTTTTGGTTTTTAGTACCACTCTACATACAACATTCGCTTGATATCTCTTATGAAATATACTCTTCAAAAGGCAAAAGAAACGCAAAAGGCAAAATATGAGACAAATTGTTAACAAGTTTATTCCGGGTAGTTCTGTATGATATGTGTGCAACTTTGCACATTCACTGCTGAACATCGAAAGTCTGCAAAGGCGAAGTCCAAGCTCACTAGGTGAAGTTTAACGTCACTCAACGTCAATAGCGAGTATGCCCCCCGTGAGCATCAATAACTGCTTGGCATCTCCTTCCCGTGGAAGCGATGAGATGACGAATCACATCCTGTGGAATGGCTGTCCACTCAGCCTGCAAAGCTGCTGCAAGCTGAGGTAGAGTCTGCGGTTGAGGTTGTCGCCGTCGCAGACGTCGGTCCAATTCGTCCTAAAGATGTTCAATGGGGTTTAAATCTAGTGATCTGGAGAGCAAGGGAAGAACGTTGATGTTGTGGTGTCTCAAGAAGACAGTGGTGAGTCGGGCTGTGTGAGGACGGGCGTTGTCATGTTGAAAAACGTCGTTGACGTTCACCATGATGGGGCCTAAGAATCTCGTCGACGTATCGTTGAGCCGTAAGATTCCCTCGAATGTGCAAAAGGTCTGTTCTGGCATTGTAGGCGATGGCATCCCACATCATGACGCTGCCACCACCAAATCTGTCAACATCCTGCACACAGTTTGCTGCAAAACGTTCACCTCGGCGACGGTAAACACGGGTTCTTCCATCCTGCCTACGAAGCATAAAACGTGATTCATCGCTGAACCAAACATACCTCCATCGTCGATGAGGCCATACCCGATGTGCCCGAGTCCACTGCAGCCGTGCTTGACGATGTTGCTGGGTGAGGATGACGCCTCTGACTGGACGTCGAGGTCGGATTCCTACATCTTGTAGACGGTTGCGTACGGTCTGATCGGAAATCCTACGCAGCCCTGGTAGGGTTGAGGCAGTAGACGTCGCAGTAGTGGTCCTATCCCAAAGGTGACGTAACCGTATGTTGCGATCTTGTGCGGGCGTGGTCACATGAGGTCTGCCAGATCGTGGACGGTCACGAGTTGATCCATGTTGTTGGTGACGATTCCATAGCCTTGTGATGGTGCTTGGGTAGACGTTCACAGCTCTGGCAACATCTGATCGAGATTCGCCTGCTTCCAAGCGACCAATGGCGTTGTTGCGTTGTGCTTCAGTCAGTCTTGGCGTAACTGTATTGCGTGTCGGTGGCTTAACACTGAGCTATGGAAACCGAGAACCCGTCACTTTTATAGGGATTTTGCACATGTTGCACTTGCAGAACATGCAGATCTCTCAAACAAATTTATTGGACACGCATGCGTTTTGGCGAAAAATCCGATGTTTTCCTCCGTTTTCAAAGTGCACAACTTTTATTGTCATTTTGGTCTGACAATCAGTGCCTTAACACGTGTAACATCACATACTCCGAGCTTGTAACGTTATTACATATATTTCTCTTTAAAATAACAAAAATATCCCTTTTGCGTTTCTTGTTTTGAAGAGTATATATTTACTTGTCAAGTTACAAAAATTTTGTAAATCATTTTATGGAATCGCAAAAATACGCTAATAAACCAGAAAGTTCTCAGAGTAATAATAAAAAAACATATTTTGACATTTTATAAGAGTCTTCTGAAAGTATTGAGTACCTGGCTCATGCTTAAGGCACAATTACAAAACGTTTAAAGAAATATTCAAATAATTTGTGATTATATTATTTGTAGTTATTTTTAAGATACTTCTGATAGAAAATAAGGCGTAGTCTAACATTAAAGCGTTAACTGTCAAGGGAAAAAGTACATAATGGGTGTTTCTAAGGGCCTAAAATTGCTAACAGTTTTACTAAACAACAAAATGGGATGATAGCATCCGTCGCATACGTCATAATGACAGTATTTAAAAATCGAAAGCTGTACATTAACACAGGAAGTGCAATAAAAGGAAATTTTTTTTGACTTGGAATGCTCCTCTGTGGAAAACGGAATTAATATTTGTGGTAGATTTGAATTTTGTGCGCTGGGTTTTAAAATGTGTACAATAATGAAGACATGTTGTATATACCTGAATGGTAATGTGGACTTAAGTGATATGATTATGACTTTTTATGAAAATTTCTCTTATTTTTCTTTTCACACTAACATTTATCATTTACGTTTCTAAAATAACAAAAAGAAAGTTCAGACAAACTTTGCCTATTCTTTGTCTTAACTGATATACAAATATTATAGTTCTAATTGCCTTATGTTTTAAGTTTCCTTCCATGGTAAAAATATTGCGTTAAAACATTTCCTGGTTATGCAATGACCACTAAATAAGTAATCTCATTAATGTCAGCCAATTGATAATAAGGTATTCCTTGCAATAAAGTTGTGAAAACAACGAGTCACTGTGGAAACTCCTCACCACTACAGATGTACATAGAATAAATAACAAACTAAATATGTATGGAAATTTTGGGTTTCTCGTTTCGTTTGTCGTCTAATGGGATGACGGTAAGTCTACAAACTTACAACTTAAGTAGTTCAATGTGGGTTTGTTCTAAAATAACATTACAATTTACTGAAATAGCTCACGTTTGTAATTGCTAACAAATTCACACAGAAGAACAAATAAATATACCTTTGTCATTTCACGATGATATAAATTTAAATTATTTTTAACATTAAATGTTGCCTTTTATACTCTTGAAGCAAAACTGTTTCTAAGAGATCTCCAAGAATATTTTAAATTAGATTTTCACGAGAAAAACATTGGTGCCACCTTTAATGAAAACAACGAAGAACGCCCAATGCTTCACTTCGCGATGCTACAATATTCAGTTGTGAAGATGGAACGAATCGTAACGAAAATACAAAAAGTATTTTGATCGGGTTTCTTTAACACGGCGGAAGAATTTGAGTCAGATGTTTTCGCCATGTTGTTATTTTATTCTGGAAGAATTTTATATAGAAACTTTGGTGAGCAAGATCTGATACTAATACTGTTTTCATATTAAGAAAAATGTCCTCCAGGGTACCATCGATAAATTTATGTTGTTAAATTCCAGGGCTAGAGTCTTCTAGGTGAAAGGAGAGCTAAAACAAACAAAACTATTATTATAAATAGTAGTATTTATACTTCACGCTGTAGGGCAGTGATCGATGAAATAATGAACAACTGTCTATACGATTTTTGGCTTAAAATCCATTTAATATCCTAGAACTAAGATTACTTTCGCTAAGTTTTCAACTTTACAAAGTTCGCACTAAAACGGATAATTATTACTATGCTTACAAAGCTCATTTATTACTTCTTTTTACCATTAAGTAGTTTTGTTTAATTGAAACTTTGACTGGTAGTTAAGTAGTTTCAAATACATTTGTTATGTAGAGATGATTTACAGGTGATATCTTAAAATCATATTTTTGAATGAAATCTCAACTGGTTTGTGTGCTATGTGTACATTAGATTTTACCTTACGATTCCTTATTGAATATTGATCTTTGAAATGAGAAAAAATTAAATAAAACTAAGAAACAAGCTTTACCTTATCATAGTTCCTCTTCAAGAAAAAGTAATGGATCAAAACTTGGTCAAGTTATAAAAAGTGTAGCCTTAGAAAGAATTAAAAAACAAACAAACCTGATAACATAATTGTTTTTTTTATATAAATAATAAACATTTTTTCCGACTTATAAAAATGTAACAATAAAATAAATTGTTCGCTAATTTCGAAAATATGTATTCCTTGTAATAGCTTCCCATTAAGAAACGAACAACTGTTTTGTGGTTGTAGTGGATATATGTATGAATTTTAGATAGACCGATAACACTATGTAACACAAATTTTATTCCTGGATAGCATGTGTTACTTTTTAATTGCTTATGTTGTAAAAGTACAGAAAATGGTCATTATTCCCTTCAAACTTTGCTTTTTGATATGGATAATGAAATTAACCTATTTTCTATGTAAAAACGGGCAAATTTGCACATTTTCATTTACACAAGGTCTAAATAAAACACCATATGAATTAAGATTTACGCGTATTTATACTAAAGTTATACAAAAATGAAAAAAAAATGTTTAGAAATGAGTAGTTTTTTCGAGATTTGCGACTGTAATGTAAATCACTTTCACGTGTTAGTCTTGCATCATAATTTCGTTATACGCTTCCAGGTCACAAAAGCAAAGTTTGAAGAGAAAAATAGATCTTTTCCATTTACTTTAGGTATAAGCAATTGGGAAATAACACTTTCTGCCCAGGAACTAGAAACAGTAAAAAATTTATTACATAGTGTTATGAATTCATTATGGAGCTCACACCAGTTGAATATATCGACAAACGATTGTTTTAAATTGTTGATATAACACTTCGTTAAACACTAATGCATGCGATTTAAAACTATTACATCAGTTGCTCGTGTTTCTGTCCATATTTTAACTAGTAAAAGTGAAAAAACTGTAGGATTCTGTTTAGTTAAGGTCCGGCATGACCAGGTGGTTAAGGTACTCGACTTGTAATCCGAGGATCGCGGGTTCGAATCCTTGTCACACCAAACATGCTCGCTCTTTCAGCCAAGTACAATCTGAGATAGAAGAGAAAAAATATATAAGTTGAGCGAAATATCTCAAAAGGCCTGGTATGATGTAGTAATTTTGATGCTGACTTGCAACCTGTGGATCACAGGGTCATAAACCCGTCCTCATACATGCTTGTCCTTTCAGCCTGTCAATTCCATTGTTTGTTGATAAAGATTAGCCGAGAAGCTGGCGGTAGACTGTGTTGATTAGCTCTTTCCCTACAGTAGTTTTGTACAAAATTCAATACAACAAAATAATAAAATAAAAAAACGACATTGTTTTGATGTTTAAATCATTTGAAAGAACTGCCATCTAATAAACTAATGGGTAATTCAAGTAATATAATTAGAAAGACTTAGATAAGTCATCAGACAGAGAAGAAAGTTGAAAAATGTTCTGGTTGTGTCCCATTTTAACTTTAACTGGGAAAACAAAATGATTAAAGGACATCAAACTAATTGCTTGTTAGTTGTTTACAAGCTGGAGCTAAAAGTTTGGCTAGATTATAGCTGAATGATCTAGTTGTCAACAAGATAGGTCTCGACAGATGATCAGTTTTGTACACTCTTGTCGTGAATCACAAGGGTGTAATTAGTACAGACATAGAAAATTCTTCAGAGTTCGAAGCGAAATATAGTTGTCAAAATGAAGAAAACCACACTGTTTTTAAAAAAAATTAACTGTAAATAACCAGTGTTCGTTGTTCTTGTGACATCACCGTAAAAACCTTTTTCTAATTTTGATCTCGTCGGTGCAATCGCACTGTAAGAGTGACAGTAAAATTGTGCTCTTCGGCGGTCAGTATGTTGTCTAGTTAATATTCTTATAATCGATCAGTTAAAAAATTAGGAATGACTACGTGCAGAGCGCTCCCTGTGTAACTTTGTGCGATCGTTTAAAACAAGCGAGGCTTAGCATGGTCAGGTGGTTAAGGTACTTGATTTGCAATCTGTTGGTCGCAGGTTTGAATACCCGTCACAGCAAACATGATCACCAATTCATCTGATGGGGTGTTATAATGTTGTGATCAATCATACTATTCGTTTGTAAAAGATTAGCCCAAAGCATAAAACTTCATAACGTTGGTAGCGACGAAAGGTCAGAATTTAAAATGATCGGTTATGTACAAAATAAATATATAAGATCCTTATTTCGACAAATAGAATTTCGTACTGCTATATATAGGTGTTTATCAACTTTTTTGGATCTACTGAATTCTTCTGTCGTCAAAGATTTGTCCCGGAACTTTAACAGCTTCATTACAAAAACTTTACTGCAATTGTTTGTTTGTTTTTGAATTTCGCACAAAGTTACTCGAGGGCTATCTGTGCTAGCCGTCCTTAATTTAGTAGTGTAAGACTAGAGGGAAAGCTGCTAGTCATCACCACCCATCGCCAACTCTTGGGCTACTCTTTTACCAACGAATAGTGGGATTGATCGCACATTATAACGCCCCCACGGCTGAAAGGGTGAGCATGTTTGGTGCGACGGGGATGCGAACCCGCGACCCTCAGATTACGAGTCGCACGCCTTAACACGCTTGTCCATGCTGGGCCCTTCACTGCAATACTACATCAATAATTTCAGATAAAGTAAGTAAGTTTAATGTAGCTATATACTTGTACATATAGATGCAAATCATGAGAAAATTTCTTGAACCAGCTACTCTTGCACACATAACAAGAAGTATGTTCTCTCAGATAATATAAGTCTGCATAACTCAAGCGTTTCTTTGTACTTACTCTTACTCGCTGACTTAAAACAATGAAGTGGCTTGTTGTTATGTTGTGTCATTATTAACCTCGCTGTACTTATAAAGAAATATAACGTAGTCGAATTGCAATTGTGTGAACTACTATATATTTAAACAATAGAATATATGGAAATCTTGGATTCCACGGAACCCTGGATATCTGTCAAGGAACTCCGGTTAAGAAACACTGTTCCATTGATTTAGTTTGTGTATGAACGTGTGTGATTATACGTTAAACTATCTCAGTTATGGCCTCAGCCGGAGCAAAGTGGACATGCAGTTTGAGAGTGGCACAGGGATAATTCTAATCTTTACGAGGTAGACCCTACCAAGGAGATAGCTATTAAAAATTAAAATGGCCCGGAAGGTCAGTCAGGCATAATAGGTCTTAGAAGTAGGTTTTAAGGAGCGCTAAACTCGAATATGATATCGGATTTACTTTCATGGGACCTTTTAGGATTTCAAAGTCACCATGTTTGAAACAGTGTTAATGTCTCTCCACTCACAAGCGAGGGAATTCAAACTAGGCGCCAAGACAGGTGTACTAATAGCTCATTGTTTTTCATCTTTTGAAAACAGATGTCCCTTGGTGTATCTGTAGAAGTAATTGGAGATAATAGAAGAGCTTGGTCAGTATATCATCTGTGAATAACAATATAGGGACTTTGAATACCACAGCGGATCGATGGCATTTTATGCAAGTCTAAAAAACGTATCAATTACAAATTTGGTAGTTTAGTGCCCTACTTAATATTACACACACTCACATAAAACACACAAAATGTGGCAACCCTTGGATTATTTTACCTGAAAGGTAGGATCTGATTCAAAACTCAAAATAATTTACAGCGTTTAATCACAAGAATTAATTTGTATTCTTCCTTACACAGATATTGTTGGGCATATGTAGCCTCAAAATTTGTAATAAAAGACGAACAGAAGTAATATTCAATGTTTAGCAGTTTTATCAACTGATAAATTGGAATTTTCTTCATTGCTTCTAATTTTTGTTTCCATAAAAATGAAAACTAATTAGCAAAATACACTGATAATGCAATTAGGAACGTCACTTCAAAGGCTTCAGACACTACAAACCAAAACCGACTTCTCTCAACATCTCTGTTTTGTACCTTTAATTATTATTCTTTTCTATATTAATCCATTCATAAGCATGCAGCGCCCCAGTGGCTCAGCGGTATGTCTGCGGACTTACAACGCTAAAAACCGGGTTTCGATACTCGTGGTGGGCAGAGTACAGATAGCCCATTGTGTAGCTTTGTGCTTAGTTCAAAACAATAACAACAGCATCATAAGCATGTAATTATTTCGTGGATTTTACAAGTTACTTTTCAAATGATTTTGTTAGCGCAGGATAACTCTTGATATAAAATATATTATGTATAAGATCTTTTATAGAATCAGTCACTTGCGACATGGATCAAATGAAGGTGATTTACAATCATAACACGGTTTACAACATTTGTAGTCGACAAGGAATTAAACACCGAAAATCAGTTACTTTTTTTTTATCACTGTTCCAAAATCTAAAACTGGCTTTACCTAAACGTTAGGGTCGGTGGTCTGTCCGTTCTGAAGAGAACTTATAACTGTTCTCTGACCCTTTAGCCCATATATCATATAAAATTACATTCGTGCTACAGACGAGCGTATCTAATGATTCGATACCGGTTGCCATAAAAACAAGCTTGGCGTTATAGGCTCGTGAATATGTAATATATTGGTTGGTTGATTGGCGTTTACTGGCGCAAAGCAACTTGGCTATCTGCACCAAATAACCGATTAAAAACCCACTCGCAAAAATGAAATCTCTGTAATATGCAAAAGCTAAAATCAGGCTAAAACAAAACAATGGCTCAAAGTCGGATAAAGTCTTAAATAATATTGAAAAGACCAATGACCCATAAAATTTTAAAACACAACATAAGTGGACAGTATCATTATTGCCAACAACAACCATGGCAAATCCCATAGAGTCATCTGATTTCGAAGCATCCGTATAAATGAGAATGGAAGAACGGTTCGAAATATGTTTGGCAAGTAGAAGATGGTACTTCAAATCGGGAGTATCCATTTTCCTCAAATGACTCAAAGAAAAATCACAGGTTGTATGATAATAAGCCATGGGGCATGGGTTGACCAGTGAAGGCAGCAACGTCATCTAAAGACAAACTCAATTCAGCCAGCTGCACCTGGATACAAAAGCCAAAAGGAACAATGGCAGACCATCTATTTTAAAAGAAAATATGGCTCACTAAGGAAACAAAACATAACCCTAGATGGGATGCTGTATTAAGGATCAAAATCTTGAGGCATGTAGTAAAGTCAGTTACAAATGTCAGAAGTGTAGAGGAGGTTCATGAGATTCAGTATACAAATTCTGGACTGCAGAAGTGCAGAAAATCCTAAGCAGAGCTGAATCCCTAGATGCTGAATGACGTTCAGCATATTCAAGGCCGAGGTCCTGACAGTGCCATGGACAAGAGACCTATAGTCCAGTTTGATCAAATTTGGGCATGATAGATATTTAGTATAGAACAATGATCCATTTTCAAAGAGGTGGAAGAGAGGACAGAAAGGATGCTCAGTGCCCTTAGACATTTGATACATAATTGCATGATGTATGAAATGAAGTTTAGCTTATGGTCATAGATGAGCCCCAAGAACCTTGTCTCAAGGACCACAGGAAGAACAAAATTACCAAGACGGAGCTTAGATTAGGTTGAATACCTCATTGGTGGTAAAAGTGCAAGAAACGGTTTCAGAGAACGGAAAGGTAAAACCATTTGCTGTGATTCACTTCAATAAATGATTAAGGGCAATTTGAAGTTGCTGCTCAATAAACCTCATGCTTGATGACGAACACGAAATATGGAAGTAATCGACATAGAGCCCACTTTCAATGGTTAGAGGAAGTTGTCCAGTGATGGCATTAATTTTTACACTGAAAAGTGTGACATGAAATATTAGCTCTGAGGAACTTCAAGTTCCCGTGGAAAAGAATAGGAAAGTGTTTAACCCACACAGACTTGGAATCAGCATGTGCACAGTACCACTAAATAGTGATGCAATATAGAAATGCCTGATACTTGCAAAAGATATCCCAGGCCCATTTTGAGCTTTTTTTGTCATGTGGCAAGCAGATTTCACCACAGAAGAAAATACCATGAGAAACATGTAAAGGCTTTAAGAATTGATTGAGCAGCTTCCTGGACAATGCAATCAGCCACTGCTGCCACAGTGTCGTCTATCGATAACTTACAGATGATGGCTGGATGAAGTTCTGGGAAAGCAGTAAAAGAGGGCCAGATGGTGAAGTCCAGCTTCCATCCAGGTATGTGGGTCAGTTGGCGTCGACTATGGTCAGTTTCCATGCATTCATTCATCACACAACCTGCCATAACAGTATAAAAAAAACTGTCAGAAGGTGACTCTGTTAGCATATTTCAGAAAAAAGTTTCCTATTAGGAAAGACACACAGGATGATAAGAATAAATGTCATGCAAATTAGAAAGAAAAACTCTGCAATTCCATCATATCAAAGTGCGCATTTTTACTTAGGTAGAGAAGATTTGAGCAGAGAACCCTTATGTTTTCGACCACGTCTTTTCTTTATCGGGGTCTATCGAGTGGATCTGTCAGTGGATCCATCTTCTCTTTCGGCAACACCAGAACCCGGAACCGAAGGAAATGGATTCAGGGGGCTTCTGGAAGAAGTAGTGAAAATAGAGATGGAAGTGGATGTTGCCTCATCAATTCTTTTAATCATGGAAGGAAAAGACCTAAAATACATGGTTGGAGAACGACTCTGTCAGAGGCACCGAGAGATCTGCCTGCACTCCACTGTAGCAGTGAAGGGAAGAGCAGCAGCATATGTGCTAGATGGAGTGGGGAAGAATAACTTCCGAGCATCTGGGTAGTGGGTAGGAGATATTGTTCATGGTTTTTAAATGTTGGACATCTTTCTCCTCCACTCACTTAGGGTAAGAATGAAAGTAAGAGTGATATGAACACAGTGGGATTCAAATTCGCATTCGAAGGCGTCGTGGTATTTGGCACCACAACAAGCATAAGTCAAAGAACCACGATCTAAGGGTTAGATAAGTATTGAGCCAAGGGTTCTCCTCTACAAAACAAAATAGGTTTTAAACATTTAAAATATCTAAGAAAAGTACTTGATATTATACTCTATTTATTTCAGGTAAACATATGTCTCAACTTATAGGACCGAGTTATTAGATAAAAACAGAACAACAACATGATATTATACGAATCTGAAGCTTACGTCAATTCTATTTATAGAAGACTGTATGTATTTTTTATTGGATGTAATTTAAATTTACTAATATTACAATATCAGTTACTACAAACTCTAAAAACAAAATATTTATAATCTTTTGAGAAATAAATGAGGACTCTTTTAGAAATTTCAGTCACTTTGTGAAATAACAAACTAAAATTATTAAACCTCACAAGAAAGCCAAGTGACGTATTTCGTAAATATATACATAGAGTCATTTGAAAAAGTTAAAACACCCAATGAAAGCCTGTGTATTTTTGTAACATTTTTGGATGCAAAGATATTTAATCTCAATTTTAACAATACTGAGAGATTATAGGAATATAACTAAACAATTAAAACTGAAGAAAAGGCTCTTCAAGATCTTCTGTAAATGTAATTCTACAAAAATGCATATTCTAACTGAGGAAAAAGTTAGGACACCCCCTTACTTATTTTCATTTATAATGGCTCAACTCACACACAGGTGTATTACACCAGGTGCACATGATTAGAAGATCGTTACTCAGCATTTTGAATGAGGCTTGCCCTATTTAAACCTCAGACATTTAGTTTGGTGTGCTCCTGACTGTTGAAGTGAGAGTGAGCACCAAGGAGAGAGCAAAAGAGCTGTCTGAGGCCTTCAGAAAGAAAATTGTAGCAGCTTATGAGTCTGGTAAGGGATTTAAAAAGATCCCAAAAGATTTTGAAATCAGTCATTCCACTATCCGGAAAATAGTCAACACGTGGAGGGCTTTCAAAACAACTGCTAACATGACCAGGTCTGGTCGCCCAAACAAGTTCACCCCAAGAGCAGACCGCAAGATGCTAAAAGAGGTCTCCAAACACACTAACATGTCATCACGGGACCTACAGCAGGCTCTGGCTACTGTTGATGTGTAAGTGCATGCCTCTACAATCAGAGAGAGACTGCACAAGTTTAACTTGTATGGGAGGAGTGCAAGGTGGAAACCTTTGCTCTCTAAAAGAAACATCAAGATCAAACTGAAGTTTGCCAGAGAGAATGTAGACAAAGACCAGGACTTTTGGAATAATGTTCTTTGGACAGATGAGTCCAAAATTGAATTATTTGGGCACCAGAACAGAGGACATGTTTGACGTAAATCAAATACAGCATTCCAGGAAAAGAACCTCATACCAACTGTGAAGCATGAAGGTGGAAGTGTTATGGTTTGGAGCTGCTTTGTTGCAGCAGGACCTGGACAGCTCACAATCATAGAATCCACCATGAATTCTCCTGTGTATCAGAGGATGATTGAGGAACATGTGAGTCCATCTGTAAGAAAATTAAAGTTGAAGCGGAACTGGACCCTGCAATACGACAATGACCCAAAACATACCAGTAAATCCACCAATGACTAGCTGAAAACTAAGAAATGGAGAGTCCTGGAATGGCCGAGTAAAAGCCCAGATCTTAATCCCATTGAGATGCTGTGGGGTGACTTAAAACAGGCTGTACATGCAAGACACTCCTCAAACATCTCACAGCTGAAAGAATTCTGCATTGAAGAGTGTGGCAAACTTTCTTCAGACTGATGTCAGAGACTGATAGATGGCTACAAGAAGCGTCTCACTGCAGTTATTTCAGCCAAGGAATTAGGGGGTAGGGTGTCCTAACTTTTTCCTCAGTTAGAATATGCATTTTTGTAGAATTAGATTTACAGAAGATTTTGAAAAAGTCTTTTCTTTAGTTTTAATTGTTTAGTTATATTCCTATAATCTCTCAGTATTGTTAACATTGAGATTAAATAGCTAGATATCCAAAAATGTTACAAAAATACACAGGCTTTCTTAGGGTGTCCTAACGTTTTCACATGACTGTATGTCTGAGTTTTTGAAAATGAAGTGCAATGAATCTGGATTTAGAATTTGGAACAAATTTATATACACGTTTCAAAATAATTAATCGTAAAAGTTCTAGCGTTTTCATAACTTAAGATTTAAGAAGATATATTAAAATAGGACAACATAAATTATGTAGTTTCTCAAATTGAAATTTTGAATTAATTCTATTGGTTGATATCTTACATATGGTTCTCCAGGTTTATGTATTGCATCTTCATGGTCCAACAGCAGTTCCACAGCTTCCACATATTCCTCACTTATAGCATGTAATAAACCATCCTTTGTTTCAACTTTGAACTCTAGCAGTAATTCTACCATTTCCAGGTTTTCATTTTCTATTGCCATTAGTAAGGCTGATCGACCAAGAGGATCAACGCAGTTAACGTCGATATTCCCAGTTTCCTTTGCTGTTTGCAAGTACCTGAGGAAAAATGTAAATGACCAACTTAGGATACTACTTAATGTGATGCTGTTTCAAAATTCTTAATTTTATTAAACTAATTAAATGGGGTATTAATATTAAAAAAAATTGTTCAAAATGCACAAAAGTGCCCAACGAATGTATTTTCCAGTACAATTTATTATTGGGTTGAAAACTTTATTAATGCTATAAAAAGAATGTTATTAATTTAATTAGTAATTTACTCTCAGCATTTCAAATTATATTTGGTTCGTTTCAAAGTTTCTGACCATCGAGGCATTTCAAGAAATGAAGTATTACAAATTACTGCATCATTCTGGCTGAAATACAGGCACAATTATCGATATGGTTAATATTTGCTTATGATCCAATTACACTACCTGCATAGAGCATAAATAAATATCAACTTTGAAATGTGTATAGTTTTGAAATGTATTGTTCTTACGTTCTTAGTTATAAGGAATTAGAATGCGTCGTTGTGGTTATACACTTAATAATATATCACGAAGTACAGCCATTTTAGGAGAAATCAAAGTATTTCTAAATCCATTTATTAAGCTAACAAACTGAAAAATACTCTGTACATTAAAAATATAATAATGAAGAAATAGGATAGTAAAAATAGGTATATTAAACGTTATCCAGAGCTGTTAATGAAAGTGATGTTAAAGAAAGAACAAAGCATACCTTACTTATGGAACACATAAACATCACTGTAATAGGGTTGTTACCCATAAAGTTTAATCGTTCCGGTGTTAAACATTTGTTTGATTTTTTGTTTCATCGAATTTATTCAGTTTTCTTCTTATCTTAAAAATTAAAACAATAATACGTAACATGCTTGTATCATCTATAACAAAGAATTTAGTATATTTCTAGTGCATTTACAGCTATTTAGTCCTCAAAACATTATGGAAGATTTTTACCTTAACAGTGATTATAGAATAACATACCTTCTAACAGATGCAACGTCTCCTCTTTCAACAACCAACAGGAATTTCTTTTCTTCCATACGTAACTGCCCTTCACGTCTCACTGCTTGGTCATTTCCAATAGTTGATTTGTTCATATTGTACAGTGACTTTCGGACACTGGGATACTCGTATCCCACTTCAATATCCATATTCTGAGTTTGTGTTAACTGACTACCTATTAGACGACAAAGTTCAGATATCAGAATTTATCTTGGAAGAATGTTCTTTTTCTGAGGAACATCTGAGGCTGACATTGTTTGGGCACACATTTTTTTTAAGTTTCTGAAAAATAAAAAATATCCAATAAAATTATAGTTTTATAAATGAGTAATATACATCTCATACGTAACTTTAATAAAAGTAACCACCTTATGGTTATTAAAAACATGAAGAATATTATATTATTTAAATTGGCACTAGAAAAAGTATTATTTGTTCGGCAAAATACAATATAAAATACATTTCCATTACGTAAAAATATTATAGAAATTATTTGCACCAAACATTGATATATAAATACGACAATAGAAAACATTTTTCGGCCCGGCATGGCCAAGTGGTTAAGGCACTCGACTCGTCATCCGATGGGTGCAGGTTCTAATACCAGTCATACTAAATATGCTAGACCTTACAAGCACGAGGGCGTTATAATGTTATGGTCATTCCTACTATTCGTTGGTAAAAGTGTAGCCCAAGAGTTGGCGGTGAGTGATGATGACTAACTGCTTTCCCTCTAGTCTTACAGTGCTAAAGTAGGGATGGATAGCGCAGATAGACCTTCTCTAGCTTTGCGCACAATTCGAAGCAAACTATTTTGTTGCTAACCATACGATTATCACAAAACGGTTTATTTCTTGTGGTTTCAAGGTAAGGTATCATATTACTATGTTCTAAAATTATGCTTAGTGTAAAGGTGAACTTTATTTTGCATATAATCGTATAGTATTTAAAAACCTATATAAACAAATATTATGAAGTAATCAAGATTTCTAATAAGGATATAATGTAAGAATACTAAGGGCTCAAAATTATGTGATAATTGTTTTTAACGAAAATTCGTTAAGATTATTATTTGTTAGGTAAGTATTCTACTTCTAACTCTCCAAACGATTAAATCTAGAGAGTTAGCAGTAAGATTGAATATACCTAATTAAACAACTCCTTTTGCTGTATTTCTTAAAGTATGTAAATATATATTTTTGCTGGACTGATAATTTATTTAGTAAAATGAGTAATTATTAAATTACACATTGAAGTTACTATTTTTAAATCAATACCATAAGAAACAAGCGAGTTAGATCACCTATATAGAGTTTTCAACTCTATATTTAGGCCTAATCTTATTGAGATTACAAAAATAACATATTTTATTTATTTATTATCTTACTTGGGGAGCGCCATCAAGACGGTCACGTCACCCTATAGGGGCACAATGACGCCGTTGTCTAGTGAAGTGTATCAGACGTTGTGCAGTAGCTATAATCAACTTTTGTCTAAATCAGAACATTGACTTATTATTATCTTAACTCTTCGTAAGTTGAAATGGAAGTCACTGCACCGAATTTATCCAATGTATTAAATAATTTTCAACACGCTACATTACATTGTTTTATAACAGATACGTTCAGATATGTTTCCCGTTATGGTTTTTTATCATTCTTTCATCCATATACGTTTAAACCGCTGAAAGTGATTGATAAAAAACAATTTTATGTAACTTTTAATCCGCCAGTATCAATCAAGCTTTAACCGTTAAAAAATTTCGAAATTAAACACCCGACAATGAAAACAGTTTCAGATGGGCACAATGATTTTGCACTTAATACTTGTAGAAACATGGTGTGAAAATGTTTTGGTTCTAGATATCAAGCTTGCATGTTCTTTAATAGTGTTACAGTTGTTATCGAGCGCACTGTTTAACATTCAATAGCGTTTTCCAACGTTTTTTATACATTCTTTCGTGGTTAATATTAGCAAAACATTATTAGCTATAAAAAGCGTTGCTGTGTTATCTACATGTTCTTCACAATACTAAATGTTTGTTTTACATTTTTGCACAAGGCTCATAATGGACGTTAACACATAGCCTTTTCTAATTTACAGTTCATAAATGTGAAGAAAGAGTTCGGTTGTTTGTTTTAATCATAGAGCTACAACAATGGGCTATTTGAGATCTGCTTTCCGCTGGGAATCGATACCGTAATTTTATCATTATAAATCCGTCAACTTACTGATCACCCACTAGTTATTCTTGTCTCAACGAAAAATTTGATTGTCTTTCTTGTACTACAGCCACCAACCCAAACAACGGAGGGTATCTTGGCTGCAATCATGATCTTTTGTGCTCAAAATTTAGGCATGCTACCTATTAGTCTACGCTCTGCCTTAATAATAAATGGCTCTTGTTTTATATTTCTGAGGTTACTTTCACATACACGATATTAAAGCTGTGTGACAATTAGAGAACCGAAAGAAACAAACGTCATGTTTCTTAGTATTAACTAAGTTTTCAAAGGTATAATTCAGTCATTTGACTAAAGTAACATTCGAAATATTATCTTTTTTTTTAGGTTCTAGTTGACCATTAGCTTTTAAATTTGATTGTAATTTAAATAACATAGGCTCTATGTGCAGTCCAGTTAATATAATAATTATTAATATCTTTAATTATTGTAACATTAAAATAATATAAAAATGGATTATAATCTAAAACAATGAGAGAAACATCTATCAGCAGTTGATCATCTGTGGTTTTCATGAAAGCGTTATTATCTAAAATATTATCTAGACTTAAGCGTCTTCAGTGTTCTCTATCCATTTTAAAATATTCATTTCTAATACCAAACGTTTGGTCTAAGCCCAAAGGTTTCTAAACAAAGCTTATGATCCTATAATGAAATTTAATTTACCTAGGACAGCTGGTTTTAAAGATATGACAATCTTAAAAATGGGGCTTAAATTATAATCACCAAGCACTTCCATTTCATAATCTTTTTAGACGCTTGTTTACGATAATGTGAAAAACGGTTAAAGTTCAGCATCCTATAATAAAGGTTAATCTTTTGTGCCAAAAGCTAATGGTATTAACTTTTAAAACAAATGGAAACATTTTCATTCGCTGGCCAAAGTATCTAAGCTTTGTCGGTAATACAGAGCTTCGAACAAGTTATTGAAGACGTTTTAAAGTCTCTTAGATGTGTTACAAATGTTATTAAAAATAACAATTAATATATTATTAATATATATATATTTATTGCTGTAACAAATGAACTAAAAATACAACAAAGACAATTTTTCTCTGAATAATATTGTTATATATAACATACTATAATGTTTAAGGATAGCACGGGACCGGCCTGGGAAGACCAGGTGGTTAGGGCACTCGACATGCAATATGTTGGTCGCGGGTTCGAATGCCAGTCACACCACACAGGCTCGCCGTTTCAGCCGTGCGAACGTTATAATGTCGTCAATCCCACTATTCGTTGGTAAAAGAGTAGCCCATGAGTTGGTTGCGGGTGGTCATAACTTCCATCTATTCTTAACTGCTAAATAAAAGACGGCTAGTGTTGATAGCCCTTGTATAGTTTTGCGCAAACTTTAAAACAAACCAACACCCAACCAAAAACCAATTCGGAACTTACTGGTCCATCTAAGCTGTCCATAAAGTAAACTAAAACTATCAATATTAAATAAACAAAACCCCTCAAAGCCAACCGTTATCATTCATATAATTTACAAGCTTTCCATTAAACATATTCAAATTTATTGACTGTTTGTTTGCAATTAAGCACAAAATTACACAGTGGACTATCTGTGCTCTATCCACCCAGGGTATCAAAACCCGGTTTCAAGCGTTGTAATTCCGCAGATATACCTCGAAGCCAAATTTGTTGTTTGATTGCTTGTTTTCGAATTTCGTACAAAGCTACACTAAAGCTATCTGCGCTAGTCGTCCCTAATTTAGTAGTGTAAGACTAGAGGAAAGGCAGCTAGTCATCACCTACCTACCACCAACGAATAGTGGGATTAACCGTAACATAATAACGCCTCCATCACCTGGCCATGCCTGGTCTTAAATATATTGTCTCTACTACATCTGAAGTGTAATCTCTCCTCGTATGACAATACCTCTATTCGAGTAACCATTCTAGTAGCCCTCTTCCGAATCCTTTCCAGTAATTCCATGTGCTATCTAAATTTATATTTGTGCCCCCTAGTTCTATAATTCTCCCTGTTAATCATGAAAAATGTTGATGCATCGACATCATCAGTTCCTTTTACAATGCCACCCACTAGTACGCTAAAATAAGGGGTTTGATATCCCTCGGTGGGCTCAGTTGATAGTCCTGTGTGAGTTTGCTATGAGAAAACACACAATCCTTTTACAATCTTCAGTACTTTAATCAGATCGCCTCTAACTCTTCTCTTTTTAAGAGAAAACAATTTTAAGAATCTTACTATCTTCTTATATAACAACTCCTCCATCCCAGAATCTTTTCCAAAGATTCAATCTCCTTACCGAGGTAAGGGGCAAAAGACTGAACATAATATTCCAAATGTAACCTAACAAGATACGTATACAAAGAAATTAGGATTCCTAAAGACTTGCGTTCAGAATTTTTGTAGACAGAACGTAAAATCCTATTTGCCCTTCCACTAGCAAAAGAACACTGCTTGAATGGCTTAAAAGACTTTTCAACCACTACACCAATATTTCTTTTTTTCATAACCCATCCACATTATATTTAGAATTCAAATTATGATAACCTACAAGTATTATTTTATATTTATTGTAATTCAAGTCCATCTACCATTTCTTCACCCAAGTTATTAAATCATTTAAATCCTTTTGTAAAGCAACACCCAATACCTTAAAATTATAAACATAAGGATTATCAGTAAAAGTATATTTGCATCAAATGGAATAGCTTGCACAAACTTTCTTTGACATAATATTCTTTCTGACTTTTTTTCACACACTTCCAACCATAACATTCTGAATGTGAGTCAACGTAAACAGTTTCTTTGTAGATAACTTATCGTTGGGATTTAGTATGATCTCGTTACGATCATAAGATGTTGAAAGAACTATACAGTAAATATATTATTGGGTGTTCTATAACTGCGATCAGGGAGATTTGGAAGAACTGTTTTGTAATGTATCGTTAAAAGTATTATAACTGTTATCTTTTCATGCACTGGGTCAGCGGTAATTTTGAAAGCTTAAAATGTATTTCGATACAATTGATGGTCACATGATAGACAGCGCTTTGTGCTTAATAACTAACAAATATAAAGTATTAAAAATTAAATTTAACCACAGAATTCTGAGATATTATATTTTAGGTGTGATGTGAAAATACATATTTTTTTGGTGTTGTTACTTTCAGTTTACTTAATATTTGTTTATAATATCAGTTAATGGCTTTGTTAGAGTTCTCATTTAGGCTCAAAATCTGTTTTAGTTTTCTTGTTATTTTACTCTTCAAGCTGTCCTGGTTGAGAAGTGCATGGTGAGCTTTCTTAAAAGAATAACATTTATTAATTTGATGAGAACAATTAAAACCAAAAAACGTAGAAACTGACTTATGTATGCTGTTAAGTACCTTATGTTAAAATTATTTTGATATGCAGTTCAACATTTCATGTGACAAAAATAACCAAAATAAAATCGTGGTGGAACGGCGTGTACCAAGCTACGTTTTTACATTGTTAGATGTCTCATAGTTGTGTGACTGCATCGAAAATAGATCGCTTTTGGAAATGGCTTGTAACAATCCTCTAATATATATATATATATATATATATACACACACATACATATCGACACATTTACGTTATTACGTTCAGGGATTTTCCTTGATCTTAATTGTATTAGAAAGTAATTGTTATTGGAAGCAGAACTGCACACAAATAAATCTGCCATGCGTCGTATCCCAGCCATTGTAAACAAAGTACGTCAGTTTGTTACACGTGGTAATTCACGAATACAGTGGCCTGTGTGGAAAGCTGTCTACTTGCTCCAAGCAAACAAAAAACATATAATAAAAAAAAATCTTGGCATGGAAAAGGCGACACAAATTATATGTAAACAGACTCCTTCAATTACATATATTTTTTCAAGTGTCATACACTTATATCAGGTAGATATTGAAAGGGTGTTCATCTTATACGAAAAGAAGACATACTGATCAAGTCACTGCCACAGAACGTATGAATTTCTGTATAAACTGTTAGAACGCATACTGAGAAACAGACGTTCTCGAAAATTAAGTTGATTATAAAGGGTTTTTTTTTTGTACTGTAAATTACGCTGTAAGGCTTTGTTAATATGTAGAGTTTTCAAATACAGTATTACCAGACGCGGCGTCATTAAGAGTAACAATCTTCTGAGGCTCCAATGTTGTTTCGATATAACGTACTGAACTCTTCGTATTTATCTTTGAAATATCATTCCTAGGGTTCCGTATCTGCGTGTACTGTTACAATGTTAAAATACAGGCATTTATTACGCCTTCTTTACAGTGAATTGGTAACTTGAGTAAACACTGAGAGATAAGTTTTACTGTTGTACATCTTCAAAACTGAACAAAGTTATGTAGTAGATTAACTTATTACGTTATTGTCCACATGACTCATTGCGCTGATGAACATGTTACCTGTTCTTTTTCTTGCGTTCGAAATACTGACCTGAAACATTAAAGTATGTAGTTCATAAACAAAAGTTAACCTTGTAACTGTGCCTAAGGCATATATAATGGAAGAACATTCTTTTTACAGAAGAGTCGCATTTCTTCGCTATATCCTGTTACGTTATACTAGACATTAGATATGACAAGGAAATAACTCAAATAAAGAAGTGGTGAAGGCCAAGAATATGTTAGAACCTCATCAGCTATCTGATTTTAAGCATCCAAAATCCATACCAGACTACCATTGTGGTTAGTGGATACTGTAGGTCATGCTAAAGTGAATCTTTGTGAGCTATAAATATCTAAAGTCACCTCTACAAATGTTCATGAGAGTAAACTGAATGAAAGGCTATACCACGTAAAGGATCATCACGTGCCTTATTTACAGAAAAGTAAATTGGGATGTTGAGTAACATTATTTTATAACGGGCTTTTGCGCTGTCCTGCATAAGATATTATAAATTCCATATATTCTTCAACTGTTTCATGCAGTGTAAGTCAATGATTTAAGGGTTTGTCACAACTTCACGTTATGAAAACTTGTTTGTTTGTTTTTTTTGGGGAAGGCATAACTTGGAAAAGAAATTTTTGAATTTTTATTAACTTTAAATTAAAGCTTTCAAAAACATGGGTGAAGTGTATCTTGTAAGTGATACAAAATTACAGTTACTTTACGGTACTCTAATATCGTTAGCTTGTATTTCTTTTGGAATACCAAATGTACAATCATACATTTTCTTTTCCTGCAACCAATATTATAACACAAACAAAAATTTGAAGAATTCTACAGATTACACATTATCACTCTGAAAGTTATCACATACATGAAAGTAAAGTGTCTTCAAACTTTGAGAAACAAGGAATGTTATCAAATATCACTGATCTTCGACGGAGTGTTCAGTTGAACGATATTGGTGCACATGATGGCAAAATCGAACTGTGGTAAAATACGTGCTGTTTCTGTTCAAGTTTCTAGCTTTTATATAGAAATATGGATTCTCAAGAATTTTCAGTCTTTGATAACTTCTCTTTTTTGAATTATTTTTACGTCGTATTTCAATAAGTTTTAACGTATAAAATCTTTCTTCACATTTTTATATGCGAAACTATTACTAATCCTTCTTTCTTCTGAACAATACAAACTATTTTCAAAAATATAACAAAGTAAATGATTCATGATTTACTGGAGAATGAGAGAGTTCAGATGTTCAATCACGTGCGGTTTCAAGCATCTACGTTACGATAAACAAGTAAAATCCATAGGCTATTTGCTCTTCTTTCATGAAACAAAACTAATGACATTTAAATGTAATTGTATGCCTCATCAACAAAATGAGGAACACGATACTTGTATATAAATAGAAAGCAATTCACTTACAACTATACTTGATGTTCTACCTGCTAACTTGTATGCAAGCTAATCTAGAATCGAAAAAAACAAAACTATTGCACAACTTAGTAACTCACAGCTAGAACATACATACCTCCATTCACACATGGTTGATAGAAATATTATTTGTTTTAGATCTTACTAGAGTTTTATTTGTCCAGTAAGGTTCTTTCCACGTATGTAAATATCTCTGTTATGCAATATATAGCTCTTTCAGTGATATAAATGATTGAAAGCAAAGGTACGAACTGTAATAATTCTTTTAAATCTCTGCATTTTATTCGGCTGTGCAATTAGTCTTACGTATTGTGGTCAAGATGATCTAAAATTAATAAAAATCAGTGTAATATTTTATATTAGTATTTGAGATGCTAATTCATAATGTTTTTAATAATCTGTGGAATTATAGAATTTCAAAATATTTTAAAGAAAGCGAAATATTTTGCAATGTTCAACGATATCTTTTTGTAACTAGGCTCAGTTATATTTAATGTAAGGTACACATAAAATGTATAGATTTTTACTGTATAATGCCTTGTATATTTTACCCTTATGTATGAAAAAAAGAAACACATTTTACTTAAACAGAATGGCAAAACACGATAAGAAATGTTATGTTTCTAGTTAACGACAATTAATAATATTATTTAAAGACAAATGGTATTTTTTGTTATTTTTGGCTTGTTTAATCACACTAGAGTATTTAGTGTTTATTTTTTAATGTACTGATAAATTCTGAAAGATATACTAGTTTATTAACGTTATCAAACATGTTATTTATAAATGACTCTTCTAATGGGAACATGTGTCACACATGTGCTTAAAGCATCATTTTGATAGGTTTTTGTGATAAAAACGAAGTATATATTCTAGTTGCTACGAAACCATTTAATTGCATTAAAATGTATGTATTAAGATCTATCTATAAAATTGTGAAACATGTTTAATTGCATTAAAATGTATGTATTAAGATCTATCTATAAAATTGTGAAACATGTTGAAATTATCCATCAATTCCTATTTCACAAGTGATTGAGAAAATTGTGAAACATGTTGAAATTATCCATCAATTCCTATTTCACAAGTGATTGAGAAAATTGTGGAAAGATGTTGTGCTAATATTCTACAAAATATTTACACAACTACAAAATTATTGCACCAAGATATTATAGCTATCAATAAAAGGCAAAAAATAAAATAAAATAAAATAAAAGACTTCTTACTAGATGTTAACGAGTCTTTGAATAAAGACAAAATTATTAATGTACTATTTAAGAATTTGTCCAAAATCTTTCATACATAAGCTGCAGATGTTTTGTGGAGGCCTTTCACCATTCTTGCTAGTTCTTTTTGAGTCATCAAAGCGAAGGTTGGTGATTGGTGTGCCTCCAATATTGATAGCACCTGCATGATCTTCCAAGGCATCAGCCATAATTCTTTCTAGAAAGATGTTAAACAGAATGGGTGAGGGTATGCATCCTTATCGAATTCCAACCGTTGTTTGAAACCAAAACCCTAAGCTGTCGTACATGAGGATTCCACTCATAAAGGTTTTCAATTACTCTAACAAGATTGTCGCAGATGTTATACCTCTTCATTGTTGTCCATAAGGCTACAAAACATACCCTCTTAAAAGCCTTCTTGAAGTCTATGAAAGTCTTGTTGATGTTTCTCACAAAGGATTATTGAGATTGAAGATCTGTTCTGTGGTCCTTCATCCTGCCCAAAATTCCATCTCTTCTTCAGCAATGACTTTTTCCGCTTCAGGCTTGAGTCTGTTTAATATAATCTTTAACATGACTGAAGGGACTGGTTGTTCGGTAGATTTAGCACAGCTATAGATTGCCTTACTTGGGAAGCATGATGACCATAGACTGGGTCAAAAGGGTGGGTCACTTCCTGTTTGCCAAATCTTATTGCAGATTGTTGTAAGGACGGTTATGAATTAATAAGTACATTTAAAAATATCATTGAAACTGATTATTTATTATATTATAATACTATATTTTATGAGTACTGGGTGGTACATTTCAATTTAATTTTAAATAGTACATTTCCAGTAGACAAGTTATAAGCACCGTGGAATGTTATTTGAATTATTATATTGTCGCATGTTGTATTAATATAAAACATTATTAACGTTATTATTTATATTATTTGTTTTTTTTAATAATGCGTCCATTAAATTAGTTATTTATGAGCTCCCATGTATCTCACCAGCATGATCTTGGGCCTATAAGACTAAAATTTGGGGTTTATTAACCTGAACGAACACAGTGAGGTTCTTAAAAAAAGTTATTTATCTCAGAATCCTCTAATGTTTGAATATGTAGCTTGTCAAATTTATTTCAAAATACATGTACGTAGAGTAGAGAGACGCAATACCGAAAGAATGTGCACCGAATACTATGTTCTTCGCTATTATTCTTAATGCACAAACTCAAACGTGTAGAAGAATATCATTTAACAGCACAGGAAAGTGGTTACATTATAGAAGTAAATCAACCCTGAATCGATAGCTTTTCACTGTTTTAGTTTACTGCATGACATAAAGCTTTAAGTTATCTATCCTTTGTCTATGGCTATATGTGTATGAATGAGTTGACTGTAATATGGAACACAGTTTATCTTCAATTTTATGAGTTTTGTGTATGAATGAGTTGACTGTGATATGGAACACAGTTTAACTTCAGTTTCCTGAGTTTGAGCTCAGGAGGTAATATTTCACATTCAATTAAATTATTTTCGAAAACTGAAGAGAAAACTGGAGACGTTGTTCACAACTGTAATAATAATCGATAGCTTTTTGTGTAAATCGTATAAAGAGCAACAGAAATGTTATGTAACACCACTATGTTCAATGCAATAAATACTGGGAACATAAAGTGCTACTTCCTTACCATATTTTAAAAAAATCTCTTAACAGTAGTGCTAGACATTTACTGGAATATGTCATCAATTTAAAGAATGTTAATTTTCATAATGTTAATCTCATCTGTGTTCCCTCTTATTTGAAAATTGTTAATTAAAATGCTTTAAGGAACAATAATATAACTTTACGTGATTTCAAGTAACATTTATTGTTAAATACCAATATAAGCAAATACATGTTAACACGACAATCTTAATAAAAGCCTAAAGGAAACGTCTATTGATTAGTTACTGTTACAAGATTCCAATGTCGTCTGAAAAAAAAACCCATAAAAATCTCCACGTTTTCTTCTAGTGGAATAAAAGAACATAAGATATTCAGAAAAAAGGAAAATCCGTTTGAATTTCGTTTTAAACACTGAAAAACAGATGAACTGGCGACTGGTGAAAGGGCCAGAACAATGTTTACACAATCGGAGCTTCATGAGATAGTGTTTTTGTAGCTGGTTAGTTTAACCTACTTTCCATTTACGAAGGTTCCTGATAAATTGTTATCGAAGGTGTGTCTTGCCAATCGTGTCCCAACAATAACTGGCGACTGATTTTATCTTATATTAAGAATGAATTACTTTTGTTTATTTTTAAACTTGTCATTAAAATAGATTATATGACTTTATCAAATGGGCGAACACGCGCTGATTTCAAGAAACTTTTCTTTCAAAAGACATGTTTGAATTTTATAACTTTAATATATTATATTGAATAATTTTCTATTTTTGTTTATTACTGCACTTGTGAAACAGACTAATAAAAAGCAGTTCGTGAAATCATCCGTTGTCTACGTGAAACATAGATAAGGGACAACACTATAGTTAATTTTTGTTTGTTCCTCAGCGGAAATGAGCTATCAATGGTATTCTCGTAGCGGTTACCAAAATCCTATTTTTAGCGTTATAAGCCCTCTCATGTAGTGCTGAACCACCAGGGAAGAGTTATTAGTGGATGTAACTGCAATAATTATATTATTTCTGTCTGTATTGTCTTATGTGTTTTATTGTTTCTAGTAAAGAACAAAACTACATAATGGGCTATGCCCACTACGGGTATCGAAACGCGGTTTCTAGGGGTATAGGTCCGCAGACATGCCGCTGTGCCACTGCAGAAAAATGTAGGTGACTCATACGTTATTTTAACCTAAATGTTTATGGACGATCAATTCTGAATTTTACAAGTAATTCAAGAATTAACAGATAGTGCCTATTTTCCAAAGTGATTTCCAATTCTATGATTAACTCTCATACACTTAACATTAATATATCTTATCAATAGTATTGCAGAGTTAAGTGGAACTCAATTACATAACAAATGTTTTTGCGAATGGAGGAAAAGCTATGCCCAGTAGTTTGGAAATCCTTTATAGTTTTGCACTAGAAGTAATTGAACTTAATTAATTTATATTTTAGATAAATTTAAGATATTATTATGCCAACAACTAATACTTTTACTTTAGCAAACGGAATATGGCATAACCTGGTGGTTAGAGCGCACAGTTTACAAGCTGAGGGGAGCTGGCTCGAATTCCAGTCACTGAATGTGACTCCTCTTTTAGCCAGCCATTACAAGATAATTTATTTATGGGTTATAACCTCAATTTTCTCAATACAGTTCAAACGTCGAAGGCTCGACGTAGCCAAGTGGTTAAGGAACTCGACTCGTAATCTGAGTTCGTACTTTCAGCCGTGGGGGCGATATAATGTAACGGTCAATCCCACTATTCGTGGATAAAAGAGTAACCCAAGAGATGGCGGTGGGTAGTGATGACTAGCTGCCTTTCTTCTAGTCTCATACTGCAAAATTATGGACGGCTAGCGCAGCTAATTCTCGTGTAGCTGGGCGCGAAAATCAAACCAAACCAAATCAATCAGACGTAGAAAAGTATCCGACAAAAACAAACTTTTTAAGCCTTTAACACTTTTTTTCAATTCGTAGTACAAATCGTTCAATCATTGAAGTACATTTCATTTTTTGAAAGATGAGTCAGCATTATGCTCGTCTTCTAATAGGCAAAAATAGTGTTGATGGTAAATACTTGGTTTTTGTACATGAATGATAAGCTTGCTGGTATTGTTTTCCAAAAATTTGCTTTACGTTGTGGTCGAAAATTTACTAACGCTTTTATTCCTGCCGCTGACTCAGCAGTGAGTCTAAAGGATAAAACGGTAAAAATCAGGCTTCGATACTTGTGGTTAGTAAAGCACAGATTGTCTTTCGTGTAACTTTTTATTTAACATCAAACGAACCTTATACCGCCTCATTGATAGAAGTACCTTACATTTAAGAATGATATAATAATAAATATTTTTTTTTATAAAAATGATTGAATAGAGTTTCTGTTAGCACTTATCGTATTCTTTACGAATGATGTAGTTACAAATAACTGTAAAGCAAGTAATTGTATTACTTACTATAAACTTATACGCAGCCTTTTGTATTTGGTACTTTTAACCTGCGCGCACCTTATGTCACTCACAAACTAAACGACACAGTCAAGAACCTGAGATTCAGGCATAACTACCCCTAGTTTCAAACTGACGACACATGGACAGCAATTATTGATCACAATCCGCCACCGTTAATCACATGGCTATACGTGACCGAATATCCGAATAAATGGTCTTTGTTATAATGCTCCCACAACTAAAAGTGCGGGACGTGTTCAGAAACACATTACGCCATTGTACCTTGGACCTTGTAATCTACAGTTTTGAAAATATCTAAATTATTAGCAAAAAGTGAACTGTGTACTAGGTATTAAGTTTGCTAAAAGATTTGAGCATTACAGTTACAAATTCCACAAATAGATTTGTTAAAGTTTGATTTGAATTTCGAGGAAAACTACTTAAGAGTTATCTGTAATAATACACTAGAGGAAAGTCAGTTAATCAACAGCGCCAACTGTTAGTCTACTCTTTTATCAACGAATAGTGGGATTGGCCGTAACATTATATCGCCTCCACAGCTGAAAGAACAAATATGTTTGATGTGATGGGGATTCTCATCACATTATAAGTCGAGTGTCTTAACCACTTGGCCATGCAGTGTCTTCCACATTTGAACTGTACTAAGAAAATTAAGGTTATAACCCATAAATAAGCTATCATGAAATGCTTGGGTTTTAATTTCATGAAGCAATAAAATTTTTCAGTGTGTGTGTGTGTGTGTTTCTTTTAGCAAAGCCACAACGGGCTATCTGCTGAGCCCACCGAGGGGAATCGAACCCCTGATTTTAGCGTTGTAAATCCGTAGACTTACCGCTGTACTAGCGGGGGGCAAAACTTTTAAGAGTATCATGTGCGTTAAATTTTGACGTGAGTTATTAACTTACCACGAAGTTATTTTTACGAATACATATATGTTTAACAGTAAATTGCATTATTAGGATGTATGAAACAAACACTTATATATAAAAATTACGACATTCTTCTATATAATATATATAAGTGAAATAACATTCTCAAACCACGACATTCACCTGAACCCATAAAATCTCTACTTAAAAGTAAGTTTTATTTTAGATTGTGTAGTTTATTATTGTACAAAAATGCTCGTTTCCCATACGTTTTTTTTTTGTAACAAACTGTCTTAAATTTGTGCTCACCGATGGCTCAGTGGAAATTACGAGGGTTTATAAAGCGAAGAATTGGGTTTTGATACCACCTTTGTGTAACTTTCTGTTGAAAAAAAAGAAAGCAGTAAAAGCCTTGAGTATCAGATCATTTTTTGTTGTTGGCTTGAATTGGGTACCAGGTGCAAATCACAGAGACTGCGCTTACAGGTGTTGATCCAGTGTGAGGAAACTGTATACTTTGCAGAAAATAGAAGAGGATTATTTTATTGATGTTATCAATGATCTTCTGGCTATAAACTGTTCTATTTATTCCCTATATTTTTTATAGTCATTATAGATTACTTTGTTTCAAGCAGCCTCATTCCCTCTGAATCTCAATAAAAACCTTCCATAGTTGCTGTGTTTGTGCTACTTGTGCAAGGTATGTCGATAACGCGCCAGTTTAGTTATGCCAGATTTGATATAATTGTCATTTCTTGTAAGGATTTTGGCTTTCTTCCGACGTAAATATTAACGTTATAGTTTTAACATGCAGATGCTCTGTTTTCTGTCACACATATTTGGACTTACAACTGAATTTTATGCAGTATGGCATATATTATGTTACTGTCTGGTTGCGGTTCATTGCTTCCTGTAATCCTAAAAGAACCTTATTATAATGTTTCTAGCTCCATCCTTGTGCTATTTGTAGGAAACTTGAACTACACTCCAGTCTAATGCAGCATTCTTGTCCTAACAAAAGATAACTAAATCTTGTTTTTGTATTTCAGTTTTGATAAAGCCTCTGCTGTACACCAGTTTATCGTCATCAAAGATTAGCAAATCGAACAAATTAGTCCACAGTTTTAAATTATCTCCACAACTTAAATTACTCTTTAAACATTGGTTTTTATAGTTAGAAAATTGTGAACTAAATTTTTTTATAGATTTTGACGCTGTTGATGATATATGTTGAAGTAATTCCGAAACGACCACATTGTAAAATATTTTTGATGTTATCGTGTTTTAGTGTTTATCATAAAAGTGGTTTTGTTTTATATTTAGAAGAATATCAATTACATATCCCAATATCTGACTTATAGCATTTTGTAATATTTTTTTAGATTTTTATTTACGCTCTTTGTTTGTTTTGGAATTTCGCCCAAAGCTACTCGAGGGCTATTTGTGCTAGCCGTCCCTAATTTAGCAGTGTAAGAATAGAGGGAAGGCAGGTAGTCATCACCACCCACCGCCAACTCTTGGGCTACTCTTTTACCAACGAAAAGTGGGATTGGTCGTCACATTATAACGCCCCTACGGCTGAAAGGGCGAGCATGTTTGGCGCAACCGGGATGCGAACCCGCGACCCTCAAATTACGAGCCGCACGCTTTAACACGCTTGGCCATGCCGGGCCTATATTTACGCTCAAAGATTAGACGAGTATTTCAATGCTCAAACACACAAATACAAAATATATTTGCGTGTAATCCGCAAGATATCAAAGATATACAAAAAAGATATTTTTGTAGCCAGGGTAGTGTTATATGACTTTAGCACGCCTAATAGAAAGAAAATCTTTTCGTTGACACATTATATACCTATAGAGAAATTTCTCTCCCTCGCTGAGTTTAATAAACGTTCTTGTTCACATTATAAAAACAAGAAAAAACGTAAAGCTTCTAGGCTACTCAGGCTGAAATAACTACGCCCCTTTTACATATTTTGAAACTTTTCTGAGCAAGCTTAAAGCTGTCATTATTTTTCGATAACAAATTAGCATTAGATAATTACTTCGGATCGAACTGCCAACTCAACGTACGGATGCGAGCGCATTTTGTCTCATAATGTTTGTACGATTTTCCAGTGGCAGAGAGAAAAGAGAAGTCAGGAATAATTGATGTATTCGCCAGGGCAAGTGGAAAGCTGAGATTAGGAGGTAGCTTTGACATTTACATTTTCACATATGTTAATAATGGCTACTGACCTCAAAGCAAAAGGTGAAAGTCTCTTAAATTATTTTGATAATATAAATTTCATACACGAAAAAAAATTAAAAATTACTATATTTCAGTGTAAAATGTTAAAGATACCCGTATCTATGGAAGGTTTCATGTGACTTAAGTATATATACAAAGAAAAAGTGGTCAAATTTCGCTGAGCTGTTCTATAGTTAGCTTAGATGTATTTGTCGTCTTTTCTGTTTAATTTTCAATGAAAAGTTGAAACAAAGTCGTCACTTTTGAAATAAAGTAGCAAACATATTTTTAATTTGTAAACAGCACGATGCACTGTGAGAAATGATACGTTTTTATTTTAGTATTCATCCTTATTTTTGGGCACGTTGTTAGGAGAAAAGTGTAAGGCGCAAAGGTAGGCTTCCATACAAAGAACCAAAGTATTATTATTATTTATTTGCTTATTACCAACAGTTAGATCAGTAATATTTGTTCACTTATTACTGTAAATATAAAGTTGCATAGCTCTGTATTAAATATCTCAGTACTTTCAGAGAAAGAAAAATATTTTTTACGGCTGATCCAAAGATAATTTTACAATTTTCTTAGAGGTTTTACAGTCAAAGTAATTGGCAAACGTGTGGCCAGATTAGATTATACCTTGTGTTTTCTAAAAACAAACAAACAACTCTTCATTCCATGTAAAAAATAACATAAATTTTTAGTTGCGCAGTTCAATTCTATAATTTATTTTATCACTTGGTATCCAGACAGCAAATCTCCCATTCGCAAACTAAATCCCGAAGATGCTAGATATCATCCGTTGTTTACCTCATACGAATCTTGTGCTAGAAGTAGTTACATGGCAACTACAGCTATCAAATAAACGATATATTGCGAGGAAAGTTACAGCTAAGGCTGAACCTGAACTGCTGATCCGATCGTTTTTCCTAAGATACCATATGAAAATACCCTGTTATTATTAGGCATGCGTCTGAACTATCTGCAAGAACTTGTCTTTAATATATGAACAAACATAAAACAGCTAAGATTTTTTTCTTTCGAAATGTACCCAGGGTGTTAGAACGAGAGTAGTTAGATTATATCATCTTATATACGTGTAATCGATAATTACCCATGTAAAACCAACTGTTAGAAGTCTACAGAAAAAGTCCTTTAGTTAAAGATCGCCTGTTTTCTGACATACCTATCACAAACATTCTTTTGGCTTTAAAACAAAGCTTACAATATGGTTCGGAAAAACTTCAAAAAATTTAATTTTTCCACTACAAACACCATTTCAGAAACTTCCGTGTTGCAAATGCATATAGCATGTCAACTCATTGGTGAAATAATATATTTTAAACAAATGAGTTATGCATTGATTTTTGAACTTTAGACAGCTGGCAATGAAGTTGGAACTCAAACTTTAGTTAGATCAGTAATGTTTGTTCAATTACTGCTGTAAATATAAAGTTACATATAACATTTTGTGAAATTTTTTTCTATCATTATTATACAACACGTAATGATTTGTAAAGTAAGTTTCCCAGTCGTTTAATTTTACACAAATAACATTTTGTGTTTGGAAGTTACGTAAACATATCAACTGAAAACAAAACTTACCAAATATGCTATTTTGAGCGTTGCCATACAAATGAATGTATATGTACAATAAGTATTGGGCATGTATGTTTTCTTATAGCAAAGCCACTTCATGCTTTCTGCTGAGTTCACCAAGGGTAATCGAACCCCTCATTTTAGCGTTATAAATCCGTGGACTTACCGCTGTACTAGCGGGGTTCGTATTGGGTGTAACAATATGTTCATATATTATTCCTGCACATTACTCAAGCTTAAAATATTACTTGATTTAATTAATATTAAACAAATCAACTAATGTAATGCTTTTATATCTATGAGTGTTAAACAAAGCAACTTATTCGGAAATTTAATACAAATGTTTACGTTCTGTTAATTAATATTAGTCTGTTCTCATTTTATCAATACCTCAATGTGCAAAACGCATAAGCAATATTTTAATATAATTGTTTCTCAAAATATTAAATAATATTAAGCATCATTAATGGAAAATAGACATTACAGTTAAGTGTTATCGTTTTTGTCCTAACAAAAGCTAATAAATTCTTGCAGTATATGATTTTAAAAAAATCCCATGAACACATTTCACAAAAATAGATACACATGTTTAATGTTAGTTGAATGATTTGAGTGAAACATTTTCTGATATTTTAAAGACAGTGTTTCCGAGATCCCTTTAGTAGCATATTATTAAGTTTAAGATAATTAGCCAGAAAAATAAAATATCGAATCTTAACATACATTTTCGTACCGTCTTTTCCTTTGTAATCGGAATTAAACCAGCTTGATCCTCAATACAAATAAAAATTTAGATTTTTAAACGTAATTATGAAAATATTCATAGACATCCCTAGATAAATTGAAATAATCTGAATATTTTACCAAAACGAAATACTGGACACTTCAAAATACACTTTAGACAGAAAATAGTTACGTGTTTCTGGTGTTTCTGAATAACTAGGTAAACATGATAATATAAACAATAAACAAGTGAGTAATGCATCAAATAGTTTGGATATACTTTTTTTTTTTTAATTTGCCATACTTGGTTTAAAATGAGAGAGTTACAATAAGAGCTATGGCTAATTCTGAACCTTTGAAAATCCTCATGGTATTTGCTAAGAATGTTTCAGTTCGTTTTCATCCTGAATTAGATGCTGTTTTATAAATAATATATTGATTATTAATCAACAATAGATTTTTAGTTCAAACGCGTTGCTAATTATTTTGCATGCATGCCTTAAATATAAAGCGAAAAACTCAACAAGTATAATATATAAACTGACATCATATACTGGCTGATAACATGCACAACAAGTTTTTTGAAAAGTTTTACTTCCTGAAAAGTTTTCGCTGATTGTGACAGGTACTTGGTGGGTATGCACAAATATAGTTTTGGTTTTGCTTCATCACGTAGGAACTCGGAGAAATAGACAGTTAACTGTTTACTGGCAATAACGTATTTAGTTGCGTTTATGTTTCTAATACGCTATTAAGTTCAACATAATTAAAAGTGTTTTGCTCCTGATTTTCATTTGTTTTCAATATCCGGTTTATCACGTTGGAGTGTCTAACACTAGTCAGCAAGCATTTGCCCTGATATCGTTTTTACATTGTAGCAATGTTCTGGTGAAACTGAAGATTTTTATGAAACGGTACGTGATGGGCAAATTTAGATGTGATTTTCATGATCAGCAGCCAAAAATCTATAAGGAACCTCCAACAGTGTTCAAGAAACAAAAACTTTGTTTTGCAGTGTTTAATTGTTTTCACTCTGCATATAAATAATGCAAAGCATTACTGCAATAGTATAATTATGTTCTAATCTATAAAATACAAGTGTTAACAAAATATTTTAAATAAAATATATATGCAAAAACGACTCGTTTGGGTTGAGAAAATATCTTACGTAGAAGAGCGAACAACGTTTCGACCTTCTTCGGTCGTCGTCAGGTTCACAAAGAAAGAAAGAGGTAACTGACCGGAAAAAGGTCGAAACATTGTTCGCTCTTCTACGTAAAAAATTTTCTCAACCCAAACGAGCCGTTTTTGCATATATATTTCTCTACAAGTGGGTTTTCTCGACATCACTGATTATTATTTTAAATAAAAGTTTACAAAACAATTCTTTACTTATAAAGTTTACCACTAATTTATTTTAAAATCATAGTAATATGAAAAAAGGAGTATTTGAATTTCACGCAAAGTTAAACGTGAGCTATCTGTTCTAGCCGTTCCTAATTTAGCAGTGAAAGACTAATCATTACTACCCACAGTCAACTCTTAGGATAATCTTTTACCAAAGAGGCCTGGCATGGCCAAACGTGTTAAGGCGTGCGACTCGTAATCTGAGGGTCGCGGGTTCGCATTCCCGTCGCGCCAAACATGCTCGCCCTCCCAGCCGTGGGGGCATTATAATGTGACAGTCAATCCCACTTTTCGTTGGTAAAAGAGTAGCCCAAGAGTTGGCGGTGGGTGATGATGACTAGCTGCCTTCCCTGTCTTACACTGCTAAATTAGGGACGGCTAGCACAGATAGCCCTTGAGTAGCTTTGTGCGAAATTCCAAAACAAACAAACAAATCTTTTACCAACGAATAGTGGGATTGACTATCACATTATAACACTCTCACGGTTGAAATGGCGTGCATGTTTGGTGCGAAGAGGATTTGAATCCACGACTCTCGGATTACGAGTCGAGTGCCAGGTAGAAAAAAAAAAGAGACATAAGAAACGCTAGTAGCAGTATTCATTGCAAAATAAACCGTCTGTCATATAAAAAACTGAAAAAGGTTTGTATTATCATAAACTTATCTATTTTTAACAGAAAACAAATATAACTTCCCTGAGTCTAGTATCAAGTCGTAGAATAACAGATCATATAGCAATCAATTATATAGAAAACGAGCATTGTAATTCTTTAAATTGTGATATTTCATCTGGATGAAAATATACCATCATATTCAAACATACTTACTAGTAGCTTAATGATTAATAGCACAGTTATGCATTTCTATGTGTATTTCTGTAGACATTTCACTCTATTATTACGAGTATTTTATTAATTCTCATTAAGGGTGCAATTTCTCTTCCTTTATGTAAAACAGGGGTGTAAAAGATAGTTATCATGCCGGATCTTGTGCCAAACCTTTAAAATCTATTAACAATCAGAGCTCTACTTACTAGCATAAGAAAAATGAGCAGTTTTCCCTACATTATCATGTAAATATCTATTTAGTACAAAGTTAGTATTATTTACAATTGTGTTCGTATTTCCAGTATGGTATTTTACTTTCAGGATAATGAAATTAACCGTCACATTTCATACAAAAATATTTTATTTTTCTCAACCTTCTTTTGTGCGTAGAATATGTTATAATTCATTTTAAATTCAAATGTTACACATTTCTTAAAGTCGTGTTGAATTTTTTACTTCAAACAATGGGGAGTTTTTGTAATAGACATAACTTGTAAAAATAATATACCATGTAAGATTTAAGTACTGTGTTATGGAGAAATGTATTTGAAATTGTGATATTAATATTTATATTCAAGTTTTAATCTGTATTTTGTAGGTATAGCTCAATAACCTTTTGTCCAGATTCCATGTTATAAAATGTTTAGAACGTCAACAATCTGGGTTACTTCATTGCCCATTACACTGCAATATAGTAATTCACTTTGGAATGAATCAATATAAATTATATTGTAGGAGTTTCTGTACCAGTTTAATTTTCATATAAACCAGGTCACAAATTAAAATGATGATTTATTATTTACCTACGAACACCTTTGTTTCGTTAAAGTCAGAAGCAGTTCTCGGTAATTTCTGGTCAGTGTAAGAATGACTCCCGGCCTGGAAGATCAAGAGTCAAAATGCAGAGATAACACAACATGTTAAGTATCCATAAAATAGGAAATGCATCAAGTTAGAAGAGCTTTTTGGCCAGGACATGCTAGAAATGATCGTTTTCTTGCAGAGTAAGCACACTCTAGTGAGTGTACACATACATACACAAATGGATATTTCTCTCCGTTTCTCCCAATTTATACCTCATGGTATTGGTATAAAAAGTTTAGTTGGAAAAAGCGAGAATGTATTTTCCAACAATAGTTCTTTCTATTATCTCTGTCTTCATCAACGTAACTAATTTTGGTAATTGTATATTACGAAATACGTTTATGTGTTTGTGTTTGGTTCTACACGTTTATCCTTATCTTTGTACTCGTTATAACGCGTTTTTCAAAGTGTGCATTGGAGTTATTCTCTATAAAATCTAGTTTATACTGTTATTTGATATAAATCGTTTACTTTAAAATGATAAATAAATCCAGGAATATTGTAGTGATGTCTTCAGTTTTGTGCGTTTCTAAACTATTTTTATTATATTTAGTGAAAATACATAACAGGAATGTACCAAGATTCAGATATTCTTGAAGAGCCTGCCTAAGTGACATGTTTTACAGAAAGATGTATATATCGTACCTTTTAATTAATAGTAAATTTTAAAAACGTACAACGTTTAACTGAAAAAAAAAAAACGTTACAAAAATAATTTAAGTAATATTTATGAAATTTCAACAAAGAAAATTAAAAATATAGTAAATTAATTACATTGAACTTTCAAAGTATTCTGATAAAACGTTGTGGCAGCTCTCAAGACACAACTATTCCATTAACATGTTCTAGTTCAGTTTAAGACATTATAGTTATAGAACATTTTAAGTGCACAAATATATTGAAATGTCTATTTCACATCTTATGGATAATGTCTTCGTTACATTCATCCATCTTGGTTGTTCTCTATTGACTTTTTCTCTGGTTATGTGGGGCCCATTCTTATTTAAAGACAAACAGCGACAACTAGTTCGTTCTTTAACCCCAACATTTATTTCTCATTGCAAATTGGAAACAATATTTCCGAGATGAAAAACTATTCTAGCTTATAACTCTTTAAAGTGGTGTAAATGTAATTTTTGTTATTTCATTTCATTTTTGGTAAACATATTCTACATCTGATATATTTCTTTGTTTGTTTTAGAACAAAGCCACAGTGCGCAATTTGATGTGTTCACCGCTAAACATAAGATTTTAGCTTTGTAAGTTTCTAAACTTATCGCTGTCTCACTGTGTTAGGAAAATAAGTGAAGATGTTATAATATTTATGGTACAACATATACACTTAATACATTTAATTAAATCACGTTTAATAAAACACAATTTTAAGTATTTCAATAAATGGTGATCTTGAATTTAAACTTATTTTCTTTTTTCGTTAATTGTTTGTTTGTTTTTAATTTCGTGCAAACTTACACGAGAGCTATTTGCGCTAACCATCCCTAATTTAGCAGTGTAAGACTAGAGGGAAGGCAGCTAGTCATCACCATCCACCGCCAACTCTTAGACTATTCTTTTACCAACGAATAGTAGGATTGACCGTAATATTATAATGCTCTCACAGCTGAAAGGGCGAGCATATTCGGTGTGACGGGGATTCCTACCTGCGGCCCTCGGATTACGAGCCGAGCGCCTTAACCACTTGGTCATACCGGGCCTTTTTTCGTTAATTGGCAAGAATAAACGAATATCTATACGCTAATTCCAAATTTTATTAATTTTTTTGGCGTGCTTAATACTCAAACGCTTTTCACAATATTTGATAAAAGATACTGGGAAATTGGTGTGCAGTATCTTTCTCCCTAACATAACGTAATATTCGAAATAATCATAATGGGCCCAAAATATGAATCGTTTTAAGTGGATAATGGTATTAATATGTAACAATCCTTTGAAAACAATAATATAAAATTTTCAAGTTTAAGCCTCCATATGGAAAACAAAGAGTTTTTTAGCTTTTCCAGGGCCAAATTCACGAATTTAATAGGTTATAGCGTAAAGTAAGTGGCGATTCTACTACATTTTCAAACTTTTTTTACAATGAGATCTTTTAATGTGGAGAAAAAGAGATTATGATGTTCTTAGAATTTATTGCACGGTTATGTTTGAAAACTGACCAGAACATAAAATAATTGTTTTTATTGTTATTAAAGTAATAATTCTTAAAATTGTACCTTGTACCAACACTGAATAATACTCGTTAAAACCTGTGACACATTTCATGAAATATTTCTCATTCTGTATAGATGTCAAGGTGAGAAACTAATTTATCTATTTCGTCATATCGCTGTTTTAGGTGTTGAGTTATTAAAGCTATAAAACATTGACACCTAATAAATGAATTGCTGCGCGAAACTTTCTGACGTTTTGATATATAATGTCCTACAATTTCCATTAGCGTATATATTGTTGGAGATGATTGTCTATTATGTATATACATACCCACACATATATAATTATAATATTAATATGCAACATTCATGAAAGTAGTATAATAACCAGTTAAGTAGAAAATATGGAAGTATAACTTTTTATCTTTATTATACATTGTTATTAGATTTGTATTTTGTGAAAGCTCAACTGCAGTTTTGTTTATTGTAAAACATTACATAGTGTGTTGTACAGAAGTTGAGTATTTATATTAAAACGGTTATGGAAGTTTCCCTCGTCATTGAGTGTATATCTACAAGTCCTATGATGTCCTCCGCTGGCGCAGCGGTATGTCTTCGGATTTACAACGCTAAAATCAGGGGTTCGATTCCCCTCGGTGGGCTCAGCAGATAGCCCGATGTGGCTTTACTATAAGAAAAACACACACACACAAACACAAGTCCTATGAAGCCGTATTTGACGACAATGCATCACGGCAGTAGCCTTGCAACAATGTTTCCATTGCAAATGGCTCCAATGTGAGATTGCCATTTCCAGAGCACACGGTAAGTCTTTGGTTATATGCGTAATTCATCTATTGTGCTGTGACAACGGTTTCACTGCACACATTTCTATTGCACAGAAATCTATAGATACTGGCTCTGGCATCTTGACAGCTATATCATAGTATGAAATAACATGAATACAAGTTTCGTTTACTGCTGCTTAAACAATACGACGATTGATTCAACATGTCATTAGAGCAACTTATATATATGTGACATCTTTCGTCGCTATTTTATATATCTGGTGATCCTTCTCGATTGCAATACGTTCTCATGCGTGGGTGTTACATGGACGGCTTTTGTTATTAACATAGTGTTCATATAATTCTCACCTGTTACAAGGTGCTGCGCTTCGCTTAATATGCCTGAGATACGACTTGTTACAGATTTCTTTCTAGATTTTCCTGGTACTTCAAGTTGATCCATATTCCTTTGATTTATTTTTCCAACGCCAAATAAAAAGATATTCCCGTCTTGAAAACTAAAAAAAACATTTTCAATAATCTAAATGTATGAATATTTTGTGTAGAAAAGGGTTGTTACATACCTTTTCCAAAAGCGATCAGTTTATGATTCATCACATTATCTGCAAAACTCCAAATAATCTTAAAAAGTAGATCAGATGTCTGTAATTTCATCGCCAATTTATATGGGTTGTGGTTGCTACGTTAAATCATTTTAACCAGCTTAATGTTATGTATTTCACATACATAAGCTTCGAATTTTATATTTTGAGCTTCGGACAATGATTTACTCTAATAATATTTACTTGTTAAAGTTATGGTTTGAGTACGTTATACAATAAGATGCATATATTGTTTTATACCATTTCTCAATCTCAAATATTAACTCTATGATTCAATTAAAATACATGAAATGGATTTTTAATTGTTTTTCTATTCCATTTCTTACATACCACTATTAAAAGCTCTTTCTACAACTGAAACCATATCGTAATTTGAAGAAAAGTTTTATCTAAGGGTAGAATGCATTTACGCTACTTTCTCTAGTATCATGTATTTTTAATTAATTATAAGAAATATAAGCTTAGAAAACAAAGTACAGTACAATATAAGTACAGATATTGTGATAATAATTACTGATTGACGAGAAAGATCTTTAGCTATATTAGAATTCACAAACACTGTTCAAAAACGTAATAGAACCTGGACTGATACACACAACAGATCTGATTATTAAACAAAAATATCCAGATTTTATAATCATTGAATATCAAATTCACAATATTGAGCTATGAAAGTATTCGGATTTTATGGTAAAACATTTTTATTTTTTTTAGTTTCTTTTAAAGAATAACGCTTTCATTATATTATCTCACAAGTTAAATATTCAAGAGAATGTAATTTTCCGTAATCTTTGAATTCCATACTTAAAGTTTACATTTGACATTTCGTGGGACGCTTGTAATTAAATTTGCTCACTAGCGTCATTGGTTGAAGTATAGTGGCCTATTTGGCTGGTACAGAACTTTTTATTATTTTTAAATAAAATGTTTTAGTAATTATTGTTTGTCTTCAACGATTGACTTTGACTGATAAAAAGGTAAAAGTTTGCCTGAGGTTTGCAAGTAAAACGTTACAAGCAGGCTTTATTAGGCATGCCGTAAACATCTGAATAAGAAAAGTGACGTCGTTGTTCAAATATTGGAAAAGTAATTTATGATTTGTATAGAATAACACTGTAGAACAGTATATTTTACTCTTGATTAAAATATCACAAATGCTACTTACCTTTATCGTTATATTTTTAGTCTTAAATGCAGAATATCTTACAGATATTAAATATTAAGGTGGCAATGAAAATGTATGTAAAATTTGTTTGTTTTAAGTTAAGCACAAAGACGTATAATGTGCTATCTGTACTCTGCCCATCAAATATATCGAAACTCGGTTTCTAGTGGTGTGAGACTGCAAACATGTCGCTGTGCCATTGTGCTGTATGTAAAAAAAAATGAAAAAATAAAATAAACACAGTGCTTGATGAATATTTCAAGTCTGTCTTGTTCTTCATTCTTTTGTTGATTTTTGAAAAAAAGCTCTATTCAGTTCACAGATAACCCATAGCATAAAATTGTACAAACTAACTCATTTTTCTTAGCTTTAAAAAAAATGATATGTTTACTTTAGAGCAAAGCCACATTGGGCTATCTACTGTGTCCACCGTGGGAAATCCAAATTTTATTTTAGTATTGTAACTCCATAGACTTGCCTCTGTCCTACCGAGGGACTTACAACAGTCTTTATGCACATGACAAAAAAAAAAGTGCACGCAACTAGGTTTAATTACATTAAATAATACCAAATGAATTTTAATACCCGATTTGAGCCTAATGTGTGACAAAACGAAGATCGATTATCCCACACATTAAATAATGATGACTCTCAAATATGTATTTTCCAATAGAAGAGCTTGAATTTGTGTAAACTAAAATAATAATGTTTTCACATAGACAATTTTACGTACCAGAAAACTGGAATGAATTAAACTTACATAAGCATTTTTTTAGTTTCCAGATTAGCTTAAATTTTGCTAAACAATACATTTTTCATTGTAGGCTACTAGGCCAAAACACGCAGAAGGATAACATCACCATCTTAAATATTCGATTAATTCCTGATGACGTGAAAGTCACTTGAAGTAAAAATGTATATCAGGACAACTGGTATAGGTGTGAACACTTTTACCAAAATAAAGCAGAGAACAACCTTTCGACCTTCTAAGGTGAACCTGAAGATGACCTAAGAAGGTAGAAACGTTGTTTATTTTGAAAAAAACTGTTAACACCCCTACCATTCGTCCTGAGATACAAATTTTCGATTAATACATCTTTAACACGGGATAGCTGTAATGAGTAATAAAACATCTTAAAATACTACAAATAAAACACACCATTGGAATAAAAAAAAGGTTATTTTTTAGTCAGATGACGTACCTTTTAACTTATTGATTTATTTTTGCACTGAGAAATATGTGTTAAACAACAATAAAAGAGAAATGTTTTACAATATATGTTATTGCAACATTACAAAAGCTAGCTTAATGTTGTCAGCAAATGGTCAGGACTTAATATGTGATCATGAAACTACAAAATATAGATACGAATCTAAAAAACAAATTTTTAGATACAAAAGTGGCTCAGCAATAATTCTGTGAGCATATTACGCTAACACTCGCGTTTCGATACCTGTGGTGGCAGGGAACAGATAACTCTTTGTATAACTTTATGCTCAGTAACAATTATATAAAACCTATTTTAGAAACTTTTTTGTATTCAATAGAACATCACGATTTATATTAATAGAGAACATCCACGATACTGCTAAAAAATCATTGCACTAAGAATCTAAAACTGTTAGCATTAATACGCTAAATGCATTACTCTGTAAATTATGCAGATGCGTGCATACAAGATATATATAGACAAAGAAAATAATATACGCTAGTAGAAGTTATCTATTTACCTATCAATTTGTTTTTGGTGCATTTTTTCAAAGGCATTATTTGTCGAGACAACTCATGCTTCAGTCGGAGTGCCTAGCTTATTTCTCAGTTTACTTAAAGCAAACGTCACCGCAATACATTCCATCGGTTCGTTGGATACCATGCATAATACCTGAAGAATCTGAGAGTGTTAAGAGTCTCTGCTGATAAACCTATTTTATCCCATTCTCAAGCACTATCACCACCACCACTGCTACATAACGAGGAGACGTAATTCTCCAGCGCAGTAAACCTATGTTCTCCTTCCATCTAAATCACTGATTTTTGGATTCTGCTGCATGACTAGCCCTCTGTTAGCTAGATAAGGGACTACACAACGTATAGTTAGTTCGATCGCATCTTCATCCATCTGATTCTTCTTTTTAAATAGTGAGCATTCTGGTGAATTTTCAAATATCTTGTCCTGCTTTAAGATCTCGTTAAATAGCTTAAATCTCCAAATTTGTAATTATTTTTAAATTTATATTTATTCAAAGTTTCTTAAATGAGTAAAATGTATTATATCAACAGCAAAACCTTTCAAATATTGTTCCACTTTCCTTTATTAAAGTTAAATATCGTAGGTTAAAATAACTCTCATTGTTATTTTACACAATAAAATAAGCCTTAAATTAAACTGTTATTTAAGATTTAGATATCTTGTTATTGAATTATGATGAATGTCTTTAATTTTTTTAAGTTTTAGTAAAAATATTGAAAATCCTTCTGACGGTAACTCTTCCTACTTTTTTTGATTTTTCAGTGGTCTACACTGTACAAGGTTGTTAGGTATGCTTCTGAATTTTAATTTATTTACATGAACTAATTCTAAGAAGATAATAAATATTATATAACATTTAAAGCTCTTTCATACGTCAAGATGTGTATAATGGTTAGCAGATGAAATAACTTACGGTGGTTAAAGTTCTATGTCCAAATCTATCTAACAATATGTACACTGTAACCATTTACATCGTCTCATAATGAAAAACAATCAATTAAGATATATGATATTATGTTATAATTATTCGTAAGTAAGAAAGTTCTCTTTCCTTTGAATTCACCGTATTATGATTAATAATCAGATTACAAGGTTTTACTTTCAAGTTCGTTTGTGAAATATTTTAATTAGACCATAATTTATAGCTTTAACTAGTAAGAGGCTTTCACTGTTGATCATAAATCACATTCTTGATAGATTGAGCTGTATGTGTCGAGAAAAATGCAAGAAACATTGTCATAGTTGTTGAATTAACTTTTCCATTAAAGAAAGTGGTGAACAAACACGTCATGAATCAAAATAGTGTATCTAGACGATCTGGACAAGAAATATGTGCTGCCCCTCAGATTTCGGACGTTCTAAGTAAAACCGTAGAGATTTTGTTACGTGAGTGTAATGATTCTGCTAAAACATTTCCATACACGAAGTGTGAAATTTTTTAAATGTGTTATTGATCACCCTTTCTAAAAAGACGCCAAGAGTGAAAACGATCAGACTGTAAAATTACGTAATTTAGAATTCTAGAAATATGTTACGGTTTCAGAATTTTACTGGGCCTGACATGGTATGAGGCGGGGACAATTTACTCGTTATTTGTGAATTGTGGGATCGAATTACATCACCTAACATGCTCGCCCTTTCAGCCGTTGAAGCGTTATAATGTGGCAGTTAGGTTCAGTCTTCGTAAAGAGTGAGAGCCTTCCCAATAGTCTATTCTATCACTTCGTATAGTTTCACGCGAAAAGTAAAATAAACACATTTTTTTTCAATATCAATTATTTCTTTGGAAAATAAAATCAAAAATTCTATTGATTGAAATTAAATACAAACACGCTTCTTGCAAGATAAAACACTTAACTTTTCGACGCTAAATATTTAATTAGCTAAAAAAATTATTTTGTGTCGAATTTTATGAAAAGCTAATTGAAGGCTACCCGTACTAGCGCGTTTTAATACAAAAGTAATAGACTTGAACGAGGGTAGCATGTGAACACCATCTACCACCAACTGCTGAGCTTTTATAATCGAATAGTATAATTGACCGTCGTATTATAACGTTTCCACATCAGAAAAAGCAAACTCTTTTGGTGACGGGATTCAAACCCGTGAGCCCAATATTGCGAGTTGAGCGTCTTAGCTAAAAGGTTATGATCTAGATAAATAGAAAAGTGTATAACTTGTTATGTTAAATACTACTAAGTAAAAACAACTAATATGTAGCATTCTTGGCCACAAGTACAGATAGTATTTCAAATGCATCTATACAATGCTCTTGATTTTAAAAATCGTTTTAGAAGAATTAAAATTTTCTCCAAAAAATTGTAAAAAATATTTCTCGACTCACACGTTAGACATTACAATTGTATTTCCAAACACATATGATTCCTTCCACATGACTTTACGTCAAGAACATCGTATCATACTTAAGATTAAAAGGAATATCAACTGATTGGACTTAATGGCATATTTTAAAAATGATAAAAATTGTTTCAAGCGCAATAAAAAGTTAACAATTTCACTTTTGAATTAATATTTATTTAAAAAAACTAATGTTTATACGCTGCGAGTGGTTTGATTCAAGTAATGAGTATTCATGTACACTTGATACACATTTTCATATGTTTGAGTTGTGTTAAGTACAGTACCATTTTTTTTGCCATAATGGTTACAAAAAAACATTCGAAAGCATTTTATGGATTATAAAGATCTATAGCGCTCTCTAGAAATGATTATTTCAAAAATATGCCATGTACTAAACCTTCATCGTAGAGTTGATCAATATCTGGAATGAGCAATTATAAATGTCAATGGTATAGTTCTTAGGGAAAAGTCTTCTTACGTCCTTGCCCACCTGCCTCCGACCAATTCATATCCCTGATATTTTAACTTCTGTAGCAGATTGCAAAGAGAAGTAAGTACAGGACGTCTGGGTCACGCTAACGGTAAACTAGAGTAAAAAGATACAACAAGAAGAAAAATTCCATAGATACATCTTCTCCACCAGCCACCAAATTGATTAAATATAAGAAAAGAGCAAATGATTAAATTGTTCTTTTTGTATCAGACATAGCTGTCCTCAGACGTAAGCGAATAAAAATAGAAGTAGAAAAACTTTTATCGATATTTATAATTAACATATCTTACACTGATAAGTTATTATTTAAGAGATATAATAATATTAACAAAAAAAATCTATTAAGGAAATTATCACTGCTAGAAAATGTTTTTAAAGCACTTAGGTAACACTAAAATCACAAAACATACTGAAGACGTGTACAGTCTCTATTTCTGCATCTCAGAGCGGCTGGTACAACATTTCGACCTTCCTAGGTCATCTTGACCTGAATATGACCTAGGAAGGTCAAAACGTTGTTCTCTCTTTATAAATAAAAGCCGTTCAGAGATATATTTTTATTTCAAGTGGGTTTCATCAAAAAGAGTATTTATTTCTTTCTCCATAATTTTTGTCATTAAGCATTATACGGCTTCTTTCTTAGCTGGAACGTATTCAACTTTTCCTGTTATTCCACAAATCTATGTACTCAATTTTACATTCAGCTTCATGCCTTGGAATTTACATTACCACATATATACTTTTTATGTCATTATTTTAATTTATATTTATAAATAACAGAGTTATCCGCTTTCTTTTCAGGTGTCGCAAGTTATTGTTAGGAAATAACAAAACTAATTTCAAGGACATTTGATAAAGGAAGGTAAAATAGATCACACAAACGTTACAATGTTTCAACACGTAAGCAACCATTGAACAGTTCTCGTTCGGCCGCCATTTCACTTTTAGCACTTTGATGTCACGAATGAAAACTCATTCTTATCCTTCTAGGAGAATAAACACTTTTCTATAAAAAGAAGCAAAATATGTGAGACCGATACCAAAGAAAACGAAATTTGATGTAACACGTAGCATGGGTACTTTTACACCGAAAGAAAAAGTCCGTTTGGTAGTAGTGCTCAATATAGTGAAAAAAAGGGTTCCATGTCCCCATTTATAGTATTGCTATTTAAGCCCAGCATTACCAGATGCCTACAGTAACAAAATGAAAGTTTACTGCAAAGTGACCTAAATACTTACTTATTTGTCAAAGTAAAATCATAAATTGAAAGCTACGAAATAGCTGCACAAATTATGACAAGTTACATGTTTAACTTCTTGAAACATCCATGTTAATAATGTGTAACACAATATATAAATCTTATGATAGATTGGATCTTCATTAAATATATATATATAAAATGTACTCGTTGTGAAGATATAAAACGTGCTATTTGCAAACTGTCCACTGCAGGGAATCGAATCCCGAATTTGACAGATGAAATCCGTAATTTATCGCTGATCCACTGGGAGACCGAAACACAATGATTGATAAGAGAAAGACACAGATGTTATATACTATTCATAAATATGTCATCTTTGCTTCTGAATAATATCAACTTCCATCTATTTATTTTTAACGTATAGTTATAAAGTAGCTTTTTAGTTTAATAACATAATTTTATATTTTTAGGTCTCTTTTGCAGTGACGTCATTGCAAATGATACTGAAAGTCTTGTGTTTCAAGTTTACTTAAAGTTTGAATATAGACAATAACAACAATTAAAGTTTAAATATGGACTGTGAAATCGTTATAAATTACTCTGTAAATTGAGTATCATTTTGGAGGAATATGTCCCTTCGGTGGGACAGCAATAAATCTTCGGATTTATATCGCTAAAATCAGGGGTTGGATTCCCCGCGGTGGACACAGTAGATAACTCAATGTGGCTTTGGTATAAGAAAACACATATACGCTAATGGAGAAATAAACTAACCTGTAAACAAAGCTAGAACAGACAACCGACGGTTTTCATATTATTATACAACTATTCATGAAATATTCTTCCTTGAAGAAACGCTCATCTTTCTTCTAATTATAACATGAAGTAAAGTATTAAAAATATTCCTACGATTTTGTTCATCTTGTTACTAACTTACTATAATCAGTGTTTTATGTGTGGACCAAAAATTCGTTTTGATAACCTGGATTTAAGTTATCATTGCGATTAATGAAGCGGAAAGACAGAAAAATCAGAATGAAAAAAAAATGAGTATAGGTCAAAATAATAGTCGAAATAAACAGGACAGTGCTATTATAAAACAATTGAATATATTTTTTCCTCTAATGATGATCATTGATAATTGAGAAAATGTACTTTCAAAAACCTTGAATATGCATAGATCACAAAAAACAAAATATTTTAATCGTTTCTTAAACAAATAGATCTTCTAGAAAACAGAAGAGTATAATTTTAGTATATACGTCTGTCTTAGTTACTAGGAATCGTTCGAAGCAAAAGCGCCAGTTTCTAGTTTCAATAACAACAGTGACCTTGTTTTTAAACACGTAATCATAATTTCTTCAAGGATGGAAGGCTGATATCATTTTAGGATCAGAAAAAAAAACTTTATTTGAAACTTTGGCCTACTAAGGAATTATATATTTCTTTGTTCATATAAAGAAGAAATGCCATTTAAATTGTTCTTAAATGTCTCTTTACAATCTAAGTTGTAGTTATAAATCATGGACTAGGATACGTGGTTCAGTGAAATAAATAGAGGATTTATGTTTGCATCAAATAGAAAAACTGTTGAGATATAAAAATTTCTCACTGTTTACAAACCCACATCTTTTGTGTTCATCACCTGAAGTTACACTTAAGTGAAAATATTTGAAAAGTAACATCTACGTTGTTCAGAACCACAAACTATTTTAAAATTAATGGTACGTAATTTTTCAAAAGCTATAAAGTTCAGCTTACACATAATAAAGTGATAATAAAACAGTTTCTTTGATTTAAAGTACAAAGCCACACAATGAGCCATCCCTGCTGTGCTCACTACAATTATTGAAACCCGGTTTTGGGCAGTGTGAGCTCTCAGACTTACTGCAGAGCCACTGGGAGGAGGGTCATTACGTGATAGATTGGTATTAAAAAGTTTTGGACAATAATGTTCTGTGACATACTCTGTGATTTTTAAAGTAAAAATAATAAAACTATGTTTTTTACAAAATGTGTTAGAAAACACTTTCTTTTGAGTCATTTCCTTCCCTTCTATGATTACGTAAAATGTTTATCTTGTAGTTGTCAAATAAATTTGAGAAAAAATACAAAGTATAACAAAATTGTGCGTAACAACAATAAGTGTAAATTTTAGGTGTCAACTTACAAAACCTGTTATAATGTTTTGTGTTTGTTGTGTTTGATTTGCAGCAACTTATACTGCATGTTACTTTAATGGATTTTTTTTTCATGGTATGAATTCAAGTAAGACAATGTTTACATTCTATACACAGTAATTAGATATATGTAGAAGAGACAAGAGAATCCTTAAAGTAATGTTTGTGTGCATTATGAGTATTCTGTATAATTAGTTCGTTAAATCTGGGACTTTATGTGGTCCTTATGGTGAACCACATTTAGCGTAAAATAACTTACAGACAATTATGATTTCTATGTGATGCTGACTGGAACCGAAAAACTGCTACAGTTTCAGTGCTTAAGTTTTCTGAATTCGTTTGCGTGTATAAAATACAGAGAGTATTACTTTAACCACCTCATCAAAAGAAGGTTTGCTGATTTTTATCGTTGTTCTTACTTTCTTTTATTTAATGTGTTCGAACAAGAACAAACAGTGAACTTTTCCTGAATTATAATTAATGTTCGCATATCATAAAACCAGCGGAAATTTGCTTAAATTGATGGTGTTTAACTTACTGAGTATAGTGTATTCTGTGAAAAAAAAACCTGCAGTTATTGGATTAATACATTCTGCAGTTGGGCCTGGCATGGCCAGGTTTTTAAGGCGCTTGACTCGTAATCCGAGTTGGGCCGTGGGTTCGAATCCCTGTCACACCAAACATGCTCGCCCTTTCACCCATGGGGGCGTTATAAGGGCGGTCAATTCCACTATTCGTTGGTAAAAGAGCAGCCCAAGAGTTGGCGGTGGGTGTTGGTGACTAGGGACGGCTTTACGCGAAATTAAAAAACAAAGAAACAAACATTCTGCAGTTACTACTAATGTTTCGTCCCTCTTAGGAACTATAATTCTACATTAATATAATGTAATATATTAAATGGCTGAAAATACTTCTAACGTTGCTTATGTGAAAGAAAATATCAGTTGTATCACATTTCGTCCCATTTATATCGTCACGACTTTAACTTGAAAACTCAAAGCAATCATACAAACTTGTTTGGAATTGGTGAACACCTTTGGCAGTCGCGATGTTCTTTTGCTTTTATAGATTGCAAGCGATACGTGTTACGATGACTAAAATATAGGTTAATTATTTATATTTGTATTTATGACTAAGACTGATGCCTCTAATTTTTAACTTCTGATCAGAGTGAAGGCAGTCAGCAGCACCGTCAACGCTAAGGGATGTTTTGCCACGAATACACAACTTGAAATGTAGTTTCTAAATCCAGAATATCACCACAGAACGAACTCCTAGCCGATATGTTTATTATTAAATCAGTTTTATCCGCTTACTTAAAGTAGGCGTGCTATTCAGAGCAATTAGTGTTCGGTGACTGTACACTGTAACACAGATATTTAGCCACACTTTAAAAAAACACGTTGATGAGACAAATAATTTTCATTCATTGTAAGTAGTTTGACTCACTGAAATAATTTCTAAATACTTTAGAGTACTCTTTTACTAACAACTCAACTCCACCAGCTACACTAACATTATGATAACATGAGCTACAAAAGTTGCAGCATAATACGGGGCTTAATTAATAATACTGTATTCTCAAGAAGGCTGGTATAAGTATTAAAACAAAGAATATGTTAACCTGAAGATGACCTAAGAGGGTCGAAATGTTGTTTTATGTTTTATTTTAATTAAAGTTTTAGTACCCATACCTGCAGTTTCAAGAATACATTTTTACTTCAAGTAAACTTCTTGTCATCACGAACTAATAATACTATTCTAAAACACTCCTGTCATTTACTTAGTCTTTAAAGGATGTTACTGACACAGAAGAATCAACCAACGAAAAACATCCAGCATATATAGAATTAACTTATAAAGACCACCATGTTTGTTTATTGTGCCTAAGTAGTATCTTTTGTTTAAATAAATAACCGTACAATATTATATTTAAGATCGAGCTTTTGGTACAAAGAGTTAAAGCATAGCTTTAAATACACAACGAATTTTGTTCAAGTTCTCGATTTTCCAAAAGTTAGATTAATATCTATGGTGTTGTTTAGGCCTATGTAGGAAGGACAGTGAGTGGATTATTGACGATGAAGTAGATAAATTACAATAAAGTAGATCAGAGTGATTGGCTATACCAGAAAGAGTATTTCAATAAAGGGATTATTGATCAAAATGCGCTGAAAAGAGTGCAGAATATATGTACAGTGTATGTTCAATGCAAAGATATATAAAGACATCTGTACTAAAAGGATAATAGAATGGGTATTGGGATTGCTAGAGAGAAGTAGAAAAAAGTGTGATATGACGAAAAAAATTGAGAATAAAAAAACAAAATAATAAGTAAACATATCCGCGCCATTACGCTGAAAATGATTATTTCTCTAAAATTTGATGTAAACCCGAAAGGTGGCTTTTATAAATGTAATAAATGGTTTATAAGAAGTAGAACTGTATTATTTAAAAGTAAAGTGCATGAGATGAAATATCAGTTGTTTCTTTTCAGTTAGTACTTTCTTCTACGGGTGGATGATTGCTTATAAAATCCACATATTGATGAGAGTTTGTATTTTGATAAGAAATATTACTTGCAATTTCCTTTTGTGGTTTAAAACTTTTCAGTACATCTAAAAAGGACAAGTCTATTATTTTTTTCGAAATAAAACTTATTTTTCTTGTTTATTGAATTTAAAATTCCAACAAATGTTTTGAGTAACTTTCCATTTGCACAAAAGTAGCCTAAAAATATCTTACAAATTGTTTTTATATGAGCTACAACATTATCCTCAAAATAATTTAGTAGGATATTAAATAATTATAATCCGAAAAATCCTTTTGTGATATTATAATAACCTTGACCAACTTTTGTTCCCATTGCTGTGCCAGATATTTGATGTAATATTTTCTTCTCATAAGAAAAAATAATAATAATAGTAATAATAAAAGTATATTTTAAGGTAAAGACATTTACTAAACATAGAATGAATGAATTTGTCGTATTTGTCTAGAAAACGTTTCACGACTTTAAATCCGAAGACATATTCAACACTTGGATACAGAGCTACAATATCTAAAAAATACAGAATCTATGTACAATGTATGTTCGAGGCAAGTATATATATGTGCATTAAAACAAGAAAAAAAAGTATTGGAATTTCTCATTTCTCCATAAAGAAATTTTTGGAGAGAACTAGAAAAGTATATAATGGAAGAATAAAAATAACATTGACCAACAAAGGAGCACTAAGAATAATAAGAATAACAACACATTTGCACCACTATAATGAAAAAATATTATTTTCCTAAAATTTAATGTAAATGTAGTATAATGTAAAAAATAGGTTTAAAAGATTATAACTGTATTAGATAAAAATTAAATTTCGTACACTGCCGGACTAATATAGAGAGAAGACTGATACTGGTGCTCAAACACTCAACGACCTATACCTTTGTTATCTTCCACTGCCTGCAGCTAGAAATGAGATGGTAATTGCTAACAAAAAAGTAAGAAACGTAATCATATACATCAATGGGAGAGACATAAAACATTATCCTTCAAGAGAATAAAACGTAGGTTTTACTAAGATATGCTTATTGATAACTTAAAGTAAAATCCACGTTCAGTCCGTACGTAATGACTGTGTTTTACACGTGTAAGAGAATCCTCAGGGTTACGTTAAGATAGGTATTTTTAATTTCGCGCAAAGCTACACGAGAGCTATCTGCATTAGCCGTTCCCAATTTAGCAGTGTAAGACTAGAGGGAAGGTAGCTAGTCATCACCACCCACCGCCAACTCTTGGGCTACTCTTTTACCAACGAATAGTGGGATTGACCGTCACATTATAACGTCCCCACGGCTGAAAGGACGAGCATGTTTGGTGCGACCAGGATTCGAACCTACGGCCCTCAGATTACTAGTCGTACCCCTTAACACGCTTGGCCATGCCGGGCCTACGTTAAGATAGGAATTCTACATAGCTATACTATGAACATTTTTCCTTGTTTCAATTAGACAGACATTCGTCGGAAGTTTGGGCAGTTGCTGATGTCTCGACCTTAACTCAGGCTTTTATATATTGTCTTAGATGTTTTAACCTGCGTACAACTGTTACTGTTGTATAATGGCTTTGTATATAATATTTAATGTAAACAAAAACAAAATTTATTCACTTTAATGGGTACGAAAAAAATGAACACAAAATTCTAAATACTTATATTTAAAATGTTCATTTTGTTCTTTAAGACACTGTCAGCCTACAAGCTACCCTACAAACGATACAGTTAGTTTTGATGGCCTACCTTTACATTACATTAAAACAAACACAAGCGATCTTAAAAGGTTTAATTTTGCTTCGGGTTAAATCTTTCTCCAGCAAGCTTTGTTGTTATATTTAATAAGCGTGTAAAATGTTTTCGCGTTTCTCTAGTAAAGTTGCAGCGAGGACACAGCTGGTTTTGAAAGGTTTAATAATTATTTTAAACTTTTTCTTGCCAAGGGATCTTCTTTGTCGAATAAATTCGTTTAGTAATTATAAAAAAAGAAAAAATCCACCAAGGATATCACGGTTTTCAGATACTTAAGTTTTTATCATTGCACCCATTGAAATTTAATTGGTTAAGTGTTACCTAGTGATCGAATTTTCAATGATTAATTGAATTTCTTTTATAAATAGGTATTCAAGAAGTAACGTTTTTGCAAAATGAAGACATACTTGTGATAATAGGAACTGTTGCGTAAAATATAGCTCTCGTAGTTCTCACTTGACAATCTAAACTGCTAGTTTAGGCATTATGTACTTATAGTTTAGTATAAATAGTTTTTAAATTTACTCACAAACTTTGTAGAAGAGTAAATAATGAAATATGATTACTTCTTAATGTTTGTTTTTTAATTTCGCTCAGAGCTACACGAGGGCTATCTGTACTAGCCGTCCCTAATTTAACAGTGTAAGACTAGGGGGTAGGCAGCTAGTCATCGCCACCCACCGAAAAGTCTTGGGCTACTCTTTTACCAACGAATAGTGAGATTGACCGTCACATTATAACGCCCCCAGGTCTGAAAGGGCGAGAATGTTTGGTGCTTCTTATAGTGAAAAGGGTTACATTTAAAACAATGTCTTTATAATATCTTAAACTCTAAAGAAAATAATGTATTCGACGAAGAATTATACGAAAATCATGTCTAAAATATTTTCACCCAGTAATGATCGATTATTGACTGAGTTAAATTATTTGTATTTTATTACATTCATGTTAAAGTGTTAGACTTACATTTCAGTCCAATTGTAGAAAACTATTCACTTTCGAACTTTCATTCGTAAAATGTGAAGGTTATTTCTCTGAAATTAAATGGAAATAACGGAGTTGAATAGTAATATGTTTAACACAAGCTTTATTTATATCGGAACATTATTGAAAGGCTTAAAATACACTTTTATTGTTTCTGTAGACTACCGAATAAAGAAATTATTGTGTGTGGTTTCTTATTACATTTAATTGTGAAGTACACACAGCGATATGTTATTTCGAAATTATATTAATTGTTCGAATACATAAGAAGAAAATATGGCAATGATACATCGAAAAAGATGAAAATATCCATACCCTGATTTGATAACATACCCTGATTTGATAACCATTTTTACTTATTTTTAATAGTCGACATCAAAGATTTACATTAATACAGATAGGATGTATGTTATTTTGATGGAAAATGACAAAAATTCTGTAGCATACAAGGTTAGGTTTTGAATTTTGCGCAAAGATACACGAGGACTACTTGAGCTAACTGTCCTTAATATAACAGTGAAAAACTATAGGGAAGGTAAACAGACATTATCAACAACCGCAACCTTTTGCACTACTCTTTTACCAACAGATAGTATAATTGACCATCACATTATAATGTCCGCATGACTGAAAGGGAGAACATATTTGGTAGAAGGGGGAGTCAAATCCGAAATCCTCAAATGCGAGCCGCACTCCCAAACCACTTGGCCATACCAAACAAGAATACCACAGAATAATTACATAAACTATTTTGATAATCATTATTTCGTATGGGTTATTATTCATATGGTATTTAAGCCGTCTGTTTAAAATATACACATGACACAATTGAAAAATTAATAACCTTTGTAAAAAGTATGTAAAAAGCCTTTGTCACGTACATGTTAATAAATATCAAGAACCTAGAATTTCCAAGATGGAGATATTTCTCATATATAATGTTCTTGACAATAAAGGTATATGTGTTGATTTGGGGTACCAGAACCAACCAGAAAGAGATCTCAAGCAAGTCGTAGTCCAAACTCAACTGTGATAAGCAATGTGTGACCTTTTGTAAAGAATACCGGACATTTGTATGCAAAAATAACAAAAAAAATCTCACTCTGGAAATACAGCATTAGACATGGATGTTTTTACGAAATATCCGAGAAAAAGTTCAAACTGTTTTAACACTATATAACCGTGGAAACTAGCAAAACGAGTTTGCTTTCGATGAAGTGTATGCGTACCTTGATAACTGTAACTAGTCGTATGCAATTTTATACAGGTCTATGAGTGAAATGTAATGCACGACATATCGCAAAACATTTTACAACGAGTTCCTACCATCACTAGATACTGTGCCAGAAGCAAGATAAGGACCAGAGAAACGTTGATCCAAAGGTTAAAGTGCTTACGTTGTTCTTGACCCTTATCATATTGAAATGTCAGCTTTATATGGAAACGACGCCAATAAGGCATGAGTTAATATAAATAAGGTTTTCAAGTATACCTTTCATACAACCACTATATACTAAAATCAGCTGTGGAATGAAACAAATTCCCTTTCTATTGTGTGCAAAAATACAACAACTGTGACACCTTGACACTATAGCTTAAAATCAATCAAAAAAATGATTCATATATTATCTTCTCAGAAGAGATTAACGTGTTATGAGAAATCACTTATAAGTTCACAAATGGCCTTGTAAATCAAATAGGTTACTGTTCATAGACTTAAGTGCTGTAATAAATAGGTCCATTTATCAAAGACTTAGTTAATTTTTTTTCTAAGCTCTTGTGATTACTAAATTCAATAATTCAGTTATATAGCTTTTGAAAGGGACACAATAACAAGAAACAAAGCACATGTATTTGTACAAAAGAGCCACAAGGTGATCTATGGGCTGAGACATTTTTAAAGACCTATTTAAAGCTCAAAATTGAAGTTGTTTATCAGAAAAACAACTTGTAGTGTACAAATTGGACCAACTCTTTAAGGAATGGAATGATGTGGCATCTCAACGCTGTCAGAGGCTTTATAGCCATATATATTAACACCACTTAGACAATGTGCTACAATAAATGTGTCTAAAGATCGCAAACTCTTATTAAACGACTTCAAAAGAGTAATTATAGAGTATCTTGACCTCTTGAAATCAATGAAATAAATACACCTATTACTGTAGTGGAATGGTAAAGCCACCATTATGTTTATAAAGCTTAACAAAATATGAATTGTTATAAGAAAAACAAAATTCTGCAATAAGTAGTAAAAATATTATTACTCTGATTAAAATGTTCAAGTTAAATGTTAAACAAAATAAAATTATTTAACAAAGATATATACACAAGAGTAATCTGACTCTAAGTATCCTTTACATTCATGGTTAATTTACAGAATGGGAGCTCAACGTAATAAACACAGCTCAAGATTTAGTATTAGCCAAAACATTTAGATGGTGGAAAATTAAAAGAGGAAAGATAGTGATAATAAGACTAAAACGGAGAGTGATAAAAGTTCAATGAGAGCAGTTCCCCGCTGGTACAGCGGTAAGCCTACGGATTTACAACGCTGAAATCAGAGGTTCTGGTTCCCTCAATGGACTCATCAGTTAGCCTGATGCGGTTTTGCAATGAGAAAACACACACACTTAATGAAAGAATGGAATTAATGTTAAAAAAAAAACGTGTATGAATGGGTGTACTAAAAATGAAGAAAAAAGGTAGGAATGTACATGGTGTAATAAAAGTTCGTACAACATCACAAGATAGCGTGTCAAACATCCGATCCGCTAGCCCGTGATCTGTGTGCTAATGTTCAATTTGGTGCACTGATAACTATGGTAAAACTGTTTGTTATACAGCTAGAAGCGTTCAACAATATCAGTCAATCATTAAAGTTAAGGAATTTGTGGTTTTATTAATGTTCTTTGTTTGTTCTTTGTATTTGCTCTGCTGACTTTTTCAAATGGTTCTATGACTTGTACTTTTGTACTACCGTACTTACAATGAAGTTCTTATTGCAACAGAAGGGTAATTTTGTTCACTTAGGAAATGCTTGGGTAGGTAGTCGTAAATAGAAAAAAAATAGTTGGCTTTTGAAACGCTTCTCAAAAGGATGTTGACATTGACATACCTTTGTTTTTCACAAAAGCGTGATCTCATGGAACTATCACTATAGAGTCATTATTACGAAACGGGTTAGCAATCAGAGAATAAGGCCTAGGAAATTTACAATCTTTAGTACCAGTATATCAAGCGGAATTGTTTTCACGAAGTTTAAATGATTTTTATTGCATTTTACATTGAATAAAATCAAGTACGGAGAACTTTTAAAGTTTTAAAGTTATTCATAGTTGAAAATAAATTACTTAGAATATTTATTAATGGAAAAAAATGACATTTCTGCGAAATCTACTTATGTTTATTGAATGTCTGATTGTTTTCTCTTAGATGACAACGATATGTCAAAAAATAAGTTGATCCCTCTTTTGTAACGGGATTATACGACAACGTACTCAACCTGACATTTTGTTCAATGAATCTTAAATTAGAAGAATAGATACAATAAAGACTTTGAAAGATATACGAAAATACACATAAACTTACATCAGTCTTTGTTTTTAAGTATCACAGAATGAAATATTAAGGGCTAGGACTCACCTCAGGCTTTCCAATACATATTTATATGAAAAACATTTATACATAACTCAAACAAATACAGTGTAACGGAAAAACTCCATTACGTTATTGATAATCATGTTATCTTTATTAACGCATTATTTGAAGCGCATTATTTAACATTTCAATAAACTTCCACGTTTTTCAACACAATAAACTTGTATCATTCAATGCAATTTTATTTCAGTTCAAAAGTCTAATAAGAGTTAATGTTCACATTATAGAGCATGCAAGTTTGAACGTGCTGCAGGTTTTACAGTAAAGTTCCGGAAATGGAATATTACATGTAGATTAGACACTTACAAGATCCGGAACTAAATGTATATATAGGCAAATAATGAAGATATGTATTTTGAAAGTGAAAATAAAGTACATTTATTTTAGTAGTTTACCTTGAAGTTACTACATAATCAAATATTATTTTGTTTGTGGAGATTCTCTGAGATAACCAAAATGTGGATATAAATATTTGCATACTTTTTTTTTTAATCTGAGCTACTAGCTTTAAAATAAAACACTTCCATAAGGCTTTTAAAACTTTCCAGCTTATGTTAAAGACTTTCTATGTAATAGATGAAATACTACATAAAATTAAATTATACTACAGAAATAATTTTAAAAACTTCTTAATTTTTTTGGGCTACAAGGATATTTCAATTTAACAAGTATGTAATGTGAATGGACTCAAACTAGAAAAAACATCTTAAACGTGTAATAAAAATGATAAAAGTTTACAAGTAGATTGATTCAACTTCTACCATAATGATATTGGTCAAAAATGAATCTTTATCGTATCGGTTAGGTTTAAAGATAAAGGTTTAATAATACTAATAAAACTAATGATCTTTATGTATTCTATTAAATTAGAAATGTCATTTTTATTAACCACAAAATTAAAAAGCAAATCGAAGTAGTATTATGATTTTATATATATGATAATTCATAAACAATATTCAAACCTTCACAGTATTATGTCGATCCACAAATCTATTAGTATATGAATTGAGTTAATGAACTTTAGTTGAATGTTTAATAAATACATTACAAAATTAATACTTTTTCAAAAGCATATAAGAATTTTACCTTAATACCTAATATAAAACGATACGTTATATTCACACAAACAAATATATATTGAAATACTTAAGTTGATACTTCTTTCTCACCAAACTGTTCCCCGCTGGAACAACTGTAAGTCTTCGAATTTATAATACTAAAATAAGAGGTTCAATTCCCGTCGGAGGGCGTAACAGATAGCCTGATGTGGCTTTAGAAAAACACACATACGAAACTATTTATGTACGATACCGCTATTGAAAAATTTTGCTTCATGAAATGTGAAATATTTTTGTATTATAAAATGAATTGAATACATCACAAACAAAGATTAAATGATATAAATTCTAATTACATTTGTGTTTTACCCTAATACTTACATATTATTTCAAACGGAAATGTAAGCTACTATTTTTTAAACTTTCTGTTTAGAATAAAAATGTCTTGTTTTTCTGATTATTTTCTTGAAATCATGAATCTCTGTTACTAACACCGGATGATTAGCGTGCCGAACTGTTAATCTGAACTTCTATGGTTAACCTCACCTGCTTATCGAAAAAGCAAAACACATTCGCTCGGATGACAGTTAAATCACATTTTTCGATGTGATAATACACCAGAGTAGGTGGTGTTAACCAGTTATCTTTCGTCTTGTCTATCACTTCAAAATTAGGAAAGGCTAGTAGAGATATTAGCCAATGTATTTCTGGATGAAATATAACAAACAACTGTAAATTGCTAATATTTTTTTCGTAATCCATACGTAAATGTTGCAAAGGGGATGCGTTCTTTGGGACTATCCAAGATCTTGGAAAGGAAGCAAGAAGTTTGTTATAAAAAATAATAATTTTACATTTTATTTAAGTGACTGGTTCTCAAATATCGAACACACTGAAATGAAACAAATATGAATAAAGAAGAAATTACTTGAAGAAATAATTAATAATAAGGTTAAGGCTACACATTTTACTTTATAAACATGATTCAGAATATATGAGTTTAAACAATCCATTCGCTAAATATGCATGAGCACGTTTTATTATTATAACGTACTTACAAAACATGCCATATATTTGAAGCTAAAATTTCTGTAACCTTAATTACACAAATTCAAGGTTTCTAACAGATAATGTACTTATACTTTTCGGACCCGGTATGATGAAGTAGCTAAAGTACTCGTTAGCTGACGTTCGCGGATTCAAAACCCTGTCACACCAACAATGCTTGTCTTTTCAGCCTTCGAAGCGTTATAAGGGAAGGTAAATCCCGCAGTTCGTTGGTAAAAGGGTAGTCCTAGAATTGGCAGTGGGTGGTAATGACAAACTGCATTTTGTGTAATTTTATGCTGCTAAAGTAAGGATGATTCGCGCAGATAACTCTCGTGTACCTTTGCGCGAAATTCAAAATTAACTTACTTTTGCCGCTAAATTAGATATATTAACGTTATGTGACGTTGAGGAATAGAGAGCAACGTATAAAATTATTTAAACTATCAGTTATACATTTTATTGTTCCTGTTATTATGAAAAATATAACAGTTTGATAAAGAATTTAAAAAGAATGTAAAGTAATAGAGTTATAGCACGTTTCACTCACGCTCATAACATCACGTTACCAGTTACTAAATTCTATATTTCTATGCGTGCACTTGTACTTTTTTTTGCTCTTTTGTAGACTAACTGCCAAATAGAAGAACTAGAAGAAATCAATTATCAAAAACAACAACGTACTGAAATACTATACTTAATTTCATCTGTTGTAATCCAAAATGGTCTAAAATATAAAGAAAAAACGTTAACATTTTTGTTCTAACTCTTCAATAAAATAAAGCATATACGCAAATATTAGGATACACAAAAATCTTTTAAAAACCAAAACATTAAACGTTCACAAATTTTCAACGTAATGAAATTTCAACGTAGTTTCCGAGAAATGACAAAACTCTATTACAAGTAAAGGTGTCTAAAGCAAACTCTTATTTTCCATTAGTTTTAGAAGCCTGAAAGGTTTCGAGAACGAGATTTTCTGAACATTTATTTAACAAAGTAATAAATAAATAAATAAGCTATTAGCAAAGAACTGAATAATATTTTTCTGTCATGAATGCTGTTTCCGACACCTCAATATAATGTTTTTTTTCGATAAAACAACGGTTGTGGTATTTAGTTGGCGATGTTTTTTAATGTATGATAAATTACACGTCTAAGGAATTCATGACGTTTTAAGCATTTTTGTTTTATCTTCTGCTTTAAAAATATCCTGAGCAAGAAATTGCTTAATTTGTGTTTTTTTATACACTGTTTATCCTTATTATGCGGGCCCGGCATGGCCTAGCGCGTAAGGCGTGCGACTCGTAATCCGAGGGTCGCGGGTTCGCGCCCGCGTCGCGCTAAACCCAGCCGTGGGGGCGTTATAATGTGACGGTCAATCCCACTATTCGTTGGTAAAAGAGTAGCCAAAGAGTTGGCGGTGGGTGGTGATGACTAGCTGTCTTCCCTCTAGTCTTACACTGCTAAATTAGGGACGGCTAGCACAGATAGCCCTCGAGTAGCTTTGTGCGAAATTCCAAAACAAACAAACAATCCTTATTATGTTGTAAGAGATTAAAAATACGGATGCAGAGCAGAGATGTTTTAAAATATTCAAGTAAAAATTATTGCTACAAAGGAAAAGAAAAAAAAAGTGATGGCAAAATGAACCTTAAAACGCAAACGAATGAAGTCAGACCTGTGAGTTACTTAAATACATAAACTCAATATATTTCAAAAATATATAATTTATGCACTACTCGAATAGAAACTCCAGTGTAACATTTAAGTCTTATAACAGAAAATCAATTTTTTTAATCTAAAATGCACTTTTTGGAGGCTATCAACAACGAGTAATGGTATTTATATGGTTAAACGGCTAAACAGTGTCATAGAAAATACAAGATAAAACCAAGTAAATTGTACATTTCCCAGTGTTTTGCGTGTGAGCTCTTTGCTTTTTCCAGAACCTTTACCTTTGTTTAGATGTTACACATCTAATTAATATACGAATGTTCAATGTTATTCTAAGTGTTACGTATTACTCACACACGACTTGGCCATGTTGTTTGAATGTTATTTGATCCATGTTTTACAATGCAAAACAATATTCATCTTTGAACTTTCTGTGAGACATATCATAGTTGTGAGTTTTCGTCAGACTCTTTATCCTGAAGATATTGTTTCATTACACTTGCTTAAGGCTTTAGATAATCGTTTTTTCGGAAAAATTAATTCCACCTTGATTAGTTGTATTTCTTGAAGGAATAATACGATAGATCGGAATCAGTTGCACTAGTTAGCAGAATGGATGACATTAATGTTATGTAAATTATTGCCACCTTACGGCTGAGATATAGCCCAAAACTTATGTTAATTTTCCATCACGCTTTGTAACAAAAAAAAATTATGCATTAATTGTGATTCTATTTTGAGAGGAATCTACAAATTAAATAACTCTTGAAATACAATAACATTACTTTTACGATAGGGAATATAATATTTTAATGATCACAATGTTTTGATTCATAGTGCCGGGTCATCATCAGGTGATAGGTTACACCATTAAAAGCATATTTCTTTAACTTTAAAAGTTGCTTTTAATGCGTTTTTCTATTGACAACAATCCTATTGTCTTCTCTGCTGTTGAAAAAAGTTCTGTTTATTGTTTCTGAACAATCCAAACTTAGATTCATCTTTAAAGAGCACACACTTCAGACCTATTTATTCCAGTATTTATGGTATAAATCTAATTGAAATTTTTTGAATTGATTACTTCTGTTTTATATTGGTTTAGTACTTACGTATTAGTTAGACGACATCCAATCACATTGTAAAGTATCAAAAAATAAATGTACTTGGAATTTCGCACAAAGCTACACGAGGGCTATCTGCGCTAGCCGTCCCTGAGTTAATAATGTAAAGGCAGCTAGTCATCATCACCTACCGCCAAGTCTTGGGCTATTCTTTTACCCACGGCTGAAAGGGCAAGCATATTTGTTGGGATGAGGATTCGAACCGGCAACCCTCGGATTACGAGTTGAGTGCCTTAATCAACTGACCATGCTGGGCCAAATGTACTTCGAGCATTTCTTTTATAAACTTTTCCATATTTATTTCCAACATGTATATTTGTTTAAATTTTGTGGGAAGTTAAATTACATTTTAATAACCTAGTAAGACACATCAGATAAATCTCTTCTGTTCAGTTTTCAGAATCAACCATAAAGGCATTCATATAGAATTTGTTTTTCACCATAGCGTATCACCATACGCTAAGAATAAATATTGCCATAAAATTATATGGCAATATAATTCTGTTTAATTATTCTGGATATCATGAGCTCTAAGAAAAAAAAATAAATTGTAAAGTGATTGTTACACAATATTTTATATAGAGAGAGCACAAAAAATATGCGTGTCTATCTGTTTGTTTATTATCTCACTACTCTCATGTTGCTTCTCCAATCTTAAACATACTTTATGAAATGATAGTTTGGAGCAAGGGGATTCACAACCCCTTCTACTTCCATCATTGCTGTTTTTGAGCATTTATTACCTTTGATGTAAATTAACGTTAACTACATTCATAGATAACTCTATGTCTTTACACTGGAAAGAACAAATATTAAATTTTCTCTAATAAACACATAATACATGGAGGAAATACAATCGTATTATATATTTCAGAGAGCTTGTTAGCACTTTCTATAGCAAAATACAATGAAAAGAAATGGCCTCTATTGTTAAAGTAACATATAAACTCATCTGAAATATCTACTCTAACAGCCACCAGAGGCTGATATAAAGAGGTCTTTTTTGCGTTATATCAACTTCCTACTCAGATACATGACGTTTAAACTTCTGAATAAGTAATCACAAGAAACATTTTGGAAGAACATTAAGAACTGGGTGTTAAAACCACGTAAGAGAATATATATATACTGTCGCTATTTTGGCCAATACTTCTTCTTACAAAGTTATTCTTATTGTAGCACAGTGTATACAGCGTTTTAAATATATACGTATTAAATTTTTAAGGTCTATATAAAACTTTTGGTAAAGTAATAAGGAACGCTGTTGTAGTATGTTATGCTATAAATAAATTGTGTGAAAGTTAGGACTTTTGTGCTATTAAACTGTGAAACAATAACATGTGTATTAAAAAGTAACTCGCATTTGGCAAAATAGAACAGATAATGTTGATTACAATAACCGATGTAAATTTAACAAAATGTTATACCTGTAAATAAAAAACTTCGGATTAATCATTTCAGCTTTAGGAGTATTAGAGACAATATACTACGTACGTACAAACAATGAATGTTTTGGTTACAGTATATCAACTATTTTAACTAGTTTAAGTTTGATGCAAAATATATGTTAATGTTTCATTATTCTTTTATCCTTTTAGTCTGTAAAGTACTATTATTTCTAAACATAAACACATTTGCATCAATTTAGGTATTTTTCAATACATTTTTTTTTTGTTTACAAATATAGGTGGAGCTCTTTGAGTGCCTTATTTTGTTCTAGCAGCAAATGTGTGAATATTTAAGTAGACTTGTTGGACAGTAATACTTATGAAGTGCAAGCAATATATTTCATTATAACATATTTATAAATCATTCCGTCCGATAGGCTAGTTTTCCTTAATAAAAAACAACTCATAAACATTTATATGGATGTTCAACAATACTAAAATTATTTAATAAAAGATAGTAATCTTATTTATTTCTTATTTGATTTTTATTTGATGATAGATTTTGCACTTTAATATTTCATCCTGACCAAACATTAGAAACAATTATATGCTCATCAGTACAATTCAATGAACGTATATTCTTCAAGTTTTGTTTAATAAAGTGTATGATAAAGGAAATCACAAGCTCAAAATTGGTAGAGAAATATACTAAGCTGTATTTATAATATTTGTAAATAATGACTCTTTTTTTATTCAACAATAACTCACTTGAAAAAGTCTTATATTCATTTACTTTCTTTTAGAAAAGAAGTTAATAGAATGGTTGAACACCACTGTACACGAACAGTTTATTTTTTCAAACGTAGCGCATATTGAACAAACGTTATGTAAGTTGCTTTATTTATATATTCTTAAATAATTACCTACTGTTACTAATGGTTTTAACTTTAAGAAATCGAGAATGTTTACACTGTAAAAATATATAGTTGGCGTTACATTTAAACAGATGATTACTATGTACTCCTTTTTTTTATCAAAGAAGTTAATGTTACCGCTTTGCTCCACGTATATATACAATAGTTATGTACATATATGTTTATTAATATTAAACAACATGGATTTTAGAAGAGCTGAAACGCAAACAATCAACATCACTTTACTATGCACAATCTTTATATACACATACATAAAAATATATATAGCAATTTTCAAACCATAAGCTAAAGTCTAATAAAACTAAAGTACAAACTGTAAAGTAGGCAACCAAATCTCCCTTAATAAAACATATCTGAAGAAAGAAGACATACACTCATTAGGAATACACCATCTGTCGAAGATAAACCCCTTAGTTAAAAGGGTTTTTTTTTACTATCTTTTGAACTGGTAGATTAGAGAGGAGACAGACACTGTAAAACGATGGATTTTGGCCGTCATCCATAAAAGGTATTTATGAACCTAATTAGTGGAGTTTGTTTTTGCGGCAACGGGAAGCGATCCATGAATCTTTATAAAACAACATAATATAACTGCTAAGCCACAGGACAAAATTTTCGTGATACATTTTGTGTTTGGCAATATTTGGTTTCAGTTCTCCGAAACATTTACCGTAGACATCATCAGATGTAAGACAAATATTGTTTGTTGTTTGTTTTGAATTTGGCACAAAACTACACTAGAAATATCTGCGCTAGCCGTCCCTAATTTAGCAATATAAGACTAGAGGAAAGGCAGCTAGTCATTACCGTCCACCGCCTACTCTTGGGCTACACTTTCACCAACGAATTAGTTCTATTAACCGTCAGATTATAATACCACCACGGTTGAAGGTGCACAGTTGATGTGACAAGGATTCGAACCCGTTGCTTTCAGATGACGAGTCGAGCACCTTAACCACCTTAACCAAGATACTTGGCCACACACATCATTATATATTCATAGAAAATGCAACCAAATAAATTATGTCATTACTTTACGTAAGCAAAGTTGTTGAGAATTGTTCTATAATTGCACAAAATATAATTCCTCGGTAAAAAATACAAATAACTATACTTTACAAATATATACTATATATTCTTCTTTAATTGATAATATGTACTTGCATATTCTAAGGAAAACATGTTTGAAAAATAATTCAACCGAGTTTCACAAGGAGATAAACATGAAGGATCATTACAGTAATAAAAAGGTTTGAAATAGTAGGCAATATAAATTAAATCGCAAAAATATAAATACAATTCAGGTGCAAATTATAAATATAATGTACAACTTTAACTGCTAATATTTTTTATCAAGATAATAATTAAGAATAGTCTTATCGGTCATTGGAACAATAAGTACAACACTACCAGCGCCGTAACCGTGCTTGTTCAGACAATGTATATTTAAGTAATTACAGTCGTATAAAATAGTATTTAGTAATTCCATGGTGTATTCTAAAATACACTATGTTCTTGTTTTTTCATTTTATTTGACTTAAGACCAGAAATAAAAGGTCAGAAACACCTTTTTCTAAAGATAAACAATTAGTTTTTTTTTATTTTAAGAGAATTCTGAATGTGTTTTGAAGTTCTATGAAAAAGGAGCATTCAACATACACACACACACACACACACACATATATATATATATATATACAGTTACAAAACTGTCGCAGTTTTTGCACACTGAACAACACGATTATTCTGAATTTTCCCGAAACTTGAAAGTAACATCATTATGCATTTAGAATCAGAAAAATAGTTTAGCATTATCCACTGCTGTATCTATCTTTGAATAAATGCTTTAGTACGCATGTATGAAAATTAAAAATGTATATCATAAGAAAGAAAGAAAATATTCATGTTTTTTAAATTGTTTTAATATAGAAATCATTGAATAATTTTAAATATCAAATTTATTTGTGTATTATAATTATTTCAGAAAAATAAATTATGATATTTATATTTATGTCAAAGCTATTAAGACTATCTGCCGCCGCTCCGAATTTTATGCTATTGACCAGATGGAAGATCTCTTTTATAAAGTACTTATAATTGAAACTGTAAGAAATACTTTGGTTATCAAACAGTGAACTTGGCTCAACAGTAGTGAAAGCCAAAGCTCTACCACAGGGCCAACCCACATTGCGCAAGGTATGGAACAAGTACTTGTACTTTATAGCCTCCGTACGTTTAATTTTAATGGTAAACCAAGTTGATTCACTTGTTTGGTAAACTGTAATAAAGAGAACATGTCTTGTAGACATGAGAACATGAGTAGCTTTGCGTGAAATTTCGAATATATAGTTCTTTATTTAAAGCATGCAAGTGCTTTATTAATGATTTTAGAACTGCTGCTTAGAATATTAATAGGTTTTAAGTATCTAAACTTTACTATGGTTTTAAGTATCTAAACCATAGTAAGATATATATTGTGTGTTTTTATGTGATTAATTTAATAACTGAGAACTTCCGTTATAAAAGCGAATTGTTTTAAATAGTTAAATAATTATTAATAAAAATACTTTAAGATAAATAAATTTAGTAAAGTAATTATCTTAAAGTGATTTTTCGCTTCATGTTTAGATTATGTTTTGATCTTAAATGCCCAAAACAATGTTTCATAACCAAACCAAGACCAAGAAATCAATTCGTAAAATACAGTTCACACGTAAATTCGCATTTTAAAAGTCATATTTTAAACTTGTTATCATGCCCAGTTTAATCGTTTAAATGGTGTAAGTTATCACGTGTAAGAAAACAAACAAGCATCAGACACTTCAGTTAAAATACAATAAAATTACATTTATATTGAAAAACAGGAACATAAGCTTAGTAAAATATATTACGCTATATTTCAGTCTACGTGCCGTTTTTGACAATAATGTGTATGTGTGTTTTTTTAATAGCAAAGCCACATCGGGCAATCTGCTATGTCCACCGAAGAGAATCGAAACCCTGATTTTAGCGTTGAAAATCCGAAGACTTACCTCTGTCTCAGCAGGGGACACAACAATGTGTAAGCTTGCCTACCAAATGGCTGAAAGTGTTATGCAGACACAAGCAATCATTTGAGCGTTAAACAATTGATGCGCTTTTAAAATGACTTAGAAACTGTAAAGTATCTTTCCATTCAATTTACTTCAAAATTCTACTTAAATCCAATATCAAGAAAATATTATGTTGTACTGTTAAACACCACTAGCTAGCGAAGTAATGGAACAGATAAGACTGATATTTGCGTAAAAAAATCACTTTAAACATCAAGTCTGCCATGATGTTTATCACGAATGTTAAGCTCGAAAGATACAATATTTAATATGGTATTATTTTACCGAAGTGAAAACAACATCTAATGTAATCAATAGAGGATATATTCCATTATATGCGTTAATCAATCTTTAATATTTAATAAATATATATATGTTAATGATTAAAATAAAACATAGAAATAACAAGAGAAGAAAAATATCAAATATAAGTGATATTATTCATTATATTATCGTCCACTGTTTAATATAAAAAAAGGACAAGAAAAGTGTTAAGAAAGTTAGAGTTTTGCTATATATAAAGCAAATGTTGTATATTTAACACGTAAGTTAAAAATTAGGTTCAAGGTTTTTTGGAAAAGTGCTTATAAAATTTAGAAAGAAGAGTTTTAACAACAGAAATTGGTCAGGTGGTTGGCGCGTTCGACTCGCCACGTGAAGATAGCTGTTTCGAATCTTCGTCATACCACACATGCTTATCCCTTTGGTCGTGGGGTGAGTTATAATGTTTACGGTTAATTCCACTATGACCAGCCTTCCTTCTAGTCTTACTCTGTTAAATTAAAGACGGCTAGCGTAAATAACCCTCGTGCAGCCTTGAACGAAATTTGAAAAGAAACAAACAATTGAAAAAATAGACAAAAACAGAAGAAAGCTATGAAAATAATCATATACCTAATTAATTATTTTAAAATGCTATACTTAGAAATAAGTTGATTTGTAAGATTAATCTTAAAGCTATATGAAACATATCAAGCTCAATAGTTTACAACTTCTGGTTATCTAAAATTGGATTATTAGGGATCGTAACCACTGTAACTTTGTAAGACAAATATTGTTTGTTGTTTGTTTGTTTTGAATTTTGCACAAAGCTACTCAGGGTTATCTGCGATAACTATCCCTAATTTAGCAGTGTAAGACTAAAGAGAAGGCAGCTAGTCATCATCACCCACCGCCAACTTTTGGGCTACTCTTTTACCAACTCTTTGACTGTCACATTATAACGCCCCTACGGCTGAAAGGGCGAACATGTTTGTTGTGACAGAGATTCAAACCCGCGACCCTCGGATTACAAGTCGAGTGCCTTAACCACCTGGCCATGCCGGGCCGTAAGACAAAGAAATACATTATATTTTTATTGATTAAAATGAAATTACAGAAACACTGAATTTGAAAAGCAAGAGATAAAAATTTTTACTTTCTATCCATGGTTGTTTTTGGTGTTTAGTATTATACAGTGGGCTATCCGCGCTTTGCCCACCGTAGGATGATAAATTCCATCTTATATATTTAATGTGCAATATACACTTAACAGATTTGGACTGAGTGACTTTTTTTTCTAGAATTAACATAAATATAGCAGGTTAACAGTTTGGATGTTGTAAAAATACTTTGGATGTTAAGGAAACATTAAATGCTCTGTAGAATTTACTGTTGTACTTGAATGACTATATAAATCACATTGAATTTTCTTTCTCTTTGGCTTAGCGGTAAGAATGAGAGCTTATAAAATTATGATTCAATAGTCGATCTCTATGATAGGTACAACACAGTTCACCTATTCTGCAGTTCTGCGTTTAGCAACAGGAAACAGGTAAAAATCGCTATTATTTTCCAGCAAATTTATGTAGCTAAAGTTATATTTTCATTGAATTTTAGTAATTATGAAAATTGAAAGTATACTATGTTCGAATACATGAGCTAATAGTACATCTTGAAAAGTCTGTCGTAAGTAAACAATTCTTGCAATACACGGTTTGATGGAATAGGTATAATGTTTGGTTTTACTAAATAATAGACAAGTTAAGAATTATGGAGCATATTATGCAAGCATCACTTTAAACCTCGAAGTCCAAAAATAAATGAATATGGTTTCTGACGAGTAGACATAGTATCAGATTTATTATACTAAGAGGCTGCCAATACTGACTAACTTAACGTTTAAAACAGTACTTTCCAAACTTAAGTAATATCACAGTAAATACATATTGTTACTTTAAAATATATATTACACGAAACACTAATGTGTTTTATTTATAAATTTAATGTAGCTAAGTGGCTGAACACAGGAGCAGTAAATAGGAGAATTTATTGAGATTTTAGACTAATGTGTTCCTTTAATTTAAATAAATTATTACTTGGCATCATTTGATTTACCTTTTATTATAAAATGTATTTCCAATATGTTTTTGTTGTTGTTTTTTTTTCAATTGAAAATCTATTATAATTCCAATATCTAAACTTTTGATAAATATTTAAGTACTTTAGGGAAGTTAATACAAATAAACGCAAAAATAATATAAAAGCAGTTGAAAACTAAATATATTATGCCATTGATTTTCTTTTGTAATATATATCGCTTGCATTATTTTAAGTTTTTTGTTTGTTTATAAGGATGCACAAAGTTACACACTGGGTTATCTGTGCTTTGCCTACCACGAGTATCGAAACCCGGTTTTTATAGGTGGGAGTTCGCAAACATACCGTTGTGCCGCAGAGAAGCTCATTGATTATCAAATAACAGTGATTAATTTATTAATTATTGCAGAACATGTATCATATTTATAGGACCAAGTACAAAACATATGTTATGCATAGATTTTGTCTATAAAACAATGCGCTTCATGATTTATACTTTGCTTATATATGGGTTATATTTTCTAACATTTCGTTAGAAAATCAATACTTGAAAGTATCGGTTTGATATAGTACTTGAAGTTTCTTCACCTTGCTGTAGTACAGTTTATTTGTTTGTTTAAAGATAAGTACAATACCACACAAAAGGGTATCGAAATCCGGTTTCCAGCTTTTTAAGTCGGCAGACATACCGCTATGTTACTGGCGGTAGGTAGAGTATATTGTTCTTATTGAATAATAGTAATTTCATCATAACCTTTTAAACTATGCATGTTTGAACTACTTGAACAACTGATTCGATAATTATTTCAAAAATACAACACTTATGAAGTAAGTACGTCCTGTTTTGCTAATTACAACGTATCGGTTTATGGTATCGAGTCATCACCATGTGAGACTTACATTCAAAATGGCAGTTGGATTCAGGAGGCTCATGGTGGCGAAAATTGGTTTGGATTGTTTTGAATTTATAAGTGTAAGACTAGAGGGAAGGACAGCTAATCTTATGGATTCTTTGTTTGTTTTGAATTTTGCACTAAGCTATTCGAGGGCTATCTGTGCTAGTCGTCCCTAATTTAGCAGTGTAAGACTAGAGGGAAGGCAGGTAGTAATCACCACCCACCGCCAACTGCTGGGCTACTCTTTTACCAACGAATAGTGGGATTGACCGTCACATTATAACGCTCCGATGGCTGAAAGGGCGAGCATGTTTGGCGCGACGGGGATGCGAACCCGCCACCCTCAGATTACGAGTCGCACGCTTTAACACGCTTGGCCATGCCTGGCCTAATCATAAGGAACCATAATAATAATAAAGAAAAATCAAATTTAAAAATAAAACAAGTAAAAAAGGATTAAATTGCTCTTAAATTTGAAAAGTCCAAATTGTGATACTATAATAATAATATGGCACACCCTTTCTAATAATTTGGTCATAATGTAATCCTTTCCATGAACGAATAAAAGCCGTTAACACAAAGCAAATAAAGTAACATTAGGTACTCATTCAGTTTTAAGGGAATCAATGAAATAATTATTTACAAAAATAAAAATAAAATAAAATTATAAACGATATCAAATAAAATAAACCAAAACGCAAGTACAACATCAATTTTGTTTCTAATGCGAAATAAAATAAAATAGAAATAATTATAAATTTAAGGTTTATTTATTTGTTTGGAATTAAGCAAAAAGCTACACAATGGGCTACCTGTGCTCTGTTCAACGCTGGGATCGAAACTCTGTTTCTAGAAATGTGAATCTGCAGACATGCTGCTGTGCCACTGGGATGCTAATTTTAATTTTAATGTTTTCTACATAAAAAAAATAGGCTAATTAAAATTATTTTACTGAATTGAGCAATTTAGTTTGCAGATTTATTTCGTCGATATAACTTTTACTATGAGATTCTCTTTACAAGTGAATAATGTATAACGAAATTGTATAAAAATGTCAAAGTTCATAACGTTAACAAAACAAAATTCATGACATTGTTATAATTAGGATATGAGGAATATGCTTAACCTTCAACTATTACAAACACTGTCAACAGAAGTCTATCATCTGTAATACTGTAAATTAACTCTAAACTTATATTCTGCCATTATTAAGCTTGATGACTCAGTAATATAGTTTTATTATTAAGACAATTACGAACGACATAAAAAGCCCACAAAAGATCTGATAAATGCTACAGAAACATGCAAGATCGGGTTTTTAGAACGTTTAAACATTATCTTAAATATATATTACGTATATATGGTTTTTTAGGTTCTATGGATATAATGTAAACAACTCTTCAATTTACTTTCTATCATCTGTGTAATTTCCTATCTCTACCAACTTCACAACTACAATGAATATAAGTAGCTGTTCAAGTTACGACATTTGAAAGCTTGCTAAGAACGTCCTAAAGGTGGATAGTTACATCAACTATCTTTGTAAGGAACCTTACGAATATTTTAACGTGTTAAGCATATGAAAATGAAAGCTTGTTATGAAAGTGCTAAAAGAAACTAAACTTAATGAAATTTGAAGAAGACACCGTCTGTTTTAGAATCATTAGCCTAAAACCAGCCGAAATACTTAAGAAAGTAAATGGTTTGTTAAGTAATTACACATTGGTTCATTCTCAAATATATACTGCAGAAAAAAAAAAGTTTTCTTCTAGTATGCCATATCATCATTATAGTACCCTTGTGCATTTCTTTTCATTATGAATGTATAAATTCAGCAAAACAAAGCGTCCATTCATACCTATCAATATGTGGCCGCAAAACTTCGTTACGTGGTAAGCAACGTACGGATCTGTTATTTCATATTAAACACGTGCTTCATACCACCAATAAACGTCTATGCGTTTGTTCTATACATCGATGTGTCTAAAACGGTAAGAAAACATGAAAATGGTTTGGTCAATAGTATCTATCCTGAACATTCTTTTGCTAGTTATAAATGGTTTAACAAAAGAGGTGAAGGCTTTATAAAATATCCTAGAACAGAGATCAAGCAAAAATCGGTTTCATAACATTGAAATATATATATTTTGACAACAAGAAAGATGTAACCAAAGCCTGCATCGTGAATTTTTAAGCACATTTTTATCAGTTAAAGAAATAATGATAGGTTAGTATCAGGAAACGATTATTCCATAAAGTTAAAGCATAATGAGTGTTTATAAGTGAGGGTGGTATATGTTAATAAAGATTTTCTATTACTATGTTATAAAATTTATTAATATGGAAAAGTATTTTTGATTTATAACAGATTCTTGGGAGTTTGTATTTCTGATTAATTATATTTGTTGAAGATAGGTATAATATATAAATATATATGTGCGCATTACACTATACTTATTATAACTTAAAGGACCAACTTTACCTCTTAGTTAATAGTTTAAGTAAAGCGAGGTTTTAATACACCTCAAACATCGTGCAAAGAAAACAGCAAATAATAATATTTATTAGAGCTAAGCCAGTTGCAAAAACAACAAAAATATAAACCTGAATTTATGTACAATAGTAATAATCAAGAAGCTTGGGGTGCAATCATGTTTCACTCGTATCTACCAAACACAGGTGAAAAATCAGTAGAATCTCAACACGATTTCAGTGAGGGGTAAGGTATGCAGAACCCCAAATTGAGTTCTACTGTTGTCTACTTTCTGCAACCAGTTACGGGCATGTTAATAATTATACTTGGTACAAAAGCGTCATTCACATGTTATGATAGAAATAGGAAAAAAAACGTATCATTAACTCATTGTAAAAATATTATAAATCCTTACAATATAAATTCAGACCCATATTACACATCATCTCCTGGCAATCTTCTGATAATTTTGCATATGATAAACGATACTACTTAGTACTAAAAAATGATATGTATCGTTCACGTAGGAAATAGATCTAATAAATGCTGTATAAATTTTTCCCCTAGGTGGGCTAAGCAGATAGCCCGATGTGGCTTTGCTATAACAAAACACACACACCCACATTGTATAAAATCATCCTACATATATAATATCATATACTAACACTAGTCCTACGAATCCCAGTGTCTCAACACTAAACCTTATTTTCAAAATACAAGCCAGACAAGCTGAGAGTAGTCCATTAGCTAGAAGTTTATTTCTTTTTTGGCCAGTAAGGCAAAGGAGGTATTAAATTAACAAACAGATAAAGCTATAATATCCACTAAAATGGTCAATTTTAAACCTCCTAAAACAAGCACACACTAAATATATTTTAACACACACAACTAACAATCAATATGATGACTAAGTGTCTAATGCAATCTAGAGATCAAGTCAAGAATATTTTTTTCAGTAACATGTAGTCATGTTTTAAATATTTCTTGAGATAAAAAGAATTTACACTGAAAAACAAGATCGTTTAATGAAGAAAAGAAAACTAGGCAAGCTTTAGTGTTTATTATTAAACAGCTTACACATGTTTATAATTTCAGAAAATTCAAATTCATTAACTCTGGTACTTTCGATCAATAAATATATTATACGATAAAAAAGACCTTTACGTGTTACGTATTATTAATTTTTGAAATTAAAACGTTCTTAAGGAAAATATAAAAGTCCAGACTTTGGAGAAAATAAACCAAGGATTAAAGTCAAGTTTGTGTTTTATAAGAAATAGGGCAACATTAATCATATCATAATGAACTGAAATCTATAAATGAACTTAATAAACAGAAGACTCAATCATTTTAATTTGTTAAAATAGCATATTATTTGAATACATAGTATTAATATTGTGTTTGATCTCACATTTACTCAGAAATAACATAATTAACCCACTATTATAAGTTAAAAAGCTTTGTTGTTTGATATACATAGTTATGTATATCATAGTTCAATGATCGTACTTCCAGGCAACAGTCTAAATAAATCATTAAACTCTTTACGTTCGTTGTTCAATTGGGAAACGTTACTTCAAGGTAACGCAAAAATTTAAAACATACCAACATATGTTTTACAAAACCTTTTTTTTTTGTAATGTACACATTTAATATGAAAATTCAATATAAAAGAGGATTTTACTTATATTTATAATATATGTAATAGAAAATCAACATGACTGACAGTAAATTATATATTTCTCGCTTAGGATGCTATGTGAGTGATAAATTTTTAGAAGAAAATAACTTCAGTTGTAGTAGTTGACACTAAAGAAACCAGATCATGTAAGTTGTTTTGGATCTGTTACTGTTTTTATTTACCTTTAGGGTTATATATTTTTGTTGTTTCATGTAATTGGTATCAATCTTATGATTTTTTTTTTTTTAGTTTTTGTAATGTATTATCCAGATCTGGCGAGTAAAGCAAAGCGGAGGTCACTATAAAAAGTGAGATACAGGTGTTTTATACATATGCGTTATACATATTAAGCCAAACCTATGGTGTAACTACCTAATATAAAAAAAAAAAAAAAAAATTCGTCTCTCTGGGGACGCATCTTCTCCTAAACAACTTGACCGACCCAGACCAAATTTGGCTTGCTAACTTAATAGTCCAAAAGTAATCTAAATTATCATAAAACTTTCCCATACTGTAAGACAAGAAAAATAATATTTTGTATGATAATCACTATAGCTTTACTGCAGTAGCTATTATAAATAGTTGTGTTTCAACAAAACGCACCCTACAACAATATTTTAAAAGTTAAATATTGAAAATAAAATTTTCAGAATTTTGGCTTTTTCCTTCAATAACCAAAATATACAGTAATAAAATATTCATTTACAATGCGGATAACAAATATATTGTTGATGTTTAAGTTTTCTGTTTCCTCTAATTAACGTCATTTAACTTTCAGTTTATACTAGAGTTATAATAAGCAATTTAGCCTGAAATAGAGAAGTATTTCATAACTAAAATATTTTAACAGATTTCTAACTTCTTATTTGTAGAATATAACTTTGCAGAGAAGCAAAATTCAAAACTATAATTAAATTTAACGCATCAAATGCACCAAATGCAGACAGTAAAAATTATACCACATTCTTACTGTGAAATGTGCTGCTTTGACGCAACTGTCTTGTCATGCTTGCCAAGTTTTTCGACTCGACATCTACACCTTCTCACTTCCCATTCATTCCCCGTCTTACAATAATGTTCGTGAAATGAGCGTTATTGAAAATCCTTGCAGATAATTTGCTCATTTTAGCCAATATGAAGGTTTTCTTAACGTTTTCAACAGAAAAAAGATGGAGTATAGTGTCATTGAAATAACTTGCAAAACCTTTAAGGTAGGATCAAAATACATCAAAAGTGCTTCAAAAAGAAAGCTCATATTCACTTGTAGACTTTTAACAGACTTGTCGGACTTTCACTAAAGGCAGAGCTAGATATATAATTTGTCGCAGAATAAATTAGTCAAATTACATATATACTTAATTTGTAATGTATTTACCACTACTTTACAATAATGTTATTTGCCACACAATTATAGTTAATGTTCTTTTTGTCATGTTCCCCTGTGGGATAGCGGTGAGTCTATGAATTTACAACGCTAAAATCAGGAATTCGATTCCCCTTGGTAGACACAGCAGATAGCCCATTGTATCTTTGCTGTAAGAAAACACACATTTTTTGTCATATATGGTACAAATTTATACACAAACTGAATCTGATGTATTTGACAATAAGGATACACCTTCTACCATTTGCCGTATGCAGAGAAAAAGATGAATAGTTGAGTTAATTTTACGTTTTCAGTTTAGCTTATGAAGCGCGACTTGCGAAGATAAAAGATGCTTACCCACCTTACAGCGATGGTCCGTACGTGGACGGGTAATTCTCCTACTACGATACGTTTCATTAACCATAAGCTCTTGTATGTACCATATTTATTGTTGTCTACTTTTAATACAAAGCTCACAGTGGACTATCCGCGATCTCTCACCGTGAGAAATCGAACCCCGAATTTTAGTAATTGTTTTTGAAGCTTGTTGGTTTGTGATCTGATTACACTGGTTTACAAAGAAATTGAGGCAAGCACAAAAATAGCTATTTTAACCTAAGTTGGGGGTGCTGAATTCAGATTTGAAATCCGTTTTTACTCATCGCCTCTAGTTTTTTAGATATGCATACTGTACATTTTGTACACATACTGTACATAAAGGCGTATATGCATTCAGGGTTAATTTCTAATATTGTGTGACTTATGTCTTCTTTTTTAGTTATTATGCAATAAATATAAGTGTTAGCATTACATTATATATATATATATATATATATAGCTATATATCAAGACGGATTTTGGCAGTTAAGCCAAAATCAACAGCCAGTAGTGCACTGGCAGTCAGCACAGGAGGTTGGTGTCCCTCGACAATTGTGTTACACAGTCTTTTGGGTATATATTTGTATTACAATTTCCAACGACGCACATAATTATTATTGCCTTACATATGATTTAATTTTACTTTGTTTTTTTTTCAGATTCTCCAATGGCTTCAAGCTCGTCAAAACACCGAGGATGCCTCAACAAGGCCAATTCTTTCTGCTACGTGTGTGGGGACTTCACGACAGTTGCACAGTGTCGAACCATCACTTCCCTCCTCAGAACTGCCTACTTTCATTATTTTGACTGTAAAATTGGTGATCAGGACAAATCTTGGGCTCCACACATCTGTTGTAAACCCTGCTACAATGGACTAACTGCTTGGTTTAATGGCAAGAAAGCGGCTTTCAACTTTGCAGTCCCGATGGTTTGGAGAGAGCCACGAAGCCATGCAGATGATTGTTATTTTTGTCTAACAAATATAACTGGTTTCAATGCATCTTTTAGTGTCGAACCATCACTTCCCTCCTCAGAACTGCCTACTTTCATTATTTTGACTGTAAAATTGGTGATCAGGACAAATCTTGGGCTTCACACATCTGTTGTAAACCCTGCTACAATGGACTAACTGCTTGGTTTAATGGCAAGAAAGCGGCTTTCAACTTTGCAGTCCCGATGGTTTGGAGAGAGCCACGAAGCCATGCAGATGATTGTTATTTTTGTCTAACAAATATAACTGGTTTCAATGCATCTTCTAGAAAAAAGATCAAATATCCCAACCTTCCATCTGCTATGAGACCCGTTTCCCATTCAGATGATCTTCCTGTCCCAACACCTCCAGTAAATAAGGATCTTCTTTCCTCATCAGATGAAGAAATGCCTCCAAGGGAAGATTCTGCCAAGTCAATCTCTTCCGAAGATATTGACTCTTCTTATTCAGGAACAAGTGGCAACGAGCCACACTGGATCACGCAAGAAGACCTGAATGACCTTGCTCGTGATTTGTATCTGTCAAAACAGCAGTCAGAGCTCTTGGCTTCTCGGCTTAAACAGTGGAACCTAGTCCAGGAAGATGTAAGGATCACCAGTTTCATGAATCGGAACAAAGACCTTGCTTCATTTTTCGACATGAAAAACAAGTTGTGCTACTGCACAAATGTACCTGGCTTGTTCACTTTCCTTGGTTTGCCACATAATCCTTCAAACTGGCGTCTTTTCATAGACTCTTCCAAGCGAAGTCTCAAGGCTGTGCTTCTGCACAACGGGAATAAATATCCCAGCATTCCCACTGCACACTCTGTCCATCTAAAGGAGTCCTATGACAATATGGAGCTTCTTTTAGAAGCTGTTAAGTACAACCAGTACCAGTGGAGTCTGTGTGGGGACCTCAAGGTCATTGGTCTTCTTATGGGTATGCAAGCGGGCTTCACAAAGTACTGTTGCTTTCTCTGTCTCTGGGATAGTCGAGCTGTATCCCAGCATTACAAGCAGAAAGACTGGGGGTCTAGAAGCACTTTCGTTCCTGGCAAACACAGCGTCAAGGAGAATCCTCTGGTTGACATGAAGAAGGTGCTTCTTCCTCCTCTTTACATCAAGCTTGGTTTGATGAAGAATTTCGTGAAGGCCATGGACAAAAATGGTGCTGCCTTCCAACACTTGTCTGCTGTGTTCCCAGGTCTCAGTGCTGCTAAGCTCAAAGAGGGCATCTTTGTCGGACCTCAAATCCGAGAAGTGCTGAAGGATACTCATTTTGAGGAGCTTCTTACCTTAAAGGAACTGAGAGCATGGGAAGCATTTAAATCAGTCTGTAGTGGCTTCCTTGGTAACACACGCGTACCAAATTACCAAGCCTGTATTGAGAAGTTGCTAAAGACTTATGAGGATATGGGATGCCGAATGTCACTCAAAATGCATTTTCTCCATTCCCACCTCAACTTCTTCCCTCCAAACCTTGGAGCAGTGAGTGATGAGCACGGAGAAAGATTCCACCAAGACATTACGAAGATGGAGAGCAACTACTAAGGCAAGTGGAACCCCAGCATGATGGGAGACTTCTGCTGGATGCTCTTGCGTGACATCCCGGAGGCAAAATACAGCAGATCATCTAAGAAAACACACTTCTAACTGTCTGCGGTACTATGAATTGTGTACATTGTGTCGTCCAAGTATATTTATTCCGTCAATGTTCTTTATCTATCCTGTTTTATCTGTAATAAGCTGCTGCAACTGTTGAAATAAGCACGTATATACTCTGTATATACTAAAATGAGACTATTTAAAAGCCAGAAAACTAGAGGTGATAGAGCAAAACTGTTTATAAATTTGAATTCAGCACACCCAAATTAGTAAAATACACCTATTCACATTCTTGCCTCAGACAAAAAATATTTTTTTTTGTAAACCAGTGTTATTTTAAAATAATATAAGTTCATTAAATTTATGAATAAATTGTATATTTACTAGTTCATTAACACTGTTAAAGAGCTTTCTTTAGGAACGTAATTAGTAAATTCTATTTGTATTATACCAATTGTCACCGATGTGTGACAAACAATACGATTACTGTATCTCCTTGTCGAAAATAGTCTTAAATAGCAAATATTTCTAACATAAATCCCTTAAAGTTAATGGAATAGAATTAAAGGCATAACATAGGTAAATTCCATTGGCCTTCAGCAAGAGCTATAATAAATTATTTATTCGGTAATCTCTTTAATGTGATCGCATTAACATTACGAGTCTATTTTCACACTGAATATTTCCCACACTAGCCGTCCCTAATTAAGCAGTGTAAGACTAGACGGAAGGCAGCTTGTCATCACCACCCATTGCCAACTCTTTGGCTACTCTTTTACTAATGAACAGTGGGATTGATCTTCACATTATAACACCCTTACGGCTGAAAGGGCGAGCATATGTGGTGTAAGGGAGATTCAAATCCGAAACCCTTGGATTATGAGTCAAGACCCCTAACCACCTGATCTTGCCGGACCTTTCCAGATATTCTCATCATTATATTTCTAATTAGAAAATTGTATCAAAAATTGCATTGTTTGGTGTTACGAAATGAGAACAAGTTACATTAATCATCCGTATATCAGACTATCGAGTTTGACATGGGAATGTTATTATTAGCGTGTTGAGAGACTGGTGTTATAACACCTTTCGCTATCTCCTGGCTCACAACTTGATAAGTTCGACTAACGCTAGCATTTATTTATTTCTTTAAAACATATTAACAGAAAACCTTTAACGATAAATATTCGCGTTTTTCGTTTGCTTTTACTTGCTTAACGATTCTTTAGCGACTGCTTTACTTTTCTATAACAAATTAAGAATAATACTGCAATAAAAACCACATTAGAGATCTTTGGAGAAAAAACTAAACTCAGAAATAGTATAATTTTTCTACGACACGGTTTTATAAATTTAATCAAATAGTAATAAAACTTTTGAATACAAAATGTATTTTAATTTGTTTTCAGTTCGTGCTTTATCATTAACATACGTATCTATAAAAAGATCAAATAGGGATGGAAGCTAAAATATAAATTTGTATTTGCCTAAAGGTAATATAAATCAGTTTTAGCCACACAGTTACGAAACGCAACATAGTCTGGCATATAGTGCAAATAAATAACGCATTTCACGGTGAAATGACCCATGTTATGTTAAAGGTATCTTGTATTTTCAATTTATAATTTTTCTTTAGGCCTAAGACATACTCTCGAGCTTACTTACAATAATAGTATGGGTTTAAATGGTATCCTTTATACCTTGATAATTTCTTAAAAGTCTATAGAAATGAACATATAAAACAGTAATTAAGATAAATAACAATATTATACTTGTTATTCATTTGTGCTATAAATATTACATATATATAAATAAAGCAGACAGACAAAGAAAAGACTGAATAGGAATACTATCTCTCGTCCATATGACATTTTCAACTTAATGGTGGAAAATAATAATATAAAGCATATATAATCATATTTAAACATAACAGTTCATAAAACGGTAACCTTCTAATTATAAAACAAACTTAAAAATAAAAAAAAATATTAATCAAAATCTTTGCATACTGTTAAATGCTCAAGTAGTAACAGAAAAGGTAGTATATGATAGAATAAACATGTACGAATAGTTTTCTGGCCCGTTTAAGTTGTTTTGAGCATTTGCATAAATGTTTTGTTACGTTCGTTTTTTAATTTCACGAAAAGCTACACGAGGGCAATCTCCGCTAGTAGTCCCTAATTTAGGAGTGTAAGACTAGAGAGAAGGCAGCTAGTCATCACCATCCACCGCCAACTCTTGGGCTACTCTTTTACCAATGAATAGTAGGATTGGGCGTGCCATTACAACGTTCAATGGCTGAAAGGGTGAGAATGTTTGGTAGAACGAGCATTTAAACCAATGATCTCAGATTACGGGTCAAGTATCTCAACCACCTGGTCATGCCGGGTCGTTTTGTGTAAAAGGGTGTGATTTTGGTATAATCTTTCACCAAACAAATCAACGTTTTGTTCGGATATTTTCCATGTACTTGGTGTAGGTCATACCTCGGCACGTGCCAGAAGTTACAGAGCATCAAATTATTTCACTATCTAGAAATTTCATGAAGCAAACGGACATCGCCAGAACAGTAAGATATCCTCATTGTATTGTATCCAGAATCATGAAACGTCATCGGACTACAGGAAACTTTGTTTCAGAAAGGCCGAAATGGTGGTCACTGAAATACTACTACCCCACATGACAGTGTTTTGATCATGTTAGCACAACAAGGTCGAAAGAAGTCTCGCAACACCTTACGATATGTATGGCATGAATATATTCATTTCAGGGTGTATAGAAGAACACAGATGGGTAGACTAAAAAACAAGGTTATTTTAAAAGAAATACTTTCTAGTGACACCATGTTACTTGGACAAGAGAGCCTGTAAACTTAAAGTTAAAATACTGCCAACATGCAAGCTTTTCAGATGAGTTCTCTTGGCCTATTTCTGGGGTTGTTAAAGCTAATGGTAGGATTCGTGTTCATTGTTTTTCTGGTGAACAAAGGAGGTAAGACTGCCTTCCCCAAAGGGAACACATAGGAGGTAGTACAGTACATGTTTGGGCACTTGTTCATCATGGTGGGAAAAAAAACTGCTCTTTACATCTTCCAAAAAAACGTCAATGGCGCCACCTACAGGCATTACATAGAGATTATATTTCTGCCAAATGTTAGAATAAGGTTTGACAATAGATTTTGTTATAGAGCGTATTGTACAAGATTATCCCGACCAGGAAGACGTTACAAGATTGCCGTGACCAGCAGTTTCCAGATTGTAATTCCATTGAGAAGATTCCATTTAATTGCTAAACTATCCTTAGTTTAGGATAAACTAAGCCGGTAAATTTCTAACCACAACCCTAAACCAGTTACTATAGCTGAGTTTCAGAGCCTTGTAGCGAAAAGTTGGATTGAAATCACAGTAATTAACATCAACAACCTTATTGACAGCACGCAACGTTGCCTTACGGAAGTTATGGAGTACGAGAAAGACCAACCAAATACTGAATGTTTAATATGAACGATATTATTCGTAATTATTTTATTTGTTTTAAATGCTTTCACCAATACAATGTATTTTCGCGTTATAGCTATATGAAGATAAACTATATTAATCTCCTCCTCTTTTTCGCGTGTGTTTTTTGTTAATTGCCTCTGAAATGTTTTATCAGCTTTAAATGTGTTATATTATATATTATATATAATTAAAATTTAATTAGCAGCTGCCTTATCAAAGAAGCTTATGTAAAATACATTTTTATAAATACTATTGACGCTCGACATGGCTCTTGTAATCCGAGGATCGCGGGTTCGAGTCCCCGTCACACCAAACATGCTCGCCTTTTCAGACGTTGGGGTGTTATAAAGTGACGGGTAAATTCCACTATTCGTTGGTAAAAGAGTAGCCGCAGAGTTGGCGGTGGGTGGTGATGACTAGCTGCCTTTCCTCTAGACTTAGACTGCTAAATTAGAGACGGCTAATGCAGATAGACCTCTTGTAGCTTTGAGCGAAATTCAAAAACAAATAAACAAACACCATTAAAGTACTGAACATTATTATATTTGAAGAGGGTTTGAAGAAACAAACAGAATTCCCTATCAGTTAAAACATAAACAAAACAGAGAAGCATGATCGATTGCCACTATTTGAATGTATCAGAAAAACTTCATTGATAGCTCGAGGCTTAAGATACGACTAACCAGTTATAGTTTAAGTTTAAACGAAAATTAAAGTGGGGCATATAATTATTTGACAGGCTTATGCATTCCAAATGTAGACCTATGAGATCACTGTTGCCGAAATGAATATTCTGACCATGAAGAATAAATGTTTGAAGATTCATTATTCTTTTCAGCTTGCCGTTGAACAATTTTTTTTTGTTTAAATATAAGTTTTATGTTTCATATTATTCAAAAGATAACTGAATCTGTGATTAGAAAACAACAAGGAAAGAAAGATACACACACATATTTATGTATGTATATAAATATGGCATTGTTGCGAGTAATATATGGAGGCTTGAAACAATAGCACCTTTTCCAAAACATCATCGTGCCATAAATCAATAAAATGTAAACTTCAGTAGTTAAGCTGATGTCCAGAGACATGATCCGAACTGTGCCTGCCTAGTACATGTATGCAACATAATGCCTTCTTTTCAACACAAAGGGGCGTATTTCCAAATGCTAAGCCGCTAGTATGGCACAGTCAGTTATATGCCAGACTGTACGCAATTAGTGCATAAAAGGAAAAGACACATGTTCATATTGTGTAATCAATATATTTACGAATCGTTATTGAATACTTATGATTAATAGTCGATTTACTTAATTTTTAACTGTTAATGAATTTATTCATCCTTCTATTTAAAGTACTAGTTTAAATAAGAAAAGTTATTGTTACCTATTTGTAAATTAAGAGTAAGGGTGCTACAAATGGTTAAAGTTTCAAAATAATAAAATGCTTTACAATTTTTTATTTTGATGTATAGAAAATTCTAGCGTCGCTTGCACTTCTGAAATATAAACTTAATGTAAAATAATTTCTTGCAGTTCTTACAAATAAAACATTTCATAAGAGGTGATATCAATTTAAACTTAGCTTTCAGTGGAAAGGGAAAACAAACAAAAAAATGTAGATTCTCAATATATATATATATATATATATATTACAGTTGGGATGTGCATGGCATACAACATATTTCGTGAAATTCTATGCAGCCAGTGCATCACACCAAATTTTATATAACTCGGTAAAATTTCATTTAATTTTAAATATCGGGATATGAAACATAGGTTGAAAAAAATGTTCTTTTAAAAGCAACTGAACACCTCATACATCATTCAAGCTCCCTAAAGTAAATCTGTCCTTTTATATTTATCGATATAACACTTTTTCTTTATACTAACTAACAGATAGGCAGGCATAAAATAAGTCGACCATAACCATCAATACGCAGAAAATTGACTGATTTGAGCAATTAATTTTTTTTCGAAAGGTTGTCTCTAACCTAACTACAACACATATTTTATTGGTATGATAAATGTTTCGATCTTTGCGAGTCATTGTTTTCACAGCATACTTTGTGATATCGTCTTTCTAATGAACTTTGAATTAAATTAGTGGATAGAGAAAAATCGATTATGAAACCTCTTTCCTCAAAGTTCACTATATTTAAGCGAAAACACCTGAAATACAAAATAAACTCACTTTCTGAAACACATATTTACCGTTACTGAATAAAACATAATAATGTAACATACGAAAGCCAATTAATAATATTAACTTACAATTAAAACACACTACTTGCACAGATTAGTACTGAAAACATATACTACTAATACATAACTAATTGCGTATAATTTTCAAACTGTTCTAGATGTAATGATTAGCATACATTGTTTTATAAGTTGAATATTAACAATATTTTCAGAGGTATCATGTTACATATATGCTTATTTGTTCATGCACTCGTAATTTAAAAGTTTACTTCTTACATATATATATATTCTACCTAAAAATGAATAGTTAAAATAATTAAAACACGTTTTTTATGTAACGTTAGTAAAAACTAAGTTTGTATACAAGAAAGACGATCATTGAGAAAGAAAAGTGATATATCTCACATGATATTAACAAATTTAGATTCTTATAAAACACATTATATATTCGAAATTTGAAACAATAAAGGTGTTGAAAGTAGATTTATCGATATATATTTGCTTATACAACTGTTGAAGCTAGTAATTTATCATGACACAATATTCTAATTCTAATATTACATTTTTGTAATTGTAAAAATAAGTGTCTTCAGTGTGAAATGTACTCATTTTTACTTTCTATAATTAAAGGAACGAATGATTTTAAATAACGGGTTCACTACGTTATGTAATGTATATACACATCTTTGTATGATATAGTTTGCTTGTAGATAAGCACAAAGTTACACAATGGGCTATCTGTACCATGCCTATCAAGAATATCTAAACTCGAATTTAAGCATTATACGACTTCAGATTTACCGCTAAGCCACTGGGGAGAATACTAAGTAAAGAGAGTTGGAAAAACAAAACAACTGCGTTATTTAAAGTTGAATGACCACTGGCGTTGACTAGAATGGGCTTTATTCGTAAGCAGAAGATCCTGAATTACGACTTTTCTTTCGAATGTGCTAACAACAACTTAACTTTTTTTCTGGTTGTTGACATGGAGATTTGATTAAAACCAGATATAAAAAAAATTGTACTGTCGTTTTTCTTTAGCTGAGTTCACACAAACGAATTATTCACTACTCACTCATGAAGAACTCTACTCTGAAATACTTTAATAATAACGATAACATTATTGTTACTTGTACTGGTACAGACTACATAAAAAATTATTGTCTTAATTGACAGTTCTATACTCGTATCCACTGACAGAGACTGGTTAAAGCTTACAATAAAACAGGGGAGAAGATACAGTGCCCCTTATTCAGTCAAACAACACATTAAGATGGCTGATTTCACTTTCAAAGACCCAATATATGTTTTATCTAAGTTACATCAAAATAACTTGCTCCTCTGATCCATTTCATCTAGTATCCAAAGGACTTACCTTAAATAATATATAAACTTTCTATTCCTTCTTTTAGGTTATTTTATTATTAATGAATATACAGTAGAAGTTTCATTTTATTTTGTTCAAAGATTCCATTATTTATTAGTATTAATCTTGTAGGAAACACTTAAATATGTTTAATTTATCTTTTTCTCTTTAAGAATGAACTTAAAGTTGTTTTTAACCTGTAGGAACTTGAACAGATAGCTACTTAAAACAGTTCTGAGAAACACATGCTTTGTGTTGAAATATAAAGCGTTACAATAGAACTCACATTTAGGCTATGCTAGCCACTTTTTTTTTTTCCTGTGTCGTTTCGAGCAACTAAGCGCATATAAAATTGTACTAATACAAATGTAGCCTTTTTAGCTAAAACATATACATCTAAAACATCACTGTAAATAAACCTTCACGCCTTTTACCCTTTACTTCATATATGATATAGGGGTTGGCTATCTAAAAACACCGATATATAGTGTAAAAACATTGAGTATCCACACGTTACAGTCATGTAATTTTCATCACGTATCATCTGGTAAGCCCACTTTCACCTTATATTTAAGCTTCTGGCCCAGCATGGCCAAGTGGTTAAGGTACTCGACTCGTAATTTGAGGGCCGCGGGTTCCAATCCCCGTCACACCAAAACATTCTTGCCCTTTAAGTCGTGGGGGCGTTATAATGTGATGGTCAATCCCACTATTTTTTGTAAAAGAGTAGCCCAAGAGTTGGCGGTGGGTAGTGATAACTAGCTGCCTTCCCTGTAGTCTTACACTACTAAATTAGAGACGGCTATCGAAAATTGCCCTCGAGTAGCTTTGCGTGAAATTCAAAACAAACGAAACTTAAGCTTCTTAAAGGAACACAGATATTTCTAAGGAAATCAGTTTCAAGATGGAATAATAACATCGTTTACAATTATTATTTTTTTTTTACTTCTTGAAAAGTGCAGAAATATCTTAAGAAATAATCTACGCTTTGTGCAATTATCCATTTAGTAATATTGCCTAGGCTTGATTGCAATACTCGCCTCAGTTTTTGTTGAAGGCTGGCCGACCAATAATAATAATAGAAAAAAGAATAAATGAACTTTTCCCTATTATGATACAATACCGTGGTTCATGACATTTAACTCTTTTTTTCGGAATGTGTGACCCCATATTTTATTTATTTTGTGTTTCAAGTCTCTTTATTATAGAAGCAAGATATTAATATATATAATCTCGAAGATTAAATACAATGATATTCACGTATTTGTATGTACTTTTTATACAATGGAATGCGTTTTACACACGGATTTCTAAATAAACACGTGGAAAATAACTAGGATTTTACACGGAAAACACAAAATATATAATTTAAACACATTAGTCAGAGGTTTATATTTGCTGTTTCTAACGCAGTCCTTCTTGTGATTTTACTTATTTTACTATTTAACTTCATTGAAATGTATTTATTTTCACTAAAATAACTTAAACACATATTTTTAACGATATCTCAAATTAAAATACACTTTATTTCAGAAAAACGACAAAGACTGAGGTCGAGTATATTTTGTATTTTCAATAATATCTAATAGTAAAGAAATGCAACATCTTTTACTTCTCATAAGTCCCATAAATCAGAAGTGTTATCATTTAGTAAAGATTTACAACTCAGTACTAAAAACATGCGTAGTTCAATGTTTCTAACACCAAAATGTTCCATTACAAATTCAAAGTCAGGTAAAATATGTAAAAAAAATTTGTAAGAGTAAACCATTTAAACAATAGTACTTAACATTTTCTAAACTTACGTCTTTTGGTCTTTAATGTTCGTCTTCAAGATGTCTATACGTGTAGATCAAGCACGCATGTGATGAAATTGAGCTAATATATTATTTTACTACAAGATGTTAGAGTTCTCAGGGGAACAACTCTCTTTAATACACAAATTACCACAACATTTGCGATTTATAGCAACAGCCTAACAAGAGATTATTCACTATAGATATAACAACTGGCTTTAATTATTTTCAGAAACTGTAAATTCCTAATTAAATATTTTAATGTGTTCTTCTGTTTGGTAAAATCGTAACAAATACACATTTTATTAATAAACAAAATCTATTCATTTTTTTAAGTATTTGGTAGAAGTTAAAAGCAAAACACTTAGTTATAAACGTAGAAACTTTATAAGTTACAGACTTATAACTACATTTTTGACAATGATAAAATGTATAATAAAACACTTGAATCATATCACAATAATTATTCAAAAGTGTTTAATACTATACTTTTTACATTACTCTTGGAATACTGTTCAGTAAATATCTGACCTTGAAGTATCATAAACAACATACAAACTTTGAAATACCTACGATGTGAACAGCTGTACGCTTAAGTATTTTGCCTGGTTTTGAATTTCGTGCAAAGCAACACGCGGGCTATCTGCGCTAGCCATCCCTAATTTAACAGTTAAAATTAGAGGGAAGGCAGCTAGTCATCACCACCCACCGCCAATTCTTGAGCTACTCATTTCCCCACCAATAGTGGGATTGACTGTAACATTGTAACGCTACCACGGCTGAAAGGCCGAGTATGTTTGGTGTTACGGGGACTCGAACCCGCGACCCTCGGATTACAAGTCGAGTGCCTTAATCACCTGGTCATGCCGGACCATGCGCTTAACCTCTATTTTAAGTATTTAAAAATGTGGCTAATTATACAGAAGCGTCTCATATTCAGGTTATGCGTTACTAACAACAGTTACAAATGCAAAGCCTAACGGTTTTATTTAGTAGTGCACGGGTTGCATTAGAAGTATTTACAAATTCGGTAATAAATTAATTATTACAAAGAACATAAAAATAAAAACACTAAAACAAAAACTACAGTGTAAAAATATATAGGTTATAACTAGTAAAGACAAAGAGATAAAATTTGTTATTAATTTGTTATTTGTGTTTAAGCATAATGGGTTATTTGCGCTCTGCTCTGAATTTTAGAGTTTTAAATCCGTAAACTAAACAGCATCCGTAATGTTGCTTCTGTTTAGATCAATTTCACTGTGTACAATTTCAGTGTTGTTTTCATATATGGAGTGTTTGATGTATGTTAAATGTTTAAAAAACATAGGATGGCTCTATGACATTGTTGTTATTTTTCCTCCTTGCATTTGGTTCTCTTCAAATCTCAATTAAATAAGGCTACCATGTTTCTGTGACGGACAGTATCTGGAATCACAGGTTCAGGTCTTGTTTTAAAAATGTTTAGTTAATAAGAATTAGAAACGTTATATACTTTAAACTATTTAAAATGCTGAACTTATGATTTCATTCTATAGTTTCTATGATTCATATACATCAAACATTTGAGATAAAAGAGTTTAAGTAATTACGAATGGCAACAAATAAAATATATAGTTAATCATAATAGATACTTAAATATAATATACAAAAATATATAGTATAAAACCAACTTAACTCGAATTAATACACAATGACTCAGCTAAGAATTTCAAATATAAATATTTCACTTGTTTCTGTGAAATAATTAACAATCATGTGTTAAAACAAGTCCTAACATTCAGGCAGAAATTATCAGCAAATCTTTAAATAAAAAAAATGCCTTAAAATTCCAATACTTGTCTGTTATATATGTCTCTGCTATTTTTGTGCTACATGACATTCCTGTATTACACGTAGGCTAACATGTCAATAAGAAGAACTGTTCAACTTAACGACGATATCTTAATGTTTAAACTAAGCCATATGGCGGTTTCATGTTAAACAAGGCCTCTGTGTTTTCCAGTTATGTGGAATAGGTTAGTTGGCATTGAGCTTAAAAACATCCTTCTTGTCATAACTCATGATGCCCAGGCTGTTGTACATCAAAGTGCTCTGTATATACATACCGAAGACCAGACCGAAACTTATTGACTATTTTTATCTTTAGTTGAGCATGATTTAATAGGATGTTAGAGGATTATTGTTGGAAGTTAACATTTGTTTTTGGCCTAAACACAGATCACGTACAGAAACGATCATGATATTTGAAACACAATAGGAAATAATTGAATGAGTAACCAAGCATTTCTTTCTTTTAAATTATATTTATATTAAATTTATATATTTATTTTGGAACAGTTTCTTGTCTCATTCTTTGAGCAAAGCAAGTACTACATATATATATATTATAAAACGACTTCTATCTTCGTAAGGCAACTGTACTTCTAACATATTTTCCCGCAACTCTCTAAATAGACAACACAGTCGTGGTGTCTATGTGTCTTATTTCTCTGGATAACTTATACTGAAACAAATTTTCCAATACGTATATACCTTTTTTGATGCAATATATGGTTACCCCCATGTTTATATGTAAAACCCATCTTTCACGAATGCACAAATAATACAACACAGTTCACTTTTTTAAAACGTAAAAAAACAAACAAAAATGAAAGTGATACACAAGTGAATTAGTTACACTTTCTTTTTGTAATACATAACTTACAATAACCATCGCATAGATTTTTGGTAAAATTCCGCTTTTTAATAGAATTTATTATTGTTTTTTGTTTTGAATTTCGCGCAAAGCTACACGGGGGCTGTCTGAACTATCCGTTTCTAATTTTGCAGTGTAAGACTAGAGGGAAGAAAGCTAGTCATCACTACCCACCGCCAACTTTGGAGCTACTTTTTTACCAACGAATAGTGTTATTGACCGTAACATTATAATGCTTCCACAGCTGAAAGGGTGAGCATGTTTGGTGTGACGAGGATTCGAACCCGCGACTCTCGGATTACAAGTCGAGTACTTTAACCACCTGGCCATGCCGTGGCTTATTGTTTTTTGTATTTTTTATCAACTAGAATTAGTATTTTTGATCTTACCTATATCTTGTTCAGTGTATTAGCGAAAGAGTCAGGTAAGAAACATTTAAGCCTAATGTACAACTGACATTGATTTTGAAGTATGAACTAAGAGCCCGGCGATAACACAACGGTATGTTTAGGGACTTATAATGCTCGAAACAGGGTTTTAATACCCGTTTCGATACCAAACCAAGAGAAAGGCATCGAATAAACATTTTCATTACCTCATAGGTTTTTGCTCCAGTTTTTGGTAATTAATAATATGACTGGCTGTCATTCTATAACACATGCGTAGATGAAAGTGTGTAACGTGTTCTGCACCATCGAATATTAGACCTACCAACACGCAAGTTATCATGATAACCACCCACCGGACGACAGACGCCCATACCTTTTTGTCAAAAAACCCTTTTAGGTTTCATTTTTTAATTTTAAGATAAAAGAGAATTAAATTCTCTTAGAAGAACATGTTTGTTAACAGGTTTAAATTTATTAATCTACATCTTTCTTTTTCATTCTTGTCACATATGTATCTGCATTTTGCTTGTTCATAATGAAGTGATATTCATGGATGTTAATTATCATCTGATCTGGTTACAATGCTATTTATTATCTTTGAGTTGTATTTGATCAGTCTATATATCAATTCAAAGGTAAAATAACTCTGGTTTTATTTTTCTTAGTAAAACGATATAATAATTCGTTCATGATGCTACTTGAAAACTTTGTAGTCATGTTTGGTTCAGTTTATAGATCAACTGAACGATACAGTTTCTCTCTGGAGATTCAGCACTATTTCTTGGAACTGATTGTAATTCGTTCGCGGTGTTACCTATAAACTTTAAAATAAAAATAAAACGACACAATGACTGAAAATTGATAGTATGTGAAAAATATATTAATATAGAAATTAATCTTTTCTTGCACTCTTCACCAAGGACTATCGTCCTACGATAAACAGGTAAAATCCATTAAGAGCCCAAGGACTATAATATGCTTAATTGCACCTCAAGTTAATCCTTTTACAGCTGCAATACTTTTTTCTTGGTAACATTAGAATTGTCTAGCGGCTGGAAATAAAAGAAAAAATCCAAACTTCAGAGAGTAAAGAGATTTGTTGACACAAGAAATATATATGAGTGGAAAAAAAAATTCTCAATTAAATTAGAAAATGCCTTTACATTATATTATAATTTAAAGAGGATTTTCAAGTAAAAAAAACCTTGAGATAAGCGTATTATGTGTCAGCGTGTTTTAAGAAATTTAAATACTTAAATACGTCTTTTTGATGTTCTAAAAAAAACTATAAATTAAAGAACTGAAATGTTTTCTGTCTAAAATATTATATTTGTTTCATTCAGAAATTACAAAAGTGTGTCGCTGAAAAGGCAATTTTATAATTTTGGAAGCTCTTTATGTCTTTAGTTTTAATTGAAGGGCAAGAAGTTTTGTGCCACCCAGTGGTTTCCCGTTGGTATAGCGATAAGTCTACAGATTTATAACGCTAAAAACAGGGGTTTGATCTCCCTCAGTGAACTTAGCTGCTATGAGAAAACACACACACCAACCAGTGGCACAGCAGTGTGTCTGCAGACGTATACTGCTACAAACCGGGTTTTGATACTCGTGACGGACCGGGCACAGATAGATCTCTTTTATAACTTTGTGCTTGGAAACAAAAACAACAAGAGGTATATTAAAATATATAATCAAACAGAAAATATAAAGCGTAGCACCGACAGTTATGCTCCATAAATTTGAGAACTTTAAAATCAAAAGGAACAATTATTGTGATATTCGAGTTCTTAAATGTAGCATACCTGTTAGCAACGTATTTTGTTTAATTGTTCGTTGTATCATTGTAAGGAAAGTTGGGAATTTAGCACTAAAACAATGGTATTAGTTTTATTCCTCATAAAACATAGAACAATATGAACAACAGGTCAATAAGAACAATTAATCGTCTGGTATCTAGGGAATCGATTATTCAAATCAGAATGTCAAACTATATTATTGAAAGTACCAGAAATACCATCTACTTAAAAGACATTAAACCTTACAAGCGTAACGCAGGGATAACTTAATATATAGAAAAGTTTTAAAGAGTTAGTAATACACAAGAAACTTAATAGCCTTAGGAAATTATAATAAACAACGTGATAGACTTGCTAAAGAGGTATATTGGAAATGAATACATCTTGCTGAAAATTGGGTATTCTTATTTTGAGAAAGTTCCCAAAAAATAAAATACGGCAATTAGTCCTGTAATGCAATCAGGAGTAGTTAAGATTTATGAATATTTTTTGCACCAATAAAAGCATAAATACATGTAGTAAAAGTTTCCACTCATTGAAGAAGAAAAAAAAACATTTCACCACATAAAACCAATAATCACATATATTTTAGCAACTTCATAGTAGTATGGTAAAAATTAATATATTTTGATTAAAGAAAGTTACCTATATTGATCAGAATTAAGCATTTATATATATATATATATATATATATATATATATATATATATATGCCTAACACTGTATTATCTATAATTATATTACTTATAGTGCATTTTGACAAACAAAGTGTATGTAATTCCGGACAAATAATTTACATCTACGAAAACAGCGTAGTTAGCTTTGAAAGTCCAGCCATATAAATATGTGACTTTAAAAATGGCCTAATTATATAAAAGACCCGACACTGTAATGGAATAAAAAGTTTGATTAAACAATTAAAACTGGGAAAACTTATCCTATTTTTATTGCAAACGGTACCAGCAGCAAATTTAATAAAAAAAGGACGAAAATTTAGTCAATGAAACACTCTCGATCTTTATGTAGCAAGATCAATTAGAAGGAAACGTGTGTTTACTTATAGCAAAGCGACATCAGCCTACCTGCTAAGTCCACTGAGGGAATCGAACTCGTGATTTCTGCATTGTAAATCCGTAGACTTACCTCTGTATTAGCGGGTGACAGAAGGAAACGCGAGTTTCACATTAAAGATATAGAAAAAGTCATGGATATCAATAGTGAAATAAGAAGGACTATTCTGAAGAATAGTTAACAGTGACATAAATGCCAAAATATTCATAAACTAAAGACAGTTCACGTTACTGTAAAAACATTTGATTATGCTTTCACATGACCAGAATGAATAATAATGGTTCATTATTTAACGTAAATAAGCATAGTTCTCGAATCAAACTTATTAACACAGTGTAAGTATTGTTATGTAGTTACAATTACTGCTCATGATTTCCTATTTCTTAGTAGTAACAATTATTTATATACAAATCCATTATACAAATTGATTTTTTGTATCGACTCAAACTATTCATAATAGACTTGAGTAAACTGGTGTAAGGTCACGGGAAACTTGAATTAAAATCCCATTTTCCAAGTATCTCGTACAAAGCTGTTATGTGGTAGAAGGACGGGGCGGGATCCTATATGCTTATTGGTGTTATTGGTGTTCCAGTATTTTTAGTGTAGACTTCGTTTTTTTCCAAAATACAACGCCTGCCGCACCACACTTGCGTCTTCAGAGAAAGACTCTTGTCCACCTGTAAAAATTAACCCAATCAAACATGTCTGAAACGCTTCCAGCATGCTGTTTCGGCCTTCCAAATCCAGTCCGCCACATTCTGTTATCTTAGAAGTTCACTTATTGAGAAGGAGATCCACTTGTTACAAACAAATATCCAAGAAGCGCATTAAAAGCATAGAAAGGCTAACTTTGTTTAGTTTTGGTGGAAACAGATACTATAATTTAAAATATAATCAATTTGTATCTATTTATCAGCCCAAACTGTTTCATCTTAGAGAATGACATTTTGTAAAAAATGAAAGCCTTCTATTTGAGAACATGGAAGACGAAAAAGAAAAAGGAACAGTTTTACGGTTAAGCGTCATCTAACATTTGATATAAAGGCTGTCTTTAGGAAATTTTGGGTAACATGTACCAAAATTAAAATCAAAATAAACACAAATCTTTTACGTCCAGCAAATAGAATTCTAGTGGAAATTGATAAAATGATATAAATTTTGTCAGAATAATAATGAGGAAAATTATTAAATAGAAGTTCACCATAGAAATATACAAATTTAACTTTTGATTTGCATGTTTTAACCAAGTAGATATGTATATAAGAACTTCGGTTGTGTTAAGCTGCATTTACAGTCACTATCAAACGTTATAGGCCTAACGCGCAAGCAGTAAAATATTTGATTTCACTATCTGCTCTTTTAGCTTAAATCCACCCAATGGATATGCGCTCTGTCCACAGTAAAATAACTAAGCATGGATTTTAGCGTTGACCCAGCACTGGGCTTATTTCTCCTGTTAAGTATATAAATCTAAACAGATTTCTCCAACAATTATCATAGCGATGTTTATGTTTGGAACCTCAACACGTAAAGTATTATTACTATTGTTCAATCCCATTATACGTTGGTAAAGAGTAGCCCAAGGTTTGGCGGTGGGTGGTGATGACTAACTGTCTTCCCTCTTGCCTTACACGTTATATTAGGAACTGCTAGCGCAGATAGCCATCTTTTAGCTTTCCGCGAGTTTCAAAACAAACCTACCAGTGGCATAGCGGTATGTCTGTAGCCTCACACCACTGAAAACTGGGTTCCTATAACCGTGGTGAACACACCACAGATAGCTATTGTGAATTTGTGTGCTTAATTAAACAAACAATCAATTCATATAATTGTACGCATAAAAAGTAAAGATATTTCTAAAAATATTATGATATTAAGGGTTTTAAATGAAACAGTAAGATCAAAGCAAAATTTACAAGACAGTTACATGAAAACACTCACGTAACACATTATAATCTTTAGTTTTGTGAATGAAGTTGTCTGGTATACTATAAAGAAGGAGTTTACCTTAAAACTATAACTGAAACAATTAAATTAAAGATGATTTTGAATTATATTTATTATTTTAAAACTTCAGTTAAAATTTGTGCTTCTAGGTAAAGAGTAGAGAGTGTGAAGCATGATTTCATACTTCTAAAACTGACGTTAGAATTATACATTTTGTATTTAGGAATCAATTAAATTAGTTGACCTTTCTCTTCAACACAAGTTTCATTCTATTGTTTATGCATAATAAACGTCAGCATTGGAATAATTAGAAGTAAAAACTAAAAACAGAAAAGCATAAAAAATCCATAAAAGAATAACTGCGTTAATATTTTAGGATTTAAGAGAAGTTTAAATATAAACTTTGTATTAATTTTTAATTAGATTTTTAATACTATGAACACTCTTTCGTATCGATTTCTATGGATATTTGCATTTTATGTATGAAAACACAATTTTTAAGCTTAGTTAGCTAAAAACTAACAAATTCAAAATATTCGAATATTGCACAGTTGTTTAAATGAAGAAACAAAAAAAGGTTTGTAAACTGGTTTGTTTCAGAATAGATCTAAATTTAAACAGAATAACTGGTGCTAGATTTTATATTCAGTATCTAATTTGTATCGTATGTATAAGATAATATTAAGGAATCAGATATTTGTCAATATTTAGACAAGGTATAGTTCATTTCATTATTATTATTGTATTTTATATATATATATATATATGTGCAAGCAAAATACATCCCTGATTATTATGTAATACGAAAGTAAAATGATTTGTAAAGTTTTCTATCCTATAGATCTAAAAGCAAATATAAACAATCAGAAGCGGTCACTACTTACTTATGTGCTGCATCCACAACCTAATTATCCGGGATAACTAAGTGAACTTGTTTATAATTGCTCTGACACACACATTTAAGCATACAACTAACATTCATGGTCATACAGAGCACGTCCAGAAGAGTTGTTGGTTTGAGAGAAAAACAACTACCACTTCATCGACGGCTGGGGAGATTCATTCTTTTGATCGGATGATGCTCGCGTTGCACGTGAATTTGGCTGTTCTTAACGATTTTAACTGGGTGAAGATCATGGAAGAAAGATTGTTCGCTCTGACAGGACGTTCCACTTTTAAAAACTAGGGTAGTTCAATATATCTTTAGAGTCGGAATAGCTAAAAAAAAACTTTTATGGCGTCATAGTATCAAACTTTAGAGAAACGCCATGAATATTGGAAAATTTATGAGAGAAGCCTTGTATTTTGCTTTTTTTTCAATTTTCATAAGATTTCATAATTTTACAAATATTAATTTAGTTTCTTCAATCAAAGTTAAATGATGTTTTTTGAGACGTTTCACCAGTCATTTTCTTTTTTAACAGCTTTTGTAAATGTACTTGTATATCCTTTTAAACAAATGTATATCTATATTTTATCCAACATTGCACACACACTCGTATATATATATATAAATATTCCTTTATAATTTACATATCAACGAACAAAAACCAAAAAAACATAACTTACACAGAAATAATGTTTTTGGAATAAACTTCAAAAGCTTATAACCATTGGTAGGAATCATAACGTAAACCATTTAAGTGTAATTTTACTTTAATGTTTGGATACTCAAAGCTATATGAAAATATATTACTCTCACAAGGTGTGTCAGTTATTAGATATTTTAGCATTTTTTATTATTTTCATTTCAGTGGTGATGCAAAATTTGTAAATATTTTAAGTTTTTAACTATGACCAACATTTTACACACAGATTAATTTTGCATAAGAAAGACACGAAACACGTTGATGTTAATATAATTACACAGACAGAACTTAAAATTAATATGACACTTACAATATATGTTATATCTGTACAAATATTTCATGCTCGCTCTTTCATCCGTTTGGCGTTATAATGTGACGGTCAATACTACTATTCGTTGGCAAAAGAGTAGCCAAAAAGTTGACGGTCTGTGGTGATGACGAGCCACCCTCCCTTTAGTCGTACGCTGGTAAATTGGGGACGGTTAGCGCAGATAGGCCTTGTGTAGTTTTGCACGAAATTCAAAATCAAACAAACAAAAAACAGTACAAATATATTACAATTTGTCCTGTAGAATCACATTTAGGAACTTTTCTAGGAAAGTTTAAGTATTAGAACATTTTATCTAGAGAAATACTTGTAAATTTCGATTTAATAATTGTTTAATACAATATTTCTACCATATACATATATATACACACAAGAGTATAAAACTGGAAGTTGGAACTTCTATGTAACAGAACAAGTTTAGTTTATCAATTCGAAGTTTCAGGATATCTTACGCACATACTCCACAGAGACAAACTAAATCAGGTAAAATAGAGGAAGGAAGATCTCAAAGAATTTCAGTTATATAAAGAGAAATTGTTTTCACATATTTACAAGTTCTTACTCTTCTAGGAGTTAATCTATAATTTCTTCCTGCTATCATCTAATTTGTTAGTATTATATAATTAAATGGTAACTCTCCGAAGCAATTTAAAGGAGATAAAAAATAAAAAACATTCACAACTCTAGTATTACGACTTGGATTTGGACTAACTACCTTAGTGGGTGCCCGTAAACTAATTTAGATATTAGTTTCAAATACTTTTTAAGGAATACAAAGTATTATACAAACATTTTATGAAATAGAATCACATATTTTTGTCCAGTATAAGCTCATATCGACAGTGTAAGTGTAAATGCATGCTACACTTCATAAGGTGAATACTTTTGTCATTGCGAAAAATACGAGCAGTACCTTTTATTTCAACAATTTTGCTAAATATATTTGTAATGGTTCAATTACAAATACATGTAGCAAATACTGTGATTTGGTAAACTCAGAATGTTTTAATACAATTGGCATATCTTCCTATTTCAGATTCTTGAAACCTCTTACTTTTTTCATTAGATCCTTTATCATAAAGTACAAGTATATATATAGTTATGGCTAATGAATTCGAATGATATATCTTTAGAATCTGTTTAGTTAAATTATAGTGTGCACAATAGAAAGTTCTATAGCTGAAAATACACACTCTTAAATATATACAGTATTATAAATGCCATAAATCACTAAATTTACACGTAATTTACATAGTATAATGCTGGGCAGGGTTTTTGAAGTCAGCTTCTGCAACAGACAGCCATATAGAGTCAAGATTCCTTGTAGAAAGTAGCTCGCTGATCCTCCAAAAGGATGACTACTGTGTGTACCCAAACCGGCTGAGTGTAATTTGGGAATGAATAGAAAAACCGCTGAATCCGCTAATGGGGTATATAGAGCCATGTGAACTTAAAAAGGTATTGTAAGGTAAAAGTACACATCCAACATTAAATTTATCACCCAGATTTTAATAATGATTATAATCAGCACATCCACTGTACAGATGACTTCATGTGCCTTTTAGATACTCATCATAAAACAATAATTTAAGAAATTAACCTTCATAATTAATTAAATATAAAAAAATGGACAAATTGACGTAGTGTTTACGTTTGACAACAATCTGGTAAACGCCTTAGATATGGTCAGTAAGCTCAAAAAGAACAAACTAGCAGAAATGGGCGTAGTATATTTCCAGTCATCCCTCCAAAATGCCCCCTCGCACGGAGTGGTACATCGGAATGTATGCGTACTTATAACTCTAGAAACCAGGTCTCGATACCATGGTGGGCAGAGCACAGGTAATCATTTGTGTATTTTAGAGCAAACAAACAAATTCACCAATACATGTTTCTGAATATGATATTTCGTTTTTCATTTAATTTTGCGATAATAATTTACATTCTTCTTATATCGTCTTTCGTCCATTTTATATTATAATGTATTTTCATTGTCTTATCCGGTGTTTCATCTAATTTCTATAAGAATATTTTATTTATACAGTTATTCCTTTATTTACTGAAAATATCCACCTTCATAAGACAATGTGTTTTCTTTAGTTTAAGCGAAAAAAGTTATTTTTTTATGTTACTTAGTTATTAATGCAGATTATGGTAGAAAGCACCTTATAACACTGACAATGCTAAATAAGCTTCCGATAAATGAGACGCTATTGTTTCAATTCACACTAAAATTTATAACATTTGTAGTATAAACTTTTTATTCTCTACAATTTAAAATGTTTTCAACTTGCCCAACATTATAATTCAAAATGCTAAGTAAATAAACATAGGCTCTTATGTAATAAATATAACTTTTTCTAGTGCTGTCTTACTCGTTCGTTTCTATAACTTTCATAAACTTAGTGTTAAACATCGTTCGTTCTGCTTATAGTTTTCTTCGTTTATGTGTGTGTTTTTCTTATAGAAATACCACGTGTGGCTGTGCCCACCTAAGGGAATCAAACCCATGATTTTAGGAATGTAGAATAAATGGACTCTAGTTTATTTTAAACAATTATGTATGTTGCCGATACTATCAGATGTTAATGTTATGTGGTTGATAATCTGAGAATTATTTAAACAATTCGTTGCACATGTCCAGTTGTACATTTTATGATGTACTAATGCTAGTTGTTTAGACCACTGAGATCTTAGAGGAGAAAAATTATTGTTTACTTTGATTAACATAATCTCATTAAACTGAATAGATTGATTTTGAAAATGTTTGATTTGTTATTGCAGAGAAGCTGGATAAGTTCGAGTTTATGGGAGTTCTCAGGTTGTATTGCATCAAAATAATTTTCTAAATTAGTCAAAAGCAAAAATATTCTAATTATAGTTTGACATTAGGAAGTATGTTTGTTGTTTTGAATTTTACACAAATCAACATGAGGGCTATCCGCGTTAGCTGTCTAATTTAGCAGTGTAAGACTAGGAGGAAGGCAACTAGTCATGACCACTCACCATCAACTCCTGGGCTACTCTTTTACCAACCAATATTTATCTGTATATGAAATTTGCACTAAACCTTCTTTAAATGGGTTTCATCTTTATTTCTGTGAAGATGGACTTTGTTCGCATCTATTTATATACCATAGAAGGTTTAGTACACATCACAATAAACTTGCTGACCACTTGTTAGATATTATGATATTTATATCATAAGATAATTTCTTAGTTTATACAAAAATGAACTAGATTGCTGAACTCCCAAACTTCTGCAAGTTTTGGTTAACAAAAATAAGTTCACCATTCCTATTAATTTTCTCAGTACAATTACGTATTTTTTGTAATACTGCAGTGTACTAGTTCAGTGAATTATGTCATAGATATGATATGCGTGCTAATTATCAGAAACTTCGCGTTAGTTAAATTATGATACTGCTATTTAAGTAAAGAAAATCATTTGGTATCCCTGATATCCCATGGTTCAACAATAATTCTCAGGGCTTAAAATGCTAAAAATTGGGTTTCGATAACCGCATAGGCCAAAGCATAAATTTTCCACTGTGTAGCTATGTACTTAAAAAAATGAAACGTATCCTATACCAAAACTTGGTAAATTTCCGTGAATATTAAATATGTATAATAAAGAAGATGTGTCTATCATCTCTCTTCCAATTCTCGTGAAATATATCTATTTCAACATTTTTCCCCTTAAATTTATAAGATACGTTTTTAAAATAATTTCACACTTCTCTAATCGTTAAGAGTTGATAATGCACATGATAAACATATTATTGTTGAAAAAGTTATAAATTAGATTTACAAAAGAATGTTTTATGCATTAATATTTTAAAATGATTTGTTCAAGTAAATGTTTCATAAATAGTTAATTTCTACTAATTCCGTCATATCAAAACACATGTAGAGTGTAATTATACAGATTCAATTGAGTAGGTTAAAGTATTATCATTAATCTTAGGAGTAAACTGAAGATGATGGTGATGATGGCAGTAAAATGAATTACACGAGAAATTATTCTTTCCAAATTCTGGGTTTTAGATATTACTCAGATAATTAATTAAAAGAGAATTGGAAAAGACACTACTATGTCGAAAAATATCACTTAAAATTTGAAACGTTTTTGAGGAAAACGAAAAATATGCATTAATCAAAATATTAACATTGTGTTTAAGAATACTTCAATTTTTTATTCTTAAATTTTTAAGTGGTATAAGATTATTTTAAAGAATCAGTAAATTATAAAGAAAAATCTTGAAAAAAAACGATGATATTAATTACAAAGTTTCTAATGTTTTAATCCACAAATAATAAAGATTCTGTCTTACTGTTGTTTTTTTTTCAGTCAGGTTAATACGTAAAAGCTACTCAATCAAATACACTGCTGGCCAAAATCTTAAAGCCAATGAACATAAAGAAAAAATATGCATTTTGCGTTGTTATACTCAACCACTAATTTAAGTAGAGCTTTGAAAGATGAAAATAAGAAAAGGGGAAATAAAAATAAAAAACTTTTTAGCATTTAATAGGGAAAATGTGAACACTATGAAATTATCCTAAATACCAGCTGATCAAACGTTTAAGACCATACTGAAACGAAGCGTTAATCGGTAAACACGTAACGAAATTTAGTCATTTGTGTTCAAGCATTAGCGTGGTCAACATCTATCACTGACATCTCCTGTGTTACATTGGATAAAAAAATGCCAAAGGATAAAAAGTTGACAGAGTTTGAACGTGGTAGAATTCTCGAGCTGCAAAAGCAAGGTCTCTCTCAACGTGCCATCATTGGTGAGATTGGGCGTAGTAAAACTGCTTTTGCAAATTTCTTAAAAGATCCTGAGGGATACGGAACGAGAATTTCTAGTAGTCTGCCCAAGAAAATTCCGGCGGCATTGAGAGGAGGATTCGAAGGGTTGTCCGACAAGACACCAGCCGATCGTCAGACCAGATTACGGCCCTCACGGACGCAGAATGCACCTCAAGAACAATAAGAAGGCATCTACGAGAGAAAGGCTTTAAAAGCCGTAAAAATATCCCACCGGAGACATTTTCTACACGACACAGTGGAGGAGGTTCCATCATGATCTGGGGTGCTTTCTCCTTTCATGGAGCAATGAAGCTTCAGGTTATATAGGGGCGTCAAACAGCAGTTGGTTACATTGGCATGTTGGAGAAAGCATCCTTATTGATTGAAGTGAGAAAATGGCTGGATCTTTCAGCAGGACAACGCTGCAATCCACAATGCCCGCCGGTCAAAGGACTTTTTCATGGCGAATTACGTGATTGTTTTGGACTATCCAGCGTGTTCACCCGAACTGAGCCCCATTGAAAATGTTTGTGGGTGAATGGCAAGGGAAATCTATAGAAATGGACGTCATTTCCAAACAGTGCATGATCTTCATGTAGCTAGCTTTACCACTTGGAGAAACATTCTAGCCAGCCTTCTGCAAACGCTTATATTGACCATGCCAAAGCGAATGTTTGAAGTCATTCGCAATGACGGCCGTGCAACTCACTACTGAGACCTCTTGTTGGGCATTTTTAGGTTTAGGACTTCCTAGTATTTAGGCTAATTTCATAGCGTTCACATTTTCCTTATTAAGTGCTAAAAGGTTTTATTTTTATTTTCCCTTTTCTTATTTTTATCTTTCGAAGCTCTACACAAATAAGTGGTTGAGTATAACAACGAAAAATGTATATTTTTTCTTTGTGTTCATTGGCCTTAAGATTTTGGTCAGCAGTGTATATTCATTATTCTAATGAATTAAGAAAACTGTGAATAAAATATACATAAAATGCAAATATTATGGAACTGCTCCCGCTCAACAATAAAAATTAAACTAAAAGAGAGTAAATTTACCTGTTGAGAGTTTACGGAGTGAGTGAGTGAGTTTTTTTCAATCAGTTACGTAATTTCCTTAAAAGTACAAGCATTTATATTGTTTTTAATAGTAATGTTATGAAAGCACTTATGACTCTCAAGTCAAAGGTGCTATGTAACAAATGTGTAGAATTTGGAGTTGTATCTAATGAATATCAAAATATTGAAATAAAGCTCATTTTCACTATGCATGACACTTCTACTGTTTATAAGAGAAATGGTCGAGACCGAAAGCCTATACCTTTCACAAACGATGTTACGTAATTCATGGTATGCCAGTTACTGGACACAAAACAATCAATTAAAATCTTGACAATGACTCAGCTGAAAGTATAATTGTTTTATGTTCTCCCGAGAACACTAAGAGAAATATTAACACGAAGTAATCTCAATGAATGTGAAGCTTTTGAAACTCACTGCTGAGGAGTTATAACAAAAGCAATGGACTGAATTGGATATCATTCTTCATATAATGGGATAAGTAAGGTTGGAGGATGGCAGTAGTTCTGTACCAGGGAATCAAAAATGAAATTAGCTGCCAATAACCTATAACACTACGATCGTTGACAGAGAATCGTGTTAATGTCAATGTACAACATTACGGTGAAAGATGTTAAAGGATCAATTCATCTATGCTCTTCACCACAGTCTTGGAGATCTACATAAAACTGATGGCACCTTAAATGCTTATAGTTATTGGTCATTTCCTCAGGAAAAAGTTCTGTCAAGTAGAAATTCATCTTCCAACCAGTTAGTGATTTCAAGCATGCACCAAATACAAGGAATTCATAACCGAAATAAAATACACGTCCCTGGAACATTCACAACTATGATTTTTTTATGTGCATAGAATCCTGGTGTGAGTATTATTAAGGTGTGTTTACATAAAAACTGAGAAGGACAAACGGAAACAAACAACTAGAGTGAATTTTAGGGAATAATACAAAATTTTTGAAGCAATATTACTTTTATCGTTCTTTGATAATCCTATGGTAACAAATATATTACAGTATTGCACTATAAAACTTACTCGCTTTTATTCTGTATCAGATCATTTATTACACTAATAGTAAATATATCATCTGGCTACAATTACCCATTGAGTGTTTCCATAATTAGTTCAAATGAAATACTGTATGCTCAGTTCAATCCATCGACTGTTCACGGACTGTTATTAAGACAATTGCTTTCGTAGTGAGGCCCGGCATGGCCAAGCGTGTTAAGGCGTTCGACTCGTAATCCGAGGGTCGCGGGTTCGAATCTCGGTCGCGCCAAACATGCTCGCAATTCCAGCCGTTGGGGCGTTATAATGTGACGGTCAGTCCAGTTATTCGTTGGTAAAAGGTAGCCCAAGAACTGACGGTGGGTAGTGATGACTAGCTGCCTTCCCTCTAGTCTTACACTGATAAATTAGGGACGGCTGGTGCAGATAGCTCTTGAGTAGCTTTGCGCAAAATTCAAAGCAAACAAAGAAGCTTTCATAGTACTGTATAAATATGATAAATTGCCCTAAACAATCAGTCAGTCAGAAAACTAATTTAAAAACCGTGTTCCGTTGGTTTAAGGTGCTCTCAGTAACTGATCTGACCCTATATTATAGTGAATTCTTGTACCAAATGAAACGACTGAGAAGTGAACATTTACTGAAAAGAAAATTGCTCTGAAATACTATTTTTAGACGCCCTCATTTATAATGAATCAGTTAAGGAGATTATAAGTGATAAAAGAATACATATGTACTAAAGTGTTATTTTAGTCACTCTCACTAGGTATGGTCTTAAACTTTTGACCAGTTAGTAGTTAGGCTAATTTCATAGTGTTCACATTTTCCTTATTAAATGCTAAATATATTTTTTATTTTTATTTTCCCTTATCTTATTTTCATCTTTCGAAGTTCTACTCAAATAAGTGGTTGAGTCTAACAAAGTAAAATGCATATTTTTTCTTTATGTTCATTGGCCTTAAGATTTTGGCCAGCAGTGCATTATGCAAAAATAATACATACTATGCCTATGTTTCAAATCCCAGAAATGAATCATATGAATATTTCCTTTAAAACATTTTCCTTTCTTATTTATGAAAATAGTGGAAAGTCATTTATTTTCATGAAACGGTGATTCAGCAGTATTTGAGCACAGTTTCAAAACAACCAATGTGATCATACATTATTCTATTAAAATTCTCATGTTACTCTTTGGTGGCAGGCTACAAAAGCTTCGTTAACACGTGTAACAGCGTACATTATACCCTGTGCTAATTTATAGTTGTTTATTGATAAACAGGTGTTTACGCTATCAATGAACAAGAATATTTTGGGTTTGTAGTTCAAGGAAAAATAAAGGACAACGAAGATAATAAAAAAATATATTTTACAATATATTATCAAACTATTACGGTCTTCCCTTTCACTCACTGTTGAGGTCAGAGATATCTCAAGACAGTTAAGAAAATACATTGTAATGTTTTTTTTTACTTTAAATATAAACAAAATACATCATGACATGTCTATAGAGTATTCGTGCAATATTTCATAAAGAACAAAAATTAAATTTAAGTCTCTTTCTCTCATAGAAGTAGTATATGACAATAACAGGATTTACAACATGTTGCTGTTTTCCAAACACATTTTGCAAATTAGTTTAAAAGAATAAAATCTTGTTATTGAAGTGCTGCGTTATACTCTTGCCCAAGATTATTGCTCAAAGCAAACTCAGTTAAAATCTGTGAATACCTCTTGAGAAATAAGTAGACCTGGAGGAAACATAGCTCATATTTTAAAATATTTTAGTGAAATGACAATGACATCACAGATAAAATGGTATTAAGAATTGAAACAAAAACAGCAGAAATAATTAATGTATGCATAAAGAAGTTGTTGTTTTAGCAACTGGTGACGAGGTATATTAGTGGGTGAAAGTTCTCGTCTGCACTAGATATAGCAGATTTAACATGATTGATGTTATTAGCTTTTTCTTTACTTTCACGTACATGTTTTTATAGAATATAGGCATTAAAGTCTTTATATGCATACAAGTAGAAAATGAAGTGAGCATAGAAATATATATTTGCTGATACATATACATCTGTTTAAATGAGCCCTATTTCCTTATATATCGCATATTGTTACTATTAAATTGAGAAATAAACAATAGTTACAATGAAGCTTAGATCTATTACTACAGCACAACAACTACAGGTACAAAAATGCAAAAAATATAGAAAAAATGAGAAAAAGGATCAAACAAATAATGTTATTTTACAACAAATGAAGAATCTTCATCATCAAATCAACTGGAAATGAGCTAATAATCATACAAAACTAGAAATTATTTCGAAAAAAGAATTGTAGAGAGCTCGCTAATCTAAATATTGCAAAACTATAGAGCCTCAGAAAAATCACTTTAAGCCGAATATCTTTCTTACCTCTTGCTCTGAAGCAACTTGAAGCTTCCATTATATGGTTAACTGTGTTTGTTTGTTTGTTTTTTTCATAAGAACTGAAGAGGACACTGAGGGTATGGAAACTTGTGTTCCTTAATAGTGAATCCAAACTTTATTTGAGGTTACTTTACATGATTATAGTGTTTACAGTATACTTATAGTGTTTAAAGCATAAATGCTTCTATGGGACATGTTTCAAAAAATATAAAGAGGGAGCGTGTTTTTCCCATGGTGCAACTTACAGATTCCGTATTCCTTTGTTATTAATTTTAAGGGTCCTATATTTAATTATTATTACTTTGGATTACTTGAGTTACATTGATATTCCAGTTTCCAATTAACGTGATGTTTCCATAATTTGGGATTTCTTTTTCTGTCCACTGATTTATTCTAGTTTTTTGTATGTTATTTTTACTGTACATCTTAAACGTTAGTATTTAACTAAGATTAGTTTCTAAATCTCTCTCATGTGTAATTTTTTATAGCAAAGTCTACACATGTTTTTTATAGGTGATAGACTTAAAGATATATTTAATTTTTTTCAGCCATCCTTAGTGTCTTACTTATACCAAGGGACAAACAACGTCTTTGGTGATCAATGGTGATCAATAAGATTAGTTTCTAAATCTCTCTCATGTGTAATTTCTTATAGCAAAGTCTACACATGTTTTTTATAGGTGATAGACTTAAAGATATATTTAATTTTTTTCAGCCATCCTTAGTGTCTTACTTATACCAAGGGGCAAACAACGTCTTTGGTGATCAATGCTTGCAAAATTATTATTGGCTCGATAATATTATTCATAAAAGCTATTCACATTCGTAATTATACTGATCCAAGACATTTTTTTACAAAATGATAAATTCAAAAGTTTTATAGGTCCTGAGTTTCTGTGACGACGAACTTCATTCAAGTTATTTAATTTATCTGAATATTATAGCTCTTGTAATATGACATGAATACTGTAATATGCTGTATGGGAACCCAATTTTTCAAAACATTTTAACTAGTTTCGTTTATTTATTAATGTATTATATAATAAAAATAAACTTTGATCTTTAAGTTAGTTCTCCGCTGGTGGAGCTGTAAGTCTACAGATTTACAACGCTAAAATCATGGGTTCGATTCCCCTTGGTGGACTCAGCAGATAGCCCAATGTTTCCTTTGCTATAAGAAAAACGCACACACACACACTATTTAAATTGATATTTCAGTATATATTTAAGTAATATTTTATGCTAGAAAAAGTGCTAAATTTATCCAATAATGATCGCAGTTAATAGTGCTTAATCATAATTATGAATAACATGTTAGTTACAAGAAATTTCTATTATCACTCTGCCCTAGGTCGTCAATCTCGTACCCCCATTGCTGGCGGTGTTAGTAGGACAAAGGAATTGAACAAGGTCAATGTTATATTACAGTTAGCAAAGGCAGCGCTTACGTTACTATTTTATATTTATTGTGAAAAATACAAAATATATATCTAAGAAATGATACCTCAAGCAACTTATTAAAAAAATAAATAAATATACCAAAACAATTCTGCCTTAGCTACATCATGGTTATCACTGAACTCATAAATGAACAATATATATATATATATATATATGTGAAATGTCCGATTCAATCACAAATTTTCTGTAATGAAACAAAGTATAAACTCGTATGCATAAGGCAAACCACTAGAAAGTGCTAGTTTTGTGTCACGTAAAGATGATAATGTTTTAATATATAACCTGACATAACGACTTGGGAAAACATGGGATCTATTAGTTTTCCTCTGATGTCCCGTCCTTTGAACTAAAGGAAAATAACTTTTACAAAATCTTAAAATCAGCTCTTATCATTCATTTTTTTAAGTCACTTAAGTGTACTGTCTCAACAACTTTTGAAGGCAACCCATTCCAAAGGCCATTCACCCTATTAGAAAAATTGAAACTATCTTACCTGAAGAAACTTCTTACCCTGCAAAAATTGATATTAGTATTCTATAATCTCCTAGTTTTATACAATGAGTGCAATTATTGATATGTGTACTTAAGATTATATAGCTTTTTTTAATACACAAAATACAGTTATCTTCACTGTGGTTAAAATTTCAATGAAGAGTGTTTAAAATAGAATGGCTCAAGTATACATGGGTGGTTATAGTATACATGGTTATAGTCTCTTTGAACGAAAAAGGAATGAAAATACACTAAAAGAGTTATTTTATTCTGAAGTAAATAAAGTAGTTCAAATGTGTTTCCTTAACATTTCCTTCAAAAAGTTTAATTTATTGCACAACAAAACCGTTTGAATCACAACAAAATTAATACTTTATATGCATTATTAAGTACAGCAGTACTTAACAGTATGAATCAACAAGGTTTGCAAATAATTTAAATCCAAAAGTCCATCCAATTAAATTTATAAGGAAAATATATACTATCAAAAGTATTAAATACCATATACAATATGCACATATATTAATAATATGCTGAAATCTTCTTAACATTTCCAGTATAACATTAAGAAATTTCTAAAACAGCAACTTTTTGTCTACTACTTATCTGATAACGTCAGCTGGTCAAGTCCACAGAAGATTTGGGTTATCGCGACAAGATTTCTCGAGTTTACTGGACTGGTTTTTGGGTATCCGCTATTCACATTCCTTCCAATATATACAAAATTTTTGTACATGGTAAACATATCATGCACGTAGCTTTTCAACGCAATTCAACCCAAAAGATAGAACTGCAGATCAATGGATAGATACTAGATACTTTTTAAGGTTAAAGTTTATATTTTACACATGTATAACATAAAAAGTAAACAAACAAGAATGTTAAAAATTATGAATTTTAAAGAGAAGTAGGGATCCTACTACAAAAAGTAACTATATAATTAATAAAAACACATTTACAAACTTATAAACTTTAATCTCGAGTTTGGAAGCTTTATACATTTATTCGTAAGCCAAAGTAAGGGTTACATTTTATCTATTTGTGAATGCGGTTTTAATTCTTATAGAAAAGTTATAACTATCACAGAAAAAGCAATACCGCATACGTACAGATGTTGTGTCCATTAATTCCATGGACACATAAAAAGGGAACAAATAAAAAGAAAATAGAACTAAAATTTAACAGATAGATTTTAAAGTAGAAATTAAAATTGTTTAAGTTGTTTTTATTGAGTATTTATTTTGTTTTGGATACTTGTTTTGGCAATTATACGAACAAACAACTTTGTATCTATATAATTTCATTATATATATACATAATTACTTTCATTTCTTATATGTATAATTTCTTTCCAGTTATCCATACCCATTTACCCATACTCTAACCGAATTCAAATTTAAATATTTAAACCCTAATGCTCCCTCACATTATTTTATTTATTGTTCGAGCAAGCTACACTTTCTCAGGCGTCAAGTTCTTGTTTAATGCACAAGAGACAACATTTAAGAATTTTATACATATGTTTTACTGCAAAGTTTAATGTTTTATACCAGATTATACCAAGGTTG